>NC_045802.1:33461955-34938016 GCF_009873245.2 Balaenoptera musculus | reverse complement strand
GACGACCTAAATGTATGATCTGAAACCATAAAACTCCTAGAAGAGAACATAGACAGAACACTCTTTGACATAAATCATAGCAAAGTTTCTTGGATCAGTCTCCTAAGATGAAAGAAATAAAAGCAAAAATAAACAAATGGGGCCTAATTAAACTTCAAAGCTTTTGCACAGCAAGGGAAACCATCAACACAATTAAAAGACCACCTACAAAGTGAGAGAAATATTTGCAAATGATATGACCAATAAGGGGTTAATATCCAAACTATATAAAGAGCTCATACAGCTTAATATCAAAAAACAAACAACCCAATCAAAAGATGGGCAGAAGACATGAATAGACATTTTTCAAAAGAAGATACAGGCACATGAAAAGATGCTCAACATCACTAATTATTAGAGAAGTGCAAATCAAAATCACAATGGGGTATGACCTCACACTGGTCAGAATGACTATCATCAAAAAGTCTACAAATAACAAGTGTTGACAAGGATGTGAATAAAAGGGAACCCTTGTACAATGTTGGTGCAGCCACTCTGGAAAACACTCTGGAAGTTTCTTAAAAAACTAAAAATATAACTACCATATGACCGGTATTCCACTCCTGGGGGTATATCCAGAAAAAGCAAAAACAAAGACAAAAACACTAATTCGAAAGTATACATGCACCCCAGTGTTCATAGCAGCACTGTTTACAATAGCCAAGACATGAAAGCCACCCAAGTACCCATCAACTGACAAGTGGCTTAAGAAGAAGTGGTGTGAATGGAATATTACTCAGCCATAAAAAGAAATGAAATGGAGGTATTTGTAGTGAGGTGGATGGAGTTAGAGTCTGCCATACAGAGTGAAGTAAGTCAGAAAGAGAAAAACAAATACAGTATGCTAACACATATATATGGAATCTAAGGGAAAATGAAGGTCATGAAGAACCTAGTGGCAAGATGGGAATAAAGACACAGACCTACTAGAGAATGGACTTGAGGATAGGGGGAGGGGGAGGGGTAAGATGTGACAGGGTGAGAGAGTGGCATAGACATATATACACTACCAAATGTAAAATAGATAGCTAGTGGGAAGCAGCCGCATAGCACAGGGAGATCAGCTCGGTGCTTTGTGACCACCTAGAGGGGTGGAATGGGGAGGGTGGGAGGGAGGGAGATGCAAGAGGGAAGAGATACGGGAACATATGTATATGTATAACTGATTCACTTTGTTATAAAGCAGAAACTAACACACCATTGTAAAGCAAGTATACTCCAATAAAGATGTTTAAAAAAAAAAAAGTGGTGTGTGTGTGTGTGTGTGTGTGTGTGTGTGTATATATATATAATGGAATATTATTCAGCCATTAAAATAATGAAATTCTGCCATTTGCATCAATGTGGATGGACCTAGAGAATATATGTTTAGTGAAATAAGTCAGACAGAGAAATACAAGTACTATATGATATCACTTATATGTGGAATCTAAAAAATAATACAGATTAATGTATATGAAAAACAGAAATAGACTCACAGATACAGAAAACAAACTTGTGGTTACCAAAGGGGAGAGGGAAGGCGGAGGGACAATTAGGGGTTTGGGATGAACAAACTACTATATATAAAATAGATAAGCAACAGGGATATATTAAATAGCACAGGGGGTTATACCCATTACCTTTTAGTAACCAGTAATGGAGTATAATATGCAAAAATACTGAATCCCTATGCTGTATACCTGAAATAATCAGAATATTGTAAATCAACTATACTTCAGTTTTAAAAGAACCTGTAAGTGGTAGGAAAATAAAAATTTAATAAATATCAAAAATTGTTCTAGTGTTTTTAAATTATTTATAGTGATAGGGACATGTTTGTTTCTCACAATTTTGTTAGTAATCTGTTGTACAATAAAATTTCTAATATATGACACTGTATTCAGTAAATGTACTGTTACCTTAATCTCCTATTTGAAGTAATTTCAGAAGATAAGAATAGTTAAGTGTTAATTAACAATCATCTCACAGTGTTTAATAAACTTTAGAAGTTGGTTGCATTGGATAGCTAGCATAATAAGTCATTCATCTTTACTTTTATTTTTTAACTGTGTCCTGTTTTATGATATTATCCTCAGAGATATGCATCCTCATCATAGCATTGCAAGCTCCCTTGTACCTTCATATATAAGAGAATTCAGTCTCAGCAGTGGAACACTGGTTTTCTGACAAATACCTTGCTAAAATGTCCATTCAGTTTTAAGCACTAATTAGTAAGTGGCTGAATATAACTATCCCTGTTAGAATTCAATTGGAACATCCAGAGCTCCATAAGGAAACCTATTTGCAGCTTTTTAGAGTAATGGGCTTGTTTGTTGGGTCACCTTCCAGAATACACTTACTTCTGTTTACAGTCTCATGTTGAGACTGCTGAAGACAAGGATTTCCGAACATTTTGGGAGGGGAAAATATTTAGAGATAGATATGGTCTTGACATCCTCCAAATCATGTTATGTTAAAATATTTTGGAGTAGTATATTCAGGGTAAAATAAGATTACTGAAGTGCTTGACACACTCCAGAAAAGAATATGTCTCTGGACATGATGCTATAATAATGGCAAAATTCATTAGACTTCTATCTGTTGTGAGACTAAGTTTATAAAATGTAAAGTACTAAATTGGCCAGTAGAAAATTGTGCTCAATGTGTTCACATATTATAAATGCTACTGTCAGATGAATTCAACTGTAAATTTCAAGGGATAATTTTGAAAATTGTGTGACAGTTTTTAGAGGAAAACAATGATTTATCCAACACCAGAGTAGCACAATTTACTATTCAGGTATTCTAGAAGGAGTAGTTATAATATATTGGTTTTAATTAGTTGTCTTCTTCTTCCTGGAGGATTTAGAGTTAAAATATTTCCATTAATGAGATTCCACTAGTGAATTCAACTTGTAGAGCAACTCCTTTTAAAATCAGGTCATCCCCAAGATCTTTACCCTTTTGGTCAGTTAACCCTAATAGTGCTCTAGGAAAAAGTTGCAGCTTTAGAACTGAGGATGGGGTCGTTTTGCCAGTTAGGGTGGTTGAGGCTGTTCATCATAAAAACCCTGTAGCTAGAATAATAAGCAGCCATTTGAATCATCATAGTGCTTATTTATATAACCCCAAAGGTTTCACACCTATTTAACGAGCACAATAAATGGTGCCCTTGTGGTATAAAAAATTGAATGCCACTTTAAACTGCTTAACTTCCTCTCCTGAGGTAGTTGATACATTGGGAGTCTCTGGCTTGCATTACCATTATATGCCTGGTTATCAGACATGGTTTGCAGACAAATAGTTCCATTCTGGGAGAATTTGAAATATGGGGGGAATCTAATTATGGGCCCCCTGACTAGCAGTAAATCATGGTATTTTACTCTTATTTCATGCTCTCTCTGCTAGAATGTCTTCAAACATTTTATTAGACAACTTTGCAATTTCAACATCATGAAGAAAATTCCTAGAAAGAAAGCAGAGGCCCATTGCTAGAGGAAAAAATATAGCTGGCAACCACAAGCCCAAGGATTATCAGCAAGTGTGCCTCATATTGACTTTACTATAGTTTCTTGTCCTTTGCCTAAAGTTTGCTGAAATTTCTCCATCCTGAAAAACTAAACAAAACTAAAATTTCCTTTAAAATGTTTTTGTTTTCCAAACCACAGTTATAGATACTTTCCTAATCCACTATTTAAAATATACTAAATTGAAGAACCCAGCTCCAGAGAGTCACTTGGAATTCTGTATAAAACTTAAATGAACCCTCTAAAATCTTATGTCTTCTATCTTGAACTTTCAACCCCCTTTCACTTAACTTTCCTTTCACACAAACACAGAGAAGTTCTAGACCTACTGCTCAAATTCATGGATAGATGTCATTTAAGTCTAGTTGACATATTTTATTTTTAATTAAAAAAATTTAAAATAAATCATAGAGAAGAGAGTATAAATTATGTATGGAGAATCAGTAAGAATTTATTTAATCATAACGTTGGTTAAAAAAATAGTCCCAAGTTTGTAGAAGACCCCTGTGTAAATTATATCTCTCTCTCTGTTCTTTAGATATAACCAGCATATTGAATTGTCTGATAAAATTCTCTTGCTTTTTAAAAATGTACTTTCTTTACATATTTGTGCATCCTTGAACAAAAATAGTTTAATTTTTCCTGCTTTCCAAATTTGTGGAAATGGAGTCATTTGTGGACTATACCTGAATCAATGCACGATGCTGGGGTTCATTTGTTTTCATTGCAATAATAATCCACTGTTTAAACATATGATTTACTTTTCAGTTCTATCTAGGACTGGCTATATAATTTGTGAGGCCCAATTCAAAATGAAAATGTGAGGCTCCTAGTTCAAAAAGTATTAAGAATTTTAATATGGTGATAGTGGAGCATTAAACCAAGCATAGGGACTTTTTAAGCATGGTACCCTATTCAACAGCAGAGATCACATGTCCATGAAGCCCATACTGATTCCATCATTGATTTACATGTGAATTATGTCTGTTTTGTACACAGATGCTACAAACATCTTGCTGAATTTCTCCTGGAGCACCCGTTCAATTCAATAGTTTTTCTAGGATATGCACACTGGAGACTGTTGACTTTTAAGGGACAAGCATTTTTACAAAATCAGTAGCTGATGGAAGATGCTTAGTACAAGTTACGTTACAATACAGTAGATTAGATTTCCCTTATTTCACATCCTTACTAGTGTATTGTATACTTAATGATGTAGGATAGTATCTCCTTGTGATTTTAATTAGCTTATTAATAAAGTAATGATTAATCATCCTTTCATAACCTCTTGTGATAATAATTGGGATATAATTTCATTTACTGTTTCAATGTGAGAAAAATTAATATCTTGCAATGTGTTTTCTAATCATTGAACATTGTATATATTTCCATTTAAAATATTTTTAAATGTCTCACAATTATATTTCATTTTTTGTATGCAATTTTTATAGATTTTAAATTAGAATTTCCCTTAGTACTTGATAATTTTCATTTTAGACTTTTATGTCGTTTTAGTTATTTTCAGTGGAATGTTGGTCTGAATAACAGTCTGTGAAATAATGGAAAATTATGGTTTCTATTTCCTGCTATTAATTATCAAAATTTTCAAAAGCAATCTATATTTGCTGTCTTTATTTTCTGATTCCTCTATTTTTTGATCATATGAATTTGTAATTTCATTTTTTATTTGTTCATCTACTAAATGTAGTTCTTCTAAAAGATCATTGACCATCTAATTCTAAAGTCAGCTAAATTTGAATCTTTTAAACTCGGTTACTGTTTTTCATCTCTCCACATTTTATACATTCCTTTTTAAAGCTCTCCTCTCTTGGCAATAGTGCACATTCCTCATTCCCTTCTTTCTTTTCAGCATGATTCCAGACAATCACTAATAAAATCATTCTCCTATGTTGTGGCCTTGATCATTTGCTTTCTTAAAAAATAGTTTTTCAGTGGAGGACTTCAGTATTTCCATAGCTTTAAGTGCCATATCTAGCCAATAATTCTCAATTTTACATTGAAAATATAACTTTCCTTTTTAACCTAGAATTCAATTCCCAGTTATTAGTCATATCCATATTTCTTTCTATACAAAATGTCATATATTTCATTGATGACTAAATTTACATATTCCTTTTACATTCCTCATGTGGTTAATAGTATCACTTTTGTCAAAAATGTGACAAACTATTCTGTCAGGAAACAGAACTCTTTCAGTAACCCTAAAACTCTAAACTAGTTTGTAGCATTTACATGATTTTGTCAGTGAAATTCTATCACTTCCTGGACAATAAGTTATGGATTCATTAATTTTTTTTCACTTCCGTGGTAGTAGATGTATTTTTTTCAGCAAATTAACATAGTTTATTAAACAGAAAATAAAAATCCTAAATAATTTCTATCCAGCTTATTTCTAAATTTTCATGCATCTCTCTTGGCTTCGGAATCCAGCTGAGAGTTTGTTTCTTTACTTCTCAGTATATACTCTCAGCATTTTGCTCCCATGTAAATTTTCACATTGGTTGTCCTCTATATTGATTATGAATAAATCATATGAATTTCAAAATCTGAAATTTCAGCAAAAGCAAATAATGAAAAACAATATGAAGTTTTAAAGTGTTTTAGTTGAATTATAAGAACAGGAAATATTTATGGAAAGTTTATTATATTCTAGGGACTGTGTGAGGCATTTTTCATGCAGTAATTCATTAAAGCGTCACATAGATTGTAATGATTTCTTAATCATAGAGAAGGAAAACTGAGCCACTTGGCTCAGAATTGGAAGAGTAAAAGACGTGCATTTAAATGGTATTTAAATGGTATTCCTTCTGTCTCCGTTTCCCACGTAAAGAAATGCATGAGCACAGAAAGCTATAGCTTTATCTAATTCAAGAAAACAGTGAAAAGGAAATATTTTCGAGACATCTGTGAAACAAGATTCCTTCAGTGTATGAATCCCAAAAGGAATTTCTCAATTCTGATTGAAGTTATTTTGAGCACAAAAATTCCAGGACATGAATCTAGATACAGTACTCAAATTCCTCATCTCTTTCTAAAACATCTATTCAATATTTATGCCTCATATGTTTTCCCTCTTGTATCTCAAATCCATCATATTCTTTTTATTACTATTGCACCAGTGATCTTCTTGGGAATAAGTGAATCATAGCTAGACTGTTTGAACACCAGCAATCTTTCTAATAACTATTGCTATGGACTGAATATGTTTGTCCCCCCAGAATTCATATGTTGAAATTATAATCCCTAACGTGAAGATGTTAGAGGTGGGGTCTTTGGAGAAGATTAGGTCATGAAGTGGGACCAATTCATTTTGGACTTGCTCGGGACCTGTTACACTTTTCAATTTCTCTCTTTTGCAAGGGGAACATGTATCTATTTCAAACCTTTCTCATCATTGTATTTTGGAAGTATATAACAAGTTTGACTTCACAGGTTTACAGCTGAAGGAGAGCAGTTTGCCTCAGAATGAAATATACCTTAGTTTCATCCATTTGCAATTTAGCTCATTTTTAAGTGACACTTTGTACTTAGGCTTTAAAATTGATTCTGGAATAGTTAAAACTTTTGTGGCTATTGGGATGAATGAGTGCATTTTGCATGGGAGAAGGTATGAGTTTTGGGGGTGGTTGAGGGGGAATGCTATGTATTGTGCCCCCCTATTCCTATATTGAAATCCTAACCCCTTTCGGACCTGGTTAGGTTGTAAGTGTGGAGTCCTCAAGAATGGGATTAGTGCCCTTATGATAGAGTCTCTCTGGAAAGAGCTTCTTCACCACATCTGACAGGAGAGACCACAGCACAAAGACCGTCATCTATGAACCAGATACTGATTCTGCCAGCACCTTGATCTTGTGCTTCTCAGACTTTAGAATGATTAGAAATAAGTTTAATACTCTTTATCATTTAGAGAAAGATAAGATAAAGCATGCCTATGAAAAGATTTACAGATTGTCTTTAACTATCAAAACAATAGAGAAGATGAAAACATAAAAATTATATTTCATATACCTAAATGTGTAGAAGAAAGGAAATGACAAAGAGCACTGCACATTTAGAAAGTATAAAATAAGAAATATAATAATTAAAATTAATGAAAAATGATATAAATTTGTCCTATTCATTATGACTTAAACATACTATTGGGAGGGCATACTATTATTTTTCATAATTATTTCTATTTCTTCCTGTGAGAGAATTATATTTCTCTGCCCTAAGGACTTCAGGATTGGTCATGCAACTTGCTTTGCCACTGAAATATAAGCAAATGTGATACTTCCAAGCAGCCTATTTAGGAGTTAGCACATGGTTAGCCAAGGTTTCTTTTCTTTCTTCCACTAGGAAGGGCAAAATTATTGAAAGAAGACTGATTGATATCCTGGATGAAAGTGATGTGGACAGAACCATATTGACTCATTATGGATATGTGACCATCAGCTAGATATAAACCACTATAGTTATAAACCACTGAGATTCTTGGATTGATTTTACTGGCACACAGTTTATCTTATCCAGAATGATAGAATACTATCTAGAGATTGTTTAATTCAGATTAACAGAATCTTGTCTAAAAAATATTCTATAGAGGATTTTAAGAATCATATAAAACCCCTTTGATAATTTACCTACATGTTTCAGCTATTATGTACCCAGCTCTGTTGTTGGAATCATGACTGAACCACTAAAAAAAAACCAAAACACTGAGCCGATCTCCCTGTGCTATGCTGCTGCTTCCCACCAGCCAACTATTTTACATTTGGTAGTGTACATATTTCAATGTTACTCTCACTTTGCCCCAGCTTCGCCCTCCCACCCCATGTCATCAAGTCCATTCTCTATGTCTACCTCTTTATTCCTGCCCTGCAACTAGGTTCATCAGTACCAATTTTTTTTGATTCCATATATATGCTTTAGCATATGGTACTTGTTTTTCTCTTTCTGACTTACTTCACTCCAGATGACAGACTATAGGTCCATCCACCTCACTACAAATAACTCAATTTTGTTTTTTTTTAATGGCTGAGTAATATTCCATTGTATATATGTGCTACATCTTCTTTATCTACTCATCTGTCGATGGACATTTAGGTTGGTTCCATGTACTGGTTATTGTAAATAGTGCTTCAGTGAACATTGTGGTGCAAGTCTCTTTTTGAATTATGGTTTTCTCAAGGTATATGCCCAGTAGAGGGATTGCTGGGTCATATGGTAGTTCTATTTTTAGTTTTTTAAGGAACCTCCATACTGTTTTCCATAGTGGTTTTATCAATTTGCATTCCCACCAACAGTGTAGAAGGGTTCCCTTTAAACCACACCTTTTCCAGCATGTATTGTTTCTGCTTTTTTGATAATGGCAATTCTGACCAGCGTGAGGTGATAGCTCCTTGTAGTTTTGATTTGCATTTCTCTATTAATTAGCAATGCTGAGCAACTTTTCATGTGCCTTTGGCCATCTGTATGTCTTTCTTGGTGAAATGTCTATTTAGGTCTTCTGTCCATTTTTTTACTGGATTGTTTGTTTTTTTGATATTGATCTCCATGAGCTGCTTGTATATTTTGGAGATTAATCCTTTGTCTGTTTTTTCATTTGCAAATATTTTCTCCCATTCTGAGGGTTGTCTTTTTGTCTTGTTTATGGTTTCCTTTGCTGTGTAAAAGGTTTTAAGTTTAATTAAGTCCCATTTGTTTATTTTTGTTTTTATTTCTGTTACTCTAGGAGGTGGGTCAAAAAAGATCTTGCTGTGGTTTATATCAAAGAGTGTTTTTCCTATGTTTTCCTCAAAAGTTTTATAGTGTCTGGTCTTACATTTAAGTCTTTAACCCATTTTGAGTTTATTTTTGTGTATGGTGTTAGGTAGTGTTCTAATTTCATTCTTTTACATGTAGCTATCCAGTTTTCCCAGCACCACTTACTGAAGAGGCTGTCTTTTCTCCATTGTATGTTCTTGCCTCCTCTGTCATAAATTAGGTTCCCATATGTGTGTGGGTTTATCTCTGGGCATTCTATCCTGTACCATTGACCTATATTTCTGTTTTTGTGCCAGTACCATACTGTCTTGGGGAGGATGGGAGGGAGGCTTAAGAGGGAGGGGATATGGGGACATGTGTATGCATATGGCTGAGTCACTTTTTTGTGCAACAGAAACTAACACGGTATTGTGAAGCAATTATATTCCAATAAAGATCTATTAAAAAAAAAAAAACAGTCAAAACCTCTCCCCTCATAGAACTTACATTCTAGTGGAAGGAGAATGGTAATCAAATACTTAAATTTTATAGAATGTTAGGTAATAAATATTGTGGGGAAAAATAAAGCAAGGAGATTTGATGGAGAGTCTAGTGGTTGAGAAGGCTTTAAAGCCTTCTTTAAAGTTCTCAGGGAAGATGTCACTGAGAAGGTAGCATTTTAGCAAAGACTTAAATGAGGTGAAAGAGCAAGACTTGAGGGTATCTTGGAGAGAAGAATATACACAGGGAGAGCTGCCTGGACAAAGATTGTGAGCCAAAAATATAATCACAGCAAGGAAAACAAGTCCAGACCAAAGTGAGTGAGAGAGAGAAGAGTAGGAGATGAGACCAGAAAGGTAATATTATCCAGACCATGTGAGGTCCTATGATTTAGGCTTTTATACTGAGTGAAATTGGCACCCAATGGAGAGTTTAAACAGAAATTCAGTGACATGCAACCATGATGGCTGTTGTATTTTCAGTGCACTGAGGGGTTAGAATCCAGTTGAACCATTGGGAGGTTTTACCTATGGTCTGGAAAAGAGATGATGATACCTGCAACACAGGAGTAACAGTGCAATTTAGTTAAATTCTGGACATAATTTGAAGATGGAGGCATTTGGATGTGATGATGAATAGGAAGAGAACGAGAGTAAAAAAAGGTGTGAGGGATGACCCACGTCTTTGCCTGAGTGACTGGAAGACAGGAATTTCTATTAAATTAGAGAAATCTAGAGAAGTTGAGGATTAGGAGTTGATGAAAATCGGGAGTCTTTTACATTAACGGGCATATTAAGTTTGAGATGTCTATCAGGTGTCCAAGTGGAGATGCTAACTATTGAATGCATGGTCTGGAGTTTAGGAGAGTTGACAAGTTACAGATATAAATTTAGGAGTCAAACAGATTGATTTAAAGCCATGAGAGGTGTGAACATATCTAAGGAAATGAGAGTTGAGGGTTGATTTATAAATGAGTATAACATACTCACTTATAATTTCTGCTAAAGAAAGTGATAACGTGTAGGATTACAATCACAGTTTCAGAAATCCTTGTTAGGACAGAAATTAGATTTAAGAGTATAAATATGTTGATTGCAAGAGCCATTATCTGACATTCATTATGTATTCAAATCAACCAAAATATATGTAATATAAATTTCTCTTCTTAACAAGATGATTTTGTCAATATTTTATAGGAAAATGACCATATGTCATCACTCATCTGAGCTGTATTCCTCAATTCCCTAATAGAATGATAAAAATATTTTAAGAAATTACTACATAGAGTTGTTTATTTATTAAAAATAAATACATGACAAACATAATAAAGTAAAAAGGAGAGGGAAATATCATGTTATTTGAAATGACAAAAGAATTACGACTATATTGAAGTGATTTTTCAAATTACTGTATTACTCTGTGTTCTGGGAAAAAGTTCATCATTAATGATAATGTTAAATGACAACAGCAACTCAAGGATATCAGCAAATGAGCTAATATTAAGAACAATAAAAATAAAAAGTATAAAAATTCAATTCAATCTAAACCATATGATTTTTCTGGGGGAGATTCAATACACCTTCAGGTGAAAGATAATCTATACAAAGTATAGAAAAAAATTTAAAAATACATATTCCTTTTCCCAATCTACAAAAACATTCCTCTCTTCCTTCCAAAAATAAAAGCAAACAAAAAAATATAAAGGGACAGACAACAATAAACAACCCTGACAGCTGTCAACTCATAGCTGACATAGCATTAACTGTTAGACTATGGTGTTCTGTTGAACATAAATAATTTCACAAACTCACAATATCACATGAAATCACTCTATGGTCCTGGTGGAAAGAAACAAACAAACAAAATTTCTCTGTAATCACCTCTGAGCACGAACAATAACAGCAACAGCAACAACAAATAGCCCCCTTTTCAGGATACTGAAAGTGACTGCTACTTCTTTTCCATTTACAGTTTTAGCCTTGTTCTGTTTTTCCATCCTCCTAGAAAACAATTATTAATGTACTAACCAAGAGGGCCTTAATGTTCCCCTCAGCTTAACTTAACTGTAGTCATCTTTCTTTTTGATGATAGGTCTCTGACCTCACTCTTCTCAGAGGATTTACTTTAGAAAACTTTTAATTGTGAATTATTTCTCTGTTCTTTGAGATGTAAATCTTCTACCAGTCTCTTGCCAGTTTCACCACCCAAGAATGCCTTATTCAAGGACCTAGGAGCCATATTTTTGAAATATAATTATAATCATCAAGAAAGATAGCTCTCCTATTTCTTAGTCTCTGTGGAAGGATAGGATCCTAACTTTATCAGTAAGCACCAATTAACAAACATGGATGACCTCATCACCTTGACCAATTTCCTGCCTAACGCCCCCAGCATTTAAAAATTCTCCTTTCTTGTTTCAGTGGAGTTGAATTCAATCTCTCTCCCCAGTTGTAAAAGCCTGAACTTCTACTACAATAGTCATTTGTTGTGATTTTTTTTGGACATTACTTAATAGAATTACCAATGCTTTATAATAACATTCAATTCTGAAACGTAATCTGGTTTATTGAACCCTTCCCCAAATCACCTAACAGAACCACAAATCTTACAATAAGCACCTGCTAACATCTTCTTACTAAGATGTCCCTTATTTCCTTATAATCTTTATTGTTTGACTATTGGTGTGTTTCTGGTAAACTTGGCTGGTGAGCACCAATAAGACTAATGTCACCTATAAACATAGGAAAGACTTCTAAATTAATTAAGAAAATATAAACATAAAGTTATCAAAATATATTAAATTACAATAAGCTGTGGCTTTTGGAGGAATGAAAGATTAGTGATTAACTAAACTGTTAAAATGTACTATGAGCTCAAACATTTACCTCTACAGTTTTTAAAATTCCTTTAAATTATCAAATCATATACAAAATTAAATAGTACACATGCACACACATTCACAGCACAATTCATTCAGAACAGCATTAGAAAATAGGAAAAACATTCTGTAATATTGCAAAGTGTATTAAATCTCATTATTGTAAGGGCATGCCTTTTAAGCTGAGATTTGAAAGGCAAGTAGAAGTTCGACAAGGAAAGGCTTAAAGGTTTAATGAAACTTACCTGAAAGTGCTCAATGAGTTAGGGCATGAAATGTGATGAGGCCAGTTTCAGGGAAAAGCCCCAGATAACTTGACATGTGTATTCTTTCAAATATTTTAATAAAGGAATAATAACATTCCTTCACAAAATCTCTCAGAAAATTAAGGAGGGAACACTTCCCATCTCATGTTGTTAGTGTTACCCTGATACAAAGCCAGACACAGACATCACAAGAATATACAAATTAATATTCCTCAGGAGCATTGACACATAAAAATTAATACAATAGAAAAAAATTAATACAATAGTAACAAAACAAATACAGCACCATATAAAAATGGTTATATACCAAGACTAAATTGAATTTATCCAAGGAATATGCTGTTGTTTTACAATCTGAGAACAATATATGTAATAACCATATTAATAGAAAAGGGTACAGAACCAAGTTGCATCATAATCTCAATAAATGCTGGAAAAAACATCTGACAAAATCCAACATCCATTTGTAGTTTTAAAAAGTGTTCAGTAAACCAGGAAAAGAAGGGAATTTCCTCAATCTGATAAAGGGAATTTACAAAAACCTCACAGCTTACATTATATGCAATGGTAAAAACAGGATGATTCCCCGCTAAGATTGAGAACAAGGCATAAATGTCTACTCTCACCACTTCTATTCAGCATTTTCTTGGAGATTTTACCCTGTACAATAAGGCAGAAATGAGTAGATAGATAGATGATAGATAGATAGATAGATAAATAGATAGATAGATAGATAGATAGATAGATAGATAGATAAAAGAAGTAAAACTGTCTTTATTCATGGACGACTTGATAATATATGTAGAAGATATCATATAAAGGAATTCACAAAAGAGCTATTACCGTTAATAAACAAATTTAGTAAGGCTGCAGGATTCAAACTCAGTATAAAAATCACTTCTATTTATATACCTTAGTAACAACAAAAAATAAATGGAAGAAAGAATTCCATTCACAACACCTTCAAAAAGGAAAAAAATCTCTTAATTTAACAAAATAATTGCAAGTCAAACTTAGAACTACAAAACACTGCTGAGTAACATTAAAGAACATCTAAATCAGCAGTCCCCAACTTTTTGGCACCAGGGACCGGTTTCGTGGAAGACAAGTTTTCCATGGACCGGGGACGAAGTGGGGGGGTGGGAAGGATGGTTCAGGCGGTTATGCCAGCGATGGGAAGTGGCAGATGAAGCTTCACGCTCACCCACGCTCACCTCCTGCTGTGCGGCTCTGTTCCTAACAGGCTGCGGACCAATATGGTCCTTTGGCCCAGGTGTTGGGGACCCCTGATCCAAATAAATGAGGAAAAGTTCTATGCTCTTGGGTTGTAAGACACAGTATTGTCAAGATGGTAATTTTCCTCAAATTTATCTATTAATTTATTGTTTTCTCTAAAAATATTCAACAGGCTCTTTTATAAAATTTCCAAGCTAAAGCTAATATTTATATAGAAATCCAAAATACCTAAGATAGCAAAAACAATCTCTCAAAAGAAGAACAAAGTTAGAGAAATTATACTTCCTGATTTCCAAACTTAACTACAAAACTACAGAGATTAACCAGTATGTGATACAGGCATAAGGATAGACATATAGATCAATAATAAAATTGAGAGTTCAGAAATAAGCCCTTGCATGTATTCATTTTCAATAAATGTACCAAAAAATTTTACTTGAAGAATATAATCTTTTCAGCGTGTTGTGCTTGGGCACATGTGAGGACTCTTACTTCACCTGATACATATACAATGGACCACAGACCTAAAACCTGTAGAAAATACAGGAGAAAAATTCTGTGATCTTTGATCAGTCAAAAAGTCTTAAATATAACATCCAAAGCATGTTTCATAAAAGAGAAAAGTTGATAACTTTTACTTTATCAAAATAAAAAAAAATTATGCTTCAAAAGGCCCCATTAAGAAAATGAGAAAACAAGCCACTCTGAAAAAAAATTTTGCAATTCATATATGTGACAAAGGACTTTATCAGAATGTTTAAAGAACTCTATAACACAATAATAATATGAAAGCAAACATCCCAATTTAAAAGTCCCAATTTAAAAACAAGTTGAATAGACATTTCACCAAAGAAGATATATGAATACCTATTAACCACATTAAAAGATGTTCACAATATTATTCATCAGGTAAATGCAAATTAAATCCCCAGTGACACCACTATACACCCACTAAACGGATACAATTAGAAGGAGAGACAATAGCATGCTTTGACAAGGATGTAAAGAACCTGGGACCATCATATATTGCTAGCGTGAATATGAAATGGAAAATAGTTTGACAATTTCTAAAAAGGTTTAGCCTAAACTTATCACTTGACACAACAGTTCCACTACTAGGAATTTAGTCAAGAGAAATAAAAACATATTTACATAAGGCAAGCATGCAGCATTTTAGTGATATTAACTATATCCCAAAACTGAACAAAGTCCAGGTGCCTATCAAATGATGAATGAATGGATAAACAAATATGGTTTATCCATATTGATCTCAGGTGGCCTTGGCAGCGGCTTGAAGCAGGATTTCGGCCAGAGATCGAGGTCAGGTCGCGGCAGTGAGAGTGCTGAATCCTAGCCACTAGACCACCAGGGACCAGTGGCCATTGACAAGGCCCTGGCCCATCAGCTATGTAGAAATGAATTTCCACATAGACATGGAAAGTAGTGAAACAAGTGTTTATTAGGAGGAAAAGTGGTGTGTGTGGATAGACAGACGGGTGGACTCAGAGTCACACTCACATGGTAGTTTGAATCACTTATATGGGGCATTTCTTCCAGGTTTCCTTTGGCCAATCATCTTGCTTTGCCTGGTTCTGAGTCGTATCTGGTTTATCTCAGGGTCCTCCCATGTGTGCATGCACATCTCTTAGCCAAGATGGATTCTAATGAAGAGGCCTATGGGTAGGTTGACATCACCTACTATGGGGTGGCGACCCCTCCCTTTTTGACCACTGAGGAACCTTTCTGCGCATGTGTAATCAGGAAGGTCTCCTTGACTTTGAGAATGAGGAAAATGTGGTCTTTTATCTTTTATCTGGGCAGGGCTCAGTTCTTCTCTCGCTCCTGCTATTTTGGAGTATCTGTCCACAGGGGACAAACTCCAGCTGCTCAGCCTGGGACCCATCTATCTCCTGCCTCAGTATAATGGGATACAAACAGCTGATACATGCTGCAACGTAAGTGAACCTTAAAATATGCTGAGTGAAGGAAAACATGCAGAGGACCCCATGGTGTTCGACTCCAATTCTAGAAGTTCTCTAAAAAAGGTAACTTGATAGAGAAAGAAAGCAGATCAATGATAGTACAAGGCTGACAGTGAGTGGGAGGATGAATTAACCACAGATGATCACCTGGTAACATTTTGGGGTAATGGGAATGTTTATTGGATTGTGGTGATGGTTGAAGAACTGTATACATTTACTAAAAATAAAGAAAGATAATAGAGGAGGAGTGAGTTCCTTGATGTAGGTGCCTCTCAGAGGAGGCGATAATGGAGCTAGGACCTGGAGTATGGGAAAGATCCAGGCTAAGTAAGAGTGTTGGGGAAGACATTAAGGGCATCAAGGAGCCTTCCAGAATAAGGACAGCAGGCAGTTGGTTAAATGTTACCACACCAGGACACAATAAAGGTATGAAGACATAAACCAGGGTAGCTGCTGATGACAAAATTTCCACACCTGAAATATTTGCCTAATCTTGGTTCTCATCTCTCTTCTCTTGCCTAGAATCAAAGGAAAATCCTCTCCTTTATATGGCAGCTGGGGAGTGCAACAAGGAGGGTCTCAACCCCAACAGCCCTTTGTCCTGCCTTCCCTGGTAAGCCTGGATCTGGGTAGAGGAAATGAGAGTGTCAAAATTCCTCTGTTTTAATTATAGGTATCTGCCCACAACTGAAGAACACATCTCCCAAGACTAGAAGCAGAATACAAAGTTAGATACATCTCATTCTACTGTCTTCTGCCTCCTTGCAGAGCAGTTTGCTTCTTCTACTGAAGAAGCCCTTCCTCTCTCCAGCTCTCTCTCATTCATGCTCAGGGAGCTGCATGTCAAGTAGAGACATAGATCCTGACAAGGTTTTACTAGGGCAAAAGCAAGAAGACACCACGGAACACCTTCTGATCCTTGGGAACTTTTAGTAATCTCGTCTGCAAATCATTAGGCAGGTTTTATCAACTGTTTCTAGCTAGGTGTGCTGAATGGGCAAGCACAGGACCCCACACTCAGAAGGTTCTCTGATTTGTTTAATTCTCTGTTATCACCATCTTGGAATTCTGAATAACTTGAACTTTGAACTTCCATTTTGTAATGGAAGGACAATGAAACAAAGAAACAAATCATAACAGCAATAACAATAATAACACCATCAACAAAATTGAGCTTATCAAAAACTACACATCTATGTCCACTTAAAAAATACCACAACATTATAAAGAAGAAAAAATCAGGCAGAAATGTAGGCAAACCCCAGCAATACCCCAAAATGTGAGAATACTTCTTACTGTAAATAAATAAAGGATGAAATAGTGACAGAAAGACAGCAATGTGCTGAGTACCAAGCGACATTGTTAAACTTGTACAAAATGATACTTCTTATTAAAGGATTAGAGAAGCAACTGAAGCCTCAAAAGGCAAAGTTGACTTGATAAGGGGAAAAGTACTTGAGTCATAGAACACACTTGTCTAGTTATCAAAAAAAACAAAAACAAAAAAACACACAGCTAAACAATATAAAGATATTTAAGGGGGCATAAAGGACTTTGGAAATAACAAATAGATCTAATATAAAATCATTGGATTTTAGACTTGGGAAGAAACAACCTTCTGTCTTTCAATGAAACTGTGTACAAGTCCCTGTGTCCTTGTCTTTTGAAGTAAAAGGCTGACTCAAGAGTTAATGATTGAGAAATGTGAAGACGTAGAAACAAAGAGTAGTTGTTGGGCTGGGGAACTGGTAACAATTTAGGCTATAATTCTGCCACATCACTGAATCACTGAACCCCCAATTCCCTGAAATATATAGATAAAGTCCTGACACATATTCCTAAGTTGTTTGTATAGGAAGCAGACCCCCACCAGATGAAAATTGCTCACTTCAAGAACATAGACCCTAGACTGGTTGAAACCAGAAGGGTGATGATGCTTGAAACCACCTTGATACCAACCAATCCCAGAAATGTCCACGAGCTGATCAAGCCTGCGCCTTGAACACTGTAAGACTCCTCATACCTCCTCCAGGGATGGAGTCATACAGTCTTGAGGACATTAACCTGCTGTGGCCCCCTTTGCCTGGCAAAGCAATAAAAGCTACTCTTTTCTACTTCACCCAAAACTCTGTCTCCGCATTTCTATTCAACACTGGTGAACAGAGGCCGAGTTTTGGCAACACCAGCATTCTTACTGAATTGCTCCAAGGGCAGCAACTGCTCCAATTCAAAGATTCAATACTCATTTTGTTGCTAATTCCTACTTCCCTAATATAACCCTCCTAATCTCCAGTAATTCCTTCAGTAGGGTTTCCAGGGTCCATCACTCCAACCATTCCCTTGCCCAATACCTTCAAATCCATTTACTATAGTCATCTTTTCTCTTCTATAAGACAACATTCTGATCCTGAGTAAATCTAGCTGCCTGACTTCCTCATAACTGTTAGTAGATGTTGTAATGTTTTTTGATATACCATAAAACTGTAGTGTCCAATATTTGTGTAACTTTCATCACTGCCAAGTTATCTTTCTCTGTTTCTCTAGGAAGATTTTTTTCTTGTTTTCCACAAAGACAGTTTCAAATGGTTTTGTTGTCTTCATCTTCTGATTTCTTCATAATACTGTCCAAAAAAAATTGTGCCAACCTGTGGAAAGCAGACATGGAAGACTTACTCAAGACTATTTCAATGGAAGAAAGATTGAACATAACTCCACTGAAATGAAAAGTAGTGGAAAAGTACTGGAGGATGTTAGAAGAGAGGCTGGAACATTCTGTGTTTGCTCATTGGCAAGAAATGAAAGTTAAGTCCCTACTCTCCCACAGAGACTGGAAGATAGTAATTGTATCTTCCTTGATGGTTACATTTCAAAAGGATGGCTCCCAAGTTCATGAAAAAGATATTACTGGGTTGCAAAACTGACAAGAAGCTGTGAGGAGATTTACGTCTTAAAGAGACATAGAAAAAAATGTACAATTTAAAGTTTTCTAAAGTAAATCCTCTGGGAATAGGAAGGATTGTGAAGTCAAGACCAAATAGGCAAGAAGAGACATGTCTGAAGTTTGGTCAAGCTGAGGGGAAATTTAAGGCCTTGGTCCTACCCCCTCACTCTTAATTAATGACATCTACTTCACATAAGCATTTCATCATACCTATGAGTTGACTTACCTTTCTTCCTAAGAAAGTGGTTTTCCTTATTTCCTCCTCTCTTCACGCAACCTAAGCCCCTTTCCCTGTATCTTGCATTCCATAACTTTGGCTTTCTTAGGAAACTAATTTCCCCAACTATCCCTTATATCTTCAACCGTTTAGTCTCTTCTTGCTCCTTCCCACTAGTATCAAGTTATTTCCCAAACAGCAGGAACAAAACAATATAGTCCCTTGGCTCCAAACCACTTTTATCTTACCTTCTGTTATTCAGCTTCTCTTTAGAGCCAAATTTATTGAAAGATTTGATAAAATCACTGTCTCCTAGTCTTTACTTCCTATTTTTTCACCCGTTAATTTTTCTCTGTATCACTTACAAAAATCTTCCTTTATAACAAAAAGCAATGGTGATTTAATGGTTCCCTTTATATTTGGTATTTCAATAGCATTTAGGTGTACTGAGTATACTGCCTGTTTTGATATCTACTTAACTACCGCAATACTATAATTTCCTCATTTTACCCTTGAGGTACAGACATATTTTGTTTTCTTCATATAATATTTCCCTTTGCTTTTTCCTAAATGTTGGTGTTATAAGAATTATGTCTTTCTAGGCATATACCCAGAGAAAACCATAATTCAAAAAGACACATGCACACCAATGTTCATTGCAGCACTATTTACAATAGCCAGGTCATGAGAGCAGCCTAAATGCCTATTGACAGATGAATGGATAAAGAAGATGTGGTACATACATACAATGGAATATTACTCAGCCATAAAAAGGAACGAAATTGGGTCATTTGTAGAGATGGGGTTGGATCTAGAGACTGTCATACAGAGTGAAGTAAGTCAGAAAGAGAAAAACAAATATCGTATATTAACACATATATGTGGAACCTAGAAAAATGGTACAGATGAACCAGTTTGCAGGGCAGAAATAGACACAGATGTAGAGGACAAACATATGGACACAAAGGGGGGAAAGTGGGGGGGGTGGGGGTGGGGGGTGGGATGAATTGGGAGACTTAGATTGGCATATATACATTAATATGTATAAAATAGATAACTAATAGAACCTGCTGTATAAGAAATAAATAAAATAAAATTCAAAAATTCAAAAAAAACCCAATTATGTCTTTAACCCTCTTCTCATCTACACACTCTCTCAAATTATATCCACTTCTGTTGCTATCTATAGACTGATAACTTCTGTGTATTTCTACTGTAAATATTCCTCTTGAGTTTCTGACCACACATAAAACTTAACATCTCACTGACAAAAAAAGAAAACAAACAAGAAACAATGAAATTGAGGGCTGGTTCATTGAAAAGATAAACAAAATTGACAGGCCATTAACTAGGCTAACCAAGAAAAAAAGAGAGAGGGCACAACTAAATAAAATCAGAAATGAAAGAGGAGAAACTACAACTGATATCACAGAAATACAAAGGATCAGAAGAGACTACTATGAACAATTATACCTCAACAAATAGGACAACTTCTAAGAAATGGATACTCTTCTAGAAGCATACAGTCTTTCAAGACTGAATCAGGAAGAAATAGGAACTCTGAATAGACTGATTACTAATGAGGACATTGAAACAGTAATTCAAAAGCTCCCAATAAACAAAAGCCAAGGGCCAAATAGCTTCACTGGTGACTTCTAAAAAACATTCAAAGATTTAATACCTATCCTCAAACTTTTCCAAAAAATAGAGGGGAGGGAAACTGTTCAAAGACATTTTACAAAACCAGCATTACTCTGATACCATAACCAGAGAAGGACATTACCAAAAAAAGAAAATTACAGGCCAATATCCCTGGTGAACATAGATGCAAAAATTCCCAATAAAATATTGCCAAACAGAATTCAACAATATATTAAAATGATCATACACCATGATCAAGTGAATTTATTCCAGAGATGAAAGGATGCTTCAACATCTACAGATTAATCAATGTGATTCATAACAATAACAAAAAGGAGGAAAATTATATTATCATCTGAATAGATTCAGAAAAACATGTGACACAATTCAACATTCATTTATGATAAAAACTCTCAGTCAAGTGGGTATAGAGGGAACATACCTCAATAAATAAAGGCCATATATGGCAAACCCATGGCTAACACCATACTCAGTAGCAAAAAGCTGAAAGCTTTTCCTTTAAGATCAGGAACAAAAAAAGGATGCCCACTTTCACCACTTTTATTTAACATAGTATTGTAAGTCCTAGCCACAGCAATTAGTCAAGGAAAAGAAATAAAAGAAATCCAAATTGGAAAGAAAGAAGTAAAGCTGTCACTATTTGCAAAGGACATGATACTATATAGAGAAAACCCTAAAGTCAGAGAATACAAAATCAATATACAGAAATTTGTGCCATTTCTACACATTAATAATGTACTATCAGAAAGAAAAGTTAGGAAAATCCAATTCCAACTGCATCAAAAAGAATAAAATATCTAGGAATAAATTTAACCAAGGAGGTGAAAGATCTATATACTGAGAACTATAAGACACTGATAAAAGAAACTGAGGAAGAGAAAAAAAATGGAAAGATATTTCATGCTCATGAATTGGAAGAATTAATATTGTTAAAATGTTCACTACCCAAAGCAATCTACAGATTCAATGCAATACCTATCAAATTTCCAATGGCATTTTTCACAGAACTAGAACAAGTAATTCTAAAATTTCATAGAACCACAAAAGACTCCAATAGCTAAAACAGTCTTGAGAAAGAAGAATGAAGCTGGAGGTATCACACTTTCTGATATCAAAGTATACTACAAAGCTATAGTAATCAAAACAGTATGAGACTGGCACAAAAGCAAACACATAGATCAATGGAACAGAGTAGAGAGCCCAGAAATAAAACCACACATATATGGACAATTAATCTAGGAAAAGGGAGCAAAGAACATACAATGAAGAAGGCACAGTCTCTTCAATAAATGGTGCTGGGAAAACTGGAGAGCCACATTGAAAGGTATGAAACTAGACCTCTATCTCACACCATACACAATAATTATCTCAAAATGGATTAAAAGCTTACATGTAATACATGAAACCATAAAGTTCCTATAAGAAAAGATGGGGGTAACCTCATTGACATGTATCTTAGTGATGTTTTGTGGATCTGACTCCAAAGACAAGGGAAACAAAAGCAAAAATTAACAAATATGACTACATCAAACTTAAAAGCTTTTGCACAGCAAAGAAAACCATCATCAAAATGACACTGAGAAGATATTTACAAATCATATATCTGATAGGGGTTGATATCCAAAATATATAAAGAATTCATACAACTCAACAACAAAAAAACAAACAACCCACTTTTAAAATGGGCAGAGGACCTTAATAGATATTTTTCCAAAGAAGACATAAAGATGGCCAACAGGCACATGAAAAGATGTTCAGCATCACTAATGATCAGGGAAATGCAATTCAAAACCAGCTCACACATGTCAGAATGGCTATAATCAAAAAGTCAAAAAATAACAAGCATTAATGAGAAGGTGGAGGAAAAGGAAAAGGAACCCTAGTACAATGTTGCTGAAATGTAAATTGGTGCAACCACTACAGAAAACTGTATGGAAATTCCTCAAAAAATTAGGACTAGAATTTCCATAAGACTCAGCTATTCTGACTTTTGAGTATTTATTTGAAGAACATGAAAACACTAATCTGAAGATATAGGTATCCCTATGTTCACTGAAGCATTATTTACAATAGCCAAGATATGGAAAAAAATCTGAGTTGGCCATCAATAAATGAATGGATAAAGAATATGTGTTCTATATATACAATGGACTATTATTCAGTCATAAAAATGAATGAAATCCTGCCATTAGAGGCAATATGGATGGATCTTGAGGGTATTATGCTAAGTCAAATAAATCAGGTTAAGAAAAACAAATACTGTGTAATTTTACTCATATGTGGAATCTAAAAAAAAAACAAAAAACAATGAACAAACTCATAGACAGAACAGATGAGTTGTTACCAGAGGGAAAAGGGTTTGGAATGTGGGTGTACAAAATAGGTGAAGGAGTCAACAGAGCAGTGATGGATGCAGGCTTGTGGTGATCACTCTGTACTGTATATAGATGTTGAACTGTAATAGTGTACACCTGATTTTATATATATACACACACATATATAAAACATCTCCCTATAGATGTAAATATGGTACACAACTAACCCATTCAAAACTGAACTCATCAGCTTTACTCTCCTGTCCTCAATGTTGTCTTCATATTTCTCCCCATTTTTTATTAGATGGAACCATTTACCTAATAAAAATCTGGGAGTCATCTGTGATTTTCTTTCTCTCATTCATTTCAACTCAAATACCAAGTCATGTTGTTTCTAAATGTTAAACTCTCTTGAATCTACAAATTTTTCTCTATTTTGACTGTTACTTCTCCACTTTGGGTCCATTATCTCTCATCTAGCTTATTGTAATATCTTTCTAGGATCAAGCCTGGACCCCTTTTAAGAAATTCTTTAACTAGCATTTTAATATATAAATCTGGCTATTTTATTTACTTACTTTGAAAATTTTGTACTATGTTCCTTACTTTAAACACTTTATAAAATAGTTAAGCACTTTGAATCTTACCACTTCAGGCAAATTCTCCATAATCCTGAACACCTCTTTTTACTATTTTGTATCTATCCTATTGCCATTTAGTTCTTTGGATGTTAAATGGTCTCATATCTCCAAGTTTTAATATTTGCTTTTTCCTCTAACTGAAATACACCTCTACTTCCTATACAACCTCTCACTGGTTATATTAGTTAGCTGTGCTGCAGTAGCAAACAATGCCAAACTTTCAAAAACAAATCTATTTTTCTCATTCATTTTACATGCTGCCATCATGAGTCAGCTGCTGTAACTTTACTGAAAAGTAAGGCATTTAATTATTATTGTTTTTCTCTTTAACTTGACAAAAGACCCTTGTTTTCAGACATTTCATGTTCTTGCTGTTTTGTCTATTTTTGTCAGTACCTATGTTGGACTTTTAATAAGAAATATTGAACTAAATAGATATGTTAGTGTTCAGACAAACCTTGATGCCTATATGTCAGATTTAATATACAACCAATATCTGTATAATACCTGCCTTTCTTTTTATTTATTTTACTTTTCATTACATGCTATGATTTTCACCAAGGGAAAACACAAAGAAATTAAGTGTACAATAGTATGTAAAAATCATTATCTTAAGGTCAAAGGAAATCCAGAACACCTAAAATAAAGACTTAAGTATGTTTTAAGTTACTTTTTTATTATTATTATTTTACTACATTCCCAAGGACACAGTGTAAAGTGAATTGGAGTGGAAAAAATTTGAGTGATCAGTATCGTCATGGCCTAAATTACCTTGAATCATTTGCTCATCTCTAACTGTTATGAGCAACTTGAATGGACATTTTCTATAGCAATTAACATTATACTGAATATATTTCAATTTAATTTCCTCTTAAATACCTTTTTTATGTGCTACATGGAACAAGATTCTGGGGTGTAGCCTTCATTTCCAGTTTATTTGCTTCAGTTGAAAGATAACTTGATTGCTTTCCTTTTGTGTCAGTTAGGATCCTATTAGAAGTTTTTCATACAAATATGAAACTCAAAATTGAGTTTATAATTATCTATACAGAATTACTTGGTCTATTTATGTGATCTTTTTCTAAAGAGTATGAGTATTTCTGTCTCCTATCATAGTAAATGGAGAAGAGCTGAAGGTAAAATTCAACTTGAACTGAATAGACAACCATCCTAAGAGCTACAAATCCCAAACACAGATCAGTAGAAATTTCTTTAAATCCAGCCCCAATTTACTCTCTTGGACTATTTTAATAGATAAACAAATGAGTTCTCTATATCTAGACATGCCATGTTTCAGTTCATTTATTTATAGACAGAGTGATCCTTCTGACTTCTAGTATGATCTTATCATTCCTCTGTTTGAGAGTCATCAATTTTCTTTTAAGGAAT
Organism: Balaenoptera musculus; assembly: GCF_009873245.2. Taxonomy (NCBI): domain Eukaryota; kingdom Metazoa; phylum Chordata; class Mammalia; order Artiodactyla; family Balaenopteridae; genus Balaenoptera; species Balaenoptera musculus. Next base: position 34,912,695 of record NC_045802.1, on the reverse strand, counting down.
CTTGTAAACTTTTCAACCCCTAAATCTTAACATTGGCACTCTAGCTATATTGCTTTAACTGTGTTTGTGTCAAAATGTTTTGATTTCTATGCCTTCACATATAATCTTCTCTATATCTGAAATGACTTTTCCCATCTTCTTTTCACTGGTGAAATGTTTGGCTTTTTTAATGACTCAGTTATTTAAACTGTTGGGTTCCTTCTTCTTTTATTTATTTTATAATTTATTCAACACATAATTATTAAGAAGCTACAATGTGTTGGATAGTATGACAAGACCTGGATAAATAAAAGTAGATAGTCACTCTAAGCTTTTTGTGAAATAGAATATTCAATGCCTCATATAAATATAAAGACATAGCAAGTGAACAGTGCTATAAAGAAAAGAAACATGGAATTATGATAGAACATAAATTAAGAATGTTACCAAATCACTGAGTTAATGGAGCTTTTCAAGACAAAATAATAATTAAAACAAGGAGTAAAAGATGAATGAGTAGGAGCTGACTACATGAAAAGGGGGGCAGAGAGAATTCGAAGCAGAAGGAAAACCATGCCAAAGTCCCTGTGGTAGAAACTGGCTTGGAAGATACAACATTTTGAAAGAGGATTCATCTAGGTGGATGGAACAAGCATAAAAATCTACAGACTTGATGGGGTTCAGACAAGTTCATAGTCTTGAAGAGTTAAATATTTATCTTAGGAATAATAAGATAACATTAACGTATTTTAGTTAGGTTGCCAATATAATGAGAGTAGCTATATTGCAAGATTACTCAGGCTGATTTCAGAAAATCGATTGTAGGGGACAAAGAATGGCAGTAGTTTTGATTGGGTGTGGTCCATATTGAAGACACAATTTGAAAAGTTGTATTGTCTGTTGACACAATGGCTAAAACATTCGTGAATAGGAGTCAGCATTGTTAGATATTCTACAAAGCAGTTAACAGTTCTACAAAGAAAATTGTCCTGTAAGAAATTAGTATTCTTTGAATAATACATTTTTATTTGAGACTAGAGTCTAAATATATCTTACATATAACACAAAGTAAGTTTCTTGTATAGTTTTATTATACTGAATACCATATGCAAATTATTTTGATATCACTTAATTTTTCATAAATGCAGCTACACTGTTAACCAAGGGAGAAATGTACTTTGCTTTATTTAAAATAAACAAGTGTTACTATTTTAGAAAACTTCATTACTGACAAAAATACCAGTAATAATATTCGAGTCATCAATACAACACATCTATTTAAGGCTACTTTTATATCTGTTACATTTATCATAGTTTTATGTATGCATTAATATTCTGGTTTAGTATTTTTTAAAAGACTAAAATATAAAAAAAAGTCAACAAAATTCAGGTCAAACATTGAAATTGAGTTCTGTAACATTATTCACAAATTAACAGTTACCATGGCTACTTCAACAACATGTATTTTTCCCTTATTGAAGCAGTGACACAATCAATATTAAGGAAACAGTTTGCAATAAAACACTGCTTTATTTTTCCAAACAAACTAAACAAAATTGGAAAAGATATATACTTTTAAATTGTGTGTTTGACATTGTCAGTGCAATGTTTTAAATGTCTTCTAATTAAAAATAAAAACTTTAAAAAAATTTTATAGCACATGTTGAAAACCTGAGTAGCCACACAATACTATATGAAAATTAATAAAGCCATTCAGAGAGCCTCCCATCAAGCCTCTTAGATAGCCTCAACCATCAGAGGGCAGACAGCAGAAGCAAGAAAATCTACATTCCTGGAGCCTGTGGAACAAAACTCACATTTACAGAAAGATAGACAAGATGAAAAGGCAGAGGGCTATATACCAGATGAAGGAACAAGAAAAAAACCCAGAAAAACAACTACATGAAGTGGAGATAGGCAATCTTCCAGAAAAAGAATTCAGAAAAATGATAGTGAAGATGATCCAGGACCACAGAATAAGAATGGAGGCAAAGATTGAGAAGATGCAAGAAATGATTAACAAAGACCTAGAAGAATTAAAGAACAAACAAACAGAGATGACCAATACAATAACTGAAATGAAAACTACACTAGAAGCAATCAATAGCAGAATAACTGAGGCAGAAGAACGGATAAGTGACCTGGAAGACAGAATGGTGGAATTCACTGCTGCAGAACAGACTAAAGAAAAAAGAATGAAAAGAAATGAAGACAGCCTAAGAGATCTCTGGGACAACATTAAACACAACAACATTCGCATTATAGGGGTCCCAGAAGGAGAAGAGAGAGAGAAAGGACCAGAGAAAATATTTGAAGAGATTAGAGTTGAAAACTTCCCTAACATGGGAAAGGAAATAGCCACCCAAGTCCAGGAAGTGCAGAGAGTCCCATACAGGATAAACCCAAGGAGAAACATGCCGAGACACATAGGAATCAAAGTGGCAAAAATTAAAAACAAAGAAAAATTATTGAAAGCAGCAAGGGAAAAATGACAAATAACATACAAGGAAACTCCCATAAGGTTAACAGCTGATTTCTCAGCAGAAATTCTACAAGCCAGAAGGGAGTGGCATGATATACTTAAAGTGATGAAAGGGAAGACCCTACAGCCAAGATTACTCTACCCGGCAAGGATATCATTTAGATTTGATGGAGAAATCAAAAGCTTTACAGACAAGCAAAAGCTAAGCGAATTCAGCACCACCAAACCAGCTCTACAACAAATGGTAAAGGAACTTCTCTAAGTGGGAAACACAAGAGAAGAAAAGGACCTACAAAAACAAACCCAAAACAATTAAGAAAATGGTCATAGGAACATACATATCGATAATTACCTTAAACGTGAATGGATTAAATGCTCCAAACAAAAGACACAGGTTTGCTGAATGGATACAAAAACAAGACCCATATATATGCTGTCTACAAGACACCCACTTCAGACCAAGGGGACACATACAGACTGAAAGTGAGGGGATGGAAAAAGATATTCCATGCAAATGGAAATCAAAAGAAAGTTGGAGTAGCTGTACTCATATCAGATAAAATAGACTTTAAGATAAAGAATGTTACAAGAGACAAGGAAGGACACTACAGAATGATCCAGGGATCAATCCAAGAAGAAGATATAACAATTATAAATATATATGCACCCAACATAGGAGCACATCAATACATAAGGCAACTGCTAACAGCTATAAAAGAGGAAATTGACAGTAACACAATAATAGTGGGGGACTTTAACACCTCACTTACACCAATGGACAGATCATCCAAAATGAAAATAAATAAGGAAACAGAAGCTTTAAATGATACAATAGACCAGATAGATTTAATTGATATTTATAGGACATTCCATCCAAACACAACAGATTACACGTTCTTCTCAAGAGCGCACGGAACATTCTCCAGGATAGATCACATCTTGGGTCACAAATCAAGCCTCAGTAAATTTAAGGAAATTGAAATCATATCAAGCATCTTTTCTGACCACAACGCTATGAGATTAGAAATGAATTACAGGGAAAAAAACGTAAAAAACACAAACACATGGAGGCTAAACAATACATTACTAAATAACCAAGAGATCACTGAAGAAATCAAAGAGGAAAGCAAAAAATACCTAGAGACAATTGACAATGAAAACACGATGACCCAAAACCTATGGGATCCAGCAAAAGCAGTTCTAAGAGGGAAGTTTATAGTTATACAAGCCTACCTAAAGAAACAAGAAAAATCTCAAGTAAACAATCTAACCTTACACCTAAAGAAACTAGAGAAAGAAGAACAAACAAAACAAAAAGTTAGCAGAAGGAAAGAAATCATAAAGATCAGAGCTGAAATAAATGAAATAGAAACAAAGAAAACAATAGCAAAGATCAATAAAACTAAAAGCTGATTCTTTGAGAAGATAAACAAAATTGATAAGCCATTAGCCAGACTCATCAAGAAAAAGAGGGAGAAGACTCAAATCAATAAAATCAGAAATGAGAAGGAGAAGTTACAACAGGCACCGCAGAAATACAAAGCCTCCTAAGAGACTACTACAAGCAACTCTATGCCAATAAAATGGACAACCTGGAAGAAATGGACAAATTCTTAGAAAGGTATAACCTTCCAAGACTGAACCAAGAAGAAACAGAAAATATGAACAGACCAATCACAAGTAATGAAATTGAAACTATGATTAAAAACCTTCCAACAAACAAAAGTCCAGGACCAGGTGGCTTCACAGGTGAATTCTATCAAACATTTAGAGAAGAGCTAACACCTATCCTTCTCAAACTCTTCCAAAAAATTGCAGAGGAAGGAACACGCCCAAACTCATTCTATGAGGCCACCATCACCCTGATACCAAAACCAGACAAAGACACTACAAAAAAAGAAAATTACAGACCAATATCACTGATGAATATAGATGCAAAAATCCTCAACAAAATACTAGCAAACAGAATCCAACAACACATTAAAAGGATCATACACCACGATCAAGTGGGATTTATCCCAGGGATGCAAGGATTCTTCAATATATGCAAATCAATCAATGTGATACACCATATTAACAAACTGCAGAATAAAAACCATATGATCATCTCAATAGATGCAGAAAAAGCTTTTGACAAAATTCAACACCGATTTATGATAAAACCTCTCCAGAAAGTGGGCATAGAGGGAACCTACCTCAACATAATAAAGGCCATGTATGACAAACCCACAGCAAACATCATTCTCAATGGTGAAAAACTGAAAGCATTTCCTCTAAGATCAGGAACGAGAAAAGGACGTCCACTCTCACCACTATTATTCAACATAGTTCTGGAAGTCCTAGCCACAGCAACCAGAGAGGAAAAAGAAATAAAAGGAATACAAATTGGAAAAGAAGTAAAACTGTCACTGTTTGTAGATGACATGATACTGTACATAGAGAATCCTAAAACTGCCACCAGAAAACTGCTAGAGCTAATCGATGAATGTGGTAAAGTTGCAGGAAACAAAATTAATGCACAGAAATCTCATGCATTCCTATACACTAATGATGAAAAATCTGAAAGAGAAATTATGGAAACACTCCCATTTACCATTGCAACAAAAAGAATAAAATACCTAGGAATAAACCTACCTAGGGAGACAAAAGACCTGTATGCAGAAAACTATAAGACACTGATGAAAGAAATTAAAGATGATACCAACAGATGGAGAGATATACCATGTTCTTGGATTGGAAGAATCAACATTGTGAAAATGACTCTACTAGCCAAAGCAATCTACAGATTCAATGCAATCCCTATCAAATTACCAATGCCATTTTTTACAGAAATAGAACAAATCATCTTAAAATTTGTATAGAGACACAAAAGACCCCGAATAGCCAAAGCAGTCTTGAGGGAAAAAAACGGAGCTGGAGGAATCAGACTCCCTGACTTCAGACTATACTACAAAGCTACAGTAATCAAGACAATATGGTACTGGCACAAAAACAGAAATATAGATCAATGGAACAAGATAGAAAGCCCAGAGATAAACCCACGCACCTATGGTCAACTAATCTATGACAAAGGAGGCAAAGATATACAATGGAGAAAAGACAGTTTCTTCAATAAGTGGTGCTGGGAAAACTGGACAGCTACATGGAAAAGAATGAAATTAGAATACTCTGTAACACCATACACAAAAATAAACTCAAAATGGATTAGAGACCTAAATGTAAGACCGGACACTATAAAACTCTTAGAGGAAAACATAGTAAGAATACACTTTGACATAAATCACAGCAAGATCTTTTTTGATCCACTTCCTAGAGTAATGGAAATAAAAAGAAAAATAATCAAATGGGACCTAATGAAACTTCAAAGCTTTTGCACAGCAAAGGAAACCATAAAGAAGACAAAAAGACAACCCTCAGAATGGGAGAAAATATTTGCCAATGAATCAACGGACAAAGGATTAATCTCCAAAATATATAAACAGCTCACTCAGCTCAATATTAAAGAAACAAACACCCCAATCCAAAAATGGGCAGAAGACCTAAATAGACATTTCTCCAAAGAAGACATACAGACGGCCACAAAGCACATGAAAAGGTGCTCAACATCACTAATTATTAGTGAAATGCAAATCAAAACTACAATGAGGTACCACCACACACCAGTTAGAATGGGCGTCATCAGAAAATCTACAAACAACAAATGCTGGAAAGGGTGTGGAGAAAAGGAAACCCTCTTGCCCTGTTGGTGGGAATGTAAATTGATACATCCACTATGGAGAACATTATGGACGTTCCTTAAAAATCTAAAAATAGAATTACCATATGACTCAGCAATCCCACTACTGGGCATATACCCAGAGAAAACCGTAATTCAAAAAGACACATGCACCCCAATGTTCACTGCAGCACTATTTACAATAGCCAGGACATGGAAGCAACCTAAATGCCCATCAACAGACAAATGGATAAAGAAGTTGTGGTACATATATACAATGGACTATTACTCAGCCATAAAAAGGAACGAAATTGAGTCATTTGTTGAGACGTGGATGGATCTAGAGACTGTCATACAGAGTGAAGTAAGTCAGAAAGAGAAAAAGAAATATTGTATATTAACGCATGTATGTGGAACCTAGAAAAATGGTACCGGTGAACCGGGTTGCAGGGCAGAAGTTGAGACACAGATATAGAGAACAAACGTATGGACACCAAGGGGGGAAAACTGCAGTGGGGTGGGGATGGTGGTGTGCTGAATTGGGCGATTGGGATTGACATGTATAAAGTGATATTTATAAAATTGATGACTGATAGTAAAAAAAATTAAAAATTAAAACAACAACAACAATAGAAAACAAAAGAAAAATTTTTCCCTGGGGTCCCCATTATCAGTGTCTTTGCCCCCACGGTGACCCACAGCCAACCCCCACCTCCCCAGGAGACTCTCCAAGACTTCTAGATAGTTCTCTGGACCTGCTGTGGGCACTGTGGGGGCAGCTGAGACTCTGACCAGCCCAACTCCCATGTGTACATGCCCCCAAAGTCCACAGCTGCTAAAGCTAGACCAGTCTCATTTGTGGGAGCCCTCATTTTCCATTCAGATGTTCTGCAGGCATTGGATATACCAGACTGATTGTGGGGGTTTAATCCGCTACTTGTGCAGCTGCATGGAGAGATTTCAGTTCTTCTTTCTTAGTGGCACAGCCCCTTGGACTCAGCTTTGGTTTCAGCCCCACGTCTGTGTGTAGGCCACCCTCAGGTTTCTGCTACCTGGCTAGTCGAGCTTGCTCGCTTAGGTGGGAGGGGCCAGAGGTGGTGACTGTTTGGGGCGCCCATGCTTGCTCAGGCAGGAGGGAGACAAGGTGGCAATGACTGGGGTGCATGTGTTCAGTCTGTTGGGAATCCCTTGCAGTGCCCATGGAGGCAAGGGCTGGCATTTGGGGATAGAGGCCACGATGGTGTCTCTGGCCCTTGCACATCACTCAACAATGGCCCTTGCTTCCAAGGCAGTGTGCACTTCCTCCAGGAACATCCCGGCTGTGGAGCTCTTCAATCCTGTCCCTTCAGGCCGTCTCCACATAGCCAACAGCAGTCCTCTCCCGGGGTCCACTCTCTTACCCCAAGCTTCAACACCCAGCCCCTGACCACATTGGCAGACACCCATCTCAGGCTGGGGCATGCAGGGTTGTGGTAAAGACCATCTGTGCAAGTCTTCCTCTGTCCTGCCTGCCAGAAACCAGACACTGTACTTTCTTCCTATAGCCCCCAAAGCACCCCCTCTATTTCAGTGTATTTTGCCACTGGTGAGGGGTCCTCCCTGGGTGCAGTAACCTCTCTGCTCTTTCAGCTCCCCCTCCAGGGGTGCAGATCCCATCCCATTTCCTACTTTCTTTTTCTTCCCTTTCTCTCCTTCATCCTACCTTGTTACTCAAGAGATTTTTCTTGTCCTTTTATGTGTCTGAGGTTCTCTGCTAGTGTTCAGCAGGTGCTTTGTGTGAATTTTTCCACTTGTAGATGTATTTCTGATGTAGTCGTGGGGAGTAGTGAACCCCAGGTTCTCCTCTTCCATCATCTTCCATTGGAGCCATATTATCCTTCTTATTTACCATTTCTGGGTTTCTTATTTGTTACTGTGAATTTTCTTTTGTTTTTGGCTGGGCTGCATGGCTTGCAGGATCTTACTTCCCAGACCAGGGATCAAACTCTCCCTGGTAGTGAAAATGCTGAGTCCTAACCACTTGATTCACTGTTCCTGTGAATTTGATTTACTATCTGGTGTCATTCCTTACTCCAATAGCTGCATGCCATGTCCAGTTATTGTGAAATGCATTCCATTTCTAAATGTTATAGGTCCCATGATGCAATTCTATACATACTGTTTTATATAATTGTTTTTTAAATCAGGTAAGACAATACAGGAGAAGAAATATGCATTTTTACTGGCTGTTAAATTTTTATAATTAAAAAACTTTAGATTAGTTAAAAATTTTGGCATGGGTTTGAATTAGTCTGGGGTAATTTTCTTTTACCTGAAGAACATTTTTTTGCTGTTTCCTGTAAGTATCACCTGCTAGCTTGGAAATCTCTCAGTTTTTGTTTATCTTGCAATTTATTTCATATTCATTTTTGAAAGATAATTTTATTGGATATGATTTGTGATTGACTTGGTCTGTTTGTTTGTTTTCAACACTTTGAATATGTCTTCACACTGCCTTCTGACCTCCACTGTTTATGACAGTTAACCTTATTGGAATTCCCTTGTACATAATTAGCACAAGGAATTGCTGCTTTAAAGATGTTCTTAAAAATATTTATCTTTTGTTAATTTATCTAAGTGTGATTTATTTCATTTTATCCTACTAAGAGTTGGTTGAGCTTCTTGGATGTGTAGATTAAGGTCTTTCCTCAAATTTGGGAGGTATTTGGTCATTATGTTTTCAAGTTATTAAAATTCTTTTCTATCTCTCATCTCACTGCCAGAGTATAGCCTTGGGCACATGTCAGTTACCGAAGGACAACAGTGGTTCTAGCAGGCTATCTTGGGCTGCCTCTTTCCCTGATCTTCTGTCAAGCTGTAGGCCTTTCTTGGTATCACACCAACAGTTAGGTTCCACTAATAGCTGGCTCTCTATTGTTTTTGACAAAGCCCCGGAGCATAAATTGCTACACATTAGGCTCCAATTAAATTAAGGATATTTTTCAGGGGTGTTTTTGAGACAAATCTATGAAATTTGTTCTGGCTACAGGAGAGCTCTTCTTAGCTGTATCTTTCCCTGATTCTTTCCAGTATATTAACTGGCCTACAGTTTAGCTTGTTGCTCTCTTGGAGCTACCAGCTTCCTGTTCATTGCTTAACAAATAAAGTCAGTTCCCTTAGGGAAACCTTCAGAGATCTCTGTTCATATAGCCAGCCTCTCTCTCTGGGCTAAATTTCTACACCTCTGCTCCAGAGCTGGGGATATGAACAGTCACCTGTCTTTCTTGGCGTGACACCCCTGCTTGAAGAGCATGGAGCTGGGTGGAGGCAGAGGTGGCAGCCTCTAGTCTTCTCAACTTACCACCCTGGTGTGGAGCTCCTGCCACACAAACTAGTGAAGGCAAAGGTGATAGGCATCTCAGTATTCTCAACCTCCCACTCCTGGGACAGGACTTCCAACCTACACATGTAGGCTAGATGGGTAAAGGAAGCCTCTGAACTCTTGGTGTGTGAGAATGGAGAAATGAAAAATGCTGACAGCCTGCCTCTTCTGGGGAGATAGCATCAACACTGAGCTGGGAAAGTGGAAGTTCCACAGTCGTCCAGTGTGGCACTTCTATTATGCTGAACTGGGGGTGTAGCACATAAAGTAGAGTGGTTATGACAAGTGCTGCACAGTTACTATTCTTCCTGAGATTTAGTAGATGTTCTTGACTAAACGTTTCTACATGTGGTTTATGCCCATAGGTCTGTATGAGAATCTAGATAATTGTTTCCTTTTCATCAATTATGTTTATTTTCCTGAGGAGAGAGTCCATGGAGCTCCTGGGAAGACCTTACAGAATGTAAGGTTTATTTCATGCCTTCCTTCCTTTCCTCAACAGTGACTGGATTCGTCTGTACTGATAGATGTGGTATGTAGCATTCATTAATTGTTATTGCCTTACTTTACTTCATTTTGTGACTATATCACAATTCTTTTTTACCAGTCTAATATTGATGGACTTTTATAATACAAGAAATGCTGCTCTGGATATTATTTTAAAGGTTTCTCCATGTACAAGGGCAAGACTTTCTCTAGGTTATATGCCTAGGATTGCAACAGCTGGATTATATAGAATGAAAATAATCAACTTTTATTACTTAATGCCACCTTGTTTTCAAAATACTTCCAATAGCAATGTTCAAGAGAGTTCAGGGTAGATCTCTATCATTGACATAATTTAGTGTTATACATCATTTGTAATTTTTGTCAATACTTTTGAGGTTTCATTTCCTGATTACTAATGAGATTGAATGATTTTTTAATGTGTTCCTTGGCCATGTATACTTCCTACTTGGTAATGTCTGTGTAATTTTTTTGCCCATTTTTCTTTTGGATTATGTGTGTATTTATTCATGATTTGGTAATTTTTTTTTAATATTCTGGAAACCACTAGCACTTTGTCTAATACTGAAAGTAAGTTTTTGAAAAATCTGCAATTATTTACTCTAAGTTTTTGGCTGGTCATTTCATTTATTAATTATATATTGATGAATAGAAGATCTTAATTTTAGTGTAATTAAATTCATCATTTTTCCAAGAGAGTCTATGTCTTAACTATAGTGCTCTTCCATTTCTCACCATAGGTAGTGCTTTGCCCACTGTGCTCATCAAAGGCAAAGCAACAAACTTAGGGCTCTTCTGTCCTTTCTCACAGGCTCTGCTCCATCCATACCGTTCTCCCATTCTTCACCACAGGCACTGATCCATCTATAGTGCTTTTCTATTTCTTTCCACAGGCACCTCCTATTGTACAGCACTCTTGTGCTCATAACCACAAGCTCTGTTTATAATGGTCTTCCATTTTTCACCACAGGCACTGCTCCATCTGCACTGCTTTTTCTTGCTTCACCATGGTCAGAGCTTCATCCTTAGTCCTCTTTCCTTCATTACCGTCCATTGTGTTTTTGGATTCTTCACCATAGGCGTGCTCCATTCACAGTATTCTTCTCTTTTTCTCCTTGGTCAATGCTTCATCCATAGTGCTTTTCCAATTTTTACAACAGGCAGTAGTCCTCTGAACTGTTTGTCTAGTCTTCCTCACAGGCAGTGTTCCTTCTGTAGTACTCTTCCAGTCTTCACCTAAGCACTACTCCATATATAAAGCCCTTCTTCCAGTCTCACAAATGACCAAAAATTTCTCCTCATTCAGGGCCTTCCACTTTATTTTCTCAGCTTCTTTCCTTCATTATTTTATTAACTAATTCCTAGTTTTCTTTGGTTTCAAATATAATAATCATTCTATGAAAGACCATTCTGACCCACAGTGTAAATTTCATAACTCATTTATATTCTTCCTTGTTATTCTGTATTCTTATAAAACTCTAATTTTGAATTATATCATTTAATATTTTCTAATAAATTATGTGTTTCAAGTGAATGTTTTGGCCATGTTAACACAATTTTTTCTAATGTTGAACACAGTGCCACACAATAGATAATAAGTAATATTTATTTTTAAAATGGGTGGGCAAATGAATGGGAGAATAAGTAAGTATTAAGTATTTCAAGCATGTACCCATACTTAACTTTTGTTTAAGCAAGGCAAGAATTTTTAACAATTTTTTAACAATTTGAGCTTATACTACCTGAATGTGTTTTCACTTGCCAATATTTTGATATAGAAGTTAAGTTCTTTTCATTGATAATTATTTGTATCCCATATATTTTTTTACTCTACTTATGATTTCCCAGTTTCTTTTCTTTAAGATAGATCTATAAATTGTGCATTTTCTTAGCATTCTTATAACAGAATTATCCTAAAATTCAAAGAATTTTCTCATTTACAGTATCTTACTCACATTGAATTTGAAATAATTTTTGGTGGATTGCTTATATTATAAACATCACCTTCATTGCAAATCTTAGATGTACATAATATTTAATGAATTTATATCACACTATAACAGATTCAGTTGTATGAACTCACTTGGGAAGAAATAAGATAGACCCTTGGTAAGCATTCAACTCAACAAGTAGAAGACGTGAGTGGGTATAGTACAGCATTATCACCAGCACATGTGCTTGAGCATCATTCTCTGGGAATCAGTAGGTTTCACAGACTGTGAAGAATAACAGTTAATCTAGTAATTAGGTTAATTGCAGTAAATTAGTTAACAAACTTCTGTTTACCCTCAGATAATATTTTATTCAATAGGCTATGGAGACATTTCCAACTTATAAAGATACAAAACAGGAAAATATTTCATAGCTAGTTATATAAATGTATCAGCCTCTAATAGACAATTCAGACAATTTTCAGTGTCTACAGTGTAATAGTACATTAACAGTAGAGAACTATCATCTGAAATTTTTGTGATTTTAATCAAAATGCTGCTTGTATCATTGAATTGTATGTCTCCATTATAAAATGTGAACTGTTTCCATTGAAATGAATTTATCTTTAAAAATAAGGGTACCTTTACCAAGTGATCAGGATTACAGATAAGTCATGTTGGTATCATATGCCTCCTGATAAGATGCAAAGAGAAAATCACATCAGCTATTTAGTATTCTTGTCCAGAACATGTAAACCCAGTCTAATCATGACAAAACATGAAACAAATCTAAATTTGTAGACATCTGAAAAAAAATCTGACCAGTGCTTTTCAAAAAGTGTCAGTCATGAAGCACCAAAAAAAAAACAAAAACCTGATAAATGGTCACAGGTTTTAGGAGACTGAGTCCTGACAACTAAAAGCAACACAGTATCATGGATTGTATACTAGAATTGAAAAAGGACATTATTGCAGAAACTGGTGAACTTTGAGTGAAGTCTATTTTTTCCTTCATGGTATTGTACCAATGTTAATATCTTAGTTTCAATAAATGTACCAAGGTTATGTAAGGTGTTAACATTAGATGATGTTGTGAAGGATACATGGGATCTCTCCACACTATCTCTGTAAATATTTTTAAAAGATTTCAGAAAAAAAAAAAAACAAGTTTCTTTTTCTTCTGCAAAGGTATTATAATATATAGCTCATTAAATGTATTAAATATTATTTTTTCCCTAAAAGGGTAAAACTTACAATTCCTTGTTAAAGATCAAATCCCATTCCATGTCACATGTGCTATTGTCTCAGAGTACATTATTTATATCACTTCCCCATGCAAATAATGCCTATTGGAGAAAATGACAAACTGTGGTTCCTCAAACCTATTTCTTGTTAGCCATAAGTAAAATTAGAAAGTTATAGAAGTTCCAGCTTTATTATACGTATGACTTCATTTTTCTAAAACTTTCCTACACAGTTTAGCCTCCTGCCATCTGAAGATCATTCACTTTCTCAAACAATGGTCAGAGTTAGATACATGTATGTATTCTGATACTGAGGAGAAACCCTGTGGAGAGTTATAGCTGGATTCATATAATTTGTTCCTGTTTTATCACACTGTATAACATCCAGCTAGATGAAGCAGTTGGACTTCAGCATACTGAACAAAAACTGCAGTGAGCTTGTTTGCTCAGTTAAACTTTTGAGACATCTTGCACTTTCAACTCTGAAAATATATAATGTAATATCATTTGGAATGACATGCTAAAAGTTCAAATTAGTTGACCCTGACATCCCACATCCTGGAATAACAAAGCAATAACAACAAACTAATAATTGTAAGCTTCAAAAAGAAGCCATCACAATCTTGCCAGTAAATGAAAAATATTGAATGAAATAGTGTATACATCCAAAGAAAGAAAAATGATTTAGTGAATTATGTATAGATACATAATGAAATAACATACAAACATTAAAAAAACTAATAAAGACTATAACTTTATTTTACATTTATGATATGAAAAAAAAAGTTATAAATTACTACCTCAACTCTCTGAAATTAAAAAGTAAAAGTTAAAGCAAAATTAACTGAAGTACAAATAAGGACAGTCTTGCTCTGCTTTAGACTTGATATTTATAAAACTGAATTCACAGATAGAGTTTGACTCTCACTGTAAAAATTTGAATTATTTTTGAACTCAACTTAAAAAATTTCTATGTTAAGTCCACATATGAACATTATTCTATATTTTAATTCTAAATATGAAGTTTTGTCATTTTGTTAGATTTATTTCTACTTATATATAGCCTTTATGAAAAATAACTTTACTACATCATTTAAGTATATTGAATAAACATAAATATGTTTACTTATATAGTCAACAGTTATTCATATAAAATTAAAGGTTGACATTTCTTATTTAGGTTTATTCAGACATGAACCAATTTAGTGTATTATTAGATCTTTTTTCTTAAAATTATATTTTTTCTACATAGATACTGGGCAAAGTGTGTGTTGTGATCAACCTTACTTTAGCGGACTTTGTGTGAGAAACCCTGGTTAAGATGAAAATAATTTGTTACCATGGAATTGCAGAAGTAAAAATAGTACCTGGTAAGCCGGTGCACTTAGCCATCATCTCAAAGAGAAAGATTTCAAACAAGATAACATTAGAATCAGGGATTTCAAGTCATTGTTTAAATCACATTAGTAGGAAGATTAATTGTGCTTCTCAAACTGCAATGCAGCTAAGCTTATATAAAATAAAAGAACTTCTAATACATATGACATTTCAACCTGAGAAATTTCAATAATGATAGTAATTAAGAAAACATCCATACTCACACATCATGCTTTTAAAATGTTTAGGATCTAATAATTGTTTATTAAAAAGTTCAAAATAATTATTGATTATTTAAATATTGAAATTTAATGTTGAAATTGCCCACTAGCTACAATTTTAATTGAGTTTTTCATGAGGGTGATTGCAATTTCATATGACTTTTTGGGATTGCCAAGGCATAGATGTTTTTAATGGCTTATTTACATTTAGCACAAGGAAAATTTCACAATAACTCATAATATAATATTATTATTTTAAAATTAAGGTATTATTAAACTTTGAACCTATTCACTACTGTTCATTAGATAGTATATAATTAGGTCCCATATATAATGTTAATCATCAGTTTATATCTATAAATCATGACAAGTAGATAAAGTAACAAAAACAAATAACATCTTATGAGAAAAATTTATTTTCATATCTAAATATCATTTTACCTAGGAAGGAAATCCTAGGAATGAAAATTCCTCTTCTTTAAAATAAAAGAAGAAAAGAAATATTTCTAGGTACTTTTGTCACAATTTTACCTGTCATTTATAATTCCTTAATCAGGTTTGTATTTCTATTTAGTTTTCAAATTTTCAATTTTTCCATTCACAAAAGTGTTTGGATTTTTTTTTTTTTGAGGGGTCCATTTCAGAGCTAGAAATTTGAAATTCCTCTGGAGAAAAATTTTTCTGAGGAATTCCTTAATGACACACATAAAAAAAATAAACATTTTAGATATTTTGGAAAAGCTGGAGGTTTTTAGTTAAGCTAAAAAAAATGTTTTTAAATCATACTTTGACCTTTGATTTTATACCTAGTCTTGGGAACAACTGCCTGTGATGCTTATTGTATTCCTGTATTTAATATAATCACCTAAATGGTAGGGGTCACTTCAGTTTCTTTTCTTTTTTTCTTTAATTTTAGATATTTATATTTTTGAAATATAATTGTTATATGACATTGTTTTAGTTTTAGGTATACAACACAATGATTTGATATATGTATATATTGCAAGATGATTATCACAGTAAGTTTATTTAACATCATCCATCACCTCACATTAGTTACACCTTTTTTTTCTTGTGATGAGAACTTTAAAGAACTACCCTCTTAGCCCCTTTTAAATATATCATATAGCACTGTTAACCATAGTCCCCATACAGTACATTACATCCCAGAAATTACTGATCTTATAACTGAAAATTTATACCTTTTACCACCTACACTCATTTCTTGCACCCTCCACCACTCTCCCCTTGCCTCTGGCAACCACCAATCTGTTTTCTAAATATGAGTTTGATTTTTTTTTGTAAATTCCACATCTTTTATTTTCAAACTGGCTATTTATTTAAACATCTGTTACTTAATCTTTTTAAGTATTAAGAAGTGTCTTAAATGTTACTGTTGATTTCTTCTGTCCCTATGTTATCATCCTACACTGAGAATTGCACAAAATTTTTCTAAAAAAATCTATTTTTCACTAAGGTGACTGCTTATAGATGGCTCACTGTCACAGAAAATAGAGGATCTATACAGTTATTCTGCTGGGAAATCACACAGCATAAAAATAAACATGATACCACATTTTTATAATAGGTGTACTGGTTATTTTCCCAATAACTATCTGCATGACTTTTTAAGTGTAAAAATGGGGCATATATTTTGAAACACACAATGTTTACAATTAATGGCCTAACATATGGGTAACTGGGGAGATGAGGAAGGTGTTACTGATTTGTTATGAAATAATAATAAATTGCCTTTTCCTAGGCTTCTGCCAGGTCTATAGACAACATTTTAGTAAATCTGTTTAGTTTGTTTATATCTCATAAAGAAGCATTTAGCACTATTTGATATTCAAACTTCTGATACTAAATT
The DNA here is from genome assembly GCF_009873245.2 of Balaenoptera musculus. Taxonomy (NCBI): domain Eukaryota; kingdom Metazoa; phylum Chordata; class Mammalia; order Artiodactyla; family Balaenopteridae; genus Balaenoptera; species Balaenoptera musculus. The sequence goes on along the minus strand of NC_045802.1, from coordinate 34,896,008 downwards.
TCTAATTTCACATATTTTCTTGGAAAATTGTGGAGAAAATTGGAAAAATTTTTATTCACCAAAGGATACAGGTGAATAAAAAGGTACACAAAAAAAGAAGTGGTGGGAGAAGATAGATAAGAACCAAGGAAGATTATAGGGAAAAAAGAGAAGGGAGTGAGCAGAATAGTAATGATCATATGGAATATATTACAGAATAACATTTGCTTTTCACCAGGACAATCTCTGATTTAAGTGACTGTAGTCTGTGAAATTTAAGTTATGGGATCACGATCACAGTGAAGCAGTTTAATGACCACTTACAGGTTAAAACCATCACAAGGTGGCTTCCCTGGTGGCACAGTGGTTGGGAATCCACCTGCCAATGCAGGGGACATGGGTTAGAGACCTGATCTGGGAAGATCCAACATGTTGCGGAGCAACTAAGCCCATGCGCCACAACTACTGAGCCTGTGCACCACAACTACTGGAGCCCGTGCTCCACAAGAGAAGCTGCCACAATGAGAAGCCTGCACAAGGCAACGAAGAGTAGCCCCCTCTCTCCGCAACTAGAGACAAACCAGCACGCAGCAACAAAGACTCAACGCAGCCAAAAATAAAAGTAAAAAAAAAAAAAACAACAAAAAACCATCACAAGGATTTTTCTATTCAGTTTGTAAAAAATTACCATGAATTTATTAATAGAAGGGAGTAGAACTCAATTGGCACCACCTGGTTGTGTGTCAGAATTACCTAGAGTAGTTTAAAAAATCATTTTAATACTTAAAAATATTTTCAAATTCATAAGTAAAAAAGTTTAACAAAATGTATAAATTTTTTAAAAATTTTGATCTTGTATTAGATCCCTAACGTGAGTGTAATATACCTGTATTTAGAATAGGGTCCATAAGTGATCCTTCTGCAACATGACCACCAAACATTTTCCTCAGGCATTTAACACAGGTATTCTATTTGAAAAGTTGATTTTATAAATTAACATCACCAGTCTGTAGAACTAGACAATTTTCTGTGATGACATATCATTACATAAACCTCATTGAATCGATTTTGTACTATAGGTAATTTTGGGCCTACTATAAACCTTTATCCATATGGGTGGCTCATTCATTTTCTTCAGACTCTAATTGAATATTTCCCTTGTAATTCATTTGAAGGGTAGGGCTTTGATGGCATTTATTGTAGTTTTATAACTCAACTCTCTAAGGTTATTATAGAGGGAACTGGGAATATGGACAGTTATAACCTGGAAATATTTTTGCCTGTATGAATTTATTTCTGCACCTTATGCCAAGTCTACTATGTAAATGCCAGTTTGTTCCCTGCTTCTGGGTGAGTAAGTTACTTTGATTAGAAGGCAGGTTAAAATAAATCCCTCAACTCATAGGTGCTTTAAAATTTTTCCTTTATGTTTCTAGGTCAATGCTTACTTTTCTGCAGATATTCACCTCTGCTCTGTACCTGCCAAACAGGCTTTCCTCCAGGACTCATCTCTCATAATTAAGCAGCTGAGACAGAAAGAGAGAAAAAGAAAAGAGGAGGGGGCCCTCTCCACTGCAATTGATCTTCCAGCCTCTCCATTCCTGATGGCCCCTATTTGTAAATCCTTCAAGTTGCAGTCCAGGGAGCCATGTAAAATATCTTCCACTTATTTATCATAGCTTAAAGTATGTTCATGAGGGAAATCCATGGAGAACATCCTGCCTTTCTTTATCTCTTTTGTTCAAGCTGCATTTTATTTTGTGAATATTGTGCAAAGCTTGTCAAATGGTCATTCTCTAATTGGAGTTTAAATGAAGTTTTCTTTAGTTGTGCTTCCACTGCCATTTCTCTCAGAAGCTTTATCTAACATTAAAGAAGATTTGATGTCTGTAAGTCTGCATAAATTGGATTAAATTATTCTGAGTTTTTGTTTGCTTTGTTTTACATATGGTTGTACACATAACTCCATATGCACAGAGGAGTCGGTACTATTAAGGTAACTAATGACTAATTAAGGTAAGTAATGACAGGTAACTAATGACTCAACTACCAGACAACCATCCAGTTAGCTATGAAGAATCTAAATTTATTAAACCAAAAAATATACATCTCTCATATGAATGTATAAAGATGATGTGACACATATATACAATGGAATATTACTCAGCCATAAAAAGAAACAAAATTGAGTTATTTGTAGTGAGGTGGATGGACCTAGAGTCTGTCATACAGAGTTAAGTAAGTCAGAAAGAGAAAAACAAATACTGTATGTTAACCCATATATATAGAATCTAAAAAATATTGGTTCTGATGAACCTAGCTGTAGGGCAGGAATAAAGAGGTAGACATAGAGAATGGACTTGATGACATGGGGTGGGAGGGCGAAGCTGGGGCAAAGTAAGAGTAACATCGACATATATACACTACCAAATGTAAAAGAGTCGGCTGGTGGGAAGTAGAAGCATAGCACAGGGAGATAAGCTCGGTGCTTTGTGATGACCTAGAGGGGTGGGATAGGGAGGAGGGGAGGAAGGCTCAAGAGGGAGGGGATATGGGGACATGTGTATGCATATGGCTGATTTGCTTTGTTGTACAACAGAAACTAACACAGTGTTGTGAAACAATTATACTCCAATAAAAAGCTATTAAAAAAAAATATATATATATATATATATATATATATATATATACATCTCTCTAAGTGTTATATTACTGTTACGGGCAATAGAGAGGAAAACTGAGTTCATAGGCAGCTCTGTATTACAATAAATATAAGAAATTTTCAGATTTTGTAAATTTTATGAGAAATTACAAATGAGAAAAAGACAAGCTTTTCTTCTACTCCAAATACCTTAAAAAATAGTTAATACTTCGTTTGTGAGAAAATGCCCCTAGAAATATTACGTAGATTAATGAGACTATGAAAATCATTTGGGAGCCTCATTTAGATACACTATCACAGTGTACTACTTTCTAGAATACTCAACACTCATCACAATAAGGACCCTAGAGCACAAAGTACTAAAGAGTTTTTTTTAATTTTCTTATTAGTTGAAAATATTTATTAAGTATTGTGCAAAGACACTTTCTCCAGAAATTTCTGAAATACTTTTTAAAAGGTATTTGAGTCTCACATATTTAGAAGTGAGGAAATATCCTATTTCTTCTTACTTAGTAAGGATAAAACACACAACATTCTCTTTACTCATTTGATGTAACTATACTATTTGAAAAACTTGATTTTCATATATAAACACAACCAATCTGTAGAACTAGATAATTTTTTATATTAATGTAGCATTACATAAACCTCATTAAATCTATCTTTTACTATAGGTAGTTCTGATTAAATAAATTTGACATATGCTTTGAAAGACTAAAGAGGCAAATTTGACTTAATCATTTTGGACATATATATACACAAAGCAGAAAATTCAGAACTACCAAATATGAGCACTAGACAGAAACAGAGAAAGCCCCCAGAATTAAGTGTGCATCTATCTGGCCAAGTTATATTCAGTATTTTCTCACTTCTACATTTTTATCCTTTAAAGAATCCTCCTTAGAGATCTAGGGTCTACTAGACCATTCATAAGATGCTGTCATGTTTTTAAAAACTAAAAAACATGGAAACCCTCAATTAAAATTTATATTCTTCATGCCCTGAGGGATTTTTATGCCAATTTTTATGTTAATTTATATTCAAAATTTAACTGACTTATTTGAATAACTCTTGCTATTTTCTTTGTTCCAAACATTACTATGTGCCCAAGATAATTTTTATATAGCTTATGGTTAACAGTGTTAGGCATATTTAAAACACTTGTGTTATCAGACAAAATCCAATAAGTGTCACAGAGAGCTGTGAATGTTATTTTCTGACTAAGATGATATGAGAAGGCTTTAGGGAGAAAGGAGCCATATGTCAGAGTTTTGAAGACTAGGTACACTTTGTAAAAACTCAGATGGAGAGAAAGAACATTTTAAAAAATACGAATTTTTTAAAAGAAGACATGATGTAGGAAAGTTAAGCATCTCTTGATGAACAGAATGTAGTAGTAAAGTTTGGAGACAGTGAACATTTTTTTGTAAAAGGGTTGTAAGCAAGGCAAGAAAATACATATGTAAGGGAAATGTATCGGGAAGCATCTGGAATGGAAGAGTAGAGGAAGACACAGTTAAAGTTGCTGTTGTTTGGTTTTATTCATTTTTAATTGATGAATTCTTAATATTTCAGCTTTCATGTAGAGATTTTACTTTATTAATAAGTTGGCTCACTCAAAACCAGAATTTCAATGACAGTAGAACTTGTTGCTCCCAAGAGAATGATACTTTCTTAATTTTTACTGTTCATTTTAAAATAACTTTTTACTGAAATATATTTTAATGTGGGTATCAGAAAAGCCCTAAAATCATGAGTGTACAACTGAATGAACCTTTATCAAGTGAACACACCTGTGTAATCACAGCACAGATGAAGAAGCAGAATATTTCCAAAACCCAGTACTCTCCTCATTCTCCTTTAGTTACTGTATATCTCACAAAGGTGATTGGTAACCTGACTTCTATCATGATAGATTATTTTTGTCTGTTTATGAACATTATATAAATGGAATCATAGTGTGCACTATTTAATATCTAGCTTCTTTAACTCAACAGTAGGCTCGTAATATTCATGTCATGTGTAACAAAATTTCTTTCTTATTTATTGCCATATAGTGTCCCATGGTCCCTACTAAGAAGAAAACACAATACATATAATTATCCATTTTACTGTTGGTGGTTATTTAAGCTGTCTCCTATTTTGGGGTACCATAAGTAATGTAAGAATGAACAGTCTCTGTTATGGAATGAATTGCACCCCCCCAAATTTATATGTTAAAGCCTTAACCCCCAATGTGATCGTATTTGGAGATAGGCCTTTTAGGGGAGGTAATTAAGGTTAAATAAGACCATAAGAGTGGGGCTCTAATTTCATGGGATTAGTATCCTAGAAGAAGAGAAAGAGACACCAGAGCTCTCCCTTTCTCTCTGCCTCAGTGCAAACACAGAAAAAAAGCCCCTTGTGGACACAGCAAGAAGGTGGGCTTGTACAAGCCAGGAAGAGAGACTTCACCAGAAACCAAACTTGGCACCTTGATCTTGGACTCTGGGCTCTATAAGTGTCAGAAAATAAATATCTGTTGTTTAAGCCACTTAGTCTGTGATATTTTGTCATGGCAACTCAATTAGTCTAATAAGCTCTCATACATAAATACCATAAAATTCTGTGTTCATTTTAATATAGAGGTTTTGCAAATTTTTCATTAGTTTTTTTTTGTTTGTTTGTTTGTTTTTTTGACTGCGTTGTGTCTTCATTGCTGTGCTCGGACTTTCTCTAGTTGCGTCGAGCAGGGGCTACTCTTCATTGCGGTGTGCAGGCTTCTCATTGCTGTGGCTTCTCTTTGTTTTGGAGAACAGGCTCTAGGTGTGTGGGCTTCAGCAGCTGTGGCACGTGGGCTCAGTAGTTGTGGCTCGCAGGCTCTAGAGCTCAGGCTCAGTAGCTGTGGCACATGGGCTTAGTTGCTCCACAGCATGTGTGGACCAGGGCTTGAACATGTGTCCCCTGCATCGGCAGGTGGATTCTTAACCACTGCATCATCAGAGAAGTCCATTTTCATTAATTTTATTCCTAGGTAACTGAAACTTTCTGCAACTACTAAAATGTTATCAATCACTTTGTAATTTTCATTGTCAACGTATAAAAATATTTTAAGTTGGCCTGGCATACAGTTCTCTGTAAAATTTAACTTTTTAACTGTAACAGTTTATTTCTAGATTATCTTGGATTTTCTATATACACATTAAGTCATCTCCAAATAGGCAGTGTTTCATTTCTCTTTCTCCAATTCTTATAATTTATATTATCTTGCCTTATTATACAAGTAATATTTCTAGTAATATGATAAATAGAAGTGATAATAGTAAACACACTTTTTTTATTCCTGATCTCAAGATTGAACACTTTCAATCTTTCATTGTTACGTGTGATGTTTAGTGGAGGTATTTTAAAAATACAGTTGACTCTTAAACAACATGGGTTCAAACTATGAGGATTCACTTATACACTGATTTATTTTCAAAAGTAAACACTACAGTACTACTTGATCTGAGGTTGGTTGAGTCCTTGGAAGCAGAACCGCAGATATGGAGGACCAACTGTAAGTTATAATCATATTTTCAACTGTGCAAAGGGTTGACACCCGTAACCCTCATGTTGTTAAAGGGTCAACTGTACTCTTTAACTAATTAATATAGTCTTTTACCATTTGTAGTTTACTAAGATGTTTTTCTTATATTTATCAAATGATAAAATGCATCTACTAAGAGTATGACTTTTTTCTCTTCCTTTGTATCAGTCAGGATTTGATTAGAGAAGCAGGTCACTAGAAGTGATTTCAAATAAGGAGATTATTATTTGAATTTGACCTTAGATAACTGTGGTAATTAAATAAACAGTTCATGCAATTTTGTTGATTTGGAGTCTGGTGCAGCACAGGATAGTATCTGCATCAGCAGCATGGACAGTTAGGAAGGAAGATGAATGGGATATAGAGAAGACCGAGGGCAAACTGGAATCTATGAAAAGAAGCTCAAACTCACAAAGATAAATTGAAACCCATTAGTCTCACCACATCTAAGCTTCCAACTTCAATGATCTGACTGATCTGCAGGAGAAAATGGTGTTATTTCATCTAATCCAGTAGTGAGGGCAACAGAAAATAATGACCTAGAGGAAGCTGGAGGAACTACTACCACTTACCAACAATGTGAGCCAGTTGATTGATGACAGCATGCATGAGTTGCAACAGTGCCTGAACTTACCCTGAGTCCCCAGCATAAAAATGGCAGCTGTTTATTTTTCACCTTCCAAATATTGTATAGCTTTCTCTTGTAACCAACCCTAGACAAGCAACATTTGAAGAAGGAAATTCTGTTCCAGTGGAGCTATATTGACACAGAACAAATACATACACAGTTATGCATACCTAACTTCCAAATAAAGACAAAAGCAAAAGCCTGATTCCACGTAAGATGATAGTATAATACCTAGTATAACTGAAAACATTCTAACTGTAAACTTTTACCTCACCCCTAAGCATCTTTCTCCTCAAAGTAGTAGACGTCAGGGTAGAGTGGGTGGAAAGGATGGGGTGTCGAGAAAGAGACACTTCATGCCAGTAAATAAGACATTGTATTTAATTTCTGTAGTGAGAAGCTGTCTACACAGCTCAACCAAACAAACTTCTAATGTTTTCTGTCCACCCAATTTTCTACATCCTCGTTCCTAACACCATATATTTTACTTTTGGGGACTTCTTGACTCAATAGCTCTAGCCAACTTGTCCGTCATCTGGGACTGCAGAACTTGTTTCCCTGTTGTCATAAGAACATACCTCCTTCCTCCTGCCTGAAGGAGAGTGAGCAACGATCAAAGTGCCATTTGGGCAGCTTTTTTCAATCCTTCTTCTCACTGTTCATCCTTTAAACATTCATTAACAGGTAGAGAAGTGGGGGACCCTTACCAGCACTCCCACTCACTCATCACTTGGATAAGAACATTTGCTAACAGCTCCAAATGCAAATTTTCGCATTCCTTATGTCAGCTCAAACCTTCATCCTTTCTCTTCTAGAAAGCCATGCCTTTGTCAGCACTTCATTCTCATTGCCAAAACTCTCAGTACCTATGAAGAATCTGAAATTTTACTCTATTTGCAAGCTAACAAGTTAGTCTGCCACAGTTTGATGGATACTAGAGAGAAAAATGAGTGTACTGGGTCAAAGATAAAAGAGTTACTGGTCACAAAAATAGAATCAGCCAAAGTGTCAGGATTTGTGCTAGTTCCCTGAGACCCAATTCCCACAGAGTGATTCAAAGGGGGTTAGATACTGCCCGCACATACTATAGCTTGTATTACAGTAGAAAAAACCCAAGTTTAGGAAACCCAAGCTTTTATACTGGTCAGCCTGGCCTGTTTTTTGCCCTGACATTATCTTTACTATACTGGATTGTAATGAAGCTTGCCATTTACTCCAGAGGGAGGTGCTATCTTAATCTTCCAAGGCTCTGTGCTCTACAGACATCCTTCAAAAGATAAGGTGGACAAAGCCAGTCAGTTCCTTTGCTCAGAAGACATGTAGAAATGTAAGAGAGCCATGGAGAATTATCCCCCAATATTCAACTGAACTCCACTGAGGTCACAGGTGTAGACTGAAAGGAAAGAGGCAACAGAGTAGGAGGATGGGCCATGGACATCTGGGCCATAGGCCATGCAACCTACTTATGACTTTAGGACCTACCTAAGCTCAATCTTGTATATAGTACTTCTGTTTGATGATGGAGTATTGCTGAACACATACACCTTTAAGGTTTGAAAGGTACCCAAGTCATGACAGACAGCTCAGGTAAAATGGTAATTTTAGGCTGTATGGTCAAACATTCTGTCTCTCCTAGGGCCCTGAGGAAAGTCAAAAAGCTGTTGCTCGAAAAGAGAATTATTATCATCTGGGTAAGGGATCACATTACTACAAAGTTTTAAGGAGCAGCCCAAGGGTTCAAACAGCAATCCTATTTGGTCAAATATATTTCAAGAAAAATTGGATCCTCTGGGCCATATGGCCCAAGTGGCAGGAGAGTTTTTTTGTTTTGTTTTGTTTTGTTTTTGTTTTTTATGGAACACTGTACCTGTTGCAGGAATTTATATTGTTCTAAGTCCCGTTAAAAACTGCCAACTTTTAGGGTTACTTGGTACATGGGTCAGAGATGCTCACCCATAGGGGGTATTTGTTGCCTTCAATATTCAAAGGCTGACTAAGCATTGTGTCTCTTTTTCTAGTAGTACAAGATATCAAATGCAAAATTGTGTCCATTGAAGAAATATATCTCCATGCCTTGAACAACTGGACCCCAAGAAACTTAACCTAGTTGACAGACCCCTAAATATTTGTAGAATTTATTTCACATTATCTGGAATACATGTGTCTTACAAGGGATTCTAGAATATTTGGTACTTTCTGCTACTAAGTTAAAAGATCATGTTATAATCAATGTAATGGAGGAGCACAATGTCCTGTAGAATAGAGAGACAATCAAGTTTGGAAAGTTGAGCTAGCCCCAAGGGAGAGCAGAGAAGATGCATTGCTGGCCCTAACAGCTGTATGAAAATGGCTGCTGAGGATCTTTAACTGACGAGTATAGAGAAAAAAACAAAAACAAAAACAAAAACACTGGCCAGATTAATGACATTTACCAGATCAAAGCACATGGGTTGACTTCTTCCAGCAATACAATCACATTGAAACAGTAACTTTAATTAGAAGAAAGACCCAATTAGGTTTATAATAATCCACTGTTGGTATCTAAAATTCATCTGAAAATTGTATGAGTATGCAGTAAGTAATCATTATCCTTACATCTTCCAGGTTTTTAATGGTGACACTAATGTCTGCAATCCCTCCAGTAATGTGGTGCATATTTTGTTTTAATATTTTTGTAGCTGAGTGGAAGTTCTGGTGGCTCCGTTTGGCTTACACTAGCATCACATTTCTCAGTTCATAAGTTAGGGAATACATGTGGACATTCTGCAAGATACTAAATACGTCTATCCTATTAGGCATTTTGGACTGGGGATACAATTGCAGAGGACTCATGGCCTACAGGGACCACTAGGAGAAGGCCTCAAGCCAAAACTCCATTCCTAACATAACCTCCATAATCCCTAGTATGACTGTGGACTACAATAGCATTTGGGGTCATCTGTAATTGTCAGTTCAAAGCAATGTATCCAACAGTGTGTAAAATGTCTGATTATTTCCCTTTCTCCAGTGCATAGTCACCCTAGTAAATGATCATATGTCTCTTTGTAGAAGGCTGGGGAGATATATAGTATACAGCATCTGACTATATAGTAGGATCCTTCCTCAAGCTGTACTATCATTCCCTTAACTCAAGGTATTCTTGGGTTGTGAACTAGCTCTAGCCTGGAATTATTTGTGGGACTGTAACTCATTATTGTGGTGATTCAGATCAGATCCCTGTCATCAGATCTAGAGACTTTCAGGTTATACAAATCAAGTAAGATTTAAGCAGCCCACCCATACATTTCAATTCTTGGGGTACCATAATCTGCTAAGCAATGCCAAAGACCTCTGATGGTCAGAACATTCTGGTCACTTGATTCTTCCCTGCTACCCAGTATAGTGAGCAGACTTCCTGTGTTTTTGTTGAGTATGAGCACAACCCCCATAACTCTTTTGTCAAGTCTATTTTTAGCCCTAAATTTATTCTGCCTTGTCTCCTTTTTTTGTGTGTTCCTGACTGTTACGCACTATTAAAAATAAGTATGTTTGAACATATTCGTGCAAAGACACACACACAAAGATAGGACTGGTGAACTTAACATTAAAAAAATTACGTGTTGTTATTCTTAGAAAAGTACTTTTCACATAGTAGAGTCTCCTTAATATTATAGATGACTTTGAAATGCAAATCAATTCTCCACAAAATAATTGTGATGGAAAGCCAGCTCAAATAGCTTAAGGATAGAGGAAAATATATTGCTTCCTGTAACTGAACCATAGGAAGGACAAGTATACAATCTAACCTTAAGTATATTGAGAACTGTAATTTACACCACAGTCCAGAACTTTGTCTCCACTGCTTGTTTTTATTTCTCTCTGTATGTGGGCTTAATTCTCCCTGATTAGTTTTCTCAGTTTTGGTCATTACTACGGCCCTCAGCATATATTAGAATAATACATTTGCACTTTTATCACTGGAGAGTATAAGGAGGGCCAAATAAGCAAGGTAATAAAATAAATAGCCCATTCCTGGAAAACGTTATTGGCACAGGATTGAGAATATTCTTCCCCAGGTAAGTATACTGTTCTGTAACAGAGAAAAACTAGATAGACAAAATAATAAACATTACTGATAAGAAAGAACTAATATTCATTTGTCTAAGAATTTCATCAACATCATCAAAATGAGATTGAACAAATAAAGGCATGATTTATGCTAACGGAAAGATAAATAGGCTGTAAATTAAATGTTATGCATTGGTGTATAAATACATACATGCATATGTGTGTGTATATATATGCATATATGCATGTAGGTAGATAGATAGTTGTATTTAAATTTAGCAAGGGAAACAATCTTATATAAATAAAACGCAAAACACTTTAAAAAGGATGTAAACATTCGTTATCTCTGTTTTATTCAATTAACTAAGGAAAAATCATAAAGCAAAATAAATGATCCAAATTTGAAATCTTATAAGCTTTAAATGCCGTTTGTGTTTGTGTTACATCAGATGATTAAATTGTCTTGGAAACTAAGTTGGGAAATTTCCCCAAAATATCAAAAGACAAAATAAATAAAACTTTTAAATTGACTCTAAACACGTGTGTGTGTACATAACAAACATTATAAAGAGGTAGAGGATGGAAGATAGACAGGGATAGATAGATAGATAGATAGATAGATATAGATAGATAGATAGATAGATAGATGATAGATAGATAGGGAAAACAATATTTAAAGGGAAAAAGGAAATCAAATGGCATTGTATTTGCAATAGTTTATTATATGATTGTTAAAGAAATAAGTAAATATGTTTTTAACCTAAATCTACAGGTCTGTACTATACTCTGGCAAGGTAAAAAACTATGCGGTGTGTTAGAAATTGTGTTGACTCTAACAATCAGTTCCAGCCACCATTCTTCAATTGAGTTGAAAAAAGGTATATGAACTTTGACCTGACTGTCCCTCCTATTGATTAAAGAGCTGTTTTCCACTGATCTGAGGCACAAAATAATGACTATGCATGGGTTGCTTGAGGACTCTGGCATTTTATGAGTAGGTGTATTTTAGCTCCAAATAACTAGCACCCATTCAGTGAGATATTTTAGATTTTTATATAAAAAAGATACAATAGAATAGGGAATATGTAATTAGAGAAATTTTAAATTTATTCAAAGTAAATCTACTTGCCTTTTCTTAAATGAAAATCTATATTTTATAACTAAATGATACCACTCATATTAGCTATAAAGTAGAGAAAGATGGATGAACAATTTTATGGTTTGGATATAATTGTTGCTTTTCTCTCTGTTGAGATGTGCTTATGAGTCTCTTCTGTGTTTTGTATTGATCCATCACAGTCACAGAGTTGCCTTGTCTGATATTAGGGCTCTATGAAATTACATTCAACAGGAGAACGTGACAGCCTAGCAGTTAGGGCTGGACCACTGGCTAATTCCAAGATCAAGCTGATAGTGCCAGGCCAGCTTCCAGTTGTCATTTTCCTATGGAAATGTAGATGTGTAAAACTGAACATCACATCATAAAAGTAGAATAAATATACAGATGGCAATTGAGTAAGGGTTGGGGTGGATCTTTCACATCAGCTGAATTCACTGAAGCATTTACCTTATCAAATAAAGTACATATCCAGCCAAGAAACTCACAATGGTATTACTGAATTGTGGAAATATTTGTGAGGTCTGCTCAGGTTGTGATAACCGCTTCAATTGCATTACTAAGTGAACAATTTGTCTGAAATAATTTTATGTGGCAGAATATTGTCTTTAAATGCTTTTTAAAGTATTAGTCATATCTCCCACTCAATATTTTTGGGTTTTCAAGGGCCATAACTGTGCCATATACCTCCTTCTATCCACCATATAACACCTATTCAATTATAGTCTTAGTGTGGATGTTAATAAACAATTAAGTGATTGGTCATAGAAATAGATTAAATAATTAATAATTAAATGGAAAATAGAAATGGATTAAAAAGAGAAGTGTCTTCTTCAAACTACTATAATTCATAATATTAGGTGTCACCAGCTTCAGGAAATCATTTTCTTCTGAAATGTATTTAAAATGCAATTTATGGAATATATTATTTTTATCTCCCTCCTTCTTGAAAGCTTATCTCTAATAATTCTATGAGCTGCAACTTGAGATGATAAATTTTTCATTTATTTCCAACTGTCTCTGAAAATTAATGATAGCAGGGATACTCAGACATTCAACCTTTATAAGCACTTACACATTGACCTTCTCTGATTCCTAGGATTGCTATCCAGCTGCAGTGCTTCCTATTGAAGAATACTTAAATTACCTCAAACTCAGACGTAGCTACCTCCTGGAAGCTTACTAAGTATAAGAATGGTTTAGAATGTTCTCAAACTTTATCATACATTAGAAACACTTGGAAGCTTGTGACCACATAGTTTTCTGGGCCCCACCTCCAGAATTCCTGATTCAATAGGTTCCCAGGTGACATGAATGCTGCTGGTCTGGATACCACATTTTGAGAAATATTCATTTAGACATTAAAAACCTTATTTTGAGAACTACTGATTTAAATATTGTGGTAGGCAGAATAATAGTCCCCCAAATGTGTGCACAACTTAATTTCCTAAAGCTGTGAATATATCACATTACATGGCAGAAGAGATTTTTCAGATGGGAATAAGGTTAAGGACCTTGAGGAGGAAAGATGATACTAGGTCATAAGGGTGGGCCCAATATAATCACATGGGTCTTTAAAAGTGAACATCCTTCCCAGATGTATTAGAGAGAAGGCAATGTGACTACGAAAGAAAGGTTAGATGAGATGATATTGGCTTGCAAGAGGAAGGAAGGTTGCCATGAGCCAAGGAATATGAGCAGCCTCTAGAAACTGGAAAAGACAGATTTTCACATAGAGCTTCCAGAAGGAAACTCAGCTCTACTGACACCTTGAGTTTAGCCTACCAAGACTCAAGTTAGACTGACCTATAGAATATAAGATAATAAATTCATCTTTTTAAACCAGAAGCAATAGAAAATGTATATAGGTATTGAAAAATTCTATGACCTGGAATTACACATCCCTATCTGTTCTTTCCTAACCCTTCACATTCCACAAATCCAAAATATAGGTGACCATCACAGCAGCAAAAGCCCTGAACCTGATATCAGAAAACCAGTATTTGAAACATTTATCTACCACTTACTATCTGTATTAATTTAGACGAGTGCATTTCTTCATTTAATTGACAAACAGTTGAGACTCTCCTTTGTAAAAGGCATATGCTATGTGTTGGGACAGAAAATCAAATCAGGTATAGCTGCTATCTTTAAATGGCTTTAATGTTGGAGACAGGGCAGGAAATCAAGACATAGAACAGTGTGAAATGATCTAGATATTGATATTCAGAGTAGTGATATGAAAGTCTAGAAGAGGGGTGTTTCAACCCAACTCTTCTGATTCCAATATTTTTTCATATAAAACTATAGTTTTCACAAGGAAGGGGACTTAATATTTATTGAGGTCAGTCAGAGCTACCAGGTGTTTAGGTGGTCAGTTAGGACAATAAGTAATGTTCAAGCTTTTATTCACTAAATGAAATAGTATAAGCGAGTGGTCAAAAAAGAATAGAATGCTTGCCAACTTCTCCCTTCCCCGAAGATTGGCATCAGTGAGGATCAGGTGATGTCCTGGGCAGACAAGGGAAAGTGTCTTGGTGTTGAGGAACTCTGAATAAAAGGCTCTGGACATTTATGGACCAGAAAACTCCGGGGAGGGGAAGGGTTAGGAGTGGGAAAGTAGTGAGTCAGCATAGTCAGTGCCCCCAAGATAAAAACGTCTAGGTGCAAAGGCTTGAAAAGTACTTCAGCAGGGCCCTCTCCCCTGTTTCCAAAAAAGAGACCTCCATATAGAGGTGCCTAGATTAATACAGATATGTATTGGAGCATGGCTGGCCCTGGGTGGGAATCCTTGAATACCACTCCCACAAAAGACTGTAATGCATTGGCTGTGCATCAAGTCTGGTGTGTGGACAGCAGCTACCCCATGAGGTCTGCGAGGCATAGCCTTTGTAATTGTCAATGGTGAGGCCTTAAGGATCAAACACATGGTTCTAGCCTGATAGGTCCTATATGTATAGACTGGTGCAGTCCAAAAGAAGTATAATGTGAGTCACTTACATAATTTTAAATTTTATACTAGCCACATTAAAAAAGTAAGAATGGATAAAATCAATTTAATAATGTAAGTTTATTTAAATCAATGTAGACAAAATATGTCCAAGTATATTCAATACTAAAAATTATTTGTTAATTATTAAAAATTATTAATGGGATATATTACATTCTTTTTTTCCATGTTAAGTTTTCAAAATCTGGTGTATATACACACTTGTATAGCATCTCCATTGGGTCTAGTCACACTTCAAGTATTTAATAATCACAGGTAGCCACTGGTTATTATACTGGACAATGTAGATATATGACCTTCTCTAAGCATTTGGGAAAAGGCACAAAGGTGTAGTCCAAACTTACCCAATCCTGGTTTTCAGTTTTTATTCCCCAGTTATTAGTCATGTGGCCATAGGCAAAATTCTTACTTCCTTGAGTTACTATATTTAAAGTATCTAGTAAAGACTGTGATACATACTTGGGACTCAAAATGCATCATTTCCCTTTACCTTAAAGTTCCTTTTTTTACAAAAATTATCTCAATTGAAGAGGATCATTGTGGGGTTTTAATGAGATAAAACGTATTAACTATTTTGGTGGGTGTGCAGAAAAGAGTTAACATAGCATATCCGAAACTGCTACCTTTAGAAGGGCCTGCTTGCAAGGTTGGCCCTTGGCTGCTGTCTTGACCTGTTTCTTAACCAATTTAAGGTAAATCACTGTGTGTAAACTGTTTATAAACATAGGTGATTTATGGTAACTACCTGTTTTCCTTTTTGGAATCTGGAGTTCTGAAGATGAGGGAGAGGGTACACATACGACCAGCCCACTAAAACAACAGGTGCTGAGTCTATAAGGGGTTTCCCTGGGAAGAAATCACACAGATTTTACTGTTTTTTTTCATTGCTGAGGAAAGGATCATACTTAATTTGCCCCATCATAGGAAGACGAGAACATAAAGAAACACGTTTATGGATTTCTACAGATAACTGCATATCCTGTGTCTTTTTTTCTTGCTAATCCTATCATACATCTTTTCACTATAATAAACCTGAATTCTGAGTCCATCTAGTGAATCACTAAACATGAGGGTGATCTTGGGGAACTCAAACATTCTAAGTATACAATAAATTATTATTTGAGTTTAATCTCTCTAATAAAACTGTTTCCACTTGAGTAATGTATTAGGGCTTACAGGAAAGGCAAAATTAAATAAATAAAATACAATTTCCATGTTGACAAATTCAGATAATGGAGTTTAAGAGGTGCTTCTGGATGGAGGACTTTCTGGGAGCCTTGGGAGCTCCCACCATGGACCTCCCACCAGAGACTGTGATTTGGTGCAATATGCTCAAAACTATTCAGGTTTGCAGCTAAGAAGAAAACCAAGTGTTTTTCTCAGGACCCTGATACTGGTTTCATGACAGTGTATTAAAACAGCTGAAGTTAAATGTTTGCAATGAATTTACATGTAAAAATCTCATAAATGTAGAAGCAACAAATGGCACTCTGCTAGATACGGAGAAATGCCCTCAACAAATTGCTGACATTTTCATGGTGGGCATTTGTTGTTGGGAACTCCATAAAACTAGAGCAAAGCATCCTAGTCTCCCTTTCATCCAGATAGGACCATATAACTAATTCTTAATGGAACATGAATGGGACTGATGTGTTCCTGCCAGGTTCAATTTTCTAAGAAGTAGATGTCCTTCTCCACTTCCTTCTGCCTTGTCAGCTGGGTGGAGCAGAAGATTCCAAGATAACAGTGGATGGCAAAACCAAAAAACAGAAAGAGCCCATGCTTTGAACCCTGTCACAGGACGACCAGCTGGCCCAAAACATCCACATTGGGCTGTTGTAGGAATAAAACATACACATTCATTGTTTGAAGATTCTAAAATCGTAAGGCTATTTATATACAGGGGTTTTTACTCTAAACACAAGAAAATTTCAGGGTATAGAAACATAACTGTATTTAAAAACTCCCTCTATTTGATCTCAACATTCAAACACACCTTGACAAAGTTTTAGCTCCAGAAGATCCTATTACCTGTGGAGACGTTAGTACCTTGACAAGACGATAATGAGAACACTCTTTATGATGATCATTTTTTTTAAAGAGTTAAAAGCAGATTGGAACCGCTTTTAAAGAATCCCAGGCCAAAGAGGAATATACAAAAGTTAACCTAAATTCTTTCAAAATTTAACCTAAATAAACATTTAAGGGTGTTTTACAATATACTCACTTCTGACTCTTAGACAGTACCCACCTCTCACCTAACGACTAGGATCACACCATCCCTAAAGCCTCAGACTCACTCATACTCTCCAAGAATTCTCTCTCATGTTCTCTTGGTGTTCTGATCTCAACATCTTGATTCCTTCATCCCCTCCTCCTTTACCAAAATGCTGCTGCAGTCAGAAGAAGTGTGAACCCCATGAGCATTACAACTTCAAAAGGACACTCGTTAGATAGAATATACAATGCTATAGTAGATTTTTATACACGCAATGAATTATATATCAGTTGCCAATTTGACACATAGTCATTCCTCAGTATCCAGAGGGTTCCAGGACTCCCGCAGATACCAAAATCTGTTGGTGTTCAAGTCTCGTATATAAAATGGTGTATAATAACTGTATATTTAATTTCCATATTTCCTTAACAGGAATTTTAGTCATTTCTATGACTTCCCTGAAGAGTTTGAAAAACAAAACATTTCTATCTGCAGATGCCACAAAATATAATGTATACTATTATAAATTAGAAGTTTCAATATATTCTTAGTCTTTTCCAGTAACAAGGGAATGTTATTTGCCTTTAGGTATCTGCTAATTAGTGGTACAGCATTATTTACTAAAGGGACCACTGTGAGTTGAAATCAGTGTATCAACTCATTGAATTATTAATAAGATAGGGTCCAAGTTTTGTTTTTTTATTGAAAGTATACAGTTTAAATTTTGTATCAGCAACTAAATAGGCTAATATGAAATGATATATGATACACACGTTTCTTACCTGAAAAATTTCTACTAGGTAAAATTACTTTTAGCAGTTGGAATTTTGTTTTAATACTTATTAATGATGTTTTAGAGAAATCACTGAATGATAAAAAAAAATTTGCTCTTTCGAACAAATTGGGCAATACTCAGACTGGATTGACTTTTATCTTGTGAATATGTGAAAAAGCTTCAGAATGACACCCACCAGAATAATGTGAAATTTATCTACAGCAGAGTTGATATTGTGCCAAATTCTTCAAGATCCTCCCTTTTTTCCCAAAATTTATTCTAATATCTGAAAAGTATGTAAAATGGAATAAATAGCCATTAAATAATGTTTATTTTCTCTATTTGAAGCAAAGAAAATATGACAGTTCTTGGAAAATGTAGTTTGTTTACATTTACTCTTCATTTTTATAATAAAATGAGAAAGATAATACATGCTTTACAGTAGCAAAAATTATGTAGGCAGAGATTTGACTTTACAGGATAATTTCTATGTTGAGCAGTCCAAGAATTTTCAATTTTAAAAAGAATATATTAAGATTTTTTCTGGAATTTATAAGAAATATGCAGTCTAAGTTTTTAAATAAAATCACACCACCCTACTGTGATTTATATTGCTCTGAATGATACATTTGAATATTTTTTGGTTTTAATGTAGAACCAACCTTCCAGAAGTTTTATAATAAACTCATTTCATTACTAGTCCTTCCACTTTCTTTTAAATTATTATTATAATCCTTATTCAAACTCTGCTTTTCTCTTTGTGTAACAAAATCAAGTTCTGAATTCCAAAATGAGCACCTATCAGGTCAGGCAGAATAATTTTTTGTGTTGCTTTCCCATTTTTGATCTTTGTTACAGGAGTGAATACAGAAATAGTTGGTGAAACACTGTACCATGTGTACCTCAGGGCCGTTTTCAAGAAGTACTATATGAGGATAACCAATTCATCATTTAGCATATTGTCAAGCAAAATGACTCCAGATTGACTGTGGAGTAGGAAGGAAATCTAGCTTAATATTAAACCATTGCATAACAAGGAGCCCTGGTTTTTGTCTGTGGAATGGGTTCATTTCTTTAAGGTTCAATTTGCTCACTCTCCATTTAGGAAGGAATTTTTAAGTGTATGTGCAAAATATTGATCTTTAAAATAAGTCTCTTTAAGAACTATGCAGGAATACCCAAGACAATGTCACAATCACAAACCAGGTTAAATATGATATCAATATTTTAGAGAAAAATACTCTGAGAGTGACATAATAAAACCTAGAGTAGTGAAAACATAGTGATGGTACCTAGTAAATTTAGTTAAATAAATCAAAAAGAGGTGATGAATGAATAAGGTAATGAATGAATTAATGATTAAGGATATGGATACATGATATGGTCTATTTAGTAATTTGCCAGTAAGTAGGTTGGCAGCATCTTAAAATGACTTTTCTGAGCAAGTGAGAGATATCTGAGTAAAAAGGAAGAATTATTTCATGCCTCCCTAAAAAATCCATATTGTTTAATCAAACTGAGTTATTTTAATTCTCGTCCAGATTTGAAAAAAATGAAGAGAGGCAGTTTAACTGGATGCAGAAGACTAAAGAGAAGCTGCTTAAATTGTATGTAGCCTATTCATTGTCTAAGAGCATTTCACAAGGTAATCGGATTATTTTCCCTGGATGAAAACAGCATAGTAGATGTGATATTATATACCTCAACTGGACCACAGCTTACTGCTGATGTGCCTTCCACTTACTTTTATTTTTAAGGGGTAAGCAATGGAGTAGAGTTATACCTCAAGGTAATATCTGAACAAGCGAAATGAGCACAGAAGTAAGTAAGTCCAATCCCCAAGCAAAGGCTTGGTGCTTTTAGAGAGATTCTTGGCAACCATATTACTATGTATCAGGGAAGAACTTGATCCTTCTAATTGCTTTTGCCTAAATTGGAGTTTACTTCCTATCAGTTTATTAAATATAAAGCTAGTTCTCAGAATAAGGGATTTTTAATTAATATTGGCTAAATACTTTATCTTACTTAAGAGAAAAAAGATAATAAGATTAAGAATGAAACTGCTAAAAAAAAAGAATGAAATGTTCTTTGTGTGCAGGTCTCACTATCCAGAAAATAATTATGTCTCATTTCTCATATATAATAGCAAATTCTTCACTAAGACATGTTTGATTTGACTTCTGATTCCTTTCTTTTCAAGGTTAAAAAAAGTCACAAAAAAAGAATTTGAGGAAATACACAAACCAGCATGTGTCTTCATCTCTCAAAACAATATGTCATAAACAGAACACTTTTAGATATCCTAGCACATTTTTGATAAAGTTATTGATATTTACAAGTTGGTCAAATGTGTCCCTTCTATTTTTCCTTAATTTGCTTATTTTTAAGCTACATTCCCATGAAGCTGATTCTTTGTAACTTAGAGATGACTGAACCTCAGATTTTTTTTTACATTTTCTGTGCAAATTCAAATCTCACACTTTGAGAGTTCTTGTTGAGCAGCTACTTCAGTAGGTTCACAAATATTTTTCAGGAGAAAGCATTTACTGAATTGAGAAGCTGATTTTGATGGCTTGTGTATTATTTAACACAGGAGCAGAATTGTCCTGATATTATTTAATGTAGAAAGAGAAAATTGTTTGATATAAACTCTCATTCATTGGTCCAAAATCAAATAATAGTAAATGAAGGGATAGAGCCAGGATGAGAACTCAGTACTTGTAACTCATGGTGTTCCAGATATTAGGAACGAGTCATTGATACCAGTTCATACTTTGACAGAAAATGTATAGCTCACTCTACCTTTCAAGGCACAGAAAAAAAAAGTCCTTAAGTTTATCAAGATATAATGAAGTCAATATGTCAACCTTTACTACAGATAAACTGTTTAAAATTGCAGTGATTGTTCTGGAAATTTATACTCTTGCCCCTTAATATATGCAAAATATAGTGGAAAGAAACAGGCCATGCACTAATTCAAAACATTCATGAACATAAGAATATATTTCAATCAAAAACTATTTGTGTATCTACACATGTACATGTATGTGTGGGAGGAAAGAAACAATTAACAATTATAAAAATTAATTTTCAAACTAATTTATCTTTAAAGTACAATCTTTGTAAATCTTCCTCAGTGTGTTTCTCTGTTTACAAACGTATTGCATTGTGCACTCTCATTACTAAAACCAAGTAAGAGACACAGCAGAAGTTACACATTGTTTTCCAAAATTTGTACATTTTCCCATTCTTAAGGACAAAACTTGCCATTGGTGGGCACCACATAAAATCACTGCAATTTTAAGACAAGTAAGGGCGTGCCATGAAAGCTGGTCTTCAACATGAAGCAATGTTGAATGAAATTGCATTATACTGCTTCTGCAAGCCAAACCCATCCCTGCTAATGAGTTTTGTTTAGCCAAAGAGGTATTTTTGTTTTACTTTGGTTGGGTTGGGTTTATTATTATTGAATTGTAACATCTTTGGTGGAGTTGGGGAAAGGGCCCTGTTCTTTCATGTTTGCTGAGGACAACATCCTTTATTCTCTTAAACCAGGCCACATTACCTGTCTGAATTGAAAAATTGCTTTTGTAACTGCTGTTTTATATTAAGGTAATCAGACCCATAAGACTGATGGGTCACCATAAGACTGATGATGGGCTTAAGACTTTCAAAAGCAGAGTAGTAAGTAGGTAAGTATAGGAGTTGAGGACATTTCAGCTGAAGAACATGGCACAAGAGTAACTAGAATTGTGATGTGTAGGCAAATTGCTAAGTCAAAAATGTAGGTTAAAGTCAGACTGTAGAATATTTTAAATCACAATTAAATCATTGGAATTAATACCCAGTGTAAATAGAAATTAATCAACATATCTTAAATGGTTGTAAACATTTATCAAAGTTTTGCCTTAGAAAGTTAGTTGTGAGAGGAAATAGAGTTGATTAAAACAGGGTGAATGGAAAGGTAAGGATAGTATATAGAGACACAGTTATTAATGAAAAGAAATATGACTATGAGAAATAGTTTTCAGGATATTTTGACTAAGAAAAAAGGAAGTAAAAGAAAAAAGCCAATAAAATGTAGAACTTATATGACTGGGAGAATGATAATGTTATTAATTGTAATAGAGCAGATAGTATTAGAGATTATTATTATTATAAAATATGAATTTTGTTTTAAATATGTTAAGTGTGAGTTCACTATTTAATATCTGAAGAGAAGTGCCCAATATGCAGTCAAAAGTACAAAATTCATTATTTACTTATGTAATACTAAAAATAGTTATATAAATATGGAGTGAATTAACCAGACATTTTTTGCACACAGAGTGCCATGGATGTTCAAAAAAAGATAGCAGGAAATCAATGAGATATTGTTGTTGGTTTTTTTTAAGAAAACATGAAAAACGATGTCAGATGAAAATATCTCTAAGCTAAAAAAAGGTATATAGATAGATAGATATTTCTCAACTCCTTTCCTATTTCACTGACTGAGTATCTCCTACCTGGTGAATTTAAGAGCATAACATAACCAGAAAAATGTTTTTATGATCCACTGGAAAAAAGCATAACCATCAAAAATTATTATAAAAGTAGTTCTTATGACAATCAGATCATATTAGTTTGAAGAGTTCATACTCATCTTTATCACCAAGGCAAGTTGAAGGGTTAACCCATGGTGTGGCCTAAAGCCTGGTTCCTAGTTTTTCACTAAAAATCTTCTGAGACTTTTTAGAGGTCATGGCTTAGAAAAATATACATGGAATTTTTTGCATCCACTTTCCATGTTATTTCCCAGTTTCCTGAAGCTTACTCATGGACCCAAGTTTTACAGTGTGTGACATTAATATGTGTATCCCATACACAAACCCTATTTTTCCTTTCCATTAAAAATCAAATTGCTAAACATCATCAACCCCCTGCTCATTTTTCTCAAACTCAGCTCTATACAACATTAAATTTTCAAAGACCTGAAAAAGGTTTAGAAACTTGAATTTGGAACATAATTTAATTTTTTGAACTTCTCTTTCACACTTTAATATCCACAATCATGCCATTTATTGCTTACAAGTAGCTACATAATCTTAAAAATAAAGAAGGAATTATGAGTACCTTATTTCTAAAAATGACTTTTCAATTTTTTTAAAAAAGTAAGTCTTCATAGTTTTAATACAACAATAATCAAAGCAGCATTTAATACTTCTTGGGTCTTGCCCATGACATCAGAGAAATGGTGGTACAGTATAGGAATTTCTACTACTCACATCCCTCCACTAACATTAATTTGAATCATTCTCTGCTCAGGAAAAAACCTTCACAAGAGCCAAGGATTACAGGTGAGGATTACAGCACCTGGGCAAAGCACAGAAATAAGATGCTATGAAGATGGTAGGAAAGACAGATTCACACCACCCCCTTCACTCCTCCCCCAGGCCCTGGCAGCCTCGAAGGAAGAGTAAGAGATACCTGCTGCCTAGGAGGAGAATTAATGACCATTTGACTGCAACATGGAATACCAACTCCCTCCCTCTGCCCTAGGCAGCTCCTGAGGGCTCCCAGGAACTCAGGCCCCTGGCTCAGTGCAGGGCCTGCCAGAGCCCCCAGGTATCTCTTTGGCACCAGCTCCCTGCAGGATCCCATGAACCCAGACCCCAGGTCTTCCCAGTGCCTGCCTACTCCAGAGGCCCAGGTGGCTTCCCAACATCTTAGCCCAGACTCCCTCCAGCACTTTCCCCCAGCAGCAGCCACTCCTCGTAGGTCTGGAATTAAAAACCATGATGTTAAGGTAAATACAAATTTAATTTTCTATTTATCCTTTTAAAAATTTCAATTAACTAAAAAATTAACCTTAAATTTAATAATTAACCTTGGCCTGATTGTACTATGAAATATCATATTCTACTTTGTACAGTTGAAGCATTTATGCTAGGCTTGGTTTCTAAAACATGGCCACCTCAACCACATGATTCTACTTTCCTTTCCTAATTTTCTTCTGTTTTTATATATACTAAATTTATACTTAAAGCAAAAACAACAAGAATTTAAAATTTTTTTTCTGCACTAAAGTGTGATTAAGTTTCATTCTGTTACCCTCAAGTGTCATGCAGCCACTTGAGGATGAAAATATCAAGTTTTCAGCTCAATCTTTCCCTGAAATGCTGCTCTGGGAGTAATTTTCCCACCTGTATAGGAAGTGCAAGTGAGATGAGTTTGATTTCTCAGTCTTTTATTTCTGTTCCAGTTTTGCCCCACCCCATTCAATATAGCTTTTAAGTTGTACTCTTATTTCTAATGGACCTTAATGCCCTTAATACCCTAGAATCTGATTTCTTATTTTCCTGCATTTACAAAACTGCAATAGTTTAATTATACTTTATTTCTTCACTGTATCTACATCTACATTTTAATTCAAAACTATACTAAGGACCACTTTATGCCAAGGTCATCACATACTCTTTTTTTTTTTTTTTAATGTATATATTTTTATGTTTATGGTGAGTTGTTTCTGAGAGAGAGCATATACCTTCTTTTTTTTTTTTTTTTTAACAATCAGATGTTATTTATTTATTTATTTATTTATGGCTGTGTTGGGTCTTCGTTTCTGTGCGAGGGCTCTCTCTAGTTGTGGCGAGCGGGGGCCACTCTTCATCGCGGTGCGCGGGCCTCTCACTATCGCGGCCTCTCTTGTTGCGGAGCACAGGCTCCAGACGCGCAGGCTCAGCAATTGTGGCTCACGGGCCCAGCCGCTCCGCGGCACGTGGGATCCTCCCAGACCAGGGCTCGAACCCGCGTCCCCTGCACTGGCAGGCAGACTCCCAACCACTGCGCCACCAGGGAAGCCCCGTCACATACTCTTATACACCATATTTCCTTCTATAGTAAGTTCAAGTACAAATAGGACCAATAGTCATTGCAGGATCAAACCCCATAATATTGCTGCTTTCTGTGCATCCCCAGCCCGAACTGGCCCTGCCTCACCCTTACCTTATGCAAATTATTGTCTCCCCCTCCTAAGCTGAAAGTTTAATCAGTAAATACTTGTGTGATCGGCCCAACACCCACTAACGATTGCTTTAGCCCTCGGACCAGACCAGAACGGTTCCAGCTTTGGGTCATCAACAGGAAACAGTGGCCCTCTCAATAGTTGCTAACCCAAAGAGCTGGGGAGGGACACGTTCCAGCTGTCCCCTGGCAACCATGGAGCCCTTCTGATGTTATGACCCCTTTATCCGATGGCCTCCTCCTCCCTGCAAAGATTGCTGCTGTGTCCTGCCTGCCATTGGCCTTACACGTTGGGGTGTCACTCCAGGACATTTGCCTCTGACTTGTAAGATTCCCTGTCCAATAAATTGCTGATGTCTCTGTCGTTGACTCTGGGTTCTTTCTTCAGTCTCATGGCTGGGCAGTTGCAAGGATTGCAGGACTGTGGGGTGCAGCCCAACAGTCATGATTATAAGATTGCCCTTATTTAAATTGTTTAAATGATGTACATAAAAGTTTACACCTGCCATCCTACCTGCCCCTGGGATAGATTTTCCATACTTTAAATACTAAATTATGACATTTCAGTCATCCAGAATTCTGGATTAGTCCAGAATTCTCCAAAGAATTCTCTATGCAGGAGATCACCACACTGTTTCTCTCTGGAGTTGGACCAGATCATAGTGAATGGTCTAAACAAGAAGTACCTCTAAATGCCTTAAACAGAGCAGGTGACTGGCACTTGTGGCTAATTGTTACAAAAGTCTGGACACACCAAGAAAATGACAAACTGAAACATCTCACTTAGAAATTATCCCTTGCTTATACCTTTCTACCATTCTTGTATGGTAAACTAAATTGTGTAAAAATTAAAAATATAGCAAACTGCTGACCATACTAATTTCATGTGAAGATCAAATATTAAAACATTTAAAAATTTTAGATGGAATGAATGAAAGCAAGAGTAATAATAACACTCTAAAGCTACATGGTCTGAGGCACTTTTCACATGTGGCTATTTAAATATAAAATTAAAATTAATTAAAATCAAATAAAATTTAAAAATCAGTTCTTTGGTTGCACTAGCCATATTTCAAAGTGCTTAATAGACACATACATTTCCATCATCACAGAAGGTTATACTGAGCAGTGTTACTAAAGGATAAAAAATTGCATTCTAATTTACATTTTAGTTTATAATGGAAAACAATTTTCTACCCTTACATGCACAGATACACCTTGGTTACAAATTTGTTCCCAAAGTTGGAAGCCAGCATGAATAGAATGATCAAGGACAATGATAATGATTAATCAAAATAAACATGTAACAAAACCAGCTAATTTTGCACTGATAAATTTCAACTTTTATGTAATATTTGATTTAACAATGATAAATTACTGCTCCCAGAGCACGTCTGCAAAAATTCCTATCTCAAAAATTGTAAGTTGTGAATTTTTTCTTTCCTTTGTAAAAGCGTGGAGGAAAAATAACAAATGAAATGCCAAAATCAAATTGGTATGCCCATGAGCTAAAGGTTTTTCATAACTACTAAGACAATTATAACTACTTTGTTGTGCTACAGTTCTCTGTAGAAATAGAAAGACAAAGAAACTGCACTTCTTGGTTTTATATTTCTTTTTTTAGAAATGCAAATCCACATTTAAATCTCAAGACAATTATTTTAAATCCTAGCTGTCTTTCAGAGACTATAAATTACAGAGATTACTTTTTAAACCTACAGAAAAGAATTTATAAACCATAAGGAATATAATAGAGCAAGGTGTCTATAAGACTTTAAAAAAGACAACATTTCATCTGAACTACTGAAACACTCTTATCATTCTCCACAATAAAGCAAAAAAAATTAATCTTTTTCCTCAATATCATTACACTCGTGTGTTTGTGCAACACACATTTAGTACTACTATAACTTTAAGTTATTAAATGGAGTATGGGACAGTTTTGTCCTCTAAACCATATTTTCCTGAAAAATTAGTAAGGTGTTAAGATATATAAATATGCATTTTTCCTATAAACAGATAATTTTCCTTTCTGCTGGTAATAAAACATTTTCAAAAATTGTAGTTTGGTTTCTTCTTTGTTTTTTTGTGTTTTTGTTTTTTGGTTTTGCCTTCTTATACTCTTAATTGACTAAAGATCATATTACATTACAATTGGAGTAAAACTAAAAAGTACAGATAATATAAATTATAGCACATCTATAGAAACATAATTATCTTGTTGCAAGTTTCAAAGTATAAAATTACTCTTTAATAACATATATTATAAATGTGTTTTTTCTAAATTAACGTGATTAATATTACTTAAAGTAATGTAATGAAATTTAGCATTATTTCTAACAGTTTTAATAATCATATATACAAATAATGATGGGTATAAGTGATCAAGGGAATGAATTATAATATATAATAGAAAATCGATGTGGGTAGAGATCAATTAAATTAAATATACTTATTTCCACATGCCAGTGTGTGATAACAAATTTGTGAGTTTCACAGTGCCAATTACTATGAAAGAATGTACTATATTGTCATTTAATTTGTCAATTAACCAATTTCATCACACTGAAGGATATCTTCCAGGCAACAGCATCTCTTCCACTGAAAATTTTACCTAACAGGTCTTCCTTCTTTTGTGAATAAAACTATTTGTAATTTAAAAAATATCTACATGTGGCCTATTCTTAGCAATGTTCCAAGTTTAATGCATTTAAATCTATATTTGAATTTTAAAATTTATTTTGATTTTCAAATTAAGTAACTATTAAAGTGTTCAACCTTTTCAACACGGAAAACTTAGATTAGCTATTTGTAGCTCGCAAAACAAATGATGGTCACAAGTGAAAGTACAAAAGCCCTTATTTTTGTGCTGGATATGATGCAATAAAATGCATATTCATTCATATGTAAATAACGTCTGTGGGTTTTTTTCCTATGGACAATTTATACCCTGTCTACTAAAGTGTTATTTATTCTCAATAAATGGACAAGTACTTGGATTTGCGTTTTGATACTCGATACAATTTTAAGTCTTAGCAAATTTAAGCAATCTTTTTGAAAATTTGATATATATATGAATATTAAGTTGTACTGTTGATTGAACAATCAAGTTTTCTAAAATATTATAATTGTCAAAAGTCACAAAATGTCAATTATTGTAGCCTTTAATTAACCTATCATATATTTAATATTTATAGTCATGTTTTAACTAAAATATTATAGTTTCAAATTCTGGAATTCTTTCAGTTAATTATTCAAAAAGTGGAATAAGTTAGTTCCTCCTTTATATTAAAAATATTCCTTGTAAGATACCTAGCTAATTAAATATGCTAATTTTACATACATTTTTCTTATTAATATTCACTCAATTCAGTGATGAGATATCATATTCAATTATTGAGGATGCATGCCCCTATAAAATCATAAAAGTGGTCTATCTTTTAAATTTATAAAATTATTATTTTGTGTAGTTTACAAAAGAACTATAAAATATGTCTTTTTAGCATTAAATGAGTTAATTGGGGAAAACGTGCATTACGTTGCTAGGTAAATATTGAAATTAATACGTCTAGAAACAGATTATAACAATTTTAATCTAATAAAAGTATCAGATAGAAACAGAAGTCTGATTTTTTCCTAAATAAAAAACTTTTATAGCCCAGAAAGGCTAACATTAATGGAGGGCGTACTATGAACTTTGTCAAATACTTCACATGTTTAAACTTGCAGGAAGTCTTCTCACACATTTTACAGAATAAAATACTGAAGCATAGAAAGGTCTAGCAACCTGTCCAAATTCACACTGACAGTAAGTAACAGGGCAGGGGACAGAATTCAGGAAGTCTAACCCAAAAACCACACTTGTCATTACTGTAATTCATTGCCTCTTATGAGAGATTTTAGCCCTTTTTCAGTTGTTTTACAATCAATGCAATTAATTCATCAGTTCTCTTGGGTAAAAGAAAGTTTGGGAAAAGAAATCACTCACATTGGCAAATATGACATAGGAAGTAGAGGAAAGGGAAAAATTTAAAGTGGAAATGTGGGACTTGGAATTTCAGAATATTATATATTATATGTATTTTCCATTTTTTTCTAAGGGAAATTACAAATTTTGGAGAATTCAAAATTTAGCTTCATTAAATTAGGAGGGAGCAGAGTTCTCATTACTGGTCCCCACAATTTTTTTTCATCCAAATTTTGACCCGTCTTGTTACTACAAACAGTCACTGATGCTGTAAGCCACATATTTCCTGGTGTTTGTTCTGGGAACATGGCAGGACTGTACTTCCCTGTCCCTTGGAAGTAACATGGAATGAGAGCAGAAACAACATGTAAACTTCTTCAGGGAAGAGCCAGTGTGCAATTAGCCACCTTCCCTTCTCTCTGCTATAGTGATCATAGAAACATATGTCAAGGTCAAGTCTCCATTGGCCTGGGTCCCAGAAAGGCTGCAATGAACTGAGCCCACCTGACAACTCCTGTAGAACATATAGCATGGTGAGAAATAAATGTATATTCTAATAAACCACTGATATTTAGGGTTTCTTTGTTACATCAGCCTAACTCAGCCTATGCTGAATAATACATTCTCAAAGCACCATGGGGTGTCTGGGAAATAAATATCTGTTTATGCAAAACCTTGGTCATAAAATTGTAAGGAGGATTTTATTACTAATAAATCTAAAATGAATTTTATAATAATTACTAGAGACAGTTATCTTTGAATATGTGTTCTAAAATATCAACAAATATAGTAAATCCTATTTCTAATTAACTTTATATTTCCATTGCTGAAAATGTCCATGGACATAAATCATGATACATCTCCTAGCCAGAAGATAACACTAATAGCATATCACCAACAAATTTAGTAGGAAAAAAGGTGTTATTTTCCATCAGTAATGATATCCATATTTTAGTTCTCTTATCCCTAATCCTGAGTAACCCTGGAGTGACCATCTCCGTTGTTAGTCAAAACAGTCTCTTTATTTTAAGAATATCTATGAGTTTCCCCATTTGATTGGTGTTATTTAAGCAGAAAAGACAGAGGGGAGAAGGGGATGAGTCTTCTGGAGAAAGTAAAACCAGGGTGTAGATAAAAAGTAGTCTTTCAATGTATTTACTACCAAGTGGCCATTATGACATCACCAATATTTTTACCTGCTGCTACTTTTCTCAATACTGAAAAAGGTATCATGATAAAAATTTAGTTATCAGAACTAACTTTTTTTTCCCATCACAGCATTCACCTGCAGGGTACTAAATCTTATTAGGAGAGTTGGTTTAAAAATTAATTTACATGTTAATTGATTGGCTCGTTCAACATATTCTAAATAGAATTATATTAAAAGTATAGATTTAATTTCCACACTAGCTTTAAAAATCTGCACAGATTTTGTGTGTGTGTGTGTGTGTGTGTGTGTGTTTATACAACTTTCAGAGAATTAACTTCCTTTCTGGGAGTTGTTAACTGCCCATACGCTAAATATTTCTTGGCAACATCAGATTTCCTCATTTATATGGCAAGGTGAAATTCTTTGCTGTATTCAAAAAATTTCGCTGTACTTTGAGGATCACACTGTATTTTTAATCCCTTAAAATTTCCTAGAATAAATGCAGTCATATTTTTATTGTATGCATTTTAATCTATTCTTTACGAAGATTGCATGAACCTCTTTTTGAGGAGTAATGATAATCTGTTGAGTAAATGTAATGGACTTCACCAGTTTTCAAGGAGTTAAGTTTTATAATGTTAACCAATTTAAAAACATTTCTTTTACATGAACACTTTTATAATGTATGGAAACAATCTGTTGTACATAATTATAAATTACAAGAGCATGAATAATCCTGTTTAAAGAAATTCTCTTCCAGTGTAAATACATTAATTCTTTGTGTAATCCTATTAAAATATTCATATTGTTATAAAAACAGGAAGAGCCTGATTCTATAGTAAACTATTCTCAGTTACCATATGCATGTTGCATAAAATTTCAGGACCTCAGGATTTCATTTTATATAGCAGAATGAACTAATACATTTCACATGAGAACACATTTAAAAGATTCAGGTTATTTCTTGGAAAATTTTGTCTAATATTTTGTTTTCTCCTTTGATTTCCATCTTCCACCTAAATAGGTAGAGGTTTTAGTTTCACTATTTTATTTTTACAGTATTATTTTGATTAGTCATTATTCCACTGAATGATAGAAATATATCAGAGGATGGCCTAGAATAAACGATTCTATAGTTTCTACTTGGAAAGAATTTTTGTTGTATGAGCCTCTGAATTTGCTTTTCCTACTTTTAAATTGTCTTAATCCATGAAATTCTTCATTTTGCAAATATCTACAATGCCATTCTTATTGCATTGTTTAATCATGTATGTATATTATTCCTTTTGGTTCCATTATTTTTAATTAAAAACCACCAAATTTTAATATTGAATATTTTGTAAGAAGAATGGTTTTACAGACTTGTCCTCTTTCTTCTTTCTCTTGCATCTCAGGCTCTTCTCTGCCCCTTGTTTGCCTCCTTTCTGCTGGAATGTTCATTTTAGGAGCACAAATGAGAATACTAAATTACAGAAATACAATGGCTATAAAAATGTATTTTTTTATCCCTTGATTCCTTTTTAAAATCAACTAAAATGGCATAATATAAATGTTAGAAAAATAAACTAAAACCCTAAAAACAATCAGAAAATAATAGGTTTTTTGTTTCTTTATAATAAGAAAAAAGGATAAGTAAACATAAAGGTAACCAACTTTGTGAACTGTAAGTTTATAACTTTCAATATATTATATAAAATTGTAAAAATTAAGGTATTAGTCTAATATATGTTTAGGTATTTATTTTACATAACTTGAGGGGAGATTCACTTTTATTCTCTGTAAGAAATAAATGTCAAAGAATTGTAAATGGGCAAGGGATTATTGCATCTTTTACTGCAATGCCACTTAAAAGATTGTCCAGTGCAACCATTAGGTATTTTCTAATTCTATGGGGGTGTGGATCTTTGGTTGACTTTGATTGACTAGTCCATTTTACAACTCTGTGAGTATAGAAATTAATTTATAGAAAACCAATTGTAATGCAAATGTTTTCACCTGTAGCAACACGAATGAGTATTTTCCAGTAGAGAAAATCAACCACCAAATGTCAAATTTTCACTAGAACTTATTTTAACTCCTTACTATTTTCCTCATTAAAACATGAATTTAATAAAATATTTGGCATATGTTCACTTAATACACATATGAGAGTCATGTTTTAAATTTTTTATAATTACAATATAAATAATTATAATATAAAATTTTAATAATTATAATATGGGGGGGCTTCAAGATGGAGGAAGAGTAAGACGTGGAGATCACCTTCCTCCCCACAAATACATCAGAAATACATCTACATGTGGAACAACTCCTACAGAACTCCTACTGAACGCTGGCAGAAGACCTCAGACCACCCAAAAGGCAAGAAACTCCCCACATACCTGGGTAGGGCAAAAGAAAAAAGAAAAAACAGAGACAAAAGAATAGGAATGGGACCTGCACCAGTGGGAGGGAGCTGTGAAGGAGGAAAAGTTTCCACACACTAGGAAGCCCCTTCGCGGGTGGAGACTGCGGGTGGCGGAGGGGAGAAGCTTAGGAGCCACGGAGGACAGTGCAGCAACAGGGGTGCAGAGGGCAAAGTGGAGAGATTCCCGCACAGAGGATCGGTGCTGACCAGCACTCACCAGCCCGAGAGGCTTGTCTGCTCATCCACTGGGACGGGTGGGGGCTGGGAGCTGAGGCTCGGGCTTCGAAGGTCAGATCCCAGAGAGAGGACTGGGGTTGGCTGCGTGAACACAGCCTGAAGGGGCTAGTGTGCCACAGCTAGCCGGGAGGGAGTCCGGGAAAAAGTCTGGAGCTACAGAAGAGGCAAGAGACTTTTTCTTGCCTCTTTTTTTCCTGGTGCACGAGGAGAGGGGATTAAGAGCACCACTTAAAGGAGCTCCAGAGATGGGCACGAGCCGCGGCTATCAGCGCAGACCCCAGAGACAAGCATGAGATGCTAAGGCTGCTGCTGCAGCCACCAAGAAGCCTGTATGCAAGCACAGGTCACTATCTACACCTCCCCTCCCAGAAGCCTGTGCAGCCTGCCACTGCCAGGTCCAGTGATCCAGGGACAACTTCCCAGGGAGAACACATGATGTGCCTCAGGCTATTGCAACGTCACACTGGCCTCTGCCACAGGCTTGTCCCTCATTCCATACCCTGCCCTCCCCCCAACCTGAGTGAGCCAGAGCCCCTGAAGCAGTTGCTCCTTTAACCCTGACCTGTTTGAGGGAAGAGAAGACGTCCTCAGGCGACCTACACATAGAGGCTGGTCCAAATCCAAAGCTGAAGTGCAGGAGCTGTGCGAACAAAGAAGAGAAAGGGAAATTTCTCCCAGAAGCCTCAGGAGAAGTAGATTAAATCTCCACAATCAACTTGATGTACGCTGCATCTGTGGAATACCTGATTAGAAAACGAATCAGCCCAAATCGAGGAGGTGGACTTTGGGAGCAATGATATATATATATATTTTTTTTTTCCCCTTTTTCTCTTATTGTGAGTGTGTATGGGTATGCTTCTGTGTGTAATTTTGTCTGTATAGCTTTGTTTTTACCATTTTTCCTAGGGTTCTGTCTGTCCTTTTTTTTTTTTTTTTTTTTGCTGTTGTTTGTTTTAGCGCTTGTTATCATTGGTCAATTTGTTTTTTGGTTTGGTTGCTCTTTCTTTTTTTTCTTATTACTTTAAAAAGTATTTTTTAATTTTTTTTTATTTTAATAACTTTGTTTTATTTTACTTTTTTATTTTATTTTATTTTATTTTATTTTATTTTATTTTATTTTATTTTATCTTCTTCTTTCTTTATTTATTTTTTTTCTCCCTTTTATTCTGAGCCATGTGGAGGACAGGCTCTTGGTGCTCCAGTCAGGCATCAGGGCTGTGCCTCTGAGGTGGGAGAGCCAAATTCAGGACACTGGTCCACAAGAGACCTCCCAGCTCCACATAATATCAAATGGTGAAAATCTCCCAGAGATCTCTATCTCAACACCAAGACCCAGCTCCACTCAACGACCAGCAAGCTACAGTGCTGGACACCCTATGACAAACAACTAGCAAGACAGGAACACAACACCATCCATTAGCAGAGACGCTGCCTAAAATCATAATAAGGCCACAGACACCCCAAAACACACCACCAGACATGGAAATGCCCAACATAAAGATAAAATCCAGCCTCAACACCAGAACACAGGCACTAGTCACCTCCAACAGGAAGTCTATACAACCCACTGAACCAATTTTACCCACTGGGGACAGACACCAAAAACAACAGAAACTACGAACTCGCAGCCTGCAAAAAGGAGACCCCAAACACAGTAAGTTAAGCAAAATGAGAAGACAGAGAAACACGCAACAGATGAATGAGCAAGGCAAAGACCCACCAGACCTAACAAATGAAGAGGAGCTAGGCAGTCTACCTGAAAAAGAATTCAGAATTCTTTATGTAAAGATGATCCAAAGTCTTGGAAATAGAATGGAGAAAATATAAGTAACATTTAACAAGAACCTAGAAGAACTAAAGAGCAAACAAACAGTGATGAACAACACAATAAATGAAATTAAAAATTCTCTAGAAGGGATCAATAGCAGAATAACTGAGGCAGAGGAATGGATAAGTGACCTGGAAGATAAAATAGTGGAAATAACTACTGCAGAGCAGAATAAAGAAAAAAAGAATGAAAAGAATTGAGGACAGTCTCAGAGACCTCTGGGACAACATTAAACGTACCAACATTCAAATTATAAGGGTCCCAGAAAAAGAAGAGAAAAAAGAAAGGGACTAACAAATATTTGAAGAGATTACAGTTGAAAACGTGCCTAATATGGGAAAGGAAATAGTTAACCAAACGAAGGAAGCAGAGAGTACAGGATAAATCCAAGGAGAAATACAGGATAAATCCAAGAAGAAACACGCCAAGACACATATTAATCAAACTATCAGAAATTAAATACAGAGAAAAAATATTAAAAGCAACAAGGAAAACCACATAATAACACACAAGGGAATCCCCATAAGGTTAACAGCTGATCTTTCAGCAGAAACTCTGCAAGCCAGAAGGCAGTGGCAGGACATATTTAAAGTGATGAAGGAGAAAAACTTACAGCAAGATTACTCTACCCAGCAAGGATCTCATTTAGATTTGATGGAGAAATTAAAAGCTTTACAGACAAGCAAAAGCTAAGAGAATTCAGCACCACCAAACCACCTTTACAACAAATGCTAAAGGAACTTCTCTAGGCAGGAAACACAAGAGAAGGAAAAGACCTACAATAACAAATCCAAAACAATTAAGAAAATGGTAATAGGAACACACATAATGGCAACTACCTTAAATGTAAATAGATTAAATATTCTAACCAAGAGACATAGACTGGATGAATGGATAAAAAAAAAGACCTGTATATATGCTGTCTACAGGAGACTCACCTCAGATATAGGGAAACATACAGACTGAAAGTGAGGGGATGGAAAAAGATATTCCATGCAAGTGGAAATCAAAATAAAGCTGGAGTAGCAATTCTTATATCAGACAAAATAGACTTTAAAACAAAGACTATTATAAGAGACAAAGAAGGACACTACATAATGATCAAGGGATCAATCCAAGAAGAAATAAAAATTGTAAATATTTATGCACCCAACATAGGAGCACCTCAATATATAAGGCAAATACTATCAGCCATAAAAGGGGAAATGGACAGTAACACAATCATAGTAGGGGTCTTTAACACCCCACTTTCACCAATGGACAGATCATCCAAATGAAAACAAGTAAGGAAACACAAGCTTTAAATTATACATTAAACAAGATGGACTTAATTGATATTTATAGGACATTCCATGCAAAAAAAACAGAATACACATTCTTCTCAAGTGCTCATGGAACATTCTCCAGGATAGATCACATCTTGGGTCACAAATTAAGCCTGGGTAAATTTAAGAAACTTGAAATCATATCAAGTATCTTTTCTGACCACAATGCTATGAGACTAGTTATCAATTGTAGGAAAAAATCTGTAAAAAATACAAACACATGGAGGCTAAACAATACACTACTTAATAACGAAGAGATCACTGAAGAAATCAAAGAGAAAATAAAAAAATACATGGAAAAAAATGACAATGAAAACACGACGACCCAAAACCTATGGGATACAGCAAAAGCAGTTCTAAGAAGGAAGTTTATAGCAATACAATTCTACCTTAAGAAACAAGAAACATCTCAAATAAACAACCTAACCTTACACCTAAAGTAATCAGAGAAAGAAGAACAAAAATATCCCAAAGTTAGCAAAAGGAAAGAAATCATAAAGATCAGATCAGAAGTAAATGAAAAAGAAATGAAGGAAATGACAGCATAGATCAATACAACTAAATGCTGGTTCTTTGAGAAGATAAACAAAATTGATAAACCATTAGCCAGACTCATCAAGAAAAAAAGAGAGAAGACACAAATCAATAGAATTAGAAATGAAAAAGAGGAAGTAACGACTGACACTGCAGAAATACAAAGGATCATGAGAAATAACTACAAGCAACTCTATGCCAAAAAAATGGGCAACCTGGAAGAAATGGACAAATTCTTAGAAATGCACAACCTTCCAAGACTGAACCAGGAAGTAATAGAAAATATGAACAGACCAATCACAAACACTGAAATTGAAACTTTGACAAAAAATCTTCCTACAAACAAAAACCCAGGACCAGATGGCTTCACAGGCAAATTCTATCAAACATTTAGAGAAGAGCTAACACCTGTCCTTCTTAAACTCTTCCAAAATATAGCAGAGAGAGGACCACTCCCTAACTCATTCTATGAGGCCCCCATCACCCTGATACCAAAACCAGAAAAAGATGTCAAAAAGAAAGAAAACTACAGCTCAATATCACTGATGAACATAGATGCAAAAATCCTCAACAAAATACTAGCAAACAGAATCCAACAGCACATTAAAAGCATCATACACCATGATCAAGTGGGGTTTATCCCAGGAATCCAAGGATTCTTCAATATATCTAATTCAATCAATGAGATATACCATATTAACAAAGGACAAAAATCATATGATCATCTCAGTAGATGAAGAGAAAGCTTTTGACAAAATTCAACACCCATTTATGATAAAAACCCCACAGAAAGTAGGCATAGAGGGAACTTTCCTCAACATAATAAAGGCCATATAGGACAAACCCACAGCCAACATCGTCCTCAATGGTGAAAAACTGAAACAATTTCCACTAAGATCAGGAACAAGACAAGGTTGCCCACTCTCACCACTATCATTCAACATAGTTTTGGAGAAGAAAAAGAAATAAAAGGAATCCAAGTCGGAAAAGAAGAAGTAAAGCTGTCATCACTGTTTGCAGATGGCATGATACTATGCATAGAGAATCCTAAAGACTCTACCAGAAAGCTACTAGAGCTAATCAATGAATTTGGTAAAGTAGCAGGATACAAAATTAATGCATGGAAATCTTTTGCATTCCTATAAACTAATGATGAAAATTGAAAGTGAAATTAAGAAAACACTCCCATTTACCATTGAAATATAAAGAATAAAATATCTAGATATAAACCTACCTAGGAGACAAAAGACCTGTATGCAGAAAATTATGACACTGATGAAAGAAATCAAGATGATACAAATAGATGGAGAGATATACCATGTCCTTGGATTAGAAGAATCAACATTGTGAAAATGACTATATTGCCCAAAGCAATCTACAGATTAAATACAATCCCTATCAAACTATCACTGGCATTTTTCACTGAACTAGAACAAAAAATTTCACAATTTGTATGGAAACACAAAAGACCCCGAATACCCAAAACAATCTTGAGGAAGAAAAACGGAGCTGGGGAAATCAGGCTCCTTGACTTCAGAGAATACTACAAAGCTACAGTAATCAAGACAGTATGGTACTGGCACAGAAACAGAAATATAGGTCAATGGAACAGTATAGAAAGCCCAGAGATAAACCCATGAATATATGGTCACCTTATCTTTGATAAAGGAGGCAAGTATATACAGTAGAGAAATGACAGACTATTCAATAAGTGGTGCTGGGAAAACAAGACAGCTACATGTAAAAGAATGAAATTAGAACACTCCTTAACACCATACACAAAAATAAACTCAAAATGGATTAAAGACCTAAATGTAAGGCCAGACACTATCAAACTCTCAGAGGAAAACATAGGCAGAACACTCTATGACATAAACCACAACAAGATCCTTTTAGACCCACCTCCTAGAGAAATGGAAATAAAAACAAAAATAAACAAATGATACCTAATGAAATTTAAAAGCTTTTGCACAGCAAAGGAAACCATAAACAGGACGAAAAAACAACCCTCAGAATGGGAGAAAATATTTGCAAATGAAACAACTGACAAAGGATTAATCTCCAAAATTTACAAGCAGTTCATGCAGCTCAATATCAAAAAAACAAACCACCCAATCCAATAATGGGCAGAAGACTTAAATAGACATTTCTCCAAAGAAGATATACAGATTGCCAACAAACACATGAAAGAATGCTCAACATCATTAATCATTAGAGAAATACAAATCAAAACTACAATGAGATATCATCTCACACCTGTCAGAATGGCCATCATCAAAAAATCTACAAACAATAAATCCTGGAGAGGGTTTTGAGAAAAGGGAACCCTCTTGCATTGTTGGTGAGAATGTAATTTGACACAGCCACTATGGAGAACAGTATGAAAGTTCCTTAAAAAACTAAACATAAAACTACCATGCAACCCAGCAATCCTACTACTGGGCATATACCCTGAGAAAACCATAATTCAAAAAGAGTCATGTACCAAAATGTTCATTGCAGCTCTATTTACAATAGCCAGGACATGGAAGCAACCTAAGTGTCCATCAACAGATGAATGGATAAAGAAGATGTGGCACATATATACAATGGAATATTACTCAGCTATAAAAGGAAATGAAATTGAGTTATTTGTAGTGAGGTGGATGGAGTTAGAGTCTGTCATACAGAGTGAAGTAAGTCAGAAAGAGAAAAACAAACACCATATGCTAACACATATATATAGAATCTAAGAAGAAAAAAAAGTCATGAAGAACCTAGGGGCAAAACAGGAATAAAGACACAGAGTTACTAGAGAATGGACTTGAGGATACGGGTAAGGGGAAGGGTAAGATGGGACAAGGTGAGAGAGTGGCATCGACATATATACACTACCAAATGTCAAATAGATAGCTAGTGGGAAACAGCCGCATAGCACAGGGAGATCAGCTCTGTGCTTTTTGACCACCTAGAGGGGTGGGATAGGGAGGGTGGGAGGGAGGGAGATGCAAGAGGGAAGAGATATGGGGACATATGTATATGTATTACTGATTCATTTTGTTATAAAACAGAACTAACACACCATTGTAAAGCAATTATACTCCAATAAAGATGGTAAAAAAAATAATTATAATATAAAATTTCTAACTGGTGAAGCTGTCTATAAAGGATACTATGTTCTTTTAAAGAAAAAAGAGAAGATGAAATAGAATCTGTGATTTTTTGTTATATACGAATATTTGGCATCCAAATTTCCTCTATTGCTGAAAAACCTTCTAGAGCAGTGTTTGATTTTGTATGTACTGTGAGAAAGCTGTCTTCAAAACACGGAAACCCAAACACTGCTCTGTCTTATACTGAATGGGCTCTCGAAGCCACTCCCCAGCGAGGACTCCCTGAGGGGCTTCCTAAGAAGTTGTTTTTTTTTTTTTTAAGTCACAGTAGACACTAAGACCAGAGTGGTTCAAGTGGAAAGATCATATCTTTGTAATTCCTGAGGCTATCTAAAATTGAAAGACTATACAGAACTGAATAATAACAGCATGGCTGGTATTAGGCCAATCTAGGAATTTTCTTCAAAGATTGTATCATCTCATTTGAAGTATTTATCATATGGTAAAATAAGTACCTCTAATATTTCTCCCTCATATTTTAAACAAATATGTAGTTGAGATACAACATCAAATTTGTTTCCAGAGGTCGATGATCTTCTAATTATCATACCATAAATCTTATTTTATCTTCAAGAACTTTTTGAGAATTGTTAAAAATATTAAACTCTCTTGACAGTAATATAATACTTACAGCTGTGCTTTCACTTAGAAAGTCTCACCAAAGATTCCAATTTGTCACTTCAATCAAGACATTTCTTTCACTGTGATGTGTAAATATTTCTGAGTAGGCATCATTGAAAGTTTTTGCAAATAAAGCCGTCTTGTGTTTTTGGCGACATATTGAAAGCTTTGAATATGATCAAGAG
The DNA here is from genome assembly GCF_009873245.2 of Balaenoptera musculus. Lineage (NCBI taxonomy): Eukaryota > Metazoa > Chordata > Mammalia > Artiodactyla > Balaenopteridae > Balaenoptera > Balaenoptera musculus. Next base: position 34,855,596 of record NC_045802.1, on the reverse strand, counting down.
GACTAAAAACAGACTCAAATAAATAACACATACAACTTAAAAAGAATGCTAAATTAGGAGGCACGATCTAAAATTAGAAAACTAGTCATAAGCATAAGCTAATGGAAAACACAGAGAATCCAAAAATCAAATTAGATAGTTGCCTGTATATATTGCACTAAGTAGAGAGGAAATATGCTAATCCAGATATTGGCATTTAAAAGAAAGAGGCATTTTCTTGAACATTTCATCTAAATAGGTGAAGTAATGGAAACTTAGAGTAGATTTAGAATCAAAGGCAGAGTATAAGTAACCTTTAGTATAATGGGCTTACACACATCTCTTTCTATATGTATTGCTGCCATTTTTTCCTTGTCTATAAATTTTTATTTGATCGTGCCTCTAATTCTGATGTGTGCTATTAATACTTGCAAAAGATCTTATCTAAGCAGGTTTTAGGCAATTTCAGTTTAACGCTATCACATCTTCAGAAATGTAAAGAGAACACACCCACATACAAACAGACATAGCATTTTTCGTAAGGCACGTTATCATTTTTCACTAAACATAAAAAATGTTGCATTTTCTTCATCATGCACAAAGGTAACATTATAAAAGTGCATGAAATAACTCCAAATGTACATATAATTTCTTTCTGCCCCGTTGCAGGAGTATCCATTCTCCTTAGAAGTTCTGATTGGCTTTAAAAAAGTGGAGGAAAAAATAAAACCCCAAGACAACACATTACTTGGAGAGAGAATTTCACGCATATTGTGAGGACAGAGAAACCAAAGCCTCATTTTGAGTAACACAAAAAGAAAAGTCACAACTCTCAATTCTAGATATTTTATTTATCTCTGAAGAATAAATTCTTACTTTAACTTCTCTGATGGTTCAATTTAAAATGTGTCTGGTTATAAAGTATTTATGTAGCCCCTCCCACTGTCCCTTTAAAATGTTTATAATGAATAGATAAAGGTTAGAGCATGCATTTACACAAATAATAAGAAAAGTCAACGCAAGACATTTCCCAGTTTATAGCCTTTCAATGACTTCCCACTGTACATAGAATAAATCCCAGCTTCAAATAGGTTGACAATGCCATTTAAAGTCTGCTCCCCATTCCATTGTTGAGCCTCACCTCATGAAACTCTCTCCTTCATCTACCAGTCCATAAGCTCTTTCTCATCCCCAGCCCTTTTCACCTCCTCCTAAAAGCCTGACTTCCTATTCCTTTACATGTTTTACTCTTTTTTCTTTTCTTTTCTTTTTCTTTTTCTTTTTTATTTTCCATTTTGAGCCTCAGTCAACTTCTCAAGAGGCATTCAATACCACTCTGTTTTAATTAGGTATACTTAGTACTGTATTCGTTTCTGTATTTAAAGACGTTTATTCTGATTTACTGTGGAGTTATATGTTTGTGTACTTTTTCAAATGGTACAGACCTTTGTGAAAATATGGCCATGAGTTTTTTTAGACCTCAAATCAATGTTAGCTAGCACAGCATTTATTATTTTTTAAAATCACATTCACTGGCAATACTTTGAAGTTAGGAAATTTCCTATAATAATCCTGATTTCTGACTTCACTCAAACCCGAGAAAATCTCACACCACTGAACTGGCACCTCTCGCAGAGTAGCAACTGTATCTATGAAGGAGCAGTTTCCAATGCATAATAGATCCTCCACTCTTTCTTTTATCTCTGAAATTGTTAACTTTTCACTCTTCTGAATAAGTACTTCCATTTCTCACTTTGGTTTATCCATTTATTGTTTGTGTCGCCATGATCACTGTATTTTTCACCATTGGAACATGACACCTTATTCAATGGCTTGCATGCATGTAGTGGATTGCATGCATTCTATAAATACGTGTTCAGTGAACCAATGAATGATGAAATTAATATGCCAGAATCTAAGAATAATTTTCACTAAATTCTGGACTGATAAAACTGGAATAAAACACTCATGATTAAAGTGTGCTACGCTAATAAAAACGAATCAAACTTTCCCTTCTGAAGCTATTTAGAATGATTACTGAACCCTTTCCCAGCTATACTTTTCCTCTTCCAGCTTTTTTTTTTTTCCAAACCACAACCAAAATCATCGCCTATCCATTCTTTTAGCTTACAGTCCTTGCGTTTTTTGGTGTTTTTTTTTTTTATTTTTATTTTTTAGATAAATGGGATTCCTTTATCCTGCTTCCATCTTTACTCCTAGCAGCAATTTTCTTCCTTTATCCTGAGCCTGAAAGTCGCAAAAACAAATGTACACAAGGGAAAGTGGCCACATTGTTAGAGGGGTAAATTACATAGGATTTTTATTTTCTTGTATGCTCTACATTTTCAGATTTTCTGTATAAGAAAAAAGTAGATTGAATTCAACGTTAGTCAAAGCCTGTGAAACATGTAGAGCTGGTTAGAAATTTTCCACCTAAATTACCCTACACTGTAGTACAGAATAAGAAGTTGCCCACACAAAAATGATACCAAGATCAACCCACAGGAGCTGCCTTTTGATAAAACCAACTTAGGCTGGAGATTTTTCTCTTCATTTAAAGATGATAAGATAGAAAAAAATAAAATATTTCATCCATGCAACAAATATTTGATTAGCATCTACTAAGTGCCAGGCACTGTCTTTTGCATTTAGAAAGCAAAGATGAATAGGGAATACATGTTCTTTGCTCTTATAAATCTTGAACTGCAATAAGTGCTTTATGAAAAATTACCTTATAACAAAAGATGTGAAAAACGATTCTTCAACCTCATTTCAGGAAGAGCATGAATGTGGACATAATGATGAATATGATTTAAGTAGTTAATCCAGAAAAAATGTTACTGATGTATTTTGCATTTTCAATATGGTACTAGAAGAAACAGATGTTTTTAATGATAATAGAAAAAACTAATAAGGAAATGTAAAGGTAGTGTATTATAGTGAAAACAGAAAAAAGAAGAAAGATAATAATGATAATGTAACTGAATAGAGAGACATTTAAAGACAGTAACAGACTTGGAAATACAGGTATAAGGCAGCTTCGATCTGTATAATAAAATAAAACTGAAGAGATTCAAGTTGTGGAGATCAGTTAAGGTGTCATTTGTGGTACCTGGGCAAAAATTGATGAAGCATAGAGAATCAAGGTGGTGGGGTAGGAGGATGCAGATCTCACCTCCTCCTCCCAAAAATACATCTAAAATACATCTTTATGTGGAACAATTTTCACTGAAACTAACTGGAGACTGGCAGAAAGACTCCTGTACAAACAAGGCTGTAAGAAAGTTACAAGCAGAATTGGGTAGGAAAGAAAGAGAAGCAATCAGGTCAGGACCTGTGGCCCTAGGAGAGGACTCAGAGGAAAGGAAGATTACAAAGGTGGAGATCCTCCCTGGGGAGTGAGCCATTTGAGCCACATATTGGACACACCAGTCCTGTGGTCCAAAAAAGGGAAGACAAGCCCTTTTACCTGGTTGGAGGCCTGGTGGAACCAACAGGAAGGTTGTGGGAAGCCTGGACTCTGCCATGAGCAGTGTGTGAATGCTTGCTTCCTTGTGAAGCAGGGTGGAAAGGGTGGATTGAGTCTGCATACCTAGCTGACTCATTTCCTGTGATGGCCCCATTGTGCACCCCAGCCTGAGCAGAGTGAAAGCTCCAGCTACACTTGTCTCACCTCATAGCTCCACACTGGAGCAAGGGCTGCCACAACCAAGGAAAATACCTGGCTCTGACATACTGTGGTGGCTGAAACCCTAAGTGGTATCTGAGCAGACAGAGGGCAGCCATTACTGACAATTGCACAGGCAGCCCATCGCAGGCAGACCAGATTTCTAATAGTGGTCAGAGCACCCCACTCCATGCTCTATCCTCACCAAATACCCAAACTTGCCCCTCTTGCTCGAGCACTGCTCTTCTCTGGGGCAAGTGTGCCGGTGCCGGGAGGGGGAAGAGTACACACTTAAAGAGAAATGAGCCAGCTCAGACCTGACTCTCAGGGCTTTAACTCCAGGTACTTGGGACCTGACCTCACTTCTGATAGGGTAGTGATGACCAATGAGCAGAGGGTAGCTCCACTTCACACCTGGCTCCAATTCTAACCCCTCCTTCTCCAACCCCACTTCCTACAAAGGTGATAGTTGATAGCATACCTGAGAAAAGATGTGACTTGTTTTCACATCAAATCCAGCTCCCAATCAAAGACACTGGGCACATGTAGAGGGAAGCACCCAAATAAGGACATACCAAGACCAAAATAGGTACCTGTTTTGTCTAATTTCATAGGACAGAGAAGGATAAGCAAAATGAAAAGCCAGGGTAATTTGTCTCAATTAAAAGAGCAAGAGAAAATTCCTCAAAAAGCAACTAATGAAACAGAAATAAACAATTTACCAAATAAAGAGTTCATCTAACTGAATTATGAAAAATAGATGAACACAGTGAGAATTTTAACAAGGAACTAGAAAATATAAAACAGAACCAGCCAGAATTGAAAAATACAATAACTGAGATGAAAAATACACTAGAAGGAATGAGCAGCAGATTAGGTGATACAGAACGCATAAGTGATCTGGAAGTTGGAATAATGGAAATCATCCAATCAGAACAGTAAAAAAAAAAACACAAATTAAAAAAATGAAAACAGTTGAAGGGATCTTTGGGTTAACCCGTATACCACCATTCATATTTTAGGGGTCCCTGAAGAAGAAGAGAGATAGGGGTTGAAAATGTATTTGATGAAATTATGGCTGACAACTTCCCAAAGTTGAAGAAGGAAACAGATATCCAGTTACAGGAAACACAAACAAGATGAACCCAAACAGATCTCCCCCCCAAGATCCATCATAATTAAAATGGTAAAAGTTAAAGGTAAAGGGAGAATTCTAAAGACATCAAGAGAAAAACAAAGAGTCATATACATGTGAACCCCCATAAGACTATCAGCTGATTTTTCTGCAGAAACATTGCAGACCATAAGGAAGTGGGATGATATATTTAAAGTGATGAAAGAGAAACACCTGCAACCTAGGATACTCTACCCAGCAAGATTCTCATTTAGAACTGAAAGAGAGACAAGCAAAAAAGACTTCATCATTGATAAAAGACTTCATCAATACTAAACAAATCCTAAAAGAAATATTAAATAGTCTTTTCTAAATGGAAAAGAAAAGGCTAAGAATTTATAGGAAAGGAAAAATCCCACTAGCAAATGCACATATATAGTAAAGGCTGAGGATCAACCACTTAAATAAGCTAGTATGAAGATTAGAAGAGAAAAAATATTGTAAAATCAATTATAGATACAATAATCAGTAAAGGATAAACATGAAGATGTAAAATATGACATCAAAAAAAAGTGTGGGTGAAAGGAGTAAAAATGCAGACTTTTTCGACTGTATTTGAAATTAAAGCACTACCTGTTGAAAAAATTAATATAGTTATAGGTCAACATATATAAACCCCATGGTAACCACAAATCAAAAACCTACAATAGACACACAAAAATAAGAGAGAAAGAAACAAAAGCATGCCACTAAAGAAAATAATGAAACTACAAAGGAAGAAACTAAAAGAAGAAGAAAAGAACAGGGAAGACCTACAAAATCAACTAGAAAACATGTAATAAAATGACAATAAGTATATACCTATCAATAATTACTTTAAGTGTCAATGAACTAAATGCTCTAATCAAAAGACATAGGATAGCTGGTTGGATTAAAAAAAAAAAACTATCTATGTTCTGCTGATAAGTGACAAATTACAGAACTAAATACACACAGACTGAAAGTGAGAAGATGGAAAAATATATTTCATGAAACTGGAAATGACAAGAAAGTGGGAATAGCAAAACTCATATCAGACATAATAGACTTTGAAACAAAGTCTATAATAAAAGACAAAGAAGGGCACTATACAATGATAAGGGGATCAATACAAGAAGAGCATATTACACTCTTTAATAAATATGCACCCAATAAAGGAACACCTAAGTACATAGAGCAAATATTAACAGACATAAAGGGAGAAATTGAGAACAATACAATAATAATAAGGGACTTTAACACCCCACTAACATAAATGGACAGATCATCCAGACAGAAAATCAATAAGGCAACAGTGTTCTTAAATGACACAACAGGCCAGTTGGACCTAATAGATAACTATAGGATATTACATCCCAAAACAGTAGAATACACATTCTTTTCAAGTGATCATGGGACATTCTCTAGGACAGATCATGTGCTAGGTCACAAAACAAATCTCAAAAATTTAAGAAAATGGAAATTATATACAGCATTTTTCTGACCATAATGGTATGAAACTAGAAATCAATTGCAGGAAGAAAAAAGGGAAAAAACAAACATGGAGACTAGACAACATGCTACTAAAGAACGATTAGGTCAGTGAAGAAATCAAAGAGAAAATCAGAAAATATCCCAAGGCAAATGAAAATGGACAAACAATTTTCCAAAAACTATGGGATGCAGAAAAAACAGTTCTAAGAGGGAAGTTTATGTTGATACAGGTCTACCTCAAGAAACAAGAAAATCTAAAATAAACACCTAAACTTTCATCTAAAAGAATTTTAAATAAAGAACAAACTTCAAACTCAGTAGAAGGAAAGAAACAATAAAGAGAAAATAAATAAAATGGGGACCAAAAAATAAAAAAACAATGGAAAAGATCAATGAAACCCAGAGCTGGTTCTTTGAAAGATAAACAAAATCAATAAGCTTTAGTCAGGCTCACAAAGAAAAGAGTGAGGAACCAAAAAAACAAAGTAAAAAAAATGAAAGAGGAGAAATAACAACAAATGCCACAGAGGTACAGAAAATCATGAGAATACTGCAAATGGCTACATGCCAAAAAATTGGACAACTTAGAATAAACGGACAAATTTCTAGAAACATACACCCTGCCAAGGCTGAATCAGGAAGAAATGGGCAATCTTAAAAGACTGGTTGCTAGTAGTGAAATTTAATTTGTAATAACAAAACTCACAGCAGCAAAAGTCCAGGATTGAATGGCTGCACAGATGAATTCTACCAAGCATATAAAGAAGAGAGAATACCTATTCTTCTCAAATTCTTCCAAAAAATTGAAGAGGATAAAACACTCCTAAATTCATTCTACAAGATCACCATTACCCTGATGCCAAAACCAGACAAAGACACTACATAAAAAGAAAATCACAGGCCAATATCTCTGATAAATATGGATGCAAAAATCCTCAACACAATATTAGCAAATGGAATTCAAGAATATATAAAAAGGATCCATGATTAAATGGGATTTCTCCCTGGGATGCAAAGATGGTTGAATACCTGCAAACCAATCAATGTGATACACCACATTAGCAAAAAAAGAATAAAACTCTCATGACCTTCTTAATAGATGTGGCAGAAGCATTTGACAAAATTTAACATCCATTCATGATAAAACCTCTCAAATCAAAGTCAGTATAGAGTGAACATATCTCAACATAATAAAGGCCATTTAGGACAAACCCACAGCTAACATCATACTCAACAGTGAAAAGCTGAAAACTCTTCCTCTAAAATAAGAAAAATCAATGATGTCCAGTCTCAACACTTCTATTTAACATATTATTCAAATTCCTAGCCACAGCAATCAGACAAAAAAAAAAAAAGGAAAGAAAAAGAATCCGAATTGGAAATGAAAAACTGTCACTGTTTGCAGATGACATGATACTGTATAGAAATAACCAGAAACCACCACCAAAAATCTATTAGAACTATAAATGAATTCAGTAAAATTGCAGGATACAAGATGAATATACAGAAATCTGTTGTTTTTCTAGACACTAATAATAAACTATCAGAAAGAGAAAGCAAGAACACAATTCAATTTAAAATCACAGCAAAAAGAATAAAATACCTAGGAATAAACATAACCAAAGAGGTGAATGGCCTACACCCTGAAAATTATGAACCATTTATGAAGGATTTTGAAAATGATACAAAGAAATGGGAAGATATTCTGTGATCTTGGTCCGGGAGAATTAATATTGTTAAACTGTCCATATGATTCAAAGCAATCTATAAATTTAATGCAATCCCTATCCAAAAAAAAAAAAAAAAATGACATTTTTCACAGAACTAGAACAGTAACCCTAAAATTCATATTGAATCACAAAAGACCCCAAATTGTCAGAGCAGTATTAAGAAAACAGAAGAAAGCTGGATGTAACACCCTCCCAGTGTTCAGACTATACTACAAAGCTACAATAATCAAAACAGCATGGTACTGGCACAAAAACAGATACATAGATCAATAGAACAGAATACAGTGCCCAGAAATAAACCCATGCACCTTTGGTCAATTAATCTATGACAAAAGAGGCAAGAATATACAATGAAGAAAAGACAGTATCTTCAATAAGTGGTGCTAGGAAAATTGGACAGCTACATGTAAAAGACTGAGATTAGAACACTTCCTCACACCATATACAAAAATAAACTCAAAATGGATTAAAGACTTAAATGAAAGACCTAAAACCATAAAAGTCCTTACAGAGAACATAGGCAGAACACTCTTTGACATAAATCATAGCAATATTTTTTTTGATCAGTCTCCTAAGGCAAAAGAAGTAAAAATAAAAATTAACAAATAGGACCTAATTACACTTATCAGCTTTTGTACAGCAAAGGAACCACTGACAAAATGAAAAGACAAACTACTGAGTGGGAGAAAGTATTTGCAAATGATATGACTGATAAATGGTTAATATCCAAAATTTATAAACAGCTCTTATAACTCAATATCAAAATAAAAACAAAGAACCCAATTAAAAATGGGTAGAACACCTGAATGGACATTTTTCCAAAGGAGATATACAGTTGGCCAACAAGAATGTGAAAAAATGCTCAACATAGCTAATCATCAGAGAAATGCAAATCAAAAGCACGATGAGATATCTCCTCATACCTGTCAAAGTGGCTATCATCAAAAAGTCTACAAATAACAAATGCTAGTGAGGATGTGGAGACAGGGGGACCCTAGTACACTGTTGGTGGGATTGTAAGCAGTCACCATGGAAAACAGTACGGAGAGACCTCAAAAAACTACAAATAGAACTACCATATGATCCAGCAATTTCACTGCAGTATCATGCACAATGTTCACAGCAACATTATTTACAATAGCCAAGATATGTAAGCAACTTAAGTGCCCATCAACAAATGACTGGGTAAAAGATGTGATATATGTATACAGTGGAATATTAGCCATAAAAATGAATGAAATTCTGCCTTTGGCAGCAACATGGATGGATCTAAAGAATATTATGTTTAGGGAAATAAGTCAGACATTGAAAGGCAAATACTCTATGTTATCACTTCTATGTGTAATCTAAAAATTAATACAAATTAATGTATACAACAAAACAGAACAGACTCACAGATATAGAGAACAAACTAGTGGTTACCAGTGGGAAGAGGGGAAGGCTGAGATAAGGGTATGGGATTAAGGGATACAAACTACTACGTATAAAACAAATAAGCAACAAGGATATATTGTACAGCACAGGAAATTATACCCATTATTTTGAAATAATTGTAAATAGAGTATAATCTATAAAAATGTTGAATCACTATGTTCTATATCTGAAACTAATATAATATTGTAAATCAACTATATTTCAATAAAAAACAGAATTTGTGAAGATATAGATGATAATGATGGGGAATCAGAGGAGGACACCACTTCATGAGTCAGAAATAAGAAAATGGGTAGAACAGGTGAAAGGGCCTTGAGACATGATGAATTTAAGGCATTTTATTTCAAGATGAGGTGACTCGAATCGTCATTAAATGAGATGGAGCTCTACATGAAGGAGGGGCTAAGAAAATTTATTGGCATTTTTTTCATAAAATTTACATGTTTGATGGACTTTGGGGCCAGTATTTTAGCTATCTAGTTGGAAAATACAGATCTGAAGCTCAGGAGAGAAATATAAGTTGCAGATTAAAACTTCAGTTATTCCTTATAAAATTAGACTGGATAAATAGAAGGAACAGATGCTAAGAAAGTGTTAGAATGAGAACTTCTGTTTCTAAAATGTTGTTTTCCATAACAGACTAAATTTCAAATTTTTTGCCTAAGTCAAGTTAGTCATTATTACCCTGACTTTAGGTATCTCCCCAGTCTTATTCCCCATCAGTCACTGCCTCTCTGTTTTCAATTTTTAGTAAGACACTTCCCATATTTCTACACATGCCCTCTGTTGCATGTCTTCTTTTCTGCCTTTATGCTTTTCTTTCAGACTGGAATGATTTATCTATACTGTATCCCTGTGAACTATGATTAAATCTTCAAATTTTAACTCAGATATGGTTCCTGCAGAAATATTTTCCTGAGCTCCTGTGTTACACCAAGGCCTGCTCATCAGTGCCCCAATACTACCTGTGATTGTTTTCTCTTAGCACCTACAAAGATATAGTAACAATGCATAAATATAAAAACTATGTCTTATTCATTGTTTTGTCATCTGTAATTACTATAGTGCTTGGTACATATAAGGTACTCAAACGCTTCTTAAATGTCACTTTGGAAGGAATATGAGAAGAAGCATGAGAATGACAATGTTAAATATCTAAGGATATATTTTAGTAGATTACCAATTAATTCGTGTTCATTACAGAGAGTTTGAAGTATACAGATAAGCACAAAGAAGAAAGTGCAAACCACTTGTTAATCCTCTTCCCAGAGAAGATGACTGTTAATGATTCCATGTATGCAATTATTTTGTTCTCTGCACGTTCATGTACATATAAATATTGTTAAATTAAAACAATATTTTTGTTTTTTAAAATGCCTCTCTGATGTTGCAAATATCATAAACATTTCTTCTACAAATAATTTATAACTAATATATTGCATTGCACTTTAATATAATGCATTATTTTATTTAACCAAGTACTTATTTTTAGACATTAGACTTATTTTTGTTATTATTAAGAATTCTCTATAAACAGCCTCAAAATTAAATTTTACCATATAACTGTGATAATTTAATAATGATAAATTAATTTATCAAAATAGAATGCATTTTAAGGTTTAATATATGTTGAAAATTGCTCACCTGAAGAGAGGTACCAATGTAGACTCTCTGAAGCACTGTATGAAAACTGTATCTAAGTATTGTTTCCTCTCCAAATATGGATACCATGGATTTTGTTTTATTTTTTACTCATCTGACAGACAAAATGTAACCTCTAATAGTACTAGTATAATAATTATGTTGATTCCTAGAGCAATGGAATATTTTAAGATATTCTATTTTATTTGGAAAATTTGTACATTTTGACCATTTGTTACTATATGTTTAAAATTTTTACTTTTAGAAGATTAATATATGCAGTAACTATATTAACTTATTATTTTAGATGTACTGAACTTCTTTCAGCTTATTATTTTATTAGAAATGCATTTTTGATGATTCAATATGTCAAAGTCTCTGACAAGCCCTGCAATAGAGAATCTCATGTAAGTTGACTTAAATATGTTTTCTCCAATTTTAGTTTGCTATTGGACTCAATTTTTTGTATTAACATACATACTAGTCAATGAAACTAGCATTGTATAAAAAATAGCTTGTGATGTAATTTTCATATATGTTGGCATTTTATATGTAAAAAATTAGAAAATTTAAGAATGTCTATAAAGATAATTGTCAGAGAGATAGAATAAAGTAGAAGAAAGTAGACTGGAAATAAGCAGAGGAGATCATTTCCAGCAAAAAGTGTGGTCAGAAGGATGAGATACTGTAGAGTGGTAAGATAGGATGAAAATGGAACGAGGTCACTGGATTGGGAACATAGAGAGGTTTCACTTTATATTCATTAACAATAAATTATAAATAATTATGAAGGTCTTTCTCTCATTAAAATGCCTACTCATAAAGATATGTGTAAAAGAGATTTCAAGTCCACATATATCATTTTTTGTTTTTATTCAAAAATATGTATTAAAATATATATTTGAAAAGCTTCCCTGAAGATGTCTTGATGACAGTGATAAACACTTTGTAGTGTGAATAATATTATACTTCTCTTGAAAAGAATGCTTTTCTATCATCCACTACTGACTGGCTTTTTTGTTTTTTCTCTTTTTTTAAAAAAATTATTTGTTATTTATTTATTATTTATTTTTGGCTGTGTTGGGTCTTCGTTTCTGTGCAAGGGCTTTCTCTAGTTGCGGCAAGTGGGGGTCACTCTTCATCGCGGTGCTCGGGCCTCTCACTATCGCAGCCTCTCTTGTTGCGGAGCACAGGCTCCAGACGCGCAGGCTCAGTAGTTGTGGCTCACGGGCCCAGTTGCTCTGTGGCATGTGGGATCTTCCCAGACCAGGGCTCGAACCCGAGTCCCCTGCATTGGCAGGCAGATTCTCAACCACTGCGCCACCAGGGAAGCCCTGTTTTTTTTCTTTAATTCTTTGGGTAGTTCCTCGGTGTTATCTATCGCTATATGCTTAGAACACAATTTAACTAAAATGTTTAAGTGTTTGAATAAATCATAGACTTCTAATGCTGTATACTTTAAATAAAAATTCAGCTGAATAGTGGAAAGATAATCAAGAATTTTCCTAAAGTATTTTGCAATTTAGAAGGTTGTTGCTGTTGTTTTCTTACTTGAGGTAGAGATTGGCTTAATCACATAAGCATAAATAGCTGAAAATATAAATTTGAAAAAAATGTACATTTTAAAACATGTTTGTTTAGTTATCTATGTTGAATGATAATCAGATATTATAGCACCACAGGAAAAACCTTATTGGTTTCTTTGAAATTTAAAAGTAGGACCTGGGGACAAGAAGCAATAGGAACACAAAGTATTGCACATCAGTGCATCATAGGGCAGGTGGCTACAAGGCAACAGTCAGGTTTTTAATATTTCAAGATCTTTTTTATCATGGTTTCTAATATACCTACACCTTAATATTTCAGTGTATTTTAAAAACAAAGAACATTTAAACTCTTAATATGATCTTAAATTAGTGGAAGTATCACCAATGTGATCTATTGTGTCATCTGGTTGATTCTCTAAGAACAACAACGTTCTCTTTAGGGTAGAATACTTTAGATGTTAATTTAATATATACCATAATATATAAATATCCAAACCAGTAGATACATAGTGGTTAATGTATGCTTGTGCATGTGTATGTATATTTGTGTGTGTGTCTGTGTGTGTGTGTGTATGTGTGAGAGAGAGAGAGAGAGAGAAAGACAGAGAAAGGCAGAGAAATGCAAATAGATATGAATGCTATTGAAAAGGAAGAACTTGATAAGCTTATGTAAAATCTTATTTTATTGTTTAAAATATAATAACATAATTACACAATCATATTCACAAAGTGAAGTTTTAACTTACTTTCAGTAAACTCTAAAACAGAGATCAAACACTAAAAGTTGAATACAATTTTGTGATCTCATTCAAGAACATTATTGACATTAGTTCTATGTCAAGACCATACTTCATTTCAATTTCTAAAACATTTTCTATTTGCACTAGGAGAGCAGGACACTCTAGAATATATGGCTTCCTAATACATTTTTCCACTTTTTGATTTAATCTTAATATTTATCCAATTAAAGAACAAATAATGATAAAAAGTTAAATGGTTGAAGAGTCTATAAAAGAAACAGTGCTTTTCAGTTCCAGCATTTTCATTCCTGATTCTTGCTTTTCAAAGGTAGATTCTTTTCATTATTTTAGTTTTTTACACCTGGTATGTATTTCCATATTTCTAAACAATATGCTTATATAGATAATTCTTTTTAAATTTTTTTTATTGAGGTATAGTTGCTTTAAAAAGATGTGTTAGTTTTTGCTGTATAGCAAAGTGCATCAGTTATATGTATAAATATATCTCCTCTTTTGTGGATTTCCTTCCCATTTAGGTCACCGCAGAGCATGAAGTAGGGTTCCCTATACTATACAGCAGGTTCTCATTAGTTATCTAGTTTATACATATTAGTGTATATATGTCAATCCCAATCTCCCAGTTCAACTGATCCCCTTTTTCCCCCCTTGGTGTCCATATGTATGTTCTCTACATCTGTGTCTCTATTTCTGCCTTGCAAACAGGTCCATCTGTACCATTTTTCTAGATTCCACATATATGCATTAATATATGATATTAGTTTTTCTCTTTCTGACTTACTTTACTCTGTATGACACTCTCTAGGTCCATCCACATCTCTACAAATGATCCAATTTTGTTCCTTTTTATGGCTGAGTAATATTCCATTGTATATATGTACCACATCTTCTTTATCCATTCATGTGTCTATGGGCATTTAGGTTGCGTCCATGACCTGGCTATTGTAAATAGTGCAGTAACAAACATCGGGGTGCATGTGTCTTTTTCAATGTTGGTTTTCTCAGGGTATAAGCCCAGGAGTGGGATTTCTGGGTCATATGGTAGCTCTATTTTTAGTTTTTTAAGGAACCTCCATAGTGTTTTCCGTAGTGGTTATATCAATTTACATTCCCACCAACAGTGCGAGAGGGTTCCTTTTGTCCACACCCTCTCCAGCATTTATTGTGTGTAGATTATTTGATGGTGGCCATTCTGACTGGTGTGAGGTGATACCTCATTATAGTTTTGATTTGCATTTCTTTAATAATTAGTGATGTTGAGCATCTTTTTATGTGCCCCTTGGCCATCTGTATGTCTTCTTTGGAGAAATGCCTATTTAGGTCTTCTGCACATTTTTTGATTGGATTGTTTGTTTTTTAGATATTGAGCTGCATGAGCTGCTTATATATTTTGGAGATTAATCCTTTGTCAATTGCTTCACTTGCAAATATTTTCTCCCATTCTGAGAGTTGAATTTTTGCCTTGTTTATGGTTTTCTTTGTTGTGCAAATGCTTTGAAGTTTCATTAGGTCCCATGTGTTTATTTTTCCTTTTATTTTCATTACTCTAGGAGGTGGTCAAGAAAGATCTTGCTGTGATTTATGTCAAAGAGTGTTCTTCCTATGTTTTCCTCTAAGAGTTTTATGGTGTGTGGTCTTACATTTACTTCTTTAATCCATTTTGATTTTACTTTTGTGTATGGTGGTAGGGAGTGTTCTAATTTCATTCTTTCACATGTAACTGTCCAGTTTTCCCAGTACCACTTATTGAAGAGGCTGTCTCTTCTCCATTGTATGTTCTTACCTCCTTTGTCATAGATTAGATAATCATAGGTGTGTGGGTTTATCTCTAGGTTTTCTATCCTGTTCCACTGATCTATATTTCTGTTTTTGTGCCAGTACCATACTGTCTTCATTACTGTAGCTTTGTAATATAGTCTGAAGACAGGAAACCAGACTCCTCTGGCTCCGTTTTTCTTTCTGAAGACTGATTGGCTATTTGGGGTCTTTTGTGTCTCCATGCAAATTTTAAGCTTTTTTGTTCTAGTTCTGTATAAAAAGCCATTGGTAATTTGATGGGGATTGCATTGAATCTGTAGATTGCTTTGGGGAATATAGTCATTTTGACAATATTGATTCTTCCAATTGAAGAACATGCTATATCTCTCCATCTGTTTGTGTCATCTTTGATTTCTTTCATCAGTGTCTTATAGTTTTCTGAGTACAGGTTTTTTTACCTCTTTAGGTAGGTTTATTCCTAGGTATTTTATTGTTTTTGTTGCAATGGTGAATGTGATTGTTTCCTTACTTTCTCTTTCTGATCTTTTGCTGTTAGTGTATAGGAATGCAAGAGATATCTGTGCATTGATTTTGTATTCTGAAACTTTACCAAATTCATCGATTAGCTCTAGTAGTTTTCTGGTGGCATCTTTAGGATTTTCTATGTAGAGTTTTATGTCATCTGAAAAGAGTGACAGTTTTACTTTTTCTTTTCCTATTTGTATTCTTTTTATTTATATTTCTTCTCTGATAGCCATGGCTAGGACTTCCAAAATTATGTTGAATAATAGTGGCAAGAGTAGACATCTTTGTCTTGTTCCTGATCTTAGAGGAAATGTTTTCAGTTTTTCACCATTGAGAATGTTTGCTGTGGGTTTGTCACATATGACCTTTATTATGTGGAGGTAGGTTCCCTCTGTGCCCACCTTCTGGAGAGATTTTATCATAAATCGGTGTAGAATTTTGTCAAAAGCTTTTCCTGCTTCTACTGAGATGATCATATGGTTTATATTCTTCAATTTTTTACTATGGTTCATCACATTGATTGATTTGCATATATTGAAGAATCCTTGCATCCTGGGGTAAATCCCACTTGAGCACATTATGGTGTATGATCCTTTTTATGTGTTGTTGGGTTCAGTTTGCTAGTATTTTGTTGAGGATTTTTGTGTCTATATTCATCACTGATATACGCCTGTAATTTTCTTTTTCGTGATATCTTTGTCTGGTTTTGGTATTAGTGTGATTTAGGCCTCAGAGAATGAGTTTGGAAGTGTCTTTTCTCTGCAATTTTTTGAAGAGTTTGAGAAGGTTGGGCATTAGGTTTTCTCTAAATGTTTGATAGAATTTGCCTGTGAAGCCATCTGGTCCTGAACTTTCATTTGCTGGAAGATTTTTAATCACAGTTTCAACTTCACTACATGTGATTGGTCTGTTTATATTTTCTATTTCTTCCTGGTTCATTCTTGGGAGACTGTAACTTTCTAAGAATTTGTCCATTTCTTCCAGGTTGCCGAATTTATTGGCATATAGTTGCTTGTAGTAATCTCTCATGATCCTTTATATTTCTGCAGTGTCAGTTGTTACTTCTCCTTTTTCATTTCTAATTCTATTAATTTAAGTCTTCTCCCTTTTTTTTCTTGATGAGTCTGGCTAATGGTGTATCAATTTTGTTTATCTTCTCAAAGAACCAGCTTTTAGTTTTATTGATCTTTGCTGTTGTTTCCTTCATTTCTTTTTCATTTATTTCTGATCTGATCTTTATGATTTCTTTTCTTCTGCTAACTTTAGGGTTTTTTCGTTCTTCTTTCTCTAGTTGCTTTAGGTGTAAGATTAGGTTGTTTATTTGAGATGTTTCTTGTTTCTTGAGGTAGGATTGTATTGCTATATATTTCCCTCTTAGAACTGCTTTTGCTGCATCCCATAGGTTTTGGGTCATCGTGTTTTCATTGTCATTTGTTTCTAGGTATTTTTTGATTTCCTCTTTGATTTCTTCAGTGATCCCTTGTTTTTTTAATAGCATATTGTTTAGCCTACATGTGTTTGTGTTTTTTACATTTTTTTTTCCTGTAATTGATTTTTAATCTCATAGCATTGTAGTCAGAAATGATGCTTGATATAATTTCAAATTTCTTAAATTTACCAAAGCTTGATTTGTGACCCAAGATGTGATCTATCCTGAAGAATGTTCTGTGTGCACTTGAGAAGAACGTGTATTCTGTTCCTTTCTGATGGAATGTCCTATAAATATCAATTAAATCTATCTGGTCTATTGTGTCATTCAAAGTTTGTGTTTCCTTATTAATTTTCTGTCTGGATAATCTGTCCATTGTTGTAAGTGAGGTGTTAAAGTCCCTCACTATTATTGTTTTACTGTCGATTTCCCTTTTTATTGTTGTTAGCATTTGCCTTACATATTGATGTGCTCCTATATTGAGGGCATACATATTTATAATTGTTATGTCTTCTTCTTGGACTGATCCGTTGATCATTATGTAGTGTCCTTCCTTATCTCTTGTAACAGTCTTTATTTTAAAGTCTATTTTTTCTGATATGAGTATTGATACTCCAGCTTTCTTTTGATTTCCATTTGCATGGAATATCCTTTTCTGTCCCCTCACTTTCAGTCTGTATGAGTTCCTAGGTCTGAAGTGGGTCTCTTGTAGACAGCATATGTACAGGTCTTGTTCTTGTATCCATTTGGCCAGTCTATGTCTTTTGGTTGGAGCATTTAATCCATTCACATTTAAGGTAATTATTGATTTGTATGGTCCTATTACCATTTTCTTAACTGTTTTGGGTTTTTTTTGTAGGTCTTTTTCTTCTCTTGTGTTTCCCACTTAGAGAAGTTCCTTTAGTATTTGTTGTAGAGCTGGTTTGGTGGTGATGAATTCTCTTAGCTTTTGATTGTCTGTAGAGCATTTGAGTTGTCCATCGAATCTGAATGAGATCCTTGCTGGGTACAGTAATCTTGGATTTAGGTTTTTTCCTTTCATCATTTTAAATATATCCTGCCATCCCCTTCTGGTCTCCAGAGTTTCTGCTGAAAAATCAGCTGATAACCTTATGGTGCTTCCCTTGTATATTATTTGTTGCTTTTCTCTTGCTGCATTTAATATTTTTCTTTGTGTTCAATTTTTATTAGTGTGATTAATATGTGTCTCAGCATGTTTTTCTTGGGGTTTTCCTGAATGGGACTCTCTGCACTTCCTGGACTTGATTGACAATTTCTTTTCCCATGTTAGGGAAGTTTTTGACTATAATTTTTTCAAATATTTTCTTAGGCCCTTTCTCTTTCTCTTCTTCTTCTGCGACCCCTATCATTCAAATGTTGGTGTGTTTAATATTGTCCCAGAGGTCTCTGAGACTGTCCTCAATTCTTTTCATTCTCTTTATTCTTTTCCATGGCAGTTATTTCCACCATTCTATCTTCCAGCTCACTTATCTGTTCTTCTGCCTCAGTTATTCTGCTATTGGTTCCTTCCAGAGTATTTTTAATTTTAGTTATTGTATTTTTCATCATGATTTGCTTTGTTCTTTAGTTCTTCTAGGTCCTTTTTAAATGTTTCTTGTATTTTCTCCATTCTATTTCTGATATTTTGGATTATCTTTACAATCATTACTCTGAATTATTTTTCAGGTAGATTGCCTATTTCCTCTTCATTTATTTGGTCTTGTGGGTTTTTACCTTGCTCGTTCATCTGCAACATATTTCTCTGTCTTTTAATTTTGTTTAAGTTACTGTGTTTGTGGTCTCCTTTCGGCAGGCTGCAGGGTTGTAGTGCCTCTTACTTCTGTTGTCTGCCCCCAGTGGGTGAGGTTGGTCCAGTGGCTTGTTTAGGCTCCCTGGTGGGGTAGGGGGGGATTCGGACCTGCGTTCTGGTGGGTGGAGCTGGATCTTATCCCTCTGATGTACAGGACCATGTCAATTAGTGTGTTTTGTGGTGTCTGTGAGCTTAGTATGACTTTCAGTAACCTGTCTGCTAATGGGTGGAGTTGTGTTCCTATCTTGCTAGTTGTTTTGCATGAGGCATCCTGTGCTGGAGTTTGCTGGCCATTGAGTGGAGCGGGGTCTTGTTGTTGAGATGGAGACCTCTAGGAGAGTGCTTGCTGATTCATTTTCCTTGGGCCAGGAGTTCTCTGGTGGTCCAGCATCCTGGACTCAGCTGTCCCACTTCAGAGGCTCAGACCCGACCCCTTTTTGGAAATTTGAGGTCTTCTGCCAGTGTTCAGTAGATATTCTGTGGGAGTCGTTCCACATGTAGATACATTTTTGATGTATCTGTGGGGAGAAGGTGAGCTCCATATCTTACCTTGCCACCATCTTGAAGGTTCTCCATATTTCTTAATTTTTTAGTTGTCTATATTATTTATTGACATATATGTTAAGCCATATACAGGAACATAATTTTCAATTGTTTGCTTTCATTATTCAGTTTGAATAACTTATTACCATGATCAGGTTCTAATTTCACTTCCCATTTTCTTCTTAGCTTCTACTTAATTATTCACAAATTATTATTCATCTTTTCTCTATGAATTTATTTTTATTATATTATCACAAGTCTGTGAAGAAGTTTAATCTTTAAGCTGTTTATCCAGAATTCTTAATGATAATAAAATTAAACAAATCTAATGTACAAAAACAAGTAACTGGTAAAATATATTATGGCATAATATTATATCAGAATATAGTATAATTTTTGAAATTTATTTTTTAGAAAAATATCTGTAATATATTATAACAAGAAAGAAGGATTTTAAGTACAAGTTACAGTATTAAGTTAATAATATTCTCTGTTCCTCTACCAACTAAGAAAATGAAAAACATATATCATCTAATTTCTCCAAATCATATCCAAAGTGTTTAATACATACTTAGTTGGACCACACACCTGGGGAAAGAATAAAAGCACAAGGAAGTAGTTGAGGATACAATAAAGGGGCATATCTTTAGCTTTTAGCCCACCCCCGCATAGTATCCAATCATCCCATTCTGGTGGTTTCTAGATAGAGTCTTTTGACATTAATATATGAAACCTCTTAGATGCAGTGTAACAGGAGCCACTTGCTTTTGCTTTTGCTGTGGTCCTTCCAGTGACATTGGCTGCAAATCTTCTGCCTGAGAGCACTCCAAAACCAGCATGACCTCAATGCCAGGGCCCACCAGTGCCAGCTCAAAGTGCTACCTTCGGATGCTCCTAAAGTCACCACCATGCCTCCTACTGTTTGTTCTGTGTCCTTTTCCACAAAGCCCTTGGACAACAATGGTTTGTGTAATTTCCTAGATACTGCTGACCTCCACGGTTACCGCATTGCTACTGTTAACTTACTGTTGTTCTAGATAGAACAATATTCATTTTCATCACAACAAATTCACTCTTCACTTTAGGCCTAAGCAGAGAAACTGTCTCTTCACCTCTTCTGTGTTTGTTCAGGTCAGTAAGTAGTAAATCAAATACCAAATTTGTTTTGTTTATCTTGTTTCCCCCTGCATTGTTCTATTGTTTAATTTAGCTGTTCCTAAGATTTTTTTTTTTTTTTTATGCTGTTTGGTACTTGATGAGCTTCCACCACGAATATTACAATTTCTTAATATTAGAAAGATTTTAATGGTTATATATTTATTGATTATTATGTTCTTTTATTCTTACTTTTAAAAATGTATTTTAGAACTGCTTGGGACCTCTTGATTTAACCTTCTTATCTCAAAACCTAACTTTCATAGTCTTCATATGTTTATCTTTATACTGCTATATTTATCAAATATTCATTACTAACTTCCAAGTAACAAATTCCTTTATTTATTCTGTTCAGAGTAGAAAATAAACAATGTATTGTCCTTAAGCCTTATAAATTAATTATTATGAAACATACACACATACAATTTTTAATGGCTTAGTTTTCAAGTGTGTATTTTTATGTTCTTGATACATATGTGCATTTTTCCATAAATTCTTGCTTTTTACAGATAGTATTTTTCTTCATATATTGTTTTAATATATATATATGTATTTAACATAGTATCATTTTGTGATTATTCTAGTTTTATTGGGAGTGTATTTATCTTCTGATAATTTTAAAAAATATTCTTAGTAATAATTTTCCTCATACTCTTTGACTCATTAGATTTTAGGTTCACCTTGTCACAAAGTCTTGGTATTTTTCCTCTTTGTTCATTCTTTTTCTTTCCTAATGTATTGTGAAAACTCTATCTAGATTCCTAAAATGCCCACCCAGAAACAGTTCTTAAAGTGGTGGTTCAGGGTCCTTGCCCCAGCGTAAATTTGAATACACTGAGCCTTAAACCTGATTCTGAAAATGCAGCTTTCTCTACCATTTACAGCACTGCCAATATGTAGCATTACAGCACTGGTGCCTCCTTAAAGTTATCAGTAAATGCTTCTCTAAGTTTCATTTCACAGGTGATATAGCTCCACCCCAGTCCCTAATTTTATGAGGTGAATCTATCTCAGGCCCCTCCTATACATATAAATCTTTTGGTCTCCACTACTCTGCACAAGTTCTGTACAAATTCGGCCTTGTTCTCTCTTGTAGGCTCCCAACTCTAGTTTCTGCCTACTATTTTAGGTTTCTGACCATGATAATTACATAATTTTCTGCTCCTATATGTTGACAAGTGGTTAAAATTTTAAGCATAGCTCTACAGTGTATTTTAACTTAAAGTTTCAAGTGTTTTGCTCTATTTATATCATTAATAGACTCAAATTTTTTATTTTCCTATTTACCTTTAAGTAGTATCCTTCTCCTAAAGTATTACACATAGATGTACAGACAGAAGAAGGAACTTTTTTTTTTCAAAATAACATCTCCTATGTCATATATTTTGTTTTAAAATAATCTGGGTTTACCAAAATAAATTAATGTTAATGTCCACCAAAGGATAGTATAACAATGTCTGTGTTAGCTTTATTCATAAAAGCTAAAACCTGGTAAAGGGATTCTGGTACCAGTTCCACAGTAGTGGAGGGTGGTTTCCCTCATATCACCAAGCAATGCTCCTGACACCAGCTGGGTGTCCTACAGTTCAACTCAATTGTGACACTATCTACCCAGAGACAGTGTCAGATTCCATAGGTTAAGAGTTCAGTCTTACAAGACTGCCCCCCCACACACACACTTTGGGTGCCAGTGACAAGCCCAGGTTGTCACTTGTACTTCTGACCAACTGGCCATTAATCAGAGGTTCTTGTGACCCCTCCTTGGGTTCAGTTAATTTGCTAGAGCATTTCACAGAACTCAGGAAACCCTGTGTACTCACTATATTACTAGTTTATTACAAAAAGATATAACCAGACAAAAAAGTCCATAGGGCAAGGTATGGGGGAAGAGTGAGAAGCTTCCATACCCCTAAGCACTTCACTCTTCAAGACTATCTGCAGGTTCATCAACCTGAAAGCTCTCAGAACCCTGTCCTTTTGGTATTTTATGGAGGGTTCATTACATAGTCATGATTGAATATGTCATGGACAATTGGGATTGATTCAACCTCCAGGCCCTCTCTCTCCTCCCTAGGTGGGAGGTGGAGGAAGTGGGACTGAAAGTTCTAAGCCTTCAATCACACATCAGTTTTCCTGGCAACCAGCCCCCATCCTTAGATGGGGTCGAAAGGTCAACATTAACATTAGAAAAGGTAACTTTAAGACTCAAAACTTAGGAAATTCCAAGGGTTTTAGAAGCTCTATGCCAGAAAAAGGGCAAAGACCAAATATAAATATATTTTTATATTTATATATTATATAGTATATATTTATATAAAAATATATGCATATATAAATATATTTATATATTTCTTATATATTTATTTATATTTCTAAACCACAATATCACACCTGGAAACAACCCCTCTAAATAGCCATCTATTTTTAATTCAGTAGCTTTGTATAGCAGTTTTTAAAATTGTATCATGCTTATATTATAGGCCTCACTTTCTACTCAGTGAAAAAAGATTGAAGAACATTCTTCTTTTATGAAAGAAACCAATATAATTATGAGATCTTCAATCCCTTCTTCTGAAGGACTGTTAAAATTTTAGGAAAATGAGAGAAACAAATCTCTGAGTTCTATGGTATTTAGGATTCAATAGAAATATATTATTATTGAATTATAAAGAAGAATTGAAAGAATGATTATGTTAATCATTGGGTTACTCATAATTTTTCTGCTTCTGTTGTCACAATTGTATGATGAATAACCTATTGGTCCCACTGTCATTAATGGATAAGTCTGTATATTTATTATCATAGCTAAAATTCTGCCTCTGTATGCCGGTATCAAATTGAATCTCAGAGACAGAGTTTTGCGTTAAGTAGAAAAGAATAGCTTTATTGCTTTTCCAGGCAAAGGGAGACACTGTGGGCTAAGGCCCTCAAAACTATGTGTCCCAACCTGGAGTGGGTAGTGAGGAGTTTTATAGTAATGGTTCAAAAAGGAGGGTGGGATCAGCTCGTGGACATTTTTCTGATTGGTTGGTGGAGAGGTAAGTGACAGTCAGTATCATTAACCTTCTGGTTCCAACTGGTCTGGTGTCTACGTGCTTGTGGGCAGCATACTGTTAACTTCTTCCACCTGGTGGGGGTTTCAGTATCTGCAAAACAGTTCAAAGATATTGTTATGTATATCCTTTTAGGGGGAACCAGAACCCTGTCCCAAGACTGCACTAGTGTTTCTCGACTGTTCCTCCCTTTTCTCCGCATCCCCTCACTTTCGTGATTAGCAACTGTTTTAAACTGCGCTTTGGAACTCAGGGAAGGACATAGAGGCTGAATGAAGCCTATTTCTTACAAACAACAAATGGGGGACACAGAAAGGCAGTTGTGCCCAGGAGTCCCACAGGTTTCTGGTCAGTTTCACTATTACTTTATTTATATTTCTTATAAAAGAATATTTATCATCTACAAATTTGATAATAATAGAGGAAAAAATTTAAAACCTGCTTCATAGAAGCAGTCCTTTTTTTTGCATAAAGTAATACCTCATGTATTTGAAGAAGTTTGCTACACATTATACAAATAGAAATTTTATTCTGACTTTGTTATTTCTTTCCATTTTCCTCCTCTGTACAAACCTGAAAACTAAGAACAGCTTTACCTCCTCAAATACATATTGTTTCTACATAAATTATTTTTTTAAATTTTATTTTATATTAGAGCATGGTTTATTAAAATGTTGTGTTAGTTTCAGGTGTACAGCAAAGTGATTCAGTTATACATATACATGCATCTATTCTCTTTCAAATTCTTTTCCCATTTAGGTTATTACAGAATATTGAACAGCATTCCCTGTGCCATACGGTAGGTCTTTGCTGTTTATCTATTTTAAATATAGCAGTGTGTACATGTCAATCCCAAACTCCCAATCTATCCCCCACCCTTCCTCCCTAGTAACCATAAGTTTTTTCTCTAAGTCTGTGAGCCATTTTCTGTTTTGTAAATAAGTTCATTTGTATCATTTTTTTAGATTCCACATATAATCAATATCATATGATATTTGTTTTTCTATGACCTACTTCACTTAGTATGATAATCTCCAGGTCCATCCATGTTGCTGCAAATGGCATTATTTCATTCTTTTTAATGGCTGAGTAATATTCCATTGTATATTTGAACCATATCTTCTTTATCCATTCATCTGTTGATGGACATTTAGGTTGCTTCCATGTCTTGGCTATTGTAAACAGTGCTGCAATGAACATGGGGTGCATATATCTTTTTGAACCATGTTTTTCTCTGGATATGTGCCCAGGAGTGGGATTGCTGGGTCATATGGTAGTTCTATTTTTAGTTTCTTAAGGAGCTTCCATGCTGTTCTCCAGAGTGGCTATACCAATTTACATTCCCACCAAGAGTATAAGAGGATTCCATTTTCTCCACACCCTCTCCAGCATTTATTGTTTGTAGGTTTTTTGATGATAGCCATTCTGACTGGTGTGAGGTGATATCTCATTGGAGTTTTGATTTGCACTTCTCTAATAATTAGCGATGTTGAGCATCTTTTCATGTGCCTCTTGGTCATCTGTATGTCTTCTTCAGAGACCTGTCTATTTAGGTCTTATGCCAATTTATTGATTGGATGTCTGTTTGTTTTTTTATATTGAGCCACATGAGCTGTTTGCAAATTTTGGAGACTAACCCCTTGTCAGTCACATTGTTTGCAAATATTTTCTCCCATTCTGTGGATTGTTTTGAATTATTATAGCAAATATATTAAATATGGTGCTATAGTTGATTTTATCTTCTTGACTTTCAGAATTGTCTTCTATATTTACTCTTTGTATAGAATATCACATAGAAGGTGCAAAATTACTTTTTTGTCATTAACTTTTTATAGAAGTTTGGTATATAACTGTGCCTGTATTAATCTAGAGTTTGTATAGTTAAATATGAAAAATAGAAAAAATTTTCTCAATTATTTCAATTATTTTAGATGATTTTAATATTTAGATATTTGCTAGAATCACCTATATACTTTATATGCTGTCATTTTTACTGAAAAATGAATGAGTAGAAGCTTTACTTGTCCTTTTCAATGAAGAAAATAAGAAAATGAGGTTAAAAAAGATTCAGTATCTGAAAGGGTCCAAGCAATTAAAAGAATGCTGAGGAAAGACCATCTTTATGTTTTCATGTTCCTTGACGTATACTATCCAATACTCCATCCCCTTCTCCCCACAATGACATAACTTCTTGTCAATGTTTTAAATCATTTTATAAGCAAAAGAGTATAATTGCTATGAGTAAGATGTGCGCAATTTCTCAAAAGAATTCCAGTGGAAATTCATTGATTCAAATTCAGTTCATCCTTCTTAGCTGTTAGAATTTCAGCAATGGTGATCCTCATACAAACACATGTTCCATTGACCCATTGTGTAGAGCAGCATGATAGAAACAGCAGGTTTTGCAGTCACATCAAGGCACTTGAGTAGTAATTATCTTCAATACCACCACATTCAATGATATAGGAAAATAATTTTATACTCTATATATTAATATCCAAGGTATAGTAAATTACTTTAGAAAAAGAGTAAGGAAATAATTATTTCAGAAAATTTTAATGATATTCATTTATTGCTAATTCAGACTTGGTGACAGTTGGCTTGCCCCACGTCTTGAAATTTATATATATTAAAGTTACTCTCTCATTTATAGGGTAAATAAGTTTATAGTGTAAATAAGTTTACAGTGGAAATGTTACTTAAAATGAAACAAAATTAAAATAATCTTTTTAAAACACTGTCAAGTTTCAAAGACACTCAAAAACATATAATTGGAAAGGTAATAAAGATACACGATTAACATTCATTAACTTAGACTCACTTAGGACTTCTACACAGGCATACTTAAAATAAATGTAGTTTTTTATTTTTAGACAAGGTAAATAATTAAAATTAGGTTCAGCTACATATAATAAAAACAAACAAACAAACAAATAATTGGCTTAAACAAGAAAAAGACTTACTTAATGTCTCCCATTAAATATGTCTGGAAGTCTGGTAGTCTACAACTTGTAAGACAGCTCCAAATCTGTTAGAGACACAGGCTACTTTCAATTCTCTGCCCTGTCAGTTGAGGTCTGGCCCTTTCCCTGTTGTCCAAGATGATTGCCACTCCTTCAACATCACATCCAGTTCCAAGCAGTGGAGTGAGGGGAAGAAGAGCACATTCTCTCTCTTTCTTTTACAGAGATCTTTCTGAATCACCACATTGTCAACCAGCTTTTAGATACACTGAAGATGATAAAGAATGTTGGAGTGAGCAATTTTTAATTTTTATGGTAGTGAAATAATATAACTACATTTTTAACAGCTTAGTAGGTCATGTAAACTACTATTTTGTATCCAAAATAAATTATTACAATTACAGAATACACTAATTTTAAGGATTTATTTTTCTTTCAAATAAAGGAAACTTACCACTGAATCTTGGTAACCATAATGTTTTTTGTTTTCAAATTTATTTGCTAAGGATGCAGGGAAAAAGAAATATTTCTATATTTATTTATATCTGTTATTCTGTATTTTATTATGTGTCTCTGTGGGAGGTATGTAGGAGGACAGTGGGAAGGATGCTATTCTGATTCGGACTTGGGAGTGTGCCCTGGTAGCAGCTCTCTTGCCCTAATTTTCCACCTCTTCAGTGCCTGGTACCTTTCTCCCACTACTCAGCTCCAAGAATCTATCAGTACCATGGCTAATTCCATGCCTCTTCACATAAGGAAGGACTCGGTCCTCTGACTCTGACTCTGGAACATCAAGTCTTTACCAGATATTAGTGGAGAGGCTATTTTGCCCAGGATTCATTGAAATCAAGATGAAAGAGAGGAAACTGATCCAGTGAGAAGTAGGGAGATGGTGAAAGCTGTATCTGTTTGCTTTGTGATTTCCTGAAGAACAAAACACTCATAACTGTGTTGATTTCTCCAATGTCATCACACAGGAAGAAATATGTATTTTTCCTATTGAAAATACTTTGACCGAATTCTAAAATGACTAGTATAGCTTTCCTGTGTTTAGGAGAATTTAACTACTTCCTGAGACTGATCTTAATCATAAGGAATGCCACACAGTCTGGGCTATAGTGAGAGGCTGCCACCAACACAAATAAATTCCTTTCGGTTGCATAATGTCTTCTCTGATCCAAAGAAAAAAGGTGTATGAATTGATTGCTCAAAAAAAAATAGTATTTATTTGTTATGAAATATGATACATTTTAAAAATTTGGAAAATTTACAAAATTTAATATTTGGAAAAAAGTATTAAAGCAATTTAAAAAAATAGTGTTATTTATTTATTAGCTAGAGAGTTGATAAGGTGTTTTTAATGAAATGGATCAAAGTTGAGACAAATCATGAAGTTCTCAAAGTGGACTTTGAATTACTTTCTATAAGTAAAGCTTGTGGTATAGTCATGCAGTGCTTTTCTACTATGCTACTCTATAATTGAAATTACTTTTTTTTAAAAAAAAGACTTGATATTTCATAAATGTTTGTGAGTAATTTGGCTGCTGAGTCAGAGGCTCATGCTGTATTTAGTTTACCTTTTCAACCACATTTCTAAGTACCCTAGATGTGGCTTTTCAAAATATGCATTTTAAAATGCCTTTTGCATCCCCTCAGTATAATTGTAAGTACTAAATGGAGAGAAAAAAAAGAGAAAGTCCTTTGTAATATATTTATCATTGTATTAAGAAAGAAAATAAACTTCCTATAACTAATTAATTAATATTCAAAAGCATGTTTTGATCAAAAATATGTGTTTTTTGGTGTTAGGAAGAAAATATCTAATTAAAGATAGTAAAATATAGTTGAAATATCAAGTGCTATTTAAATTCCAAATTATATCTTTCTTTTTTTCTTTTTACTCAAAGGATCAAAAGTGCTCTCTCATAAGATACCATAAACAGATATTATGGATAAATTTGTAATGCATAATCAATTCAATTATAAGTATGTGAATTAATAAAAAGAAAACTCCAAGAATATATATATAGAGAGAGAGAGAGAGAGAGAGTTCCTTATTTGATAAACTTCTATTCATTTAATATATTAATTATATGCCATTTTAATGTAAGAATTTCAGAAAAGAACAAAATACATAAGCCTGGAAAATAAATATTATAACATTTCTCACAGTGTGGGGTTGGTATTTGTAGTTTTGACATAATATTCATTTCCCCCTTTTCAACAATAGTACTTGAATATTTCTTTATAGAACAAGACTTTTGCTCTGCAGAATTTTGCTTATTCAATTCACAGAGATGAGTGTGTAATTCAAAGCTAGTTTGTCACAGCCTAGCTACAGTGAATGGATTGTAGATAGACATACAACCATATTCATTGTAGATTTGTACTTTTACATTCAATAATTAGAGAACAGAGGAAAAAAAAAAATACAGCATTAGAGAAATCCAAGTAACAAAGGCCAGCTGTGATGTAAGGAGGGCCTGGACAAGAGTAAATGGCAATACATAGGTAAGGGGAAGTTACAGGTGGATTCACATAACCTAGACTGAACAGACAGCCTAAAGTTGTATTCAGCTGAGCAGTATAAAAATATAGTATAACACTTTTTCCTTTAGCCTTTTACTCATGTTACTTTAATCAAAGCAATATGCAAAAACATGTAAAATAAAGAGATGCTTGTATAGTCTATATGTTTTCTGGATACATGCATTGTCAGTTTTGTTCATATACATTTGTTAAAATGGTGTAACTGAATCAAGCAGCAATAGCAATTATCTGTCTCACTGGACCTTTGACTTAATGACTTGAGGTTTCTTTTAGGGAATTAAACAAAGCTGACTTTGATTTTACTGTGACATTTAAATATTTGTGGAATGATAAAAATCCCTCTTTTTAATTATAAGATGTATACTTATTAGCATAAAGCAAAAAGCTTCACTTTGATGCTTTTTGAATGGTGTACACTGATCTCATCCTAGGCTGAAAAAAGTAGACATTGGTCAACCTGGTCTAAGAATAGAAAACAGACATCATTTCTCTGGATTACACATTTCAGCTGAGTTAATTTTATTAAACCTTTCATTAGGTTCATCAAGACATGTAATCAAACCCACAGTCACAGAGATCAAGGGAGAATGTTAGCTTTAAGTGGAACATATTTTCTGCAAGCAATTTTTAACAAATACTTGAAAGTTCAAATGCTTAATATCCATATACAGTTTCTGTAAAAGGTCATTTTTATGTCTAATCATGGCTTAGTTTATTTCTCTTTTAACTATATTACAACCAAAAGATCAATGCTCCTTCTTAAATAATCCAGGACATTTTTGGCTATTTTTACAACATGAGTTTTGTGATGAATCCAGCTTGTTAAAGACAATTTGGAATATAAAATTTAAAATATTATACCTATAGAACTACACATTTGAAAAATTTTTGGCATCTTTGATCAAATTAGGACAAAACTATGTTATCTACTCTTCATCAAAATTTGTCTTTTTTCACCATAATTTTGTTGCCATTAACTTTTACTCATTAACTTATTGAAGTCAACTCAATGAATGTTTATACAGTGTTTAATACAGGAGCTGTTGAAGGAGACAAAAATGATGAACCAGGACTGTTCAACCAAATTTTCTTACAGTGCTGAGTGAAGAATGTGTTATTATGAGATATAAGTAGCATGTAGGAGAGATTCATCTTTTCTCATGATATTAGGGAAGATTTATAGAGGAGCAGAGGAGGAACCACTTCTTCTTGACACTGAAAGATGTTCAAGTCACATCCATACATTCAGTGAGAAATATTTAGCCATATCTTCAAAAATGGTAAAAGTTATTTTTCTGAATAATAATTCTACATCTAGAAGTTAATTTCTAGAAAAGTTGTTGTAATCATAAGTGCAAGATTGCCTCATTGAATATATTATTAAAAATTAAAAATAAAAATTTTGTTTTATAATGAATGCTATAGCCAAATGAAAGCACATTATTCATCTATCAAAGTGAACTAGAGGAATCTATCTGTACTGATTTAAAATGATATAAAAAAAAAATGATATCCAACATATATTAATAAGAAAAAAGCTGATTGCCAAAGATTATAGTTTTACTTATATAAATAAGCATATACATAATCACAACTAGAAGAATTTATAACAACTCAATAATTGTATTTTTGTGTTGTAATTTGGGAGAATATCACATTGTACAACAAATATTTTATGAATCTTTGAATTTTTGAAGGTACTTGTATTACTTTTGGTATCAGAAAACTGTAAAAGGCTTTGAAACTTTTCCAGCTACCACCTTATTTCTCTCTTTCTTTATAGTGTAACTTAAAGGATATTCCTTATTTTTCTTTGGTTCTTCATCTCTCATTTCTTCCACAAACTAGGCTTTCCCTCATTATTTTATCTCACCATAAGATTTCAAGAGAGAAAAAAAAAAAAGAAAAGAGAGAAGAGGGGGGAAAAAGAGAAAAGGAAAAAAATCTTATTTTCTCAATGTAAGTTAAAATGAATCCTTTTTTTCCAGCCTTTATTTGAGAGTACTCTTCTACATTGAACTATTATACTTTTATTTATTTATTTATTTATTTTTTACTTTTCCTATCTTCTTGCTGACTCCTTTTTTGCTTTATGTCTGCTTTTGGTAGGAACAAAAACATTTGATGCTCACACAACATTCATTACCATTCTTTATACCTGCTAACTGACTTTCAACTTTGTTTAGATATTCACCTCTCTCTTTCATTCCTCAAGAGATATTTACTCCAACCCAACACAGAGGTAGATGCTGAATGGACCGGACCAATCAGAGTGGATCCATTTCCTGGTTAACATCAAGGGTGGCCATGTGTTGTGGTCCTATTCAATGAGATTTTAAAACATATCTGAGGTCACAGATATGAATGGTTTTCTATATATTTTATTTTTTTAACATCTTTATTGGAGTATAATTGCTTTTCTATATACTTTAATATGTGACCTGTAACTGCTACAGGACCTTGTAACCATGACAGAGTCACTGTGAGGGCAGAAAAAATGAGGATGTTAAAGAACAAAGATGATGAGACTGTTAAACCATCACAAAAAGAAATCTAGAAAACTGCCTTCAAGTTCTTGTTCTTTGAGGCAATTCATTTTCTTGCTATTTAAACCAATTTAAATTGAGGTTTCCAGATACTTACAACCCAAATCATCCTAACTAAGAGAATGGTTACATGCTCTAGAATGCCTCATTCATCACCTGTCATCCTGCTATCAGGTCTCTGAGTGGCCACACACAAAGCCACAGCCTTTGGAACTGTAACTTCTAGATCTCTAGCTCAGACTTCTCTGCTAAATACATATTGACAAATCACAGTGCCCACTAACTCATGTGTACTTTATTTTTTTTTCACTGAATTTGTACACTTTAAATGACTGAATTATATGGCATGTGAATTGTACCTCAATAAAGATGTTAAAAGAAAGAGAGAGAAATAGAATCAGTAAATATTGAGTCTGAAGTTTTACTTATCTACTCTAATTCATTCTAATCTGACTCATTCCACTCCAATTTTGAAACCATTTTTTCCTTTCATAAGCATACAATCTTAACAGCTCTCAGGTATATTCAAGCTAAGAAAAATGTAAAAATACTTGAGTTCATGAGCTTTTTTGTGAGGATTAAGCAGGGGTTTGAATAGCAAGCTACTGTACCTTTGAATCTATTTGTTTATCTTGCAAGAAATTTAAGAAAATAGAAATTTTGTTGCAGGAATAAATTCAAAGTTCATAAGCAAATGTTGTAAAGAAATTCACACAATAATAATAAAAATAATGCAATAAACTGTCAAAGACCAGGAAAAAAATAATAAAGATGAGAAGAAATACACCAAGTTTGAATTCCAACTCTGCAACTTTCTAGATGGATGATGTTAGGCAAAACACTAACCATTCCAAGCTTTGTTTTTCTCCTACCTGAAATGGAGATTTTATAATATACAAGGTTGTTTGGAAGACTAGAGATAATGTGTACAGATGCCTGGCACATAGAGGGCATTGAATGAATGATAATAATTATTGTAAAGGAAATACATTGAGGCTCTACCATTAGTCCAACATATTATGCATATTATTTTATTAATACTGAGAAAAACTGCGGTAGTCAGGATAGGCTATTATGTTGCAATATCCAACAACTCCAGAGTCTCAATGGCTTCAAAACAAAACGAAAGATTTATTTCTTACTCAATTTACATATTGATAACAGGTTGGCTTGGGGCTCAACCCTGTGCCATCCTTACTCTAGATAGGACTAATCTAAAAAACTAGTATTTCACGAAATAGTTCTGATCACATGGGAAAAAAGTGTGGTCAATCACACACAGATTCCTAAAATGTATGCCTGGAGATGACACATGCTACTTTGGATTCCATTTTACTGGCTGAAGCAAGTCACATGGACATACCTACCTTCAAGGGAGTAGGGAATTACATTTTAAACATGTGCATAGAAGATGATAAAACAGAATATTTGTTAACAGCTTTAATGATTACCATACAACCTTATGAGGGAGATTTTATTTATTTATTTATTTATTTATTTATTTATTTATTTATTTATAACAACTGCTATGTGTATTTTATAGTCAATAGGAGAAATAAATTTTCTACTCTCTGATCTCCAACTTCAGTCAGAAACTTAGGAATCATCTTAAATTTATCTTTTCCCCTCAGGTATTTATCTTTCTAACCTGAAAATTATGTTAACTCTACCTCATTAATATATTTTGTCTCTCCAGAGGTATTATCATATAGTGCTCAAAAGCATGGATTCTAGAGCCAAACTTCTTGGGTTTAAATTCTGTCTTGGCCACTTTCTTGCTGTGTACTAGCTGTGATATTGAGTGAATCACTTAACCTCTCTGAGCTCCACTTTCTTCATCTGTAAAATGGGATGGATGGCCAAAATTATACATATCATATAAGGTTGTAGTATAAATTGAAAGGGGTTATAAGTGTAAAACACTCACAACAGTGTACAGCACTTGAAAAACACTCAATACATATCAACTATGGTGATTTATTTACTTTGTGATGTTTATCCTCCTCACTTCATTCCAATTGCTCTTGTCTCACACCATTTCTCATCTGAGTTACAGAACTACACTTTCCCATTTCCTTTATCAATTACTTTCCATCCATTCTTATGTTATGAGAGGTCTCATCCAATTCTTTCTTCAGTCAGGGACCTTTTTCAGTAAAATCTGTTCACATAATCACCAGCATGGAATCTTTCCATGACTCTCATTGCCAATGACATAAAATCTAAGCTCTGTAGCTCAGCAAGATATGCCCTGCCACTCCTCCATAGGTATCTTCCCTACTTTTTCTTTTCCAGAAGACTAAACTCTCTCAAACTACAAGGCATTTGGAGGTGTCATTCCTGATCCCCAGAAAGCATTTCTCTCTTTTCCTTACGATTGTCACACATTTGTCTTTGAGGATCAGCCAAGTTACCATTACTTCCAAGCATTCTTCTTTATTTCTTCAGGACTCACTAGACACTTATGCTCTGTGCATACTTGAATCTCTAACACATCACTTTTTCTGTATTGCAAATATTTCTTCATGTGTATTGACTATTTTTTCTTGTTTTTCTTAGGATACAGGCTAAGTGAAGCCAGATATTTTGCCTTTGATCTCTGTATCTATAGGGCCTACCATATTGATGGGCACATGACAACCATTCAATAAATGTGTTAAAAGAAGAAAATAACGAGCTATGCCTAGCCTCTAGTTTCTAGTTATCTGAAACCTATTAGTCTAAAATTTATCAACACAATTCAAATGCCACCACAATAACCCTAATCTTTCTTCCTTGGAAATCATTAAATCTGTGTAATTAAGTAATTAAGTAAGCAATTAATTTAAATGTATTTATGGAAAACTCTTATTTATTATATAAATTCATTCATTAAATTCATTCAAGAAACATTTACTGAATAACTACTCTGTGCCAGACTCTTTTATAGGAAGTAAGAACACATTAATGAACAAAAATGACAAAAACATCTTGAAGCAGCTTATGTTCTCATACGTTGTGGCAGAAAATCTTTTACTACTATCTGTTAGTTCCAGTTTTTATCTTGTCTTTCCAAGGAATATTATAATCTCCATAATATTCAGAACGTTTTTTCACACTTTATAGTCTCCAAAATGAGATATTATTGTCCCTTGAATTTAAATATTTTCTTTCTCAACCACTATATCCTGTCTCTCTCATTCTCTTTTTCTTTCTTTTTCTTCTCTACTTTTTCCTCACATTTTCTCATTCTTCCTCAAAAGTATACATGTAATCAATTATGTATAATTAAACTATATAATTTATCTCAAATTTCACACATATTTCAACTATTCCATTCTGCCTTTCAGACATTTGAGAATTTTGTATTTTGATACTGAGAAATTGGGAATAAGCATTGATAATGAGCATATAAAATTTCACCATAGTAGTGTTTTCCCTAATCATGTGCTGCTTTGTCCTGAAATTTGACCTGATGAAGTTCCCTTTGAGTCTATTACTGATGACTCCTGTATCACAGATGCTGCATAGGTGTGGTTGGTAAAGTAGGTAAATGTGCTTACCTGAGTTTTTCCTATTGAGTCAAAAATGAAAATGAAGTACTTATTGCCTATTTCACAATAGACTAATACTTAAATCACAAAATTCATGAACAGGATCAAATATGCAATTTTCATTTAGGTGGGGAGTGTGACAACCATAAACAAGTTCTTCAGCTTGTTGGTTTTAATTTATATAATCCTGTAATATGAAGATTATTAAGATTACCACTTAACAGTTTTGTTTCTAAATACATTGTACTCTCTTAAGTGTGTGTGTGTGTGTGTGTGTGTGTTTCCCTTAAATAAATTAAGAAAATCAGTAATTCTTATTTCTTACTTCATAACCCTCATGTTAAATTGTGGTAAGAGAGATAACAATGAAGGGAGTGTTTTAAAGACCTCCTTAATGGTTACAGGACTAACACTGAACTGTTCTTCTTGTTTAATAAATTACTTTGATCCAGATGATTCCAGGGAAGAAACTAAAATTTTAAATAATGTATAAAGTTATTTGGGGGTTACTTGACATAAGGTGACAAGATTCTATTTTTGAAGTCAGGCAGGGTGTATGTAAAATTTAAAGTTATATGGAGATAATGTTTCTCAAATTTTTTGGACTTTTAAAAATATTCTTATACTAAAAGCAATACAAATTGAATTAGTGAAAAGAGTATTAGTATTCTGCAAATAAAATGACATTACTTGAGGG
The DNA here is from genome assembly GCF_009873245.2 of Balaenoptera musculus. Lineage (NCBI taxonomy): Eukaryota > Metazoa > Chordata > Mammalia > Artiodactyla > Balaenopteridae > Balaenoptera > Balaenoptera musculus. The sequence goes on along the minus strand of NC_045802.1, from coordinate 34,819,652 downwards.
TATTCCACATTGGCTCCTATATAAAGCAAAGTTAAGAACAATTACAATGATATAAATTATGTCAGACTTCCCTAGGGTGTGCCGAACAAATTCATATAGGAGCAGAAGCTCAAGTATCAAAAGAAAATAGGAGTAGTAGACCTATTCCCTCAAGAGGAGTTTATTTTTTAAAGCCTCTAGAAAATGATGAACTGTGAGCAGCAATACTATTAATATTTAAATAATTAATTTATTTTCTCTTATTACATAACCTAACTGAATGGGGTATAGGATGAGAATAGCAAAATCCTTTTTTGAATAAATGCTCAGATATGTTTGAAGTAATATATTGTAGAACCTATATATAAAGAAACATCATAGTCTCCTAATTTAGCTATGTAAATAAAATCACTTAAATATTTTATCATTCTTGGAATAAATATTGTTAATGACAGAAGCTGGAAAACAAATTACTTTGTCACCCATTTTTTGACCTTTAAACCAAGCTTCCTTAGTCTAATATCTTGGAACATTTGTGAACTTTTATTCAATAAATAAGCAAATATTTGTTGAATAGCATCAGGCACCATAACAGGCTCAGGGGAATCAGAAATGAATAAAAAAAAAAAAGCCTCCTCACTTGTAGACTTTACATTCTATGGAAGAGAAAAGACAATAAACAAGTACATATGATACATAATGGTTGATTGTGAGTGTAGTGGAGAGAAATGAAGATTAAGAGTAATCTTCATCTTAATGAAGGTTAAAAGAAGGGATTTTCATTAAAATATCTTCTCTTTGTTCTATGATTATGTGTCCAACTTTTGTAGCAAGATGCCATTTTTAGATTATGTGCAAACTTTCTGAGGTACTTGAAGATGGTGGAATTAAGAGAAGAAAAACTATTTAACGTCTATCAGGGCTCCATGAACATGTTGGAAAACAATGGAAGATAAAACTGAGGTAAAAAGACCTATGTGGCAGGGATGCCTTGTGGCAGAAGTGGGATGCCAGCTGGACTGTGAATAAAAATAGAATATAAGTAAGTGTACATCATGAACAAACACCTGAGTCAACATGTTCAGAATATTCAAAGTACAAGTCTGGGTGGAAGAAGGCATATCATGGAATGATTGGGTAGGATAGAGAAGTTTTTATTAAATTATAGAAACTTTGGATTATATCAAATTAGATTCATAGTTTATAGTCAATTAATTGTGTCTTTACACTGTTACAAATTGAAAATATTTATCTTCCTTGGGAGAACTAAAGCTGGAGCAATAATTGGAGATTTCTAGACAAATCTTAATGTGTCCTGGGTCATGACTTTAGTTTTCTTTAATTAGAAGAGACAGCTTGCTCTGTAAAACATATGTGAGAGAAATAACCTAGTTTATAGTTTTGATTTTTTCGCTGCAATTATTCAGCATAAGTTATTGGGCTCCTTTCTTATTTTGTATATGTGGCTTAAGAGGAATGTATACCAAAGCCCAGGTGTATACTATGCTGAAGAAACAACTTGTGAGACTCAACATAAGTGAAAATGCTTTCATTATAAAGAAGTTTTAGAAGAGTTTCTCTCACTCAACTCTCCTGGACATAGTTAATGCTTTACTTGGTTTACCCTAAATTCTTTCCTAAATTAATTGATATTCCTGTATAGACTGTTATGCCTCTATATGGAGAGATTTCATATGAAAAATGATATGACTTTTTTTAATGAAAATTGAAACACTAAATATAGAAAACTAGTGAAGCTGATTGTTCCATAAACTTGAACTTACATGCCCTTCAAAGAGAGAACTGACCTCATTATTTAGCAGCTTATAGACAGTTCTAATGAACAAAAATTGCATTGTTTTGAGTCTTCATTTGCAAATGACAAATTTTCAGATTTTATTTTTTGGCACTGATGCATACTCAAGTTGAAGTCATTTTAATCAAATAATCGTGTTTCTGGAAAAGAGAACACTACTGGTAAAGTTAAAAGGAACACTTTGAAAGTTCCAACATTTAAAGCCTTTATTTAACCCAGGTCTAGACTAAACAGAAGAACTCATTATAAGGTAATGAGTGACATAATACTGTCTCTTACACTTGGAACACTTGCCTATTTTATTATATAATGAAATTAAAGTCACTATTTAAAGTTTACTGGAATGATAGATTTTAAAACTTTGTTTCAAAATGTAATGTGCTGATCAGTATAGGTATGTGAGGTGTACTGTTTTAATAAATTACTATTATCAACAAAAAAATCTTATTTCACAAACAGCATTTTTATTTACATCACAAATGGAAGCATTTATTTCTTTATCAATAGCAAGTTATTGACTTACATCTCAAAAAATTCAACAAGTGTCACAATATACAAGCAATGACAGTGAAAAAAATACCATCAAAGGAGAACTAATCACAATGAGGGAAACTTCAAATTGCCCACATCTCTGTTATCAACAGTGCTAAGAAATAACCAGCACACCTACAAATACAATCATCAGTGACAGAAATACAGAAATGTAATCATCAGTGACAGAAATATGAAAACATTACCACAGCAAGAGAAGTTTGGAACAATCATGTAACTCTTTAATGAAGTGTTGGTACAGTTTATATATATTTTATGTCCATGAAGAGACTTGGAAAGCTGGCTATCAAATTTGCAAATAGCTATTAAACCATCCAAATCATGATTGTTATTCAAATCTCACAATTCTGAGTACTGAGATTGGAGATGAGGTTCGCAAATCCTCATAAAAGTTGTATATTATCTTAGCCAAAGGCCTTCACTTCTTAAGTCTTTCTCTACCTTTTTTTTTTTTTTTAGTATGGCGAAAGGCCTCAGTATTTCATCTCTGTGTGACACGCAGATATCTAACCATGTCATACAACTATCCTAGGCCTTGTAAGTGGCTTTATTCTGAGTTGCAGCCAGATTTTAAGAGTAACAGCTGGTAATTATCTCATTTAATCCATTCAGCTGCTCTCAACTTCTATAATAAACATTGTTAGCTCTTCATTACAACCATGTGTCAAAATATCTGAACTAAAGAAGATAACTATACTATTGAATACTTGTCTCAAGGAAGTATCGGTTAATTCTGATTGTATAAACATAATAATTTGCCTGATTTACATTTCCTTCTACCTAAAGTGATCATGAGGGTGTCTGTCTGGTGATAAGCTGACACTTATCTGAATATTTTATGGAATTCAAGCATTCCTTAAAAGTTCTAGGATGACCATATAATTTATCGTTCCAACTATAACTCTTTTGATAATGAGAGTGGACACTATTAATAATTACATAAAAACATTAAGCAAATTCCATAGATAAAACACCTACATTCCAAATTTCTACTTATCAAAAATTACAAGACTTATGAAAAGTAATTAAGAACTTAAGGAATGGAAATAGCTTAACTCCTTGTGTTCTTTTCAGTTCAGAGACAGGAAAAACCATATCCTCGAAATTTGACAAAATTTTTCATGTCACAGAGCTTTCATGTACTTGAGAATTTGAAAGAAATTGTCAAAAGCTACTTCACAATTCTCAATTCTTCATGGTTGAGGGATCTTTTAAATCTAGAAACAGACTTTCATCTTAGAACCAGGCAAATATTCCTTCCTAGAAATAAGACAAATATTCCTGCCTTATTCTCCTAGGCTTATCAAATCTGAATAGAAAGAACAAGGCATTAAAGCAAAACAGGAAGGATTTGAATTTCTGTTTATTTTAACTACTATGAATTTTTAGTTAATGTTTTTTTGATTAAATATTTATACACATTTATATTCACACATAATTATATATATAACACATATATATGTATATATGTACCTATATACATATGTACCTATATATCTAGCTATCTTTTGAGAACTAATAATTGTCACAAAATGTAAGTGATTGTGTTCAATAGGTAAGTATAATTAATTTGTTAGTTAAAATTCAAAACCACAATATGAATCTAGCTAATATCAGAATTCCATAATAAACCAATATTTCTTCTTGTGTCTCTCTACAAATTATATTATCTTTAATAAATGTAAATTAATGTGTAGATACTTATTTAGTGAATTATAAAAGTTATATTCTAGTCTTTTGTTGTTTGGAGAAAAAAAATCTCAGTAAAATTAGCTTACTGAGGGTTAAAAATACTGTCTCTGAATTTATAAATCAGGATGATTATTTGACCTATTATCATGACATGGTGGGCAGATCATTGCACATAAGTAAAAAAAAAAAAAAAAAAAAAAAAAAAAAAAAAAAAATTAAATTAAAAAGAAGCCCAGAAAGCAGATGCTAAGTTTCATTCAGTACTAAATCCACTTTACCCATTACTTTACAAAAGCAATCTAAATGTCAAATTTCTGACATCAAAATTGGTAGCAAGTAAATCACATAGCACTAAACTGCAAAGTGGCATGCAAAATTTAGAACAGTAGGTTGTATATAATTAGGAGAGTTTGTGCTCCTAAATATAAAAGTCCTACATTCAACATGAGGAAATAAAACCCTTTGGAAATCAGCAGTCTGGTTGTACTCTTTAAAGACTTAAGACAAACATAAGGGCAACAGATAAAACATGAGTGCTCAGTTAAGAGAAGCAGGCTTTTCACACACAGATGTGTAAGGTCATTAGTGGAACTAATCAGAGAATGTTGTTACGTTTTGCCTTCTTTTATCCTTAAATAGTTTGCCTACATTCCTTCCAATAAGAATTGTAAAGCTTTAAGGCAGAGATGTGTCAAACCTAAAAGACTTGCATTTCTAAATCTCTTGCATACTGCATTCACTCACTAAACAAATAACTCTGAATATTTATAGCCAGGTAGTATTTTAAGTTTTAGGGATATAGAAATGAAGAAGGAAAAGTCCCTGCCTTCATGACACTTAAGTACTAATAAGGGAGGCAGATGATGAATAAAAGTATAAATAAATATACTATAAAATGTCAGTCCTGTGATGGAAAATAAAGGCAGATGGTAGATAAAAAGTGATTTGAGTGAGGGAAATTTATAAAGAGCAGTCATTCAAGTCTTTTCTGAAAGGGTGTCTTTTTTTTTAATTTAATTTTTATTTTATATTGGAATATAGTTGATTTAAATGTTGTGTTAAATTCAGGTGTACAGCAAAGTGATTCAGTTATACATACACATATATCCATTCATTTTTAGATTCTTTTCCTGTATAGGTTATTACAGAATATTGAGTAGAGTTCCCTGTGCTATACAGTAGGTCCTTGTTGATTATCTATTTTATATATAGTAGTGTGTATATGTTAATCTCAAACTCCTAATTTATCCCTCCACCCCCACATTTCCCCTTTGGTAACCATATGTCTGTTTTTGAAGTCTGTGAGTCTCCTTCTGTTTTGTAAATAAGTTCATTTGTATAATTTTTTTCAGATTCCACATATAAGTAGTATCATAGGATATTTGTCTTTCTCTGTCTGACTTACTGCACTTAGTATGCTTTTGCACAGTAAAGGAAACTATAAGCAAAACAAAAAGACAACCCACAGAGAAAATAATATTGCAAACTGTGCAGCTGACAAGGGATTAATCTCCAAAATATACAAACCGCTCATGCAGCTCAATATCAAAAAACAAACAACCCAATCAAAAAATGGGCAGAAGACCTAACTAAACATGTCTCTGAAGAACACATACAGATGGCCAAAAAGTACATGAAAAGATGGTCAACATCCCTAGGTGTTAGAGAAATGCAGATCAAAAACACAATGAAGTATCAACTCACAGCAGTCAGAATGGCCATCATTAAAAACTCTACAAATAATAAATGCTGGAGAGGGTGTGGTGGGAATGTAAATCTGTACAACTGTTATGGAGAACAGTATGGGGGTTCCTTTAAAAACTAGAAATAGAACTACCATCGATCCAGCAATCCCACTCCTGGGCATATATCTGGAGAAAACCATAATTCAAAAATACAAGCACCCCAGTGTTCATTGCAGCACTATTTACAATAGTCAAGACATGGAAGCAACCTAAGTGTGCATCAACAGAGGAATGGATAAAGAAGATGTGGTACATATATACAATGGAATATTACTCAGCCATAAAGAAGAATGAAATAATGCCATTTGCAGCAACATGGATGGACCTAGAGATTATCATACTAACCAAAGTGGTGTCTTTTGAGCAGAGACCAGGATTAAATAAGGGCATGAGCCATGCAAAGATGTGAGGGAGAAACATATCATGCAGTGGAACAGCAAGTTCAAAGACCCTGAAGAGGCAATGAACTGGGTTATGTTGACAGAGGTAGGTAGAAGGGAGATGATGTGAAACTGATTAGAAGGCTATTTCCAGCCTTCTAAGGGATGCAGGATTAGGGTTGTAACAGTGGAAATGATAATAATTAGTTAAACTGAGACTATAGATTGAATGTTGAGGCAATAGTAAAAGTAAATCAGTTCCATGTGGGATGAGAGGAAAAGAGATAAATCAAGAATGCTGTCCATATGTTGGCCCGAACTATGGGGTAAATGGTGGACAATTACTGTTATTGGTACCATTGGGTGGGGACAGTAGAATCAAGTGTTACATACTGGATATAACCAATTTGAGATGCCTACTAGATATTCAAGTAGATATATAAAGAAACAAGTTGGCTATAGGAATCTGGCACTTGGTGGAACTGTATATGTTGAAGGAAGGTTATGGAAGCTTGAGCTATACATTCAGAAATCGTCACATTATAGAGGCTATTTAATGCCATGGGATACAGAATATCATGTAGCAAGAGAGTACGCATAGCCACAGAGAAGAAAAACATTTAGAAAGGGGAGGAGGGGCCAGCCAAGGTTACTGAGATGGTGTGGTCAGTGAGATGGCAGGGAATCTGGAAGAGAGGTTGGGTATTCTGAGTGGAGTAAAAAGGAGAATGTATGAGAACAAAGCAGTAACCATATGTCAAATATAATACTATAATAATAAAATTGCCATTGAAATTCTGTAAGTGGTTAGGCTGGAATATTTCCTGACACTTAGCAGAGCAGATTATGTTGCCTGGAAAAGGAGTCATTTCCATCCTGTTAACAGGATCTGTGAGCAATGTTGTTCTCTCTGCTTATGTTCTAGGGACTAAAACTCCCAAGAGCAGACATTCCTTGGTGCATAACTAATTGGATTAAATCATTTTTGTAGCTTCGAAAGGTCAAATAAACTAGTACACAATTTGGTAAGAATTAGTAGAAGCATCCCAGGGTCAAACAACCCCAGTGTTGTTCTTTTGAGGGACATGCTTGTAATGAAAAATAGGAGTAAGTCACTTAGTGCTAATAAATCATTATTATGTTAAATCTGAGCATCCTGAGGGAGTAAGTGCACCTGAGAAAAAATAACAGGTGAGAATTGGAAAGGAAAGCTCCTAATTGTTTGTAGTTTTTAGAATCCCAACTTGACTCTTCTACCAGCCATTTTTCCTTTGCATTCACATCTATTCATGATACTTCAAATGTCACCTGTATGCTTATGACTTGTACGTCTACATTTCTTTTTTTTTTTAAGAATTAATTTTATTTATTTATTTATCAATTTTTAAAATTTATTTATTTTTGGCTGCACTGGGTCTTTATTGCTGCATGCGGGCTTTCTCTAGTTTAGGCAAGAGGGGGCTACTCTTCGTTGCGGTGCGCAGGCTTCTCATTGTGGTGGCTTCTCTTGTTGCAGAGCACGGGCTCTAGGCGCATGGGCTTCAGTAGTTGTGGCACGCAGGCTTAGTTGCTCTGTGGCATGTGAGATCTTCCCGGACCAGGGCTCGAACCCATGTCCCCTGCATTAGCAGGCGGGTTCTTAACCACTGTGCCACTAGGGAAGTCCCTGTATGTCTACATTTCAAGGCCAGATTTTTTCCTTGATCTTGAATATTTCTGTTTACTGACTGCCCAGAGATATCTCACTCCCAACATATCAGAAATATTACACAATATTCCCCTGCCTCTTTCCTGCTCCTTTCACTGTCTTCGGAATGGCACTAACTTCAATCTAGCTTTTAAAACTCAAAACCAGGAGTCATCCATAACTTTTGCTTTCCTACTTCTCTATATTCATACAATAATACCTTACATTCATTATACTTCCTATGTATATTCTGTCTAGTTATCTCTCTGTCTTATATACTCCATCTCTTATCTGACAGCATCGTTCCATTTGGTCTCTCTACTCTAAATACGACTCACTCTTTCTCTTTAGCTTTAGATTTCTTAATTATACAACCCTGCATGATCTGAGCTCTATTTAACACTCTACCCTTATTTGGGACTGTCACATACATAAATAAACCAAAAAGAGACTGTACAAACTCTTTTTCATGTGCTTAGATACGATTAGGAGACAAAGAGAATAAATTAATTTAATAACAACACCAAAGTATAAAATATATGCTTATGTTATTGGAAACTAAAATCAAAAGTATCTACTTTTAGAAATTATAATTATTTTACTACAAACTAACAGCTAAAGAGATGGCATATATTCTAAAAATTAAAATGCAGGAGTTATGACAATTTATCTGCATTTACCCTCATATAATATGATCAGATTATGATAAACTATGATCTCATATTTTAATTGAAAGTTATGGAAAACACAATGCATTATCAGAAGCTAAATTCAATTGACTATAAGAAAGAATATGTTGCTTGAAATTGCATCCTGATACCTTTATCCTTTACTTATGGAAATCCTCCTAATTCTTCAAAACCTAACTCAAAAGCTGTCTTCTTAATGATGACTGTTTTAAAGCCCAATCAGATCATCACTTCATCTTCTTATTGTGTTTTACTTCTACTTTTATTGTAAGCATACTTTATTCTGCTTTGTATTAAAATATTGGGCTGGCCAAAAAGTTCGTTCGTCTTCTTCTGTATGATGGCTCTAGTAGCACTTAGTTGTCTTTAACTTCATTTGAGACAATTTTGTTAGATTGTATTGCGACACCTGTCATATCAGCATGCATTTTTAAAAAAGCTTATCAAAATCGATGTATTTTTGTGTAGCCATTTTAATATTGAAAATGGAAGAAAAAAAGCAACATTTTCAGCGTATTGTGCTTTATTATTTAAAGAAAGTTAAAAATGCAACTGAAACACACAGAAAGATTTGTGCAGTGTATGGAGATGGTGCTGTGACTGATCAAACGTGTCAAAAGTGATTTACGAAGTTTCGTGCTGGAGATTTCTCACTGGACGATGCTCCATGGTTGGGTAGACCAGTGAAGTTGATAGAGATCAAATTGAGACATTAATTGAGAAGAGTTAACTTTATACCATGTGGGAGATAGCTGACTTACTCAAAATATCCAAACCAAGCGTTGAAAATCATTTGCACCAGCTTGGTTATGTTAATCTCTTTGATGTTTGGGTTCCACATAAGTTAAGCAAATGAAACCTTCTTGACCATATTTCAGCATGTAATTCTCTACTTAAACATAATGAAAATACTCCATTTTTTTTAAATTAATTTATTTATTTTTGGCTGTGTTGGGTCTTTGTTTCTGTGCGAGGGCTTTCTCCAGTTGCGGCAAGCGGGGGTCACTCTTCATCGCAGTGCGCGGGCCTCTCACTATCGCAGCCTCTCCTGTTGTGGAGCACAGGCTCCAGACGCGCAGGCTCAGTAGTTGTAGCTCACGGGCCTAGTTGCTCCGCGGCATGTGGGATCCTCCCAGACCAGGGCTCAAACCCGTGTCCTCTGCACTGGCAGGCAGATTCTCAACCACTGCGCCACCAGGGAAGCCCGAAAATACTCCATTTTTAAAACAAATTGTGATGGGAGTTGTAAAATGGATATTGTACAATAATGTGGAGCAGAAGAGATCATGGGGCAAGTGAAATCAACCATACCAAAGGCCAGTCTTCATACAAAGAAGGTAATGTTGTGTATATGGTGGGATTGGAAGGGAGTCCTCTATTATGAGTTCCTTCCAGAAAGCCAAACGATTAATTCCAACAAGTACTGTTCCCAATTAGACCAACTGAAGGCAGCACTCAACGAAAAGCATCCGGATTTAGTCAACAGAAAAAGCATAATCTTCCATCAGGATAACACAAGACCACATGCTTCTTTGATGACCAGGCAAAAACTGTTACAGCTTGGCTGGGAAGTTCTGATTCATCCACTGTATTCATCAAACATTGCACCTTCAGATTTCCATTTATTATGGTCTTTACAAAATTCTCTTAATGGAAAAAGTTTCAATTCCCTGGAAGACTGTAAAAGGCACCTGGGCTGTAAAAGTTCTTTACTCAAAAAGATAAAAAGTTTTGGGAAGATGGAATTGTGAAGTTGCCTGAAAAATGGCAGAAGGTAGTGGAACAAAAAGGTGAATACGTTGTTCAATAAATTTATTGGTGAAAATGAAAAATGTGTCTTTTATTTTTACTTAAAAACTGAAGGAAGTTTTTGGCCTACTGAATAGTTTTGTTGACAGTATACTGCAAAAAATTATATCTTCCTTGAAGGCAGGTAGTATGATTAAACACATTTGTTTCCACTGAAATACAACCATCCCTCATTTAATAAAGATTAGGGTTTTTATAATAGTACCTTATAGTATCTTAAAATAATTTCTATATTTTATTTTTTTTAGTTAAAATATATGAATTGACAAAATTGTTGCTCAATATGTGCCACAAAGCTTACTTCTCTACTAATTCAGATTATGATTTCTCATGAAGAAATAAATAACTATAACATAAGTGCTCAGCATCAGTTATTGTACATTTATTCTTTACACAGATTAAAGTTTATAAACATTTGTAGCCATTTTAATTGAATATATATACAAACATACATATAAAATATATATTAGACATATATGTACCAAATATATGTATAGTCTGTTATACATACACACACATGATCACATGTATAAATCAGAGGCTATTTGTGAAATTCTTCACAGAAATAGATGTCAAAGGAAATTAGAAATATGGCTGGTGTCATATTTAATAAATTGATTAGAAGTTAATCATAAATACTGAGTGTGAGACTCAGAAAATATTTTAAAATTCCAAATAGAACATAACTTTCAATGACTTCAATAGAGCAACTTTTTCTGAGTTTACTCAGAATACTTTGATGTCACGGTAAGAAGCCATTTAGTTTAACACATTTTATCCCACATCTTATTTTAAGAAAAAAAATTAATGATGTCACTGATCCCAGTTTATTTCACACTTATGCACTCCATCAATCATTTCAATTGAGTTGAACAGGATACTGAAGATGGTTGGAAATGTTTTTTCTAAGGATATCTTAATTTTTTGTCAATATGGCATAATTTATTGTAGTTAGAATGTTGCCTAGAGTGGTCAGAGGGGATAGATTATCTCTTCAAGTTCTATTCTACCGTTTACAAGATGTTTTTCAGGAAACAGTGGATTACAACATACAGGTCCTGGGCCTCTGTGGAAACCAACCCTGATGAACACAGGCATGCCAGATTTATTGTATTATGCATCTATCAAGGTCCTGATCAAAAGAACTTTATCCCAATGTAAAATATTATTAGATACCAAAATCAAAAAATTTAGAAAGAAATGGAAAATATCATCACCTAAGTGGAGGCTTTGAAAGGTTTTTTTTGATGATTTTTGAATACAAAATAATGACAGAACTTGATTCTACACAGTGCTGCTTAGGTCATGAGAATTTGGGCTACTTCTTTTAAAGATCTTAAATGATTCTCTAGATGTAGGGACTGAACACAACTTGCTTAAAGCGAGGTTTCCCAACCTTGGCAATATTAACATTTTGAGTCAAATAATTGTTATAGGAGGTTGCCCTGTGCATTGTAGGATGTTTAGCAGCACCCCTGGCCTCTACCCACTAGATGTCAGTAGCACCTCCTCTTCAGGTTGTGACATCCAAAATAGACCTGTCAAATGTCTGCTTGAGGGTAAAACAACCTCTGTTTGGGAAACACTGGTTTAAATAAAATTGAAAATGTTTTTCATAATTAGCTCAAAGCAACTTTATGCTATTGGTCAAGACAAAAGTTTGTTACATTGACTTCCAAAGAAGAGGCTAAGAGAAATATCTAGATACTGAAGAGGAATGTTTGGATTAAAATAATTGAGTCAGTATTAGACATAACAACCGTTACAAACTATACTGTAAGTATCTTTAAGATGTTACTTAGTAACATTTTAACAATACGGTGAATTTTAGTGTGTGAAAATTATGAAACAGTGTTAAGGTTATATTTATGACAAATGCTGTATATCTATTCATCTATATTTGTTTGATTCTTCACAATCTATTAAGCTCTGCCTCCATTATGTTTCAATTAGCTTATCAATTTCCACCTTTATATTATCTATGTTTTTATATCCTGAATATTATTTTCTGTATCTTATTAATTTGAATATAGCTAGTCCTTATAAATTTATTGGAAAGACAAATATATGTATATATGTATATATACATATATGTACAATACACACATATATACTTTTGTGTGATGTGATGTGTATATATAAAATATGTGATGTGTATATATTATATATACATGGTATACTTTTGTATAATATATATATACATCTATATGTAAATGTTAAAAATCATTGGAAAATATTATTTTCAGTGCCAAAATTGAAAATAATCACCTCTTTCTAAAATGAGAATACCTCTAACATTTCCTCTATTTCTTAACAAAGTATACATAAAAGTTAGTTGTTCTCATTTATCCCCGTATAAGTACTTGCATATCCTTGCCTTGTTCCAGAACAGATATGAAGTCAACTGCATTGTCCCACGAAAACTTGAGGAATTTATTTAGGGTTTAATCTATTGTTAAAATATCACTATTTTAAAAAAAACCTACCCCCACATTGATTTTTAAACCTCTAGTGACACCAAAATATGTCCACCATGCTGAGCACCATGAGTTTGGGATGAAGTTATGTGTGTATAGGTGATCTGAATTGTGAATATGGTGATAGTCACTTTAATACACTTGTCTCTAGAAACATTCATGCAGGTCTTAATGAAAAAGGTTGTTATTTTCACATAAACTATACAAGTAATTTGTGTCTGCAAGGAATAGCCACTTTGTAGTGATTGGTATATTGATTAATAAATATTAGATATTGTGTGAGTGCTCCTGTATTCAATGTAGATGCTTATTTAGATTATTTCCCCCAAAAATATATGAATGCAAAATCATTGATGATATTTCCATTTATGGACATTCAATAAGGATATTGGGGCATGATTATTCTCACAGTATAATATTATGTAAGAATATCTTCATGTTAAACTCTGAAGTAAACTTTGCTTACCATTATATTATTTTAAAACCTTTGATAGAATGCTCCATTCTATTACACAATCCTGCACTTTGTACTGTGTTTATCAGTCACTTTTAAATTATTTGGACTAAATTTTTCAAAAGAATCTGTTGATTATTCTAAGATTTAAAATGTTAAAACTAACACTACATGCAATTTTGATGCTATTATGGCATAATTGCTCAAATCATAATATTGAAAATGAGATAAAAACAATAATGTTAAAAAATTAGACATTGAGTAACTACAATAGGAAAATGTCCAGATAAATATAATTTGCCAAATGAATAAAATATACATGTTGGTAATAGGTTTGAGTTAGCACAGCAGACATCATTTTCCATTGCTTTTCTTAAATAATTGTCATCCTACTAATTAAATGTCTCTCCTCCTCTCCTTTTCTCAGAGATCCTCCCTTAAGTGGGGTAGGAAAGGGGTAATCTTGCAAGCAAGGAATGTCTATGTTCATGTAATAAAGACATCTTAGTGACTAGGCCACTCACAATATTTAGCAACTTGTTCAACATTATCATAAGAATCAGATTAAAAAATTGCCTTTAATGATGAGAATACACTAAAAGGTCTCCCTGAAAATGTAAATGGCAACCACAGTGAGCAACCATGATATCTTAATGTACAGGACAAAGTGAACTAGGTTTGTTTAAAAGTCTCAGAATTGTCGATTTTATTGAGAGGGGAAAAAAATCAAAATATATAATGCTGACCGAGAGAAGGTAGAGTAACTCACTGTTAAATCTTTTCTGCAATAGGCTGCTTGGTATAATTATTTTATGTTCCTTGGGGGTTAATGGATCATCATAGACACATAATGGTTTTATTAACTAAAGAACTAAAAATATATCCTACATTATACTGACAAACTTCAAATTGGAGTAATTCATAAACTTATTACATATGTAAAAACACTATACAATTTTTTCTATTTTATACATAAAGTTATTATGCTTATGTATAAATATTTTTAAGAGTGAAGAGCTACCCATTCATGTATATTTATGCACATACATACAGATACTGTTATAGGAATTAGCCATGTTGTAAACTCTACTGCAATGGTTATGTATAAAATTGAACCTGATAGATATTTGACAATGTCATCAATGAATCAGGAGACCAGGATAAAAGCATGGTCTTCCTTACGCAAAGATACTACAGCATGATTCTTAGAAATTATAAGGAAAAAAGACTCCAAATTTTAATGGAATTGGATTATATATCTTTCATAGGATTTGGTTCTAAGTTAAATAATGATTACATCAGCATAATAAGTCAATAATTTTTTATTTGTTTTTAACTTTTAAATCAACCATGTTTCTCTATAAAATGCAAATTATATAAGTTTTGATTATGTAATATCCTGGCTCACAGAAGATGAGGAGAAAAGGTAAGAGAAGGGTTATCTAGATGAAAAATAGCTAAAGTTGATAGATCTAAATTAGATATTTAAGTATATTTCTTAAAGGATCAAGGGTAAGAATTAATATAATCAAAACACAACAACAGAAGTATGGGAATGGAGATTGAAAGAGAATTATAAGTAGTGTGTTCAAATTTCCTTATGCTTCAAAAAAAATCAGTTAACAAAGGTATATGTCCTTTATTTAAGTTATGGTGATATCTACCAGAAACAGTTATGAACACTAAAGGCTAAATATGCTTACCTCTAAGAAGTAGTAAAAGTATGAGGAAGGAATGGTGCAAGAAACTTTTACTCTTCATTTTTCATCCCAGAGTGTGATGCAATCAAACTGCCTTGATTCAAATTTAGTTTCACTACTTACAACCTGTGGCCTTAGTCAATTGACTAAACATCTATTTATCTTAGTTTCTTCTTTGGCAAATTGGAATTAATAGTACCTCTATTGTAGGGTTTTTATCAGGACTTAACCAGTTAATATTTTAAAAGTTGTTAGAATAGAACCTGCCATTAAGTAAGCACTAAAAAAGTGTTAAATAAACAAAAGAAAATAAGTATCATGGACATGCATAATGGCTAATGAATTTCATATTAACACATAAGTTACATTTTTAAAAAACAGTTATTAGTGCAAATATATCCATAGTACGAGTAATTGAAATATTATTTTTCTAATGGCATCTGATGTATTATAAATGTCTAAATTTATAAACACATGTTGTCTTATAAGATGGTAAGTTCTTAGAAACAAATATATTTAGGTTTTGAAGAACTTACTTTATGGGAAGGAAATACTCTATATTATAATATTTGGCATCGTGTATAATATAATTTTTGACATGGAAGGCAAAGTGAATGGAAATTGCAGAATTTTCTGAAATTAGTTGTAATCTCACTAGAAAATTGAAAACCCTTTTACATTATTTTAGTTCTAATCATTCAGTACACCAAATAATATACTTATTTTTCTTATGGTTTAAGATATTGAACATCTCACTATGCAAGATGCAAAGGAAGTTTCTTGAATCTTGAGTTCTAGAACTTAATCTAGACCAAACTTCAATTTAACACCTCATTGAATTAATACGTGTCTTCAAATCCTTAGCTGGAGAAGGAAGAAAAATAAAGAAAAGCATCTCTCAATTTCACTGTTTTATTCAATCATTGATCATTAATTTAATGTGCAATACTCAATGGGTCTCATCCTGTAGTATTTCAGAATAATTATTGTTGAAATACTGGCAGTTCTAACTTACAAGCAAGTTGTATTATAAAGTTCATTTGTAAGGCACAGAATGTAAAGGTCAGAAAAGACTTCAGAGACCATCAACTTCCCACAACACTATCTGTGTAAACCCTTCTGGAACATTCTTATCACTGACAGATGGTCATTCATCCTTTGGTTAAAAATGTCAAGTGATCACAAGTTCAGTAATTTAAAGGCAGCCCATTTTGCTTCTGGACAGATGGAGTATTTATTAAATTTTACATCTGTTAAACTGTTTCCCTATATTCGTGCATTCCTGCTACAAGTATTTATTGAATGCCAGATATGTAAAATACATCAAAATCATAGAACTTACAGTTTAATAGAAAAGACATAGAATAACCAAGAAATAACACAAATATTGAGATGAGTACAGAGATGGGAAAAAACAGGAGTCATTGTTAATGTTTAGCTGGGAAGCATGATATCCTCCACGGTCTCACGAAGAAAACACCCAGAAAAGTACTATTGCATAAAGTGAGAGAAGGGGAGTTAAATGGAGGTTGGGGGGACAGGAATGGAGGATGCCTGGAGGAGGGAAGTGGGGGAAAGATTGTTTCTTTTCAGAGGTCAGAGTGAGGAAAATGGGAGGTGTATGTTTGGAAGAGGGAGACAGACAATTGCATTCAAGAAACTGAAAAAAGGGAAAAGGTGACTGAAGCAAATGGCAAAGGAAACCAGAGAGGCAGAAAAGGTTGGGCACAATTAGAGCCCTAAAGGTTGTACCTTCTAAATTTGCTACTATTTCCTCCCTAAAGTGACATGCAATACATTTATACCCTGCTCTACATTACAATACACTTGAGTAGTTATCATCTCCACTCTCACCTCTCAGCTGAACATCTATCTCCAATTCCATCTACTATTCTTCACACTGTCACACTTCACTACTCCAACAACCTTCCTCTGCTGTCAAAGCTGTAAGTTTTTTAAGCATCCAATTCCTTATATCTTATAACAAGTTTCTCACCTACCACCCTACCACTTTCAATCCTAAAACCAATAATATATATATGTATATATAAATATGTGATTGCATATATATATTACATAATATATATAATTGCAGCACCCCACTTACCAGCACCAATTTCTGTATTCAGTATAACAGTGCATCTCCAAATTCAGTTGCTTAAATGAACAGTTTATTATTTTTCACATGTCTGAATGACTGATCAAATCAGGGCTCATCTTGAGGCAGCTCTGTTCCTTATGTCTCTCATCCTCCTTGGACCAGTGAGGTAGCCTTGGTAAGTTATTTTTATAGCTATGGCTGAAACATAAGGACAAGCCCAACTATACAAGCACAGTTCATGCTTCTGTTTTCTTTATACCTGTTAATATTTCATTGGCCAAAATAAATCAAATAAATAAGATCAAAGTCAACAAGCAGGGAAATACACTATACCTTTAATGGGAGTGAAGATGTGGAAGACCACTGTAGCAAATAGATTATACTACATTCTAGATATTCATTTTTATCATGAGTTATACTATGTTTAGATGTTTGGTACTTATGAAGTTCAAGTTCTCTTAAAAAATAATTTTATACTATCTAATGAGGTCAAGCCATCCAACAGTCAAGATATTGTTTATATTGTCAGAGTGCTATCAGGCTGTAAAGAGCATGTAAAAATGTTAAAAATTCACTAACCATCTTAGAAGAAGAGATCTAACTGTAGAAGTCAGAGACAGAATCGAGAAAAAATGTGGATGGAATTATAATCATGGTAATCAAGAATGCCAGGAGCACGAAAAGAAGAGAGAGTTGAGAAAAGAACCAACTGATACTTGCCCATCCTGTGCAACTAGTGATTTTATAAATTATTTTTTGCTGTCCAATACAATCTTTCTGCTAAGTTTATTGTGTCTAGAAATTTTTTTTAGTTCTTAATTTTCTATTTTTCCACAAGAATATTCACTGTCTACTAAATCTTTTTTTAAAATTAATATACGTATTTCCTATCTAAAAGTAGTTTATGGTCACTATGGAAAATAAAAATAGAGACAGTCAATCCTTAACATGATGCAGCATATTCTTATATTCTTTTTTCTATGTGTATTTACCATAAATACAATAAAAATCGTATGCAAAATTGAAGATTTTATTTAACTTCATTCTATGCAAAAATAGATTCTACTCAAATTACCTCTTCATTTAACAGCTTGCAGGCATGTTCATATGCTCAAATCCTTGTGTCAAACAGGTTTTCTTTTACTACTGTTTTCCTGAATTGAAATAGGATAACCTTTTCTTGAATGATAGGTTCTTTGACATTTATAAGAGAAGGGGTTTAGCAAAAACAAAATTGTAATATACAATTTATGCAAACTAAATGCAAAATACAATACAAAAATGCAATACCAATTTGTTACTAGGGCTTCTTTCTTGTCTTGGCCATATCTAAAGCACTTTAACTGATTATTGGGACTCTTTCAAAAGAAGTAATGTACCACTGATGATCATAACTTCCCCACACTTGACACAGAGCCATGACGATTTCCTGTCAAACTGTTGTTGCAGTCCAGCAATGGATTCGGGAAGATTGTTATTTCAAGGTCTCCTACTGTGGCTGTTCTGGTATGGTACATAGCCATCACGTCAGAAGATCTGCCCCACTTTTGGGTTAAATTTCTGGGCGCACTTGAATTTCTGAGCCAGAGAACAGAGGTTCAGAAAGGAGATTTATTTAGGGTGAAAAGGCCAGCATGTGCCTTTTTAAAAGAGTGCATACTTCAGCCTTGTGATTAGAAAAACTTCCTCCTAGAGTCTGCAATAGGCTGATTTCAAATCCTAGTTTATGGTGCGTAGAGAGGTTTTGCCTTATTCTGTGTCTTCTTAGATATGCTAGTTAGATGGTGGAAGAATTTGGTCTAGGGAGGCTAATCCAGTGGTATTTTAGGCAAAAAAAATCATCAAATTAATTATTTGTTTTCTAGGTTTCATTTGGGTTTGATTTCCCTTAAATATTTAAGCATAATAACTCTGTGCAAAAATTGACAAAAGGCCCGTAACAAAACCCAGAAATTCCTGAATTTTCCAGTCCAAAAACCATTCCCTACAGGCAACAACTTTTAATTTTTCAAATTATTTCCTTGAGTATTTATTCCAATCTTTAAAAATAATATACTATGCTACTTTTCCTTAATTTATTGATTTTATAGATTACCTGTTGATAATTTATGATACTAGAAGAGCATTTAGCTTTCCAAGACTTATCACCCTCTCTTTACTCATACATACATATACAAGGACTTATAATTATCATTTTTTATTGTTGTCTAGACTAAGATACTGTTGTCAAAGAATATACTCTGTATGCTTTGAATCATCTGAAAATTTTTGAGACTTGATTTATGGACTAGCACATGGTTAATATTTATAATTATGTTCAGTATGCTTAAAATAATATATATTCTACAGTCACTGGGTGAAATTCTCTATGCAAAGCTTCTGCACAGCAAAATAAATAATCAACAAAATAAAAAGACAACCTAAGGAATTGGAAAAAATATTTGCAAACCACATATCCTATAAGGTGCTAATACTCAAAATGTAAAAGGAATTCTTGCAACTCAATATCAAAAAACCAAATAACATCATTTAAAAATGGGTGAAGTACCCAAGTAAACAATTTTCCAAAAAAGACATGCAACATATATGAAAAAATGGCCAAGAACACTAGCCACTGGGAAATGCAAATCAAAAACACAATGAAATATCACCTCATATCTGTCAGAATGGCTATTATCAAAAAGACAACAAATGTCAAATTCTGGCAAGGATGTGGAGAAAAGGGAACACTTGTGCACTGTTGGTGAGAATATAAATTGGTACAGCCATTAAGTAAAATAGTACGGAAGTTTCTCAAAAAATTAAAAATAGAACACTAAGTGATCTAGCAACCCACTTCTGGGTAAATATCCAAAGGCTTTAAAATATGAAATCACTATCTGGAAGAGATAATTGCAGTTCTACATTCAGTGTAGCATTATTCACAGTAACCAAGATATGGAAACCACCTAAGTGTCCAGCATCAATTGATGGATAAATAAAGAAAATGTGAGATATATAGATATATAGATATATATATATGTATATGTATGTATATGTATATATATATATGTATATGTATGTATATATGTATATGTGTATATATATATATATATATATATATATATATATATATATATATATATATCTCCACACACACATACACACACACACACACACACAATGGAATGTTATTCAGTCATCAAAAAGAAGGAAATTTTGCCATTTGCAACAATATGAATTAATCTGGAGGGCATTACACTGAGTGAAATAAACCAGACAGAGAAATACAAATACCATATGGTATCACTTATATGGGAAATCTATTTAAAAAACAAACAAACATACAAACAGTTGAACTCACATAAACAGAGAGTAGAATGGTGATCAGGGAAATGGAGAAAAGTTGACCAAAAGGTACAAGCTTTCAATTTAAGATGAATAAGTTCTAGAGACCTAATGTGCAGCATGGTGACTATAGTTAATAATAATGTTTTGTACACTTGAAATTTGCTAAGAGAGTAGATTTTAAGTATTTTCATCACAAAAAAAGGTTACTATGTAAGGTGATGAATATATTAATTAGTTTGATTGTAATAATCATTCAGTGATGCATATGTATATATCAAGCATCACCTTGAACACTTTAAATATATTACTATGTTATTCATTAATTATACCTCACTAAAGCTGTAAAAAAACTGGTTCTTGGTACATAGCAGACACTAAATAATTATTTGTTCAATGAATGAATGAATGAATGCCTGACCTGGAAGAGATGACAAAAAATAAATAATAAAATCTATATAATTCTGGATTTAATTATTTCAATTGAGACATATAATTTAAACAGTAAAGTTTCTTGATGGATTGAACCTTTTTATCATTTTGAAGTAGCTTTAATTTTTAGTAATGCTTTTTGCAATAAAGTGCGTTTTGGATGTCGTCAATGTTTTTCAACCTGCTTTCTTTTAATTAGTATTTATATGTCTATCTGATGGTAAAGGTTACATTAAACCTTTTTATATTTTTCTATTTCAGATTTCTCATAAATAACATGACTGGCTTTTATTTTTTTTTTATCAAACAATCATTTCCTTTTCACTGGAACATGCTATACATTAATATTGGATTGACCAAAAAGTTCATTAGGGAAAACCCAAACGAACTTTTTTGGCCAACCCCATGTAATCATTACAATATTTACATTTAATTCTATCTTCTTATTTTGTGATTTCTATTTATCCCCTCTGTTTTTATCCATTATTGTTTTTGGTAGGATTGAATAATTACTCTGTTACCATTCTATATTGTGTTTTCTATTAATATGAACATTACATGTTTTGCTTCCATTTTTTATTGGTTATCATGTACAGAAAGGAAGAAGTTAAATAGCTAACCTCTAATTCATTCCTTCCAAGATTACTGGAAGGATGCTTATGGGGGAAATAAAACAGGCAGGTGGCCTGGCCTAACTTCCTGATCAACATGATAACTGCAGCTCTAGGTAGATAAATTAATGATATTTTCTAGGAGGTAAGTCTTTATCTATGGAATATTTTAAACAGGAATCCCAGGCTAACAGATTACTTATAGTAATGAACCTTTTAGAATCTATGGATTTGTGTATTGTTCTCTAAGAATGCATCACGTAACTGGGAGCATGGAATAGATATATTTCATAAAATAAACACTTCCAGCATTGTGAGGTAATAACTTATGTACCACACTTAAAGAAGTCTTTCAATCTGGGCCAGATACTGGGTGCCCCATAAGAGAAAAAAAGATTTGGGAGTTACCTCAATGCCTAGATCTCTCCCTGCTTTGTCAGAGCCTCTGGATCAGCTCTATTCTTGAAATTAATAGTAAAGCTTGATAAAGGATGTGAATTTGATTTGAAAATCAGATATTTTGTAATGGCTCATCTGGATTTCAACATGCAGTCAATACTTATCAAATCTAACTTGAATCAAAATCTTTGCTATCCTGCTTGATAAAATAATTACTTTGAAATACTGAAAGAGTTTATTCTCTGTCAATTTATATAATATGTCTGTATTTATTTTAATTCTCTATTTTATAATAAAAAGATTTGTTTGTTTATTTGTTTGGTAGTTTTATACAATTAGTATTTATTTGTTGGTGTTTCTTTTCTTCCATATATTTATCCCAGTGTTTTGCCTCTTCATTCCTTCTTACCCCTCAAATAATCCATTTGGGATCACTTTCCTTTACACTGATATATATCCTTTATAGTTTCCTTTAATGTAGTTCTCTCAGTGGTGAACTTTATGATTATGTTTGCTTGAAAATGATTTTGAAATATATAATTCATTGGGCATAGTATTCCTGGTATTTTATATATATATATATATATTTTTAAATCAAAGTTCTCATCCTACTCTCTCCAGTAAAAATATATTACAGAAGATAGTAATAGATATATAATATAACATTTCATAGTATATTTTATGTCTTATTTTCTATTCTGTATTTCCATATTTTTCTCTCTGTAGTCTTCAGTAATTCTGCTCAATCAATCTCATTTAGTTGTGACTAATCTATAGGTTTGAATTTCAGTTTTTGTATTTTCTATTTTCAGAGTTTTTATTTGGTTATTTTCCAAATTGATATTCCATTTTTAACAGTTTCTTGTTCTCTGTAAATATTTTCAGGATTTTTCCCATCTCTTTAAAAGTCTGATTATTTCATAGCATACACCTGATAATTTGATTATCTAATGTTTTTGTACTGTATCTTTTATCTATTTTTTACTGGTTTTCATTCATTGTGTCTTTTTTTCTTTTAAATCTAGTTATTTTAATCTGTAGCTTAGACATTATGTAAAAATTAGTTTATGGGATAATCTGATGCCTAGGTTAGCAGAACTTTTCCCCAGAGAGGAGTTTCATGCTTCATTTGGAATCTTTTGGGCACTACATATCCAGAAGATATTGAATCCAGTTTTAACATTTGACGTTCCCTGGACCATTCAGGTAACAGAAGACTGGGCTGAAATTGGTGAGGTTCTGATAATTCCAGTTATTTTTAACATGAAGTTTTAGCTAATCAGTGTCCCAGCTTCAGGTGGGGAATGTTGTAAGACTCTGTCTCTTGTGCAAAATTTGAGTTTTACCTCTAACTTCTTCGTCTCTTGATGCTGCCAAAGATACAACTCAGTTTCACAGCTGTTTGCTCTATATAGTCAAATGCTCAGGGTAAAGAGAGTTTATAGTGCTGGGCTTAAATATCTGGATTCTTAACTTTTCCTAGAATTTGGATGGATTAATACTGATATTTTTTAACATTTCTATCACTTTTCGAAGTTTCTTTTAAGGATAATGACTACATAGCTTATAGAATTTTTATATAAAGAGAAATGGAAAACACTGATGTCATGTAACTTTTGTTTTTTTCTATCATTTCTCTTGTCAGTTTGTGTCAATGAAACTATATTGCTTCTGTATTATCAAAAGTGAAATATAAGAACGTTAATGGCAAGAAATGGTGACAAAATTCCCCATTTATAAGTTATTTTACACATAGAAAAACTGAATAATCCTGAATCTAAGTCACTATTAATTCAGTTCTAAAAATAAACAAATTCACAACTTGACTACTAATACCTCTGAGACTAAATAAAAAATTGTGCCTAAACTTTTTATACAGCAAATTTATATTTGTAAAAAATTGTTGGGGCTTCCCTGGTGGCGCAGTGGTTAGGAGTCTGCCTGCCAATGCAGGGGACACAGGTTCGAGCCCTGGTCTGGGAAGATCCCACATGCCGTGGAGCAACTAAGCCCGTGAGCCACAACTACTGAGCCTGTGCATCTGGAGCCTGTTCTCCGCAACAAGAGAGGCCGCGACAGTGAGAGGCCCGCATACCGCGATGAAGAGTGGCCCCCACTCGCCGCAACTGGAGAAAGCCCTCGCACAGAAACGAAGACCCAACAGAGCCAAAAGTAGATAAATAAATAAATTTATAAAAAAAAAAATTGTTAATACCCACAGGTATATAATCCTTTCCTTAAAATAAATAATTGTTTTCCCTGTGAAAAATGTAATATGAAGAAATAAAAATAAGATAACTTCATTATTTTACCAAATAGAGTTGAAATAGCATACTCAGGTGGCCTTGAGTTGTCTGTCTCCTCTCCCCCTCCCTTTCATCTCCTGCCTTGGCAATCCCCTAAGTTTCAGATATTTAAAAGTACATGGTTATTCAGTGAGGATTTTAGTTAAGGGGAAATCATTATATATAACTCAACTCTCACTTTCCAACATTCTGATTTACTGGTTAGGCAAAGGTTGAGTATGTGAAAACAACCATCTAATTAAATTGTCAAGGACCAACTCGTTACTGGTAAAATTATGTTTACCTTAAAGAGAAGTATTTCACATTTATTTTAGAAGATTTATCATGAATAGGAAAGTTGCATGCTTTACTTTGTCCTAAAATTATTTTCTTATGGGACATTAACCTCTGAAACTTTGTCTTGCAGTATTATATATCCATTAGATATTTTCATGTCACAAAATTGTAAATTTTTTTATATCCATCCTCATTTTGGATCACTTTTTAAAATACAATCAAAGCTTTTTCTATGCTATAATTTTCAGAAGCAAAAGCCAGTCACTCTCTTATAGTACAGTTGAGAGTCGTTTGTATATTTACAGAGGAAAGGATGCAAAAAAGTAGTTTTAGATGTGTAAAGGGAGTACATTTACAGCTTTCTAAATTACATGTGTGTTTAAAGTATGTTACCCTAGTGCCGTATACTACCACATCTATTTTTTGCCTTTTGATTACAAGATAACCAATTAACTCCAATACATTTAACATGTTAATGTAATAAATATTTCCAGAGAACAGTAAGTCATATTCAGTATAGTAATGTTTGCAATAATTCATATTATTTATGAGACAAAAATAAGAACTAAAATATCCTTAAGAGCAAAATCTGTACATGAATTAAAAATGTAATTTCACAAACACAATTAGAATGGCTTACTAGTTTAAGTTACTCTAAATGACTCCAATAGTTTTACAAATGGATATAAAAATATTTATTATATTAAAAATGCATGACAAAATTTACCACTTTTACCATTTCTAATTGTACAGTTCAGAAGTATTAAGTGTATTCACATTGTTGCACAACCAATCTCCAGGACTTTTTTATTTTGAAAAACTGAAACTCTATAACCATTAAACAACTACCTATATCTCTCTCTCAAGTAAAATACCTATAAATTAAGAAAATCTTTAAAATAAGACATAATGGTTCTTACTTACCCAGGATCTTTTTCTCCCTTCTTTGTTCTCAGCAGAACACAAATTTAACTCAAGTAGTCCCTCCATTGCCAACCCCAGGATGAATACAAACCAATAATAAAATCCCTATTCCCAGTGATTGTCTCAAGAACCTAGGCTTAAGCCAATCACCACATGACTTTCTCCTGTTAATCATTTTTGCTGTTTAGAAGTAAGCATTTGTACTGAGTTTACTAAATAAAGTCTAAGGAAGAACTTATAATGAATAGTTCGGAGATAGGTTTTTTTTTCTCTCTAATTAAACTTAAAGAAAGAAACAGACTGTCTTAATTGCTACTGAAAACCACATTATAACTGACAAAGATAGGTTTCCTGTTATATGAGATAACAAATGTCATAAAAATTGAAGTCAGATTGATTGAGAATTTTGTTATAGACACTTACATTTATTCATGATAATCTTATATTTTAACATTATATAATAAATGTTAAATTACTGTTGACCCATAACATATAATAACTAAAATTAGAAGTCAAAGTAATTCTTACTTTTTACTTAATAAATTTAGATTGACTAAAGATTCAAGCTGTGAAAATTATAGGGAATATACTGTATCAAAGTTTAATTTTTTTTTTTCCAATAAGGATAGCATATATGAATTTTTATATCTCCAAAATGGAAAGATATAAATTAATACATTTTAAATGTGTTGATTTTATTGTGCTCAGTGTGTAAGGCAGTGTCCAAAGCCTGTGATCACTGAATAAATGTGAATTGATTGAATGATCATTACTATGCTGAATCCACCTACACTGAATATATAATAAATTTGTCTAAATCATATTAAAACCAAAATAATTGGTCAAAAATAGAATACATTTTTAAAAGAAATTATATCTCTGCTTTTAGATGACTACCAGTACCATTTTCTATGTATTGAATGAATGTCTTACCTGTCTACTTTGCAAAAAAGAAAAACTTACAAATTATAAGTCACAGTGGAACCCAGATTCATTCACTATTATTTTCTTCTTTCTGTGAAGGGGAATCAGATATAATACAGAATCACATAGGCAAATACAGGAAATGGCCTAGTGCCTATGCAAAGTACTTATGCAAAACTATCAGCTTTAGGGGATCAATAATAAACTGTTAAATTGCTACATTCACAACTGCAAGAAAGTCAGCAAGAAGCTTGGCAATGAAGAAACAGAAAATTCTCTGAACATACATACCTCTCCTTTTGCTGCCTGCAGCACATTGGCCCTGTGTAGTGACTGGATGACACAGAAAAATACCAGAGAATCCTCTCTCCTGTCCTGGCAAGGCCTACACTTTTCTCTCAGGTGCTTTGTTTCTCTGCAGGTGAAAGAATCTTCCTTGAGAAAATCCAACTTCTGGAGGGAAAAAAAGCCAACCTCAGCTCTTGAGCTATAACACAGTCAACAAGTGCTTATTTTCACAAGGTTTAAATATTCATCAATCTCCAATAGTTGCAGGCAATGGGGAAACTAAGCTGACCAGGAGAGGAATGCTGTCCCTGTGTTAATGTGATAAGAAATGGTATTAAGCATTTCAACTGCATCATATTAACACTGTATCATAAACCTTACTTTCCCCCAGCACAATACAGAAATCATTATTATGTTAAGACTTTCTTCCAAATAAATAATTGGAAAAAGAGCTAATGGGATAGGAGATCTAAAAGGCACTGTGATTTCAACTATTTTCTTTACAAAAAAATGTGTGTCTTTACAACTCTTCCCCAAATTAAAATGTCTGAAAACATTTGGTTTATACTATCTTCTGGAAATAATAAAATAATTTTGTCAGGAAATTTTTATTACTCAATATTCTTATTCTCTTTTGGCAGAAAGGTACAAATAGGTGTTTGGCTCTGTGTGTATGTTTGTGTGTGTGTGTGTGTGTGTGTGTGTAACTTCACATGTGTGAAGGCCTGTATGGGATGTGCATGTAAGGGTATGTGTATCGGTTTTTACAGAACAGTTAGAATTAGAATAGAATTAGAACTGGAAATGGTCTATAAAGTCGTGTAAGATATTGACCTTCAAAGTTTCCAAATGACTTGTGAAGAAATCTACATGTCAGTATATGTATTGTAGAATTCCTATTCTGTTCTTTAGAAAAATGGACAAATTTTAGAGTAAAAATTCATTAGTAAATCAACATTTAATAACCGTAAGCAAAATTATTTAAAATATTTTGGCCATAAAATGGTTCAGCTATCTTGTTTCAACATATAGAATAAAAGGAATTACTTTTTCTATTTATTTATTTCATCTTGGAAGAATATAAATTATGTTCACCCAGAATTTGGAGACACAGGTGAAGTTTTATGTACACCTTTCATATTTAGAAAGACAGTATCATTTAATTACTTAATGACTACTTAGTCAAGATTATAGAAGTTAGTGTTCTCCATTATGCTTTGTCTATATCTTAGCTAAATTGAAATCATATTTTAGAATCATTTTTATGCTTTCATCTTCAATGTCAATCTTAGAATCTTTCTAGTAGTAGAACAGGACACTTTTTGTGAATTAATTAATGATTAATCATTGACTACTGACCTGGATGGTATAGTTTCCTGGAACTGAAGCCTAAATCTAGTTTAATATTTGACCAGTTTGCCTGGACATGTTATACACATAGATTACAAAGATGTTTAGTAGATTTCTAAATTAAATAATTCTGGGTTTTATAGTTGATTATAACAAGTGAAATATTTTATTTTAAAAGGTGAATATTAAGACAATTTATATACTTTCTTTTCTGCTTTTTCAAAAGAAAACGAATCTTAGGTTTGCAAATCATCAAAACATTAAAATAGATGATATGCCTAGTTTTCAGTGCTTTGCATTTATTAAATATACTTTATTCAATATTGTGTATGATGCATATCTTCATTATTTACTACTTGAAAAATTTTCTATGTTACTTGTATCTGAATCAAGTTCCCAATTAAGCAGTGAATAATGGAGAAAAGAAGAGCAGTGAGAAGGAAATAGCTTCTCTTGCTGGTTTGGAAGAAAGGTAGGAAGTCAGAAAATCAGGAAGAAAGAAAAAAAAAGAAAGAAAAAAAGAAAAAGAGAGAAGGAAAAATGGAGGAAAGGAAAGAGGAAGGGAGAAAGAGGAGGGAAAATAGAAAAGGAGAATGAAAGCTCTGATCTTGATATATACATAGTTGCCCATAAACACCTGGGATTACCTAAGCAAATATTGGAAGTTCCCCTCCCTAACCACTTTCACACACCCACAGGGTGCCTTCTGTGATTTTTTTTTGTTTTTTTGCTTCCCAAAGTTTGGGAATTAGTGTTGGGTTAAAAACAAAGGAATAGAAGACAAGTACCACATTCAAGAAGAACCAGTTTTGCACACTCAAAATTAAAGTCACAATAACAGGAAAGGATTTCAAGGGTTCTCTAGTCCAACTGCCTCATTATTTAAATGGATAATTAAGATCTGGGACACTGTTTAGGTCAGTTCAAGCTGCTATAATGAAATATCATACATTAGGTGGCTTAAAAAACAAAAATTTATGTCTCCTGTTCTGGAGGCTGGGAGTCCAAGCCAAGGTGTTAGCATGGTCAGGTTCCTGGTGAGGGCTCTTTTCCTGTTTATATCTTCACATGGCCTTTACTTGGTGCATGCATGGAGAGAGAGAGAGAGAGTGAGAGCCTGTGTCTCCTCTTTTTGTAAAGGCACTAATTCCATCACGAGGGCCCCACTCTCAAGACCTCATTTAACCGTAATTGCCTCCCAAAGGCCTCATCTCCAAATACCATCACATTGGGAACTGAGCTTCAGCATATGAATTTTGGGGAGGCATAAACATTCAGTCCATAACAAACATTGAGTGATTTGCTCAAAGTCAAACTGCTAGTTGGTGGCAGAAGGAGAAGACCCTGACTCAGATATTCTGAAAATTGCTCTGATGTCACTTCCACTGCGAGGTGATACAACAACTTTTATTCAAAGGGGTTAAAAGGAAGGGAAAGAAACAAATCATCAAGGGTCTCAATCTAATCCAATCTTTCTAAAGGATATGATTTGGCTTTATTCTATCAGGCCTCCTCTAAGGCATTGCTCCATCAATGTTTCCATCTTCATTTTATCTCTCCATTAATGGTCTCCGTGACCATATTTCTTTTCTACTCCTCAATATATTGCTGAGTCTGGTTTCATTCTTCACACTCTTCAAAAGTTTCAGAGCATAATCACACATTAGGGGACAGCAAATATTATTCCTATTTGAAGTTATATATCACCCAAGTGACAGGAGATTTTATGTATATTACTTATTTATCCATCTAAAATCATTTAAGAATTATTTACATTTCAGAGACGAGAAAACTCGTATTGAACTATGAAGTAACTAGTCCATTATTGTTCAAATTTTGTCTAACAATACAGATCATTGCTGCTTATCACAGTTGCCTTATAAATTCCTTCATAACCTGCTTACTTTCAAGTTACATTAAAATTTTTTTCCCAAGATTTTATTGATTTGATTTCTCATTCTAATACACCAAACTTTCTCTTACTAAGTGCTACAACTAATGACCTCTTTTAAATTCTTGATTTCGGATTAATTTCCACAAGATTACTTCTTGGCTTTGGGCATTATCAACTTTCCCTCTCTTCTGATACAGAGGGGCATTTAAGAGTGTGAGCTGCAGTCAGAGAAACCAGTTTGAACCTTATCTCTAACACTTACTAGATATGGGTGGCACTAAACGAATTTAACAATTTTCTGTTTCATTCACTTCATTTGTAAAATTAGGAACATAACATACTATTTCAGAAGTCTGTGGGGAGGATGACAGGAGATAAAGTATGTAAAGAGCTTAGTACCCTGTT
The DNA here is from genome assembly GCF_009873245.2 of Balaenoptera musculus. NCBI lineage: Eukaryota > Metazoa > Chordata > Mammalia > Artiodactyla > Balaenopteridae > Balaenoptera > Balaenoptera musculus. Next base: position 34,789,435 of record NC_045802.1, on the reverse strand, counting down.
TAACACCTAAGCACTCTACTAAAGGTACCCATCATTTCCTACTAAAATGTCTGCTTCCTTCTTCTTCTCTCTCCTGGCTTTAAAGCCATACCTCTCTGATTTCTCTTTCTCAGTCTCTTATGGCTGCCTCTTGATTATTATAATACAGATTTCTGCTTTTGACTCTTCTCATCCCTTTAGCCATTATCCTTAGATGATTTTACTAAGTATATGGTTTCACCTGCCATGACTATGCTGATTTTTTTAAAAATATAATTACATTTCTAATTCTCGCCTCTGTCCAGAAATCAACCTGTACGTCTAAGTACTCTTGTAATTATTTCTCAAATAAGGAATATGAAACACATCAAGTTCAATAGATTATCACTTTTCCCCCATAAAAATATGCTCCCAGTTATCAAAAATAGAAACCATGGTCATCCAGAAATTTTCTCAATTCCTTACCAATTGCCATCCATATGTTTTAATATGGAAGACACGCTCCTCACATCTTGGTTTTCTTTACTGCTATTAACCCATCCCTAACATTCTACTCAATGGCCTCAATGGCCTCACTGGCCATCACCTTACTGACCAATTTGTCTTCCCTAAAGTGTTTTGCTTTACTATTCTTGGGCATATTTAACCATGCTGTTTTCTCTATGTCTTTTTCTGTCTAGTAAATTCCTTTGTAATACTCTTAACTTTTAAATGCCCTCTTTTATTTTCCTCCATAAATTCTCCAAGATTTAATGGATTTACTTTATGGGTTTCCATTAACACTTTGCAAGGGCCTCTCACATGACATGGTATTATAATCATTTTGATGTCTCTCTGCTTTCAGAAAAGAAGCTGAATATTATTCACCTGTGTATACAACTAGATCTCAAAAATCTTTAATACCAAGTAATTGAATATTAATTTATTCCCCAGTTATAATATTTTTTCCTTTGTGAAGAAAATAATTCACTCTCATACAAAATTTCTTATAATATGGTTTCCAGGAAAAAAATGGCAAAAGGTTGAGAGTCACTCTATAAAAGTACATATTTGCTCTAATTACTTGTTAATGCCTACAATATATAATGTTTGACACCAAAAAGAATATGTCACATACAAATAAATTCTGAATAAAAACAATAAATTAACTCACACTCAAGAACTAGACAAAACCACTACTCGTGAATCTCTCATTATTCCTTCCCTATGCCACCCCCTGCCTTCCTCTCAGATATAACTGCTAGTCTGAATTGTATGTTCATAATTCCCTTTTTTTCTAAAAAATATGGCTGTTTTACATATGTAAGTATTTTTAAACAGTGCTAAGTTGTTTTCCAAAGCAGTGGGATCAATTGATCTACTGCCTGCAGACCAGCAGTATATGAGACTTCCTACTGTTTCACATGTTCACACACACTTGGTTTTGTTAGACTTCTTAATTTTCACCAATTTATCAAGTATAAACACGTCTTAATAACTAAATAGTCTTGATTTTAACTTCTCTGATTACTAATAAAATTTAGTCTATATTTATTTTTCTCCCTTTAATTAACCAATAACCAATATGTTCTGCCTGTTGCTTCTTACTGCCCAACATGAGTTTCCAAAAAAGGATTAAGGTTTTAGTACAATATGATGAGATTAGCTTGGCCAAATAATTTCAAAGGCTATGAGAATTTAAGAACCAGTTGTCCTTTAGCTAGTGTAATATAAGGAAAAAGAGCAGATTCATAAAACAAAGTTATTCTATTTTTCACTGTTGTCCATTTAAATCATAAAATGGGTTGTATAGACTCTGAGATTCAGAATTTTTAATACAAGTAATGAAAGTTAGAGCTTACCCAATCCAACACAATTTTAAATAAATTATAAAAATTCAGCACATAAGAAAGACAAATGATCTGATCAAGGTCATAGACATGGTTAGAGAGAATCAGAGCTAAAATCTATCTTCTTCCTATTCAGGATTCTATGCCAACCTACAGGATTCTATGCCAGCCCAAACTGAGAATAGTTTATAACAGACTCAAATAAAGAAGAATAGAAATCTGTGAGCAGGTAATGTTCAATATAATATTAATATTCTATATCTATTTTTACTGTTGTTGCATATTCATTGTTGACTGATAAAATTAGAAAATCTTCCTACTGTAGAGCATTGCTCTGCAACAATAATAATTTCTCCAAAGGAATGTAGACTAGCAGATATTAGAATAATATTAAAAAAAAGAACCCTATATCTGCTGATAAAAATTGCTTTGTTATAAAAATATACAAGTTTATAATTATAATACAGTTTTTCATTAAAAAGCTATGTTATGCAGTTGTTCATGTCATAATCTCATAGACCCCACAAGAAGGAAGTATTTCTTCTTTGAAATTACAAAAATGGCATTGTAATATGTGGATTAAGAATGTGAGAGGCCAATTGAGCCTTCTAAAGTCACAGCTAAATTCATCATAAAGTCAAATTAAAATCAGCTCCTAATTCATTACATGCCTCTGTAAGTTCACTTATGCATTGCTTCAAAGCTTTTGTTGTTTATTCTGTGAAATTTAAGGCATTTATGGTAGTCATCTTCATGTTTAATTATAAACAGATCATAATATCCAAAATTAAAAATTTATAGGACTGTAATTTAATGAAAGGTAAAAGATAAATATGTAGCACTATAAGATAGCAGTAAATAGACTTAACTACACCTACCTAGCCATTAGTTAGATACTTAGTGGCATGACCGTCACTTCTCTAAGTCTAGTTTCCCCATATATGGAATGAGAGGTATATAACACTAATTGGACCCTAAGGCATCTTACTACTCTAAATGTGTATAAATCTAATAGGTAATTCTAACTTTACAAATTACACAAGCCAATCAAATATGAGTTTATCTAAATTAATTCTATTTTGTATTCTTAAGGGGTTTTATTAAACTCAATATATGACATTACATTTTTGTCAATGGTCTCAATATTTTTTTCTCACAGTATAATAAAATAATTGGTTAAAATTTAATGCAAATCAAAAGAAAGACACCAATCTGTAAGCACAAAATAAAAGGACCTTCAATATCCTAATTTATTTATTTCATTACTTCATATACTTTTTCTATCAGGTCCATACAATTTTGTAACCTTATGTACATCTGAAACTCCTTTGGCAATAATATGTCTTTCTTTCCCCAGTAAGCACTCCTTGGAATGAATTTAGCACACCAGAGAGCATTTCTATCCATTCCTACAATAAATTCTGCATCTTCTTCAAGACTTTATGATCCTCATTTTATTTGCTATTGAACAGACAATAACAAGAAGATCTTCTGAAATCTAATGTATATTTTAGTTTTTTGTTTTCCCTGACTAGACTAAAGGTATGGATAGGAAAATCAAACTTCTGCATTTGTAGCTTTTGCAGAGTGTATGTAAATTATAATATAGAAAGTCTGAAATCCATCTGCTATTTACTTAGGACACTAGACAAAAAATTGGTTCATGCTTAGAGTGACTAAAACACTAAGTTTTTTTTTAATAGTCTGAGGAAAAAAATTTCTATAGCCCTAGGGTATGGGTAGAATGTCCTGAATGCTTTGTCCTCCTTCTTGACAAGTAACCTTATAAAGTAACTGATATAGTGTGACATTTAAGAATCTGAAGAGAATGAGCAATTAAAATGCACTCCTTTAAAAAGTCAGGTAAACCAGACAGACATTGGACCAGTCAGTTATTGCTATTAGTTGTAAATATCATATATATTTATATGTTAGTTATATATATGATATTTATATATACACTATTTACTGAGAACATATTCAATAGCTGTACTTATGGATGTGTATTAGATGAGAGTAAAGCTATGATTTTTTAAGAAGTCATTACTTTTTTGGTTTGAATGCAATTGATATTTGGAATAAATAACTCAAGAATTAGTTAATAAGTTGGAATGAGAAATAAAAGTCATAAAATGTTATCTTATCAGATACCAACAATAGTAAGGTTGTTAGGAGTGCTGGCTCTGGAGCCAGTTTGTCTGGATTTGAATTCCAGTTCCACTACTTACCAGCTATTGGACCTTGGACAAGCTACTAAAACTCTCTGTTGAAATTATTCTAAGTGTTCACATCTGATTCCCCTCTCCTTCTTAAGCATAGGGGAAAACTATATTTCTCCATCTCTTATAGATGGGCAAGAAATGTGATGAGTTTTGGCCAATGAAGTATTGTCAGAAAAGATGTCTGTACAGCTGGGCCAAGATTGATATGAGTGGCCATGTTATCTCCTTCCCACTATAGTGACCCTGAAAGCTAAGAGATGGGTTGGAGGAATCACAAACAATGGAACCTCCATCAACCTGGTCCCTAAGTGAGAGTACATGGAGACCAACAATGGACATGTGATTATATTATAGCAAGAAAAAAAACCTTGGTTGTGTTAAGCTGCTGAGGGTTGGAATTTGTTACTGCATATAACCCTGCCTAATATGGCTCGTATACTCACCGTGTCTCAGTTTCCTCATCTATAACTGGGATAACAACAATATCTAGTTATTTTATGGTTGTCAGCAAGACTTTATGGAAATGAGATAAAACAGTTTTAATTCCTATTAAAAGTAGTAGTATATATAACCCCTCACTTAATAGATTTTAAATTCTAGAACATTCTACCTGTCATAAGGCCCAGATTTAACTAGCAGTGAGTTAACCTTTCTGCAATGCTTACCACCACAAATTGAAAAACAAAGTCTCACATTCTGCTTTAATATAAAATATTTCTACTAGGATATGTAATATTTTTGTCATGTGAAATATTTGCATGTTGACAGATATTCCAGTTGCTGACTTATTAATGGCACCATTCATTTTTAGAAACAATAATTTTTTCTATTATACAGAAGGAAATACTAGCTAGGTAAGAGGAAGAAGTGGGGGAGGGTAAAGAGAAACACTAATGAAGATTATGAAAGATTACTGCAGGATTCTCCTGTAATTCTCTGATTATAGCTTTATCTATCAAGCTCTGGAATTGAAGACCATTTGAATTCATCTCCAACCCTGGGAGTGAAATAAAAAATTTCTTTTTTGCTTCAGAAATTTAAGCTCTTTACAGACATACTTTTTACTTAATCCTCATGACATCAGAGAAAGGTATTATTTCCTATACTTTGCAGATAAGAAAAATATACCATAGACCACAGGAAGAACAAAAGAGAGTCACTCCTTACCCAAAGGCATTTACTCTGTGGGGAAAGCAACTCTAAGATCTTCATTTCCATTAAGTTCCTCATTTATTTCTCTCTCTCATGGTTGAAAGTAGAGCCAAAAATGAAAAGAACTATTACTGAAAGCAATAAAAGGAAACATTTTCCCTGGAGGAGCAAAGTATTTTTATATTATTTTCATTTTGCTGAATTTAGTGAAGAATGTAATGACCAAGGAAAGAAACAAGTGGATTAGCAGCTCTCGCTGGACCAACAGTCTCTAGATGCTAGATGTCTCTGTCATCCAGCAGAGACAAAAATTAGAATATGACATTTTCAATATATTTAATTTGGAGAAAAAGAGTACCATATCTCTTCAATAAAGTTAGTCACATTACATTTTAACTTTGATTAAAGAAATATTAATTAAATCATTTATGCTCACATTAGATAACAATATTATATTACAGTCAAAGAACATTTATATTAATACACAATATTATACCCGTTAAAAAATAAATACAGCTTTGGCAAATACTGCATAGACTCTCCTGTATCTAGAAATTTATCATCTATGCCGCTAGTAAACTTAAAGGCATTTTAGAATATTTTATAAAAAATTAAAATCTAAGAGATTAGTGCTTTTAGTCATTTAATAATTATTAATTGAACATTTACTATCTGCCTAGTCTGTGCTAACCATTATCCATAAAGAGCTTGTTATTTAGTTGGGAAATACAAGTCAAGATAGAGCAAAATATTAAGAAATTTACCTAACATTTGACAGAATAATCGGCTCTCTTACCCCAATGTATAATGAACTTTATAAAACAATTAAAAAAACTATCAATTATCTCCCAAAAATGAAAAACATGAAAGAAATTTTCCATTTTCCAAAATTATTACTCTTTCAATAAGAACAACAATAAATGGTATTTGACCTATCATATTGGAAATAAATAAAAACACATTATCTAGTAATGATATCAAAGTAAAGAAATTAATACCCTCATATACTGCAAGTACTATTGCATATTACTAAAAAAATTATTGAGATATATTTATTAATCCTTGAGATATATTTATTGTGGAATACATTATAAATTTTTATATTTATATATTATTAACAATAATATATTGAGATATTATTATATTTGTATTTATACTGATATATTATATCCATTCAGGAAACCTTAAATTCCTACATCCCATTTTAAACATATTCAATGTTTAGTAACCTATACTAAATAATCATGAATGTTTACAAAAATGTGGATAAAGGAAGCGTCTCTGAAAACATATTTATATGAAATGTTGAAATACTTAAAATGTTTATATCCACCTGGTAAACCTATCTGAGTGAATTCTTTTCTGTCCAAAAATGATACAGATGAATATGTAAAGACATGCAAAATATTCAAAAGTTAGTACAAAATATAAACGGAATTATTTGAAAAATCTCTAATTCAGTAAAACCCATAGGAATCAAAATTGATGTAGACGAAGGCACCAAAAATGGAATAAATAAAGTCACATACACTGGACTGGGAAGAATATGCAAGTTCTGAGAAACAGCAGACAATATAGGAATTTTTAATTGAAGAAAAATGTATTGGCAAATAGCAATAATTATGCAGTGTGCTGGAAATAAAAAGAGCTATGGTCTATTCTGAGTGAAAATGAATGATGGGAAGGAGAAAGAAAGGAGAGAATGGAACTAATTTTTTTACATTTTTACGGCTAGCATTTATTGAACGTTACTTTGTGCCAAGATTGTGATAGATGCTTTAAATGCACTCTCTTATTTGCATACTTAGCACTAGTAGGTAAGTACCCTTAATCCTGTTTTACGGGGCAAAGTACAGGGGAGTCCTGGAGGCACCCTGACTCATTTTGTATCTCAGCTCTTCCACTGCTGGCTGTGTGACCTGGGGTAAATTACATAGCCTCTTTATGTCTCATATTAAAATAATGATAGTAACAGTACCTAGCACATATGATTGTTATGAAGATTCAATGGTTTAAAATGGGTAATGTCCTTATGACAGTGCCTGACAAATGGTAAGTGCCAAAAATTTTAAGGTACTTTTATGGAAATATTGAGTCTTCAAAATTCTAATAAAGCTCAAGGTAACACCGCTAGTAACTTGTAGAATGGGGAATTGAATGTGGTCTCTCTGACCACAAAGCTGAGGCTAATAGGCAAAATGTCCCTTTGTCCATATGCACAGTGAAATGCCTCTTTGGCAATTAGGAAAAATGCCCTCTCCCCTGATTTCATACACGATCAGAGCAGAAGTATGAAAGTGCTCTTCACTGAGAGAGAACAATTCACAGTCATCAGTGTTCTCCATACCCTGAGAAAGGTATCTATGTATTTATAGAAAGCATGCGTTCAGCTGTAGAGACACCAACCAGCTTTGGAAATGAAAAAAGGAGCATCCCTGAGGAAGTGTTCATGGAAACACTGAGCAGTGGAGAGGTCATGGAAGCCAGATGGCTGTGGGTATTGCATTTCCATTGGCTGGACAGTCCTATGCTCAGTCTGCTGTACATAAACATTTGATTAATTTTACAATTTGATTCTCCCAGCTATTTTCCTTCCCACTTAGCTCTGTCTTCAGAAAATAATTCACTGATCATGCTACAAGAGTATAAAAGTCTTTGTAACAGTTATGTTTTTATCACACATTGATTTTCTGCAACAATTTTGTAAATATGATTACCTTAAGTTGGTCTTACATTTCATTATCTAAACCACAGGATTTTAAGAGTGAAAGAGGGGACTATCAATGCCCTGGGACAACAGGCTAAAACAAACTGTTTGGGGGGAAATTGGGACAAAAAGTCAGACAAAGTCAATATGAGTTAAGCCTGAGATTTTAAAATACTCTATCTCCCCTCCTTCCCCAAATTAGATTTTTCAGCCTGTATGACTGTATAGCCTAGTACAGTCGGGAAAATAGTGCCTGAATTAAGGTAATGCTTGGAAGGCTTTATATTACAGATCTGTGATCTTGGATAATGTACATAATGCTTTAAGCTGTAATTTCCCCATTTCTAAATTGGAAATAATAATTCCTATCTGATAGTGCTGTTGTGAGAATTTATAGTCAACACACACACATATACATACAAATGTATGTATGTGTGTGCATGTCTATATATGTGTATATATATATATATATATATATAAATTTATATACATATATATCTTAGTCCAGTGAATGCTCAAAAACTGGTAGCTATTATTATTTTCTCACCACTCTAATTCAATTCTCAGAGGCCTCTTGAAAGGTAGGCAGCTGACTTTTCTCAGGCAACAGTGCTCTGTAATGCTATGTGATTTCTTCAGACTTCTACGTCTGCTCTGCTCCAAGAATAGTCCTCTGTGTGTTAATATGGTGAAAACAAAGCTATGCACTATTAAGGAGGTTAACTGTAGGTTGTGCTGTAACACCTCGGAGAGCCGTTTGATGCTGATTCAAAGGATACGTGTCTAGTCTAGAAGAGCTTCTCTTACCTATTACATGCATATGTGGAGGTGACACCTGGAATCAATCTTGATCCAGAAATCCCACAGAAATGCTAAAATATTCATGCTCACAGGTAGCAAGGATAACTGAGGTTTCTCAGTTTTATGACTCGTGGATGTTGTGTGTAAAATGCCTTTTAGCATCACTACTGCATAGTTTAACAAGCTCTGGCAGGACTTTAATAGATTCAGTGTTTTTTTAAAAAGAGGTTTTGGAATATGGAAGTAGCACTAAATGTGTTTTAATGTTTTCTCCCCACCCCAAAGAAAGTATACCATATATATCCACATTTAGAGCAAGGAAAATTGCTTCTATAGAGAATGTATGTCATACTTACAATGCATTCAAAGAATTCTTAATCCTTTTATTTAGAGAAAAATACCATAAAAAAGTTTGCTTCTCACATCAATCTCTCAACCTTTTTCCTTTCTAGCTTTCTTTCCTGTTTTGTCTATGTGAGTGTTAAATTGCTCAAAGTCTAAATTATGGGTATTAACAAACATTAGTCTAGTAATGTTTAACTTATTTACATTTGTTTGAGTTATTTTAAATCCTAAAAGAGCATATGAGTATTTAAAATAAAGTTAGTAACACAATTTTGTCACTAACAGCCAATTACTACTACTGATGTCCCACTTACATCTAGTTAATGAAGAAGTTATTTATCCATAAAGAGGAGCAATCCACCAAAAACTATAATTATTATTATTATTGATTCTAAAAACAGTTGATATCATCTTGACCAGATTTAAATATTATCTATGATTAAGAATTGGTGGTCCTTTAAGATATTTATATTTTTTTTCTCAAGAAGCACACTACTTTCACTAAATAAATGTTTTATTGCCATATAATTCCAAACCATTAATGAAAATTTATTTACAAAGTCCACTTTCTTTTCTTGATAATCTAAATAAGGAAAGAAAAAAATATTTGTTTTTTCATAAATATGACATGTACATTTTTATTGAAGTTCATAATTATTCAATTTTTCAATTATTCAAGTTTGGTATTTTGGGAATGATTCTGTTGCTGCCAGATTCTGCCCATTGTTTATAACACTCACATATCCAACACTCAGCATATGTGCTTACCTCAGTGAATATTAGATTAACCCCAATACACAGAGAAAAGATTCACCAAATTAAAATAAACTACCCAAATCCCAAATTTTCCTTGTTTAATCCTAACTTGGCCCAATTCCTGGCTGTGTGACCTCAAGCAACCTACCACTCTCTGAGAATCTCAGATTCCTCATCTTACAAATGGGATTATTGGGCTTCCCTGGTGGCGCAGTGGTTGAGAATCTGCCTGCCAATGCAGGGGACACGGGTTTGAGCCCTGGTCTGGGAAGATCCCACATGCCACGGAGCAACTGGGCCCGTGAGCCACAACTACTGAGCCTGTGCGTCTGGAGCCTGTGCTCTGCAACAAGAGAGGCCGCGATAGTGAGAGGCCCGCGCACCGCGATGAAGAGTGGCCCCCACTTGCTGCAACTAGAGAAAGCCCTCACACAGAAACGAAGACCCAACACAGCCATAAATAAATAAATAAATAAATAAATAAATAAGTTTATTTTTAAAAAATGGGATTATTAACTTGCAGGTTCATAATCAGGTTAATTAATCTCCTTGCGAAGATTAGAGATAATGCTCACCATGCACCTGGCAAAAGTTAGGTGTTAAATGATTGGTAGCTGTTAGCAGTAAATGAAATTGAGGTCAGCAACCTATACCCTCTTCCCAAAAAGATACCCAGAAAGAAGCTAGTGATCATAGGCATACTCCTATGAAAATGTTGACTTTTTACGTCATTGACAGAGAATTTCATTGACCCTACAGCACTAATTCAGTGAATGCCGAGATCTGAACAGTCATGCAGTTTTTAACAATCCCACCTTAAATTCAAAGAATCATATAAAAAGAGATTTTATAAAGCCAGGCAAAAGATCTGTTGATCTATGTAAAAACATTACAGGAGCACAAGTTTTCATTAAGCTTTTCCCAGTGTAACACTGTGAGAGTGAAGAATAGGTATCTGAAGGATACAGGACATAGGATCAGTGCCCTAAAATGAAATTTCAAATGATTTCTCTCCTTCAGTGGGTTTGCTTTGTCCCTGACCTAATTTCTATGCTAATTTATAAGGTTACAATTGCTTTATTCTCTGCAAAGCCCATACCTCTCCCTTCTTTCAAGTCTCTCAGGGACTGACTCCAGGGAGCAAGGCATATATATATATATATATATATATATATAATCAATAAACTACATTTGGTTAACTGTTCATTATTCAGTGACTGCTGATCCACTTTTTGGATTTTCCATGGCTTTCATTTCATCTTCTCCTCAATCCTACTACCTTTCTTTTGATGGTTTCACTGCTCATTATCACCTCTACCAGAAGTGAGAAGGAAGAATGTGAAATTTAAATGAATCAAAAATGACTTTTAAAATTTATTTTGAGGATTAGGATAGAAAGTTGAAAATATGAGCTAAAATTAGATCTGGCGTTTTCTGATGACTTCACCCAGCTATACTTAGCCCGGTTAAAATGATGCTAATTCAGTTCTGAAAAATAAAAGGACAGTTCAACCCTATTATATTCCTTCCTCTTGGAAAACAGGGAGAAAGAGGAGATATGTGAAATCTGTTTACACAAAGTTTTCTAAAACCAAAAGGAACGTACTATTCAGAATAGACCAATGCTTAACAAAAGTCTCATTTATAAGTTGCACAGTACAGTGGTAAATGTTTTAGAATACAAGTTTGTATTGTAGTAAATTAGCTTATTTGCACACTTTTTCATACAAGTAATGTAAATGCATATTTATTTTCTTAACTATCCAGCTTTTTTAGCAAAAGAACCAATGTGCTGGTTTTCTATTAGTCATACAATTATTTTCTGAGTTGTGTAGGGAAAATGCAATAGGATTTTTTTGAAGTTTGTCTGATATACTTGAACGATATCCAAATTAGTACTGCTTCTTAAAAATATTTGTAAATTTGCAAAAGTAATAAAATAATATAAAATAAAGTAACTGGTACTTATGGCAATATTTAATAGCAAGGCTTTGGGAAATAATAGAGAGTAAAAAATATGCTGTTTTGCTAAGTTATCCTCTAATATGGAGATAATCCTGAGGGCAAAATCTACTATATTAAGAAATAGGAGTATTTTGAGGATTCACATTAGCCATCTCTCTTGCTCTCAACTAATATGTAAAATGAGGGCTAACTAAGTGCTCCGTAAAATTACTCAGACCCTTGCAATACTTTCAAGTATACACATACACATAAATATACATTCATAATATATTTTAAGTCTACAAGTTGTGAGAAGATCTAAGCTAGCCAAACACAGAGAAGTTTGTGTCTGTGTGTATGTATGTGTTTAGGAAACAGTAATTGACTAAGTTTTTCAAAAAGGCCTCGTATAGCAAACCTATGCCTACAATAGTGTTTTTCTTATTGTTGGTGAGTGATAAATGTTTGTTGACTTGAAGCGAGTTTAAATGTATAGAGGTCCTAGATCCACCATTTAGGTGAGAAGAGTGTACCAGAGTAGAAAGATCATGTGCTTTGGAGGCCTCATATTCAGGTCCAGTCACCACAGACACTGACAAACATGTAATTTATGCCTGTAAAAATTGATATAATAATACCTATATTATAAAACCGTTTGTTATGAGGATAAAGTAAATAAATACGTAAAAGCCCCAGTAGTATGTTCAGAACATATCTGACACTCAATAAATGTTTTATTATTTCTCAAATATTATATTGGTTTTACAAATATAATCATCCCTCAACCTTGATTATTGGATCAGAAAGAAATATATATATAGTTTTAAAAATATAAAATATGTATATATTTATAAATTATATATTTATAAAACAATATAGTATTTAAAATATTTGTATTATAGACAAATATGTGTTTAATTATATATCTATAATTTTTATATATTATATTTATATGATACTATATGTCCTATATATTGTACTATTTACGCTTACATATATGCATGCATATATAATATAAACATAATATATATACACATATATTTTAAGACATCTAAAGGGACTGCTAACTTCATACATTAACAAGCAAAAAATAAAATAATCTTTTTGTTTCTTTTTTATTGAAGTATAAAATGATTTATAATGTTGTGTTAGTTTCTAGTGTACAGCAAAATGATTCCGTTATACATACATGTATATATACTTTGTCATATTCTTTTCCATTATGGTTTATTACAGGATATTGAATATAGTTCCCTGTGCTATACAATAAGGCCTTGTTGTTTATCCATTTTCTATATAATAGTTTGCATCTGTAGACCCAAACACCCAATTCTACTCTCCCCTGAACTCCCTACCCCTTGGAAACCACAAGTCTGTTCTCTATGTCTGTGAGTCTGTTTCTTTTTGGTAGATAAGTTCATTTCTGTCACATTTTAGATTCCACATATAAGTGATATCATATGGCATTTGTCTTTCTCTTTCTGACTTACCTCACTTAGTATGATAATCTCTATGTCCATCCATGTACTGCAAATGGCATTATTTCATTCTTTTTTATCGCTGAGTAATATTTCATTATATATATATGTGTATATATACCACATCTTTATCCATTCATCTGTCAATGGACATTTAGGTTGTTTCTACTGTGAATAGTGCTGCTATGAATATAAGGGTGTATGTGTCTTTTCAAATTATGGTTTTCTCCAGATATATGCCCAGAAGTGGGATTGCTGGATCATATGGTAATTCTACTTTTAGTTTTTTGAGGAACCTCCATGCAGTTCTCCATAGTGGTTGTACCAATTTACATTCCCACCAACAGTGTGAGAGAGTTCCCTTTTCTCCACATCGTCTCTAGCATTTGTATTTGTAGACTTTTTAATGATGGCCATTCTGACTGGTGTGAGGTGGTACCCCATTGTAGATTTTTTTTTTAATTAATTAATTAATTTATTTTTGGCTGTGTTGGGTCCTCATTTCCGTGCGAGGGCTCTCTCTAGTTGTGGCAAGCGGGGGCCACTCCTCATCGCAGTGCGCAGGCTTCTCACTATTGCGGCCTCTCTTGTTGCGGAGCACAGGCTCCAGACGCGCAGGCTCAGTAGTTGTGGCTCACGGGCCTAGTTGCTCCGTGGCATGTGGGATCCTCCCAGACCAGGGCTCAAACCCGTGTCCTCTGCATTAGCAGGCAGACTCTCAACCACTGCGCTACCAGGGAAGCCCCCATTGAGATTTGATTTTCATAAAATAATCTTAAAATAAGGTCATATGCTTAATTTGTATTTATTTATAATCTTGAATTAACCAGAACATTTATAGAACTATGTATGGTTCAGAATAAGTTTAAATATCTGTGTATATATTAAATCGCATGAAATGTTGTGGATAGAATACTGTTATTAAAATACTCTAAATGGTACAATCAGAGTCACTTGAAAAATACAATAAAAACTACCTGGAAAACACAGTACTGCAAAATTTTAAAAGTTTTAAGGTATGATTACTAAATGTACAAAGTTTGATAGACGCATGCTCACAGCAAATAAAGAGATAAAACTACAAGGAGAGAAGGCTTGCAGTAAATGAAAATTATTAACCTTCAGTGATATAACGCAGTAAATAAGGATCAAATTAACCTGTGTATCATTATGCAGTGTCTATCAAAGACATATATTAGGTAAGCCATTTCCCTCATATATGTGTATGTAGTGTGTATGGGTATTTTTATAAGAAATTGAAACAGAAAGGTCTGATGACTTGTCTAAAGTCATACCGTAACTTTGCAACCACCTAGAGAAGGGAACATCCTAATCCCCTGGCTCAGCTCAATGCCATCTATTGTATCACGTTGTTTTCCTTGTCTATAGAAAAAATAAGCTTGGGAGGCTTATAATCTAGCTATTCTTCTAGATTGATTTTTACAGAACACCCGGGAAGCAGGCCCAGAGCAATTGAGACATCTGAGAAGTTCATTATAAGTATCATTTTCAAGGGACTAATAGCATAGAAGCTCTCTAAGTCATCTTTAGAAAGAAATATGTGACACCAGATGGCAGGTCACAGAGCTGGCGTCATAAGGAACAGGAGTTTGGGAACACTTTCATGGTGCCCAGTAAGAAGATACAAGGGAAGAAAGAAGGGAATTTGGTCTTTTTTTTTTTTTAAGCCCAATTACAATTGAAATCTCTACTTGGATCTTCAAAGAGGAAAGATAATAACAAGCAGCTCAGTTAACAGTTTGGAATGTGTCATGTAATGTATTCCCCCAAATTGTGCTGACCTTGATGACAAATTTCCATTCAGGGACTTTGCAATAACCACAGTAACTTAGAGCAAAGGAGGTTATTATTGTTGTCCCAAACATTATCTCCAGAATGTTTAATTTAGGTGTTTCAACTTACATTATAGTTTATATGGTCATGCTTTTTAGAAACACTACAGAAAATTATTGCTGAATGTAGTGTCCTTGTAAACAAAGGATAAACTGAAGAAAGAAATCCCTATATTTTCATCAAAACAGGTGAGTGATCTTAACCTGTTGGAGAGGGCATGAACTGTAAGGGGATATAGAATCTACTGCTGTTGTTCTCTGTATAAATGTAGAATTAATTCAGACTGTGGGTCTAGCCTGTATGTATCCTGACCATGGATGGATTGCCTAATTCTGGCCATGTGCCTCAAACTTTCAGAAGCTGTGGGTATTGTGTGAAGACATAAACTAAACACATTTCAGAAGCAGCTTTCTACTGATTTTTGGAGTTGGATATGTTTCAACTACAGACCCCAAAGTATAACTATTTACCAATTATGTGGCAAAAGTTCAACTGTAGGGCAGAACGAGCAGCTGAAGAAGCAAGGAGAGGCAAAGCATACTTGCCTGACTGTGTTTTGTTTACCAGCTGTGTGATGGCCTTACACGTACATGTACATGTTCCTGTGTGTTTACCACTTCATCAGCTTTCCAGTTTCACTCCAAAGAACTTAAAGAAGCTGATTTTATAAGCCAGATTTGTATTACAGAAAGTTTTGTTTGCGAATTCCATGTACAGCCCCATTTGTGCAATAAGTTGTTACACACACCAGGTGTTTTGATGTAGTGTGTTATCAATTATTTAGGACTCTCTAGGATTAGTGGGGATGAGGAGAAAATAGGAAGGGTCAGAAGCAAAACAATTAGCTCTGTTAAGCAATTTATATTCTGTTTAGCATACAGTAGAAGAAGAAAATTGAAGTGGATCCTATGGAAAACACAGGATGTCAGATCTTTCTCTAACCCAGGAGGAGTACTTTTCTATTCCAGGCTCAGTCATTAGTTACTCAGCTGGGAGGGTTTTATGTTCAGGGCAGCCCACAGGATATATGGAAACCTAGGGATGAAGAGAAATGTCTACTCAGGGAAAGGCCAATGGTCTTTATCACTACTTACATGGTACCCTGCAGATCAAAAAGTGTTTCACAGACTTAATGCACTGGAGTCTCTCACCAGCCCTGACGCTGTAAATGAGGAAACTTGTCATATCGCTATTTAGTGTCAGAGCCAGAGGGGATAGCCAAGCAGTCTCCACCACACTCCTTCAGAATTCCTTTCCCAGTAAAAATTCTAAGGAAAAAAAAAGAAAAAGTAATAACTTGAAACGTAGCCTTTTTTTTTTTGAGCCTAGGCTTCAGTGAGTGCCCTCCAAAAAAAAGAAAAAAAAAAAAAATCCCTTAGAGAAATCTGGTAAAATTGCTTGCAGGCAGAACCACTTCTGTTACCAAGCAATTGTTGCCACTCTCCCTCTTGGCTCTTTACCTTAGCCAGAAGCCGCGGTTGTCTCAAAAGACCACAAGGCAGACACCCAGAGACACTTGCGCCTACAACTAGGAAATTGGCAGAAGCTTTGTCACCGCCAACTGCGAAGCTTCAAAATTAAAGCACGTCGAAACCTTCACCGAATTCATATATTTGCTTCTCTGCTTCAGACCGCCTTACTAAGAGTCTGAAGTTCCTTCTCTCTTCAGAGAAAGTGGATTTTCTTTCTCTGTGCAAACACTGCTGGATCCAAGTCTCTCGGAAGAACTGGTGGCAAAGCAGGCGTTTGGGGATCGCGCCTGTGATTGCTCTGTAGTGCCGACTTCCTTTCTCTCTAATCAGATATAAATGCAGGCTTATTAATTTAGTCTAATTCTCCCTCTCACGCTCGCAACCTGTGGACTTGGGTCCTGACTGGTGCTGCGAGGAGAGAGGACGGTGGGCAACCGCCCCGGAGTCCGACCGGGTGGCGCCTAGTCGCCGTCTTCAGAGGCAAGTACCCGCTCCGGCTCCTCCGGCGGGGTCTGGACTTAACCCAGGTCCAGGACAGGAAACCATGACCGTGCCTCGGTACCCCCTCGCCTTTCTGCCCCCCTTGAGCTGCTGTCCTTAACTGACGAGCCAGTGACTATTGGCTGAAGTTCCCCACCGATTTGCATGCACAGAGAGAGAGTGTCTTCTGCCGCCTTCCCGTCAGGAGCGCGCCGACTGCAGCCTCCTTGGGAATGCGCGGCCGAGGGGATGCGTGCAGCTCGCGGGCCCTGCCAGTGAGCTGGCGCCCGGCAACCTGGCACCCGCGCCTGGATATGGGGCGTCTAAGTCGTTCCAGGAGCAGCACCAGCCACAGAAACCTACCGGTAAGGGTAGGGGTCCAGGAGCCTCGCGGCCCCGACAAGTTGCAGTACTGTGGGGCAGTTCCCACACCTTGATGGTTTCTCAAACCTTTTACCTTAATCCAAACTTCCCAGGAAGGTTGGGTGGAGGGAAAGGAAGTTTGGGATAATGTGTCTGCATTTTAGCAAGGAATAGGCAAGTCCTTGGGTCGTGAGAAGTTTCTGAAGCAGAAATGTAGGCAGATGAGGTGGAGGAGGCTGGGGTGTGCTCAGTTGGCTTTGAGATAAAGGGGTTCGTAGATTGTTTCCTGCGGCCAGCATCTGGCTATGACTGTCTACTGCAATTGACAAATTGTTTTTGCATAATCATTTCCCACATTTACTTCTCTTTCCCTAAGGGAGGGGGATTAGTGAGAGCTTGTTAGGGAGTGGAAATACAGATCCTTTCGATTTGATTTTAGATACGTACTAAAATGAAAATCGATTCTTCCGACCTAAAACGTTTATTTAGTGGGGTAGGGAGTCCTAGGGGGTAGAGTTACTATATTATTATTATTATTATTATTATTAATATTGTTGTTATCGGTCTCATAGCAAGGGATGTAACACATTTCGCATTCCGGGGATCTTAGTGGTAGAAACATTTCAATGGAAAATAAAGTGCCCACCTCTCGGTCCTCTCCACTACCAGCCCCCTCCCTCCCCATGACCTACCCTGGTGGTTTCTCTGTCGCGTTGCGCAGTCCTCTCCACTCCGACATGTATTTCCAGGGATGACTTATGGTTTGGGATTCCGAATATTAACTGAGTGAGGTGGTGATGGGGAGCCGGGCAGGGGCGGGGGGTTGGGGGGAGAGGTAGAAAGTAAAGAGAAAAATTAAGTTTTGGAGACAGTGTTGCCCCATAGATCTCTCCTTTACAGCAAGTTTCCTCTTCACCCCTTTCTGACTGGAGCGTTTGCCTTTGGGAATGGGGATGGAGCCAGAATGACCCCAGGGCAATGGTTCTGACTCCAAGCTCTGTGTTTTCCGCGTGTGTGTAATAAGCCTTCTCTCCTCCCCCCACGTTCAGCATCTGCTTCTGTTTTTCCTCTTCGTGGGACCCTTCAACTGCCTGGCGAGTTACGGCCGCGCCACGGAGCTTCTGTACAGCCTAAACGAGGGACTGCCCGCGGGGGTGCTCATCGGTAGCCTGGCCGAGGACCTGCGGCTGGTGCCCGGAGCAGGGAGGCAGGACACGCAGTCGCAGCCCCCAGAGCACAGCGGCGCCGAGCGGAACCCTCCTCTCTCCTTCAGCCTGGCCTCCCAGGGACTGAGTGGCCAGTACGTGACCCTGGACAACCGCTCCGGGGAGCTGCACACTTCTGCCCAGGAGATCGACAGGGAGGCCCTGTGTCTTGAAGGAGGTGGAGGGGCTGCCTGGGGGGGCAGCATTTCCATCTCCTCTTCGCCTTCCGCTGACTCTTGTCTTTTGCTTCTGGATGTACTGGTCCTGCCTCAGGAATACTTTAGGTTTGTGAAGGTGAAAATCGCTATCCGGGACATCAATGACAATGCCCCACAGTTCCCTGTTTCCGAAATATCGGTTTGGGTCCCAGAAAATGCACCTGTAAACACCCGGCTGGCCATAGAGCATCCTGCCATGGACCGAGATATAGGCACTAATGGAGTTCAGACCTACCGCTTGCTGGACTACCATCGTATGTTCACCCTGGACGTGGAGGAGAATGAGAATGGGGAGCGAACCCCCTACTTAATTGTCATGGGACTGTTGGACAGGGAGACCCAGGACCAGTATGTGAGCATCATCATAGCTGAGGATGGTGGGTCTCCACCACTGTTGGGCAGTGCCACCCTCACCATTGGCATAAGTGACATTAATGACAATTGTCCTCTCTTCACAGACTCACAAATCAATGTCACTATGTATGGGAATGCTACAGTGGGCACACCAATTGCAGCTGTCCAGGCTGTGGACAGAGACTTGGGAAACAATGCTCAGATCACCTACTCTTACAGCCAGAAAGTTCCACAAGCATCCAAGGATTTATTCCATCTGGATGAAAACACTGGAGTCATTAAACTTTTCAGTAAGATTGGGGGAAGTGTTCTGCAAACACACAAGCTCACCATTCTTGCTAATGGGCCGGGCTGCATCCCTGCTGTGATAACTGCCCTGGTGACCATTATCAAAGTCATTTTCAGACCACCTGAAATTGTCCCTCGTTATATAGTGAATGAGATAGATGGTATAGTTTACCTGAAAGAACTGGAACCTGTTAACACTCCAATTGCATTTTTCACCATAAGAGATCCAGAAGGTAAATACAAGGTGAACTGCTACTTGGATGGTGAAGGACCATTTAGGTTATCACCCTACAAACCATACAGTAATGAGTATCTGCTAGAAACCACAAAACCTATGGATTATGAGCTACAGCAGTTCTATGAAATAGCTGTGGTAGCCTGGAACTCTGAGGGATTTCATGTCAAAAAAATGATTAAAGTGCAACTTTTAGATGACAATGATAATGCTCCTATTTTCCTTCAACCCTTGGTGGAACTAACCATTGAAGAAAACAACTCACCCAATGCCTTTTTGACTAAGCTAGATGCTACAGATGCTGACAGTGGAGAGAGGGGACAAGTTTCATATTTTCTGGGACCTGATGCTCCATCATATTTTTCCTTAGACAGTGTCACAGGAGTTCTGACAGTTTCTACTCAGCTGGATCGAGAAGAGAAAGAAAAGTACAAGTACACAGTCAGAGCTGTTGACTCTGGGAAGCCACCCAAAGAATCAGTAGCCACCGTGGCTATCACAGTGTTGGATAAAAATGACAACAGTCCTAGGTTCATCAACAAGGACTTCAGCTTCTTTGTGCCAGAAAACTTTCCAGGATATGGTGAAATTGGAGTAATTAGTGTAACAGATGCCGATGCTGGGCAAAATGGATGGGTTGCCCTCTCCGTGGTGAACCAGAGTGATATTTTTGTCATAGACACAGGAAAGGGCATGCTGAGAGCCAAAGTCTCTTTGGACAGAGAGCAGCAAAGCTCCTATACTTTGTGGGTTGAAGCTGTTGATGGAGGTGAGCCTCCCCTCTCCTCTACCACAGAAATCACAATTCTCCTTCTAGATATCAATGACAACCCACCTCTTGTTTTATTTCCTCAATCTAACATGTCTTACCTGTTGGTATTACCTTCTACTCTCCCTGGCTCCCCAGTTACAGAGGTCTATGCAGTTGACAAAGACACAGGCATGAATGCTGTCATAGTTTACAGCATCATAGGGAGAAGAGGTCCTAGGCCTGAGTCCTTTAGGATTGACCCTAAAACTGGCAACATTACTTTGGAGGAGGCATTGCTGCAGACAGATTATGGGCTCCATCGTTTACTGGTGAAAGTGAGTGATCATGGTTATCCCGAACCTCTCCATTCCACGGTCATGGTGAACCTATTTGTCAATGACACTGTCAGTAATGAGAGCTACATTGAGAGTCTTTTAAGAAAGGAACCAGAAATTAACATAGAGGAGAAAGAACCACAGATCTCAATAGAACCGACTCATAGGAAAGTTGAGCCTGTGTCTTGTATGCCCACCTTAGTAGCTCTGTCTGTAATAAGCTTGGGTTCTATCACTCTCATAACAGGGATGGGCATATACATCTGTTTGAGAGGGAAAAGGCATCACAGGGAGGATGAAAATTTGGAAGTACAAATTCCACTAAAAGGAAAAACTGACTTGCATATGAGAGAGAGGAAACCAATGGATATTTCTAATATTTGATTTTTTTTTTTTTTTTTTTTTTTTTTGCTGTGGAGTAACAGAGATGTTTTAACTGACTTTGGAGAGTCTTCACCACCCAAAGAGTGTTGGACATCTAATTTATAACTTGTACTGTATTGTAAATAGCTGTTTACAGGTTTTTAAATTCAAAATCAGAGGTTATAAAATGTGTACAGCATTTTTTTTAATAAAAATTGGTACTAACAGCTATGGAACTGTTATAAAAAAAGCCTGGACATGATTTGCAGCTTTCATACACCAAGCAGATGATTGTTAAAACCATGGAATAAGGTAAGAAAATGGTACATTGCATTTTTGCCTAAAAAAGTCCTTTAACCACAAGAGGGCATCAGCTGCTCCTTTGCAGGGAACTCTTTTAAGGTATTGTACGTGACAGTTGTACATGAAATTAATGAGAGTCTATTTTAAATATATTGTTTTTAACATTAAACAAAGATGAAATTAAAGTAAATGGAATGTCACCCCACTTAAATGTATGATAAAAAAGAAAAGAAATGCATTTGTAAACAGAATGTTTATTACCTCACAAGTGCATAATGTATAATTTGAAAGAGAAGACTTCACAAAGAAGCGCAATTCTTTTTTAGCAAGGATAAATGCTCTGCCATGTGTTAAAGATCTGACGTGCTGAAGAGTAATTCACCTTCTGTGTACTCTGGTTGCTTTCTGTTTGCTTTACCACTGCACTTGCTATTATTACAAGGGAAAATATATATATTCTTTCTTAAAGGAAATGTAACTAGAAATTGTGTCCCAGAGAAACAGCCAGAAGCAAAGATATGTTTCAATCTTAGTTGTTTCATAGGTGTTCATGACATTTTGATGCTTTCACAACTTGTCAGTAGTGCTTTATACTTGGGTTATGTATTAGATTCTTATATACTTAAACTCATGTGTTTCATAAAAAAAGAAAAATCTTATTAAAACAAAATTGTTCTAGAAGCTGGTGGACACTACTGGTTGTTTTAGCTGGACCTTTTCTATGAAAGTTATACTTATCTTTTTGTTGTTGTTTAGATTTGTTGGCTACCATTTCTGGCTTCCTTTCTTTGGCTTTGGATTAGGTCCAAGAGTTTATTTGTAAGCCCAGCAGCAGATTTCTTTGATAACTTAGCTTTTACTGAACACTTTGCAGTGAAGCAAGCTGGTTTATCAGTGATTGATCACCTTCACTTCCTTGTGTGAGCTGGAAATTTTATTTTATACGAGAGCTATAGCAAAATTATCTTTGTAAACAAAGAATAAGTGTTAGGTTAAACTGGATCATTCTACTTTTGGGCATCATGTGTCTGTACTGTACCAAAAGTGTTTCTATTTCTGCAAATTAAAGGTATATATTTTCATAATTTCTTTCTCATTTTTACTGTTTTATATTTGAACATGGGCTTATTCTTTTACTGAAGTTCCTGTTAATGACATTCATTTGCTTTTAGAGGTAAATGTGGATAAAGTGTAAATATTCTGTTATGCTAATGTTTATATTAAACTAATTCATTACTTAATTAAACATTTGGTAAATTATTATTAAATACATGTGTAGTTATAGACATATATAGACACACATATATATATGTATATAATAGAGAAAGAGTATGTCTATGTGTTTGATAGAAGTTCACATGAAAATTTACACCCATGCATGTGTACATGCATATTAATTTATTATGACTTAGAATCAATTATAAACACTCATTTTAATACATACTTATAACAACTCCTCTGTTAGCTGTGTTACAAGTGCTTTCAATAAATTTTAAAATAAAAACACATTGCAAAAAAAGAATTGAATACAAAAACCCAAGACCTTTTGAATAGGTATTAACTCATTTTCTTGCCTTCTTCAATTTGAGAATTTAAATAAATAAAATAATAAGCATATGAGGCAGTAGTGTTTGTTACAAAAAGGAAATATATTTTTATTGGAAATTCCTTTTTTATGAGAGGCCACTGAGCTAAGAAAGTAAGATCATTTAACCCCCCAAACTTTTCATTCATAATTGATATAGAGCAATGGAGGAAACCATCCTCC
The DNA here is from genome assembly GCF_009873245.2 of Balaenoptera musculus. NCBI lineage: Eukaryota > Metazoa > Chordata > Mammalia > Artiodactyla > Balaenopteridae > Balaenoptera > Balaenoptera musculus. The sequence continues at coordinate 34,766,233 of NC_045802.1, read as the reverse complement.
ACCAGTCATTTTTATATCTGATTTCTCTCTTTTACAGGAAGGAAATACATGTGAAACACCATTAAAAAAAAAAAGTTCTCTACAAATGCAATGATTTAATTATCAGTATAAATAACAAAACATTTATTCATTTATGAGTTTGAAGAAGGTTCATGTGTTTGGGGTATGGATTTCATCTCTAGCATGAAAAAAATGCCTGTAACATTAATAAAAGGACATATTTCTGAATAACTTCTTGTGCAAAGATTTCCTTTATAAAAACATCTCATTCACATTAAAAATATATATAACAAGGAAAGTTAAAGTAAATTAAGCTCAAAGATAAAAGCCCCTTTTTACTAACACCTTGTGCTAGAATGGTTGCCAAAATGTATGCTAATCATGTCAATGTTGTTAGTTGAGCTGGCACAAAAATAAATGTTCCATTCATTAAAAACCCTAATATCCATTTAACAGTTTGAGAACCAGTGAGTACTCTTTGCCCAATTTAATGAAGAAGAGATTGCTCTGATCTTCACACTGCCAAACGCATTCTTATACTACAGAAAAAACTGTTCATTAATTTGGAAGAGGAAATTTAAAACAACATAGCAATTTCAGCTACAAGGGAGGAAACAATTTACCTTACTTGACTCTTTAGATGCCCTGACCTTATTTAAAAAAAAAAAAAAAAGTTTTCTTGGCAGTTATGCTTTTATCAATGGCAGTTAAAAGCAAAAGGAAAAAGAAACACTTCTTTTAAAACAATTTTGTAGTATTAGTGTATTAAAAATAAAATCCAAATCCTTTGTCTTTTTGGGTGCTTTGCATGTGTTTTATGAAAACACCAGGCCTAATCTTGCCTAAGAAATAATATCAGTGAAGCAATATTAGGGAAGGTGTATAAAGTGGACTTGATTGCAATAATAGCTCTCATAAGGATTCTAATTTGTGCTCCCAGAACATGTTTCAATTGACAACTGTAAAAAGAAGAATTATACAATCCTCGCCTGAGTTTATGGAGACTCGGGTTCCAGTCTCTCCTTCCTTGGTGAGGTGAGGACTCTGTGGGGTCCTGACTTTTGGTAGACAATGAAGAATGTAATGAAAGGACAGCATTGAGCATATGGTGCTCTTCAATTCACTGGGCAGCCTCAGCTCACAGACACCAGAGGCATAGATACCTGAACATTGTCCTCACTCTGAGGTAGATTTGCTCACTGCAAGAAAGCAGTCAGTGCTACCAATTACATTTTACTGACTTGTGCAATCTCTGCCTCGCAATATGCCTTTAGAGTGTGAACAGTCAACAAATATTTATTGAAAGGAAGAGGATTGACAGTTATGCAAATGGACTCAAAGAAGAAAAAGATCAATCATATTAAAAAAATCAGTAATTCCTGAGCAAAACACCCACCATAATTTTTTTCTAGTTAGTTCTATTTCTGATAAGAAAAGATCATGAATATTTTTCAGATGGTATATACATATATACCTACAGTCTATAATCATTTTTTAAATGTCAGTTATTATATATAATTGTTCTTAAAATAGTAGCACTTTTTTCTCTGATAAAATCCTAAACTGGAAATGTATTCCTTTAAGGGTATAAAACAAAACTGAATGAAATTTAAGGCTTAACCCACTAATGTCAAGAAGTAGGAATACTGTGAAGGTTCAAAAGGAAACTCGGTCATTCATACCATACATATTTATTTTGGTACTCAATTACCATGGGCTTAACTGAGAACAAGACAGAGTCCCTTGATGACTTTAGATTATAGTGTGGGAGGCTAATAAGAAAACCTGCAATCTGAAAACACTGTGTGGGATAAATGCCTATTCCCGGGATGCCAAGTGAAACTAACTCAATCTTGGGAAGTCTTAGAGAAAGTTTCCTAAAGGAGGAGATTTCTAATGTGGGCCCTCTCAGGAAGATGATGCCTAATTTGAATATAAGAAGGAGAAGTTAGCCAGGGGAAAGTGGGCAGAAGGAGAGAGAAGGGTATTTAAGGAAGATGGAATAATGTGCAAGGCACACATGTGCAAGTGAGCACATCATGACTAAAGAAGCACAAATACTACTGTTCTTCTTGGCTGAAGGGATGAAGAAAATGAAAGATATTATTAACAATGAACTTGGGGATGTACATGTGTTGCAAGTAATAAAGGAACTCGTGTCATACCTGGAGGTTGCAATTTTATCCCAAAGCCAATGGGAATTTTAAGGATTTGACCAGGCTATGTGTGTTTTTTAAAGATCACTCTGGCAATGTGTGGCACTTGTGTTGAAGAAGATTCTAGAAACTGAATAGGAGTAGTGACAATTTAAGTGAAAGATGGGGCTTTAAACCAGGCAATATGAAAGAGATATATAACATAGTAGGTAGTAATTTATAGCTGATAAAGAAACTTGTGGTACCAATAAGAATTAATCCACATGTGATAGATAAGAAAGTTCATAATTTTCATAATTTGCTTTCAAGCCTATTTTACAATAAACTTAGTTTTGAATAAACTAAGACAGAATATCAAGAAAAATTTTGACAACTGAGGGGATTAGAAAACAGCAATTATGAAAGTAAAATATAAGCAAAATCTTACTGAAAACAGCAGTTACTTTTCCTTCAAATATTTCTCTTAAAACACACACTTTAATTTTACATTCATTGGAAAGTTAACCAAAGTGTGATACCTAAAAAGACAATATGCCAAATATTAAAAAAAAATTCTCTGAGATGAAATCACATCTAAAAATGAAGTTAATCAAACCTAACTATTAAAATGAATTAATAAGAATCATATATCTTCCCTGCATGCACTTGTAGAAAAGATAGATATAATTTAAAAAATAAAGCTACTTATACCTCATAAAGAGAAAAATATTAAAAAATTATAAAATTATGTATTTGACAAATATAATAATTGCAGGAAAATAGTAAGGAAACAAAACTTTAGGAGATTAGAGAATAAGTGATAATAACCAGGGAAAATTTTATGAGCCTTACAGAAAAATGGAGGGAATAAACTTGATTTATAATATGGAAATAAATATTTATTTATGCAAAGTGTATATATATATCTGTATATATATATATGTATATATTAGATATAGGAAGGTTCAATTGTGGATATAAGAGATATGGTTAATTCAAAAATACAGATGACCAGGCTTATGTATATTAAGGTAAATGAAGGTAAACCCAGAATGACTGAATGTTAGGAACTCACTAAATCACAAACTTTACAACCTCAAAGGAATTTTGGATTATTGTTCTTCTCCTTATAGTTTTGGGTACAATATCCTAAAGCATCAATAGAGATAAGCACTATTATCAATTGTTTATTTACTAAACATATTTATTATTAGCCTATATCTCTTATAAGCAAGACATTGTTCTAGGCCCAAAGGTAAATTTTGTTCCATCCTCAAAAAAGATCACTCTCCAGTTTGAGGAAACTAGTGTAAACTACACATAATAATGGATGAATATGTTCTCCCTCCCATCTACTCTTCACCTGTGCTTCTTGTACTTCTACCAGAGGGAAACAAGGATCATAATGGCAGATGAAAGTGCTACCTAATGATATAAACTACATACTGAAAGCTAAGAAGAAGAATATCAAAATTATTAGAGGAATATAATCTTTGCAAAGTTTATAAATTGCAAAATAGGGACTGAGTACTTCTTGTGGATAGAATGGGTGAATTTAAAGACTTTTATAACATATATTTTTTACTCATTTTGAGAATTGGAATTCTCTATAACTCCCAAGTACAACTTTCACTTAAAAGATTAAAGAAATAAATGCACTGGGCACTGTGAACCAACTATTCCTTTCAGAAAAATCATAGATTTATATTTCAGAATAATTAAAATGTGACTATGATATTTATTGAATCTACATATGTACATATGTACCCTGTAGTAACCTTGCTACTTTATTTCAAAGATAGCACTGATTTCTGTTTTGCAAATATATTTTATGTCATTTCAAATTCATAGTTTTATGTTAATAAGCTTTCTTAAGGTACTTTCTTGGCAATTTGAGGTTTTGATTTAATGAGGTGTAAAATGTACTTTGGGAATTGTTGTGTAAATCTTTCAAATAATACTATGTAACAGTATTTTTCAAAGTTATGAGATCTGGTATAACGTATGATGAGAGGATATTTTAACATTAATGTATAAAAATTACTGCACATACGTTCTGAATCCTCCATCTCATTGTGAAGAAAAATATACTCAAGAGAAATTAATTCTAGAAGATTCATAGGAAAAAGCATTGTACTTTAAAGGCAGAGTAAAATGGGCAAAGGAAGAAAAGTAACAATAACAATTTCAAAATTCTAAAAAAGTAATTTTTTTTTTCCTTTTGAAAAACTTCATCTACCCAACTTCCCTCCTCACCCCACTGTCTTATTAAATTGGGAAACTAGTTTCCTTTACATTTTTGTAGTTAAATTATAAAATCATAAACATGTTCAAAGTCAAATGAATGTGGGCAATGCTAATTATAAACCAGGTGATAAAAAACACTATTCCTTTATATTGAGACAGCTTTCCATTTATGATCCTTTCAATCATTTTTTCAACAGTAAGAAGTTGCATTTGCTTTACAGATTTTCTTGTAATAGCAGTTAATATTCACTGCAAGAAGAATTACAATAGTAGCTTACCCTTAAATTTAGCTTACCCTTAAAATACTTACATTGAATTATCTAAGCATTCAAATTTAACAAAGCCAACTATCCTGTATATGTTTGATTTCTCCATCTAGTCCTACAAAGGATTTTCCTACAAAAAAGTAGTATAGAACATATAATTTTCCCAGTCTCATTTACAAATGTATTTAGCAATTGAATCGAATTTCTGTGAAGAATAACTGAGTATAGGTTGTTTTATAAGATTCTTTGAAATGAGAGATTTAATGTAACTTAAGTGAATCAAATTGATTCCTTTTTTGTGCTTTATGCTTGACTCAGGGCACACTGTTTGAAGTGCCATGACAAACAGCATTCCCCATCAAACCATTTGGTGGGGAGTGTCAATTATTGCAATTAGAGATGAATTCTAAAAGACTTCAATAGTGAATGTATATATTGGGAAAGAAAGGTAAAATATCTATGAAAACTTATAAAATATCTGTCTCATGGAGCCAGGAGGAATCTTAAAACATCAATGTTTTCTTCCCCTTTGAGCTTCCTTGATCTTTCTTACTCTATCATCTTGTTGGTCTCTCATAAGGGAAGCTCAATATTCTCAGAATCCATTTATTAGTCTATCTATGGTAGGCAGAATAGCCCCCCAAAGATGTCCATGCCTTAATGCATGGAACCTACAAATACATTATATTACATGGCAAAAGGGGCCTTGCAAATATAATTGATGTTATGGACCTTAAACTAGAGACATATCCAGCCTAGCTGACAGTCTGCAAGGAATAAACTTGGAAGTGGATTCATCCATAGAGCTTCCAGAAAGCAATACAGCCCAGCTGATACCATGATTTCTTCAATTCAAAACACCAAGCAGAGGACAGGCTGAACCACTCTGTACCCAGATTTCTGACTACAGTAATGGAAGTTAATAAATGGGTGTTATTTTAAGCTTCTATTGATAATTTTATGATAATTTGTTAAAGCCACGATAAAAAACTACTACGATATCCTGAAAAATACTTTACACATCCATTAAAGGTGGAGTTTAGTTGACCTAGTATAACAACATTCATTTTATTTTGTGTAATTTTTACAATAAATGTTTTAATTTTTCTTTATAAAACATGGGTGCTAAGTATATATTTAATTATAATTTGCTAGGTAAAGTAAAAAAACAAATCTTAGAATAATATATATATATATATATATATATGAAAATAAAATTATGTATCGTGAGCCTACTGTGTTCCAAGCAGTGTGACCCTGCCAGTTAAACTCTATGTTCATTTTACTTTTACTAAGTCACAGAAATAAACAGAAAACCAGAGATGTTTTCATTTTCCTAAAAGACATTCTCAGTTGACTGGAGCTGGAATGAATAATACTGAATTGTTGATTTCATCTCAGACCCAATTATTGATGAGATGAACTGAACAAGTGATATTTATAATTGAGATACTGTGTGTGGATGTGTTGTGATTGCATATGTAAAAGGTTTCTCTGATGAAAAAACATTCATGTTAAAATGCATCTTCTTGTTGTTGTTGCAGACAAGATGGCCTTTCTAATGGATGAGTCTCTTCAGTCAATGGATCATTTGAAGTGACTTGTAATCTCTAATTCTCTGAAAACAAGCACTTTGGGAAGTTTCTTTTCTTTTTTTTAAAACACATTCATTCTTATTCCATTTGTCTACTAACTCTACTTCCTATTCAAAAGCTGCTTCAAACTATACAATGAATTCACAGAAGATGAAGTTCATTAGAATCATTCATTTAATATGCACTGAGTTTTTATTGGGCATTTACTATTGCCATATCCAATACATAGTACATAGGACTATATTATAGAAAACACTTTACTCTGGTAAAATGATATCCTTTTGCAAGAGCAGTCAAATACTTTGGATTCATATCAGAACTCCTGTGATGAAAGGCTAAAATACAAAGTCATTTTTTCCCTCATGTTGCAAAAAGGTATGTTTCTTTCTTAAATATTTACATTTCTCTTTCACTTTGTATGTCAGTCATTTTTGAAGATTGTAGGGATTTTGTTCTAAATTCTAATCTAAGAAAAACATTAGTGACACTCGTTCAAATAAATTTAAAATACAAATAGGAAAAGCATATTCCAAGAATGAAATGTTCACATAGTTAATAAAGAAATAATTGGGGTGGAGAGACAGGACATCATAATTGATCATTTAGCACATTTTAGAAAGAAATTGGGATCATCACTCAAGGAGCTAGACATCTCATTTCTAAATATTGCCGAGTCTAAGCTACACTTTCACAAAAAGAACGTGTCTTTCCCATCATTTGTCTAATCACTCACTAGGTTGTGGAATAATTTCTACTCAAGTTATTCACTTATGAAATACATTTAGGATATGGAGAAACTCAAAACTGGAGTTTTGCATAGAAGTGATAAGTCTGGCTCTCTCTTCTCTTCCTAGAGGTTTAAGTTATTGGTTAAACATGAGCCAAGTACTGAGATGGTACTTCTCAAAGACCTTGAAGATCAGCATTTCCAGGTACACATTCCAGAAGTCCCTCTCATGCTTGGGTTGGGCTGGGAGTTTTTCCAAAGTTGTCAGAAAAACCTACAACATTGGAGAGCCTCTTTTCTGAATGTTTTCAGGTGGTCCTTGTTGATGTGGAACACAATGCCTCCACTGCTGGATGGGTTGGGTAACCACTGCTCAGAAAATGGCAGGCAGTTAGCTGCAGAGCCCTTACAGGCCTAATAAGGTGACATGTGTTGTCATCTTGCTAGAGTCACTGTGTGGCACGCAGATCAGCAGCAGCAGCTGTAGAAACATCTGGTTGCTTGTTGGACATAAAGAATCTTGGGCCCACCCCAGATCCATTAAACTAGAAGCTGGGGACTTCCCTGGTGGTCCAGTGGTTAAGACTTTGCCTTCCCATACAGGGGTGCTGGTTCCTTCCCTAGTTGGGGAGCTAAGATCCCACATGCCTCATGGTCAAAAAACCAAAACAGAAGCAATATTGTAACAAATTCAGCAAAGACTTAAAAACAAAAAAAACTGGAATCTGTATTTAATAAGATCTCCAGTTGATTTGCACGTACACTAAAGACTGATAAAAATGTGTTTGGATCATTGGCTCTCACGTTTGTCTGCATGTTGAAATAATCTAGGGAGCTAAAAAATAAATAATGCTTGGGTCCTACCCCACAACTTTCTGATTTAATTGGAACAAGGAGTAGGATGGGAGTCAGGATTTGTTTTTTAAAGCTCCCCAGAGGCTTTTTAATGTGTAGCAAAGTTTGAAAATCACCAAATTAGGGTCCTACTATTCTGTAATTTACCATTTTTACTTGGTATTTTAACATCCAGCCCATTAAGGATTTATTTCATTACTGGCAATTCCTCCCAACATGTTATTAAGTAGGACACTATTTCCAATACTTCCTAAAGATTAAACTCATAAATTAGCATGAATCAGATCTTTTTTCATTATCATTGTCATCAGAACATTATCATTATCATCAGAAGCAGACAAAGTAACTAGAATGGTAACTAGCATCTCTGTTCCTACCTTCTAGAAATTTTAGTCTAGGACAGTTCCTGGAATATAAGCCTGATGAGCACAACAACTTCGTCTCTTTTTATTAAGGTGTAGTTCTAGAACCTACATAATAGAGACTCCATAAAAAATATCTGTGGAATAAATGAATGAATACATGAATGGCATGTGGTCCTAACACATAAATTAGTGTAGTTATGTACTTTAGAAGAAAACCATTATATTTTGACTTTAAAAGACAACGTAGGGAACTATACTCAATATTTTATAATAACCTATAAGGGAAAAGAATCTGAAAAAGAATATATATACATATACATATATATATATATATATGTGTGTATATATATATATATATATATATATATGTGTATATATATATATATATACACCTGAATCACTTTGCTTTAAAACTTAAACCAACACAGCATTGTAAATCAACTCTATTTCAATTTAAAAAAAGAACTTAAAAAAAGACAATGTAGCAGAGTCTTGGAGCTGATTCTGGGAGTAGTGCTCTGAGGAGCATTTGCAAATAGAACAGGTATGATCTGCCCCATCATCTTACATACCCTTAGTGTTGTGGTTCATGCTTGGGAGGGAAAAAGTAGGGAAGTGGGTAGCAGAAGTATCATGTATTGGCTATTGGGACAAAAGATGTAATTATTCAGGAGGTTCTCTTTTCTAGGGGCTATAAACACTTTTTCAACTATCAATATGAGAGGTGTATAGTAAGGAGAAAGAATAGGGGAAAAGTATAGAAAAGTGTATTCTAGGCATGAAAATCTGAAGTAAACAAAGATGAAGTTACTAGCAATTTTAATTGTTAGGAATGAAAGATGTGCTGATGAGAATTTCACTACTTATCCTCCCATTTTATATGACTGAAAAGAAACAGAGAAATCCTGCCTAGCTTGATTAGAAGTGAAAAAGCACTGGCAACATCCAACAAGGTAAAGGAAACATGTATTTATACCCTGCATCTTCCTACTACTGGTGTTAAAAGCTTGGGGAAACTTCATAAATACCTATGAGCCACATTTTCCCCAAATTCACACAAGGGAATGACCTGGGTTTGTTCTGGGATTAGAGATAATGCATGTAAAGTGGCCAGCACTATGCCTTGTACATGGGAGTCAATCATTCAAATATTATTTCCCTTCTCACTTCCCATTTGCCTGCCCTACCTTATTTAAAGAATGACATATCAAGAGCATAGAAATCTCCAGGGCCAATTTTTGTATATTCAGGACCTAGCACTAAATGTTTGTTGAATGAAGAAATAATAAAAGTGGTTGGTATTATTTTGAGTTTCAATTGCTTTGTATGGTGGGTAGGGCAGAAACACATGAAGATGTAAAAATTGATTCATAAATTAATTTATTAAAAATTCTCATTAAGCATCTAGTATGTACAGAAATACTTTAAAATGTGCAATTGGAACCATTCTTTGGCACTCAAAGTTTATCTAAGGACACTGAAAATAAAACTTCATTTTAATGGGATAAATGTCAATAGGGGATGAATAAAGCCAAAGGAATCAATTCAAGCATTTGGTTTACAGTATTTTCTATGCAGCTAGTTTCAATTTCAAAATTATTAATAATCTCAAGTCTGAGTACATTTCATTGAGTGTCCACATATATTGTCACAGCAGAACAAGCAGGAAAGGCAGGCTGGAAGATTTGAGGAGTTTGGGCTAGAGGCATCATCTGTTCCTTAGTTTTTCTTTCTTTTCTTTGCCTCCTGCTTCCTTAATTACATCCAAATGGTTCTTTCATTTGTTTTTCTGGCCCTTGCATCTGAGACATGATGCCAGTAATACATGCCATCTTCATTTGGCTCCTTTCTTTCTAATTTGTACTGCTAACCTATTGTTTTTGTAAAAATGTAGGATTTGTCAATTCTCTCTCACACCTGTCCTTCTCTTTGAAATAGACACATGGATACATTTTATGATTAGAAATTCAGTCACAAGATAGTAAATATGCTGATCAACTATCTCTGCCACCCTTTACCAACCAAACCTTGAAGGACACAGAAGGCAGCTATAGATTGATCTTACCTTGTGAAAATATACACGAAGAAATTCTCTTCCAATAGAATTGTATTATCATATTGACAATTACAAAGATACATAATTTCAGGGAGTCTATGCTGTTGGAAAATTAAAACAAGTAGATTGCTTATACAAGTAAAAACAGGGATTATTTTCTGGAGGGCTATTTATTGGCTGATGTGTATGATATGTATACATTTACAACTGTGCATTATTCTTTTCCTTGCATTTCCACTTCTAAAATTACAAAGAAAATAGCTTCCACAAGCATACTTATTGTAGAGTTTAATAGTAACGGAAAAAGCCCTACCTTTACATTGATATATAGTTGGATAAATAAATTGATTACATAAATTATGATATAAACATAGTAAAGACAATATGTCTGAATCATCACAAACTCCAAAGCACTTTTTTTTTGTTTCCCTGTATTATCCCTATAATTACTAGAGTTATCTTGTTTTTCTCACATATTAATTTATTACATTCCTGACAAAGGCCTCCCGTTTATCTACAGCAGTGTTTCTTAACCTGATATGTGTATAACTGAAATATGGGTAAAAAATAGAAAATAAATTAGGACAGGGTACTGGGGGACATATTATCAAGAAATCTGCATTCACGCCCAGGAGATTAATCATAAAATGAATATACACTTTGTGATCCAGGAATATGTGATCTAGGAGGATCTTAGTTTAGCACTGCTGGTGGCTATTTGGATTTCTCTGTAGTAAGAGCCTGTATGAGGATCAGGATAACTCAGAAGACAAAAGAAAAAAGGGAGGGGGGAAGGGAGGAAGGAAGGAAGGAAGGAAGAAAAAAAGAAAGAAAGAAAGAAAGAAAAAGAGAGAAAGAAAGAAAGAAAGGGAAAGAAAGGGAGGGGAGAAAAACAAAACAGAGAATTGATGGCATCTTTTAAATCCTCCAATCCATCTGTGCTTAAAAAGAGACACTCTGGAGATTTTCCATTGTGTGAACAATAAGTCCACTCTGTTGCTTTTGTTCCTTCAAATTATTTTGAATTGTCATCCTGGTAATTTTATGCTTTGAAGTCTTGACTACTACTTCATTGGAACAACTGATTGTAGTTCTCTAAACACCCCATGATATCTATGTCTCTACATTTCGCACATGATGGTCCCTCCACTCAGATGTCCTTTCCTCCCTCATCCACCTGGACAGTATCTACAGTCATTAAGTCTTAGCTCAAGTGTCGTTTCCTCTGGAAAGCCTGCTGTTGAGAGCTTATTTTCTTCTGCTTCCAGGGCATTTTGCACCTACCTATACCATAGCAATGAACTGGAAATTCCTGTGGATTGTAACTATTCTTCTGCATAATTTTCTTATCAACAAAATATAAGTTCCTCAATGGAAAGAGAGTTATTAAGGAAAAGAGAAAAAAATGGGAAAATTGTTTCCCAGTCAGATCAGAAATACATCAGAGACCTATCATTCAATATTTGGCTTTTTAGGCCAATCAAGTTAGTTACTAACAATGAGTGAGATTTTGAATATTTCAATGTTTCCCTTTGTAATTTTGAGTCAATTTACATTACTTAGGAGAAATAGTCTGTCTCTAACATGTCTAGTGTCCTTATTTTTACTAGGAAATTCATGAAGCAAAACTTTTATTATTAGCTTCCCCATTCCCCAAAAGTTTCTGGGTCATCTTAACTTATTAATAACTTCAGATACTGTGGGCTGTGCTATCAATGTAGGCCATCGAAATCTATAATCTTAGTAAAAAATAAGTTGTAAATATACATGAAATAATGAATATGAGAATATAATTGATTCATCTTATTTTACTGTAGCAGAAACCCTCAATTCAAGATCAATCTTTGCCATCTATAGCTACAAGTGTGTGTTCTTGACCAAATTAACTTTCAGAATATCAGTTTCTTTCTCAGAAAATATGGATAATATTACAAGATTGAAATAACACTAAAAGGAAAGAAGGTAACTAAAAATGATTTGTATATTCTAAAAATGCCAGATTATTCTAGCAGCACCAAGGTTGCAATGGCCTTGATCAGAGGAGTTTTAGTAGAGTGGTGAGGTTGAAAGCAAAATTGCAGTAGATTTGGAGTTAATGGAAAGTGAATAAGGAAAGAGAATTCCTGTCAAAAGAAATTTGGCTTTGAGAGAGAAGACAGATACAGGGCAAAGTTGAAGAAGGATGTCTGGTTGGAGGAGGTTTTCTTTCCTCCTGCTTCCAGTAAAAAATATTGGATGCAGTGGAATCAATAGGAAAGAAGATCTGAAGGGAGAAAATAGAGAAGAATCAATAGCTCAAGTCAAAGATAATCCAGCAGGACATGTTATCCAAAGAAGAGTAGGTGTAGAGGCTGGAGGCAGGATAAAATATGCTTCTCTGTAATGAGAAAGGCACCAAAGATGCAACTGTAGATACGTGAAATTGTAGAGTTGTTTGGAGGAATTTAAAGGAATAATTACCTATTCCCTCTGTGAAGTAGAAAGAAGTAGAAAGGTGAAATCATCTGTTGAGAATTAAGGGGAGATGGGAGAATAGAAATCTGTGGACAGTGGAAGATGTTTGAAATAACTGCTTTCAAGGAAAGAGAAAAGGAACCATTTATGGGAAGGATAACATGAATTTGGATGATTGTGTGATCTGATCTAAATCACTGCTCACATGCACAGATGCAGGTATGGAGAAAGGAGACATATGAATCCCAACCAAGACTGAGATTTTGCTAGATACAAGTGATGAAAATAAAATAGGGCAAAAGAGATAAAGATATCAGAAAAAGGGTGGTCGAAGTGGATTAAATCTTGAAACTCAGGGAAGACGTAAAAAAAAAAATTCTTATGAAAGAGAGCTGCTATGGAGAAATTAGAGGATTCTATTGATTAAAATATATAATAAGGTGGAGGAATTGATTTATTTAAATTAAAAGAGAGAGTTAGAAGGTTATGATCAGACAAAGCAATTTATTTATTATTTTAGAAGTGGAGCAGTTCTGGCTGACCTCAGGGTCCAAAGGGTGACCAATGGGGGAGGGAGGTTTAACAACAGAGGTGGAAGAGAACTGGATATACGCTAATGAACTACCAGAGTATTGTCTGAACTAACTACATGGACTGTAAGGTAACTCGCAAACATGGCAGGACTCGAGCAAGTAGGGAATTCTACGAGGAATATGCCATATCCTCAGTGAATAAGCAGGAAGGATAGGGAATTTTGAGATTGACAGTGACCAAGAAAAGTATAGCAGGATGTAAACATTTCAAACTCAAACTCTGTTTGTGGTATGAAACACAAAACTTTGTTTTTATTTTCCATTGTTCCTTAACATTTATGCATTTACTCACTGTTCCCAAATGAGAAATCACATAAGCCTTACAACTTCTAGTGAACCTTAAATTAATTTTTTTAATTAAAAATAAAAAACACTTAATCAACTGTAAAAATCAAAACACTGTTTCAAATCAAAATCCTTTGTTATTAATCTTCTCAGTCTCAACTATTCTACATCCTTAAAGTGAATGGGCATTTAAAGTCATGTAACTGGTTTATTCTAAATTGTTTGAAAATTCCACTTTTGTTATCACAGATTGAAAAGTGATATCAACTGCATCTCATTTCATTACTGTCCAGTTTAAAAGTGTATTGTATGAATGTTCTGCATCTTTAGGTAGCAGGGATTTTCACACCAGATTGGAGAGATGACAGGTTTTTCCAGCATTGTGGGGTAAAGAGGATATTTTGCATTTCTTGACCCTGAGGTATGGGAAAATAGAGAATTAAGTCATCTTTAGGGCAACAGTGCTCTCTGGAAATAGCCAGGTTTCTGCTTAGTTCAGAAAATGAAATAAAGAGTCAAAGAAAAGTATGAAGATGTTTAACTGAGTGTGGCAGAATAATAATCTGCGACATTAATTGTAGAATAATTTTTCTGCTACTCCATGACCACTGAAGTTCAGAGTGTAGGACTCAGAACTACCATTCACTGTAGAAAAAAGTTAGATTAAAAGCCAGGGAGAAAAGATACCACATTTTCCACTTCTAAGTGCAAAACACTAGGTTTCAGATGTGAGAAGGAAAATCCACATATCCTGGCCAAAAAGTTCTTGCATGAAATCTCTGAACTAGAAAACAGAATCTATAGAGGAAGAGAGTTTGGGAAAGGAAACCTAATGTGTTAGAAGTAATTTATGTGTATGTCAGGGGGGCAGGGGCATGTAAATTCACTGCCTCCATCTCCCTACCTGGAATCCACTTTCAAGTTTGGAATCCAAAATTAGGAGTAGGCTGTGCTTCTACGCAAGAGCTCAGAATAGCAGAAACAGAAACCAGGTGCTGAAGAGTAGAAATCTCATTCTGGACATGTGTGACATTTGAAACCTTGTGATGCCTAGAGATCTCCTATGTTGTCTGAGTCTGTGGAGTAAAGTTGTATCTGAAAGTTTTTCTTGTCTCCAACTAAGGTATAGAAGTTAACTGAGAGAAAGCTATTGGGCCTGCCATGAGATGGCTTGCCCACTACAGTCTGGACCACCCTCACTAGAAAATCTGTGAAGGTAAAGCTCAAGTATTAGTGGGTCATTAGCACCAAAAGACAAAATAGAAATGTAATAATATAGTTTAATTCTATTCATCTCGCCATTCTTACGCCCATGCATAAGACTTCAGATGTTTTATATTCTGAAGAATCTAGAGATTCCTATCTCCACAATGGCCCTCTAGCAACAGGTGTGCCTGGCAGAACTTATAATTTAAGTAACTTCATTATGGAAGGGCAAGGAGAAAACCTCAGAAGTACATTAATATCTTAACATGATTGAATTATAAGCCAGTGTTAAACAGAAATAACAGACGACTGAATTTACTTTGAATTGGCAAGATTAAGCTTTCCATTACAGAGTGGAATGAGGTTTAAAATAAAAGTTAAATTGAATTATATAAAAATACAGTTACATTTTTGCACATGAATATATAAACAGTAAAATACCTACCTTCTACAAACAAGAATAGAGTTTGGGTCAGGCATGTTGAAAACTAGGAGAGAGATGAGTGGGAAACTGACTCAAAAGAAAGGACAATATGAGTTGAAAAGATGATTGAAAAGGCATACATTTTAAGCGTAGACCAGGAAAATACAGAGGGGTGAATTTAAGGTTAAACAGAATAACTTCTGATGGTCCCATAGTGGTGGGAACTTGGGAAAAGAAGATACTATTCAAGACACTTAGGATTTAACTGTAGGTTAAGTTACACAAGGGATTCAAATCTGTAAATATTTTTATTTCAGTCCTCTGAAAGATACTAATTATGGTTTGGCTCTATTCAAGGGCTTAAGGGAGGGGATAGAGGCCCAAGATCATAGGTATCTAATTTCAAACTTCATGGAGGACCCAGGAGTTGATCTTAGAGGTGGTAGTACCATATTTCATGAATTCTGAGATGCAAATTTTTGCATGTATATTATCTCTGAAATAGAAATAGATTTTACACTTGGAATTGGCATTGTTTTTGCTGTCTTAGTGCTGCATGTTATAATCGATGACATCTGAGTTTCAATAAAATTCAACATGTATTAAACAAATTCTCATTGAAGAAATAAATCAGTTTCATATCTGGTTTCCTTTCTATTGAAATGCAAAAGTGAATAAACCTTGACTCTTGTATTCAAATCATCTATAATCTACTGTTGAGACACAGTTGAACAGAATGTGTTTGCAAAAGGCTATATGTGACTTGGAAGGCACTTGTAAGTCAGAGAAAATTAACTCATGCACAAGGCCTTGGCTGCATTAAAATCTCATTTATACTAAATGTAATAATATGTGCCTCAAGCCTAATTTTTTGTTGTAAGCACTATATTTCACATGAAATATTCTAGGATTTTAGAAGTTTTTTAAGAGTTAGCATAAAGTGACAAAATAATGTTATTTATTTGTACATTTACATTACAAACTCATATGAACTGTAATGACACATAATAAAATTTAATTACTGTTTTCATATTTTGAATTATCAATTGAATTATGATCTTTAAATCATCATTTTAAAATTCCAGATTTTGGTCTCCATTTTCAAAGATTTTTTTTTTTTTTTCTTTTTAATGGAAAAGAAAAGCGCTTAGTACTTGTAGAAATTCATCAGATAATGTTAGGTGCCTTGATGGAATGGTCTTTTAAAATTTACGACTTTGACGACTCAGGGGTAAATTTTTTTGCACCCTAAAGGTTCTCCAGAGGTTTTTCTTTTTTTCTTTAATTAGAAAACTAACCTAGTGTCTAATGCCTTTACATTAAAAACTTTAAAAACTCATTTAACTTCAGGTTTGACATGAATTTTACAAATTTTTATTTATAAACCTGGCAATTTTCATAGTTATTTTTAAAGGATCTTTGAAAAGTGATTGGTTTCATTTACAAACTTAGGAAAAAGACATTAAATCCTACAACAGTATGAGATAATTTTATTATGTTAAAAAGTAACCTCACATTTCCAATTTAATGTATATTTTGAAGGATAAATTTTAAATATTAGCAAACAAGTTTGGCATCATATTTTTAAAAGCACTATTGACACTCATTTCTGATTTTTCTTGAATACAATGTTGAATTATTTTCAGGCATATTAATTATGATTCTGTACTTACATCCATACGTGAAACCAAATACAATGGATATTAATTTATTCTTATATATATATTTTTGTTTTCTCTATGTATTCTTTAAAAATTTCACAATTTCTGGAATATGTTAAAATCATTAAATAAAACATTCCATGTATTTTATTCTTTGGAACAATTAGAAAGGATTGAATTTAGAAAAGACTGAGTGGAAGCATCTTGTACTGCTGTTCAAGGGGCAGTGTTTGGCCATTGTCAACAATCTAGGAGTCACATGTCTGCCAGGAACCTGTCTGCCTTAGTATCCTGCCAGCTAAGTCATTGTCCTAGAGCAGGCTGTGTGAGGAACAGCCTTGGCACAAATGTAGTGACGGATTTCAAAGCACAGCACCTGGAACTCTTGTTCAATTATGCTCTCTGTAGAAAAAATGTCAAAAGCCTGACACAAAATAAGTGCTATAAAAGCTAAAATGAAATGAAATGAAGTAAATTAAATAAAAATGTACAAAACTGTCCCTAGGACCACTCCTCAGATATTCTATTTACAAGTACAATGTCTTCGTTCACATGGAGAACAGAATTCACAGTGTTTTCCATTTGTAATTTTAAATCTATTTTGAAGGAAGACAATATCTCAGAATCTCCAGAGACCTGGTTGCCACATGTGCTTTAACAGCAGCATGTTTTGGTTGGAATATACTTTCTGTTGTTCATGTTTTTTTGGAAGAAATCTCTGCTTGTTCAGTATTACAGCAGCACTGAAGGTAGGCTGTGTTCTGTAAAAGATTGATGTGATTCTCTCACAAAACTTTTCTCAGTAGGTCTTCTGTCTGGATTAAAAGAGAATATTACATACTACTATATATAAAATAGATAACTACTAAGGACCTACTGTATAACACAGGGAACTCTACTCAATACTATGTAATGACCTATATGGGAAAAGAATCTAAAAAAGAGTGGATATATGTATATGTATAACTGATTCTCTTTGCTGTTCAGCAGAAAGTAACACAACATTCTAAATCAACTATACTCCAATGCAAATTTTTTAAAAAAGAGAATATTACATAGAAGATGCACATACACACACACTCTTCACACAGAAGCTGTATCGCCAGTGTCAGGTGACCAGTTGGGAGATCTGGCCTCCATTTGAGCCAGGGATAGAGACAGGACTGACATATTTATGGAGAGTCCAATGCCTCTCTGACACAAGTGGGCCCTAGTGGTATGTCTCTTGACAAACCTAAGTTTGTCTTTACCTCCACAATTGTCTATCTAGGACTTGTCACTCTCTTTGTAATTGACTTTAGAAAACTAAGGTAATTGTGCATTTCTTTACCTGTCTCGAAAATACATATAGGACACACAATCTATAATCTTTTGAGTCTCTGTCTTTTCATGAGTATTAACATTTCTTTTACAAAAGATCACTTGCAATGTGTCTGTAATAATTTTATAATTGCCATAAATTAAATAAATGACATGAAGTCTAGATCAAAATATTGCTCCTTCTTGCATTGTTATTCATCAAAATAAATTATTTTCTAACTTTATATGAAATCAAACTGGTGCCTTTTTATTAAACTGTTATTAAATGATGCTTAATATTTAATATCACTTTAGAAATATGGATTTTAATTACTTTGCCAGTCACCCTCAATCCTCAAGGTAACTGGTCATTTACTTTAGTCCATAATAAAAGGTCCTGCCACTGGACTTAGGAAGAGAGGTAAGAGATTGAAGTTTTAAATAATAAATACAATTTCAGGCAAGTATTTACCTGGCATTTTTAATATAAAAATTTGAGCATATTTTCCTGAAAAAAAAAGAAAAGGAAAATATTTCAAAGAGGCAGTAACTTTTATTCAAAGAAGTTATTCAGTTTATTAAGACTTTTCTGTAAAATAATTGGGCTAATTGCTAATATTTTGGTAATGTAGAATATTTATTCTCTGAAACATTTTTTTGCTTTTTCATATTTTGGTTTATCTGTAATAGATATAGAGCAAGTATGTTTGAAATATTATCTCTCAGTACTTTATATCTCATGGTCTTATAGCTGGTTCTTATATCATGGAGCTGCGTTCAGTTCCAATCCTGCCAATAATCTAGATCATTTATAATAATCTATCTTCTATCTCTTTAAATCATTTTTCAACATTTTATTCTTTAATGGTTCCATTTTTGTAATAATTTATGAAATTGGCATTTCAGTTTTATTCCTTCCTACTTGGTACCACAACAATGAACTTGAGGCTTATTTCTACATCCTTAGAATTGCTCTTAAAAAAATCCAAGTCAATCTCAGAGCAAACACATACTGTTTTCTTTTCTCAGCTTCACTGAGATATAATTGACTTAAAACATTGTGTAAATTTAAGATATGCAGCGTGATGATTCAATATGCATATACATTGTGAAATGATTACCACAATAAGGTTAGTTAACATATCTATCACTTCACATGATTACGTTTTTTTTTGATGGTGAGAACATTTAAGATCTACTCACTTAGCAACTTGGAATATATAATACAGTACTGTTAACTACAGTCATCATACTGTATGTTAGATCTGCAGAACTTATTTATCTTATAACTGAAATTTTTTACACATTGACCAATAGCTCCCCATTTCCCACCACAGCCCCCATCAACCACCATCTTACACTCTAGTTCTATGAGTTGGGCTTTTTTAGATTCCACATATAAGTGATATCATACAGTATTTGGCTTTCTCTATTTTATATATTTCATTTAGCATAATGCCCTCAAGGTTCATATGTTGAAGAAAAGGCAGAATTTCCCTTTTTTATGACTAAATAATATACCATTATATATATATCCCATTTTATTTATCCATTTACCCACTGATGGACACTTAGGTTGTTTTCATGTCTTGTCTAATGTGAATAATGCTGCAATGAATATGGTGATGCAGATTATCTTTTCAAGATAGTGATTTCTCAGATGGCCTGAAGCACATGAAAAGATGATCAATATTGCAATTATTAGAGAAATTCAAATCAAAACTGCAATGAGGTATTACCTCACACCAGTCAGAATGGTCATCAACAAAAAGCCTACAAAAAATAAATGCTGGAGAGGGTGTGGAAAAAAGGGGACCCTCCTACACTGTTGGTGAGAATATAAATTGGTGCAACCACTATGGAGAACAGTATGGAGGTTCCTTTAAAAACTAAAAATAGAGCTAATATATGATCCAGCAACCCCACTCCTGGGCATATATCCAGAAAAAAACATAATTCAAAAAGGTACATTAACCCCAATGCTCACTGCAGCACTATTTATGATAGCCAAGACATGGAAACAACGTAAATGTTCATTGACAGATGAATGGAAAAAAAAGATGTGGTATATATGTACAATGGAATATTACTCAGCCATAAAAAAGAATGAAATAATGCCATTTGCAGCAAAATGGATGGGCCTAGAGATTATCATACTAAGTAAAGTAGGTCAAAGACAAATGTCATATTATATCATTTATATGTGAAATCTAAAAAATGATAAAAATAAACTTATTTACAAAACAGAAACAGACTCACAGACTTCAAAAACAGACTTATGGTTACCAAAGGGGAAAGGTGGGGGGGAGGGATAAATTAGGAGGTTGGTATTAGCATATATACACTACATATATATACATTAACATATATAAAATAGGTAATCAACAAGGACCTACTGTATAGCATGGGGAACTCTATTCAATACTCTGTAATAAAGTATATGGGAAAAGAATCTGAAAAAGAATAGATATATGTGTATGCATAACCGAATCACTTTGCTGTACAACTGAAACTAACACAACATTGTAAATCAACTGTACTCCAATATAAAATAAAAATTTAAAAAAATATAGTGATTTCTTTCCTTGGATATATACCCAGAAATGGGGTTACTGGATCATATGGTAGCTTTTTTTTTTAATCTTTTGAGGAACCTCAATATTATTTTCCATAGTAACTATATTAATTTACATTCTTTTTTCACCACATTGTCACCAATATTTTTTATCCCTTATATTTTTGATAACAGCCATTTTAACAGATGTGAAGTGATATTTCATTGTGGTTTTGATTTGATTTTCCCTGATAATTAGTGATGTTGAGCATCTTTTCACATATCTGTGGGACATCTGTATGTCTTCTTTGGAAAAATGTCTAATCAAGCAGATGGAACTGAATTTAAACATAAATAAATGAATCTGTATCATGGATAAAAACACAGTTTTGCATGCATGAAATGGAGGCTACCTAAAATTTTAGTAGGAAGACACTGGATATTTCCATAATGTTTATCACTGAACTCAAGAGACCAAGTTTTATCTCATTGAAGAAACTGGACAGCTGTTCCCCTATTCCAAAATAACTGTTCTAACAGTATCAGATGAGTTAGTCAGAGTAGTATTCCCTCACAGCCAACATACCACCATCTTTTCACATCCTTTTGTAAAGGAAAACCCCAAGAAAATAAATATACTCAGTTGTTCTCTTTTTGCCCCTTCCATTGTTGGGGAGACTCTTCTCATCTTATATCTAACTTGACATCTTAGCCTGGCCTGACACCTGTGGAACATGCCCTCTTTTGAAAAACTCTTCTCTTGACTTCTGTGACAACATGGTTTCAGATTTATTACTAACTTATTTATCACTCCTTATTAACTAACACTTACCAGTGTTTTTTGTTTTGTTTTTTTTTCTTTAATAGTCTCTATGTTAAATTTGGAGGAAAATGAAACAGGTTAAGCAACTGTCTTAACATTAACACAAGGCTGTCTAGGTGACTCAATGTAAAAAATATCCCCTCGAGTATTATGATTTTCTTCCTTGGTTGTATGATATATTAATTAATTCTTTCTTTTATTCAACCATATGTCATAGCAACAAGAAACATATTTTTTTAAAAAAACAAATAAGTAAGTAAGATAATAAATAAAACTGGGATAGATAACAAGTATGAGGATATGAGGTATGGTATGAGGAAAATCAAAAATGTTAAAAGAAGGTTAACTAGGAATAAAGAGAAATATTGCAGAAGTAACTGTTGTGACTCATGAAACATGAGTAAAATGAAGAGCTGGTAATAAGAAGATGAATTTGTGTTCCATCTAGAAGTAGTAAAAACTAGAAAGACCCTAAAGCCTGAGGGCCCTATGAACACAGAGTATCTGAGGAAATAACGAATGTGAGGTGAAGGGTAAATAGAATGGCATGAGATTTTTTTTAAAAAGCATGCAGTTGCTAGATGAGCAAGGGACATGCAGGTCATGGTAAGAATTTAGTTTTTATTGTAAACATGATGAGAAGAAATAACAGGTATTTAAGCAAAAGATTAATATGATATGATGCCATTAAAAACACTGGAAAGAGAGAACCTGTGAAATGTTTGGAGAGTTGACAAAGCAAGACATGTATTTTGAACATGTTGAAATGAGGATGCCTTTTGGACAACAAAGCAGAGCTGACAGAAGAGAAGTATATGATCACATCTGGATCTCAATGGAGGGATCACAGCTGTATGTAAATCTGACAGTTATTTATTTAAATGATTTTAAATCCATGGTAAATACATTAACTCATTTAAAAATGTAGATAAAAAAGAAGTCTAAGACCAGAACTTTAGGTTCACCATATATCAAGGTCTAGAAGAAAAGTAGGAGCCAATAGAGGAGACTGATATGGATGAAATGTCCATTGAAGTGGAATAAAAACCATAAATAAATGAAATAAGTGGTGTTCTGAAAATCTAGTGTTAAAGGTATTTCAAGGCTAGATGGGTAAAAACTTTCTGGGATGTTGACTACTGAATTGGCAAACTGAAATATTTGGGGCATAAAAACAACAATTTAAGTGGAGTGGTAAAGATAAAAGCTTATTTTGAGTGAGTTAAAAAGATAATAGTGGGGGTAGGGGCAAGATGGCGGAAGAGTAAGACGCGGAGATCACCTTCCTTCCCACAGATACATTAGAAATACATCTACACGTGGAACTGCTCCTATAGAACACCCACTGAACGCTGGCAGAAGACGTCAGACCTCCCAAAAGGCAAGAAAATCCCCACGTATTTGGGTAGGGCAAAAGAAAAAAGAAAAAACAGAGACAAAAGAATAGGGACGGGACCTGCACCAGTGGGAGGGAGCTGTGAAGGAGGAAAGGTTTCCGTGCACTAGGAAGCCCCTTCACGGGCGGAGACTGCGGGTGGTGGAGGGGGGATGTTTCGGAGCTGCGGAGGAGAGCGCAGCCACAGGGGTGCAGAGGGCAAAGCAGAGAGATTCCCGCATGGTGGATCGGTGCTGAGTAGCACCCACCAGCCCAAGAGGCTTGTCTGCTCAGCCGCTGGGGCGGGCGGGGGTTGGGAGCTGAGGCTCGGGCTTCGGTGCTAGCCTGGAGGGAGTCCGGGAAAAAGTCTGCAGCTGCCGAAGAGGCAAGAGACTTTTTCTTGCCTCTTTGTTTCGTGGCGCGCAAGGAGAGGGGATTCAGAGCGCCGCCTAAATGAACTCCAGAGACGGGCGCGAGCTGCGGCTATCAGCGCGGACCCCAGAGGCGGGCGCGAGCTGCAGCTATCAGCGCGAATCCCGCAGCAACAGGGGCGCAGACGGAAAAACGGAGAGATTCCCGCACAGAGACTCGGCGCCAAGCAGCACTCACCAGCCCAAGAGGCTTGTCTGCTCACCCGCCGGGGCAGGCAGGGGCTGGGAGCCGAGGCTCGGGCTTCGGTCAGATTGCAGGGAGAGGACTGGGGCTGGTGGCGTGACACAGCCTGAAGGGGTTAGCTCACCACAGCTAGCCGGAAGGGAGCCCGAGAAAAAGTCTGCAGCCGCTGAAGAGGCAAGAGACTTTTTCTTGCCTCTTTGTTTCACGGCGCGCAAGGAGAGGGGATTCAGAGCGCCGCCTAAACGAACTCCAGAGACGGGCGTGAGCCGCGGCTATCAGCGCGGACCCCAGAGGCAGGCAGGAGACGCTAAGGCTGCTGCTGCCACCACCAAGAAGCCTGTGTGCGTGCACAGGTCACTCTCCACACCGCCCCTCCCGGGAGCCGGTGCAGCTCGCCACTGCCAGGCTCCCGTGATCCGGGGACAACTTCCCCGGGAGAACACACGGCGCGCCTCAGGCTGCTGCAATGTCACGTCGGCCTCTGCCGCCGCAAGCTCGTACCGCATCTGTACCCCTCGCTCCCCCCGGCCTGAGTGAGCCAGAGCCCCCGAAGCAGCTGCTCCTTTAACCCCGTTCTGTCTGGGCGGGAAACGGACACCCTCAGGCGACCTACATGCAGAGGTGGGTCCAAATCCAAAGCTGAACCCCGGGAGCTGTACGAACAAAGAAGAGAAAGGGAAATCTCTCCCAGCAGCCTCAGAAGCAGCAGATTAAAGCTCCACAAACAACTTGATGTGCCTGCATCTGTTGAATACCTGAATAGACAACGAATCATCTCAAATTCAAGAGGTGGACTTTGGAAGCAGGATATATTAATTTTTCCCCTTTTCCTTTTTTTGTGAGTGTATATGTGTATGCTTCTGGGTGAGATTTTGTCTGTATAGCTTTGCTTTCACCATTAGTCCTAGGGTAAGGTCTGTCCGTTTTTCTTTTTTTTTTTTTTTTTTTTACTAAAAAATTTTTTTTTCCTAATAAATGTTTTCTTAATACTTTTTTCCTTATTTTCTATTTATAAAAATTAAAAAACATTTTTAATAAGTTTTTTCATATTTTTTATTTTAAAAAATTAAAAAAAATTTTTTCTTAATAAATTTTTTACTTAATAATTTTTTCTTATTTTTTATTACAAAAAGTTAATAAATCTATTTTTAAAAATTAAAAAAAAAATTTCTGAATACATTTACTCTTAATAATTCTTTTTTCTTATTTTTTATTATAATAGCTTTATTTTATTTTATGTTATCCTCTTTCTTTCTTTCTTTCTATCTTTTTCTCCCTTATATTCTGAGATCTGTGGATGAAAGGCTCTTGGTGCTCCAGCCAGGCATCAGGGCTGTGCCTCTGAGGCGGGAGAGCCAACTTCAGGACACTGGTCCACAAGAGACCTCCCAGCTCCATGTAATACCAAATGGCGAAAATCTCTCAGAGATCTCCATCTCAACATCAAGACCCAGCTTCACTCAATGACCAGCAAGCTACAGTGCTGGACAGCCTATGCCAAACAACTAGCAAGACAGGAACACAGCCCCATCCATTAGCAGAGAGGCTGCCTAAAATCATAATAAGGCCACAGACACCCCAAAACACACCACCAGACGTGGACATGCCCACCAGAAAGACAAGATCCAACCTCATCCACCAGAACACAGGCACTAGTCCCCTCCACCAGGAAGCCTACACAACCCACTGAACCAACCTTAGCCACTGGGGACAGATACCAAAAACAACGGGAACTACGAACCTGCAGCCTGTGAAAAGGAGACCCCAAACACAGTAAGATAAGCAAAATGAGAAGACAAAAAAACACACAGCAGGTGAAGGTGCAGGGTCAAAACACACCAGACCTAACAAATGAAGAGGAAATAGGCAGTCTACCTGAAAAAGAATTCAGAATAATGAGAGTAAAGATGATCCAAAATCTTGGAAATAGAATAGACAAAATGCAAGAAACATTTAACAAGGATATAGAAGAACTAAAGAGGAACCAAGCAATGATGAAAAACACAATAAATGAAATTAAAAATACTCTAGATGGGATCAATAGCAGAATAACTGAGGCAGAAGAACGGATAAGTGACCTGGAAGATAAAATAGTGGAAATAACTACTGCAGAGCAGAATAAAGAAAAAAGAATGAAAAGAACTGAGGACAGTCTCAGAGACCTCTGGGACAACATTAAACGCACCAACATTCGAATTATAGGGGTCCCAGAAGAAGAGAAAAAGAAAGGGAATGAGAAAATACTTGAAGAGATTATAGTTGAAAACATCCCTAATATGGGAAAGGAAAGAGTTAATCAAGTCCTGGAAGCACAGAGAGTCCCATACAGGATAAATCCAAGGAGAAACATGCCAAGACACATATTAATCAAACTATCAAAAATTAAATATAAAGAAAACATATTAAAAGCAGCAAGGGAAAAACAACAAATAACAAACAAGGGAATCCCCATAAGGTTAACAGCTGATCTTTCAGCAGAAACTCTGCAAGCCAGAAGGGAGTGGCAGGATATACTTAAATTCATGAAGGAGAAAAACCTACAGCAAAGGTTACTCTACCCAGCAAGGATCTCATTCAGATTTGATGGAGAAATTAAAACCTTTACAGACAAGCAAAAGCTGAGAGAGTTCAGCACCAACAAACCAGCTTTACAACAAATGCTAAAGGAACTTCTCTAGGCAAGAAACACAAGAGAAGGAAAACACCTACAATAACAAACCCAAAACATTTAAGAAAATGGGAATAGGAACATACATATAAATAATTACCTTAAATGTAAATGGATTAAATGCTCCCACCAAAAGACACAGACTGGCTGAATGGATACAAAAACAAGACCCATATATATGCTGTCTACAAGAGACCCACTTCAGACCTAGAGACACATACAGACTGAACGTGAGGGGATGGAAAAAGATATTCCATGCAAATGGAAATCAAAAGAAAGCTGGGGTAGCAATTCTCGTATCAGACAAAATAGACTTTAAAATAAAGACTATTACAAGAGACAAAGAAGGACACTATATAATGATCAAGGGATCGATCCAAGAGGAAGGTATAACGATTGTAAATATTTATGCACCCAACATAGGAGCACTCAATACATAAGGCAAATACTAACAGCCATAAAAGGGGAAATCGACAGTAACACAATCATACTAGGGGACTTTAACACCCCACTTTCACCAATGGACAGCTCATCCAAATGAAAATAAATAAGGAAACACAAGCTTTAAATGATACATTAAACAAGATGGACTTAATTGATATTTATAGGACATTCCACCCAAAAACAACAGAATACACATTTTTCTCAAGTGCTCATGGAACATTCTCCAGGATAGATCATATCTTGGGTCACAAATCAAGCCTTGGTAAATTTAAGAAAATTGAAATCGTATCAAGTATCTTCTCCGACCACAATGCTCTGAGACTAGATATCAATTACAGGAAAAGACCTGTAAAAAATACAAACACATGGAGGCTACACAATACACTACTTAATAACGAAGTGATAACTGAAGAAATCAAAGGGGAAATGAAAAAATACCTAGAAACAAATGACAATGGAGACACGATGACCCAATACCTATGGGATGCAGCAAAAGCAGTTCTAAAAGGGAAGTTTATAGCAATACAAGCCTACCTCAAGAAACAGGAAACATCTCAAAAAAACAACCTAACCTTGCACCTAAAGCAATTAGAGAAAGAAGAGCAAAAAAACCCCAAAGCTAGCAGAAGGAAAGAAATCATAAAGATCAGATCACAAATAAATGAAAAAGAAATGAAGGAAACAATAGCAAAAATCAATGAAACTAAAAGCTGGTTCTTCGAGAAGATAAACAAAATTGATAAACCATTAGCCAGACTCATCAAGAGAAAAAGGGAGAAGACTCAAATCAATAGAACTAGAAATGAAAAAGGAGAAGTAACCACTGACACTGCAGAAATACAAACGATCATGACAGATTACTACAAGCAACTCTATGCCAATAAAATGGACAACTTGGAAGAAATGGACAGATTCTTAGAAATGCACAACCTACTGAGACTGAACCAGGAAGAAATAGAAAATATGAACAGACCAATCACAAGCACTGAAATTGAAACTGTGATTAAAAATCTTACAACAAACCAAAGCCCAGGACCAGATGGCTTCACAGGCGAATTCTATCAAACATTTAGAGAAGAGCTAACACCTATCCTTCTCAAACTCTTCCAAAATATTGCAGAGGGAGGAACACTCCCAAACTCATTCTATGAGGCCACCATCACCCTGATACCAAAACCAGACAAAGATGTCACAAAGAAAAAAACTACAGGCCATATCACTGATAAACATAGATGCAAAAATCTTCAACAAAATACTAGCAAACAGAATCCAACAGCACATTAAAAGAATTCTACACCATGATCAAGTGGGGTTTATTCCAGGAATGCAAGGATTCTTCAATATACGCAAATCAATCAACGTGATACATCATATTAACAAATTGAAGGAGAAAAACCATATGATCATCTCAATAGATGCAGAGGAAGCTTTCGACAAAATTCAACACCCATTTATGATAAAAGCCCTGCAGAAAGTAGGCATAGAGGGAACTTTCCTCAACATAATAAAGGCCATATATGACAAACCCACAGCCAACATTGTCCTCAATGGTGAAAAACTGAAGCCATTTCCACTAAGATCAGGAACAAGACAAGGTTGCCCACTCTCACCACTATTATTCAACATAGTTTTGGAAGTGTTAGCCACAACAATCAGAGAAGAAAAAGAAATAAAAGGAATCCAAATCGGAAAAGAAGAAGTAAAGCTGTCACTGTTTGCAGATGACATGATACTATACATAGAGAATCCTAAAGATGCTACCAGAAAACTACTAGAGCTAATCAATGAATTTGGTAAAGTAGCAGGATACAAAATTAATGCACAGAAATCTCTTGCATTCCTATACTCTAATGATGAAAAATCTGAAAGTGAAATTAAGAAAACACTCCCGTTTACCATTGCAACAAAAAGAATAAAATATCTAGGAATAAACCTACCTAAGGAGACAAAAGACCTGTATGCAGAAAATTACAGAACACTGATGAAAGAAATTAAAGATGATACAAATAGATGGAGAGATATACCATGTTCTTGGATTGGAAGAATCAACATTGTGAAAATGACTCTACTACCCAAAGCAATCTACAGATTCAATGCAATCCCTATCAAACTACCACAGGCATTTTTCACAGAACTAGAACAAAAAATTTCACAATTTGTATGGAGACACAAAAGACCCCGAATAGCCAAAGCAATCTTGAGAATGAAAAATGGAGCTGGAGGAATCAGGCTCCCTGACTTCAGACTATATTACAAAGCTACAGTAATTAAGACAGTTTGGCCCTGGCACAAAAACAGAAATATAGATCAATGGAACAGGATAGAAAGCCTAGAGATAAACCCATGCACCTATGGTCACCTTATCTTTGATAAAGGGGGCAAGCATATACCGTGGAGAAAAGACAGTCTCTTCAATAAGTGGTGCTGGGAAAATTGGACAGGTACATGTAAAAGTATGAAATTAGAACACTCCCTGACAACATACACAAAAATAAACTCAAAATGGTTTAAAGACCTAAGTGTAAAGCCAGAGACTATCAAACTCTTAGAGGAAAACATAGGCAGAACACTCTATGACATAAATCACAGCAAGATCCTTTTTGACCCAGCTCCTAGAGAAATGGAAATAAAAACACAAATAAACAAATGGGACCTAATGAAACTTAAAAGCTTTTGCACAGCAAAGGAAACCATAAACAAGACCAAAAGACAACCCTCAGAATGGGAGAAAATATTTGCAAGTGAAGCAACTGACAAAGGATTAATCTCCAAGATTTACCAGCAGCTCATGCAGCTCAATAACAAAAAAACAAACAACCCAATCAAAAAATGGGCAGAAGACCTAAATAGACATTTCTCCAAAGAAGATATACAGATGGCCAACAGACACATGAAAGAATGCTCATCATCCTTAATCATTAGAGAAAAGCAAATCAAAACTACAATGAGATATCATCTCACACCAGTCAGAATGGCCATCATCAAAAAATCTAGAAACAATAAATGCTGGAGAGGGTGTGGAGAAAAGGGAACATTCTTGCACTGTTGGTGGGAATGTAAATTGATACAGCCACTATGGAGAACAGTATGGAGGTTCCTTAAAAAACTAAAAATAGAACTACCATACGACCCAGCAATCCCACTACTGGGCATATACCCTGAGAAAAGCATAATTCAAAACGAGTCATGTACCAAAATGTTCATTGCAGCTCTATTTACAATAGCCAGGACATGGAAGCAACCAGAGTGTCCATCATCGGATGAATGGATAAAGAAGATGTGGCACATATATACAATGGAATATTACTCAGCCATAAAAAGAAATGAAATGGAGGTATTTGTAATGAGGTGGATGGAGTTAGAGTCTGTCATACAGAGTGAAGTAAGTCAGAAAGAGAAAAACAAATACAGTATGCTAACACATATATATGGAATCTAAGGAAAAAAAAAAAAAGGTCATGAAGAACCTAGTGGCAAGATGGGAATAAAGACACAGACCTACTAAAGAATGGACTTGAAGATATGGGGAGGGGGAGGGGTGAGATGTGACAGGGTGAGAGAGTGTCATGGACATATATACACTACCAAATGTAAAATAGATAGCTAGTGGGAAGCAGCCGCATAGCACAGGGAGATCAGCTCGGTGCTTTGTGACCACCTAGAGGGGTGGGATAGGGAGGGTGGGAGGGAGGGAGATGCAAGAGGGAAGAGATATGGGAACATATGTATATGTATAACTGATTGACTTTGTTTTAAAGCAGAAACTAACACACCATTGTAAAGCAATTATACTTCAATAAAGATGTTAAAAATAAAAAAATAAAAATAAATAAAAAGATAATAGTGATACAAGCAAACATAAGTTTGAAAAACTGTTTATTACTGATTTTCCAGACTCCATTCCAACGACAGAAAAGGAATTTTTTTAAGGGAAAAACAATGTGTAGAGCCTGAGAGAAATAACAGATGTAAAATTTTAGATACAGAAAAAAGCTGAAAAAGAGTCAACTGAATGAGCAGACAGACCTGGGAAAACAGAAGAGTCAGTTGACTATGGAAAAACTGTCTAACACTACATGTACCAAGTAATACCAGATATTTTTGAAAGTGGTTGAATAGGTTGGACTGAGAACAGAAATATTGATTGAAATAATATATAAAAGACAAACAGGTCCCCAAATTCCCTCCATGTCTCTGTCCAGCTGGAAGACTGCTGCTCCCGCACAGAAGACTAAGATTACTTTCCAGTAAGGTTGAATGAGAGTGATTATGAAATAGAGAATATATGACACACTAAGAATAGAAGTGCTTTATTGAAACAGGGAAGATTAAGTGAAAAATACATCCTGAATGTGAAAATCCCAAGCTCCTTTTCCCCACTTGAAACCTAGGGCACCAGAATGAGGCTTAATAATATGATGGTGGCCTAGATGTGAAGATTAGCAGTACGAGAAATGAGAAGTGGTCAGCAAGATTTCATAAAAGAAAGAAGTCAACGAGAATTCCACAGTTTTGAGTCTAAACAAATACAAGAATAAAGTTGCCATTTGCTGAGATAGGAAAGAGCACGTAGAAAGAAAAGGGTTTTGGAAATGAAGATTTAGATATTGACAGAACATACAGCTATAAAGTTTTAATATGAGCACTAAGCTAGAAATATACATGGAATTCATTAGTATACAGATAGTATTAAAAGCCATTGGACTGGTTGTACTTACCTAGGAATTTGCTACGTAAGTCTCATGCACTGAACCTAGAACATGCCAATACAGAGAGGTCAGGGGAAAGGAGACACCAACAAAGGACCCTGAGGAGGCAGCAGGAATTGGGGTTGAGAATAGAAAATAAAGGATGCCTTTTTGCTCTTCTTGAGTGTTTCTTTTTTTATTTCATAAATAAAAGACCAGGGTGAGGCTAAAGTGAGGACTACAGATGTGATGTTGTTAGGAGAGGAAGTGACATGTAATATTTCTATAAGGGAATTTTTAATGGCTTAATTAAAATATAATTGAAAACATACCATATAATTCAACTATTTTAAGTATATAATATGATTGTTTTTTAGTATCTTAACAGAATTTCACAATCATCATCACAATCATTTTAGAACCTTTTCATCTCCTCACAAAGAAACCCAAGGCCATTCCTCTCCCTCCCACCTCCAGCCTTAGGCAAATACTAATCTATATTCTGTCTCTATGGATATACCTTCTCTGGATGTTTCATATAAATGGAATTGTACAATATGTGGTCTTTTATGACTGCTTCTTTGATTTATCATATTTTAAATTTGTATCCATGTTATAGAATACATCTACTTCATTCCTTTTTATTGTTTAATTATATTCCATAGTATGAGTGTACATTTTGTTTGTCCATTCTTAATTGATGAGCATTTGGGTTGCTTCCGTTTTTTTTTGACTATTTTAAATAACACTGATATGAACATTCATGTACAAGTTTTTGTGTGATCATACCTTTTCATTTCTCTCAGGAATATACCTAGAAGAAGAATTAATATATCATAGGGCAACTCTGTTAACCTTTTGAGAAACTGCCAGACGTTTTTTCCACAATGGCTGTAACATTTTACATTTTCAGTAGCAATGTATGGGGGTTCTAATTTCTCCACATTTTCATCAATACTTATTATTTTTTGTTTTTGTTTTGTATCTCATTGTGGTTTTGATTAGCATTTGATGTTGAGCATATTTCCATGTGCTTAATAACCAACTGTATATCTTCCTTGCAGAAATTTCTATTCAAGTAATTTGCCCAGTTTTTAATTGGTTGTTTGTGTTTTTGTTACTGAATTGTAGGGGTTCTTTATTCTGAATACAAGTCCTTTATCAGATACATGATTTACAAATATTTTCTACTGTTCTCTTGGTTGTCTTTTCATTTTCTTGATGTGTCCTTTGAATCAAAATGTTCTTAATTTGGATAAAGTCCAAACTTTACTCTTTCTTTTGTCACTTGTGATTTTGGGGTCATACCTAAGAAGGCTTTACATAATCCAAGGTCACAGAGATTTACTCCTATATTTTCATCTAAGAGTTTATAATTCTAGCTCTTGCATTTTGCTCTATGATTTATTTTGAGTAAGTTTTCATATGGTATGAGGAAGAAGTTCAACTTTATTCTTTGGCCTGTGGGTGTCCAGTTATTCCAGTACCATTTGTTGAAAAGACTATTCTTTCCCTATTGAATTGTATTGGCTCCATTATCAAAATTCAATTGACTATAAATGTGGAGATTTATTTATGGACTCTCAATTCTATTCCATTGATCTATACGTCTAAGCTTAGCCAGGCCCACATTATCTTGATTAATGTAGCTTTACAGTGTGTTTTGAAACTGCGAGGTGTGCGTCCTCCAATTTTGCTTTTCTTTTTCGAGATTGTTTGACCACACTGTTTCCCTTAAATTTCTATATGTTTTTCAGATCATTTTGTAAATTTCTACAAAGAATCTATCTGGGATTTGATAGGGATTGTGTTGCATCTATAAATCAATTTGGGAAGTATTGTCATCTTAACATATTAAGTGTTTGGACCCATAAACTTGACATCTTTTCATTTATTTGGATTTTCTTCAATTTCAATCATTTTTAAAAATTGTACAGAGTATAAGTTTTGCACTTTTTTTGTTAAAATTATACTTGTATTTTGTTTTGATGCTATTTTAAATATAATTGTTTCCTTAATTTTCATAGTTTATTGCTAGTGTATAAAGTATAATTGATTTTTCATATTGATTTTTTTACCTTGCAACATAGCTGAATTCATTTATTAGTTCTATCCTGTAAGAGAATTTTAATTTTAATTTTCCTTTACAAGGAAATATAATAAGATTACTGGACTCTACTGTGTTCTCAGATAAGATTTTAGAGTCATCCATTTAAAGATGAAAGAGTTAGAAATAAAGTATTTTACTTTGAGTTCAGCTGCCTATGTAGGAAGTATTATAAAACTGTGTTAAATATTTGACAGTTGAATGAAATTAACAATGAAAATTATGAAAAAATGTCTAAAGACTATTTAAAAAATCTGAAGATCTCAAAACCATGAAGTCTTTTTAAAAACTGGTTTTCCCTGGTAACTATTTGTGCAACAGTCTATGAATAGTAATTCAAGCCCAAATAGAATAATCATTTTACTTCTATGTCTGTAAAATCCTTGAGAATAAAACCCAAACATGTATCACTAATTGACGGCATTTTACAAAGTGCTCACTTGTCAGCAGGCATTCTATAAATGAATTGTGAATTTGTCAGGATAAATTAAGTAAAACTGTACTTTTATGCACTTACTGATTGTATGATATAATTAGGTATTATTCATTTAAATAGTTGAGCATTGGTTCTCAATGCTCTCTGCACAATGGAATCATTTGAGGATTTTGTGTGTGTGTGTGAAATACCAATGCCCAAGCACTCCCCTAGAATTTCTGACTTAAATGGTCTGGGGTGGGGTCTATGCTCTGGAGTACTTTAAAAACTACCAGGGTGATTCTAATACAGAGCAAGTATTGGGAACAAGAGATTGTTAACTTCTGTCAAATACAATGATTTTGATTACAGTATAATTAATATTGATATTAGAAACTATTTTAATCCAAAATAGTCAACACATTTAGCTACATACAAGTGTAAAACCTATTCTACAAAAATAAAATCTGTATGATGGACATGACATAATACCTGACATATAGAAGGAAATCAATGCATTCTATTTACCTGGAAGCTTTTTTCCTATTTGCTGTGCTTTAAAAATATGCATTTAAATGCTCTCATAACTGTACAAAGTGTTTTATGTGATAGTTAAAGTCATCCTAAGATACTGCTCCTATTCACTCATTTCTTTCAAAATGTCATTTAGTAACATAAGGATCACACTCCCAAAGGACTGTACATTTGGGAAAACAGTTCCTTTGAGAATTTGAAGAAGTCGTGAATTCCAGAAAATTGTGCTTACGGTTGCTGAAGCCATCCATTTATAGATCCCCTTAAAATTCAAGGACCCTGATTAAGGAATTATACACTGGAAGATATAAGTTTATCATGAGGCAATAAGTCCATCTTCTAAATTCTCAACATGTTGCATAAATAGGAGTGAAGATATTTCCACAGTAATATAGAATTTTAATTATAAAAAGATACTTCATTTCATTACTGCTCTTGGCAAAGTTCTTACCTAGGCAGTCAGGGTTAGATATCATTACTCTCTTTAAAGAGGAGGGAACAAGTAAAAAATATTTGGATCATGCCTGGGGCAATCCAGATGTCCCTAATTGCTCCCTCCCTTCCATAAAAATCTCTAAAATACTGTCTTGGGCATCTAAAATGCAGCATGAACAGTAAAAACCACCATTTATCAGATTATTCAGAAAAAGCTCTATAAAATTTAGAAAATATCTATTTTTAGAAAGTTCCTTTTGTGAATTATTGGTTAGTCACTAAACTGGAAATATCAAATATTTTTTGTACTACTTATACTACTTCTAGTTTTAGAAGAATTCTGCTTGATTACCACACTAAATGACTATTTCCTGCCTTGTCTTTAAATCTTTTCTATTCTTGCTGGATCCAATTTAAGTTAAAGACCCATGAGCTACATAAAATCTTAAAACTGTACTGACATTTCTATAATCACACAACACAGGGAAGCAGTGATTACCTTCCTTTATGGAATTAGTTCAAAAAGTAGCAATACCCCTTGCTTCATTCATACTATATAAATAGTAAGTTATTATAGTTTCCCTCCTGTTGTACTGCTCCTTGTAATTTTTATAATATCATTTTGACAACCCTGTGATATTCCCTTTAAAGAAAGGGAGGACAGATAAGAGAAACAAATGATAAGATGACTTCTTATTTCTCCTATAGTGTTTTCTGGACTAGTTTTATTACAGAATTTTGTCCAATTTAATATGATAGAGAAAACTCATGTGAACTGATGCCACCAATCATATTACAAGTATTTTGCAATGCCCTAGAAGAAAGATTACACTCACGGAGAATTGAACATGCATCTGTTTTGTTGTTTGTTTGTTTTTTATATCCAGTTCACTCCTGATGGCCGTAATTGTGTATAATAGCTCCTATATCAATCTCATTGTTACAAGTTTTCATCTAATTTTACTAAACCTAGTGGATGAGGTAAATTTGCTGGATCTACAGAAGTTGTCAAATTCCCAGATTAGTTTGTATTTACTGATTTCTATGTTGTAAATTCTCCCACCATGGTTAATTTCAAGCTGCCAACATGGCGTCACTGATCTTGAATTGGGAAAAGATGGGCACAGTAGGCTCAGGAAAGTCAATTTGAGTTTTCCCATGCCACTTGATATATCATACTGGACAAAAAAGATTAGCAGATTGATCTAATAAGTACGTGCAGGCCATCACCCCTACTACTAACTACAACATACTTATTTCTATTGATACATTAAGAACATTTATTATAATGACTTAATTATGCTTGGCAATAAAGTTGAAGAGATGAAAATCATACAAAGTATTTCTATGATCATAGTTAAGATAGAAATGAATAAGAAAAGATAATTAGGAAATCTCAATGTGTTTGGAAACTATCAGATAACTCATTGATTAAAGAAAAATCATGATGTAAAATTTTTAAAAAGTATTTTGAATGAATGTTGATAAAAGTAGTGTATATTAGAACTTGTGGGATACAACTTAAATTAGAGGGAAATTTATACTATTAAATGTATATATTAAAAATGAGAATGTTGATAATCAATAGGCTAAGAATATATCATAAGAAATCAGTATAAGAAGGACATATTGAATTAATATAATACATAAATAATAAAGATAGAAGGAAGCATTAATAAAATAGAAAATAAACAAAATAGAAGAAGATCAACAAAACCAAAGTAAAAGCACTAAAAAGTTGGTGGTGGGGGGGAGGGAGCTGATCAAAGAGAAAAATGGATGTATGCTTTGAACTGACACCTCACAAAAGAGGATTTGATAGATTGTATTATTGTACAAAATTTTCACACTCCTCTATGCCTCATTGATAAAATGCTTCACCATGCAAATTGCTTTGGCCAATGAAATATGAGTGAAAATGACATGAGCTACCTGAGCAAAAACTTTAATCCATGGAGTGTACCTACCATGTTCTCCTTTCCACTTGTCATGAGACAAGCAATGTCCAC
The DNA here is from genome assembly GCF_009873245.2 of Balaenoptera musculus. Lineage (NCBI taxonomy): Eukaryota > Metazoa > Chordata > Mammalia > Artiodactyla > Balaenopteridae > Balaenoptera > Balaenoptera musculus. Next base: position 34,729,398 of record NC_045802.1, on the reverse strand, counting down.
GAAGGGGCTTCTTTATGAGCTTAAGTCCCAGAGTGTAGAATCTGGGGAGAGTCACAACCAACTCTAGATGACCAAGTATCATGTATGAAAAAGATAACTTTGTCATTGTAAGTCTCTGAAATTTCTTTTCTTTTTTCCTTTTCTTTGTTCTTTTCATGTTTTCCCTTTCTTTTCCTTTTTAATTTTATTTATTTATTTTCATTTGTTTTATTAAACAACTACATAGTAATTTACAATAAACCGAATGATATGAAGATTAAAGAAAAGGAAAATAATTCAGGAGTATGTCAATTAGAATCATGAGGTACTATTAAACACTTACCTCTATGTATGAATTTTAAAATACTGATAATATGGAAGAGTCTCACAATATAATATTAATTCAGACACAAAATAATATCTGCTGAATGACTATATTTATGCAAAATACACACACACACACACACACACACACACACACACACACACACACACACACAAACAGGAAAAACTGAACTAGATTGTTTAGGGACACATGTTTAGTTAAACTCCAGAAAAGGCAAGGAAATGATTCTAGATCCTGAGGTTCAACCATATATAAGTCCCCTCGGAGTCTAAGGGCCCAAGTTGAAGAACTCAGGTTGAAAAATCCTGGAGGAAATTACTAGATTATTATAAGGCAGTAAGTCCATCTACTAAAACAAATTCTCATTTTCAGGCATAAACAGAAAGAATACAGAAATTTCAACAGTAATAATGAATTCAAGTGTAAAAATATACAACAATTAACACTTTGTAACTGTTCGTGGCAAAGTTCTTACTTAGACATTAAGGGTTAGCTGTTACTCTCATTAAAAAGGAGACGACAAGTAAAAATGTTTGTGTCATGACCAGGGCAATCCAAATGCCCCTAATTTCTGTCTTTCTTCCACTGTGTTCCTAAAATACTGTCTTGAGAATCTAAAATGCATCAAAATAGTAAAACGTGCCATATTATTCAGAAAAAATTCCATAAAATCAGAAAATATATAATTTTAGTAGGTTCCTTTTATGAATTAATTAGTGGTTTACCACTAAACTAAAAATGACATGCATGTAATGCCTGAAACATTTTATTTCTCTAGATCCTCTTACTCCTGCTAGCTACACTTTTTTAATGTACAGTACTAAGTATTATACATGAATTAAAATTAAGTGGTTCTAGGATGAGGCTCTTTCACACTCCTTTCTTTCTGCAAATCCCTTTGGTATCATAATGATTACACTTCCAGAAAAATGTTAGCTAACTTTGGGGATATTTAGACCCCTCTGAGAATAAGAAGAAGCTATGAACTCTCTCTTTCCAGATAATTTTGCAAGGAGTTATTGACATAAAATTCAAGATGGAGTTTACTTTTGAGAATAGTGATCATAAGATGATATGATGTGGGTTTTGTGGCACTGGCAAATAGATAAATAAATAAAACAAAAAAATAAAATAAAATAAAAAGGAAGTAAAAGAAGAAAATAAAATTAAAAAGTCTTATTTCTCAAAGCACCAATATAGGGAGAATTTCTATTACATCTTACTTATTAAGAAAAGAACATAAACATATGAGTTACCTGGGAGACGACAAAGACAAATAGCATGTCCTGTACTCCTATGAGTCATCAGACCCCAGGAAACCCCAAAATAGGCCACATATCTTTAGCTTATTTTTACTTATAGACTATTTCTTAAGCACAGACCTATAATGAACTTCTCCCCAGCATCCTACTGTGGTAGACCACAACTGGGCCTGTGGAGATGAAATCTCAAATAAAATATGAAAATAGTGAGTTTGTAATCATTATATAACTAAAATATATAGCTGTGTACTGGCAAAAACTTAGAATTTGTACATCAAACAATATGGGCTACCATCATGCCCCAATTCCCAGTAAAAAGTACTAATGTTAGTGAAAAACTTCCTTTAGACTGTTCCTGAATCTGCAGTCACAGTTAAGGTCAAGCTTTTGGAGTATCTGCAAGAGGAAGTAGGGAGACACCAGTTTGTGGTGTCCATCAAGTCTCCTCATACTCAGTTTTTTATATACAAACATTTGGATAATTTGCAATGCGTATTTATGAATTTAGTGAAAATTGCCTTGAGTGAGTCCAAGTAATCTCACCAGTCCTTAAAACTGGACCAATTTGTGATCTATCCTGCCTTACCCAGACTCACAAATCATCTAAGAATTGTGAAAGAAAGATAAAAGCTTAATTAATTAAAATGAAGAAAAAGCAAATAAATAATAAAAGTAAAAATGTCAACATCAATAATGAAAATAAAAACAAACCACAGATATGAAAGAGAGCATAATAATTATAGAAACTATTATGTAAAAATTTATGAATGTACATTTGCAAGCTTGAAATAGAGACTATTCTGTTTACAGCAAAATACAGAACATAAAACTAAAATGCAAACTACAAACAGGAAAATATTTTAAATACTTATGACAAAGTCTTTATGTTACTAATACAAAAAAAGACCTACACACTGAAAAGAAAGAGAGGAACAATTCAGATGATCACAGGCAAAAAGATAGCATTGTTTCATTTTGTTTAGCTGTATTGTATTTAACATTTTAACTCTTTGAAGAGTATTTCACTGAGACTTAAACAAAAGATCTGTCTGGTATTAAGCTAATCTGAGCAAATATTATTTCTTCTGAAGCTCTCAATGCCATCAATAATGAAATAGTGTGAAGTGTTAAACTATGAGGCAGAAAGCACTTATTTTTCTTCCTTTGTTTATATCTTTTAAAAAATATATCTTTATTGGAGTATAAGTGCTTTACAATGTTGTGTTAGTTTCCATTGTGCAACAAAGTGAATCAGCTATAAGTATACATATATCACCATATCCCCTCCCTCTTAAGCCTCCCTCCCATCCTCCCTATCCCACCCCTCCAGGTCATCACAAAGCATTGAGTTGATCTCCCTGTCTCACTTCATCCCAGCTTCCCCTTCCCCCACTGTGTCCTCAAGTCCCTTCTCTACATCTGTATCTTTATTCCTGCCCTGCCATTAGGTTCAGCAGTACCATTTTTTTAGATTCCATGTATATGTGTTAGCATACGGTATTTGTTTTTCTCTTTCTGACATACTTCACTCTGTATGACAGACTCTAGGTCCGTCTACCTCATTTCAAATAATTCAATTTTGTTCCTTTTTATGGAGCACTTTTTGTTAGGTTAAAAAGTGTTAGAGTAAAAAGACCTTGGTTTAAATTATGTTTTAATATGTATTGACAGTGTTATCTTGAGAAAATAACAATATTTTTGAGCTTCACTTCCTTCTCCAAATGGAAATGATACATTTCAAATGATAAAAAATGCACCACTATTGTCTGTACCACTCAGAAAATACTGTTATTTTATTTCTAAGATGCCATCAACTATAAAATCCATGGTTATTTCAGAGACGATAAAAATTTTAAATTGTAAAATCAACAAAATATCATAATATGAATGAGGCATGAATACAAAATGAGGCAATATATATTAAAATGGTTTATAAATTAAATCAATAACATATCAATTCTAGTCTCTAGTCTAGTATTTCAATATATACCTTAATAAGTTTTTCTTTAGTTTGCTTCATATATGGACATTATGTCTCCCCACAGAAATTATAAACCATTTCAAGGAATGTAATTTTTTGGTACTGCTATAATGCCTAGCATAAATTTTAACAACTACCTGCCATTTGTTCATTTTTAGATTCTGTGGAAAAAGTTGAAAGGGCTATAATATTTTCCTAAACCTTACTATTTTAATATCCTGTATCAATAAGAAAACCAAAAAATTTCTACCCAATTTGACCTTCAATTGAGGCATTGTGAATGAACATTCACTATGTTATGCTACTAATATTTATTTCTATCTTACATTTGTTTTAGAGAAACTATATTGCACACTTTACTGTTAAGAAATAATTTTCCATGGGTTTCATATATTTCTGCTAATCTAGGAAAGTGAGGCACTGACTATTCTTTGATCCACATTATCTTTTTAAGGATAATGTGGCAAAAACAATGCTCTTGGCAAAGAGCGTGAAAAGACAGGTTTGCCTACAGCCTTGGAAGATAGAGATAATGTCCCTCTGGAGCAAAGGTAACACCTGAGTGATAAAGATAATGTCTCCTCCCAGGGCAAATAATGGGCATGTTTTGGTTCCCTAAGTTCAGTGTTCCTCTCTTATAATGCAACTATTATGTGTGCATGTGTCATGCACACATAATAGTTTCTTTATGGGAATTGGAGCTTCAGAAAATTATGCAAAATGTAAATTTTTTTGCTCTCAGCAATAAACTCTCCTTGTTTCTGCTATTGCTATTGCTAATGTCTCTGTTATTGCTCTCAGCAATAAACTCTCCTTGTCTCTGACCCAGGAGTCTTGTGTCTTCTCTCACCAGCCAAGAAACAATGGCATCTAATTTGTTAGCTTGTGAGTAGGGTAAAATTTTTGAATTTTCACAGTTGTTGAAATTTTAATTCTTTTTTTCACAATAAATTTGATAACTTATAGTAATGTTTTATGCTTATAATTTTTTCAGGGCTATTCTTTCTACAACAAGAATTTTTTTTTTCCTCAAATGGTATGACAAAATAATATCTCAACAACAAAAAATTTGCACCTAAATTAGGCAATTAAAATCATAGCTGGGGAGGATAAGGTTCCAAACAGATGTTTGAAGGTTTCATTTGTAAAACTTATTAAGAAAAGAGACTACAATATACTTTTGTAATAATTAGAATTTAATCATGCCAAGAATAAGGGTTTATTCTAAAGGAAGTCTAATAATCCATTCTAGTCCTAAAAAAATATGAATTTGAGATAAGGCCATCATTGATATACCAAGATAAAGTAGAAAAAATAGCAACACAATAAGAATAGCATGGCAGTCTAGAATAAGCATATGTTTCTCTTACAGACATTGTCATTAGATTTAACCCACAGACTGATAACTAAAACATCAGGAAAATTTCCAAAGGAAACTCCTAAATTTAGCTCACATACTATGTCATTCTATAATGTGAGGTGAGTTGAAAAATGTTATCTAATTTGCTCCATATAGGGTTACTTAACAAGAAAAGAGGTATGGCTCACTGCAGACACCTAAAATTTCAGTTACTTCATTTTACATGTTTTTTGGTAGATATAATGTCTAAAAGGAGAATTTTTGATATATTTATCATCACTTTTTATATCTACTGTACTCATTTTACATACAAATGTATAGTTAATATGTCTTATAGCAGGTAAATCATGAAAGGTGTGAGCAAAAATGATGGCAGAGTAGGAAGACCCTGAGCTCAGCTCCTTTCATGGGCACCCCAAATTACGACTACTTATAGAACAACTATCAACAAGAATGACCTAAAGTATAGCAGAAAAAATTTTCCTCAACTAAAGGTATAAAGAAAAAACTACTATGAAATGGGTAGAAGGGGTGGAGATGTGGTATGGTCAGGGTCAAACCCCTGGGTAGGTGACTCACAAACAGAAGGATAATCACAGTTGGAAAGATTCTTCCCAAGGATAGAGGGGTCCAAGTCCCACATTGGGCTCCTTAGCCCAGGTGTCCTGCACCAGGAAGATGAGCCCCCAGAGTGCTTGGCTTTGATGACTAGTGGGGGCTGAATACAGGAGACCTAGAGGGCCATTGGAAACAGAGACTCCACTCTTAAAATGTGTGCACAAAATCTCACATGTTCTGAGTCCCAGAGCAGAGGCAGTGATTTTAAAGGAGTGTGAGTCAGACCTACTTACTGATCTGGGAGAACCTCCCAAAGAGGCAGAAGACAGCTGGGACTCCCCCTGGGGACATAGTTGCTGACATCAGCCATTTGGGGAAGCTTATTCTACCATGAAGACACAGGTACTGGAAAGCAACATTTTGGAATCCTCTCTCTAGCCTATTAGGGCTTGAGGCTCAATTGACTGCCAGTGGGCCAGCATCAACCTCAGGCTCCACAGGTGCCAGCCAGCCATGTAGGGACATGATTCCACCCACCAGCATGTTGGCACCAGCTCTGGTCCACCCAGGGCCTCATAACTTTCTGCCCCAGGATCCAGCCCTGCCCACCAGAAGACTAGGAAGAAGGTCCTGGTAGCCAACAAGGCTGGAGGCCAGCCCTTCCTACCAGTGCACCACACTAGTCTGACCCACCAAAACAAAAGGACCCATGCAGCCCACATGGGAGCACCCATAGAGCATATAGCTCTGGTGGCCAGAGGAGAGTGTGCTGATGGGTACCATAAGACATCGCCTATATAAAGTCACTTCTCTAAGATTGAGAAATGTAACCAACCTACCTAATACACAGAAATAAACAGAGAATTAGACCAAAAGAGGCAAAAGAGGAATATACTCCAAACAAAACAAACAAGACAAACAAGACAAAACCCCAGAAGAACTAAGTCAAGTGGAGATAAACAATCTACCTGATAAAGAGTTCAAGGTACTAATCATAAAGATGTTCAATGAACTCAAGATAAGAATGGATAAACACTGTAAGAAGTTTAACAAAGAGTTAGAAAACATAAAAAAGAACCAGAGATGAAGAGTATAAGTGAAATAAAAAATATACTAAAAGGAATCATCAGTAAAATAAATGATACAAAGGAATAGATCAGTGAATTAGAAGACAGAAATGGAAATCACCCAAGCTAGATGGAAAAAAGAAAAAAAAAATAATTAAAAATGAGAATATATTAAGAGACCTCTGAGACAACATCAAGCATAGTGGCATTTACATTATATGAGTCCCAGAAAGAGGAGAGAGAGAAAAAAGAAAAGAAACTTTTTTGAAGAAATAATAGCTGAAATATTCCCTAAATTGGGAAAAGAAACAACTATCCAGAGATGAGAATCATGGAGTCCTCAACAAGATGAACCCAAAAGGGTCCACACTGAGACTCAGCATAATTAAAGTGGCAAAATTGAAAGATAAAGAGAGACTCTTAAAAGCAGCAAGATAAAAGCAACTAGTTACATACAAGGGAACTACCCTGAGACCCTCAGCTGATTTTTCAACAGAAACTTTGCAGGGCAGAAGGGAGGGGCACAGTATATGCAGATACTAAAAGGAAAAATACCTTCAACCAAGAATATTCTACACAAGCGACCCCCAACCTTTTTGGCACCAGGGACCAGTTTCGTGGAAGACAATTTTTCTATGGACTGGTGGTGGGGTGGGGGGGTGGTTCAGGCGGTAATGTGAACAATGGGGAGTGGTAGATGAAGCTTCGCTTGCTCACTGCTCACCTCCTGCTATGCAGCCCAGTTCCTACCAGGCCATGGACCACTACTGGTCCATGGTCCAGGGGTTGGAGACCTCTGTTAAACACAACAAGGCTATCATTTAAATATAAAGGAGAGATAAATAGTTTTATATAAAAGTAAAAGTTAAAGGAGTTCAGCAACACTCACCAGCTTTACAGGAAATGTTTAAAGGAACTTCGTTAAGTGGAAAGAAAAGACCACAACTAGAAACATGAAGTTTAGGGAAGAAAAAAATCTCATTGGTAAAGGCAAATACAGAGTAAAAGCAGTAGATCAATCACTCATAAAGCTAGTAGAAAGAATAAAAGATGAAGTAGTAAATTCATCTATATGCACAATAAGTAAAAAGATACACACATAAAAAAGATGTAAAATATGTCAAATATATTAGATTGTTATATATAAACCTAATGGTAACCACAAGCCAAAAATTGATAATAGATACCCACACAAAAGAAGAGAAAAGAACCCAAACAGAATACTAAAGATAGTCATTAAATCACAAGGGAAGAGAGCAAAAAAAAAAAAGAAAAAAGAAAAAAGAAAGAAAAACAGATGTACAGAAACAATGAACAGAATGGCAATAAGTATATACTTATTAATAATTAAAATATAAATGGACTAAATACTCCAATCAAAAGACTTAGAGTGACAAAATGGATAAAAAACAAGACCCATTTATATGCTGCCTACAAATGACTCGCTTTAGATTTAAAGATACACACAGATTGAAAGTAAAGGGATGAAGAAAGGTTTTCCATAAAAGAAAAAAGATTAAAAAGCTGAGGTAGCAATACTTAGACAGACAAAAGATACTTCAAAGTAGAATGTAAAAGAGACAAAGAAAGACATTAAATAATGATAAAGGAATCAATTAAGCAAGAAGATATAAGAACTGTAAATATATATGCTCTCCAAATAGGAGCAGCTAACTACATGAAGCAAATTTTAACAAACAAATCAACTACATAAAAAAAAAAAAAAAAACACACAGAAGCTAAATAATATACTACTAAACCACCAATGGGTCACCAAAGAAATCAAAGGGGAAAGCAAAAATACCTGGAGACAAATAAAAATGGAAACACAACATTTCAAAATCCATGGAATATAGCAAAAAGAGTTCTGAGAGGAAAGTTTATAGTGATAAGGGCCTATCTCAGGAAACAAGAAAAAATTCAAATAAACAATCTAACCTTACACCTAAAGGAACTAGAAAAAGAACAACAAACAAAACCCAAAGTTAGGAGAAAGAAAAATATAATAAAGATAAGAGCAGAAATAAATGAAATAAAAACTAAAAAAACAATAGAAAAGATCAATGAAACTAAAAGCTGGATCTTAGAAAGGATAAATAAAATTTATAAATGTTTAGCCAGACTTATCATAAAATAAGAGAAGGCCCTTAAAAATAAAATCAGAAATAAAAGAGAAGTTAAAATGACACCACAGAAATACAAAAGATCATGCAAGATTAGCAGGAATAATTATATGCCAATAAAATGGACAACCTAGAAGACATGGGTAAACTCCTAGAAATGTACAATCTCCCAAGACTGCATCAGAAAGAATTAGAAAATATGAATAATGACCAGTAATGAAATTTAATCAGTAAACAAAAACTCTCAGGAAACAAAAGTTCAGGAGTAGATGTGTTCACAAGTGAATTCTACCAAACATTCCAAACATTACAGAGGAGTTAACACTTATCCTTCTCAAACTACTCCAAAAGATTAAAGAGGAAGAAATGCTTCTGAATTCCTTCTATGAAGCCAGCATCCCCCTGATACCAAACCAGACAAAGACACCTTGAAAAAAGAAAATTACAAGCCAATATTACTAATAAGCATAGATGCAAAAATCTTTAATAAAATATTAACAAACCAAATTTGACAATACATGAAAAGAATCATATAACATGATCATTTGGGACTTATACCAGGGACGCAAGGATGGTTCAACATTTGCAAATCAATTAATGTGGCATATCATATTAACAGATTAAAGAATAAAAATCATCTAATCATCTCAACAGATGCATAAAAAGCTTTTGAAAAATTCAACAACCATTTATGATAAAAGCTCTAAACAAAGTGGGTATAGAGGAAACAAACCTCAACATAATGAAGGCCACATATGTAAAACCCACAGCCAACATCTTACTCAATGGTGAAAGCAGAAACCATTTTCTCTAAGATCAGAAACAATATAAAGATGTCCACTCTCACCACTTTTATTCAACATAGGACTAGAAGTTCTAGCCACAGCAATCAGACAAGAAAAAGAAATAAAAGAAATACAAATTGGAAAGGAAGCAGTAAAATTGTAACTATTTGCAGAAGACATGGTACTATATATAGAAAATCCTAAAGATGTCACTAAAAAACTATTAGTACTCATTGATGACTTCAGTAAAGTTGAAGGATACAACATAACTATTTAGAAATCTGTTTCATTTCTATACACTAATAACAAACTATTGAAAAAAAAGAAATTAAGAAAGCAATCCCATTTACAGTTGCACTGAAAAGAATAAAATACATAGGAATAAATCTAACTAAGGAGATGAAGGACCTGTATTCTGAAAACTGTGAGACATTGGTGAAAAAACTGGAGATGACGAAAACAAATGGAAACATATACTGTGTTTATGGATTAAAATAATTAATTTTATTACAATGTCCATACAACACGAGGCACTCTAGAGATTCATTGTGATCCCTATCAAAATACTGATGATATTTTTTGTAAAGCTAGAACAAGTAATTCTAAAATTTGTATGGAAACACAAGCCTGAAAAGAGTCAAAACCATCTTGAGAAAGAAGAACAAAGGCATAGATACCACAATCCCTGCTTTCAAACTATACTACAAACTACAGTAATCAAGATAGTATGGTACTGGCACAAAAGGACGTGTAGATCAATGGAACAGAATAGGGAACCCAGAAATAAATGCACAATTACATGCTCAGTAAATCTACAACAAAGGAGGCAAGAATATACCATGGGGAAAAGACAACTACTCTAATAAATGGTGTTGGAAAAACTGGACAGCTAGATGCAAAAGAATGAAACTGGACTACATTCTCACACCATATGCAAAAATAAATTCAAAATGAATTAAAGACCTAAATGTAAGACCGAAAACCATAAAACTCCTAGAAGACAAAATAGGTAGTATGCACTTTTACATCAGTGTTTTTCAGATATGTCCCTTCAGGCACAAGAAACAAAAGTAAAAGTAAACATATGGCACTATATCAAATTAAAAACTTTTGTACAGTGAAGGAAACTATCAACAAAATGAAAAGGCCACCTGCTGAAGGGGAGAAGATATCTGCAAATGACATATCTGATAAGGGGTTAAAATCTAAAATATATGATTAACTCATATAACAATATTAAAAGAGGAAAAATCTGAATTAAAAATGTTCAGAGGACCTAAATAGATATTTTTCTAACGACAAACAGATGACCAACAGACACATGAAAAGATGTTCAACATCACTAAACATCAGGAAAAAGCAAATCAAAACCACAATGAGTTATCATCTCATACCAGTCAGAAAAACTATTATCAAAAAGACAACAACTAACAAGTGTTGGTGAGGATATGGAGAAAAGGGAACCCTTTGCAATATTGGTGGTATTGTAAATTGGTGCAGGCACTATAGAAAACAGTATGAAGTTTCCTCAAAAAATTAAAAATTCATCAATTCTACTCCTGGTATTTATCTGGATAAATGCAACAATAGATAACAAAAACATAATTTTTAAATTATATTTATATATTTTATGTTTCAAGTATTTTAAATTGGTTTACAAGAAAAAACTATTGTTTCCACAAGATGAGTCTTTGTTCTTACTTTGAAAAATTACCAGTTTTGGTTTGGTTGAGAATATATTGCTACATAAGGTAGAAGGTGTACTTGAGTTTCAAGGTATCCCAGAAGAAAAGATTTCAGAGTAAATCCTAATGTTCCAATCTAGTCTAAAGAGTTACTAATTATGGAGTTGTACGTGATCAAGGAATTGTGGCTAGTATGAATAAAACTAAATTTTTTTGCTAAACCACAAGAGATTGCATATCCAGACTCTTCACCTCATGAGCGATAATACAGGACAAACTAGAATACCTGTGTTCTTTATTGTTGAAATCAGTAGTCCAAGACTACTAGAGATGATCAAGCTATTTCTCTTGTGGTTACATTAGATATATAGATAGATGAGAGATAGATAGATAGATAGATAGATAGATAGATAGATAGATAGATAGATAGATAGATAGATAGATAGATAGATATTTACCCATGGATATCTCCCCATGTATACATACATCCACACATACAGGAACACATTTATTAAATATAAAACCTGTGGAAAATATGGAATAGAACCTTGTTGAAAGAACATTTTAGAGATGACTGGTCACAGGGAAAGCAATCAAACAACAGCACAATATAACTAGTATATATATATATTTTATAGTGTCATTTATTTTCTTTTATTTGTTTTAACAACTTTATTGGAGTATAATTGCTTCACAATGTTGTGCTAGTTTCCTCTGCACAACAAAGTGAATCAGCCATATGAATACATATATCCCCATATCCCCTCCCTCTTGCATCTCCCTCCCACCCTCCCACCCTCCCTATCCCACCTCTCTAGGTAATCACAAAGCACGAGCTGATCTCCCTGTGCTATACAGCAGTTTCCCACTAACTATCTATTTTATATTTGGTAGTGTGTATATGTCAATGCTACTCTCTCACTTCGTCCCAGCTTACCCTTCCCTATTACCATGTCCACAAGTCCATTCTCTACGTCTGCATCTTTATTCCTGTCCTAACCCTAGGTTCACCAGAACCATTTTATTTTTTTTTGTTTGTGTTTTAGATTCCATATATGTGTTAGCATACAGTATTTGTTTTTCTCATTCTGGCTTACTTCACTCTGTATGACAGACTCTAGGAGCATCCACCTCACTACAAATAACTTAATTTCGTTTCATTTTATGGCTGAATAATATTCCATTCTATATATGTGCAATATCTTCTTTATTCATTCATCTACCAATGGACACTTAGGTTGCTTCCATGTCCTATCTATTGTAAATAGTGCTGCAGTGAACATGGTGGTACAAGACTATTTTTGAATTATGGTTTTTTCAGGGTATATTCCCAGTAGTGAGATTGCTGGGTCATATGGTAGTTCTATTTTTAGATTTTTAAGGAACCTCCATACTCTTCTCCACTGTGGCTGTATCAATTTACATTCCCACCAACAGTGCAAGAGGGTTCCCATTTCTCCACACCCTCGCCAGCATTTAGTGTTTGTAGATTTTTTGATGATGGCCATTCTGATCAGTGTGAGGTGATACTGCATTGTGGTTTTGCATTTCTGTAATGATTAGTGATGTTGATCATCCTTTCATGTGTTTGCTGGCAATCTGTATATCTTCTTTAGAGAAATGTTTATTTAGGTCTTCTGCCCATTTTTGGATTGGGTTTTTGTTTTTGTTTTTTGATATTGAGCTGCATGAGCTGCTTGCATATTTTGGAGATTATTCCTTTGCCAGTTGCTTCCTCTGCAAATATTTTCTCCCATTCTGAGGGTTGTCTTTTCATCTTGTTTATGGTTTCCTTTGCTGTGTAAAAGCTTTTAAGTTTCATTAGGTCCCATTTGTTCATTTTTGGTTTTATTTCCATTTCTCTAGGAGGTGGATCAAAAAGGATCTTGCTGTGATTTATGTCATAGAGTGTTCTGCCTATATTTTCCTCTAAGACTTTTATAGTGTCTGACCTTATATTTAGGCCTTTAATCCATTTTGAGTTTATTTTTGTGTATGGTGTTAAGGAGTGTTCTAATTTCATTCTTTTACAGGGAGCTGTGCAGTTTTCCCAGCACCACTTACTGAAGAGGTTGTCTTTTCTCCATTATATACTCTTGCCTCCTTTGTCAAAAATAAGGTGACCATATGTCCATGGGTTTATCTCTGGGCTTTCCATCCTGTTCCATTGGTCTATATTTCTGTTTTTGTGCCAGTATCATACTGTCTTGATTATTGTAGCTTTGTAGTATAGTCTGAAGTAAGGGAGCTTGATTCCTCCAGCTCTGTTTTTCTTTCTCAACATTGCTTTGGCTGCCAGGGTATTTTGTGTTTCCATACAAATTGTGAAATTTTTGTTCTAGTTCTGTGAAAAATGCCATTGGTAGTTCGATAGGGATTACACTGAATCTATAGATTGCTTTGGGTAGTATAGTCATTTTCACAATGTTGATTCTTCCAATCTAAGAAAATGGTATATCTCTCCATCTGTTTATATCATCTTTAATTTCTTTCATCAGTGTCTTATAGTTTTCTGCATACAATTTTTTTTTGTCTCCTTAGGTAGGTTTATTTTGAGTACTTTATTCTTTGTGTTGCAATGGTAAATGGGATTGTTTCCTTAATTTCTCTTTCAGGTTATTCATCATTAGTGTATAGGAATGCAAGAGATTTCTGTACATTAATTTTGTATCCTGCTACTTTGCCAAATTCATTGATTAGCTCTAGTAGTTTTCTGGTAGCATCTTTAGGATTCTCTATGTATAGTATCATGTCACCTGCAAACAGTGACAGTTTTACTTCTTCTTTTGGTTTGGTTTGGTTTCCTTTTATTTCTTCTTTTTCTCTGATTACTGTGGCTAAAACTTCCAAAACTACATTGAATAATAGTGGTGAGAGTGGGCAACCTGATCTTAGTGGAAATGCTTTCAGTTTTTCACCATTGAGAACAATGTTGGCTGTGGGTTTGTCATATATGGCCTTTATTATATTGAGGTAGGTTCCCTCTGTGCCTACTTTCTGGAGAGTTTTTATCATAAATGGGTGTCAAATTCTGTCAAAAGCTTTTTCTCCATCTTTTGGGATGATCATATACTTTTTTTCCTTCAATTTGTTAATATGGTGTACCACATTGATTGATTTGCGTATATTGAAGAATCCTTGCATTCTTGGGATAAACCCAACTTAGTCACAGTGTATGATCCTTTTAATGTGCTGTTGGATTCTGTATGCTAGAATTTTGTTGAGGATTTTTGCATCCATGTTCATCAGTGATGTTGGCCTGCAGTTTTCTCTTTTGTGACATCTTTGGTTTTGGTATCAGTGTGATGGTGGCCTTGTAGAATGAGTTTGGGAGTGTTCCTCCCACTACTATATTTTGGAAGAGTTTGAGAAGGATTGGTGTTAGCTCTTCTCTAAATGTTTGATAGAATTCTCCTGTGAAGTCATCTGGTCCTGGGCTTTTGTTTGTTGAAAGATTTTTAATCACAGTTTCAATTTCAGTGCTTGTGATTGGTCTGTTTATATTTTCCATTTCTTCCTGGTTCAGTCTTGGAAGGTTGAACTTTTCTAAGAATTTGTCCATTTCTTCCAGGTTGTCCATTTTATGGGCATATAGTTTCTTGTAGTATTCTCTCATGATCCTTTGTGTTTTTGCAGGGTCAGTTGTTACATCTTTTTCATTTCTAATTCTGTTGATATGAGTCTTCTTTTTTTTTACTGATGAATCTGGCTAATGGTTTTTCAATTTTGTTTATCTTTTCAAAGAACCAGCTTTTAGTTTTATTGACCTTTGTTATTGTTTCCTTCATTTCTTTTTCATTTATTTCTGATGTGATCTTTATTATTCCTTTCCTTCTGCTAACTTTGGGATCTTTTGGTTTTTCTTTCTCTAATTGCTTTAGGTGTAAAATTAGGTTGTTTATTTGAGATTTTTCTTATATCTTGAGGTAGGATTTTATTGAGATAAACTTCCCTCTTAGAACTGCTTTTTCTGCATCCCATAGGTTTTGGGCCATCATGTTTACATTGTCTTTTGTTTCTAGGTATTTTTTGATTTGTCCTCTGATTTCTTCAGTGATCTCTTGGTTATTTTGTAGCATATTGTTTAGCCTCCATGTGTTCGTATTTTTTACAGTTCTTTTTTTTTTCCTGTAATTGATATCTAGTCTCATAGCGTTGTGGTCAGAAAAAGATACTTGATATGACCTTAATTTTCTTAAATTTACCAAAGCTTGATTTGTGACCCAAGATATGGTCTATCCTGGAGAATGTTCCATAGGCACTTGAGAAGAAAGTGTATTCTGTTGTTTTTGGATGGAATGTCCTATGAATATCATTTAAGTCCATCTTGTTTAAAGTGTCATTTAAAGCTTGTGTTTCCTTATTTATTTTCATTTTGGATGATCTGTCCATTGGTGAAAATGGGGTTTTAAAGTCCCCTACTATTAATGTGTTACTGTCGATTTCCCCTTTTATGGCTGTTAGCATTTGCCTTATATATTGAGGTGCTCCTATGTTGGGTGAATAAATATTTACAATTGTTATTTCTTCTTCTTGGATTGATCCCTTGATCATTATGTAGTGTCTTTCTTTGTCTCTTGTAATAGTCTTTATTTTAAAGTCTATTTTGTCTGATATGAGAATTACTACTCCAGCTTTCTTTTGATTTCCATTTGCATGGAATATCTTTTTCCATCCCTCACTTTCAGTCTGTATGTGTCCCTAGGTCTGAAGTGGGTCTCTTGTAGACAGAATAAATATGGGTCTTGTTTTTGTATCCATTCAGACAGTCTGTGTCTATTGGTTGGAGCATTTAATCCATTTACATTTAAGGTAATTATTAATATGTATGTTCCTATTACCATTTTCTTAATTGTTTTAGGTTTGTTTTTGTAGGTCTTTTCCTTCTCTTGTGTTTCCTTCCTAGAGATGTTCCTTTAGCATTTGTTGTAAAGCTGGTTTGGTGGTGCTGAATTCTCTTAGCTTTTGCTGGTCTGTAAAGGTGTTAATTTCTCCAATGACTATGAATGAGATCCTTGCTGGGTAATCTTGATTGTAGGTTTCTCCCTTTCATCACTTTAAATATGTCCTGCCACTCCCTTCTGGCTTGCAGAGTTTCCGCTGAAAGATCAGCTATTAACCTTATGGGGATTCCCTTGTATGTTATTTGTTGCTTTTCCTTTGCTGCTTTTAATATTTTTTCTTTGTATTTAATCGTTGATAGTTTGATTGATATGTATCTCGGCATGTTTCTCTTTGGTTTTATCCTGTATGGGACTCTCTGCACTTCCTGGACTTGATTTACTGTTTCCTTTCTCATGTTAGGGAAGTTTTTTACTATAATCTCTTCAAATATTTTCTCAGTCCCTTTCTTTTTCTCTTCTTCTTCTGGGACCCCTATAATTCGAATGTTAGTGCATTTAATGTTTTCCCAGTGGTCTCTCAGACTGTCCTCAGTTCTTTTCATTCTTTATCTTTATTCTGCTCCCTGGCAGTTATTTCCACCATTTGATCATTCAGCTCACTTATCCATTCTTCTTCCTCAGTTATTCTGCTATTGATTTCTTCTAGATTATTTTTAATTTCAGTTATTGTGTTGTTCATCACTGTTTGTTTGCTCTTTAGTTCTTCTAGATCCTTGTTAAATGTTTCTTGTATTTTCTCCATTCTCTTTCTGAGATTTTGGATCATCTTTACTATCATTACTCTGAATTCTTTTTCAGTTAAGTTGCCTATTTCATTTTCATTTATTTTGTCTTGTAGGTTTTTACCTTGCTCCTTTGTTTATAACATATTTTTTTGTTGTTTCTTTTTTTTTTATGTATGGGGCTGTATTCCTGTGTTACTGGTTGTTTGGATTGAGGTATCCAGCATTGAAGTTTGCAGGCAGCTGGATAGAGCCGGGTGTTGGGCTGAGATTAGGACCTCTGGGAGGCCTCACTCTGATGAATATTCCCTGGGTTCTGAGGTTCTCTCTTATTCTAGTGGTTTGGACTCAGAGCTCTCTCCCACCACAGGAACTCAGGTCCAACCTCTGGCCTGGGAAACAAGATCCCACAAGCCAGTCACTGGGGACTCCTCCATCCCCTTAGGTGTCCATGGTCCCCCACCGGTGCCTGGTAGGTGCCCTAGTTGTGCAGAGACATGAGTTCCACATCCTCCTAGTGTGCCATCTTGACTCCATCCTCTGTAACTGGTATATTTAATGGACTTCTCTCTTGGGTCATGAATGAAATTTTCCACTTTATCAATTTTCAAGGAGTTTATGAATTCATCTATAATCAGCAGCTACATTTTTTCCTTGGGTTATTTATGTTCCACTGTTGATAAACATCAAATAACCAAATTCGAATTAAAAATTTCAAGTGAATCTATTTGTTAATAGTTTAACTTACAATAAACATTATAGCCTGAAATATTTGAAAAGTCTTCATTTATTATCCATCAATTTTATTTGTACTTTCTGGCATATCCAAGATTAAAAGAAACAGCATAACCATGTAAAATTAATTAAATATTGTTGTGACCTTATTACAGTGATGAAGTAGTCTATAGCTCCTAGAAACCCATCTAATGTATTTTTTCTCTTGTTTAAAATTTAAGTCAATTTGATTGTGAAATATCTATTTTTTTTTTAAATTTCTTAAGTATTAAATGCACACACAATCTCTATTAACTCTCTTAGAGAATTTGTTGTCAATTATATCTTTGCCATCACATGCTAACAATCTCTCTTGCAAACTGAAGTAAGAGTTCCTTGTAGGCTATAATCTCTTGGCAAATTTCCTCAAAGTAATATAAATATCTATATCACTGAAGGTGGCAGGTGAATAACCAATAAGAAAAAGGCCTTATTCTTCCCTTATCTTTAGATACCTCAGAGGGCCTTAACTAAACTTAGAGAGGTCATGGTTGAATAGGAAACCTTATATCATCACTAGAATGAAAACTAACACAGAAGAATGAGTACTACTCAGTTCTTAATTAACCAACCCAGGCATAGGTCTAGAGTTTGGAGAGATGTTCAGAAGTGGAAGAATGAGGAAAAGGCAGACTTCTCTGGGGTATGAATGATGCTTTAGTGAAAATCAAGACATGCTTATGCATATAAATTTAAGATTTTATGTTTCTGATATCATAATTTTGAAGTGTTTAAAACTACATCAAATAGAAATTAATATTTGGGTGCCTCAAAATTTACCTCTTTTTCTCTCTCTTAGTTCTCCAGCACTCATCCTTTATACAGACTCTACACTGCCAGCTGCTATTGTTTTATAATTTCCAAAGACATAAATATTCCATAGTATGTGGATATGCACAAGTCTAGATGTAGTACCTCAGTGACATAAATAGTTTTATCTTTTTATGGCAGCTAAGTTCATCTAAAGGAATTTGTTTTATTTCCTTGTATTTTTGGCTAAGAGTTTTCCATCTCTGATAATTCATGTCTTTGAAAATACCTAAAATGTATAGGTCAAAAACAAAAGAGAAAATAAAGAAATAAAACCCAAACCCAAACTCTATTATTGTTATTGTTGTTGTTGTTTTTAGGAAAAATGAGAGACCACTACCTTCCTGTCCATATATTTGTCAATAAAATAATCAATAAACAATCTATAATAGGAATAGAAAAAGTTTTATTTGAGCCAAACTGAGCCCAGAAGACAGCCTCTCAGATAACTCTGAGGAACTGCTACAGAGAGGCATGGTTTTCAGCACAACTTTATGTCTTGTCAGAACAAAGAGCATTAAACAAGACAGGGAAAGCGTCATTCAAAGTTTCAGAAAAAACAGACCAGCATGTACACATCGAGTCAGTATAACCTTGGCACCTGGGAGAAGAGACTTGTCGAAGGAGTACTAGCATTTGATGTCCCAGGTAGGGAGGCTTTTAATCTTTATTTTTAACATGGACATTCTTTATTTCTGGTAATGCACCCTTTCCTTCAATGATTAAAGCAGATATACAACGTATGCTTGATAGGCCACAAACAGGCTGTTTTGGTCAGCATAAAATACAAGTTAACTCATGTATATGCCAGAATAACATCCCCATACCTCAATGTGTGAAAATTTCTTTCATCATATCCTATCACAACTAAAAAATGTATCATTTCAAATGTATTGTGTTGCTTTTATAATGTTTAAATAGATACAAAGCAGCTTTTAAGATAATGGGGGGCTTCCCTGGTGGCGTAGTGGTTGAGAACCTGCCTGCCAATGCAGGGGACACGGGTTCGAGCCCTGGTCTGGGAAGATCCCACATGCCGCGGAGCAACTGGGCCCGTGAGCCACAATTACTGAGCCTGCGCGTCTGGAGCCTGTGCTCCGCAACAAGAGAGGCCGTGATAGTGACAGGCCCGCGCACCGCGATGAAGAGTGGCCCCCGCTTGCCACAACTAGAGAAAGCCCTCGCACAGAAACGAAGACCCAACACAGCCATAAATAAATAAATAAATTAAAAAAAAAAAAAAGATAATGGGAATTTTTAAAAATTGATCCATTTGAAAGGTACTATTGTTCCCTTGGCAAAGTATGTGCCAAGAGAGAAGATGTATCCTTTTTCATTGTAGCAAATAATAGAATAAAATCTGCCAGCTGTCACTTCCAGCTTTGGATAAAAATCCCCAGTAACCTTCTGAGAGAAATACGTTTTTCTAGATCTGGTCACCATAAATATCCTGTGTGTTTTAGAGGGCTGTTTTTATTGTTGTTTCCCAAAAGCAGCTAAATATTAAGTGGATATAAACTAACCAGAAATATGTTGCTACAGAACATCTCTTATTTTTATTATTATTGTTTTATTTACATTTTTTAGTTTTGAGCAGAATCAAGGTCACCAATCATTCATTTTGATGTTGCCAAGCAGTCAGCTACCAGGCTGCCTGCAAGCCTCCTGCCCTTGTAAGCTGCCAATTTAAATTGAACTAAATAGTGTATAGTCTAAGTCACATATATTTTTATTGAAGTGAAAAAATAAGGTATAAAACAGGCAAATGTAAATAAATATGGATACTGAAGTCCTCATTTCATCCAAGGAAATCTTTGTAAATGTGTCTATGAGATGCGAAATTGCTCATGTGTTGAAGTAAATAACCAGTAATGTCTCCTCCAAATATGAGATTCTATGACTTATAACATAGATAAATATATGAAGAATGTCATGCATTTTATCCCCACCACATCTAGCATGATGTGTATGTAATAGCAAACCATAAGGGCAGACATTCTCAACTAACCTTCAACCTTCAATGAAGTATTGATACGTGTGTGAGTTTTCACTTTTTACACTGCCTCTCTGCTGCTAGAGAACTTTCCCATCATTGACTCACCCTTTTATCTCTAAAGAAAATATTCCTTCTCCTTTTTAATTTCCATGCTGCTAAAGTACCACTATCCTAATCCCTTCAAACTCCATTCACTTCTTGATTCAGCTTTAAGACCAGGCTGGGTCTGAGGGCTTAACACTCAGGATAAAAAGACATTCAACAGATCTATTTGTAATTATTGTTATCAAACAAATTTTTATAAGTAATAGAGGAACAATACTGATAGTAATATTTCTGCTCTATATAGGCTTTTACTTGGGAATGCTAAAACTTTCTGTGAAAAAAAATATATAATGAATTTCCAGTATCTAACAGATACTTATAGCATAAAATTTATAAATAAAAGTGGAGACACTGAAAAACAGCTAAATGTTTGACAAAAATCAGCTTCCGTCATGGACTTTAATTTGTCATAACCATTTGATTGAATGTACAAATAAAAATTATGGTTTCATACAAACATGTATATCATTGTTATTTGCATATACAATTGTTCTTGCCTCAATTTTGGTGGGAAACTGCATTTTGAGGTACTTATAATAGGTTATCAATCTTCCTACAAAGTCTTGTATAATAAGATTAGAAAATGTTGGAAGCCATCCAGACGCTGCAACACCATGACAAGGTCATGGGGCGCTCCAGTGCGGAACTGCAAGGCGGAACCACACGTGGAAGGTGGACTACACTCCTCGTAAAAGCAATACTTATAATTTCTATATATATAAATTTAAGTGTGGCAGGATTTGCCCCAAGGAAAAATCTTAGATTTCCTGACTTCCCCTTTGAGTACTGTTTGGCAAGGCCTGGTGTCTAAAGAGGGACATTGGGAAACAGTGACTAAATCTGGACATAGGGAAATGTTTCTTTGGAAAACACCATCCTCCCTAGAGATATGGCCATATGAGGGTGTTTATGATGGTAATAATAATTTGTGGTTCAATATTAATGGTAGTTTAATGATATTTGATCAATTAACTGGTGAACAGATATGTTCTAGATTAGGGACAAATAGAAATGATTTGGAAAGTTATTCTTTAATAGATTATTGGGATCCTAATATTGTTTGTTGCTATATTAAATTGACTTTGAGTAGCAATATTCAAAATAGAAATTGTAAAATATATTTTAGATATTTTTATGGCATTATAAAAAAGGAATGTCCATGTAGGAAAAGCTATGTGGGGGCTAAGGATATATAGAATATAAGGATATATTTAGACTTAGGTGTTAAGGTTGGTTAACCACCAAGAATAATTCTTAGAACATGTGCTGTACATAATGGTAACCTTGGAATTTATCTTATGAGAAAATCTAGAAACTAAAAGGTATGGTTTATGTAATCTTTTAAGGAAATCTTTGTGGGTTCAAAATGATTCATTCTTTCGACTCAAAACAATAATATTACAATGTATGTTAATGATTTATGTAATTCTACTTTAATCTATATATGAGTATATGAAATAAAGAAAGCAGGAGATGGTGCTATTTTTACTTGGCTGAGTCCACGAATCTCAGTCTCCTTCCTGTTGACTTGGCTGAGTCCACGAGTCTCAGTCTCCTTCCTGTTGTTCATCGCCGACGCTGTCCATCCTTTTGGGGTATCCTGGATCCTGTTGGAGCTGGACTCCGACAAGAAAATAGATCCAGTAGCTAAATACCTACTGTGTGCCAGGTGCTTTACATACTTAACTCTCACAACATTTTGCAGATGAAGAAACAGAGAATCCGAGAGAGTAAATCACTCTCACAGTGTTAATGGGATTTTAATCTATCTTTAACACCAAAGTTGGGGGCTTTGCAATGTAACACTATACTTTGCTTTTACAATTCACCATAATCCAATGAAATGCATAAGTAGAATTTATTAGCTGTACATTGCAGACAAGGAAATCAAAACAGACAGGCACACTGATGTGCATATGACCACACAGTAAGACAAAAGCAGAATCTAAATAAGACATTAAGTTACCTAAATTTCAATCTTTCAATGAAATACTATTTTGTTACAAATTTAAATTCTGGGGTTTACCTTGTTTCTAGTTTAAGTTCTGCCTTTCTAATTATCAGGGTTTTTTTTTTTTTTCCTCTTCAAAGTTATATGTTAATTATTTTTTCCTCACAAATCAGACAGAATATTCTATATATGGAGAAAATAATGAACAATCTAAAGCCAACATAAAAACAAATACTCAACTTAAAAAAATCATAAATTAATTTGTTTAAACTAGTCTAATAAGTGGTTTCTAGGTGAGTACTGAAGAAAGGAGAGCTAATGAAATTTAGAAGACCTGCTTTTGTATATACATTTTACAGATATTTTCAATGCCATCACATGCCAATTTGTGTTGCTGTGCTTGTTTTACTGCACCTTAATATGTCAATAGTATATAAGAATTCATTCAAATTTAAATCATTAAAAATCAGCATGCCACATTGCAGTATACATAGAGACCTCCAAACTAAGAATAAATTAATTGATATATGAATTGTATTCTTTTTTAGAGATTGCTCCCTGGCAGATAGATTAATATTATCTTATCTCATAACAAAGCATTCCGAAAACTAGTACAGATAAAATTACATTGAATTATTAATTGTGTAGACCGCCTGAGGTTAATAATGATTCTGAGCTGCTCACATTTCTGAAAGCACTTTATTCTTCTAGGCATGGCATTGCCAGAAACAATTACTAAGTCAAGAAGTGAGAAGGTAAAGTTACATGGAACTGAAATCATAATTAGCCTCTGACCCAATTTTGATACCAATTAAGTTCTACTCTTCTGTTTTTTCTTCTGAATAATGCAGATGTGTCTTTCTCTTCTTTTCATAAATATGCTTTAATATTTACTATTAAATGATGTCCTGTACCACATGGCTCTAATCCAGGAACATCACTAATGAGAATTTAATAGTTCTTAACAGATTGCCATTAGTCAGTTCCAATGTCAACAGCCTGAAGAGGTTAAACTGAATACAAATAAATTGTCTCCTTTGCCTTCCCTTTCCAGAGAATGCACTGAAGCAATTCATTTTACTTTGGGGGTTTGATGAGCAGAAAATTCTAATTTGTTTCTTCACAGACATCCCTTGAGGTTACATTACAGCAAAATCTGTGAAATGCACAAGATCATTTTGATCTTGACAAATAACAGATAGCCAGAATTTGAGGTTCAAAGGAGAAATAACTAAAACTGACCTTAGAAGAAAATTTGGTATAGAGACATAGTGGTAGGTAGGGAAAAAAGATATAATTCCTGACCAATAAAATCTAATAATCTTTGAAAATCAGTGTAGCATCTTAAAAAAGCTCTATTGGCCTAAATTTAGGAACCACAGTTCTTGCTATGCTTGTGAAATAGCTCTATGGCCTCAAGCATAAAAAAATCAGTAGAGGAGTGACATAATCAAGATATTGATGTATGTCATTTCTGACTTCAGTTCTACTCACAAGACCAACTAACAACTATCCATAGACAAGACACCACTGTGAAAATCGCAGAACCTGGGGATGAGGCTGAAGCACTGCCCTGGACCACAAAGACTGAGAACAACCTCATTAGAAGAGTAAGAGGAACACCTTTGCTTTGATCTCAACACACCTAGCCCAGGATGGCATGGTGCTGTACCAAGCAGGCCCCCCAGGCTTACAGTTTCACCAGTGGGAAAAAAGAGAACCCAAAGTGGATATCTACTTCCCCAGCATTGCAGAACATTTCCCAGGAGGCACACATAGGTCTTACCTCACAGGGATCACTGGGAGAAACTGGAGCTCAAACACTGGGGGTCAGATAGAAAGAGTGGAGAAAGGCAGAGTTTACAGCAACCAGTACTCATATTTAGTGAACCTCATTCCTGCTTGCAGCATCACCCAAACAGAGATTGCAGCCAGTGGCTCTGCCTATCTTCAGAGTTGATCCAGTGGCCCCATCAGGCCAGAAATATTGGTTGGTAGTTCTGCCTGATTTGGGTTCCCAGCTAACAGGCCATACTGGTCATGGAGATTATTCTATGGCCTTACCCAAGCAGGAGAGGAAATTAGCAGTGCCATCTAACTGCTAAGTGTAGCCTCCAGTTCCACCCAACAGGGAAGCCTGGCCATAGATGATCAGCAGCTTCAGAGCACATCTTATGGCCTGCCCAGTCAGGAAGTTAAGCCAGCAGCTCTGCCCAACTGTTGAGCACATAGCTTCTGGACCCATATATCAGGTAGCCTGAACAATGATCCCAAGCAGCCTTGGAGCCAGCCTACAGTGTCACCCAGCCACAGAGCTCAACCTGCAACCTCAGCCAGCAGCACTGCCCACCTATGGTCCTACCTGATTGCTGAACACAGCTTGCAGTCTTGCCCAAGCAGGGAACCCAGCTGTGACCCTGTCCAATTGTGGAGCATAGCCTGAGGCTCCACTCAACAGGAAAGCCCAACCAATGACATAGCCCATCTGCAGAGCACAGGTCTCCAACTTCACCCAGCTGTGGGGTACAGCTAGAAGTCCCACCTAATAAGACAGCCTGGTCTTTGAACAACAAGGCCCAATGACCAACACTGGAGCATAGCCAGTGGCTCACCTGACTGGGAAGCTCAGCCTGCAGCCCCACCCAAGAGCACAGCCTGATGCTCTGACTGATTGCAGAGCACAATGTAAGGACCTGTCTGACCATGAAGCAGAGCCCCTGTCCCTGCCTGTACATGGAGTCCAGCCAATGGCACCATCCATTTAATGAATGCAGCCTGAGGACCCACCAACCCGGAATAACTGCAGAGCATAGTCTGCAGCCCTGCCCAATTGCAGACCAGTGCTACCACACTTCCAGAGAACACAGCTTATGACCCCATCCAACCAGTGGAAACTGAGAGCCTAGCTTGTGGCCCCACCTGACTGTGAAACCACAGAGTTGCCTCACTAGAATGTGGAACATAGCCAGCAGGTTTACCCAACCACAAAGCCCAGCCAGTGGTACTTTCCCTTACCTCAGAACATGGACAGTGGCCTTGACCTACTAGGACTCCAAAAGCAAGCTCCACCTGTCCATGGACACTACCAGCTAACCCATCCAGTATCCCAAGCTGAACTGACAGGTGAAAATCTTTCCCTGATGAAGAAAACCTATGAAGTCTAGAAGATTTACTCAAACGCACAGATACCAACACAAGGATTCAAAGATCATAAGGATAAGGTAAAAATTACACCACCAAAGGACACTAATAAACTGCCAATAACTGACCCTGAAGACATGGGGATCTATGAACTGTGTGACAAAGAATTCAGAATAATCCTCTTAAACAATTTCAGCAAACTACAAGAACACAGGCAGTTAAACGAAATTTGGAAAACATTGTAAGAACAAAATGAGAAGTTCAACAAAGAAACAGAACCCATCAAAAACAAAACAAAACCAAAACCCCACAAATAGAAATCCTAGACCTGAAAGCTTACAGGACGTATGGTACAGGATTGAAGGAAATAATACATACATTATGAGACTCCTGGAAGGAGAGGAGAAAAATTAAAAAAAAAAAAGAAAGTCTATTAAAGCAGTAATTACAAAAGCTTCCAAAACATTGTGGAGAAAGATGCACATCCAGATTCATGACTCTCAAAAGAAAAATAGTTTAACCCAA
This sequence comes from Balaenoptera musculus, assembly GCF_009873245.2. Classification (NCBI taxonomy): domain Eukaryota; kingdom Metazoa; phylum Chordata; class Mammalia; order Artiodactyla; family Balaenopteridae; genus Balaenoptera; species Balaenoptera musculus. The sequence continues at coordinate 34,703,324 of NC_045802.1, read as the reverse complement.
AAAAAGTTACAATGAGGTACATTATAATTAAATTTTCAAAAGTTAAAGACAGAGAGTTTTGAAAGTAGCAAGATAAAAGCAACTCATCAAATACAAGAGAGTCCCCATAAAATTATAAGCAAATTTTTCAGAAGAAATTTTGTAGGCCAGGAGAGAGAGTGGGATGATATATTCAATACAGTGAAAGAAAAGGCTATTGTCAAAGAATGTTATGCTGCCAAAGTTATCTTTAAGAAATTAAAGAGAGATAAAGACTTTCCCAGACAAACAAAAATTGAGGAAGTTCTTCACAATTAGATGTGTCTTACAAAAAAATGCTAAATGAAATGCAAGCTGAAATGAAAGGATGCTAACAAACACCATAAAATCATATGAATGTGTAAAACTTATCAGTAAAGGTAACTATCAAAGAATCAAAGTCAGATTCCCTAATATTATTATATAATGGCAATGAACCAATCAAAACACTAGTTTAAAAGTTTAAAAAGTATTAAAAATAACTATAACTACAATAATTTATTATTGGAAACACAACATGAAATATATGTAAACTGTAACATCAGTAGGTTAAATTATGAGGGGGAAGAAATAAAAGTATAAATTTTCAGTATGCTATCCAAGTTAAATTGTTATCAGCTTAAAACAGAATGTTAGAAATATATTTTATGTAAGTCTCATTGTAAACATAAAGGAAAAACCTGTGGTAGATATATAAAAGATTATGATAAAGGAATCAAAGCTTACAGTCAAAAAAACCATCAAATCACAAAGGAAGACAGCAACAGAGAAAGCAAGGAACAAAGTATCTACAAAACAGTGAGAAAATAATTAACAAAATAGCAATCAAATGTCCTTATCTACCAATATTTACTTTAAATATAAATGGATTAAATCATACAATCAAAAGACACAGAATGGCTGAATGGATGAAAAAAGCAGGATCCAATGATCTGGTGCCTGCAAGAGACTCACTTTAGCTTTAACAACACACATAGGCTGAGTGGAAATGGAGGGAGAAAGATATCACAAACAGATTTATACTTATGCCAGAAAAAGAGATTTTAACATAAAAATGGTCAAAAAGGGCTTCCCTGGTGGCGCAGTGGTTGAGAATCTGCCTGCCAATGCAGGGGACACGGGTTCGAGCCCTGGTCTGGGGGGATCCCACGTGCCGCGGAGCGGCTGGGCCCGTGAGCCACAATTACCGAGCCTGCGTGTCTGGAGCCTGTGCTCCGCAACGGGAGAGGCCGCGATAGTGAGAGGCCCGCGCACCGTGGTGAGGAGTGGCCCCCGCTTGCCGCAGCTAGAGGGAGCCCTCGCACAGAAACGAAGACCCAACACAGCCATAAATAAATAAATAAATAAATAAATAAATAAAATAAAATAAAATAAAAAGAATTAAAAAAAATGGTCAAAAAGACAAAAAAGATTATTATATAATATTAGAGGGATCAATTCATCAAGAAGCTAAATTAATTGTAAATATTTATGCACCTAACATCCAAGCACTTAAATGTATAAAGCACATATTGACAGAACTAAAAGGAGAAATATATAGCAATATAATAATAAATGGGGCTTTAATATCCCACTGTCAATAATGGAAAGATCATCTAGATAGAAAATCAATATGGAAAGAGCAGATTTTACAATCTATATATCAATACAATATATATATCAAATTGACCTAATAGACATATATAGAACATTTCATCTAACAACAGCAAATACATATTCTTCTAAAGCACACACAGAACATTTTCCAGGATAGATCATATTCTAGGTCACAAAACAAGTTTCAGCATATTCAGGAGAATAGAAACTATATCAAGTTTTTGTTTTTTTTTTCTTCAAATACAATGGTATGAACTGGAAATCAACAGTAGGAGAAAAACTGGAAATTTCACAAATATATGGAAATTAAATGTACACTCCTGAAAAACCAATGGGTCAAAGAGTAAATCATATGGGAAATCAAAATATCTTGAGACAAGTAAAAATATAAACACAACATACCAAAACTTATGAGATGTAGCAAAAGCAGTTCTAAAAGGAAAGTTTATAGCTATAAATGCATACATCAAAAATAAAGATCTCAAATAAACAGCCTAACTTCACACTTCAAGGTACTAGAAAAAGAACAAACTAAGCCCAAAGTTATCAGAAAGAAGGAAATAATAGAGATTAAAAGAAATAAATGAAATATAGAATAAGAAAGCAATAGAAAAGATTTAATAAACTAAGAGTTGGTTCTTTAAAAGATAAATAAAATTGACAAAACTTTAGCTAGACTAATCAAGAAAAAAAGAGGACTCAAATAAAATTATAAATGAAAGAGGAGACATTAAAATAAATATCACAGAAATAAAAAGGACCAAAAGAGACTACTATGAACAATTGTATGCTAACAAATTGGGCAGCCCAGACAAAACTGTACAAATTCCTGGAAACACACAGCAGACCAAGACTGAATCATGAAAAACTAGAAAATCTGAACAGACCAGTAATGTGTAAATAGATTCAATTAGTAATAAAAAAAACTTCCCAACAAGGAAAAATCTCAGGACCAGATGGCTTCCCTGGTGAATTCTACAGGGAGTAGGTTGATGGTTGGTAGTGGGAATGGGGGGATATGTTCAAATGATTACAAAATTCTAGTTATAATATGAATAAATTCTGGAGATATTATGTACAGCATGGTGACTATAGTTAACAACATTGTACTATATACTAGAAAGTTGCGATGAATGTACATCTTAAAAGTTATTGGGCTTCCCTGTGGTGCAGTGGTTAAGAATCCCCCTGCCAATGCAGGGGACACGGGTTCAACCTCTGGTCTGAGAAGATCCCACATGCTGCAGAGCAACTAAGCCCATGTGCCACAACTACTGAGCTTGCTCTCTAGAGCCCATGAACCACAACTACTGAAGCCTGTGTGCCTAGAGCCCATGCTCTACAACAAGAGAAAGGACCGCAATGAGAAGCCCACGCACCACAATGAAGAGTACCTCCTGCTCACCGCAACTAGAGAAAGCCGGTGTGCAGCAATGAAGACCCAACACAGCCAAAAATAAATAAATAAATAAATAAATAAAGTTATCACCACATCTAGATACAAAATGACAACTATGTGAGGTGATGCATGTGTTATTGTGGTCATCATTTCTCAATATATGTGTATATCACATCATCCTGTAACAACATGTGATATGTCAATTGTATCTCAGTCAAGCTGAAAAAATTTAAAAAGCAATGAAATACTTAAAACCAAAACCAAAAAAAAACCAAAAAAATGCCAACAGAAATCCCATGTTGCTTGTTGGTGATGAGGGATTCCTCCTTTTTTCTTCATAAAATAAGATGTCAAATTTAGTAATTATAAAAAGTTTCCTTCATGAAATATGAGTTCATGAAATTTCCTTTATAAAATAGGACTTCAAATTTAGTAATGTTAAGTGTATTCTAAACCAGTTGCTTATTAATTGTCAAAGTCAAATGAAAAGATTTAAGTAAACCTTTTCCTTAGTATCTTGTCAAAGTACAACTTAGTTTATATAAGCATATTTTGTGAGAAACAGGTGCAGTCATATATTTTGTAGTAAAAGTCAACATAATTTATAAATTGTTCATAATATATGGAGTACAATGTTGAGAAGGAACTTTAAAGGAGGGAGAAAGTGTTAGAATATGTGGTCTATCATCTTGAAGCATAAGCAAGGAGAAAATAAATAAGACGTATAAATATAAGGACATGAAGTATCATATTATCAAATGTAATTGTGTGTGTGTGTAACGTGTACATATGTAACATCATAGCAAACCATAACTTTCTCCTATTACCTCACTTATTAATCTGGACCAATAGGAGTAATGGCCTCCATTCATACCAATGGCATGGAATATGTATGTGAATCCATTTGTTTGTACTTTTTCCATGTACATTTGTATGTACATGAGGCTTTACAGGTGAAAGTAATGCCAAAAAAGATGTCAAGAGTCTAGATATATGAAGAAATAATTAATGAACTATTTCAACTGAGCTAGGAGGAGACACCTTGTCTTGTGATGAAGAGAGTAGCTAAATAATTGGCTTTTCAGCTGAAGAAACACTAACATTATTTTATCATCAACAACATAAAAGTATTGATCAGTTGCCACCATGCTTTGAGTAGGTTTCAGGTCAAAGAAATGATTTTAAATGATCTACCTGTTATAAGAAAAATTGCTGAGGGGAAGAAAAAAAAGATGTCAGCTAAAATTTCCCTATTTAATTTTTTAACAGAATTTTCCTATTCTGCTTTTTATAACTTCATTATAAAATGACTTCATTATAACAAACAGTCTAAAATATTATAGCGAAAAACCACCAAGGTGAAATAAATTGCTATGGGAGTACTATGAATCTGTAATTGTACTGGCACAACAAAGACATCATTAGGTTCTGATTGGATGGTGTATATAGAGATACTAGCAGCCATAGATAAAACAATATACTATACTTTCAAACAAGAAGTCATTTAAAGCTCCACCTAGTGGTGAGTTCGATGATATTTATATACTCTGCCTTGAGGCGAGCTGGCTATAAGAGGGTCTCATCTCCTAGCTCTAGGAGTGGGCTTATGCCATATTATTATTTTTTTTTTTTCTGACCAGTTACTGACCCAAAACTTTACTCTGATACCACCATGGATGTTAGAAATGTCAGGCAAACCTTTATACTTTAGTTTTCAAATCTACAGTTCTCTAAAAACATTTTTCCCAAAGCAGTAAAAGTAAAGATAAATAAAATGGTATTTTTGATTCAATATTTCTACCTTTGCTATAATTTTATGTCTTAGAAAACATTTTCTACTGCAATTTAGTTTTATTATGAGTTTAGTAAGACTAACATTGGAACCTAACAGCATATAAAATGACATTAGATTTTCTTTTTTAACTTTGGTGCCTAGGACATTCATTCTAAATTTCTAATACCCAACTCACTAAATTTAATTTTGGGTCACAAAATAGTTTTAAACATACATTTATTTAAGTTAGGCTTGCACATATATTGTCATTCTGCTTTATTCACAATTTCATGACATTCCCTCATAAGCCCTGTAGAGTAAGACAAACATTACCAACAAATTTAGTCCTCTTTGAGAGAAAGGATCAGAGCAATTCAGCCCTGCTAATTCAGGCAAGTGCAATGACTGATTGCAGTCAGCTATCAGAAGAGCTGTTATGTTACACCATGAAGGTTGGCAGCCCATGCTGATCACATTAGAGAAAAGGTCAGATTATGTATTTTCAGACTCACTTGTATATCTGGTACTAATGTCATTGTCATTATCATTCATGAAAATGGAAAAAAATAGCCTGGAAATGGCATCATGAAGGGGAAAAAAGAAATTTAAGAAATAATTATGTATATGCTTTTAAAACAAATGGACACATTGTGAAACAGGATGTCCAATGAATGTGGAGAAAAACAATTTAATTAATTTTCAAAAAGTGCATTTGCTAATTATAAGCCTAGTATTAAACACCAGTGAACGTTTTCATACTGAAAAAATTAAAAACCTCTTACTAAATCATAGAACATAAGTTAACCAATGATTAGTCTTTGAAACTGAAGTTAGATTTGCCCTTTAATTGTCATTGTCTTTAAGCTTTAATAGCCATAGAATGACTTTAAATTATATATGTGTTAATCTTTGTTGAGAGGTATAAAACTTCATACTCAAAGCACTTCACAAATAATTTTTCATTCTGATAACAGATCTGTAGATGGAATTTAAATTTTATTTTCTTTATGTAACATAATTGTTTTCTATTTAAGAATGGTAGTATTAATACAAAATCATAAACACATTCCAGATTAAATTTTTCTTTTTTGTTATATCCTGAGAGTACAGTTCTGAGGCATGAATCTTGTAACATGGAATGGCTCATGGTCCACAAGTGCTGGGAGGCAAGAAACCTTCTATGGGTCTATTGAATTTCTGTAGGTCTATGAGCAAGGCACTGACTGCCCTTTATTCAAGAATGCTTGTACAGTGAACCACCTTAATAGACAGAGTTGGATAGTGCCTCCTTCTGGAGCAAAGAGCAGATATGCTTAGTGCCCATAAAAGATTCAGAGTCCCAAAGCCCTTATCCTTCCATGCATCTCACTGAGTGTGCATGTATCATCCAGTACTCTTCATACTGCCCTGTAGAAACTGGTGCTCAAGAAATTGGTGCAAAAATGCTAATACTTTGACTTCTGCTATAGCTGTGAGCAATAAGCTGCCCTGTTGCTGTGGGTAACAAACTGTCCATTATCTTTGGTGCAGCAGTCTTATATCTTCTACCGTCATCCATGAAACTCTGACAAGCTAACTAGTTAACTTGCCAGTAGGTAAAATCTCAGACCATTTATAGATGCTTGCAGAGAGGAGCCCCACATTGACTTCTAACTGATTCTCTTAAGTATAACTACAATTCCTATCCATTTAATAATTTTGTTGTTCATTTTTTAAGTCATAGGAATTTATAGCCCCAAATCTTTGGGTTTACCCCAGCACACAATTCTTTGCACCATCAAGTTATGGATCATTTGAAGAGACAGAATGACTGACTCTACTACCCTGGGAGAAACAGAATTCTGAACTCCACTTCCCAGAAAGATTCATGTAAGATTTCTCCTGAAATGGAATTGGTTTAGATATTAGGCAACCAAAAAGAAATTAGTTAGTACATTAATAAAATAAGAGAAATAAGAAATAATAAACTAAAGTAAAAAAATGTTCTCTAATATATCTATGAATTCAAGTACTTTATAAACTATATGTAAGACAGGAGTTTTACCACTTCTTGTCAATTTATATAGTGTAATACATCCAAAATGTTTTACATTGTCTTGCTACTTTATGTTGTCATTCCCTTTACTACCTCTGGTATGCTTTTCCTCCCTGGGCTTAATTGTGTATATTTTATTTTCAAGCATTCCCACTACTACAAAAATAAATATATTTAATTTTTTCTAAATTCCTCAAAAACAAACGCATAAATATCCAAATATATAGTAGCCTAGTTATCTATCCTCAATATCAGATGTTCATTCAACTACTTGATTTATAGAAGCAGCCTTCAAAATCAAATATCGAATTCAATCAAATCATATTATATTGAGCACTCTAAAGAGGATGTTTAAAATAAATCAGCTAAATAATTATGTACTCTAGAAAAAAATCTGTGATACTGCTGCCTTCTACCTTGCTTTGTCCTATAATCTGTTTGGTATTTTATAATCCTAAAGTGCATTGAATTGACACTCTTGGTACAGCACTCCTTTTCATTGGGAATTATAAAAATCCCTTCAGTGGTTATGACAGTGTACCTCTCTGGTATTTGTAACACAATATTTTGCTCACTTGCAAATCATGAAAGCACTTCTGTAGCTCATGTTCTATTTTTATCCTAATAAAAATAGGGTCTGAGTTCACACCTTAGGGAAACACCATAGAGAATATTGTTCAAATTTATACTTTATAATGAAAGATTATAGGTGTTACCACAATTTGTGCATTCTCTTCTAAAAATTTTATTGAAGTATAGTTGATTTACAATGGGTGTTTAATTTCTGCTGTACAACAAAGTGACTCAGATATACATATATATGTTCTTTACATATTATTTTCCATTATAGTTTATCACAGGATATTGAATATATTTCCCTGTACTATACAGTAGGACCTTGTTTTTTATCCATCCTATATGTAATAGTTTGCATCTGTTGTAAAGTCTTTACCATTAGCCAAGTGATAATTTGTGTTGCTTATGCCTAAAGTAATTGAAAAAATAATTTTCACAGCAATGATAAAAATGAATGGACATCTCTTAATTTTCCTTCCAGTTAACTTTTCTTTAAGTTAATTAAGGATTTTGATTGATTTCTTATAGAGAAGAGGTAGACTGTAATAGCCACTCAGATCACCACCATTTAAAACAGAATTTCTGACTTTAGGCTAAAAGTTCCTTTGAAGTGCTACTTTCCCCCAAATGATTTCTATTGGTCTCTGTTACCTCTGCCTGAAAGGCATGATACCACCATTGAAAAGTGCCACAGTGAATGGTGGGTTAAGTTTCAGCAGGAAGACTGGAGAAAATACTAAGAAATTGAGGGACACAATCCACTCACTAGTCATACACTCTGTAAGTTGCTTTTGTATATAAGACTCTTACAGATACTAGAGGATAAGTGGAAATACAGAAACACAGCACACCTTGAGCGTTAGGTGCTATAACAAAAGTAGTATAAAGGTCAATAAAGCACAGAGGAGGAGGTGGTTAACTATTTGCCCAGTGAAAGATGAAGGAAAGTCCAGGCAGTGAGATGAGCATGGACAGGAATGAAAGGGCATGGCTGTTTAGGGAAATGATGAAAAGCTCAGTTTGCTTGAAGCAGCAAGTGAAGACCTAAAGAAAAATGGAGAGGAAACTGATACAATGTATAAAAATGAATTCAAAATGATTCATAAATGGATGCATATAACATGTTTCATCTTTAGCCTTAAACCCCAAGCTTTATTAATACATTAATAACAGGTTCACCCAATTCCTCCTTTACATGAAAATCCTTCTTTACTTAGTTGTTTATTCATCTTGGTTGATACTCTGTGAGCAACTTGAATCTGTACAACTAAACATTATTTCTAGAAAATATCCCTGATGTTTTCTTTAAACTTTCTTTCACCATGTCACCATTAGCCCCACTGGATCTTATGAATGTAATCTGCATGTCTTTTGTCTTGTTTCACAACTTCTGTTTGTTGTGCATTCAGGAGATTCAGTCACCTAGGATGTATGGATTATTAATTCACTATTTTTAATGTAAAATATATCAAATATGCAAGGGTCCAAAACATGTACAACTAACAAATATAAGTGATTTAAAATCATACTCATTCTGGTAGATAGGTAATTTTTTTCCAATAATTCACTATCCCATCCTGAAAGAGAATCCTATGTCCTTTGCTCTTTGTGCTGTGACTTGCAGTGTCTCCTATTGAAGGAATATACTTTCCTGCCCCATTAACATAGGGTTTAGCCATGTGACTTGCTTTGGCAAATGGAAGTGAGTGGATGTGATGGAGTCCACATCCAAGCAGAGACTTTTCAGAGCCATGCTTTAGCCTGGATTCAGAAGTAAAAAGACATATGAGGCAGAAGCAGAGGAGCACCTGACAAGCAGTCAACATGTAACAAAATTCACAAATAAAACTTATGTGTTGAAAACAAAAAAAGTGGGGGAATCATTTATTATTGCAGCAAAACTAAGTAATATACCAGTGTCCCCCAAACACAGATTAAGACACAACAGATCAGGAGAGACTTTCAAGATGTTGGAGGAATAAGACATGGAGATCACCTTCCTCCCCACAAATACATCAGAAATACATCTACATGTGGAACAACTCCTACAGAACACCACTGAACGCTGGCAGAATACCTCAGACTTCCCAAAAGTCAAGAAACTCCCCACATACTGGGGTAGGGCAAAAGAAAAAAGGAAAAAGAGAAACAAAAGAATAAGGATGGGACCTGCACCTCTGGGAGGGAGCTGTGAAGGAGGAAAACTTTCCACACAATAGGAAGCCCCTTCACTGGCAGATACGGGGGGTGGCAGGGGGGAAGCTATGGAGCCATGGAGGAGAGCGCAGCAACAGGGGTTCAGGGGGCAAAGTGGAGAGATTTCCACGTAGAGGATCAGTGCTGAACAGCACTCACCAGCCTGAGAGGCTTGTTGGCTCACCCACCCGGGGCAGGTGGGGACTAGGAGCTGAGGCTCTGGCTTTGGATTTCAGATCCCAGGGAGAGGACTGGGATTGGCTGTGTGAACACAGCCTGAAGGAGGCTAGTGTTCCACAGTAGCCGGGAGGGAGTCTGGGAAAAAGTCTGAACCTGCCTAAGAGGTGAGAGACAATTGTTTCCGGGTGCATGAGGAGAGGGGATTCAGAGCACCCCCTGGACAAACTCCGGAGACGGGTGTGAGCTGCGGCTATCAGCATGGACACTACAGACGTGCATGAGATGCTAAGGCTGCTGCTACAGCCACCAAGAAGCCTGTGTGCAAACACAGGTCACTATCCACACCTCTGCTCCCGGGAGCCTGAGCATCCCACCACTGCCAGGGTCTCGTGATCCAGGGACAACTTCCCTGGGAGAAAGCACGGTGCACCTCAGGCTGTTGCAATGTCACGTCGGCTTCTGCCATCTCAGGCTCACCCTGCATTACGTACCCCACCCTCCCCCTGGCCTGAGCGAGCCAGAACCCTCTAATCAGCTGCTACTTTAACCTGGTCCTGTCTGGGCAGGAAACAGATGCCCTCAGGTGACCTACATGCAGAGACTGGGCCAAATCCAAAGCTGAACCACAGGAGCTGAGCAAACAAAGGAGAGAAAGGGAAATTTCTCCCACTAGCCTCAGGAGCAGTGGATTAAATAAATCTCCACAATCAACTTGATGTACCCTGCATCTGTGGAATACCTGAATAGACAATGAATCATCCCAAAATTGAGGTGGTAGAGTTTGGGAGCAACTGTAGACTAGGGGTTTGCTTTCCACATCTAATTTGTTTCTGGTTTTATGCTTATCTTAGTTTAGTTTTTAGAGTTTATTATCATTGGTAGATTTGTTTATTGATTCGGTTGCTCTCTTCCTTTATATATATATATATATATTTGTCATTTTTCTCTTTTTCTGAGTGTGTATGTGTATGCTTCTTTGTGTGATTTTGTCTGCATAGCTTTGCTTTTAGCATTTGTCCTAGGGTTCTGTCTGTCCATTTTGTTTGTTTGTTTGTTTGTTTTTAGTGCAGTTTTCAGCACTTGTTATCATTGGTGGATTTGTTTTTGGATTGGTTTCTCTCTTCTTTCTTTCTTTTTTTATTACTTTTTAATATTTTTGTTTTTAATAATTATTTTTCATTTCAATAACTTTTATTTTATTTACCTTCTTTCTTTCTTTCTTTTTTCTCCCTTTTCTTCTGAGCTGTGTGGCTGACAGGGTCTTGGTGCTCTGGCTGGGTGTCAGGCTTGTGCCTCGGAAGTGGGAGAGCTGTGTTCAGGACATTGGTCCACCAGAGACATCCCAGCTCCATGTAATATCAAATGGCAAAAATCTCCCAGAGATCTCCATCTCAACACCAAGACCCAGCTCCACTCAACGACCAGCAAGCTACAGGGCTGGACATTCTATGCCAAACAACTAGCAAGACAGGAACACAGCCCCACTCATTAGCACAGAGGCTGCCTAAAATCATAATAAGGTCACAGACACCCCAAAACACACTGCTAGATACAATCATGCCCACCAGAAAGACAAGATCCAGCCTCATCCACCAGAACACAGGCACCAGTCCCCTCCACCAGGAAGCCTACACAACCCACTGAACCAAACTTAGCCACTGGGGGCAGACATCAAAAACAATAGGAACTACAAACCTGCAGCCTGTGATAGGAGGTCCCAACACACAGTAAGTTAAGCAAACTGAGAAAACAGAGAAACACACAGCAGATGAAGGAGCAAGGCAAAAACACACCAGACCTAACAAATGAAGAGGAAATAGGCAGCCTACCCGAAAAAAATTCAGAGTAATGATAGTAGAGATGATTCAAAATCTTGGATATAGAATGGAGAAAATACAAGAAATGTTTAACAAGGACCTAGAAGAACTAAAGAGCAAACAAACAATGATGAAAAACAAAATAAATGAAATTTAAAATTCTCTAAAAGGAATCAATAGCAGAATAACTGAAGAAGAAGAATGGATAAGTGACCTGGAAGATAAAATACTGGAAATAACTATTGCAGAGCAGAAAAAGAAAAGAGAATGAAAAGAATTGAGGACAGTCACAGAGAACTCCGGGACAACTTTAAATGCACAAACATTCGAATTATAGGGATCCAAGAAGAAGAAGAGAAAAAGAAAGGGACTGAGAAAATATTTGGAGAGGTTATAGTTGAAAACTTCCCTAATATGGGAAAGGAAAAAGTCAATCAAGTCCAGGAAGCACAGAGAGTCCCATACAGGATAAATCCAAGGAGAAACATGCAAAGACACATACTACTCAAACAATCAAAAATTAAATACAAAGAAAAAATATTAAAAGCAGCAAGGGAAAAACAACAAAAAACATAGAAGGGAATCCCCATAAGGCTAACAGCTGATCATTCAGCAGAAACTCTGCAAGCCAGAAGGGAGTGGCAGGACATATTTAAAGTGATTAAGGGAAAAACCTGCAACCAAGATTACTCTACCCAGCAAGGATCTCATTCATATTCGATGGAGAAATTAACACCTTTAGAGATGCAAAAGCTAAGAGAATTCAGCACCACCAAACCAGCTTTACAACAAATGCTAATGGAACTTCTCTAGGCAGGAAACACAAGAGAAGGAAAAGACCGACAATAACAAACCCAAAACAACTAAGAAAATGGCCATAGGAACATACATATTGATAATTATCTTAAATGTAAATGGATTAAATGCTCCAACCAAAACATAGATGGGCTGAATGGATACAAAAACAAGACCTGTATATATACTGTCTACAAGAGACCCACTTCAGACCTAGGGACACACACAGACTGAAAGTGAGGGGATGGAAAAAGATATTACACGCAAATGGAAATCAAAAGAAAGATGGAATAGCAATTCTAATATCAGACAAAATAGACTTTAAAATAAAGACTATTCCAAGAGACAAAGAAGGACACTACATAATGATCAAGGGATCAATCCAAGAAGAAGAAATAACAATTGTAAATATTTATGCACCCAACATACGAGCACATCTATACATAAGGCAAATGCTAATAGCCATAAAAGGGGAAATCAAAAGTAACACCATCATGGTAGGGGACTTTAACATCCTATTTTCACCAATGGACAGATCATCCAAAATGAAAATAAATAAGGAAACACAAGCTTTAAATGACATATTAAACAAGATGGACTTAATTGATATTTATAAGACATTCCATCCAAAAACAACAGAATGCACTTTCTCCTCAAGTGCTCATGGAACATTCTCCAGGATAGATCATATCTGGAGTCACAAATCAAGCCTTGGTAAATTTAAGAAAATTGAAATCGTATCAAATATCTTTTCCACCACAATGCTATAAGAATAGATACCAATTACAGGAAAAAAATCTGTAAAAAAAAAGAAACACATGGAGACTAAACAATATACTGCTTAATAACCAAGGAATCACAGAAGAAATCAAAGAGAAAATCAAAAAATACCTAGAAACAAATGACAATGAAAACACGACAACCCAAAACCTATGGGATGCAGCAAAAACAGTTCTAAGAGGAAAGTTTATAGCAATATAATCCTACCTCAAGAAGCAAGAAACATCTCAAATAAACAACCGAACAGTACACCTAAAGGAATTAGAGAAAAAAGAACAAAGAAACCCCAAAGTTAGCAGAAGGAAAGATATCATAAAGATCAGATCAGAAATAAATGAGAAAGAAATGAAGGAAACAATAGCAAAGATCAATACAACTAAAAGCTGGTTCTTGGAGAAGATAAATAAAATTGATAAACCATTAGCCAGACTCATCAAGGAAAAAGGGAGAAGACTCAAATCAATAGAATTCAGAATGAAAAAGGAGAAGTAACAGTTGACACTGCAGAAATACAAACGATCATGAGAGATTACTACAAGCAACTATATGCCAATAAATTGGACAACCTGGAAGAAATGGACAAATTCTTAGAAATGCACAACATGCCAAGACTGAACCAGTAAGAAATAGAAAATATAAACAGATGAATCACAAGCCATGAAATTGAGACTGTGATTAAAAATCTTCCAACAAACAAAAGCCCAGGACAAGATGGCTTCATGGGAAAATTCTATCAAACACTTAGAGAAGAGCTAACACCTATCCTTCTCAAACTCTTCCAAAATATAGCAGAGGGAGGAACACTCCCAAACTCATTCTATGAGGCCACCATCACCCTGATACCAAAACCAGACGGAGATTTCACAAAGAGAGAAAACTACAGGCCAATATCACTGATGAACATAGATTCAAGAATCCTCAACAAAATACTAGCATACAGAATCCAGCAGCACATTAAAAGGATCATACACCATGATCAAGTGGGGTTTATCCCAGGAATGCAAGGATTCTTCAATATACGCAAATCAATCAACGTGATACACCATATTAACAAATTGAAGGAGAAAAACCATATGATCATCTCAATAGATGCAGAAAGAGCTTTTGGCAAAATTCAACACAAATTTATGATAAAATCCCTCCAGAAAGTAGGCACAGAGGGAACTTACCTCAACATAATAAGGGGCATATATGACAAACCCACAGCCAACATCATTCTCAATGGTGAAAAACTGAAAGCATTTCCACTATGATCCGGAACAAGAAAAGGTTGTCCACTCTCATCGCTATTATTCAACATAGTTTTGGAAGTTTTAGTCACAGAAATAAAAAAAAGAAAAAGAACTAAAAGGAATCCAAATCAGAAAAGAATAAATAAAGCTATCACTGTTTGCAGATGACATGATACTATACATAGAGAATCATAAAGATGCTACCAGAAAACTACTAGAACTAATCAATGAATTTGGTAAAGTAGCAGGATACAAAATTAATGCACAGAAATCTGTTGCATTCCTAACACTAATGATGAACAATCTGAAGAGAAATTAAGGAAACATTCCCATTTACCATTGCAACACAAAGAATAAAATACCTGGGAATAAACCTACCTAAGGAGACAAAAAACCTGTATACAGAAAACTATAAGACACTGATGAAAGAAATTAAAGATGATGCAAACAGATGGAGACATATACCATGTTCTAGGATTGGGAGAATCAATATTGTGAAAATGACTATACTACCCAAACCAATCTACACATTCATTGCAATCCCTATCAAACTACCAATGGCCTTTTTCATAGAACTAGAACAAAAATTTCACAATTTGTATGAAAACACAAAAGACCCTGAATAACAAAAGCAATCTTGAGAAAGAAAAACGGAGCTGGAGGAAGCAGGCTCCTGCACTTAAGACCATACTACAAAGATACAGTAATCAAGATAGTATGGTACTGGAACAAAAATAGAAATATAGATCAATGGAACAGGATAGAAAGCCCAGAGATAAACACACACTTATGGTGACCTTATTTTTGATAAAGGAAGCAAGAATATACACTGGAGAAAAGACAGCCTCTTCAATAAGTGGTGCTGGGAAAACTGGACAGCTGCATGTAAAAGAATGAAATCAGAACAATCCTTAACACCATACACAAAAATAAACTCAAAATGGATTAAAGACTTAAATGTAAGGCCAGACACTATAATACTGTTAGAGGAAAACATAGGCAGAACACTCTATGACATAAATCACAGCAAGATCCTTTTTGACCCTCCTAGAGAATTGGAAATAAAAACACAAATAAACAAATGGGACCTAATGGAACTTAAAAGCTTTTGCACAGCAAAGGAAACCATAAACAAGATGAAAAGACAACCCTCAGAATGGGAGAAAATATTTGCAAATGAAGCAACTGACAAAGGATTAATCTCCAAAATTTACAAGCAGCTCATGCAGCTCAATATCAAAAACACAAAAAGCCTAATCCAAACATGGGCAGAAGACCTAAATAGACATTTCTCCAAAGAAGATATACAGATTGCCAACAAACACATGAAAGAATGCTCAACATCACTAATCATTAGAGAAACGCAAATCAAAACTACAATGAGGTAACACTTCACACCAGTCAGAATGGCCATCATCAAAAAATCTACAAGCAATAAATGCTGGAGAGTGTGTGGAGAAAAGGGGACCCCCTTGCACTGTTGGTGGGAATGTAAATTGATACAGCCACTATGGAGAACAGTATGGCGGTTCCTTACAAAACTAAAAATAGAACTACCATATGACCCAGCAATCCCACTACGGGGCATATACTCTGAGACAACCATAATTCAAAAAGAGTCATGTGTCAAAATGTTCATTGCAGCTCTATTTATAATAGCCAGGACATGGAAGCAACATAAGTGTCCATTGACAGATGAATTGATAAAATGGATAAAGAAGATGTGACACATATATATAATGGATTTTACTCATCCATAAAAAGAAGCAAAATTGAGTTATTTGTAGTGAGGTGGATGAACATAGAGTCTGTCATACAGAGCAAAGTAAGTCAGAAAATGAAAAACAAATACCATATGCTAACACATATATATGGAATGTAAAAGAAAAAAAAAATGGTTCTGAAGAACCTAGGCACAGGACAGGAATAAAGATATAGATGTAGAGAATGGACTTGAGGACACAGGGAGGGGGAATGGTAAGCTGGGATGAAGTGAGAGAGTGGCATGGACTTATATATACTACCAATGTAAATGTATACTACCAAATGTAAAATAGATAGCTAGTGGGAAGTAGCCACAAGGAGATCAGCTCGGTGCTTGTGACCACCTAGAAGGGTAGGATTGGGAGGGTGGGAGGGAGACACAAGAGGGAGGAGATATTGTGATATATGTATATGTATAGCTGATTCAGTTTGTTTTAAAGCAGAAACTAACACAACATTGTAAAGTAATTATACTCCAATAAAGATGTTAAAAAAAAAAAAGACACAGCAGATCACCATTCATAAAAGGTTTGTAAAGGTAATGTAGTATAAGCTGCAGATAAGGAGTTAGATCATTACATCTTGAATAGAAATCAGGACACCCACAAGTTATAATGGTAGGTTTTGAGAAGAAGGAAAGGAATCGGGAAAATTCAATACATGGAATTGAAACAATTGTAATACATATGGAAAATAAAATCAAATTGGATCTCTGGCTTATAACACATTGAAAATTCCAGGTAGATTAAAAATTTAAATTTGCTAAACAAAAAAATTGTAAAAGTGTAAAAGAAATATAGGCCAATATCTTTAACCTCAGATTAGGAATGATCTCTTTAGTAAGGCATAACATACACAAACTATAAAAAAATTGATATTTTTTTTTGCATTGAATCTTTAATTCTCATACAAAAATTGGGTAAATGAAGTTTTTTAAAATAAAGCAACAGACTGAGAGAATTAATAGATAACATAAGAATAATAGATAGTATTAATAGAATTAATTCTAATTCTATTGATAGAATTAATATTATTAACACAATTAATAGATAACATAAGAATTAAAGGATAACCAAGAATTAATAGATAACATAAATAACTCCTAAAAATAATATGAAAACAAGCAATTCAATTAGCAAAAGGAACAATACATATAAAAGCAATTATCAAAAGAGGAAGACAAAATAATAAACATATCATAAGAAGTTTAATTTCACTACTCATTGAGAAAATAAAAATGAAATCAACAATGATAGATTCAGACTGGCATTAATATGAATGCCCAACAACATTCGGTGTTGACCAAAAGGAGAAAACAGGAAACTTTCCTTCACTCTTTATGGGAATATAATTGGCAAAAACATTTTGAAGAACTCTTACACAGTATTGCATAAAGTTGATGTGATAGGCAGAACAAGGATACAAAAGATGTCAGTTTCTTAATCCTCATAACTTGTTAGGTTACATGCAAAAGGGGATTAAAGTTGCAGATATAATTAGGGTTGCTAATCAGCTGATCTTAAAATAGGTAGATTAATCTGTATTATCTGGCTGGACCCAATGTAATAATATGAGTCCTTAAATGTGGATAAAGTTTCCCAGCTGTCGTCAGAGGGAGATATGATTATGGAAGAGGTCAGAGTGATGAGATGTGAGAAGGAATCGACTTATCATAGCTGGCTTTGAAGATGCAGAAGGGAACCATAAGCCAAAGAATGTGGGCAGCCTCTAGAACCAAGGAAAGGCTAGGAAACAGATTATCCTTACAGGCTCCTGAAAGAAATGCAGCGTTGTTAACATAACATACTGATTTCAGCTCAGTGAGACCTGTGTCAGACTTATGATCTACAGAACTGTAAGAAAATAAATATATGTTGTTTTAAACCACTCATTTTGCAGTAATTTGTTACAGTATCAATAGAGTTGAAAAGGTACATATTCTATTAATCAGTAATTCTACTTCTAAATATAAGCTCTTGAGAAACTCTTACATTTTTGCACAATTAGATACAAATAAAGCTGTTCATTGCTGCATTTTTTGTAATAGAGAAAGTTGGAAACGTGTTAGTAGGGGAATGAATGTAGTCACGCAGGTTATGTTCTTGAACAGCTAAAATAAACCAACTATATCTTTATAGTCCACCATAAGTAAATTTCAAAAATACAGTATTGAAACCAAAAGCAATCTGCAGAATGACACAAACGGCACAATACCATTTATACAAAATTTTAAAACACACAAAATGATACCTTTATATTATTTTTGAATACATACACATATGGTAAATTTTTAAAAACATGAATGGGAAAGATCCACACAAGCTGGAGAGTGCTGGTTTGTTTTAAGGAGCAAATGAGGGAATGAGATGTAGTGTCTTTATAGAAATGCGGTATAAACAAGGCTTAAGCAATTGCATCCAAAGAGTTATAAAATTCTTATAAAATACTCAAAACGAATGAAACAACGTTAGAATTTACGGAATATTGACAGTTGCACCAGGTTTCATCATTTTTAAAATATTTTAGTTTGTTTTGAAATATTTTCATACTGTAAAATATAAAAACAAAGAGAAAAAAGAGAAAAGTGAAAGTGAAAGCTCTGGATTGACTTCTAGCTCTGGTAATTACCATAATAGGATTTTAGGCATGGGATTGGAGAAATGATATATTTGAGCAATGGTATATTTGAGCACTTACAAATTTAAGTGACCATAACTAAGTTTGATAAGAATATAGGATTTGACGTGCCAGGAAGTATGCTCAGTGCCTTAAATATATTATCTAATTTAATCCCATAACAATCATCACATAGAATGAAGCAGCTTCTATTATCACTCTCTTCCATATAACTGAAAAAGCAGAAAAATACTTAACCTAAAAAAGTTAAGTATTTTGCCCAAGATCATATATCTGGTGAAGGGCAAAACTAGGATTCAGTAAGCTCAGTGAATATGACACCATAGGATGTATTCTAAACCACTAGGGGCACCACCAGAGACCTTAGTAAGGAAAAGATGATTTCTCTGTGTACATCAGAAAATTCCTCCCTATAACTTAAGATACACCTCAATATCTCAATTTTTCAGGTGAAGTAAGTGAGGTTAACTTTCAACAGAGTTTGTCTGAACTTTAAATGTACAAAAACTTGTGAATATAAAATACCTAGTGTCAATTCAAAGAAAACCACACAGTGCAAGAGCTGTGAGTTTAAGTTTTATTCAGGATCTTACTGAGGACTATAGCCTGGGAAACAGCCTGCCAGATAGCTCTGAGGAACTGCTCAGAACAGGCAGGGGGAAAAGCCAGTATATATATATATGATTTTTGGCCGGGGAATACGTGCAGTCAAACATACATTTTGGTAAAATGTCACTGCTAGTCACAAATAACAGGTATCTCAGTTAATGATTTTAATACTTTTCTATGGATGGGAAGTTGTAAGAATCTGGACTTATTAAAATTCTTCCTGAAATATACCTCAAACTTTGTAAGAGGCCTGTTTTTCCAAAGCACAGAGTGCCTCATCCTGTTTTCCTCTAAAACCCTTTCAGTGCACTGTCAGTCATCAACTGCAGGGGCTAGTGACTTAATTCTTATAGTATAGTGAGCAAAATTCTTTGTTTTACGCTAGCATAAATAGCTATTCCCCATAATGTCAAGCTTTCTTGCACTCCCTGCCCTCCTGCCTTTCCTTTATCTAGTATGCTCTATAAGCAAGACTTGTAAAGAGAAATCCTGTTGTTTTGTGCCTATCAATAGCGATGCTATGGCTAGAAATGCCTGCAGGCATTCATCTGGACCCACCAAGCTCCCCACAGATATCTCCTCTTTCAAAACCCATGCTGTGGATGGACTAGCCCTTGTGGTTCTTACTATGATTGCAAGATGCCCTTAGCAATAATTATCAGGAAACTTTGAAAGACAATGTTTGGTACACAGCACAAATGGGTCCTTGGAGTGAAGTGGGGGAGGGTAGTGAGGCAGAGGTTGGGAAGTGGGGGAGGTGGGGGTGTGGGGAGGTGGGAGAGTAGGTCTGGGCTTCTGATTTTATTGGGGTCAAGGGTGGGGGCCTAAGTTTTCTCAGGTTCACTCCTTATTGGTGAATTTAAAGCATAAGAGCAGGAATTAAAGTGTGAGAAGGGAAAAACAAGTGGTCAAAAGGTCTGTTATTAAGTCAACCAGATACCAGATATCTCTAAAACAGAGGAAACTTGGCGGGGGCTGCGGGGGTGGTTGGCAGGGGGAGGCAGTCTGGCTCTCTACTTGCAGCTGGCAAGGTTTTGTTTAGGATAGCCATCAACAGAGGCCTTGGCGATCAAAAGCTTAAGTCAAGCACTTGCATTACAATTTAAAATAAAACCGAAAACTGTTAGACATTTATACTACAACTGTCCTGGCCTTTTATTCTTTAACTTATAAAACTCTACACACCACATAATTTCCAAATAGCAATAAAAAAAAAAATGCAGTTAACAGTAAACTTCCTACGTCCATATGAAAATTCTCAGACCACCCAGTCCTTTTAGTAAGTATGCTATTCTATAATACTAAAGCATTTGCAGGCCCCAAATTGCCAATAATTGCTCTCCTACCTGGGGAAAAAATGGCAGGTTTTTTTTTCTAAATTGAAAATTTATAATGAAGAAAAATACAACTGTTGATAGTTTCTTCATCAATACATTTATATTATATATGCATTAATATATTTATAATATATCAGTACAGTTTTTCATGAAAACAAGGTAACTAGAATTTAAGCTCATAATAAGGTATGTTACCAGAAAGTAGATATTACTATAGCTGTGATCACTGGAGCATGTTAGAAACTAGACTTTCAAATAAGTTATGCATACAAAGTATTAATATTAATAACTTTGCAAATTAAATGTGGGACCACAGAATATTATAATACAGAGTATTACAACTGTACTCTCTTTCAGAATAGTAATGATTGAGAAGATTTTGAAGCTGAGCAGGACCCTGCGAGGCCTTCCTAGGTGCCAAATCTTCTCTGTGGCCTCCATTTCTTGTTTGTAGAAAAAACGCTTTAGTCTCCTAGGCCTTCCCTAAGTTCCAAAGAGCAGTTAAGCAAGAAAAATAATGATAGTTTTAACAATAGTTCAGCAAAAAAAAAAAAAAAAAGAGTCCTAGTTCCTCCTCAAGGGATATACATAATAATCTTTGAGTCGTTCTGCAGAAAATAACACTCTTATCCAGGTGGAAGATAGTGACTACATGCTGATCACAGACATGTAGAGCATGTAGACCCAGACTGGTTGGAATCAGAAGGTTGATTATTAACATTTTTAAAACATGACCCTTTTACCTCACCACCAACCAATGAGAAGAAAGTCCATGAGCTGATCATGGACCCAGCAAACCCTCACCTCTAATGTTGCCTTTAAAAATACTTCCCTAAAAGCCATCAGAGAGTGTAGGTCTTTTGAACATGAGCTGCCCTTGCTTGGTGCCCTGCAATAAACGTTGTATTTTCCTTCACCACAAACTGGTATCAGTAGATTGGCTTTCCTGCACATCAGGCAAGCAGATCCAAGTTTGGTTTCATAACAATTTGTGCTATTCTAGCCAAAGTAAAACCAATAAGGATTGTTCTGTACAATATTCAAAGTTATTATTACAATTATCTAACTTACGTCTTAAAGGAAGTTTCACTCTCTATTAGCTTACCCAGAGCAGTCTTATGTTATATGCTATGAGCAGAAGTCTTCAGACAAACAAAACAGAAAAAAGTAGCCTAATTTCAGCAAAAACTACTCTTCCAAATACTAGTTTTTAAAAAATGTTGTTGATATAATTTGTTCATAGTTTGACACCAAATTTATTCCAACAACAAAAAAAAAATCTTGCTTTTTCATACTTAATTCCATTAAGGAGGATAAACAATGATAAACTTAATAATAACTAAAAATAAGAATATTTTCCCTGACTAATGGGAAAAAAAATGTCCAAGATGATCCAGGTGGAACATATTTCAAACTGGAGACAGGGTATTTAAATGATACAAACTCACAGTTTCTCACTTTGGCACTTTCATACTATGTTTTGAGTTTTTCTGTACTATCACCTTCCCTTTCTTGTCATAAGTAAAATCACACAACAAGTCACATGCTGAAATAAATATAAAAATACTGAAAACAAGAGCCAATACCACTAGGATAGATTTGGGTGGGCAGGAAAAAAGCTAGTCAGTCCAAACTTTCTTTTAGTTTTCGGATAATAGAAAATGATCAGATTTTCTTCATACCTATATCTCAAAGTAATATCTAATTTAAAAATTTTGTAAGTTCTGATTACATTTAATCCTTTAAAACAATCATGACCTACTTTATTTTGTGGAGCTCTTTCATAGCTCATTCTCCCACAGCAGTTTAACCTCTTGAGAAAAGATAGCATGTAAATGTTCACCATAATAGACCTACCTGGACAAGTAAAAAAAGTCTCCTGTACACTGCTTAATTTAATGTCTGAGATGATGATGTGGTGAACACTCAATTCAACACTGATAACAAGTCAGGGAATCTTTTAATCCTCTCTATTAATTGTCTTCACTATCCAGAGTTGAGGGGCACAGTGAATTGGCATTGGAATAAAAAATATGAATGAATGTAAGAATGAGAAGGCAAAAGAAATATCTAATATTTATTTCCAGAAAGAAAAAAAAAATACACAGTACTTAACCTGGTATTTTTTAATAACACTATCATATACTTCAGAAGAATAAATTTGTGAGAACTAAAAACTTGGTGAGACCACAATCTATCCAACCTCTAAAATACTTTGCTCAGTTTGGATGCCATATTGCAAAGAACATTATTCCTTTGGCCTCAGTTTGTGATCATTTAAAATATAAGCATAATTATTGATAACTTCTGTTATTTTCACTAGAGGTAGGTTAACTGCAAGTGACATTCTGATTCAGACATAATATCTAATTTCTTGTTGAATCTTGCTAAGTTATTTGCCTTCATAAAATCTTATGGCAGGGTTCCAAGGGTTAATTATGAGTTGCATAAAAGGCACTTCCATCAACTCATTTTAATTTACTGCTTTCCACTAATCATTACCCAGCAACTTGCCTCACTGAAGTTGCAAAGAAGACTTTCTTTCACTTTCCCCCTCCCATTCTACTTATATCTGATCTATATAGTCAACAACAACTAATTTCACAGTTCAGTTATTTAACCCTTGAAAAAAAAGACATTTCCTTAAAATCAGATGATAAAAATGAGTTGGGGAAGCTGTACTAAAAAAATTCACAGCTTTAAAAATGATATTTATGTAAGCTGTATTTATAAATTCATCAATTTAGTGAGAAGTATACTAATAAATTATCTCTAAACTCTGCAAGAGGGAATAACTTATATATGCATATTTCTAACAATATAACACCAACATACTATTTCAATTATGTACTCAAATCCTAGAAATGGAAGGTTATGACATATGGCATAATAGATGATCAGCAAATGACCATAACAGTGTAATTCAGAAGATGGCCACAGCACTTTAGTAGTTTACGTACTGTGGCAGCCGGAATCCCCAAGTGCCTTCATACTTTCAGTGGGAAGCCATAACTGTTACAGAAATGAAAACATTTATTTAAATCTTAACAAATTTCAATGGCATACCTGAAATCTCAATACTCACATTTTAGCATCTGCCTAATGAGAGGAAAGCATTTGTGTTCAAATAATAATTCAGTGTAGGGTCTTTAAAGCTACATTCAAAAAATTTGATTAAGATAAATGTTTATCAAAATCTATCCAGAGTGATTATTGAGGGTGGAAGTGGGGAAAAATGACAAGAAGAGGAATGACTTTAACTTTTTCATTTAAGCAGTGTTAATTGTTGAATAATCCTATATTTGATCATATTAACATTTATAAAAATATAAAAGGAGAGTCTGGTATGTTCTTTGTTATATGGTGTTATATAAAGGATGTACACCAGAAGACCATGATATTTTAATATTTTAATAATATTTAAGTATGGAGACAGGGAATCTTTTTGTTTGTTTTTGGTATTCCATTATGAACCTCTTCTCTGTGAAATATACTCAATTTTGGGGAACCACATTTTTAGCTTATTCCACCTAGCATGTGAAATATCATTGTCTCGCATTTGTTTTTAAATGTACATATTTCAGGCTTTATAAAGTATCCCCTAGTTTTTATAAACTGGGAAAATATATTTCTAGGATATGTCATATTAATAAAATCTTCCATTTAGTGACTGTGCACCAGTGCCGCACAATTTTTTTCTAATTTTTCTTCAGAACATTTTATCAACTTTATTTAAAATGTTGTAGCAATATTTAGGATTCTGACAGACACTTTTAGAAGTGAAGTAAGATAAATTCATTTGACAACAGAAGTAAGCAAACAAGAGGTGGATATCCAGTTTTCCACTCCTTTTTGTTGGTCTCTTCAGTTTAAATTTAGTCATCCAAGCTATTAGACCAGGAAATGAATGAATTAATACAATTCCATGAGTGCACAGGCTCATCACTTTCTACCCTATCTCAAGCCACAGAGTGGCAAGGAGTTTAGTTTCTTGTCCCTCATGTTGGATGGCCCATCACAAGAGCTCACTCAGTCAAGAAGCTAAAAATGAAGGCTATGCCAAAAATTCAGAATCCTAAAATCCTGACATACATCTAGTTCTGTTTGGCATTTAATACATCTGTAGTGCAAGATGTATGTCATTTAACACTATCATTTTTAAAACACTTTTAAACACACTATAAGTAGATCCTATGAACTAGGTTGAATAGATGTTATTATTTATCATTTTATAGGTGAGAAAATGGAGGATGGGAGAGGTGAAGTCTCTCACCCAAGGTTAAAGAAAAAGAACCCCTCCTGGATTAGAATTCATGTCCTCTGATCCTTTGATCATTGTTCCATGATATGCCCCTTCGACTAGCAAGGTAACAAGCAATATAATAAAGCAGAAAAAAAATGTGACTGGAGGCAAGAACAGCCTGGTTATATTTGTTGTTGGAGAGTCTCCAAAGACTATGAAGTGCCACACAATTTATATACATTGTATTATACTTTAACGGCATCTATGTCAGTTATTTTACAAACCTACTTTACAGATGAGAAAATGAAACTTGAGGAAGGTGAAGCAATTTTTCCATGTTAACAAATGAAGATAAAAACTCAAAGCTGTCCAGATTCAAAGAATACACTCTGAACCACTACTTTTGACTCCATTTTGAGAATGCTGAGATCATGTAGATTGATTTCAAAACAACACAACAAAAAAAAAGTAAATGATGTAGCAATAAAGATTATGCCTGTGTTGCCTTGAGACGCATACCCTAATCTCTGGAGCTGACTGTCGCCTGTGCCTATTTCCACCAGTGTGCAGAGACAATCTGGCTAGGATTGCCAGATTAAATACAAACACTCATTTAAGTCTGAGTTCCAGATATACCACACTTTTTTTTTCAGTATGTGTGTCCTAGATATTGCATAGACATACTAAAAATTTATTAGGTTTTAATCTGAAATCCAAACATAATTTGAATCCTGTATTTTTATTTGCTTAATCTGGAGAATCATGTCTTTCTGTTTTTGGGCAGCTCAGCTGAAAGCTGCCTCAGCAGGTCCAAGCTAACTCAGTGGAAGATGAGAACTGTTTGCTCTGGAGCTCTCCCTTTCTAAAAGGCCACTTCCCAGACCAGAAGGGTGCTCCTGTCTGCTGTACCCACAAAAGTGTAGATCCTTACAAGCCAGAGCCCCCTCTATTGGGACTGCAGCCACGGTGCATGCAGTCCATCTGTCCTGCCTGGCGACGCTATTGAAAATCTCAGAGAATTACGTGTGCTCTGCTACTTCTCTGATAGTAAATTATTTCCCAATAAACCTATTTTACACCTACAACACATGGTACTAAACACGTGTGTCCATAACCATTTGCATGACAACATTTTGCAAAATTTTTATTCCCTTTATCCTTTTCAATGTTCACCAATATATGACTGAGAAATGCCACACAGGGGTCACTCATAATGGATTTTGGGGAAGAAGCTTTCTCCTGTCCTCTTGTTTTTAGAAAGAGTGTTCATAGCTTCTCTCATTTACTCTTTAATTTCCCGACTAAAAATATCTAATCTATTTAGTCTCTCCTGATATAATATCAGGTGATGATAGTTCATCACCTGAAATATGGTATTTTTGCTTCTCCAAGTTTCTACTTTTATAAAGTTTTTCCTGAAATACAACTCTCTGTCTCACACTTCTCCTTACATAGATGGCCAAAAATTTGGTTCTGAAGACAATTAATATTTTCCCTTTTGTTTATCATACTCTTTCCTACAGGGACCAGCATTTTATTGGCATTTGTTTAGAGTAAACATGAGAACACTTGAACTCTGATTTTTTCTAGAATTCAGTTAATAGTTTAGAATCTATTATTATAGTATATATTTTGTTTGTAAAATCCATATTCTTCATTTAGGAAAAATGCAAATGTCCACGACCTTATAAAATTGTATCTTCTCTCATTTTTGCCTCCAAAATGACATTTTACTTTCAAAAGTTTTTTTTTTTTTTTTTTTTTTTTAAAGTAGGCTATTTAATTTTATTTATTTATTTTTGGCTGTGCTGGGTCTTCGGTTCGTGCGAGGGCTTTCTCTAGTTGCGGCAAGCGGGGGCCACTCCTCGTCGCGGTGCGGGGACCGCTCTTCATCGCGGTGCGCGGGCCTCTCACTACCGCGGCCCCTCCCGCTGCGGGGCACAGGCTCCAGACGCTCAGGCTCAGCAGTTGTGGCCCACGGGCCCAGCCGCTCCGCGGCATGTGGGATCCTCCCAGACCAGGGCTCGAACCCGTGTCCCCTGCACCAGCAGGCAGACTCCCAACCACTGCGCCACCAGGGAAGCCCCCTTTCAAAAGTTTTTATGCAAACTTTTTAAAAAAAACATTTATTTTCTTATTCAAAAATATCTTCCTAAGATATTGCTTTTGACATTCCTCAGTCTACCATATTCTAATTCCAAACTATCTAATTCTCCCTTTCTAAACACCCTATATTTTTACTATTCTGCCATTCTCGTCAAGCTGTTATTACTTGTTTCCCTGTTAAAAGAAAAAAAAGGCCTGTTCTTCAAGAAACCTTGGATAATATACTCTGCTATATGAAAACTTGCCAGATCTTTCCAGTTAAGATTCATAACTTTATATGAATTATATTTATGTTATTATGCCTTGAAGTATAATCACTGACATATTACCCTCCAGATAAAGAAGAATTTCACTGAGGTTAGGGACAATGTCATGCATATCTCTTTATCATCCAAAAGACCAGGAAGAATTCTCCTCACATACTAATATTCAACATATCATTGTAGACTCATTATTAGAATAGAATGCAAGAATTTGCAACTACAGTGTAATATAGTCTTTAAAAACCCAGTCTTATTGTTTTCCTTCATGACTTATTAAAACACTCTCTGTAAGGCTACTTTTTTTCCCATTTATACTTGTTTGAAATCTAGGGTAAATCCTCTGATCTCTTTAATCCCTAAAACAATTGAACTTTAGTGACTAAAACATCTATTTTGATGTAACAAAATTTCCACCTTCACACGGAGGTAAATTTTCTCCCCTCCTCCTGCTGGGGAAAGCTTTAGGCTTGTGGTGCCTGAAGTAGGACAGGGGGTGGGTGGTTCTTCCGCCTCTCCCATCACTAGCCCACCTCAAGGTGCCTCCCTTGTTGGAAGAGTAGGAAGGGCCAGGTAAGTCTCACCTGCTGTGTACTATTAAGGTGATTTGACTTAGTGACTCTTGGCTTGGCAGGGGGTGAAAGCTGATTTTCTTTTTTTCTTGTAGCAAATCACTGTCTTATCTCCAGCTTTTTCCTGTGAATGACTACTTGCATCTCTGGGTAAACTGCTTAGATAGGAGCTGACACAGTCCACCAAGAAACCTCCAGGCATTCTTTCCCTTACCACAATCTGTATGTGTCAGTGAGGCCCTACACAGCAAACATCTATTTGCTGCTCTTTAAACTGGCTAACTGGTCATGTTCTCTTACTGTTTAGACTTCTTACTTGTGAGTCCAATACAAACTCCCTGAGTTCCCCAAACTCCAAAGAATATCTATCAGGGGAAATGAAGGTTCAGGGTTCACAGAGCTGCATGCTGTGGTCTGAATGTTTGTGTCCCCCTTCAAAATTCATACGCTGAAACTTAACCCCTAAGATGATGGGATAAGGATGTGGGGCACTTACGAGGCAATTAGGTCATGAGAGCAGATAAATGAGATAATGAGAGTCCTCATGAATGGATTAGTGTCCTTATGAAAGACAACCCAGAGAGCTCCTTTGCCCTTTCAGCATGTGGGGTCACAGTGAGAAGTCTGCAGTCTGCAACCTGGAAGAAGACCCTCACCAGAACCTGACTGTGCTGGCACCCTGATCTTGGATTTTCAGTATCCAGGAATAAATTTCTGTTGTGTATAAGCCACTTGGTCTCTGGTATTTTGTTATAGCCTCCTGAACAGACAAAGACGCGGTGTCAAAAACAGGAGGTAACTATTGTTTTATCTGAAGCTGATTCCGCCCCTTCTATACAGAAAGACTTAGAACCATGTAGTGTTAGAGCCGGAAGATGCATTAAAATCATCCAGTCCAGAATAGCCAAATTACAGATGAAGAAACTGAGATCTAACCAATGTTTGATTAACTTTAGCTCAACAAACATTACTGAATGCTCTTTTGCAAACAATAATGGGAGTAACAAAGACAAATATGACACAGAATTGGCTTTGCAGGAGCTTTAGTTAGTAGATGAACTGATATTACAATCCACATCTCCCGTTTCCAAAGTCATATTTGCCACCACACACTAGGGGAACAGTTCTCAAGTTTAGTATACGGAAGACTCTCCTGAGAGCTGTTAAAAAGCAGATTGCAGAGCTGCTTTTGGAGATTCCAATTCAATGTGTCCCTGAATCTTCATGCTAACACCCCCCTCAGGTGGTTCAAGGGCAGATTGTTCTGTTCCAGAATTTAAAAGCTCAGTTCTTTTTGTTTTGGAGAGGGTCCTGCCCACTGACATCAAAGTCAAAGGGAAGTGGTGCCTCTGTGTCATCCAGTGTCTGCCCTATCATCCCAAGATTTGTAGAGCTCAAAAAATGTGTGCAGTTGTACCGAAGATACTTAGGGTCTATTCGGGTACCTCTGCTTTCCTAAAACTTATATTTCAGGGAGATTATTTTGGAGTTCCCTGCTGAATCCTGCCAATCACTCCCTTGTTCTGAGACTCCTGATAACTGTGTTTTATTTTATCTTTTACATCTCAGTAAATAAAATCTTGCACACACTGGACCTATAAGGAATGTGTATTATATTGGATTGATTGCATGTTCTTTCTTCCATTTTCATAACATGTCTTTATAAAATACAAAATTATGAGAGAAATCTTCATAGCAATATTGATGCTCCTTTTATATCTCATAGCATGTTAGGACACAGCAAGGTCTAATGTCTTGAAACTTAAGCAGGTCTGATTGAACAGTAAGAAACGGATTGCCAAAGCAGGTACCCAAGGCATGGCAAGACATTTCTCACATGATAAAATGTGGAGTTGAGGTGCTGATGGCACCTCTTCTTCAGTAACTCACAGAAAGAACTCTGACCCTCATTTCTAGTCTGTTCTGACCAATCTCAGCCCTCTTCCACATGGACTGACACCACTGAGCTTTGGTTACTCTTCCACGGTATGCAATGAGACGCTTGTCCATTCATTTAGGATGATGGGTACATGTATTTTCTAGATTGTCTAAAGTGTACACAAACCACTTCTATGTTTGTTTGAAAATGCTGCTGATCTACAATTACATTGCATGTATCCTCGGCATAGATAAGAGCTTAAAGTCTATCAACTAATACCTTAATGAAATTAATTTTCCAATAATAACAGTTAATTGAGAAGGAAAAGCTAACCAGGCATATGCATGCATGTTAGTTCTTCCTTTAACAAAGAGAATATTTAATTTATTGATATAATCTCCTTCTTATTTTATAAAGAAAATAAATCGTAAAGCTAATGTCCTAATATCTGTGTGGCTAGTTGGAATAAGTTAAAAAGCAAAAGCATTGAAGGAGTCATAATCAAATATTTTTCCACCTAAAATTATCTTCTCCCAGAGACATTGTCTAAACTATTATTCCATTAACATTTGCACCAATCTTTAGAGATTACCTCACAAGAGCATCCACACATCATATCTTTTGATGCTCATTCACTGATGGGTGTGATGAGAAAACAGCTATTTTGAGTTGCTGCCTGGGCATTTTACAGTACGGCAACCCTGCTCACACCTAGCCTGGACATTTAGATAAGAAGCCAAGCTTAGGATTCCTGCCACAAGTTCCTGCTTTTCTCTTCCAGGGGAAACATTTAAAATAACCACTTAGAGTTGAACCTGTGAAAAGTTAATGACCACCACCCTCACCACCTTATAAGTAATA
The DNA here is from genome assembly GCF_009873245.2 of Balaenoptera musculus. Lineage (NCBI taxonomy): Eukaryota > Metazoa > Chordata > Mammalia > Artiodactyla > Balaenopteridae > Balaenoptera > Balaenoptera musculus. The sequence continues at coordinate 34,672,658 of NC_045802.1, read as the reverse complement.
GATGCTTGTTACCTTGCTCTCTGTCTCCTGCTCCCTGGTGACCAGGGATGGAGGCTTGCCCTTCCTCTGGCTCATTGCCCACCCCACCCCCATGCCCTGCCATTTCTGGGATTTGTAAGTAATAAATCTTGTGACCTTACTTCCTTTGTGTATGTTGAAATTGCACTTTTAATCAAAATGACCCAGGGTTTTCACTTCCCTAAAGTAGTAGCTCAGATGTGAGGCAGCTACACGCCGACCCCACGTGGTGACTTGTGTCTCCTCATTTGACAGGTCAAAATGTGCATATTCTTAATTTAATACACCAACTATGGGGTCCCCAACACAATGAGGGCCTGCAATAGCCCAGACACCCTAGTAGATGCTGGATACCCAAAAAGGAGTTTCTAATATTGAGACATTTCCAGATCCAGATCCAGGAGACTGATGCATAAGTAGAAATATTACAACACCGCATGAAAAAATGCTATCAGAATTATGAATAGATCTTTGAGATCCCAAAAGACAGAGCAACTCACCATTTCTGAAAGAGCTGAAGGAAGCTTTAGAGAAGCCATCTCAAACCTAACTCCACCTGGGAAGCTCTCGGAACAAATGCTATTCATGCTCCAGGCCAGGCCAATTAAAGCAGAATCTTTGCAGGTGGGTCCTCAGTGCTGATAAATTTTAAAATCTGTCCAGGTTATTATAATATACATCTAGTGTTAAGAACCACTGATTTAAAGGAAATGGCAAGTGAACTCTTTAAAATGAAGGATGAGTAGCAAATCTATGTTTAAACACAGTCCATTTTAAATTACCTATTGGTAAATGAGAATGTTTTGTCTGTTTTCCCCAAGTTCTTTCTATTATTTTAATAACTCCTGATTAATTTGGAATGGAGTAGAATTTTAATACTTCTTGAATTGAACAGCTACTTATATATTTGGTGATCAAGCTTAGCTAAAAGCAGGGTTTTTTTTTCTACCAAAAGAAAAGAAATTTGTCAGCCCTTTAATTTTTTATTATACTAGTAAGTATAATAAATTAGAGATTTTACTCATTATTTTGAGTGTAAGGAAATAAAATGAAAACTGAGGCTTAGTGAAATAGAATATTTAGAAGACAGATTTTCCAAATGTCACGGCAGGTAAGTGACTGAATACAGCAGTGAGTAAACACTATAACAATAGTGTTTATTCAGAGGAATATATTGTGAGTCTAAAGCTTCTGGAACAAACTATCAACATTTCTAAAATCCAGTTGATATAATTAATTTAAAAGATATAAGATTGATTATATAGTGATTGTTTGTAATAAATGATAATGATTAGTAAGGCTAATGATTAGTAATCATTAACATCTGTGTATTAAAGCAAAATGTATTGGTAACATCTTCTCACTCTGAGAGTTAGTTCCATGAAGCCCCATCCATCTCACATCTGACCTAATTATGTATCCTCCATTGCTATCCACATGAGCAATTACTCAAATAAAAGTTGTTCTCTCAAATCACATTGCTGTCCTCTCCAAAATCTGAGCCTATCAAAACACGATTTGTCCTGCAAATTGCAGAGGAATACCAGCAGTCCTCACTAGAAGTCATATACTTATATTTTGAATCTTACATTACTTATTTTTGGAAGCAAATGTTATTGTCAAATGATTTCTTATTGTGTTTCAGATGTAATCTTTCAGGTGCCAGTTCTTGGGGCAATGAGGAAAAAGAAGGAAAGGAGCTGCAAAGTTTTGAGAGGCTACTACCTGTGGAAATCTGAACATGTCTGTTATTTCATTTAGTTTAATTTAATCCTAATCCAATGTAAATTTTAGCATATCATTTTATGGATTACAAACAACTGAAATGATGAATGACTGGCCCAGGGTCACAAACCACATGACAGGAAGACATGATTCAAATTTTCAAATTCTGATGTCCCTGACTATGAAATTCATGAACTTTCTAATACTTCATGTTGATTGGAGTATATTTTATATTGAATTTTATCTTCCATATTTCTTCATTCATTCAAATGATTTATTTGAATACTTCCAACTCTATGGTAAAACATAAAATGTTTTCTTTAATTTCTTTTCAATTACTGTCTTCAAATATGTTGTACCTAATCTTTTTTTCCCCCCCAGCAATACTCTCATGAGACAATCTCATTGGTTTCAGGTCACATTCAGGTACTTAACCAAACCAATCTAGCCCAACTAAAAATTTCAATTACATGTAGTTGCTGACTCCCTTTGCTACTGCATCGACTCAAGGAGATAATCAATTAGGAGCAGCTAATCTACTGCATAAGAGGAGAGAAGACATTCAAATGAGGAATGAGATGCCAGTTTCCCCTTTTTCTTTTTACCTTAGGCAATATATCTGCTGGGTACCTAAAAGTGGATTGAGGGATTGGTCTCTTACCATAAACTCTGTACTTTCTTTCACTCCTGCCTTAAGTAATTCCTTTGTTTTTATGGAACTATGCTTTTATAGACTTGGGGAGAGGAAAGCGGGGACCAATTAGGCAGTAGCAGGACTGTCATGGCCACTCTATTTAGAGGGTTGGAGAGGCATCCCTCCACACCAGAATGATTTTCAACCCCTTTCATTTTAGCAGCCAGTTATGAGGCCTCTAATATCTTCTATGCAATGATATTTATTGGGAGACTATTATTCAGTATTATATAACATCATTACCCTCAAATTGAGGAAGCACCAGTGAATGAGATATTGAGTATGGAATCTTGCACATAGTTAGCAATTACTGAATATGTACTGAAGAATAAGAGTAGGTAGCGTAAGGGACAGAAATACAATTATCATGAATAAAGTTGTTAAACTGAGGGATTCATTGTTTCACCATATACAGAAGCTGTATTAATGAGTAGAAAAAGGAAGAAACTGTTGGCACTGGATAGAGCACCTGGATAAATCAAGTTTAAATCATACCAATGCAACCACAGGAAAACCAATTGAGAAAGATACAGGGAGAGATTTATGGACTATGTCAAGTAATGCTGAGATTGAGGACAAAAGATATTACTCAGTGGAGAGGGTGCAACTGAAAATTGAGGAGTGTTGGAGCAAGTTCACGTTCAATGCAGGAGTAAAACATGTAATGTCTTTGGTGTATTCTGTTATGTGCCTCATATGTGAAAAACAAAAGGCTAAGTCTCTGCCCAGATCTCATTTTCAAAATATTTAGGGAATTAAGAACAACTTACATGAAACAGCAAACAAACCATTAATAGCAGCATGTAACACAGTAATCGTTGAAAAGATATAGACTGTATTGCTGCAAGGAAGGTAGAAAGGGGAGTGGTCACCGACACATGGAATAATCGGTAAGATTCTTGGAAGTTCTGAACAGTTTCAGGAGGAATGATGCACACAGGCCTTCATGATTTAAAGTTTCAATGGGGGCAGAAAGCAGACTTTCTAGTGAAAAAGGAAAAAAGTATGAGATAGGGAAAAATGAGTTGGAGATTTTTAGATGTGAAATAGTGCTGTGTGATCGTGAATTCTGCAACATGACCATATATTTGTATAGATGAATAAAAGCAAAAGTGAACCTCAGGACTTCTAGAGAATATGGAACATTGAATTGAAGGTATAAGATATGGTTTCATATCTTTCAGAGTTTATATTTAAAGAAAAAGTAAATTATTTTCTTCTTTTGTTCCTCTTTTTTTAACTTTTTTTTCTTTTTTTGTTTTTTTCCTCTCTCCCTCTCTCTCTCTCTTTCCTTCTTTCTTTCCTTCATTCATTAAACACATATATTGTGCAACTGCTATATAATGGATGCTAGAAATCAATCAATAGACAGCTAATAGTCTACTAGAAGGAGACATTTTATGTGTGTTTATCTAAAATTATGTTTGTGAGTAATGACTGATATAAAGATAAAGCAAGATAGGATATAAAATGGAGAAAGGTGGAGGCCTTAGCAAATTTTCAAATATCCAATTCAGTATTTTTAACTATAGGTACTATATTGTATAGTACATTCCTAGGACTATTTTACCTGATATAACTGAAACTTTGTACTACTTTTAAAAAAATATCTTAGAAAGGGAAAGACAGTAATCCCTACTGAGAGCTTATTGCACCTTGACTAAAGAAGCTTTTATTGCACAAAAAATTTCAATTTTAATTTGTTTAGTACCTCTTGGGGTTTTAACACCTTGGGCAATGCACTATAATGATATTCAGGGTGGGTAAAAGATGCTTCTCCCTAATACAGGAACAGAGTGAATGTTGTAGTAGAGGTAGGAAGGTAAACTAGCCTATTCACAGGAATGCTCCAATGCAGAACAGTTCTAGAAAAGAGAACACATAGAAATTGAAGTCCGAAAAGTGTATTTCCTGAAAAATGTCTGGTACAATGCACCCCTTAGGGAATAGTGCCCTCAGGAGTACAAATACCACATTTTTAAAACTTCTTTTTCTCTTGTGGTAAATACAGTAAAATTTACCATTTAAACCATTTTTTAGTGTACAGCTTAGTGGCATTAAGTACATTCACATTGTTGTACAACCATCATCATAATACATCTCCAGAACTTTTTTCACCTTCCCAACTGAAACTCCATACCTATTAATCAGTAACTTTCTATTCCTCTCTGTTCCCATTCTTTGGAAACCATCACTCTGTTTTATGTCTCTATGAATTTGACTACTCAAGGTACCTCATATAAGTGGAATCATACAATATTTGTCCTTTTGTGTCTGACTTCATTCACTTAACATAAAGTCTTCAAGGTTTATCCATGTTGTAGCATATGTCAGAATTTCTTTCTTTTTAATGACCGAATAATGTTCCACAGGATATCTAAACAATCTCCATCTATTGCATTGAATCTGTAGATCAGTTTGGGTAGCATTAACATCTTAACAATATTAAGTGTTCCAATCCAAGAACACAGAATGTCTTTCTATTTATTTGTGTCTTTTTAAGTTTCTTTCAGCACTGTTTGGTAGTTTTCAATGTTCAAGTCTTTCACCTTTTCATTATACATGCCCCATTTTAAAGACCTTAACTGTAGGCCTTGGCAAGGACACTGGCTTTTACCTCAAGTGCTGTGAGAAACTTCAGTATCAGTAAAGACAAAATGTAATCAGTGTTATAAAAGACATACAAAATTTTATGATCATATATACAGTGTAAATTCTGGGTTCTTTACTAAGGTAAAACCACACAAAACCATCTATAAATAGTATGGACTGTGCTTTCACATTGTAGTTCTCTTTATGTGCTCCAAAATTTCAATTCATGTCGTCAAAACATAAGAACCATGTGAAAGATTATTCCCCCACTTATGCAAGTAAACTATTTTTACAAATAATTAGATAAAAGATATCTGTAAGTCTAGATTCTGGTCTAAGTTCTCATCCAGTGGCTTTCCTCTCCCATTTTGCACCATCTCAGTAGACACAAAGTGTCACTTAATACATAACAGATGCTATGCTCACTCAACAATTCTGAAATATCCATTTATTTAAAAGTTGTGAAGGCGGCTTTAAAATATGTTAATAAAGGATTTCTCTTTAAAAGAAAAAAACAAGAAAAGATTTCTTCTCTGATGCATTTTCCAGGATTTTCTTTGCTTTCCTTTTGTGTGAAAACACTGCTATTTCAATACAATCCAGTAAGGCTCAGTCACTCACTGCTGAATTTATGATTCTGTAATTATTTGTCATTTATTATTGACAGACACCTTCATTGTACACAAAGCTCACAAAACAAAAAATGGATATGGCCATGGTTTTAAATAGCTCCTAAGGAATGAGTGGAACCTGAAAAACACTTGACGACTTAATTATATTAGAGATCTGAAATTACAGGGATATGAAATTCAGCAAAAATTCTCTAGTGTTTTTCCCCATATTTTGAATAGAGGGGAATAAAGTAGACATACTATATAAAGACTGTATTTACTTAATTCTATGATCTGTTATAGGTATGATAGGTCTTCAGAAAGAACAACTTCCCAAACACTATGCTGCATATGCATACACATAAAAAATGTTTTTACCATTTCAAGAGCATACTTTTATAGACAATTATACATCACTTTGTTTTTTGCACTCACTATCAAGTCTGAAGCAAAGCTTCCTTACATACAGAATCCTGAACAGTGTTGTCATTAACAATAATGCACAACATCCCAGGGATGCATTGTTATTCACGACCCTTATTAGTCATCTCAACTTTTTTACCAATTTTAGAACTAGTAATATAATTTTGAGCATTTTGAACAATACTGCGTTTTCATATGTTACCAGCCACTTAGTTTCTTCCTGTTTTTCTTTTGTTTTTCACTACAATTACTAAGATAAATATAGTTCTTTCATCACATAGTAAGCAATATGAAAATCTGACTAACTCTATTGACTTCTTGCTCTGTCACTTAAACTATGTTTATTTTTGACCTTTTTGACTCCCCAACTATAATATGGGATCCTGAGGATGTAACCTATTTGTCCATTTTATACCTAGGTATGAACACACTGCCTGGTAGATGGAAAGACTACAGTAGATGCTGAATGTAAGCTCCACAAGACAGAGATTTGTTTACATTTTTGCTTAAACCTGATGTTGTATGTGTGTCCAGTGGGTAGAAGAGAAGAATACTTGCCACATATACTGTGCTTTATAAATATTTTTTGAGTAAATAAATGCTTCAAATTAATTAAAGGGCGAATGACCTAGTAGTTCAAGATTAAAGAAAAGAGGTAAGTTAACCTCAAAATAACAAAAACATTTGCTGTATCCTTCAGATGTTTTGTGGATGAGTTGTAAAATTGAACTAAGAGAATTGTTCTTAAGGAGCCAAATGGGACCTGTCATTATGGTCTCCAAGTCCTCATCTTATCTCATCAAGACTCTTCCAGGAACTTCCTTCCTAAATTCTCTACGCCAATAATCTCAACTTCAATTCATACTTTTCACTGAGAAAATCTGATGCCTTAAGGAATGGGCTATAATATTCAAGACACACACACACACACACACACACACACACACACACACACATCATCACAATAAAAAGAAAGTATATTGCATTAAAGTTTCAATTTTCATTTCCTTTTACTTTAAAAATAATGATGATATAAGGCTATACTATTTTCTAGTGTATGAATTGACAGAGGACACCCACCTTCATTAAAGGATAGATAATTTCATTGAACATGAGGCCAGAGAAATTTTTAGGAAGCATGGGAATTCTATATAGTAGAGTGGTTGAAACACATTTTCTCATCAGTTACAGTTTACATGTGCCTGTAAATCTCATCACCCAGTTAATGAAATTATGGATTATATGATGCATGATTTGAATTAAATATTCTCAGCAAATGGACCAGTAGGTTTAAATAAATTCTTCAAGGAAACCACAGATTGAAAATAACACTACTTATGCACATAAAATTAAACAATGAAAATAATGACTTTTCCCATTCCTAGTGCATGTTCTTCATCAGCCGAGTTATGAGATAAAAATGAATATGATCTAATCAGTGGTGACAAAAATTCAGTGATGATAATTCAAAATTTTCAAGAAGTCTCTATGAATTATATATTTATAAATATGGTAACCATGAGGTTGGTTGTAAGATACAGAATATGCTGAGATAGTAAATAAAGACAGCATAATGCTGTAATCAGAAGTAAAACATTTCAATTGGAAATATCCAAAATTTGAAGACATTTATAAATTTTTTCCAACAATATTCAAAATCACTTAATAAATACAATAAAATTTTAATAAATTTCACTATATTTTATGATAATGGTTTGGCAATATATTTTAAGTTTTCTTAATAGAAAACAAAAAGCTACATATAAAAAAAACTGTTTCTCCTTCAGTGGTATAAAAATATTCTGCAATTTACATGGAAAACAATATGTCTACCATTGAACCATATATATTGCTCAGTAAATATTTGTAGAAAACAAAAGAAAATGCTGACTATTTGAAGAAATATTTATACAAACAGTTGAAAAGTACAAATATTTCTATTTCAATAATGATATACGAAAAACAACTAATATTTTTGTGAAGGGAATATGCACTACAAAAGCTACTTTCTCAATTAACCATCTGAGATTAATTACTGGTGTAGTTGCTGCTTTGATTAGAACATTTTTAAGGGTTTGGGGTAAAATGTCAGAGATATTTATTTAACATGTCATTCATAGGTAAGTTATTGTAGCAAAGACATTGAAACCAGTTGAAACACACGATGACACAGGTTATTTTTGATGTAGCTAAACTTAAATGAAGAAGACCTTGAAATATGTCTTAAATATGTTGCAGTGAGACAGTGAGTAACATCCTTGAGTTTTCCCAGTTATCTTACGGTAAGAAATTTAAAGGCTTTATTCAGCTTTAAGATAAGTTATACATTTTTCTTTTACCAAAGAAAGAAGGAAAGTTATTACTTATAATTGATGACATTTTTATTGATAGCAGGTGGTTGGTTCTCTGTCATATCATACCTAATAGATATCTTTGAGTAAATAAACACAGTTAAGGGTCTCCTTACAATAAAGATGACCTTTTAACAATGTAAGAAATTGAGTGTTTTTGAATAATCTAAAATTAAGGAGAGAATATACTGAAAATGATGTTTAGATTTTTTCCTCCAGTAAGTATGAGGTTTATTTACACATCTCTTATATCTGCATTGGAGTGAAAAGATAAAAAATGTGGGATATAGAACCATTTTCTCATCTTTATAAAGGACTTTTGTTAGGAATAAACAAGTTAATACTTCAATAGACTGTAGAACAATGTCTAAAATTCTATAAGCGCTCAATAAGTGATGAATATTATTATTATTTTGTTATCATTGCTATAATTATTTCATGTAATATATTTTGCACCCTGACATGAAGGCAACAGAAAAATTTTTAAACTTTTCGAATATATGTCTAATATTCTACACATTATAAAATTAAAATCCATTATTCTTTTTTTTCTGTTTAAATATAGTTGCTATACAATATCATGTTAGTTTCAAGTATGTAACATGGTGATTTGACATTTAAATACATTACAAAATGAACCCCACCATAAGACTTGTAACCATCTGTTTCCATACAAAGTTATTGCAATATTATTGACCATATTAATTATGCTGTATATTATGTATCCAAGCCATTTATTTTATAACTGTAAGTTTATACCTCTTAATATCCTTCACCTATTTCACCCAGGCCCCTCACCCCTCCCCTCTTGCAACCAGCAGTTTGTTCTCTGTATCTATGGGTCTGTTTTGTTTTGTTTTGTTTGTTCATTTATTTTGTTTCTTAGAATCCACATATGAGACCATACAGTATTTATGTTTCTCTTACTGACTTATTTCACATAGGATGATATCCTCTAGACCCATCCATGTTGTCACAAATGACAAGATTTTCTTATTTAATGGTTCAGTAATATCCCATTGCATATATGTACAACTTTTTCTTTATCCATTCATGTATTGATGAACACTTGGGCAGTTTCCATATCATGGCTAGTGTAAATAATACTGCAATGAACATGGGGTTGCATATATCTTTTCTAATTAGTGTTTTTTTTTCTTCATGTAAATACCCAGGAGTGGAATTGCTGGATTATATAGTAGTTCTATTTTTAATTTTTAGAGGACTTTCCATACCATTTTCCATAGTGAATGCACTAATTTACAATATTATTAACAGTGTCAGAGGGTTCCCTTTTCTTCACATCCTTGCCAACACTTGTTATTGGTTATTTTTTTGATAATAACCATCTGACAGGTGTGAGGTAATGTCTCTTGTGGTTTTGATTTGCATTTTTCCTGATGATTAGCAATGTTGATAATTTTTCATGTATCTGTTGGTTATCAGTATGTCTTCTTTGGTAAAATGTCTGTAGGTCTTCTGCACATTTCTTAATTAGTTTTTTTTTTTTTTGATGTTGAGTTCATTGTATATTTTGGATATTAACCCCTTGCAGATGTATCATTTGCAAATATCTTCTCCCATTCAGTAGATAGATTTTAATTGTGTTGATGATTTCCTTGGCTGTACAAAAACTTTTGTTTGATGTAGTTCCATTTCTTTATTTTTGCTTTTGTTTCTCTTGCCTGAGGAGACAGATCAAATATATATATATATATATATATTGCTAAGACTGATGTCAAAAAGTATATTGCCTATGCCTTGTTCTAGGAGTTTTATGGTTTCATGTCTTAAAACAATTAAGCCGTTAATCTATTTTGAATTCATTTTTGTGTATGGAGTGAGGGAATTGATTTACATGTAGCTGTCCAGCTTTTTCAACATCATTTATTGAAGAAACTGTCTTTTCCCCATTGTATATTCTTGCCTCATTTGTTATAGATTAATTGAACATATAAGTGTGGGTTTATTTCTGGGTTCTTATTCTGTTCCATTGATCTGGGTGTCTGTTTTTGTGCCAGTACCATACTGTTTTAAATACTGTAGCTTTGTAGTGCAGTTTGAAATCAGGGAGCATAAAATCTAAGTATTTGTTCCTCTTTCTAAATTGCTTTGGTTATTCAGCATTCTATACAATATATATTATATATATTGGGTTGGCCAAAAAGTTCGTTTGGGTTTTTCTGTAACATCTTATGGAAAAACCCAAATGAAAATTTTTAGCCAACTCAATATGTGTGTGTGTGTGTGTGTGTGTGTGTGTGTGTATGTATATGTTATTCTTTTGTTGTTCTATATAAGTTTTAGGATTATTTGTTCTAGTTCTGTGAAAAGTGCCACTGGTATATTGATAGGAATTGCATTGAATCTGTAGAATGTCTTGGATAGTATGGGAATTTTAACAATGTTAATTCTTTGAATCCTGAGCTAGGATATCCTTCCATTTGTTTGTGTTGTCTTCACAATTTCTTTCATTTATTTCCTATAGTTTTCAGAGTACATGTCTTTTACCTTCTTGTTTAGATTTATTCCTTGTTATTTTATTCTTTTTGATGCAGTTGTAAATGAGTTTGTCTACTTAATTTCTCTTTCTGATATTTCATTGTTAGTGTAGAGAAATGCAACAGATTTCTGTGTATTAATTTTTTATCCTACAACTGTACTGAATTCATTGGTGAGTTCTGACAGTTATTTGGTGGAGTCTTTAGTATTGTCTGTATATAGTATCATGTAAATTGCAAACAGTGACAGTTTTCCTTTCCTCTTTGGATTCTTTTTATTTCTTTTTCTTGACTGGTTGCTGAGGTTAGAACTTCCAAAGTCTGTTGAATAAAAGTGGTGAAACTGGGTATCCTTGTCTTCTTTTTGATCTTAGAGGAAATGCTTTCAGCTTTTTGCCATCGAGTAAGATGTTGGCTGTGGGTTTGTCATATATGGCCTTAGTATTTTGAGGTATGTTTCCTCTATACAAAATTTATTGAAAGATTTTATCATAATTGGATGTCGATTTTTGTCAAAAGCTTTTTCTGCATCTGTTGAGATGATTGTATGATTTTTATTCTTCATTTTGTTAATGTGGTATAACACATTGATTGATATGAAGATAATGATCCATCTTTGCATCCCTGGGATAAATTCCACTTGATCATGGTGTATGATCTTTTAATGTATTTTTAAATTTGGTTTGCTAGTATTTTGTTCATCAAGGACATTGGCTTGTAATTTTCTTTTTTGTGGTGTCTTTGTCTGGTTTTGGTATCAGGGTAATGTTGGCCCAATAGAATGAGTTTGAAGCATTCCTTCCTCTTCAAGTTTGTGGAAGGAATAGTTCAAGAAGGGTCACTGTTAACTCTGTAATATTTGTTAGAATTCCCTGGTGAAACTACCTGATTCTGGACTTTTGTTTTCTGGAAGTTGTTTTATTACTAATTCAATTTCATTACTGGTAATTCATCTGTTCATATTTTCTATTTCTTCCTGAATCAGCCTTGGAAGATTGTACTTTTGTAGGAGTTTATCCATTTCTTCTAGGTTGTGTATTTTATTTTGTTGTTCCTAGTAATCTCTTATGATCCTTTGATTTTCTGTGGTGTTGATTTTAACTTATTTTTCATTTCTGACTTTATTTACTTGAGTCTTCTCTCTTTTTTTCTTGATGAAACTGGCTAAACGTTTATAAATTTTGTTTATCTTTCAAAGAAACAACTCTTAGTTTCATTGATCTTTTCTACTGTTCTTTTTTTTAAATCTCTATTTCATTTTTTTCCACTCTCATCTTTTTATCCTCTTCCTTCTGCTAATTTGGGCTGTGCTTTTTCTTCTATTTCTAGATCCTTTAGGTGAAAGATTAGATTGCTTATTGAGATTTTTTTTCTTGTTTTCTGATATAGGCCTTTATAATATTTATAAACTTCCCATGTAGACCTGCTTTTTCTGTGTCCCAGAGGTTTTGCATTATGTTTCCATTTCATTTGTCTGAAGGTATTTTTTATTTCCTCTTTGATTCCTTCAGTGACCCATTGGTTGTTTAGTAGCACATTATTTAGCCTTCACATGTTTGTTTGTTTGTTTGTTTTTCAGGTTTTTTTCTTATATTTGATTTCTAGTCTCATTCTCTTGTGGCCAAAAAAAGATGCTTGATATATTTTTCGATTTTCTTAAATTTACTGAGACTTACTTTGTGACCTAGCATATGACCCGTTCTGGAGAATGTTCCATACACTTGAAAAGAATATGTATAGTGCTGTTTTTGAATGGAATATTCTGAATATAACATTAAGTCTATCTGGTTAATATGTAATTTAAAGCTAATGTTACCATATTGACTTTCTATCTGTATGATCTGCCCATTGATGTAAGTGGGGCATTAAAATACCCTACTAATATTGAATTACTCTAAATTTCTCCCTCTATGTTTATTAATATTTCCTTCATGTATTTAGGTGCTTCCATGTTGGGTCCATGTATACTGACAAGTGTTATATCTTCATGTTAGATTACCTTTATGATTATGTAATGCACTTGTTATAGTGTTTGTTTTAAAGTCTATTTTTTCTGATATAATTATTGCTAACCTGGTTTTCTTTTTGTTTCTATTTGTGTGGAATATATTTTTCTATCTCCTTAATTTCAGTCTGTGTGTCTTTAGATATGAAGTGAGTCTCTTGTGGACAGTATATAGATGGGTCTTTTTTTTATACATTTATCCACTCTATGTATTTTGATTGGAGCATTTAGTTCATTTACTTTTAAGTAATTATTGATATGTATGTGCATATTGTCATTGTTTTCTGGTTGTTTTTGTAGGTTGTTTTTGTTTTTGTTTTTTGGGTTTTTTGGGTCATTGTTATTCCCTTCTCCTCTTGCTCTTTTACCTTGTGATTTGATGACTATCTTTAATGTTATGTTTGGATTTCTTTCTCTTTTTTTGTGTGTATATCTATTATATGTTTTTGGTTTGTGGCTAACATGAGGTTCACAAATAACAACTTACATATGTAGCTTTCTTTTTAAACTGATGATCTCTTAAGTTTGAAAGCATTCTAACAGCCCTACATTTCTACTCCCCCCTCAGGTTTTATGTTTTTGACATCATATTTTACAACTTTTTTGTGTGTGTATCTCTTAAGTACTTATTTTATATATGGATGATTTTACTACTTTTGTCTTTTAACCTTCCTACTAGCTTTAAAGTGGTTGATTCACTACCTTTACCATATGTTTGCCTTTACCAGTGGGATTTTTCCTTTAATAATTTTCTTATTTCTAGTTGTAGCTTTTTCTTTTCTACTTAGAGAAGCCCCTTTAATATTTTTTCTAAGGCCAGTTTGGTGGTGATAAAGTCTTTAACTTTTGCTTACCTGTAAAACTCTTTGTGTCTCCTTCAATGCTCAATGATAATCTTGCCAGGTAGAGTGTTGTTCTTAGTTGTAGGTTTTTTCCTTTCAGCACTTTGATTATAACATGCCTCTCCCTTCTGGCCTGTAAAGTTTCTGCTGAAAAGTCAACTAGTAATCTTATGGCAGTTCCCTTGTTTGTAACTAGTTGCTTTTCTCTTGCTGCTTTTAAGATGCACTCTTTGTCTTTAATTTTTGACATTTTAATTATAATGTGTCTTTGTGTGGACCTCTTTGGATTCATCTTTTTGGGACTCTCTGAACTTCCTGGACCTGAATGTCTGTGTTCTTTCCCAGGTTAGGGAATTTTTCAGGTATTATTTCTTTAAATAGTTATTCTGTCTGTTTCTCTCTCTCTTCTCTTTCTGTATTCCCTAGAATGTTAATATTAGTATACTTGATGTTGTCTTAGAGGTTTCTTAAACTACTCTTATTTTTTAAATTATTCTTTCTTTTTTCTGTTCAGCTTGAGTAATTTGCACTGTTTTCCTGATCACTGCTCTGTTCTTCTATATCATCTAGTCTACTGTTGGTTCCTTCTAGTGTATTTTTAATTTTGGTTATTATATTCTTCAGGTCTGATTGGTTCTTTTTTATATTTTCTAATTCTATGAAATTCTCACTGTGTTCATCCATTATTTGATGAGCATCTTTATAATCATTACCTTTAACCTTTTATCAAGTAGATTGCTTATCTCTATTTCTTTTAGTTCTTTTTTGGAAGTTTTGTCCTGTTCTTTTTTCTGGAACAAATTTCTCTGTCTCCTCATTTTTCATAATTCTGTTTATTTCCATGTATTTGGTAGGTCCATTATGTCTCCCAATCTTGGAGAAGTGTCCTTATGTAGAAGACATTCTATGAGGCCCTGCAGCTCACTCCCCTCTGGCCACCAGAACTAGATGCTCCAGCGGTGTCCCTTATGTAGGCTACACATACCTTTCTCTTATGGCAGGGCCAGTTACTATGGGTGGGTTAGTAGGCAGGACTGGCCCCTAGCCTCCTGGCCTGAGGTCCTTATGTGGCTGCTGCAGTTCTTCTGGTAAGCAGGGAAAGTCCCTAGTACTAATAGGCTAGAGGGAGGATTCCAAAATGTTGCTTGCCAGTGCTGATGCTAGTACAGTAGAATAAGATCCCCAAAATGACTGCAATCAGCATCTCTGTCCTCAGGGAGGGTCCCAGCTGCCTCCTGCCTCTTTAGGTGGCTCTCCAAGATAGCAAGTGGGTCTGATTCAGGTGCTTTTCAATCTACTGCCTCTACACTGGGACTCAGAGCATGTGAGGTTTTGCACACACCCACTAAATGCAGAGACTCTCTTGCCTATAGGCCTCCAGCCCTCCTGAACATAAGCCCCACTGGTTCTTAAAACCAAATGTTCTTATGTTCTCATCTTCTTGGTGTAGGACCCTGGGCTGGGGAGCCTGATGTGGGGCTTGGAACCTTCCCTACCTGGGGAGGATCTCTGCAGTTATGACGTCCCTCCCATTTGTGGGTTACTGACCCAGGGATGTGGGTCCTCACTAGACTGCATCTCTGCCCCTACTAACCATCTCATTATGTCTCCTTCTTTATATCTTTAGTTGTGGGAAAGCTTTTCTGCTAGTCAGGTTATTCTCATAGATAGTTGCTCTATAACAAGTTGTAATTTTGGTGTGCCATGGGAGGGGGTGAATTCAGGGTCTTCCTACTCTGCAGTCTTGATCCTGCCCCAATATACTGCTTATTCTTTAAAAATAATTTATTCTTGCCTAGCATTTAAGGCTGTCCAATTACCCAACCATATTTTTTTCTATCTGCTATTGTCTCTCACTATTCCTCAGTATGAATCTGTTGGTTAGGTCAAAGTAATATGTTTATTTTTCACCAAGCAGACATATCATGACTTTGTTTTCATATTATTTTTGTAATATAAATGATTGCCTTGCCTCATAACATTTATCCAGATTTGGTCCCTTTTTAAGGTGCAGATTAAACTAGCTTCCACCATGAAATACAGATCTCTCTCTCTCTCTGTCTCTGAATTCTATTTGTTCCTTCTGCTACAGAATTTAATTGACTTCTTCATTATTATTGACATAACTTTATTTTTTCTAATGATATTTTAGATGTTAAGAAAGAAGGTTTATGTTATATGATCCCACATCTTCCTTTTTTTTTTTTCTTTAGCTGTGCCATGCAGCATGCATAATCTTAATTCTCCAACCGGGGATCAAACCCGTGCCCCCTGCAGTGGAAGCATGGAGTCCTAACCACTGGACTGCCAGGAAATTCCCAATATGATCCCACATCTTCTAATACTATGATATTTAATTTTACTCTAAAAATGGATTTTTAATTGATTGTTGAAAGAAGATGAAGGAAGAACTTTATAGTTTATACACTGAACAATAAAATATGTATTCTTAGCATATTTCCATTTTATGTAATCCAGAAATAAATGAATGATTTTATTTTTAAAAAATCTAATATTAAAATAGTTCACAGGAAATTAGAAAACTCACAACTTATGAGACATTTTTTCATTATTTAGAGCAATCACTATAGAAATTCTTTTACTAATTAATATGCTTTAGATATATTTTATTTAAAATAATTAAACATTCAAATAAACTAAAGAAGAACAAACCTTGCCTTTTGTGAGATACATAGTTTTCTTCTTAAATCTCCCTCCAAAAAACATGACATTGTATATTTTATTATAGGTGTATATTATAAGCTCACTAAGAGAATGTAAGAAATGATTTCTTAACTGATCTTATTTTCACATTTGGCTTGAACAGGTTTTTAAGCCATCTGAGAATTTTTGATCATGAACATTAAAACACATCCAATATCTTTCAAATTAGTATTTGAATACAAATAAGGTTTATGTGACCACATGAACAGTATGAATGTTTATGAATTTTGCACCAGAAGAAAAATTTCAGGTTAAACTCATTTTAACATTTGTTATATAAAATATCCAATCACATATTTGAAAAGGCATAATTTATATAAGGTACTACTTGTCCAACACATAGCTCACTTTTTTTTTTTTGAGCAATTAATTAATGGTGGGCCTTAGTGAGACTTTTTTTTTTAACACCCTATTGGAGTATTATTGCTTTACAATGGTGTGTTAGTTTCTGCTTTATAACAAAGTGAATCAGCTATACATATACATATATCCCCATATCTCCTCCTTCTCTCATCTCCCTCCCACCCTCTCTATCCCATCCCTCTAGGTGGTCACAAAGCACCGAGCTGATCTCCCTGTGCTATGCGGCTGCTTCCCATTAGCTAGCTCTTTTACATTTAGTAATGTATATATGTCCATGCCACTCTCTCACTTCGTCCCAGCTTACACTTCCCCCTCCCTGTGTCCTCAAGTCCATTCTCTACATCTGTTTCTTTATTCCTGTCCTGCCCCTAGGTTCTTCAGAACCATTTTTTTTTTTTTTTTAGATTCCATATATATGTGTTAGCATACAGTATTTGTTTTTCTCTTTCTGACTTACTTCACTCTGTATGACAGACTCTAGATCCATCCACCTCACTACAAATAACTCAATTTCGTTTCTTTTTATGGCTGAGTAATATTCCATTGTATACATGTGCCACATCTTCTTTATCCATTCATCTGTCAATGGACACTTAGGTTGCTTCCATGTCCTGGCTATTGTAAATAGAGTGGCAATGAACATTGTGGTACATGACTCCTTTCGAATTATGGTTGCCTCAAGGTATATACCCAGTAGTGGGATTGATGGGTCGTATGGTAGTTCTATTTTTAGTTTTTTAAGGGACCTCCATACTGTTCTCCATAGTGGCTGTATCAATTTACATTCCCACCAACAGTGCAAGAGGGTTCCCTTTTCTCCACACCCTCTCCAGCATTTATTGTTTTTAGATTTTTTGATGATGGCCACTCTGACTGGTGTGAGGTGATACCTCATTGTAGTTTTGATTTGCATTTCTCTAATGATTAGTGATGTTGAGCATCCTTTTATTTATTTGTTGGCAATCTGTATATCTCCTTTGGAGAAACATCTATTTAGGTCTTCTGCCCATTTTTAGATTGGGTTGTTTCTTTTTTTAATATTGAGCTGCATGCTCACTCTTGATATTTTTAACAACTGTAGACTAAGAAGATGTATTCTCTAAAGGGTATAGGGAGCGGAGATCTTTCTAAGGCAAGTAGTTACATACGAATATGTTGTTCTATAATTGTTGTAAATAACTTTTAAATTATAAAATACTTTTTCATTATTATCTTATTTGATATTCCATACGATCCTAAATGAGGATAAACTAATTAAATCAAGTTTTTTTAAGGGTCCACTCATATGAGGTCTTGTGCTATGCACTTTCACCTCCATTAACTCATTTAATATTAATAAAAATTCTGTTGTGTGTGTATTTATTACCATTTTGCCAGATGAGAATGATGAGGCTTAGAAAATGTTGCTGATAGCCCCAAGGATATATATGACTAGATAGTGGAAAAGTCAAGATTCAGACCAATGTTTTTTAACTTCAGAATGTGCTCTATTGGTCCTCCTTTGAGTAGGCATGGGAGATATCTTCATTTTATTAATGAGGAGTTGAGGTCTGAGCAGATTAAATTATTTGCCCTGAGTTAAAAGTAGAATGTAACCATTTGAAAAGTTGGAATATAGTCTAAATGCAAGGGTTTCCCTCGTGCTCTATTGGCTCAATGTAAAGGTGATGCTATAGCACACATAGACATGTAAGCTACTGGCCTGATTGTGAGGCAGCTGCTGATATGCTATACACAGGTAATAGAGAACAACTACGAAGAAAAACTGAAAAGGCAGGGAGAAAACAAAACATAGTTTATTTCCTCTTCTGCCTTGATGAATTGCATTTTCCACTGTTACTTATTTAGATAAAATTAAGCATATGTCTTTGGTAATAAACATAATGCACACACGTGCATGTGTGCACACACACATACACATGGGCATTCCTGCACACAACACACACTCAACACCAAATTGTTATAGGCTGAGAGAAAATGCTTCAGTAGGCCTGATGAGGCCCCAAGGTACCACCTGCATTCCTGTGTCCCTGAGGACCAAAGGATCAGCACTCTTCTCTAACTGTGAGGTTAAATCTTATCTCTCTATCCCCTTGGATATAGATATCAATCACAGCATCTAAGGTTTTAACTCTTTATAATCCTTCAGTATCCTATTTCAGATTGTGTATTCTCACAATATACATAGACTTAGAGTTACTAGCAATAAGAAACAGAGCTACATTTTTAATTGCAAAGTTCACTTTTTTTCCTAATTAGAGAATATTTATACTTAAAGAGTCTTTGGTCTTAAAGCCCTCATAGAGTTTCCAGAGACCATTCCTTCACCCAGATTGTCATGAATATTTTCCTGGTTCTCCAATAATGTATTTTCTAATTTCTCTTCTCTTGATTTTTCCTAGCTATACAAATTTAAAAACTGATTTTTCTCTGGTAGCAAAGTACACAATAGTTCTGGCTTAAAAAAATAGAAATAGAGATCTCTTTCCCTTAATAAACCAAATACATGTGCTGGTTTCATGGTGTCAGAAGCCCCTACTCTTCCCACCTAGTTGCTCTGTCATTCACAGTATACTGTTCCCATTTTGTGGTCTAAGAAGGCTGTCACAGCTTCTGCTAATACTTCTGTAAGCTAGGAGGAAGGAGATGCAAGATAAGACCACTCTTCTGGAAGGGTATCTTGAGCCAGGATCAGCAAAGTGTGCTCACTGTGTCCACCTCTGCATATTTGAAAATACAACTGATTATTTGATATTTATTTTGTTTCCAGAAACCTTGTTAAGCCTCCATGTTAGATCTATTATTTTTTTGGATCTGTCATATAGATAATCATGTCATATTAATGACAGCCTGTTTCTTTCTTCTGTTTTTTCTTACCTCAGTGTCCAGGCTAAGACCTCTCTAGCGCAATATTAAACAAAAGTAATGATGATTGATAGACAATTGGTCTATTTCCTGATCTCAAAAGGAAAGATTTCAAGTTGCAATGCAGTAAGTAATTTGTAGATACCCTTCATCAGACTGAGAAAGTTTTCTTTAATTTCTTGGATAACGCAAGTTGTTAATTATACAGAGTACTTTTACATATACCTGCATTGATTCCTCTAGTATTTTATTTAGGATATATATATTTACTCCCGTAAAAGTGCTTTACTTGTAATTTTCCATGATGGTACTGTTGTCAGATTTTGAAATGTGATTCTGACAAGTTTTATAAAATAAATTTGGGATTATTTTTCCCAACTCACTCCAGAAAAGTTTGGTAAACATAGAACTACTTCTTTATTTAATGCTTTGTAGAAGTTTTCATGGAAACTGTTTCTCTTATTATATATCTAAGTTTGCAACATCTCTAGTGATCTCCCTCTGCATTTCTGACTTGCTTATGGTGGTCTTCTCTTTTTCACTAGATAAATCTTACCAGAAGTTTTTCACTTTTATTTGACTTTTCAAAGAAAAAACTTTTGACTTTGTTGATCCTCTCTATTGTTTATTTGTATTCTATTTTATCAATTTCTATTATTTTATTTATTATTTTATTCCTTCAATTGTATGTATTTTGGGGAAGCGTGAGTATTCTTTTTCTAACTTCTTGAGATGGCTGTTTCAGGCTTTGCATTTAAAGCTGAAAATCTTTATGTTCTTTTTAACTGCATTTCACAAGTAATAATTTTATCACTCAGATTAAAACATTTTTTGACTTCCATTGTGATTTCTTCCATGAACCATAGGTTGTTTAGTCGTGCATATCTTTTTTATTTAGCTTTGTATTTTGATATAATGTCAAAAACACTGTGAGAATGGTATAAAGAACTCCAATATACACTTGAACTAGTTTAAACAAGTATTAACGTTTTTGTCTTATTTCTTTATCATTTCATGACTCTCTTTTTCTACATGAGCTTATTCTCATACATATTTTTTCTGAACCATTTACCACCTGAGAGAAAATTGCAGACACGATACACCTTTATGTTGAAATACTTCAATACGTATTTTTCATGAACAAGGACATTCTCTTATATAACCACTGTACAATTATCATAATCAGGAAATCTAATTTGGATACAATACCATTATATAATTAACATTCAGTATTTAAAATTTGCCATTTCTCCCAGTGATGTCTTTTACCACTAACTTTCCTAGATAGTTCACCATTTTTAATTGTTTCGAATTAAATTTTTCTTTCTTTTTTTCCTGTTAGGTGGTCATTTATTGATTGTCTCTGAGAAAATGGCACAAACAAAAATAATAAACTTGTACACAGTTATATTTTAGAAACCAGACAACGGAGCTCAAATAACATTATACCTTTTATAATTGCAATGATTTGTATCAGGTAGAAGGAAAACACAAGTGTCCATGCAGTTTTGCTTAAGGCAAAGGGATTGCTTTTTTGGAAATGGCCATTATGTGGGAGGAAAAATAAACAGGACAACACAAACCAAGAGTCATTTCTATATGGTTCCTGTTAGATCACTCCTCACTCCTTTTCTAACTGGACTGCATGATCCATTACTGGAAACTAAAATCAACTTTATGGGTTATACCAGTATTTTGTTGTAAAATATAATAAAACAGAAAATGCTAGAGAATATAACATGTAATAAGAGAAACTATTGTCTCTTCAAACTTGTGTTTTTTTATGTGAGTGTGAATCAGATCACAGTAGAAAATATACTTCTTTCTTTGTTTTCACTGTCATAAAAGTCTAAGAAGCTGGGTTAGATCATCCTAGCCACAGTAACAGAGCTGTTATTTTTTCCCGAATTTTTCCAAAAAACATGTAACTTGTATTTCTTCTGGGAGTAAGCATAAACAACTTTCTGATTTATTTTATGGCTTTTCTCAGTAGAGAGATTTTTAAAACTCCTGGAATATCAAGAAGCAGATAAAATATTAGGAATACAATTTCATTAGCCTACAGATTTGAGTTTCAGCAAAATATACAGGTTTCCATTCATATATGAGTAAGTAACAACTCTATCCTAATGCCCCCTTGTAACAGATGCTGAAAGGATATTTTGGTTGTATTCTTAGGATCAGAGGAAGCATTGCCAGACCCAGTCGCTGTACCCATGCCTCATTATGGGGAGCTGTCTAATGGGATCTGCTGCTTAAGTCCAAGAGGGATTATTTTCCTAGGAATTATATCCCAAGATCATCTTCTCCTGGCTCAGAAAATATCATTTTGTTGCTCTACCAACGGGACCTTCCTCAATGCCATTTACTGTTGCCATTCATAAGGTCCTGGACATGTAGCACAATCAAGGTGATAGCAACCATAACAGTCACCCCCTGGAGGAATTCTTACAAGAGCAAACTTCCTGTCAACAGACAGAATTTCTTGAAGGATGGTTTGATAAAGGTGGTGTACTTTACTAGAACCAAGTTCTATTCTAACCCAAATCATCACAAGATGTACAACCTGGAAAATTCTCAAGACAATCTGACAATGGGGCTCGGTGTCAATAAAGAGGCACAGGTGAAACATGTCATGGAGCTCTTGGCCATGAAATACCAAAATACCCTCACCTAGGCCAACATCCACAGGGTAAACTACAGTTGACTTCAGTAACCTTGAGTGGGCAGGACATCATAGGATAGGATCACAATGGTTTTGCCCTCTGTAATGCACCAAATCTATGTCAGAAACATCTGGGTATTTGGAACTGTGAGGTGTTTTCAAGGATGCAGCAGGACCTTCTAGAACCTGTCTTGGCTTACAGTGCCCAGCTCCTGATCTGGTGGCCCACTTGGTTCAGCCTCAGCAACTCCATTAATCTCATAGTCAGTTGGCTTCCCACTGACAGTGCTGCTGGTCATCCAGTCAGGAAAGTCTGTGGTTGAGACTGGTCCATCTCCAACAACTAACCTCACAGCTGCTGCCACTAGCTGAGTTAATCTCCAGTTCCCTTTCCCACATTGACTTTCCCCTCCTGCCCTTTTCCCTAACCAAGCAGGTCCCACCAACCCCACAACACAGATGTAGAAAATGACTCCCTAGAAATAGCTAGAACTGTATTTCTTAATTTCCAAATGTGGACAGAGTTTTCTAGTTGTCTTATTTTTTCTGGCTTTAATGTGCTTTGGAGCAATCAGGGATCACTTCAAACCAATTTTACAACTTGTGGGTTCCTTGGCCAAAGAGTCCCTGCATGCAGAGGTGTAAATCCATGTGAAGGCCTAACTGTGATCCAACATTTATAAGAATAGGTAGTTATTTCCCTTTTCTTTTTCTTTCATTACTTTACTCAGCTCCAAAGCAGCCTTCCTTAGTGTTGGGGATCATGGTTGGGGTTAATTCTGGTCGACCCTTACCCAAAGGAGGATGACCCTTTATGGTGTCAGCTTACTGTGGAAAAGGTTCCAGTTTAAATTTAAAGAAGTATGTTTGTTCCAGGAAGGCTTATCCCTACTCCAACTGTCTAGCTACTGGACTCCACTTAAATGAACCCAAATTATGAAACCAAGTGTATGAAATATGAAAATTTAATGTGGACAAAAAAATGGATTAGTGCTCTGACATTTTGCTTATCACTCTGGGGTTTGGAAAAAGAGTGGCAATGGAGGAAGTGGGAACAAGTAAAATAATTGTAATTCTTATGAGACATCTGTCGAAGAAAGGAAGCAGCAATTTGACTAAAAGATAAGTAACATAGAATTTAGTGAAACTTGTCATTTTAAGGTCAGAGAGATTTAAGCTTACTCTTATTTGTCTTCTTTATTTTCAAATCTAATTATTTATCTTAAAGTGTCTGAGTATGGGATTTGATTTTGGTTGTTCAGTTTTTTGTTTTGTTTTGTTCTTTAAGTGGCTAGGTGTAAAAACATGTTTGTGTCGTCTGTGTAATACATCTCACTAGAAAATCAAGCCAGGGAATCACATTTTAATGCTACTAACTGTTTACTATTGAAGAGTCTTTATATTTTAAAAGTTATTTTTGGATTAGAGTGACAACAAGGTGAAAACTATGGATTTCTTTGTTGTATGTTCTTTTCTCTACTAAAACACGTACAGAAAGTTTTGCATATTTTTCAAGTGTTCCTTTTATCTACCTATCTACTTGTGTATTTACTATATTCATTAATCAATGGTAAATGATATTTACACATGGAAGTTTTTCCTTCTTAATATGGGCACACTAATTTCTGCAAGACCCACTATGCGCTTTTTCCCTCACTGATATTCTATCTTCCCTCCATGCATTCAAGAAGCAATCATTGAAGACAGTATGTATTGAAGGCTGGGAACACAAATATGGAGAAAAAAGTATTCTCACAAAGCAAGAGAAAAAAAAAAAAAAAACAGTTTCATAGAGGACACAATGAAGTGTAAGTAAGTATGTGTTACCCTGTGTGGTGTTTAAGAAAAGAGAAATGCAGCAGGTATAGGAAGGAAAGAATGATGAACTCTTTAATCAGCTTCAAAAAAGGAAAGTTTGGTTGACATAGACTTTGACAGGTGGTAGGACGTCAGCAAATGGAAGAAATCTCAATTAGGGTATTTTAGGTCCCTTTTCTGAAGTATCTCATGATATATATTTGAATAAAAAAAATTCATATGGATAACGGTTTATATTGGGGGAAAAGAAGGCAAGAAGTTAACATCCTGTATGCAGTGGACACATAAACATAAAATATTCTTTTCATTAGATTTTAGTCACAGTGATATCTTCTGTAAATAAATTCTAAGAATAGTCTATATCTATCAAACTGAAAAAGTAAATGAAATCACCTCTACAGACCACTGCAGACTCTGAGCCAACTCGGCTCTTGGATTGGCTCCCAGATCTGTTATTGATTTCAGTAGGAGTTGTGCTCACAAATCTTGCCATTGAAACTAGCTGATGGACAGGATGTTATTACAAACAGCAAATCTGTAAAATGTTTCAAATATCAGTAACAGCCAAAAGGGGAAAAAATAGCAGTTAATCATATGTCAAAACAACATCATGTAGAGCCAGTTTTGTCCCTAGAAAAGTACATGTGGTTCTTTGTGACTGAGTCAAGCTTCATCATCTCAAGACTAAGATATGTGACCTTCTAATTTTAAAAGTAGAGGCCTCAACCAAATGACAAATCAGCTTAATCATTTTAAAAAATCAAAGAAGAAAACAGATATATTTATATGTCTGGGAAAAAGTAAAAATTAAAAAGAAAATGAAATGTACAAAGATAAATGAAAAACATAGAATTTGGATTTAGATGAATATCTATATTTCAGAAATATAGCCAGCTGAGTCCTTCAAAATGTGAATCTGTTTATGTTACCTCCTCTTATGGATGTCTTTAGCATCCTATCCTTCTTCTTACAAGAGATAAAAAATATCTTAACATGAAACTGAAGGCTATGCATGGCCTGGCTTCCATCCAACTCTACGGCCTCATCTCTATCCTGCCTCTCAGGTCCACACCCTCTTCTCAAGCCCCACAGCTTGTCTTCTGTCCCTCCTGCTCTCTTGCATCTACGGTCCATTATATAAATGATTTCTCCTTCCTGGAAGGATTTTTCTTCCCTCTTAACCCCTATACCCCTATTAGCTTGATCATCACTTCTTTAAATAAGTGAACCAAAGCAATTTTCCACTGTCAAAATCATAGAAACATGTTCCTTTATATTTTGCCCCCACCACCATTAGCCCAAAATCTCTGTATAAAGATCATGTATGTTTTGCTCTTCATTTTGTCTCTAGTGTCTAGCACTGTGCCTATACATTGGGGAAAATCCTAAATAAACATTTGCTGAGTGCATGAAGGAATAAATGAGATATCAAGGCAAATTTTAATAACAATCACCATACTTACTGGATGAATTACTTTGAAGGCAAGAAACAGGTAACAATCTTCTCTAAGTAAACTGTGACCACAAATCATTAGTTCATCTCTTTTATTCATAGATGGAGGCTACCTACACCTTTCCTCAAAAATTGTTATTCCAAATGACAGATACCTACGGGATCTAGGGACAGTACTCATATCTCTATGATATCTCTACTATTTCCACCGTGAAAATATCACCCAGTGCAGAAAATACAATGCAGATTGTCCATATGGATAGAGACTTGCAGTCATTCTCTAAGTGGCTTTCCAGAAACAGATTAAATACATGAAAAAGTTTAAATTTCTAGAGCATGTTCTCTTAACTACCTTAATGTTCAAGGGAAAATAAGCTTTAGTATTCATTATATCAATTCCCAGATCATGAAACACTAAAAACAAGCATTGGCAAGGACACTGAAAATGATTCATTAAGACAAACAAAACAAGAACAAATCCTGGGAAAATTTCAAAATATTCTTGATGCTTATGATTAGCTGAGCATACTGCTGTGCTGAAACAGTGGGGTTGTTTTTAGAGAATCCCAATCCTGGAAAAACTCAGGGGATATTGTAAAACTTGTTAGCAGCTTAGTATTATAAAAGCTTTTAAACAATCCTCTGTTTAAATGTGTTGTCATAAAAATGTCAATGGTTTAGAAACAAAGCTATTTATTATTAACATCAGGACCCTTGTATGTCATGAGAATCTGAGACCTTAAAGTATAATTAACAGAACAGAATTAATTCTCATCATAAACAAAGAAAGCACAATGGGAGAACAAGAAAAAAATCTGAAAACAAAAAAGCAGTAATGGACAAATAACAAAAACACCAGAAAAGCCCAGAGACACTTAAAAGTGCTGACAACAATGCTTTAAAACAATGGCAGGAAAATTGAACCATCTGTTCCAAGAAACTGAACTTATCAAAGGTATTTCTGGCCTTTGCAAAATCAACAGCAAATCAAGCATACAATGTAATGTATCTATGGGCAACCAGAAAACATATAAATAGAACCATACATTTTGACATAGCAGTGTCTCCAAAATCACTTATTAATGATGCACCTTTGAAAGAAGGTTTATTATCCTCAAACATCCAACTGTCTAGAATCAGTTATTGTGAGAAACATTATCACAGCGTGACAAGCTGTAAAAAATCCAGTATTATATGAGATAATCCATACAACAATAATATATTGTGTTTACATTATAAGAAGGTATTTTACAAATATTTATCTCAGCAGAGGCTGGGAGGCTAAGTAGTTTACTCAACCACGGTGGTAGAGTTCTTAAATAGTAGGTAGAACAAATTTTTGAGCCAGTATTATATGACTCTAAAGATCATACATTACTGAAAAAAAGAAACTCCCAGACTCATACAATATCTGCAGAAGAATACTTGTGGAAGAAAAACGATATGGTTTTTCTAACAAGACGCAAATTCTCCCACATCTTTACTTATATTTGAGCAAAGTGACCCAATGGGAGATGAAACACAGATGTATTCCTAGCATTTTCAAATGCCAATTCCTATCTTTTTAAAATCTTCACTTTTCTACTAGACTTTACTTCATTTATGTTTATGCTTCTGTCAGCCCCTACAGTGCCTTGTCCAAATTTAAGTATATGTTCCATGTACTTCAAATTCATGCATAGCCTAAAACCTTTTTCTTATAACTAAGTACTAAATACTTTTTGTTGTCCAACTGAAATTTATGTCCCATTTTTACTTCATTTTGTGACACTGGTTTTTTGGGGGGAAGTGAAAGGTAGGTGAAATCCATCTCTTCCCCATGCAAGAAAATCTCATGATATGCCTAGCTCCTATGCCTATGCCTAGGAGACAGGTCTTAGGTTAAACCAAACATTTAAATCCTACTACCTTTTTCTCTAATTATTTCATCAATCCAAATATTAGTAAATTATTACATGACAAAATGACTATTATTTATCTATAGGTGAGTGACACAACCAAATAATAGAACAGGACTTTTCTTTCATATTTAGATGATAGACCTTTCTCCTTCTCATACTGGGCATAAACAAGGAAGATTGTGGCCCCTATTACTCCTGCTTCCATGTTGTGACCACAATAGAAGCCAAACTAAGCTTACATAAGGAGGCCAGAATCAAAAGAATCTACAGAGAAGCAGAGCCCAAGACTTGACTATCAGCTCCTCAAGCCTGTCATACCTCTTGTTGTGTGGTAATGTGTTTTATTTATTTTTAAAGTTGCTTTAAATCACAGTTTCTATTACCTGTATTTAAGAGCATCCTAATTGATAGAAGATACATAATTTGGTTAATAACACATAAACTGGATTTTAGGGTGAATATCTTATCTAAGATGTGGGTACAACATATAAACAGCATAATAAAATCTTTTCTATTCCACCATTTTAGTTTGCATTCAAGCAAAAGAAATTCAGATAAAAACTGTAATATTCTTATCATCCCTAACCCAGTGGTTTAATACAAGTACAAATTGTACTCAATTAACATTCTCTAGAAAAATGGTCATAATGATACCTTGAGTTACAGAATAGCAAAATACTATTTTTTTCTTAATTTGTCAAAAGGTCAGATTGTGTTACTTTCCGCTTAAAATAGAATTCAGTGGAATCTTATTGCATTTGTAATACTCTTTTCTAACCAAGACTCCTGCCTAACTCTGTTTAATTTGTCCTCAGATATAAGGAACAATTTTCTCATACTTCAGTCCTCAGTGCAAATGTGACCTCCTCTGAGAGGATTTACCTTTCCACTCTGCCTAAAAAATCTCCTCCTTCAATTACTCTCTATTACCCTGCTTACTTCCTTTATAGCTTTTATCACGAGCCTGAAAGTATTTTTGCTTAATCATTTCTTTACTTGTTTATTTTCATGAGATTATAAATTCTATCATGACAGGAACCCTGGATGTCATCCTCAGCATTAAATTCCCAGCAAATAAAACAGTGTCTGGCTCACAGTAGGCAATCAATGAATATTTATTAAATAAATTAATGGATGATCAAATAAATGAATGGCTCCCAAAACACCAGTGTTTTCTGAGTTTTGTTTCACAGTACTCTTGATAAGAAGCAGAATGAACTTTTCTATTCAAACAATAAAGAAAGAACTACTCCTGTTAGTGGTCAATTGGGTTTAACAAGCCAACCTTAAACACATTTATTTGCATGAGATATCCTCCTTCATTTTAGCACTTTATTAATTTTCCATTTTTCAGATTAGTTAGAGTCCCTTCTTTGAGTGATCAGGAAAACCTTCATATAGCTGTGACTTAAAGAAGTAGGGAGAACTCAACCTGGACTTTTCACTGGAGAGTTTTGAATGGCCTACCTACCTCCTATTGCAACTGAAAAATTGTGCCCCAACAACCTTTCCTTAATGAATAGCTTGACAATTTCAAAACTGAGTTTTTTTCTGTTTACATGACCTTAAATTACAGTGAAATCCACAAGCACATAAAAGTACAAAGACTGCAAGGCCTTTCCTGACACTCATTTCACATCTACAAATACCCAACTCTAAACATATGAGAATAATACTTAATATAAACTCTCCAATATGATCTTCTTTTTAAATAAGATGAAAAGACCTAGGCAACAGTCTGTACTCAGTTTTTCCACAACTTGAATTTACGTTGACAATATAAAATATTTTTTTCATCACTGATAATAGAGGAGCCTAATTCTTAAACTGTGATATTCCTGAGTTGAAAATATGTCTGATCTACTATCACTGGTAAGGACACCTGTTTAATTAGCTACTTATACTGTCAATATTGTACAAACCATGTCTTTTATTTTCCGTAGTCTGATGTTTTCACATCTGGGGTCTTACTGACCTCTACATTATTGCCCAACAGGGTTAGCTAATTCCTAGAGATAGCAAACACTTCACCCAGGAGTGTGCTTTTCAAATGCAAACCAACCAATCCAGAGTCCATGCCCCCATCAACCTCCATTATCAAGATCTCATACTCTTGGCTGCTATCCACCTGCCCTTATCACCCTGGGCCAAGCACCTGACAATTATGCCCCAGAGCCCTCTTGACCAAACTTGAGGCTTCCCCATGTGGACCTTTCTTCTTGGGAACTGACTATTGTTCCCTTTTCTGTTACCATTACCATACCTAAATAATAATAAGACCTGTTAAAACACTTAAAGTATAATTGTATGACAAGAGAGTCGTAAAACAAGTTTCTAAGAAGAAAGAAACATGGTTAAAATTCCTCTAATAGGTTAAAAGAAACCATAAAAGACCCTGAAAATTGGAAATTGAGTGAACAACTTTCAGATGTGTAATATGTATATTGTAATAGTTTCTACTTTTAAAATGGTTTTCATACGTTTTCATAATTTTGCTTTTAATTTGACTTCCCAATTCTATTGTTTTGCCTATAATTTTAAGATATATCACATCTTTTCATTTTGTAGGAACTTAACACATAATTTTAGGGGGACTTCTGAGTTACTCTATTACATATATATTGTTTACCTCTTCTACCCAGCATTGTAGATTTTCTCTGATTCTTCCTTCTGGAGGTAGGGGTGGGTATGACAGGCTCACTTTGAGGTAAAGCCAATTTCTGGGGTCTAAGAGACTAAAAATAAGCAAGAAAAGTAGAGCAGAAATGTAAATTAAGTCCTTGGGAAAGACAAGTATAGTGAGAGACATCAAATACCATCCTCATCACCAGTCAGCCAGAATTTATTAAAGATTTATTAATGCTGGGCATATGGTTAGGCATGAGATGCATAAACACAAAAAATGTAAGGTCTTTATCTGTATCAGGGTTTGATCAGAGAAACAGAATTCAATGCATGATATAAGAAAAGGGAATTTTTATAGGGGTTAGACCTAACATAATTATGAGATCTGGCTAATGACTCTATACAAGGCTGTTACATTTTGTCTAAGGTTGGACCCAAAGTCATGATAGGTCAGCCTAGCCTGCAGTCAGGAAGGAGAGCTGCTATAACTTGGAGGAAATCAAGGATAAACTGCAATGCACAAGGATAGAATAAAACATACCTCTTTTACCACATCCAAACTTGACAACGTGAATAACCTACTGAAGACGTTAGTATTGATAGCGACAGAGTAAAAGGACAAAGTAGGTGATTAAATAGTTAATCCCACTAGGGGATTGTAAGTAACAAAAAAATTATGGGAGATCCCTGTAGGTTAATGATCATTCAAGAAAATAGGTTTGCTTAACTACAAAACCAAGCAAGCGTGCTAAGCAACAAAACCATGCAACAGAAGCATGAGACATGCCCCCAAACAATAAAACAATGGTGGCATGAGACCCACATCCTGCCCAGTGAGCTCAGTAAGTTAATGATCCCTAGGACATGCTCTCTGCACACATAAAAAACAATTTATGGAAAGGTGACATTTCAAAGTGAAAGACCCTCATTTTACTGAGACCTGAAATAATTTTTCCATAGTGCCATGACAGTCCTGGCTTGACTATATAGGGACGAGAACACTCCCCTGACCAATCTGGAGGAGGAGCTGATGACAGAAGCATAACATCTACACTGGAATGAGGAAGAAGATTGTCTTCCCCCCACTCTTCCTTTTATTATAAAACTGTAGCCTACTAAGTTCTAGGGGTGCAGCACCCTCTCACCTGCCCGCTTGAAAGCCTCTCAAGTGTCTTTTTCTAATAAATCACTTCTTATCTAGCACTTTGCCTCTTGCTGAATTATTTCTGCACTGAGACATGAAGGACCAGATTTCCTTGGAGCCCCTGGAAATGCCACCCAGCATTTCAGTATCATTCATCATTCATCTTTCACCATTCACCAGAGAAGTAAACACACACCTGATCCGTGGTATAGAGAAGTTGAAAGAAGAGGAATCCTGGGAGTGGGGAAGGCAGTGGACCTAGTACTATCTCATGCCAGTTTTTGAGTTAACAGAACAGAGACAACATATATGATTTGCCACAGTGTTATGTATCTTATGCCAAACACAGTGCATAAAAATTATTTCTCATTTACCTCCTCTATCCAGATCTCACACAAATTTCTATTGTGGCTATGCCTAACTTGGACTGGCAAAGACAAGGTAAGTTCCAATTTGGCTATATTGGCAAAATAGAAAGCCACCAAAGTCTATGCCTTCTCAAGTTGACATCATACCCACTTCCTCTAACTACACTTAACTCTTCAGTAAAAATAATAGCTAAGTCATGATTTTACCTAGAATTATACAAGCACCCCTTATCCAACCACAGCCATACTAAATCTCTTTTTAAAAGGATATAAAATTTCTCTATCCAACTTGTGCAATGTTCATTTCTAGCTGAATCACACTGACTCTTTGATAGTTTGTAACTTAAATACTGAAATATGAGGTTGACACATCTTATGTTAGATTACAGGGGAATGGGAAAGGGAAAGATGGTAATTAGTTAATGTATTTACAAATAGATTCATATCAGAATAGGAAGAAATATTTATAAACTATTATAGTTCTCAGTTATGCAATTGCTCATGCCCATAACTGGTATTTATTATCTATTTTCATAGACTATTCATTCCACATAATTTCTGCTCTCAACAAGCACTTCGCTGGTCATAATTTCTTTCTAGATAGGGTGATCTAAACTTTCTTTCCTGAATGGTCTGGTCCATTGGCAATCCTGCCTGAATAGAGTTGTAGTTTTCCATTGCCTTTTATCACTTGTCATAGAAGTACTTAGCAGCCTCCAGGCAATCATTTCCATTACAGACATGCTCCTCTTTAACCTCATTATTTGGTAGTAACTCAATTTCTCCAGGGTAGTTAGAATTATTCAGCACAGATAGTACAATGACCTCCTTCTTTGTCAATTGATTCACTAGCATTAGGAACCCAGTGGCTAAATGGCAACTTCAACTTCAAATTTAATGGAATCATTGATGTGATCCTGGCAGAGGCATTCTTTCCTTGTGAACTAAGATGCCTAAATCAGAAGAGCCCAAATTCATAATTATTGGAAGCAAAAATGTTGTTAGCAGATTTCTGAGGTAAAAAAGAGAGAAACCACTCCCATTTCTATCTTTGATTCCCAGACCTGTAAATATTGGCTGGGAAAGAACAGCGCCACACTTTGACACAGATTGAGTGCACATACTATATTCCAGGGAAATTGCCCAAACCCTCAAGATACCACCAAATAATTGGTATTATACCTGAATCTTCAAAATGTCATTCCACTATTCTATCAGGTTAACTGATTCAGTAAGATAGGAAACATGGTAAAACCAGTAAATTCCATGCACACCATCCAATTGTTGTGCTTCATTTCCTATAAAATGAGTTGTTTGGTCAAAAGTAGGGCTGTATGGAATACCATGATGACTAAGGCATTATGTAAGTACCTGGATACGGTACTGACAAAAACACTGTGGACAGGAAATGAAAATTCATATCCAAAGTAAGTGCTTATCCAGTGATAATGAACCACTCTCCCTTCTGTTATGGGTATATTTCAATATAATCAACCTGCCATGAGGTAGTAGATTGATCCTCAAGGAATGATACTATTTCAGAGTAGACTGGCCACTCATCAATGACTATTGTCAGATATTAGGAGAGTAAGTTCATTTTCTGATCCCATGAATAATACTCTTGCCAAAATGACCTCTTGCCAACATGACCTCTTGGTTTATGAAGACAGAAGCTGCCTAATATCTACAAAAATGGTTATCTTATTCACAAAATTATAAAAATATGCCTAATCTGGGGTTACTTCTTGGTAAGCATTCACATGGAGCACCAATATCTTTATATTCTCTACCTAATTTGTAAATGTCTTCCCGCATATCTTTACTCCAGACCCTATTGCACCAATTTCCCAGAAATGAAAATCTCTGATCATTCAGCATAACCATTATTCACTATCTAGAAATCAGAATAGATCTATAATTCTGAATATCTCTCATTCCAGACAAAATAAACAACAATATGCATTGCTCAGTGTTCTGCCCCCTAAGAGAATTATCCTTACCACTATCCTTGAAGGACACCCTGGAATGGGGCAGTATTTTTGTACTCATCTATTTTCAGGTAGTTCTGGCATTATCATATAGAACCAGCTGTCAACCAGAAACATTTTTTTCTTAGGTAAATTTTTATAGGGAACTCCCTATGAGGAAAAGGGGGAAGACTGAGAGGGAGGAGGAAATATAGCAGGAATAGGAGACATAGATATCTGAGCCAAATATCCATGCCAGGTTCTTATGCCTTCAGGATATATGTGAACTTGGTATTTTATAGACCAGGTCTTTTGATGATAGAGCACTGCTGTGCATACTCTTGAATGGTATGGTTTTATAGGTCAGATTACCCCCACAGTTTGTTATGATTTTGGAGCTTAGTTCAATGGCAGCATTTTCATTGATGGCCTTAGAAGGAATATCCATTCCAGAGCTCTTTATAAAGCCAGGGCTCCGTCACAAATATATTTCTCACCTCCTCAGTGAGGGGAGTGTCCCCTGCATCATCCTGTGAACAGAGTTTGGGATTTCATGACCAGGGCCTTACATGATAAATTCACTGTATCAATCTAATCTCTACTGAAAATTTGGACACCTTCTTTTATAGTATACCAGCCAAGTTATGAAATTTAAACTTCATTTAGGATAGTCCACTTTGGGGTCCAGATTTTGCAGTCTTGCTGAAAGAATAGTCACAGGATTAAAAGCAGGAAGCAAAGTCAAAGGGAAAAAGAGACCCTGAATCAAAGCAAGGTACAAAGAAAAAGTTCAAAAGAACAAATTGATCTAATAGCCAGATGATGCTGCAATTGTGTATATGTTTGAAAGATTTGGGGTTAGGATTTACAAGTCCACATTTATAATTTTTGAAAGAGTAAATAAACCTGTGGTTCTTTAACACCCACATAAGACCTCAGAAATATCAGAAAAGTTTAAATTTGTTTTAATGTACAAATACTTACAAAGTACCTCAACTTTAGCCGTGCACCCCAATGACCTGCCACATCAATTCGATTGAAGGTACAGAGCTTCAATGTCTTTGAGGATATACTAGAACTCATTTTTCAACAACTTGTTTAAGTATATAAGATTAAAAAAATGATCATGGGAACCAACTTCTCACCTCAGGAAAATGACACAACACATAGGTACTATTCACCAGTGGAGGCAAGGAAGCCTGGCCTGATTTCACCCGGTGACTAAAATGAGGAGGTTTTCCCTTTCTCTGGTGGTTTAGATATAGCTAGCCAGTAGCGGACAAGTCTAATGTTCTGTGTTGGTGTGGGAATGCTTGCCACTGCTCCCAGCTCTTGTCTTTTTCTTCTTCTGATCTTGAGCTCCATGTTCTGGTTTTCCACAACTACATTTCAGTTTGACATCCCACGACCTTCTTAGCTGAGTTTTTTGTTTTTCCATCTCAAGTAAGAGAACGTTGACACTCTTTTTTTTTTTTAACATCTTTATTGGAGTTTAATTGCTTTACAATGTTGTGTTATTTTCTAACCCCTCTGCCATAAGAGGTAGTTTCAGATATGAGAAACTCTGATTAATTGACTTTACAAACCTACAATTATAAAGGATAGCAACTAGATTTGTGGTAAGAATGGTACAAGAAATCTATCTGTGTCTTCTACAGAAATCATTCTTACTTCTAATTTGGTAGTCATGAGAAATCCTTGATTCTTCAGTCCACTAAACAAGGTAAGGGAAAATTATTATAGACAATTATTTATTGCTATATAGCAATAAAATATGGTAATATAGTTCTTTACACTGTGTACCAATCACATGCTTGATCAAGACTACTGTTTCTGGAAAATAGTAACCTGCCTTGTTAGGCTGTTAATGTTTTTGGCTAATTATATAAAGAAGTTCATACATATATATATATGAACTTCTTTGTATATACCATGTTATTTCCTCTAGCTACACCATTGCTACATACTGTGCATGTAGATGCCCCTTCTTCATACTGTTCACATATATCACTATGTATTCACACTTATTTCCAAAAGCGGCCACTGGAGAAGTGAGAAGGTGGTGGAAGGGGTGGCTGTATATCCATATTCTACTCAGTCTGTATTTAGAAAAGGGTTTGATTTCCTTGTTCTGGATTTAATCCCTGTATGGCTAGAGGGATCAGTGTCAAAATCTGACAGTATATTTTTTTTCATAAGACACTGTCAGATTCTGAACTAGGAGTATTTCCAGAAACTAACTGAACTCTTTTTTCTTTTAATAAAATACTGTGAATCTCTGGAGATAAGCATGTGACTAAATATGAGGGTTCTTCTTCCAGCCCAGCACAGTATGCAGCACAGCTCTGGCTCAGGGAGGATCTGCGGCTTTGGGAACAGTAGAAGATAACAAAGCTATTGTCTTGTTCATGTTGGGGATCATTGTTAACAGTGGCAAAGATGAGTTTCCAGTAATCAGTCTGTAGCAATAGTATATTGACAAGGCAGGTCAGAACAGGAGAGGAAGAAAATGGGGTTTCCATATAGGTATAGCAAATGGCAAACTTTTTTATTATAGATTCATGTAAGCTGTTCTCTTGGGAATGTCTCTGAGATGCTGATTCTTTGTTGGGTTTCACAAAGTCCCCACCTGTATGAGCAGATAAGAATGGAGCCATTGTAATGTCAACACAAAAGCAAAGTTGGCTTCATTTGTCTGCATAGTCATTGAGGCCTGAGGTCATAAAAATAAACAAAAAATTATTTTTTCAAAGTAAAGATAAGTTTATTTAAGGAGGAACAAAAATAAAAAGCGGTAACTCTCATTCTCTTCATTTTCACTTTAAAATAAAATTTTGTTGCATTTCAGAAACATTTTAATTTTTGATTAAAATATGTATTGGAGAATTTGAGTTCATGGAGAATTTCTTTATTAAAATTAGGTCTCCACTATAAGTAGCTTCAGTAAAAGTAAGAATGTAGATTATTTGAAAAATGTATTTTTTAAAAGCCTGGTGCTTTTATTATAAGCAATTCCAATCAGTTTTGTGTGTTGAATCTATTTTTCTTTTTTATTTTTTTTTTACAGGTCATCATTTGATTGATGTGATTGATTTCTATGAACTGCATTACAGCTGAGAGGTTATGTATGGCATTTGGCGCTGAGATTTAAAAAGTAATCATATGTTGCATACTATTTCTAAGAAATTGATAGTATCATAGTGTTATTTATTTCAGACTTCTCCAAGGATTTTCCTTAGTTTTGCTAAGGAAATATCTTCCAATTAAAAAGCATAATAGAAAAAAAAAATTCTGTCTTAAAATAGGCATGTTTAATATATATTATATATATATTGGTTTTATATACATTGAAATCATGTTAGAAAGGAAGTTTGTTTGTATCAAATAATTCAACTGTAACATCAAGCGTTAAAGGCAGTAAACTTTTGCTTT
The DNA here is from genome assembly GCF_009873245.2 of Balaenoptera musculus. Classification (NCBI taxonomy): domain Eukaryota; kingdom Metazoa; phylum Chordata; class Mammalia; order Artiodactyla; family Balaenopteridae; genus Balaenoptera; species Balaenoptera musculus. Next base: position 34,635,571 of record NC_045802.1, on the reverse strand, counting down.
TATGTATTTTTCGACTTTGGTTGACTAGGAGGTCAAATGGACTCAGTAGTACAGCTGCCCTGGGATCTACCAGTGCCAGCTCTTTTAAAATCCAGAACATGGTCTCAAATTGTAATAAAATCCTTCACTGAAAAGATGTCCTTCAAAATAAATAGTCTCTTGCTATAACTATGTTTTCATTAAAAAGTAAAATGTTCATTTTTAAAGGGGAATATTTAATTTTTTTAAACGTGTTTTGCTGATCAGAACATACACCCTTCATAAAAATTTATGGATGTACATGGAAAACTAACTCCAAGATGTTGCTGTACTTTTGTGCATGAGCAGACTGCTGGCAGCTAATCTCCCTGATTATGCAAAGATGAAATTATAGCAAGAATTACTGACAGGCTGGTAGGTTTGGATTCCCCACTTCAAAAGTGGTGAATTGTTTCCTTTACGTTCTGTGACAAATGACCTACCTAGCTGTTTGGTTACGCAGAGAAGCTTGGAACAAGCAGAGAAGCTGACAGGACTGCTGATACTGGTGAAAACTGATGGTAAAAAGTAAAGTTCTACTAAAAACAGATTTTTTTCAGTATAATCAGATGAATATTCTTTGAGTTATAAATGTTCCATGAGCTGATTCTTGAAATTACTATCAAGTGTAGTGGTCAGTTCAAAGAACAACAAACAATGTATGCACTGTTGGTTTAGATATAATATGATCAGCATATACATTTATACGCATATATGGGTATGTGTGTGTATGTATATAATGACTACTAACAAAAAATTGAAATGAAAATGTCAACTGTGAACTTTTTTTTCCTTTTTGATCTTTGATTTAGGAGTAAATATAATAGTAATATATTATCAGGGGACCTCAATTACTTTCTCAAATTTTACCCTGCACTGTTAAATATGTATGTAGTGAGTTATTTATGTAAGGATTGATATTTCTGTTAGACTTCTTGATACCATTGTTCTTTCTTCTAGAAAACATTTCTAGATCAGTGTTTGCTTTTATTGGGTGTTTTACAAAATAAAAGAAATTGGTAAAGTGTCTTGATAAGGCAAGAGGTTCAGGAGACAGATATTAGGATAGATTTTAGGATGTCATGAGCACAATTGCCTGATCAATAGATGTAACAAAGCCAAACAAATATGAAGCAATTTTCATAGCTATATGTGCAGAGAAAATAAAAACCCAAACAGTTGCCATGTGTTCAAAGAAAGTAGAGCTTCTATGAGCATGAGAAAGAAACTTATTTCAAGGATTGACTGATTTATTATGACTGAAACCCAGCTTAATAAATATAAATCTAGTCTCAAGAAGCATCCAACTATATAGAATAGCCATGGAAGAATAGGGTTGTTCTTTCTGATCAAGGATTTTGGATTATTTCTATATATAATCAGAACAATCTGAAGAAATCTTACTCAAATCGGTTAGACCGCTGTCCTTGTATAGGTCAGAAGTCCTTTAGATTCTATAGATGTGCAAATGAAACAAGTTGCTTGGTTCAACTGGAAATTCTTGGAAAGTCTTAGAGACCACCCAGAGTGATGAGAAAAGTTGATCAACCATTCATTACTTGTTCATGATCCTAGCACTTGTCCTTTGAGGAAGATAGGACAAATATCATTTTCTCTAACATACAAATGATAAAATGCAAGTCCAAAATGGTGAAATGGTTGAGGTCACAGTTAGCTGGAAATAGGATGTGAATATAGCTTTTCTAAGTCCAAATCAAATATTCCTTCCATTATGTCAGACTGACTTGTAACTTAAAGACTTCTAGCGTCTTTCTCTATTTCTCTCTCCTTCATTTCCAAGTTTTTCCAATATTTTTGTCAATTTTCAAATTTCTCTCTCTTTCTCTATTATGAAAACAAATCTTTGACATTTTACCCTGTATGCCAATTATAATTTTAGTTATTTAGGCATTTCAGGATAATCATAGATTATATGATATCCCTCTAAATTCAGGAGTTTTAAAATTTAAAATTATATATCTTCACTGGCTTATACAAATGAATTGTGGTCAATTTTCTTGATTTATATATATATATATTTCTTGAGCTATGATTATTTAACACAACTCAATTTTGAAATACATAGAAGAGCTTTGAAAATTGCAGTTATCTTTTAAAAAGTTGATGATGCTCAGCCTTACTTGGCACGAATTACTATATGATCATCTATCTATCTCTGAAAAAATCTTTGATTTTCATTCAATTAGAAAATTGTTTACCTGGTGAAAAGTTTTTAGAAGCATCTACTCTTCAAAACTATTATGACTCTAGTGCAGTAGGTAAATATTAGCATTTACTAATTAATTCAATCAACTCAACAACTGTGATGAACATCATATATATAGATATTCTTTGTTCAAGCTGAGCCAGGGCTGTCCAACCCACCTCTTTTCACCCAAATCAACTCCTCACTTGATTCTAATTGAAACTGAACTGAATGCACAAATCAGAAAATCTTGTTTATTCAACCCCTTTCAGTTCTCATAACTGTAGTTTTCAAATTAGAAAGAACTCAAACAATTAGAAGAGCTTTATTCAAAATTACAAATTGTGTTTTCCTTGGATGTTGGTATGATTTGTTTCCTTTTACCCTCACTCACACAGCAACTCTGGTCAATTTAACACGTTGGTAAATGTTTATTCTTTATGTTATTTATCTAAAAAGCAAATTACATTGAGAAAATGGAAGATCTATGATATCCCTCTGCAGTTTAGTTGATGAGTTGCTGACAAATTTTCACACAATTATGCAGAATATTAAAATCCAAAGATTTCTGGTGTCCCTATCATACTACATCTTGTTCTATCTCCATAAATGGCCCCACATCTTTCCTGAGAGAAAACTGTAAATATCAAATTCTCACTCCTCTCTCAATAAACTTATTTATATTTTTAGCATCATTTCCTCCTCAGCAGTGTAAACAAAATTTCTCTTTAAGTCTGTTTCCTATAATAATTCTTTATATCTATTTAACTCTCTACTCCTTAGAGACTTGCTTTCTGAATTATATCTTTCCTCTCACGCTTTCAAATTTTCTCCCTCTCCCAAGTATCCTCAATTTGTTTATGTATCTTCAATATATAAATGACATAAATTCTCTATCATTTTAAAGCAAAGGAAATATTGCATGAGAATAAACCCAGCCTTTTTACTGTGTGTGGTGAAAACAGCTAGTTACCACAAAGAGTTTATTTCTCTTTTTTCTTAAACTTGTGTTCTGTTGTTTTATTTTCCAATGTTATATTTTCTCTTAGCACATTATCCATTATCAGAGTTTTTATTTCCATATATAGTCTGCTGCTTCCAGAATTTATATATATCTGCCAAAACATCTCTCAGGACCACACAAGTTTATCCATTTGCTTACTGGAATTCTCTATCTGGATATCCTAATGATACTCTACAATCAGTGCATACATAACAGAATTCATTATCTTTTCACCAAAATTCATTCCTCTTGATTTTTTGTTGTTGACCATGGCATTTACCCAATTGCCTAAATCATCCTAGACTAAGTATTCACTCTTACTTATTTCCCACCTCCATACTTCACCAAGATTTAAGCTCCTACCTCTTTTATATCTCTCCAATTCATCTTTTACTTTTGATTTTTTTGGCCTGAAGCATTCGGAGAATATACCTTCTGTCCTATTCTCCCCAAATCCTCCTAATTCAAAAAGAAATGATTGGCAAATTGAAACTAGTAATGTATAATGAAGAAAGTATAATAAATAAATAAAATAATGAAATAATGTATAATGAAGTTGAATTAATACAAGAAAAATGTTGGCTTTACTTTACAAAAATCAATGGTAGAATGCACTTCATTAAAGATAAAAGAAAAAATATGAATTTCTCAATAGATACTGAAAAAAGAATTAGATAAAATTGGATAAAATTCAAAGAATCAGATAAAATTCAGCATGTATTTATGATATAAAAAATGTGATCTTTCCAACTGACCCTATAACTGAGCCTTCAGAAGGACTCCCAATTTTGTATCAGTTCAGCTGCTTGTGGGTGGCCAGACACATAGTAAGAACCCTGAATCCTATTGCCTCACTGCTTTTGCTGTAAGATACTTCTGTTTCAGTCAGCATGAAATTTGGAAAGTTTAGCCATAAAGATTCTGGCAAGACAGGCAAAGAAAACAAGTTTGTAACCACAATAAGTGTCTATTCTAGGGAGGATAAATCACCTCCTCCTCTGTTATAGAGAGGGTATAATGAAATCAATCTTTCACCAAGCATTTGGGTAGTCTTCCTAGGATATGATGCTGTAATGGGGGCTGTTTTGTCTCTGCTAATTTCAGTGTCTCAGCAGTAGCAGTAGCCTGATCAGCCTCAGTGAGGGAAATCCCATGTTGCTGAATCCATGTATCACCTCTATCCTGATACCATAGCCACTTTGCTTAAGAGATTATTGAGCAAGCACTAGGGTGGTTGGGACAAGTTGTCTGGCACATGTATAATGAGTCACTTTGTCCACTTGATCACTGGTATTATTTTCTGCAGTGAACACCCTTTTGTGAGTATTCTGTGGGTCACGAATACTGTCACAATTTGAATGCATTCCAAGATACATGTGCATGTATTTCTTACCCCAACCACCTTGTACCAGTTCTCCAATATTTTTCCTTTTATGTTTGAGAAAATTCAACCAAATGTTAACTAATGCTCATTAACTGATTCAGAGTTATATCTCTGATTATCTCTCCTTCTAAGCAAAGTTTATGTATAGCTCTACTACTAGAAGGTCTACCAACTTAGTAGGGTTTCCTTCCCCACTGTCATTCATAGCCACTCTAAACAGGGCTGTAAAACTGCTCCTGACTGTGCCAACAAATCCTACTTAAACATCTGAAAACAAGACCTGATTATTTTCTCCTTTTGTCAACTTCATATTGATTTATTAAGCTACAGGCTTAGCTGCTGAAAAAATAAGAGCCCAAAATTAGTGCCTGAAATAAGAGAAAGAGAAAAGAGTCTTTCTCTCAAGTGTTAGAGCAGAGCTGGTAAAGTTGTTCTGACACCCTCAGCGTGTGGCTTTCATCTCCAGCTCCAAGGCATTTGTTCTAATTTTAATTACTTCCCACAAATGGAAAAGTGGGTGGTACAAAAAGAGCATATATCAATCTCTTAAGGACAAGAAGGAGGGCATCCATTATTTCCTGTAACATTTCACAGGCAAGAACTCAGTCATATACGTTTTACATAGTTGCAAAGAGTCTGAAATGAAAACCCTGTGGTTAGAAGGGAGAATGGATAATAGAAGACTGCTCACAATTTGCCATAGGATAGTTTAAGGTGTCATATATTATAACCAGAAATTCCACTCCAAAATGTATATCTTCTTGTATATATGATCCAGAAAACATCATCATGATCATCAATACTTATCAGCATTTAAAACTGTTAAATACTTTATTATCTCATTTAATCTTCATAGCAGCCCTACGAATTAAGTACTATTTTTTTCCCATTATACAGATGAAGAAACAGGAACAGAGATGTTAGCACAGTAAATAAGAGGAGAAATCGAATGGATAGCCCTGTTTAAGTCGTTTAATATAGGGGAATGTTCATAACGACATAACGACATTGGTTTATAATGACAAATTAAAGAAATGGAAAACAATTTGAATGACCATCACAGTAAAATGGATAAATAAGTTGTGGTATATTCATATACTGAAACCTATTGCCACAGTCAATATCACTGGCTATTTATTGTCTGCTAGAAGCTGCCTGTGCACAGGGCAATGAACTACATGCCGCAACATGAATAACTTAGGAAAATATTATTGAGGAAAGAAAAATCAATTGTAAAAAATATGTATAATATGACTCCTTTAATGAAAAATTCAAAATCAATCTAAACAAAATATATTGAAGAAATTAAAGATTCATGTTAAAATTATAAAGCAGAGAAAGTTATATATACAAAGTTCAGTATATGTTTGTGCTAATGAATAGAAGGGAAAGAGATGGGAGGTATTTCCAGGAGACTTCAAGGCTAACAGTTATATTCTACTATTTCTTAATCAGCACCTATTCTCTGTGCTTTGTGCATACTTTATGAACTTTATAGTGTATCAATTCAATATTTAATAAAAATAATTCTAAGAAAGTGATAATAGATCAAATTCACTAAAATTAAAAATATGTCCATAGAATTAAAAATAACAATATAGACTCCCTTTCATTTTTGTACAATATCATATCTTTTATCTTTTAAAACATAAATAATGTAGAAGATTGTGTAATGGAAGAACTTTAGAAATCAAGAAAATAGTGACATCTGTGATACTGAATTGCATGTGGGAATGAAGAATAAGAATAAATGATGACAGACAATTTAAACAACAGGTGAGAAATAAGGGGAAAAAATTAAAATAATTTAAATGGATAACTGAATGTCAATGAATTATTTGTTAACTTCAGTAAAGTGCATTGTTTATCCATGCAGAAATCAAAAGAAGGTGTTACATCATATCACATCTCTGAATGCTAGCAAGTCTAGATATTAAAAATATTCTGAAGAAAGCACTATATCCAAGCTATTGCAAATGAAGTGCAACATCTTACACCAATAGAGGAATTTCAAATACCTCACAGGAGGATCATTTAGTTTCTCTATAATTTCTTACAGGATAACATTCAATTGTAGCATTTCAATGTGTCTGGAAGAAAAAATAAGTTTTTTTCCCTTTGGTCTTAGCCTATTCCATTTGCAAGAATACACCTCCTGTCCATATGTTTATTCTGAGATTGGAGTAAACTATGTACAGGTGCTTTGGGGTGTATAATCACCAGCAGCAGGAAATTTTAAACACTGTGATGCATCAATCATTGTCAAGTGGAAAACTGTCCAATATTGTTAGTAAAGAGAGCACAAAAGAGGAAGAATGGATTAACTTAAGGAACCCCAAGTCATTTATCTAAATGATGTAAACATCGTTCTCTTCAGAGAAAAGCTTCAGCACCTCAGAGATAAGTACAATCATACACCAGCAGAGGACTTTGGATTAATGAAGAAAGAGAGCTGAGGTGCTCTGTCACTTCCTCCTGCCTTAGACACACACCCACCTAGAGGTACTGAGAATAAAGCATCTCAAGGCCTTTAAAGGATATATTTATATGATTTCATAGTTCTATCTAAGTAAGAATTATGAACAAAATAGCTCAAATTTATTAAGTAATAACTAAATGCCAAACATTTGACACAGAGTGTCTAAAAGTCCGTTCAACAGTTTTGCAAAGTAGGTATAATTATCACTACTCTAAGCGTAGTAAAACTGCAGCTGAACAAAATTGAACAATTTTTCCAAGATCACACACCTAATAAGTGTAGAATTTGAGCCTAGATATCTCTGACTACAGAGTCCGCATGTTTTCCACTACACCAGGCTGCTTCATGAAGTTGTACTAAGCTGTGAAAATTATTTTTCATTTGTTTTACACAGTACAGGATGGACACGGCATGTAAATGCTTTCCAAAGAAAACTCTTCAGCAGAAGATATAAAATTGGGTCTAATAACTGATATGTTGTCAAGCCACATGTAATATTTGTATAACAGAACTTGTCAGAAACTTACCAGAGATAATGCCAACCTTAAAATAAAGTGAAAACACCAAACATTGGTTTGGAAACTTGGCCTGTTCATAAATTAACTTGGTTGTTAAGGAGTTACAAGAGGATTAATGAATTAAGAGTAGGAAAAATAGTAACTAGATGGTAGCTAAAATCAAAATTTGAAATGATGAAACCTCAAATTACATGTACTAAAGTCAATGTTTTATTGAACAAGATATAAAATTACACATATTAGGCCTCACGGAGTAAAGGTATATCTTCCAAAGAATGCCTCTTGTAGGTCAAGGAAATGTACCTAAATAAGAGAAGAAATTTTAAAAGCAGAAATAAAATTGTGCTCAGACTAAGTCTAAGCCCATCAAAGACTTACAGAATTTTTGAGCTGGAAAGGCCTGGAGAGAACTTCTCTTCTGTATCTACATGCATAATTAAATAGCTGAGTAGATATGATAGAGATATTTGGTTAGTGCATTGCAATAAATATTTCCATGAAAAATGTGGAAATAAGCATTAAGAGGAAGTCATTTCCCAATGCACTGAACAGTTTAATAAACAAGACAGATTTTCTTTCTACTCTAAAAGAAAACTGCCTCTCTGATCAAAACAAACCACGCAAACACCTAAGAATTTACTGAGTGCAGTGACATTGCTGTACATATCTTATCTGACCTGTATCATAGAAGCTGCTTTAAAGGTTAATGACAAAAAATTTGTATTTCTCCTTAAATATGTAATAGTAACATTAATAAATGTAAATGATTTGTAAGTTGTTAGATATACTCCAATGTTTGTAGGCTGAAAAAGATTTTTATTCCCCAAAGCCTGGAAACAACCATTATTCCAGGCCACTATGTTCATTCCATTTAATTGTTCAGTCTTACCTTGCTCATTAAATTATGTTTTTTAATAAGACAAAGTATAGTGAACTTGTTACAAGCATAGTCTTTCCGATTAGAAATAAACTTGATGCAACGTTTTTTTCAACAATTACTTGGTCTCTCAAGTGTCAAACCATAATAAGCTAAGTTTTTTTAAAAAAACTATCAAACAAGGCCAAAATTAGAACTTACTTTTGGTGGTGTAAGGATGGCCCAATAAATAACATACACTTTTCCACCTGAACTCTCAGTCAGGAGAGAAAGAAAAGAAATTAGCATATGGAAACCAAAATACCTCCTTTATTTCTGATAAAACATATCTTCACAATTGTGATTTGTGTTTGTGAGCAAGTGGATAGACCTCCTCGCGTGAAACCTGAATCTGTCAGGATTAGACAGACTCTCTATCATACGTGCCTGACTTTATGAAGCCTACAGCAATGAACACAGCAGATCATATACTGCATGGTAGTAGGACCTCACTCCCAAGAAAGAACTGTCCAACCCAAGCATGCCCGATTTTACCAAATAGAGAAGTCACTCCATCCTCCCTGGTGATGAGAGTAAAAGAGCAAGAGAGACCAAGAGAATCACAGCAATATATATCCCTCCACAGGAAGGAAATGTTAAGTGTGGAAAGAAGAACCCCTTACCCCATTATTTCAAAGGAGTGGAGTTTTAAATCAGAAAATAAATGAAAAGCACTTAGAACATAGTCAATTTTCAACAAATATTAAGTGCTATTATTTTGTATATGATAATGCCCTTTATTCCATTTTACTTCTTTTTTTTCTGAATTTCTTTTTTTTTTTTTTAATTCTTATTGGAGTATAGTTGCTTTACAATGTTGTATTTGTTTCTGCTGTACAGCAAAGTGAATCAGCTATACATATACATATATATTTTCTGGATTTCCTTCCCATTTAGGTCACCACAGAGCATTGAGTAGAGTTCCCTGTGCTATACAGTAGGTTCTCATTAGTTATCTATTTTATATATAGTAGTGTACATATGTCAATCCCAATCTCCCAATTCATCCCATCCCCTCTTCCCCCTTGGTATTCATACATTTGTTCTCTATGTCTGTGTCTCTATTTCTGCTTTGCAAATAAGTTCTTCCATATCATTTTTCTAGATTCCACATATAAGAAATATTATACAGTATTTATTTTTCTATTTCTGACTAACTTCACTCTGTATGACAGTCTCTAGGTTCATCCATGTCTTTGTAAGTGGCACAATTTTGTTCCTTTTCATGGCTGAGTAATATTCCATTGTATATCTCTTAAAATAAAATATTTCTCCAACAATGCCTAAAATGGTGAATGCTGTAAAATTGTTCTTTAAGTGTGTAGACTATAGCATCTTGTGTGTTTTCTCTGTTTTCAAATTTCAGGGAATATTTTCCTCATTATCATTTTTAGAACCTCACTCCCTTAAGTAAAAGAAACCTCTATTACTACACATAATATTAGATTTACATGGCAAATTCTAAAATGCTGTTGAGAAAGTGATGAAACAGATACTATTATATCTGCCACACACACACTGTTAATAGGAGTTGTAATTATTTCTGAAATGCAATTTTATAATAAATATAAAGAGCTTCAAATTGATTTCAAGTATTTTAACTTGATAATTGTACTTATGGGAAAATATCTGATGAACTAACAAAATATTAAAAAATCATTACAAACCATAATTTTAGCTCAGGAATATTTTGAATACTAAAAAAAGAAAAAATAATGAAATTCTTTTAAAATATGAGAATGAACTAAATGATTCTGGTATACTTTTTTATGTAGCAATGAAAATTGGCTCTAATAAATAATTTTTCACTAGTAGGAAAAATACTTACGAAGTGAAAAAGAAGTTCATGAAGTTATCTATTTAATCATTGAATAAAATATCTTCTATATTTACTAAATACAAGGGACTGGGCTATTTTCTGGAAAGACTATAGTTCATGAAATATATAGATTGCTAACTTCATTGCATAGGGTTTGGGAAAAGGCCAGTAACAACTGAAAAAAAAGTAGACAACATAATTGTAGATTGTGATGCTGTAAAGATAACTAATGAGGGAATTCCATTTCCAGAAAGATGACATATTAAATGTCCCTAACAGCACCTATAAATGAAATAATCATTTTCTAGATAAGACATTTAATCTTACATGAAAGTAAGGATTCTGTAGGCCCCCCTCAAACAAATGGAAAGCAGATACAGGAAGGTGAGGACAAAGTTGGATTTTGCTTTAAAGTTTCTCTGGACCCTGGAGCCCTTGAGCTTCTTATTTATGACCACAAGGAATCAGAAGGTTCTGGAGGTAAGGTCTGAGACCACACCAAGTAGGGAATTTCCTGAAGCAAAAAGCTAAAGCAGAGAACTAAAAAGTCTATAGCTTCCAGAAAGTAAAACTTCTCACATAGAAAGATATAGAGGAAAATTTGACTATTTCTACTTTGGTACTTAGGGAAAAATGTTTTTAAATACCTTCCCCAAGAGAATCAAAATCACAAGTTCTGATTTTCACATGAAGTTTACCTCATATTTCTTGATAAAAAAAAAATAAAAAGACATAGAGGAAACTTTCTTGATTTCACCAACATAAATTCCACAAGCTAATTTTGTGGTCTGAAAAATCTTCAGCAGAAAACTTAATTTAATGTTGCACCAGGTTGGTAATGAGAATGTCTGAAACACACACACACACACACACACACACACACACACAGGTCCTCTCTAGAGGAACTCAAATTCAACCTAAGAAAATTTCCCTGAAATATAAAGAGCATTGAGCCCCACTCCCTGAGGGGAGCATTGGAACTGTGAGTGAGAAACAAACAAAAAATAATAATAAATAAGAGAAACATATCACCTAAAACTTCAAATACTGGAATTTTTAATGTAAAATGTAAAACAAATAAATTTTATATGTTTAAAGAAATACATCTATACTTGAAATTCAATCAGGGAATAAGAAACTGTGAAGAAAACCAATATATCCAACAAAAAAATACAGAAAATTTCTGTAAATGAAAAAAAAAAATGAATTAAAGAATCTGAAGATAGTTTAAGTGACAGATTAAAAATGTTCAGAAGCTTGCAATGGGTGTGTGTCATTCACAGCAAAAGGCAAATTTCTTACAATTGGCCCTTCGTGATCTGCCCTCATCTTCTATCCCTTTCTCCTACTACATGGGCTTTTTGCTGCTCAGATAACATTCCTGTTCCTGTCTTGGGGTCTTTTTCCTGGCCATTTCCTCAGCCTGAAGTGCTCTTTCTCCAAAAACCTGCATGGTAAATTCTTACCTCACAAAAGAAGGTGAGAAACTTTTTCAAATCTTCTTTTCAATGAGACCTCTATGACTACTATATTTAAAATTATAATCCCAACACCTATAATTCAGATTCCTCCATTCTTATTCTCCTTTATTTCACAGCAATTATCAACTTCTACATATTGTATAATTTACCTTTTATGTGAATTACTTGTTTTCAGTCTCTCCCACACAATGTGAGTTTCCTAAAGACATAACATTTTTAACTTTTATCCCAAGCCTTCAAAGACTCGATGGTCAATAAATATAATTGAAAAGAATGGTTTCAGTAAGCTTGCAGAAAGTTTGTTAGAAAAATAGAGCAATTTTTCTCTAATATCTTCCATTTTAGCTAATATTTGGGGAAAGTGAGGTTTAAGGAGAGAGGAAATGGCATACTTTTGAAAAAGTAAAATTACTGAGCAAACATAGTTGAACAGCAGGGCATTTGTGGTTTAATTATTTGAGGATTGTGATTTGAATTTAAAGTTAAATTATTTATCCCTATCTGAAATGTTCTTCAAAAATATTTAGCTCCTGGGGAAAATATATAAAAAGCTGTGGTGTTGAGTTCAGCCAGAATTGGGATATTTGTCAAGTAAGTGAAACAAGGATAGAGAGGTAGGAAGGGAATGAAAGTGTTATAAAGGAATAATTATAATGGTGGCCATGGAATTTTTAAGGGAATGGGTCCAGGATTGAAGGTCAGATTACAGGAGTGATGGAGAGTAAAAAAGGATAAAGTCAACAGGCTGGAAGTAACATCACATTTGTATATGTCAAATGCTCTTGGGTGCATGCTCACATACACACATACACATCAAACACTGTGAGAACTTCCACAAAACATTAGCATTGATTTATCTTTGAAAAATAAAACTCAAAAGGTATGTGTGTTAGTGTGGTGGTGCATATATGAGGATGAGGATATGTGTGGTTTTGCATTTTTCTTCTGTTGTGTCTGTATTCAAAATTGCCTACAATATTAATGAATTTATGATTAAAGGCAAATTGTCTTTTACTTACTTAAACTATTGCCTAAATATCAGCAATGAACAATTGGAATGTGAAATTTTAAACAATATTATTTACATTAACACACCCCAATATGAAATACTTAGGTATAAATTTAAAAAAAATATTTACCAAAGCTACATGAGGAAAATCACAAATCTCTGATGAAAGAAATTTAAAAAGCACCAAATTAATGAAGAGATATTTCATGTTCATGGATAGGAAGACCCAATATTGTCAAGATATCAGTTCTTCCCAACTTAATCTATAGATTCATCCCAATCAATCTATAGATACAATTCTAATAAAAATCTCAGCAAGCACTTTTGTGGCTATCAACAAACTGATTCTAAAGTTTATTGAAGAGATAGAAAAACAAGAATAGCCAATACAATATTGAAAGAAAAGAACAAAGTTGAAAGACTAACACTACCTGACTTCAATGCTTACTCTAAGTTACAGTAATCAAGACAATGAGCTATTGGTGAAAGAATAGACAACTAGATTAGTAGAATGGAATAGACAGCTCAGGAATAGACACACATGAATATAGTCAACTTATCTTTGACAAAAGAATAAAATCAATACAAAGTAGCAAGGATAGTCTTTTCAATAAACCATGATGGAACAACTGGACAAACACATGAAAAAAAATGAATCTAGACACAGACTTTATACTTTTCACAAAAATTAATGAAAACAAATAGTAGACCTAAATGTAAAATTAAAAAGATATAAAATCCTAGAATATAACAGAGAAAATGTCTAGATAAACCTGGGTTTGACAATTACTTTTTAGATACAAAACCAAAGGCAAAATCCATGAAAGAAATACTTGATAAGTTGGATTTCATTAAAATTAAAAACCTCTGCTCTGTGAAAGACACTGTCAAGAGAATGAGAAGCAAGCAATAGACAGGAAGAAAATATTTGCAAAAGACATATCTGATAAATAACTATTATCCAAAATATCAAAAAAACTCTTAAAACTCAACACTAAGAAAGTGAAAAACTTGATTAAGAAATGGACAAAAGATCTGAACAGACATCTCATCAAAGAAAATATACAAGTGACAAATAAGTATATGAAAAGATACTCAACATCATGTGTCATTAAGGAATTATAAATTAAAATAAAAATGATATACTACCACACACCTATTAGAATGGCAAAAATCCAAAACACTGACACCAAATGCTGGAGAGGAGGTAGAGTAACAGGAGCTCTTATTTATTGCTGGTAGGAATGCAAAATTGTGCAGCCACTTTGAAAGAGAGTTTGGCGATTTCTTACAACACTAAACATACTCTTATCATATGATCCAGCAATCACACTTCTTAGTATTTACGTAAAAGACTTGAAAACTTATGCACACACAAAAGCATGTAAATGGATGTTGCAGTTTTATTCATAACTGCCAAGGCTTGGAAGCAACCAAGATGTCCTTCAGTAAATGAAAAAATAAACTGTTGCACATATAGACAATGGAATATTATTCAGCACTAAAAAGAAATGAGGTAGCAAGCCATGAAAAGACATGGAGGAAATGTATTACTAAGTTATTACTTATTATATTTCTAAGCCAATCTGAGAAGGCTACATACTGGATGACTCCAATTATATGACATTCTATAAAAGGCAAAAAGTATGAAGACAAAAAATATGAAGACAGCAAAAAGTTCAGTGGTTGCTGGGGGCTGGGGCAGGACAGGGATTAATAAGTGGAGCACAGAAGGTTTTTAGGTCGGTAAAACTATTCTGTATGATGCAATATTTGTAGATACATGTCACTCACATTTATGAAAATCTGTAGAGTATAGAACACCAAGAGTGAACCATAATGTAAACTATGGATTTTGAGCGATAATGATTTGCCAATGTAGGTTCATCGATTGAAACAAGGGTACCACAACAGGTACAGGATGACGACAGTGGGGGAGACTGTGCATGTGTAGAGGCAGACAGTATATCCGTGCTCTCTGGGCTTTCCACTCAATTTTGCTGTGAACCTAAACTGCTCTAAAAAGCAAAGACTATTAAAAACATAAAATATTAAATTTAATTTGATATATTTCTACTGCTTTTTTTTCTTTAAAACAATAACATGTATAATGTAATTTCATCATTTTACTTTTTAAATTTATATTTATTTCCACTTATCTTGACCTCCAAGCAGGAAAAATAACCTTAGACTCCATGTCAAATTAATTATTAATTTTCCAGCAATAATTAGTACCAATTAGTCTTTGATGTTTCAGAAAAAATCTGTTTTGATTAAACTTTCACCCTTTCTGCCATATTCTCCACCCTCTCCTTCAATGGGAAAATAATTCATGAGAATTTTACTGTAATAGTATCAATTTTAACTTACACAAAAATCACTAAGATAATATACAAAATATAATTTCTTTTTTCCCTGATATTTTAAATTGATGGTTCTCTCTCCCTTTCTCTGTTTTCTATTAAAACATTACAAAAATCACCCAGAAGTCAGTCCTTTCTACCATCTTTTGTTGTACAGTTTTCCCATGACACTTTAATAGACGGATTATAATTGTAACTCATGCCCTGGTCCATTTAATGAGATTGTTGCTATTGCTAGTTCAAGATATTTTTAAAATTTCTGTACAACTTTGTAGTCCATTAAAAACCTGCTACTAACTTCATAACTGGGGACGGGACGAGGCGTGCTTAAATACTTGCAGGCTAGTAAGGGAGAATGGATCATTTTGAATTATATGCCATATGCCAAGGCCTTTATTTAGTATGCTCAAAAAAGTATTCATTAAAGATAAATGCTCCACAGAGCTAGAAAGATTTTCATCCGATAAAGTCTTGTCTGCACAATACAGAACAGGTGATCAGGATGGTGTGACACTGATGTTTCTCATATTTGTTTTCTGTCATGCTGAAAATGTATTCTACTCTGCTTGTTTCTCAAAAAACGGGCAATCTGTATCATCAAAAGAATTCACATGATAATTAAACAGCTGTATATGTCATTATATCTTCTACTTTCATTTCGAATTATGAAGAAAATATTGTCTTGAACCAATAATAGGATTTAAGTAATGGCGAGAAAAATTATTTCTACTTCCTGTTGTAGCCATATGCTTCTTGTTAGGATTAGAGAAATACAATTATTCTTTCATTTATTCATTCATTGAATGCCTAGCAGCTGGGAACTTACATAATATGTTCTAGAGAATATAAAGAATGTAAGATATGGCACCTGATCTTGAAAGGTTCACAATCTAGTTGTATAATAAAATATCTAAAACAGATGAATGTAGATCACAAGGTTTGTACACATAAAACAATTCTTGAAGGATAAAAGAATTGTGCATAAAAAGGAGATGGACATTTAAG
This sequence comes from Balaenoptera musculus, assembly GCF_009873245.2. Lineage (NCBI taxonomy): Eukaryota > Metazoa > Chordata > Mammalia > Artiodactyla > Balaenopteridae > Balaenoptera > Balaenoptera musculus. The sequence goes on along the minus strand of NC_045802.1, from coordinate 34,619,370 downwards.
ACAGAGAGGTCATAGCAAAGCACCAGCCAAATGTTCTGTTTAGGAAATATAAAATAGTTTCACAGAACTAGAACTTGTGTAGCATGAAAGGAAAAGGTGAGAAATAAAATGAGGTACAGATTGTGAATGGACTTACGTGCCAGATTAAGAACTCTTCTCTAGGCAATACATGGTCTCTGGATGATTTTAAGCAAAGTAGAGTTTGTGCATTTGAAACTATATATGTATTTCCAGGAGCTAATGCTGTATGAAACTTAAAGGATGTTCTTATGGTGCTCTGAGTCTTTTTAGAATAATTATTTGGTTATCCAAATTAGCTGGAGAAAAATAATGGAAGGCCAAAAGCTCACCATCAACCCATCTCTATGTTTTCTCTCTAAGAGACTGGTGAACAAGGCTTAAAAGGATTTATAACTAAGATGTTTTCTGTACAAGCATTGCTAGATAAACTACAGGACACCAGTTAAATTTGAATTTCAGATAAACATTGAATATTTTTTAGTATATTTATGTTCCAGATAGCTTATGGACATATTATACTAATAAGGCAATGTTTATTGCTCATATGAAATTCAAATTTAACTAAGCAACTCTACCCAGAATACAGTCTTAAATGGGTGAATGATGCCACCACCATGAAGATCCTAAAAGGTCCCTCATTTCTCTCCTTCCCAACCTAGGGGTAAAGTGTTAATATTTATGGGAAATGAGGGATACCCAATCAGTATCTAAAACCTGGAATATAGCCCCTGGGGGGAAGAATACAGATCTAGATGATTGAACAAGTTTTTAGTCTTCTATAAGTAGAGGCAATAATAACAACTCCCTTGCAGAAAAAAAAATTCAAGGCAAAAGGAAGATATACATATTCCTATATGAGAACTCCAACCTTTACTATGTGTTCCATATATAGCTTACATGTATAGAAATACTTTCCAATAATTTTTATTGATTATTTATTTGTTTGTTTATATTTTTGGTGAGGCAAGACAGTGATATATTTATGAATATAGACTATGGAACCAGACTGCTTTACTTGAATGTCTAGTTCATCCACTAACAAGAAACCTACTTTAGAGGATAGTCATAAGCATTAGTTATTACTAATGTAATAAGATGTAAAGATCTTAGAACAGTGCCAGGAACTTAAAGTACTCAATAACTATTAGGTAACTTATTAATGTATTGATAAATACATGAGCAACTAAACTGTTAGAGAAGGTAGATACCAAGAAAACCAAGCCCAAAACCACCTATGCTTGGACTATTTAGTAATGGGAACCAACAAGATTCTGGATTTAAATAAACAAATGTATCAGATCTTTTAGACACTTGATCTCCAAATTCTTAACTAATACAGAAATATTTTTATAAGTTCATAAAATTTATTTAATAAATAAGTTTATTTAATAAATTCTGTTAAAGCAATGGTAAATTGCAAAATAGTCTAAGATAGTGTAGTTGCTATCTTAATATTTAATACTAAATTTTGTCACTAAATAAAAAATAAATTTTTCCAATAATATTGTAGCCGTTTTAAAATAAAGCTTATGCTCATTTTAATAATATTCATTATTATTCATATATAATTCTGAATTATATATGAATAATATATAGTTATGTTTTTAAATTATATTAGTCATATTCTTCATATTCATAATTATATAATTCATTAATAACATTAATGTTTTAAAAATCATAAAGAAAAATATTTATTTTATAAGGCTAGTAGTATCTCAAACTTCGGGAATTCTTGACTTGGGATTATATCACACATCCATGTATATAGTCCACTGGCTCAGATGGTACTCCACATTAATTATATAAAAAGTTGTGATTAAATAGAGAGGTTTGAAAGGGCTGAAAAATCTGCTGCCGTACAAGAACATGGAACATGCAACAATTTTAACATCATTTTTTTCTTTTACTCATCAAAAGAAGTTCATTTAATCCCTCATATTTATTTTCCACGTGAATATACTTTTATTATAATAATGTAAATCAAGGGGTTAAAACCCACATGTTAAGAAAGAATCTCTTCATGAAAGTAAAGAATATCTACTATTCTTTCCTTCCTGTATACTAACCTCACCTTAATGATAGGTTTATATTTGTAGGTGTTATATATCAAAAATCCAATTTCTTCCATTTTGAAATTTCCTCCATCTTGTATTTTTCTTTGCTGCCCAAGTCTTCCAGATAATTATAGTCAACCTTAGACATTTTTTATCTCTGTTGTAAAGCCCTTGAACAGCCTTAGCCTCACTTATATATTCAGCTACAACGTTAAAACCTTGGCATTCAACTTCATCTCTGAATGCTGCTGCTTATCCTAACAGTTGCAGAGAGAATCATCTTAGATAGGGTATTTTTGTCAGACTCATGCCTTAAGCTTTTCTTTTTCCAAATAAGAATAGAAAAAAGAGAAAAAGGAATAGAATTTTCCTACAGTCCTCATAAGTGTGATCCAGTGATCCAAAACTTTCAGTTTTCTTCTTAATGAAGAATTGTTAAGCTGAGTGGATGGTATGGTGAATCGTTTTCATTTTTTCCTAATGAAGAAATAGTAAGCTGAGTAAGTAGACTACTTCTATTATAACTTTACTCCAATGCAAAATGGGTCTCTTGGCATTGGACTATATATAGTTCTTACTAAAGCTGGTGCTACTCTCAAATTATATCGTATGACCTCATTATTGCCTGAATAACTTCACATAACTTTTTCAGCTTTATTGAGATATAACTGGCAAATAAAATATTAATATATTTAAAGTGTACAATATGAAGATTTCATATACATATATATTGTGAAAGGATTTCTATAATGAAATTGATTAACACATCCTTCATCTCATGTATTTACCTTTTTCTTTGTGAGAGCACTAAAATTCTATCTCAGCAAATTTCAGTTATTCAATATTAGCAAGTCTAGTCACCATGCTATACATTAGATTTGCATATCTTATTCATCTTATAACTAACAGTTTGCACCCCTTATCAACCTCTCCCCCAGCTCCTAGCAACCACTTTTCTACTTTCTGTTTCTATGAGTTTAATCTTTTATTATTCCACATATAAGTGAGACCCTATAATATTTTGCTTAACATATTGCCCTCAGGTCGTCCATGCTATCACAAATGGCAAAGAGTTCTTTTCTTTTTTAAGTCTGCATGATATTTCATTGTATGCAGTGGCCAAGATGGTGAAGTAAAAAGACCTTGACCTCACCTTGTCCCACAGGCACACCAAAATTACAAATATTTATAGAGCAACTGTTGATGAGAATAAACTGAAGAATAGAAGAAAAGATTCTTTACAATGAAAGATATAATGAAGGAACCGCAACAAGACAGATAGGAGGCAAACAGATGCAGTATGGTCAAAACCCCACACTCCTGGACAGGCATCCCACAAAAGGGAGGACAATGGCAATTGCAGAGTTTCTCCACAAGAAGCAAGGGGTCCAAGCCCCACATCAAGTTCCCCAACCTGAGAGTCCTAGATCAGGAAGACAAGCTCCAGAATATCTGGCTTTGAAGGCCAGTGGGGCTTGCTTTCAGGAGAGAAAGAGGGCTGTAGGCAACAGAGCCTTTGTACTTTAAAGGCACACAGAAAATCTCACATGCTTTGAGACCCAGGGCAGAAGTAGTAATTTGAAAAGAGCCTGGGTCAAGCCCACTTGCTGATATTGGAGAGCCTCCTAGAGAAGCAAGAAGCAATCAGGACTTACCCTGGAAACATGGACTCTGGCAGCAACCCTTTGTGGGAGCTCACTTTACCATGTGGACACTGGTACTGGCAAATGCCACTTTGGAGTCCTCCCTCTAGCTAATTAGCACCAAAACCTGGTCCCACCCAACAGAAGGTCAGCAGTAGGCATAGGCACCCTTGCACTACCAGACATGCCAAGACCCAGGCCCAACCACCAACAGGCTGACACAAACCCTGGGACTCTTTGGGCTACAGCCTCACCCACTAACAGGCTGGCACCAGCCCTGGGACACCCAGGTCCTGCAACCAACCACATCAAGAACTAACACAAACCAACAAACTTACACCAGTCTCAGGAACACCCAGACCCCACCCAGACATGCTGAGACCCAGCCACACCCATCATCTGGCCAGTACCAAGACTGGACCTCCCTGGGCTGTGCAGCCAGCTGCACCAGGATGAAGCTCTGCCCACCAACAGCTAACAACATCTGCATTAGGAAAAGCCTAACTAACAAATGATCAGGGGCCATCCATGTCTACCAGCACACCAATGGTAGTCAACCCTGCTGCAAAAAAAAAGCCTCACACAGATAACATAGGCAGTACATCTAGACCATAGAGCTTTGGTGAACAGATGGAAGTATGTTACTGGGTTTCACAGGATATCTCCTGCATAAGAACATTCCTCCAATGTCAGGAAATGTATCCAACCTTTGTAATACATAGAAATAAAGACAGAATATTAGGAAAAATGAGGAGACAGACAAATATTTTTGAAACAAAGTATCAAGATAAAACCCAGAAGAAGAAATAAACAAAGTGGAGATAAGCAAGCTATCCAATAAAGAATTCAAGGTTATGACAATAAAGATGCTCAACAAATACATGAGAATTTGTTCCTTTTACTGATGAACATGGTAATGGATGAACATAGTAAGAAGATTAACAAAGAGTTAGAAAAAAATAAGGAAGAAATAAACAGAGCTGAAGAATACAATAAATGAAATAAAAAATACTCTGGAAGGAATCAACAGTAGATTATATGATACAGAGGAAGAGATTAGCAAAATGGAAGACAGAATAATGCTAATGTCTCAGGCTCAACAGAAAAAGAAAAAAGAAAAAGAAAAAAGATTTAAAACTATGAACAGTTTAAAAAGGACATTATATAGAGATCTCAGAGGAGAAGAGAGAAAGAAAGGAACAGAGAACATATTTCAAGACATAATAGCTGAAAACTTCCCTAACCCGGGAAAGGGAACAGACATCCAGCTTCAGGAAGCACAGAGAGTCCCAAACAAGGCCAACGAAATGAGGTCCACACTAAGACTCACTGTAATTAAAATGGCAAAAATTAAAGATAAGGAGAGACTATTTAAAGTAGCAAGGGTAAAGCAACAAGTCACATAAAAGGAAACTCATAAGGCTATCAGATGACTTTCTAACAGAAACTCTGTAGGCCGAAGGGAGTGGCAGAGGAGTGGCAAAGGGAGTGACAGGGCATATTTAAAATGGTGAAAAGGAAAAAAACACCCACAAACAAGAATATTCTATGCAGCAAGGTATCATTCATACTTGAAGGAGAGATAAAGACTTTTACAGACAAGCAAAAGCTAGAAGAGTTTGGCTTTACAAAAATATGTTAAAGAAACTTCTCTAAACAGAAAAGAAGCAGACAAAAATAGAAATATAAAATTCACAAAAGGGAAAAATCTCATTGGTAAAGGCAAATATACACTAAAGGTAGTAGATCAACCACTTATAAAGCTAGTAGGAAGGTTAAAAAACAAAATTTGTAAAATCATTTATATCCACAATAAATGCTTAAGGAATATACAACAGAAAGATGTAAAACCTGATGTCATAAATATTAACTGTGAAGGAGGAGTAAAAAATACAGGGTTGTTAGAATGTGTTCAAACTTAAGAGACCATCAACTTAAAATAATCATATATTTATGATTATGTATATATATGTATATACAAACAAAAAACATACAATCGCGCACACACACACACACACACACACACACAAAATAGAAGGGAAACCAAACATAACACAAAAGAAAAAAGAAACAAAAAAAGAGCCAAAAATACCTAGAAAACAACTAACAAAATGGCAATAAGTATGTAGCTGTCCATAATTACTTTAAATTTAAATGGATTAAATACTCCAAATGAAAGATATAGACTAGCTGAATGGATACAAAAACAAGCCCTATATACATGCTGCCTACATGTGACTCACTTCAGATCTAAAGACACACACAGATTGAGAGATGGAAAAGGTAAAAAAAGAAAAAAAGAAAAAAAAAAAGCCAGGGTAGCAATACTTATATCAAACAAAACAACTTTAAAACAAATACTATAACAAGAGACAAAGAAGGACATTGCATAATAGTAAAATAATCAATCCAACAAGCAGATATAACAGTTATAAATATATTTAGGAGTACCAAATAAAGCAAATATTAACAGACTTAAAGGGAGAAATTGACAGTAACACAATAATAGTAGAAGATTTTAATAACCTCCTTACATCAATGGACAGATCATTTACACAGAAAATCAATATGGAAACACTAGCCTTAAATGACACATTAAACCCAATAGATTTAATAGATACCTATTGAACATTCCATCCAAGAGCAGTAGAATATATGTTACATTATTTTCAAATGCACATGGAACACTTTCCAGGGTAGATCACATGCTAGGCACAAAACACGCCTCAGTAAATCTAGAATATTGAAATCATATTAAGCATCTTTCTAACTACAAGAGTTTAAGACCAGAAATCACAAATGAAGAAAACTGCCAAAAAACAAAACACATGTAGGCTAAGGAATATGGTACTTAACAACCAATGTTTCACTGAATAAATCAAAAAGAAATAAAAAATATCAGGAAATGAATGAAAAGGAAAACACAGTGATCCAAAATCTATGAGACACAACAAAAGCTGTTCAAAGAGGTAAGTTGATAGCAATGCAAGCTTACCTCAGGAAACAAGAAAAATCTCAAATAAACAATCTAATCTTACACCTAAAGGAACTACAAGAAGAAGAAGAGCTCAAAGTTAGTAAAAGGAAGAAGTCATAAAGATCAGAGCAGAAATAAATTAAGTATAGACAAAAAAAAAAGAATAGAAATATCAATCAAACTAAGAGACAGTTCTTCAGAAAGGTAAACAAAATTGATGAATCTTTAGCTAGATTCATTAACAAAAAGAGAGAAAGGGCCCAAACAAATAAAATCAGAGAAAAAAAGGAGAAGTTACAACTGACACCCAGAAATACAAAGAATTATAAGGAATTACTATGAAAAATTATATGTCAAAAAATGAACAACATAGAAAAAATGGATAAGTTCCTAGAAAGGTACAATTTCCCAAGACTGAATCAGGAAAAAATAGACAATATGAAAATGCCAATTGTTAAAAAACTCCCACCAAACAAAAGTCTAGGATCAGATGGCTTCACAAGTGCATTCTACCAAACATTTAAATAAGAGTTAACACCTATCATTCTCAAACAATTCCAAAAAATTTCAGAAGAAGAAACACTTCTGAACCCATTCTGGAGGATTGCCCTGATGCTAAAATAAGGCAAAGAAACCATAAAAAAAGAAAATTAGAGAACAATAACACTGATAAAATTAGATGTAAAAATCTTCAACAGAATAATAGCAAACAAATTCAACAATTCATTATAAGGATCATACACCACTCATGATCAAGTAAGATTTGATACGTGGATGAAAGGATGGTTCGATATCCACAAATTAAGCAGTGTGATACACCACAGTAGCAAACTGAAAAATAATCTATGATCAACCCAATAGATAAAGAATTTTTGACAAAATTCTAAGCCCATTTACGATAAAAACTGTCCAGAAACTGAGTACAGAGAGAACATATCTCAACATAATACAGGCCATATATGACAAACTCACAGTTAACATCATACTTAATGGTGAAAAGCTGAAAAACATTTCCATTAAGATCAGGAATAAGACAAAGATGCCCCTTCTCACCACTTTTATTCAACAGAGTATTGGAAGAAAAAGAAATGAGGCACCAAAATTGAAAAGGAAAAAGCAAAACTGTCACTGTTTGCACATGACATGGTACAATTCATGGAAAATCCTTAAGACACCACCAAAAACTAATAGAACTCATCAATGAATTCATTAAAGGTTCAGGATACAAAATTACTATATGCAAATCTGTTGCATTCCTAACAATGATTTATGAGAAAGAGAAATTAAGGGAAAAATACCATTTACAGCTGCATAGAAAAGAATAAAATACCTAGAAATAAATCTAACCAAATCTAACGTATACCATGTTCATGAATTGGAAGAATTAATATTGTTGAAATGACCATGCTCTCCAAGGAAAACTACAGATTCAGTGAAATCCCTATCAAAATACCAAAGGCATTTTTCATAGAACTGGCACAAATAATTCTAAAATTTGTATGAAAACACAACACACCCCAAATAGTCAAAACAATCTTGAGAAAGAAAAAAGCTGCAGGTTTTCTGTTCCCTGATTTCAAATTATGCAACAAAACCAAAATAATAACAGTATGGTACAGCCACAAAAACAGACGTAAAGATGAATAGAATAGAATAGACAACCAAGAAATAAACACACACACTTATAAGGTCATTTAATCTACCACAAACGATGCAAGAATATAGATTAGGGGATAAACAGCCTCTTCAATAAATTGTGTTGGGAAAACTGTACAGCTACATGCAAAAGAATCAAATTGGATTAATTACACATACCATGTAAAAAGTAAACTCAAAATAAATCAAACACTTAAATGTAAGCTCTGAAATCATTAAACTGCTAACAGAAAACATAGGCAATATATATATTTTTTAATTTTTGAATTTTATTTTATTTTTTATACAGCAGGTTCTTATTAGTCATCAATTTTATACACATCAGTGTATACATCTCAATCCCAATTGCCCAATTCATCACACCCCCACCCCCACCCCACTCGCTGCTGTGTTCCCCCCTTGGTGTCCATACGTTTGTTCTCTACATCTGTGTCTCAATTTCTCACCTGCAAACAGGTTCATCTGTACCATTTTTCTAGGTTCCACATATATGCGTTAATATACGATATTTGTTTTTCTCTTTCTGACTTACTTCACTCTGTATGACAGTCTCTAGATCCATCCACGTCTCAACAAATGACCCAATATAACTTAAAACTTTGGGGAGAGAGGAGAAGATGGTGGAAGAGTAAGATGCGGAGATCACCTTCCTCCACACAGATACATCAGAAACATACCTACACGTGGAACTGCTCCTATAGAACACCCACTGAACGCTGGCAGAAGACCTCAGACCTCCCAAAAGGCAAGAAACTCCCCATGTACCTGAGTAGGGCAAAAAAAAAAAGAAAAAAACAGAGACAAAGAATAGGGACAGGACCTGCACCAGTGGGAGGGAGCCGTGAAGGAGGAAAGGTTTCCACACACTAAGAAGCCCCTTCGTGGGCGGAGACAGCAGGTGGAGGAGGGGGAAGCTTCAGAGCCGTGGAGGAGAGCACAGACACAGGGGTGTGGAGGGCAAAGCGGAGAGATTACCGCACAGAGGGCCGGTGCCAACCAGCACTCACCAGCCCAAGAGGCTTGTCTGCTCACCTGCCGGGACGGGCGAGGGCTGGGAGCTGAGACTCGGGCTTCGGTCAGATCGCAGGGAGAGGACTGGGGTTGGTGGCGTGAACACAGCCTGAAGGGGGCTAGTGCACCACAGCTAGCTGGGAGGGAGTCCGGGAAAAAGTCTGGACCTGCCGAAGAGGCAAGAGACTTTTTCTTGCCTCTTTGTTTCCTGATGCGTGAGGAAAGAGGATAAAGAGCGCTGCATAAAGGAGCTCCAGAGATGGGCGCGAGCCGCGGCTAACAGGATGGACCACAGAGACGGGCATGAGATGCTAAGGCTGCTGCTGCAGCCACCAAAAAGCCTGTGTGTGAGCACAGGTCACTATGCACACCCCCCCTCCCGGGAGCCTGTGCAGCCCGCCACTGCCAGGCTCCCGTGATCCAGGGACAACTTCCCCGGGAGAATGCATGGCGCGTCTCAGGCTGGTGCAACGTCATGCTGGTCTCTGCCGCCCCAAGCTCACCCCGCACTCTGTACCCCTCCCTCCCCCTGGCCTGAGTGAGCCAGAGCCACCGAATCAGCTGCTCCTTCAACCTTGTCCTGTCTGAGCAAAGAACAGACGCCTTCAGGTGACCTACAGGCAGAGGCGGGTCCAAATCCAAAGCTGAACACCTGGAGCTGTGTGAACAAAGAAGAAAAAGGGAAATCTCTCCCAGCAGCCTCAGAAGCAGTGGATGAAAACTCCACAATCAACTTGATGTACCCCGCATCTGTGGAATACCTGAATAGACAACGAATCATCCCAAATTGAAGAGCCAGGCAATAGGGCTGTGCCTCTGAGGTGGGAGAGCCAACTTCAGGACACTGATCCACAAGAGACCTCCCAGCTCCACGTAATACCAAATGGCGAAAATCTCTCAGAGATCTCCATCTCAACACCAAGACCCAGCTTCACTCAACGACCAGCAAGCTACAGTGCTGGGCACCCTATGCCAAACAACTAGCAAGCAGGAACACAGCCACATCCATTAGCAGAGAGGCTGCCTAAAATCATAATAAGGCCACTGACACCCCAAAACACACCACCAGACGTGGACCTGCCCACCAGAAGGACAGGATCCAGCCTCATCCACCAGAACACAGGCACTAGTCCCCTCCATCAGGAAACCTACAAAACCCACTGAACCAATCTTAGCCACTGGGGACAGACACCAAAAACAACGGGAACTACAAACTTGCAGCCTGCGAAAAGGAGACCCCAAACACAGTAAGATAAGCAAAATGAGAAGACAGAAAAACACACAGCAGTTGAAGGAGCAAGGTAAAAACACACCACACCTAACAAATGAAGAGGAAATACGCAGTCTACCTGAAAAAGAATTCTGAATAATGATAGTAAAGATGATCCAAAATCTTGGAAATAGAATAGATAAAATGCAAGAAACATTTAACAAGGACGTAGAAGAACTAAAGAGGAACCAAGCAATGATGAAAAACACAATAAATGAAATTAAAAATACTCTAGAAGGAATCAATAGCAGAAGAACTGAGGCAGAAGAAGAAGGCTGTTTATCCCCTGTAAGATAAAATAGTGGAAGTAACTACTGCAGAGCAAAATAAAGAAAAAAGAATGAAAAGAACTGAGGACAGTCTCAGAGACTTCTGGGACAACATTAAACACAACAATATTTGAATTATAGGGATCCCAGAAGAAGAAGAGAAAAAGAAAGGGACTGAGAAAATATTTGAAGAGATTATAGTTGAAAACTTCCCTAATATGGGAAAGGAAATAGTTAATCAAGTCCTGGAAGCACAGAGAGTCCCATACAGGATAAATCCAAGGAAAAACACGCCAAGACACATAATAATCAAACTATTAAAAATTAAATATAAAGAAAACATATTAAAAGCAGCAAGAGAAAACCAACAAATAACACACAAGGGAATCCCCATAAGGTTAACAGCTGATCTTACAGCAGAAACTCTGCAAGCCAGAAGGGAGTGGCAGGACATATTTAAAGTAATGAAGGAGAAAAACCTACAACCAAGGTTACTCTACCCAGCAAGGACCTCATTCAGATTGGATGGAGAAATTAAAACCTTTACAGACAAGCAAACGCTGAAAGAGTTCAGCACCACCAAACCAGCTTTACAACAAATGCTAAAGGAACTTCTCTAGGCAAGAAACACAAAAGAAGGAAAACACCTACAATAACCAACGCAAAACATTTAAGAAAATGGGAATAGGAACATACATATCGATAATTACCTTAAATGTAAATGGATTAAATGCTCCCACCGAAAGACACAGACTGGCTGAATGGATACAAAAACAAGACCCGTATATATGCTGTCTACAAGAGACCCACTTCAGAACTAGGGACACATACAGACTGAAAGTGAGGGGATGGAAAAAGATATTCGATGCAAATGGAAATCAAAAGAAAGCTGGAGTAGCAATTCTCATATCAGACAAAATAGACTTTAAAATAAAGACTATTACAAGAGACAAAGAAGGACACTACATAATGATCAAGGGATCGATCCAAAAAGAAGATATAACAATTGTAAATATTTATGGACTCAACATAGGAGCACCTCAATACATAAGGCAAATGCTAACAGCCATAAAAGGGGAAATTGACAGTAACACAATCATAGTAAGGGACTTTAAAACCCCACTTTCACTAATGGACAGATCATCCAAAATGAAAATAAATAAGGAAACACAAGCTTTAAATGGTACGTTAAACAAGATGGACTTAATTGATATTTATAGGACATTCCACCCAAAAATAACAGAATACACATTTTTCTCAAGTGCTCATGGAATATTCTCCAGGATAGATCATATCCTGGGTCACAAATCAAGCCTTGGTAAATTTAAGAAAATTGAAATCATATCAAGTATCTTTTCCGACCACAACGCTATGAGACTAGATCTCAATCACAGGAAAAGATCTGTAAAAAATACAAACATATGGAAGGTAAACAATACACTACTTTATAACGAAGTGATCACTGAATAAATCAAAGGGGAAATCAAAAAATACCTAGAAACAAATGACAATGGAGACACGATGACCCAAAACTTATGGGATGCAGCAAAAGCAGTACTAAGAGGGAAGTTTATAGCAATACAATCCTACCTCAAGAAACAGGAATCATCTCAAATAAACAACCTAACATTGCAGCTAAAGCAATTAGACAAAGAAGAATAAAAAACCCCGAAGGTAGCAGAAGGAAAGATATCAAAGAGATCAGATCAGAAATAAATGAAAAAGAAATGAAGGAAACGATAGCAAAGATCAATAAAACTAAAAGCTGGTTCTTTGAGAAGATGAACAAAATTGATAAACCATTAGCCAGACTCATCAAGTAAAAAAGGGAGAAGACTCAAATCAATAGAATTAGAAATGAAAAGGAGAAGTAACCACTGACACTGCAGAAATACAAAGGATCATGAGAGATTACTACAAGCAACTCTATGCCAATAAAATGGACAACCTGGAAGAAATGGAAAAATTCTTAGATACGCACAACCTGCCGAGACTGAACCAGGAAGAAACAGAAAATATGAAAAGACCAATCACAAGCACTGAAATTGAAACTGTGATTAAAAATCTTCCAACAAACAAAAGCCCAGGACCAGATGGCTTCACAGGCGAATTCTATCAAACATTTAGAGAAGAGCTAACACCTATCCTTCTCAAACTCTTCCAAAATATAGCAGAGGGAGGAACACTCCCAAACTCATTCTATGAGGCCACCATCACCCTGATACCAAAACCAGACAAAGATGTCACAAAGAAAGAAAACTACAGGCCAATATCACTGATGAACATAGATGCAAAAATCCTCAACAAAATACTAGCAAACAGAATCCAACAGCACATTAAAAGGATCATACACCATGATCAAGTGGGGTTTATTCCAGGAATGCAAGGATTCTTCAATATATGCACATCAATCAACGTGATACACCATATTAACAAATTGAAGGAGAAAAACGATATGATCATCTCAATAGATGCAGAGAAAGCTTTCAACAAAATTCAACACCCATTTATGATAAAAGCCCTGCAGAAAGTAGGCATAGAGGGAACTTTCCTCATCATAATAAAGGCCATATATGACAAACCCACAGCCAACATCGTCCTCACTGGTGAAAAACTGAAACCATTTCCACTAAGATCAGGAACAAGACAAGGTTGCCCACTCTCACCACTATTATTCAACATAGTTTTGGAAGTTTTAGCCACAGCAATCATAGAAGAAAAAGAAATAAAAGTAATCCAAATTGGAAAAGAAGAAGTACATAAGTCACTCTTTGCAAATGACATGATACTATACATAGAGAATCCTAAAGATGCTACCAGAAAACTACTAGAGCTAATCAATGAATTTGGTAAAGTAGCAGGATACAAAATTAATGCACAGAAATCACTTGCATTCCTATACACTAATGATGAAAAATCTGAAAGTGAAATTAAGAAAACACTCCCATTTACCATTGCAATAAAAAGAATAAAATATCTAGGAATAAACCTACCTAAGGAGACAAAAGACCTGTATGCAGAAAATTATAAGACACTGATGAAAGAAATTAAAGATGATACAAATAGATGGAGAGATATACCATGTTCTTGGACTGGAAGAATCAACATTGTGAAAATGACTCTACTACCCATAGCAATCTACAGATTCAATGCAATCACTATCAAACTACCACTGGCATTTTTCACAGAACTAGAACAAAAAATTTCATAAATTGTGTGGAAACACAAAAGACCCCGAATAGCCAAAGCAATCTTGAGAACGAAAAATAGAGCTGGAGGAATCAGGCTCCCTGACTTCAGATTATATTACAAAGCTACAGTAATCAAGACAGTATGGTACTGGCACAAAAACAGAATTATAGATTAATGGAACAGGATGGAAAGCCCAGTGATAAACCCACGCACATACCTTATCTTTGATAAAGGAGGCAAGCATATACAGTGGAGAAAAGACAGCCTCTTCAATAAGTGGTGCTGTGAAAACAGGACAGATACATGTAAAATTATGAAATTAGAACACTCCCTAACACCATACACAAAAGTAAACTCAATATGGATTAAAGCCCTAAATGTAAGGCCAAACACTATCAAACCTTAGAGGAAAACATAGGCAGAACACTCTATGACATAAAGCACAGCAAGATCCTTTTTGACCTACCTCCTAGAGAAATGGAAATAAACACAAAAATAAACAAATGGGACCTAATGAAACCTAAAAGCTTTTGCACAGCAAAGGAAACCATAAACAAGATGAAAAGACAACCCTCAGAATGGGAGAAAATATTTGCAAATGAAGCAAATGACAAAGGATTAATCTCCAAAATTTACAAGCAGCTCATGCAGTTCAATAACAATAAAACAAACAACCCAATCCAAAAATGGGCAGAAAACCTAAATAGACATTTCTCCAAAGAAGATATACAGATTGCCAACAAACACGTGAAAGAATGCCCAACATAATTAATCATTAGAGAAATGCAAATCAAAAGTACAATGAGGTATCATCTCACAGCAGTCAGAATGGCCATCATCAAAAAATCTACAAACAATAAATGCTGGAGAGGGTGTGGAGAAAAAGGAACACTCTTGTACTGTTGGTGGGAATATAAATTGATACAGCCACTATGGAGAACAGTATGGAGGTTCCTTAAAAAACTAAAAATAGAACTACCATATGACCCAGCAATCCCACTATTGGGCATATACCCTGAGAAAACCATAATTCAAAAAGAGTCATGTACCAAAATGTTCATTGCAGCTCTATTTACAATAGCCAGGACATGGAAGCAACCTAAGTGTCCATCATCGGATGAATGGATAAAGATGTGGCACATATATGCAATGGAATATTACTCAGCCATAAAAAGAAACGAAATTGAGTTATTTGTAGAGAAGTGGATGGAGTTAGAGTCTGTCATACAGAGTGAAGTAAGTCAGAAAGAGAAAAACAAATACAGTATGCTAACACATATATATGGAATCTAAGGAAAAAAAAAAAAAAAGGTCATGAAGAACCTAGTGGCAAGACGGGAATAAAGACACAGTCTTTACTAGAGAATGGACTTGAGGATATGGGGAGGGGGAAGGGTAAGCTGTGACAAAGTGAGAGAGTGGCACGGACATATATTCACTACCAAACGTAAAATAGATAGCTAGTGGGAAGCAGCCACATAGCACAGGGAAATCAGCTCTGTGCTTTGTGACCACCTAGAGCGGTGGGATAGGGAGGTTGGGAGGGAGGGACATGCAAGAGGGAAGAGATATGGGAACACATGTATATATATAACTGATTTATTTTGTTATAAAGCAGAAACTAACACACCATTGTGAAGCAATTATACTCCAATAAAGATGTTAAAAAAAAAAGAAATGAAAACTGAGATATTTTGTAAAATTTTATGTAAATCACAAAAAAATTACATAAATTTATTACAAAAATCTTATTACGTGGCAATAAAAATTAGGCAATTCCATAAAAATAGTAACATTTGAAAACTTTAGTAAGAAGAGTAGCATTTTTTAATATATTTTTTTTCAAATCTCTTTAATTTCTGGTTTAAGAAGAAATAGGTAGATTCTAACATCTGATTCTCCATTTAAGCTGATGCAATAAGCATGTGGAAGTATATAATGAATAGAAATATATAAATAAACTCCAACCTCACACAGATATGTACTTGGAAAACGTAAAATTTTAATAGCCTTTTAATATAATTGAGAATATTTTTTTGATTCTGCACAAAATGTAAATTATGGTTGCTTTTCAAAGTTAGTTGCAATGTGAATCTGAAATCATGAGTGAACTTTTTGCTCTCTTACTCTAAAATCCATTGTTCTATCTTCAACTTTGGATGTATTGTTACCCATGCATCATTCTGAAGTATCATGCATTGGTCATTTGGAGAATTCAGTGCTGAGTTTTGGAAATCTTCCAAATGTCAACATGTATTATTTAAAAATATCAAGAACTCTATTTGCCAGTATTACCACCAACTTAATCAGAAAGGTCTTAAATAATAGAAAGCTAGCAAACGTCCAATGTTAGATACAAGTTTCCTAAAGTTCTTCTCTTTCAGGTTCAAATTTTATCATTGGCAGCAAACACCTTAAGTTGTTTTCCTAGAAGTGGTGGTCTCACTTTGTTATTTTTTGAGAAAATGAGTATCAAATACTTAAGTCTGACTACCCATATTTAGCTTATCAGTTGTTCTCTCAAATAAACGTGGAAAAATTAGCTAAGTCAGTGGTAACTGAAAAAAAAATAATTTAAGGTGTTTTCCCTGATACATACATCCTATTGTAGCATATAACAAAAGTGTTTTATGCATTCACTTTTTCTCTCACAGAATATTAAAAACACATTTACTCAAGGGGTGAGGTTTAATAACATTAAATTTTGTTACTGCTCTTTTGAAGATATTGTTAATTAAAACTTTTCTCCTGGAAAGACATGGCAGTGAAGAATACCATAAGGAGGGGCAAAGATGGCAGAATAGGAAGACCTGAGTTTACCTCCTCTCACATGCATACCAAAATTACAACTCTTTACAGAGAAATTATTGATGAGAAAGACTGAAAAATCAGCATAAAACATATTGTACAACTAAAGATATAAAGAAACAACCACAATGATATTGATAGGAGGGCCAGAGACACATCATACTCAAGATGCTCCCCTGTATGCAACCCGCAAACAGGATGATAATTACAATTGCAAAGGTTCCCCCCAAGGACCAAAGGGTCTGACCCCAACACCAGTCTCCCCAGTCTGGTGTCCTGCACCAGGAAGATGAGCCTCCAAAACACTTTGCCTTTGAAGGTCACAGGAGAGAGAGAAGGCTGTGGGAAATAGACACTTCACTCTTAAAGGGCGCACACAAAATCACAAATGCTCCAGGACCGAGGGAAGAAAGAAGCCTGGGTCCTGGGGCAGACCCAGCTGCTGATCTTGGAGAGCCTCCTGAAGAGGCAGGAGGCAACTGGGGCTCACCCTGGGGACATAGACACTGATGGCAGCCATTTTGGGGAGCTCATTCTATGACCAGGACACTGGTGTTGGCAAGCACCATTTTGGAAACCTCCCCCTAACTTATTAGTTCCAGCACCCATCTCCACACACCATCCTGTTGGCACCAGTACTGGGACATCTCAGGCCAAGCAACTAATTAGGTGGAGACAGAGCCTCATCCACCAGCAGGCCAACTGCCTTAAGACCCCCTGAGCCCACAGCCACCCAAGACCCAGTCCTGCACATGAGTGGGCCAGCACTAGCCTGAGACTATGCTCACCCACCAGTGGGCAGGCACTAGCCGCAGGAAAACCTGGGCCCTGGCCCCACCCACCAGTAGGCCAACACACCAACTCTGGAACACCCAGGGCTCTGCATTCAGAGACCTTGGGATCCAGCCCCACCCATCACTGGACTGGCATTAGCCCCAGGAACTGGCCTCACCCACCAGTGGGCAGACACCAGTCATTGGATCCACTGGGCCCCAATCCCACCCACCAGCAGGGAGACACCAGCCCTATGACCACCACAGCCTTGCAGCCTGCCATATCAAGATCCAGACCACCTACTAGCAGGCCAACACCAGCTCTTGTACAAATTGAGGCTCTTGGCCAGCCTAAATGTAAGACTGGATACTAGAAAACTCCTAAAGGAAAACAGGCAGAACATTCTTTGACATAAATTACAGTAATATATTTTTTGGATCCATCTCCTAAAGCAAAGGGAAAAAAAGCAAACATAAACAAGTGGGACCTAGTTAAACTTAAAAGCTTTTGTGTAGTAAAGGAAACCATCGACAAAATGAAAAGACAACACTAAAAGACAACCTACTGAATGGTAGAACATATTTGCAAATAATACAACAGATAAGGGTTAATATCTGGTTAATAACATATATAAACAGCTCATACAACTCAACATCAAAAAAATAAACAACCCAATTAAAAAATGAGCGGAAGAACTGAATGCACACTTTTACAAAGAGGAATTGCAGATGACCAACAAGCACATGAAAAGATGCTCAACATCACTAATCATCAGGGAAATGCAAATCAAAACCACAAGGAGATATCACCTCACACCTGTCAGAATGACTATCATTAAAAAGAACACAAATTACAAATGTTGGTGAGGATATGGGGAAGAGGGAATCCTCCTACACTGTTGGTGGGAATGTAAATTGGTGCAGCCAACTGTGGAAAATAGCATGGAGATCTTTCAAAAAACTAAAAATAGAAGTACCATATGACCCAGCAATTCCACTCCTGGGTATACATCCGAAAAAACCAAGAACACTAATTTGAAAAGATACTTGCCCCAATGTTCATAGCAGCAATATTTATAAGTGCCGAAATATGGAAGCAACCTAAGTGTCCATCAACAGATGAATAGATAAAGATGTGGTATATATATACACAATGGAATACTACTCGGCCATAAGAAATTTTGCCATTTGCAGCAACATGAATAAACTTGGAGGACATTATGCTAGGTGAAATAAGTCAGATAGAGAAATACAAATCTAAAAAATACAGCAAACTAGTGACTAAAACAAAAAAGAAGCAGACTCACAGAGAGAACAAACTAGTGGTTAACAGTGGGGAGAGGGAATGGGCAGGGGCAATATAGGGCTAGGGGATAAAAATAAGGGGTTTTCATGGGACTATATGAAATCATGTGTGTTAAACTTTTGAAAATTATAGAGCACCATAGAACTGGAAGAATCATTCAATACATAAAAGTTAAAAAACATTTATTTTATGCTAAAATTTATACTCTTTCTACTTGACAATAATGCCTCACATTGTACATTATTCAAAGACTTTGTTGTCTGTTTCTGCTACTAGATACTAAATTTCCTGGAGGTAGCAACTCTATATTATTTGGTACTATAAATAAAATATCAAGTACATTATTGAAGCTATACCAGGCTTCAAATATCTATATGTTTAATCAATAAATGAGTGCATTAATACATAAATCCATCAAAAAGTAGTAAGAAAGTAATGTACTCTAGCACAAATTCAATTTTCAATGTAGGTTACTAGAAAACCAAAAGAATTTTATTTACTTTAAGATATCCAGAAAAATTAAATTCGTGATAATTATCTCCCCATTAATCCTCCAAAATACATTAATTTGCCTTCATTAAAATAATTACTGACATTAAAACAATTACTGATAGGATATTTATAAGATTTGTAATAATATATAGTGTTTATATTTTATAAAATGTTAATTTATAAACTTATATGTTTCCATCCAATAAAATTTTAAATCTAAGTCCTAAACATTTTATTTTTGTTCAGAAATTTATATTTGTGAGCTATAGTAAGAATGGGGTTTATAACAAAGATAATGGCTATTTTGACCTGTAGTTTGTCATAGAGTAAGGAAAAAAAAGAATGGTACTAATTTTTTTTTTAGTATCAAGCAAATATCAACTCCCCAACTTTTATTAACACTCTATTTGGGGACTAACTTGAGAGATTAACAAATTTTCTCTAGGCCTTACAAGTTAGAGAGAGAAGATGACTAGATTTAGATTCAAGTTGACTTGGCCTAAAGATCTACAAGATAATGTGTCCAAAGGATGAGAAAAAGAAGAATGGAATTAAAAGAAGGAAAAATGTAAAGGAGGGAAATATAATAAAGAGATAGAAAGTTCAAAGGTCAAAATATTGTTTTCTACATTTAAACTGTCTGCTCTTTTAAAAAATTTTGCCAGTCTAAATTACCAACTTATTTGCATTGCATTCTCCCTAATGATAAATTAAATAATAATACCATTCTTAACAAAATAAGAAAAAAAGAAAAAAGAAAATAAAAAGGTGAAGGGTGACAAATGGAAAGGCAAATCTATTTTAATGGTTAATATCTCACTACAAACATAATTAAAGATAAAAGTTCTTTACATTCAGATGGCCCCCTGTATGTTACAGCTATAGTTCTTGTTTCACAATTTACAATATGAAGTTAGATAGGAGTCCTATCCATGGAGATGCTTCATTAGTGATGATGCAGTATGTTATGACACATACAAAATATAGCCCAGGAACTTGGTAGTACAGAAATACAGCAAAAATAGTCAAATCAGAATTATTTTATCCACTTTTCTTTATTAGTATTACTAATTTACTTCAACCACCATAAATAGCATTATTTCCTCATCAGTATATTAATAAATACTGACATAATACCTGACTAGGGTAGAAAGTAAGAAGTATTTTGTCAGCATTCTGGAATTGGTAAAATACTGACAGATACGTAAAGTGAAATTACTAAAATTATGTTTAAATTCATCAAAATTCATTTTTCCAGTGAATATACTTAAATAAGGTCTGACCTGAGATTATCTGTTTTCAGAATAACAATGTTAACTGATTGTAGCCAAGTCCCCTCTCCAAAGAAATCATCAGGTCCTTTATAAAAAAATTTAATTGCTGTGAAATAATACTTAAAATGCAGTTGAAAAGAAATTTTATCCTCAAGCACTTTGGGTAAACTCTTAAGCTGTGGATTTAATTAGTCTTATAATACTCTTAAAGAATGAACATTGTGGAGGTTTATATTGTCTGAGCTTAAGTAGTATGAGAAAAACACTTGGACTATTATTTAATTTCAATTTAATGAGATAGCAGTTGGGTTCAGATTTTTATAGCATATTCCACTCCACTTTTCTTTGCAACTGAAGGCTTTAATAATGCTGATTTTCTTGTGTTATTTAAAAATATATTTTATTTCCAGTACTATATAAGACAAAAATGAGCTAATTAACTTTAATGGAGCCCATTATTAGGAAACAGAAAAGTCAAGTATCTAGATGAACTTGTTGAAAGTTGTATGCTCATTTTGTAATTAAAATAACTAGTCAAAATGCCATAGTTCCACTAAGCTGGAAATATATGCACTACATTAGAGAGAGAAAGACAGCATTTTCATGCACAGTCAGTTCAAGCATGTGTGAATAAATTGATTGATTAATGTAATCAAAACCAATGCAGTTAAAAAAATGATTCTAATCAGTCTTAACAGGACAAAAACTACAAAATATATTGACACAATTTTAAACAAAATGCAATACTTGTTGAGAGTTGATACACATAGATTTGGATGTATTTTGTGTGCAAAAAGAACAATGATCAGTGATGTTGTAAACAAAAAAGAGATACAAACATAATAGTTGAATCACCGACAGTAGCAGAAAAATAATGATCAATATAACCATGTCTTTTGGGTATCTGCAAGGGCTCCAAATAGTTGGTTTCAGTATTAAACAGCTGTGATTGGGTTTTATTATATGCTATGCACAAAATGATCTCACATCATCGTTTATCTAAAGCTCATGCTGTCATCCTTTTTCCAAAGTTTCCTGTATCTAATAACCATGTTTGCATTTTTCAGTTATACCATTTCACTTATAATAACAGTTTTCTCCTACGCTCAACAATGAGAATTTTATTTGGTCTTTGGTTATGTGCTTTATTGTCTTAACATAAAAAAGCATAAAATGGAATTTAATGTCTATAGTAGTTGTATATTTCTTTTTTAAAAGTTATATTTCATGATTTAGTCTGTAGAATTTTTTCTATAGAATCATATTATTTTTCTTTTAATTTCCTTTACTCCAAGGAAGATATTTTACCTAAACAGATGAAGTACTATTTAAACCCTTCTCCAAATATACTATTTAACTGTAAAATTAATATCTCTTTTAAAGTTATATGCAGTATGTTCTATATTCTATAATAAAAATAATCAAATTTTATGCACTGACAAACTTCATGTTCCCTGAGGTTTAATACATTTATTTTGTATAAATTTGAAACATTTTAATATATTTAGAGGTTAATATAGTTTTTAAAGGAATAGGCTCATTTCCATTGCTTTTAAAACTTAAAATTAAGGTAAACGGGAATTTTATTCTTATTAATTAAATTGTAGGAACTTATCAGTCAGCTTGAGCTGTCATAACAAAATTCCATAGACTGGGTAGTTTAAACAACAAAGATTAATTTCCTCACAGTTCTGGAGGCTGGAAGTCTGAGACCCAGCATGATCAAGTTCTCTTGGAAGCTCTCTTCCTGGCTTATAGACAGTGCCTTCTCACTGTGTCCTCACATGGAAGAGACAGAGCTCTTATAAACTGACTAATACCATCCTGAGGACCCCACCCACATCACCTCATCTGAACCTGAATATTTCCTAAAGGCCCCACCTCCAAACACCATCACATTGTGAGTTAGAGCTTCAACATATGAAATTTGATGGGCGGGGGGGAACGTAATTCAGTCCATAGCATTAAGTTTTATATTCAGAACTCTCAAATCTGAAACAGGTATAAGAAATATATGTAAAAGACCAAAGGGTTAAAAATTTGCCTTCAAATGACTATCATGTAATCCATAAGCACCATACAAAGAAAGTAGCTGGGGAAAAAGAGTTGTTTACATCAAAATCTATAGAAATTCCAAAAAATTTAAATCATTATAATGCCTACATTTACATACCATTTTATTCATATCAAAGTGCTTTCAAAGATATTGTAATTTTTACATATCTAAAGTGACAAGCCTGCTTTAGACTTCTTCATTTTTTTTATTGATATTCACATTAAAAAAGTCTGTTTCTTAGGATTATAATGTTGTTTGTGGTTACCTAAGTTCCAAAGAAATAAGTAGACAAGTCCCCTGCTCTGAATCTTTGCTGTTTCAAAGCTGACATTAATATAACCTGTCATATTAAAGGACATTTTGAGTTGAGATGAAAACAGCCAAGTCATCGTCTTACTAAATATCTCCCAACATAATCCTCTCTCTTGCGCAGGTGACAAACTGAACTGAAGTTCCAGTTCTGAACAGAGGCCTATTCTTCATGACATATAGGTCAAAATGATAATTTTTACCTAAAAATTCACACTTTACACAAAATATTAGTCTCTGTTTCTTTCATGGTTATTTTATTTGATGTATTTCTGTGGAGGCTTAATATCCCTTGAAGGAGTACATGTGCATTTCCATTTCTTTATATCTGAATAATTTAAATATTTATAGGCAGAATGAAAATTGGCAAATACAAATAATCAGCCTTAAACAATATTAAATTTCAATAAGTCACACATGTGGATTTTCTTCAGCTGCTCTTCACAGATTCTGTACTTACCATTGTCAGCAAACACTTTATTAGTATAAATTATTTTACATCAGTGACTCTCTTTACCATAGGATTGTAAATTTCTCTATGACTTGAAACTTTAATGCTCTCTCTGAAAAGAAAGGTCATTTTGGATACTTTTTACCATATTGTGATTCTGATGGAACTAGGAAATAATGCAATCCAATTAAAGAGACAAAATGATTGGAGCACGTATTTTAAAGGCTCTTGTGTGGAAGTATTAATGTAAAGAGAAGAATCATCATATTTCTTCCATTTATTTTCTAAGAAGGATTAAAGACATAAAGTAGCTGGCTCATTTGAAAGTCATTCTGATTCTTAGAAAATGCATGAATCACACAATTTAATTTACAAAGTCTGAAATGCTGTCATGCTAATACTTTATAGAGGATAACCCTATTTCTAGATAAATAAAACTACTTAGAGTACATTTTGACTTAATAATAGTTGAGAAGGAGTAAAAAATCTAGAAATGTTAAGTTTACTAATTTATGTTTCTAATCAAATTGTCTTTAATCTTTGTTGTTTTTACAAGGTCATTGTATTAATAAATGGGGCAAGAATAGGAGGTAATAATTATTAAGTTAACTGCAAAAATGAATGAAATCGTGTGTCAAAAGCAACAGATTTACGCTTCTTGCACCCCTAGTGCATTCATGAAAACAATGGTTTAAAGATTATCAAAGTGGTCTTTTATTTTAGAAGATAGTATTAAAAGTGAGAGATTATTTCATTATATTTCATTATATTTTTGTATAAATAATAAAACTCGAATTTTGCCAAAATTCGAGTTTCTTGATTAAAATAATTATGTAGCTATTGAAGTGACTTAAATTGTCTTACTTCCCTTTTGTTTTGCCTGCCTCTGTCCTCCAAGCTCATTCGTTTTTATCATGAACACTCTCTTAGAGCCTCTTCCAGACTTGAAAGTCATGTAGGAAAGTGCATTTATTAAAGAAAGTAAGCAAGGCTATGGGATTTTCTTGGCAATTCCTGATCTGAGATACCCTGAGTGTAACACAGGTTTGGATGACAATTCGAGGAGTCAAAGCACTGCCAAACCTAATGTAAATGTTCTTATGTGGTTTTCAATTTATATTTAACAGATGTTAAATTATTTTACGTGAAAACAAGTAGGACAGTGTCAAGATAACTGCAAAGGAATCAGAACAGAATTTGCCATATTTTGATTATCAGAATCCTGACTGTGGGATGTGCCCGCCGTGTGACGCTGACCAGTTCATCTTGCCTCTCAAGCTGTTTCCTGGCCTGTTACATTGGGATGGAAACACCTAACTCATTAGATTGCTATGAAGATTGAATGGTACTATCATGAGGTTGCAAGGAAGAAGACACACACAAACACATGGATGGAAATAAGCAAAAACAAACAAACAAACAAAACCCCTTGCTGTACTTGAAAGCTAAATATTCTCATTTGAAAATTTTTAAAATAGTGCTCTTCTGAATGCCAAATTTTAAGCTGGCATCCCCCTATTATGTGCCTGATACTAAGAAAGGCTTTTGCATGCGTTGTGTCATTGAATTTTCAAATATGCAGAAACTGAGACTTTAGATATGCTAAGACACCTGGGACAAAACTGAGAAGAGACAGAGCCAACGTTCCTACAGCAATGCCCAACAAAAACAAGTGCCCTCTATCACTGTGGTGTATGGACTTTAATTAGGCAGTATGCAGTCTTGTTTTCAGCTATTAGCAATCACAAAAATTGCATCTCAGTGTTCTTTCACTGAAGTACTACAGTACCATAGAGAGTATACATGCACTACTGAGCATTAAATCTTACTACCTCAGATGTATATCAAATATTCAATTTTTATCCCCTTTAGTAACTGGTAAGCTGTGAAATAAAACAGTTTGGAAGTGTCTACATGGTAAAAAAAAGTGGAAAAGAAAATCAGTCAGAAAAATGTATTATTTTAACACTACCGAATTCCTGGTCTGAATCATAGAATAGATGGAATGCAAGGAAGGCAAATTATTTTATATTCTACAGAGTGTCCACATTTTGTGACATTCATTACTAATATGTACTTGAGTTAATAGTATAAAACTGTCAAGATTAAAACATGAATTATTGATCCCCTATGTATCCGTTCTAACAGTCATCAATTAAGGTATTGGTTTACAAATGCATTTTCCCTATGAATTATTGAAATTTTACAGGAAATTTTACATGCCAACTTTTGATCCTATGAGGGCTGAATAGAATTTATATTATCAACTCTGGATATCTAAAATACCTTAAAATTATTTGTTTAAGAGAAAAAGTAATGGCAGGCAAAGTCTAGATTTCACAGAAAGGAAAGGGAGGGGAGATGAAAATTGTCATGGCCCAACTCAGGTACCAGGAGAGTCAAAGGTCCTGAAACTCAGAATAAAGCAGGAGTGGTGTCAGGCAGCTTAATTTTTTATCACAATTTTTGGTGTGTTTTACAGAAAATCCTGTTTGGCTCATGAAATGGCCGGATCCTACTGGCTTACAACTTCACAGGTTTCTTGGACTCATCAGTGTTGCATGGAGGAAGCAAAGCATCCTTAGATTATGAGTTCCAGAATATCTGGCACTCTAAAATCACAAGCTCTATTCATCTGGCATATGGCTGGCTGGATTGAGGCTTCATCCTCAGGGACATTCCGTTTTCTCTAGAATTCCTAAATGAGATCCATGAGTTCAACTTATATTTTTCATTCCATTCTGGTCTTGCTCCTTTCCACTACTGAATCCATATAATTTTATTTCATATCATAGTTATTACATCCAGTCTTCTCTTATTTAGAGAGAGGGAAATGAGCTATTACATTTCTCCTTTGTGAGCTGCAGGCAACATTTTGCTTGAACAAAGTTGCCTCCCATTTCTTCAGGTGGTAGACATACTTTTCCTTCAAATGCCAGAAAAAATACAGCCTTATTATCCCTTTTGTATTGTATGTAGTCCTCCACCATTATTTCTTCTGCAGATATTAATTATAGTATCATTAAATTTAAATATTATTTCCTTCTTTCATTTTTTTAATATTTTGCTTTACCAGCTGTTTTCTCTTTTTTTTAACATCTTTATTGGAGTATAATTGCTTTACAAAGTTGTGTTAGTTTCTGCTGTATAACAAAGTGAATCAGCTATATGTATACATATATTCACATAACTCCTCCCTCTTGTGTCTCCCTCCCAACTTCCCTATCCCACCCCTCTAAGTGGTCACAAAACACCGAGCTGATCTCCCTGCGTAATGTGGCTGCTTCCCACTAGCTATCGGTTTTACATTTGCGTCTTTATTCCCGTCCTGCCCCTAGGTCGTGTATATATGTCCATGCTTACACTTCCCCCTCCCTGTGTCCTCAAGTCCATTCTCTAAGTCTGCATCTTTATTCCTGTCCTGCCCCTAGGTTCTTCAGAACCTTTATTTTTTTGATTCCATATATATGTGTTAGCATATGGTATTTGTTTTCCTCTTTCTGACTTACTTCACTCTGTATGACAGTCTCTATGTCCATCTACCTCACTACAAATAACTCAATTTTGTTTCCTTTTATGGCTGAGTAATATTCCCTTGTGCCACATCTTCTTTAACCATTCATCTGTTTATGGACCCTTAGGTTGATTCCATGTCCTGGCTATTGTAAATAGGACTGCAGTGAACATTGTGGTACTTGACTCTTTTTGAATTATGGTTGTCTCAAGGTATATGCCCAGTAGTGGGATTGCTGGGTCGTATGGTAGTTCTATTTTTACTTTTTTAAGGAACCTTCATACTGTTCCCCATAGTGGCTGTATCAAATTACATTCCCACCAACAGTGCAAGAGGGTTCCCTTTTCTCCACACCCTCTCCAGCATTTATTGTTTGTAGATTTTTTGATGATGGCCATTCTGACTGCTGTGAGGTGATACCTCAGTGTAGTTTTGATTTGCATTTCTCTAACGATTGGTGATGTTGATCATCCTTTCATGTGTTTGTTGGCAATCTGTATATCTTCTTTGGAGAAATGTCTATTTAGGTTTTCTGCCCATTTTTGGATTGGGTTGTTTGTTTTTTTGATATTGAGCTGCATGAGTTGCTTATATATTTTGAAGATTAATCCTTTGTCAGTTGCTTCATTTGCAAATATTTTCTCCCATTCTGAAGGTTGTCTTTTCATCTCATTTATAGTTTCCTTTGCTGTGCAAAAGCTTTTAAGTTTCATTAGGTTTCATTTGCTTATATTTGTTTTTATTTCCATTTCTCTAGGAGGTGGGTCAAAAAGGATCTTGATGTGATTTATGTCATAGAGTGTTCTGCTTATGTTTTCCTCTATGAGTTTTATAGTGGCTGACCGTACATTTAGATCTTTAATCCATTTTGAGTTTATTTTTATATATGCTGTTAAGGAGTGTTCTAATTTCATTCTTTTACATGCAGCTGTCCAGTTTTCCCAGCACCACTTATTGAAGAGGCTGTCTTTTCTCTGTTGTATATTCTTGCCTCCTTTTAAGTGTGTGGGTTTATCTCTGGGCTTTCTACCCAGTTCCATTGATGTATATTCCTATTTTTGTGCCAGTACCATATTGTCTTGATGACTGTAGCTTTGTGGTAGAGTGTGAAGTCAAGTAACCTGATTCCTCCAGCTCCGTTTTTCTTTCTCAAGGTTGCTTTGGCTATTCGGGGTCTTTTGTGTTTCCATACAAACTGTGAAATTTTTTGTTCTAGTTCTTTGAAAAATGCCATTTGTAGTTTGGTAGGGATTGCATTGAATCTGTAGATTGCTTTGGGTAGCATAGTCATTTTCACAATGTTGATTCTTCCAATCCAAAGACATGGTATATCTCTCCATCTGTTTGTACTGTCTTTAATTTCTTTCATCAGTGTCTTATAGTTTTCTGCATACAGGTTTTTGTCTCCTTAAGTAGGTTTATTCCTAGGTATTTTATTGTTTTTGTTACAATGGTAAATGGGAGTGTTTCTTTAATTTCTTTTTCAGATATTTCATCATTGGTGTATAGGAATGCAAGAGATTTCTGTGCATTAATTTTGTATCCTGCTACTTTACCAAATTCATTGATTAGCTCTAGTAGTTTTCTGGTAGCATCTTTAGGATTCTCTATGTATAGTATCATGTCATCTGCAAAGAGTGACAGCTTTATTTTTTCCTTTCTCATTTGGATTCCTTTTATTTCTTTTACTTCTCTGATTGCTGTGGCTTAAATTTCCAAAACTATGTTGAAAAATAGTGGTGAGAGTGCACAACCTTCCCTTGTTCCTCATCTTAGAGGAAATGGTTTCAGTTTTTCACCGTTGAGAATGAAGTTGGCTGTGGGTTTGTCATATATGGCCTTTATTATGTTGAGGTAAGTTCCCTCTATGCTTACTTTCCGGAGAATTTTTATCATAAATGGGTGTTAATCTTGTCAAGAGCTTTTTCTGCATCTATTGAGATGATCATATGGTTTTTCTCCTTCAATTTGTTAATATGATTTATCACATTGCATATATTGAATTGCATATATATATTGTGTATATTTGCATATATTGAAGAATCTTTGCATTCCTTGGGTAAACCCCACTTGATCATGGTGTATGATCCTTTTAATGGGCTGTTGCATTCTGTTTGCTAGCAGTTTGTTGAGGATTTTTGCATCTATGTTCATCAATGATATTGACCTGTAGTTTTCTTTCTGTGACATATTTTTCTGTTTTTGGTATCAGGGTGATGGTGGCCTCGTAGAATGAGTTTGGGAAGGTTCCTCCCTCTGCTATATTTTGGAAGAGTTTGAGAAGGATAGGTGTTAACTCTTCTCTAAATGTTTGATAGAATTCCCCTGTGAAGCCATCTGGTTCTGGGCTTTTGTTTGTTGCAAGATATTTAATCACAGTCTCAATTTCAGTGCTTGTGATTGGTCTGTTTATATTTTTTTATTTCTTCCTGGTTCAGTCTCAGAAGGTTGTGGTTATCTAAGAATTTGTCCATTTCTTCCGGGTTGTCCATTTTATTGGCATAGAGTTGCTTGTAGTAATCTCTCATGATCCTTTGTATTTCTGCAGTGTCAGTTGTTACTTCTCATTTTTCAATTCTAATTCTATTGATTTGAGTCTTTTCCCTTTTTTTCTTGTTGAGTTTGGTTAATAGTTTATGAATTTTGTTCATCTTCTCAAAGAACCAGCTTTTAGTTTTACTGATGTTTGCTATTATTTTCTTCATTTCTTTTTCACTTATTTCTGATCTGATATTTATGATTTCTTTCCTTCTGCTAACTCTGGGGTTTTTTTGTTCTTCTTTCTCTAATTGCTTTAGGTGTAAGGTTAGGTTGTTTATTTGAGATTTTTCTTGTTTTTTGAGGTAGGATTTTATTGCTATAAACTTCCTTGTTATATTTACTTTTGCTGCATCCCATAGGTTTTGGGTTGTTGGGTATTCATTGTCATTTGTTTCTAGGTATTTTTTGATTTCCTCTTTGATTTCTTGGTTATTTAGTAGTATATTATTTAGCCTCCATGTGTTTGTATTTTTTCAGATTTTTTCCTGTAATTGATATCTAGTCTCATAGTGCTATGCTCGGAAAAGATACTTGATAGAATTTCTATTTCCTTTTTTCTATACCTGCCCATCCCTACCTCATCTTCCAAGAAGAAGATAAACTTCAGGGTTCCTTCTCTTAAGGAGAGAGGGTCATGACAGAGCATAAAATGAAAGCATCTGGTGGTCTCTGCATGGATATTTCCCAAAGTTTATACCTGTTAGGGAGATTATGCTAGTTATATTTAAGGCAAGAAACCACTGGGGCAGAAAAATTGTCTCTGAGGAAAAATCATGATGAATAAGAAGAGTAGGAATGAGAACAGAGAATTAGATGGGATTTTTGGGGTGCAATACCATGCTTTCCTGGTTGGATTCTTGGGGACACATTAGATATGTGGAGTGTGAGAACAAAGGAGTCTTTAGACTACTTTCTGGGTTAGAGACCCAAGATGACAATAATACTGTAGAAGAAGGAACAATTGAGTGGAAGCTTGGCTCTGCACTGTGGGGTCATTGACAGCTTACATGTATCAATGAACATGTAAGGGGGCCAGATCTTCCCTGTCCAAGCACACTCATAGTCTTTGGTCTACTTGTGCTCCTAGGATTTTGTCACAACTCTAAGGAAAAGAGGGAATACAGCACAAAAATGATAAAGATTACACTTTTCCTTCCTGATGGAATAGAGATTCAAAACATAAATTGAGTTCTGCTGTAATAATATTTGTTCTTCTAATGTTTCTCTCTCTTTCTCTCTCTCTCACACACACACACATGATATAAACCTCTTGAAGGTGCAAACTGCATCTTAATCATTTTTTCTTTGCTTGTCTGATTTCATCAATAAATGGATCAGATGTGATAAACTGACTATTAATTATTAGTTGAGAAACAGATTTCCGTTATATGATGTTTCATGAACTATATTATTTGGAAACACCTTAAAGGTTTCACTTGTCCCTTACCTCTATTCTATGAGTCATTATTGGAAAGCACTTCTTTTAAATGTATAGTTCACAACTTCAGCACTTGGTTTCCAATAGTGCAATGAAATAAAGTACTGGAGATATTCTAAGTCACCTTCCTGAGAGTGCTTTAGAGAAATTGCTGATTAAACATAGAAAAGACTAAAAATATTTGCATCTATAAAGGAGATTGAGAAATGTACATATCTATTATAAATTAAATATATTTTTAGAATTATGGTTTTACTACTAGGCATTGATAAAAAGAATGTTTTAATTTTTTATAAACTTAACTATGATTCTGTAAAACCTCAGCAAGAACAAAAGTTTTAGTAATAGTTGATGGCTCCTAGAAGTTCAGAGGGTAATTATTAAAACGTATTTTAAACTTAAAATAGCTATTGAACTTTATACTTTAAGTAGTGTTATAAATTATAATCTGATATGACTTTTTTTTTTTTTTTGCTTTAAACTAAATTCTTAACCTATGAGTGATGGTGGCTTTGACCAGAACAATCTCAAATAGGCTTGAGGCTGTTTTATAGGATGTCTAATTCCCACAGGGGCTCATTGTAATTTCAACACTACAGTATGAAGAGCTGCTGTCACTGCTGCGACCCTCTGGGGTACTTTATTTTAACTTGACCTCTTGTCAGAAGAAGTATTCCACTCTCTTTTTTTCTCTTTAATAATGTGAGGTTATGTCTAGGGTACGTTGGCCTAATTAAAGCCAAAAGAATACGAGCAACAGCAGCTCTCATACATCTCTCATTTTGCTGAAGCTCTCACCTTTTCCACACCTTAAGTAATAACTGTTCTTATTCTCTTGTCCTACTTGACCACACTTAGTTATGTTAATAATCATTATTTATAAATTTCAAAAGATGTTTATAATGAAATTTTAAAGTTCTTAATATTTTTCTTCTGCGGTTGTTTACCATACAAAAAGATAAACTGGTGCCATGTGCAACTTGAATTAAATTAAGCGAAATAAATTTTACTTAAAACCGTGATTTATAGCAGAGAGACTTTACTTGTGATAACCATAATCAGAGTGATAGCCATAATCAGATGCTAGGAAAAATATAGTGGATTTTTTTTTTTTGGGGGGGGGTACCAAATTACTTTATTTGAAGGAATGATACTAAGGAAAGGACTTGTAGATGTTTTGGTACAACTTACAGAAAAGGTAAAGGTAACCCAAACATGCATGCACTGCCTTGGTGACCAGGGAAGTCACTCCTGTGGCTACGGGAAGCCAGCCTAAGGCTTAGCTTTCATTATCACTATTTCCCAGGGTGTGCTTGTCAAAGAGATAATGTGCCATGCCAGATTCGGGGGCCCCCATCATGCGCAAGTTGGTTACGTGGTCAATTTTTTAATGGATTTCACCTGCTCATTCAGGTAATGAGTCTCAATGAAGTCACACAAATGGGGGTCATTTTTCTCAGTGGCCAATTTGTGCAGTTCCAGTAGTGACTGATTCACACTTTTTTCCAAGTGTAGCACACATTCCATTGCATTCAACCCATTCTCCCAGTCATCACGGTCTGGTTTCTTGATATCCTGAAGAAAGATTCGGCCACCCCGTTGGTTCTGCAGCTTCATCAGTTTCTCAGCATGTTCTCTCTCCTCATGAGATTGGTGAAGAAAGTATTTGGCAAAGTTCTTCAATGCCACATCATCGCGGTCAAAATAGTACGACATGGACAGATAGACAGACGTAGGAGGCGTAGAGCTCCAGGTTGATCTGGCGATTGATGGCGGCCTCCGAGTCCTGGTGGTAGTTCTGGCGCACCTGCGAGGGGGACGCGGTCATCATGGTGGGCAGCTGAGGTGAGGCGGTGGCGGTGGCTGCGCGGCGCTGTAATGGCGGCGGGGACCTTGTGGGTGGTTGGAGGGCGCTGTGAGGTGGTGGCGAGGGCTGGCTCTGAGCGGCCAGCCGGAGCGGGGGATGAGCGCCTGGTTCCGTCCAAGCACTGTTGAAGCAGGAATCTGCAGCAACTCTCCGCGAGGACTGTCGTGGATTATTTTTTATTACAATGAAAAACGTATTAAATATCTGCTACTTATGATTCTACAGAGCTCTATGAAAATGATGAAAGAAATCACATATGCAACCCATAGCTTCAAACAGTTTACTTTGTGGTGACAACATGAATATGAAATGTCAATGAAGAATATAAGAGAACACAATTAACTGCTAAATTATCTGATACAGACAATATAAATATTGATTGAAAAGGTTTAAATCAATTCAATGTAACTGTAGTCCAGATGAGATTTGAGGCAAGCTTTGGAAGATGGATAGGATTAGAATAGACAAATGGAAAGAAAAGGACATTGTACATGAGAATAATGAAAGATCAAAAGTGGTGGGTCAGGTAGGAACAGAGCTGACTTAAAATACTGTGAGATGAAGAGTTCAGGTTAATTTGGAGGAAAGTGAAGTGAAATTATGGAAGACTTTCAAAACCATGCAAGGAAATATTGACTTAAAAAACTAATAATGAAAGATGACAGAATTGTTTAATGGCCTGATAGTAATAATGATGAAGTTGCTAGTAATAATATAGAACATTTGTACTACCTGCCAAGCACAGTGCTATGGTTTCACATAACCTCATTTAATCCTCATGACATCTTCTGAGATCAGTAAAATTGTCTTGTCAATTTTACAAATGATGAAATATAAATCGTTTTAGGTTATATAGACTCTAAGAGTTGGGATAGAGATTTCACACCAGATGTGTACTAGCACATGTAAATAACAACTAAAGTTCTTATTAAAACTACAGAAAAACTTACATAGAAGGTAATTTAGCAGAATGCACAAGAGAAATAAAACTAAACCTAAAATAATTTTATTTGGGTAAAATAAGACATTTTAAGAATCACACATGAAAAAATCATGGCTCATAATTTGTATGAATTTCATTGTAAATCAGTGTTTCTTGAAATGGAGTCCATTAGTTACTTTAACCTTCATGAACTTGGTTGCTCATTAGATAACCATAATAAAAATAACACAGCATAGATTATTGGGTTTATTTAAGCCAAATAAATCAGAGTATTTTGGCAGTCACAAGAAGAACTATAACATATACTAATAGTACCCACAGTAGCAAGCAGAATAAATACTTTCCCTTGTACACCTATACATTGAGACTGAAAAAAAAGATTTGAGTGAACATTATGGAGAACCAGATAACGGGTTTCTACATGCAGTTGATATGACTGCTACAACCCTGCCCATGAAAACCTGAAGCCTTAGAAAAGCTTGGTGCTTGGAAAATCTACCTGGACAACTGAAACCATTCTCCCTGTTCCTGGGGAAATTCTCATGTTTTGCAGAGGAAAAGTTTACCTTTGTAGATTTACTCATCTATGATGTCTTAGATCAGAACCTTATGTTGAGCGCAGGTGACTGGATGAATTTCCAAATCTGAAGGCTTTCATGTGTTTTTGTGAAACTTTGGAGAAAATAGTTGTCTATATGCAGTCTGACTGCTTTTTCAAGATGACCATCATCAAGAAGATGGCTCAATGGGGCAACAAGAGTATATGCTGAGCAGAGGGCAGATGTGACTGCTTGTTTTGTTCCGTCCTGTCTTCTGGGGGGATGAGCTCTAACTTCTCTTTTCTTTTGAATAAATAGCACTTAGGCTAAAAAAACAAACAAAAACGATTATATACTATATATAATTTTATAACTATATATATAATTTTGTAAGTTAATTTACACACAAACATAATATACATATATAACTGATCTAATTATAAGCCTACAACATCCTATTTCTCTGACTGCCTCCCAGAAGTATACATGATCCTCAGGTAGGTATAAATATTTCCTGCTATACTTTCACATTTTTAAAAGATAAAAATGTAATTTAAAATATATGTAATTGCTTTGGAAATTCAAGCTATTACACTAAATATATAATTTTGTAACAACTTTTAGTCTTAACATTATACGTTTGAGATTTTTCATTTGGACTTATGTAAATATAGTTCATTTTTTTACTGCTTTTCAATGTTCAGTTTATGAAAAACTCAAAGCTTATCTATATATTTCTCTACTAAGATAGAATTGGGTTTTTTACCCCTGTATTTTTAACTTCATCTTGTTATAGTCTTATTTTGCACATTTAATAGAGATACTCTAGGTTTTTGCCTATTAATGGAATTAATTGAACTGAAGGAAATATGTATTAACCTCTATTAGGCAATAAAAAATATCACCCAGTGTAGATCTAAAGTGTATGAAAGTTTCTGTTTATACTCTCGTGATAAAAATAACTACCCAAATTGAACATGTTTGCCACTGTAGATATGAAATGGTAGATCAGAGTTATTTGTTGGCCATTCAAATGAGAAAACTGAAAATCATACCATTATTCCATTTCAGCTTCTTATTTCTTAAATTAACTGTTTTCAACAGGGTTGTTTCTCTTTCATTTATTTTGATTTGGGAAAATTTATTATGTATTATGATTTATCAAAAATCTTACAGAAAATATAATGTAAGACTTGTATTTTACTTTTGACAGGTGTGTCAGGACTAATTACATCAAATATATTTGTAATGTAAAGTACAGTGGAAAGAAAAATGTTAATTTATTGCATAAAATTGTAAAGGCCAGACATCCACATTGTACCTACATTTTTAAAAAATTGAAGTATAGTTGACATGCAATATTATATTAGTTTCAGGTGTACAACTGGTGACTTAACATTTATATACATCACAAATTGATTACAACAATAAACCTAGTAACCACCTGTCACCATAAAAAGTTATTATAATATCATTGACCATATTCCCTAAGCTCTGCATTACATCCTGTGACATTTATGCTATAACTGGAAATTTGTACTCTTAATCCCCTTCACCCACTCCTCTGGTGACCACCAGTTTGTTCTCTGTATTTATAAGTCTGTTTCTGTCTTTTTGTTTCATTGTTTGTTTTGTTTTTGAGATTCCACATATAAGTGACACCGCACAGTATTTGTGTTTCTATGGCTTATTTCACTTAGTGTAATCCTTTCTAGGTCCATCCATGTTGTAACAAATGGCAAGACATCATTCTTTTTAAGGCAGAGCAATATTCCATGGTGTTTATAAACTACATCTTCTTTATTCATTCATCTATTGATGGACACTTAGGTCCACGGACACTTAGCCATATCTTGGCTATTGTAAATAATGCTGCAATGAGCAAAAGAATGCATATATCTTTTCAAATTAGTATTTTCATTTTCTTTGGATTAATACCCAGGAGTGGAATTGCTGAATGACATGGTAGTTTTATTTTTAATTTTTTAAGAAACCTCCATACAATTTTCCACAGTGGCTGCAGCAGTTTACATTCCCACTAACAGAGCATGAGGGTTCCCTTTCTTCCACATTATCTGCAACACTTGTTATTTCTTGGCTTTTTGATAATAGTCATTCTGGCAGATGTGAGGTGATATCACATTTTTTTAAAATTCAATATGATCCTTTATTCATAATTCTCACATGTAAATTTGGAAAGAATGCCTAAGTTGTTACTGTTTGTTTTTTCAAAACTAAGTGTTTCTAATTTTTGAGCAAACAATACTAGGTATTTTATTCTTTTTGATGCAATTGAAAATGGAATTGTTTTCGTAATTTATCCTTCTGATAGTTCTTCATCAGTGTGTATGAATGCAACAGACTTCTGTATATTAATCTTGTATCTGGCAGCTTTATTAAATTTGTTTATTAATCCTAGTAAATTATTTTTGGTGCAGTCTTTAGAATTTTCTATATACAGGCTTAATTCTTTTTATTGCACTTCACCTTATTATACTTTGCTGGTATGACATTTTTAACCAGTTGAAAGTTTGTGTAAGCATAACTTTTGTATGCCCAGGGAAAATAAAAAAATTGTGTGACTCACTTTATTGTGTTAGTTGCTTCATTGCAGTTGTCTGGAACCAAACCTGCAATATCTCCAAGGTATATCTGGAATCCTTTTTCCATTCCCTCAATCTGTGTGTGTCTTTAGATCTGAAGTGAGTCTCGTATAGGTAGCAATTACGTGGGTCTTGTTTTTGTATCCATTTAGTCACCCTATGTCTTTTGATTGGAGTATTTAATCCATTTACATTTAAACTAATTATTGATAGGTCTTTTTTTATTGTCATTTTTAAATTGTTTTCTGGTTGTTTTTGTAGCCCCTCTATGTGCTTTTCTTATTCTCATTCTCCTCCCTTGTGATTTGATGACTTTCTTTAATATTATGTTTGTATTCCTTTCTCTTTATTTTTTGTGTATCCATTGTAGATTTTTGGTTTGTGGTTACCATGAGATTCATATATGTCAACTGCATATGTAGCAGTCTATGTTAAGCTGATTGGCACTTAAATTGGAACATATTCTAAAAACACTACATTTTTTACCTCCATATTTTATGTTTTCGATGTCATATTTACATCCTTTTATTTTGTTTCACTTAGCTAATTATTTTAGATATAGACAATTTTATTACTTTTATCTTTAACTTTCATACTAGTTTTATAAGTGCAACCACTTACCTTTACCATATGTTTGTCTTTACTAGTGAAATTTTTCTATCATATTTTTTTTTTGTTTCTAGTTATAGCCTTTATTTTTCCATTTAAAGTAGTTCCTTTAACATTTCTTGTTAGACCAGTTTGGTTGTGATGAACTCCTTTAGCTTTTCCTTGTCTGGGAAACTCTTTATCTCTCCTACAATTCTGAATGATCATTACCAGGTAGAGAATTCTTGGTTGGAAGGTTTTTCCTTTTAGCACTTTCTTCTGGCCTACAATGTTTCTGCTGAAAATAAACTGATAGCCTTATGGGGGTCCCCTTTATGTGACTTGTTTTTCTTGTTGTTTTTAAGTTTATCTACCTTTAACTTTTGTCCTTTAAATTATGGTATGTTTTGGTGTGGATCTCTCTAGTTTCATCTTGTTTGGTACTCTGTGCTTTTTTTGACCTGAGTATCTCTTTTCTTCTCCAGGTTAGGAAACTTTAGCCATTATTTCTTCAAATAAGTTTTCTGCCACTTTCTCTCCTCTTTTTCTAGGACCTCTATAATGTGAATGTTAGTACACTTGATGTTGTCTCAGAGGTTCCTTAAACTATCCTCAGTTTTTAAATTCTTTTTTCTTTTTGCTGTTCTGATTGGATGATTTTCACTACCCTGTTTTTTAGATTACTCATCTGTTTTGCTCTGTATCCTTTAATCTGATGTTAATTCCCTCTAGTGTATTTTTCATTTCAGTTTTAATGTTCTTTAGTTCTGATTGGTTCTTTTTATATTTTATATATTTTTTTTGTTGAAGTTCTCAGAGTTCTTCCATTTTTTTCTCCCAAGTTCAGTGAGCATCTTTATGACTATTATTTTGAAATTTGTGTCTGGTAAATTGCTTATCTCAGTTTTGCTTATTTTTTTTCTGAGGGTTTGTCTTGCTCTTTTGTTTGAATGGTATTCTTTGGTCTCCACATTTTGCTTAACTCTCTGTGTTCATTTCTATGTAATAGGTATATCAGCTCCATCTCCCAGTTGTAAAATAGTAGGTTTATGTAGAAGATGTCCTTTTGGGCCCAATGGTGCAATCCTCTCTGGTCAACAGAGCCAGATGCTCCAGTGATGTCCCCTGTGTGGGCTGCATATTCCCTCTTGTTGTGGTTGGGCTACAATTGCTGTGGGTGCACTGGTGGGTGTGGTAGGGACCCCAGGGCAGCTAGTCCATTTGTGAGTTCTATAAGCAGACTAGTCAGAGAACTGGTTCCTGACCCAGCCGGCTGAGTGGTCTGGCCAAGACTGCTATGGACACCCTGTTGTGTGGCATTGGCCCCCCAGAGTAGGAGATGCTGTGGAGGGGCACAGGCAATGGTGGGGGCTACTCACCAGGTGGGGTGGGTTGGAAACTTCTTTGGGGGCCAGGTGCCACAGGCAGGTTGGGCAGGGCAGGTCCTCAAAAGAAGCAGGAACAGAACACGTGTTGTTAGCTAGGTTGATGGAGAATGACAAAGAGACAACTGCCAGTGACAGGCCAGCTAGGTGGAAGAAGAGTAAAAAGAAATGGTGCACACTAGCACTTCTCTCTCTGGAGAAAGTTCAACCAGATCCCTGCTCTTTCAGAACCTGCCCTAAAATTAGCTAATGACTGTCTTTTTCTTATGATCCAGGCACTTTTCAAACTGCTGCCTCTGAGTTTGGACTTGGAGCAAGTGAGTTTGTGTGTGAGACCTTCAAGAGCAGAGTCTGTTTCCTACATCCTTCCAACTCTCCTAGACATAAAGTCTGTTGATTTTCAAAGCCAGATGATATGGCTCTCATTTTCCTGGTGTAGGTCTCCCAAACTAGGGACCCCAACATGGGGCTCAGACCCCTTGCTCCTCAGGGGATACCTACTCAGTTGTGATATCCCTTCCACTTGTGGTTTGCTACTCTGGGGATGTGAGTTCTGACTAGGCTGCTTCTCTGCTCCTCCTACCTATCTTGTTGTGACCTTCTCTTTATACCCTTAGTTGCAGAAAATCTGTCTGCTAATCTTCAGGTTGTTCTCAGAGATACTTGTTTTATATGTTTTGGTGTGCCCATAGGAGGAGGTGAGCTTAGAATCTTCCTACTCCACCATCTTTATGCAGACTCCCATGGTAGTTACTTTGGATGTTATTTCAATTTAATTTTGTATTAAGCCTCTAGGCTATGCATTACTACTGACATTTTGCTGATGATGGCACTGAGGTTCAGAGATGCTAAGTAACTTGTCAAGGGCTTTGTATCTATGAAGTAGAGGAGAAATATCTCATACACATTTTATTTGACTCTATAGTCCATATCTTTTATAACAAAACAATAATCACACTTTTAACTCTTTAAAAATTATTTAAATAGATTAGTCAACTTGAACCCCATTTAATTATAGGAATAACTAGGGCATGTTTATTAACTTTAATGCATGGTATTACATATAAGTGGAATCTTTTCTTAAAAGTTGAACTAGTAAAAACAGAGAATAAAAAAATGGTTACCGAGGTCTCAAGGAGGGAAAATAGGGAGAGGTTAGTAAAATGGTATAGACTTTCATTTATAAGATGAATAAGGTCTGAGGATCTAATGTATAACATGGTGAGTATAGTTGATAACACTGTATTATATAATTGAAATTTACTAAGAAAGTAGAACTTAAGTATTCTCATTATATAAAAAAAGAAAGGTGTAAATATATGAGGTGATAGATGTATCAACTCAATGGGGAGAATCCTTTCACAATGTATATGTATATCAAATCATCATGTTGCACATTTTACATATCTTATGACATTATTTGTCAATTATACCTCAATAAAACTTGAGAAAATTGGAAAACAGGAGTTAGAAATAATTTTTCAAAGTTACTGGCAAAAGTGAAATTAGAATTTACATATTCTAACCCTTGTCCAATATTTCTTCCATTGAACTTTCCTAAAGCTTAAAATAGACTAATAGATTGACATAAATTGGCATCAGTGATGCATATACTAAAATATTGCTGACAACATACTTTTCACTAAACCTTGAATGTATAATATATTCTATGTGAGTGAATTATATTATTTAGCCTTGATACTAATATATTTGAACCTATATTATTAATGGTTTTTCTTAATGGGCATTATATGAATTATGTGTGTATATATATATATATATATATATATGTATCAACATTTACTTTAATTTCAAAGTGGTATAGAAATTTTGGCAAATACTAATTTTTAAATTAAAAGTACTCTTTTAACAAGAGAGCTTTATATTACAAGAGAAAGATTTACAAATCCGGAGATTAATGGTAAAAAATAAAAAGAATCAAATAAAGTAAATGAAAATTATATATGCCAGAAAAAAGAGTGTAAATTACTCAACTAAACCATTCTCATAGTTCAGATAAAATTCTGAGGCTCAAATAAGTTATGTGCTTTCCCGTTTATATAATGAGTTGATGGAGGATTGAGAACTTAGTCTTCTGCATTTTAAGTAAAAGGATCTTTTAACACATATTGGTTTTGCTTTGTTTCCCATTCAGCTTTCCCATACTGAGACTTGTATGTTTCTTAAATACTGTAGTATTATAACTAATACAACCAGCTAGTACATTTTCCCCTGGTTAAGTAAGTTGCATAAAATAATTTTCAGTGGCATGTTACCCACTCACCAGATCAGCCACTCTATGTTCCAAGATGTCTTAGGAACATTGGAAATTCAGGACACGTTAAGCCTTTAAATAGCACTCATACAAATAATAGAGTCATGGGAAATGCTGAAATGTTGCATATGGAAATGAGAGCAACCCATTTTCATTCTTGATAAAGAAAAATATTCCAATTATTGGGTGTGAGGTGGGGTTTACCAACTGAGTCAAATCTAACAGACTTGGATTTGAATCCTGACTCATCTAAATTGTTCTGCATCGGGCCATTGCTTGATTTTTATGTTGTTCCCTATGTTTATCTGTAAAACTGGGTTATTAATGCCTCCTTGCAAGGTGGCTGTAAAGAGATTAAATGACAGAACATATCTCATTAGTATAGAAATATAGTAGGTGCAGAACAAAGTAAGAGTGGGTTGTTTTTGTGAGAGTCTTGGAGCAGTTCAGATATTTCTTTCAACCTCTCCCTCAGTTGAAACATCATCTCTCTCTCTCTCCATTCCCTCTTGGCTCCAATTCCTTGATCATGCAAAGTTCTGATTACATTGTTTCTTATACTTAAGAAAATCACCCTGGCTATGATAGCTATTTAGCCTGTTTCACATGCAGAGCAAAAGAGACTTTCCATGGTATTGATATATGTGCTGCCAGGGGAAGAGGAGTTGGGTTTAGTTGCTTCTCATAACCTCTGGGTTATTCAAACACACCTCGTCCCTCAATATTCTAATAGTCTTTGATTTGCTAAAAGCAGCATATTTCAGTGCAATAATTTCAAATACTCAAAGCTATTTTTCCATTTTTTTCATGATACATTTTTTTCAAAATACCTTTCAAAAGGTGAGGACATATTCAAAGAGTATTCACAGATGACTGTTAGTTACTTTTTCAATTTTCTTGCTGCAGTTTACAAATACAAAAAAAAAAACAAACCAAAACAACTCTGGATTCTACTTTAAAAGTTGAGAAATGTATTGTTTGGGAGAGGAGTTTCATGTGCATTTTCTAATTTTTCACTTCATATGTTTCTGCCATTCAACATGTCTTGAGATTATATTTATTTTATTTTCATGCTCTTGAAATATGCATGTAATTTAATAAATATAACAGGTGTCTCTAATTGTAAATCCTTCAGTCACATTTTTTTTATTACATTTAAAAAATAATGCTTAGTTTAAAATGTATTTAATTTCACTAATGTCTTTTACTATTTAAAAGATGCATATGTAGGAGGTGACACAAAATATAAGTTATAACTTTGGTGAAAATATATCCTTGTCCTTCAATTATTTTCCACATGATATTATGTTTATAAACTAGGACATTGCTGATTAAGAATTTTAATTGGCAAGGCAATTCTCTATCTGAGAATACCATTTTTTCCCCAACCTTTGGTTTGAAAATCACTAAACATTTTTAGTTCACATTCACCACATCCTGAAACTCCATGATTATTTTGAAGGTGTGGGAGAAGCAATTTGAGGAAGTGTTATTCTGACCAAACTTCATCCTCATTTAATTTTGACACGTTTGAAGGCCTGCTTCATCTCTACTCATTTAAAGCTATTGGATTTGATTTGTATTTTCAAGCACGGCTCTGGAGAGTTTTGTTTTCAAACTCTGAAGAATAATCGAACCCACCAGACTTCTTTGAAAATCAACAGTAGACATAATAAAATCCTTCAGTGTCTCTCCACGTCCTTCAAGATAAAATCCCAGCTCCTTAGTTTGGCAAGAAAGCTCTCCCTTTATGACTCAGAAACAACTCAATTTCTCTCCCCCTGGAACAAGTCATTGCCTCAGCCACACACGATGACTTACGGTTCCCAAACACACAAATCTGTCTTCACTCCTACTCACAGTGCATTCTTTTTCCAACCAGTTTTATCCTATCAACTCCTCCTCATCAGTGGGGAAATTAATTAAAATTAATAAAGTCCTTTATGCTTGAATGCTGTAGCAAGACGGAATCCAAAGATGGTCACATAAAAATCAAGCTATGGAAACAAAGAGATCCCCTTCTCAATATTAAAATGGAACTTCATTCCAGAAATCTATGGGATTTCTGGGCACTTTCTCATCTAGAGTTCACACTGACCAGAGCTGTTTTTACTTTGAATCTTAAATGGATATCATGTGGTATAGTTGGTACTCAATATGCTTGAGACTGAGTACTTCAGAAAGTTCTATATTAAGAGCACTGGCAAAAACGCTCTAAATAAAAAGTTTAAAAAAAAAAAAAGCTGCAAATGGGAATGTATGAAACTGTGTTAACCAGTTGAGAACTATTATATTATTTGGATTAACCCACCTGCTCCAATGCTGATATGTAAAGATTCTTTTGTGAGATTTTGTTGTTGTTCTTTTGTTTTGTTTTGTTTAAGGGGTGCATGGAGGAAGAAGAAAAAACAATTAGACTGTAACAGTTAACGTTTCCAGCTCAGAGAGGGCAAAATTCAGGAAAGGATGGTAGTATTGAATATGGACAAAAATGGACAGATTTACAATATAAAATTTGAACTCTTTATTGATAGATTGATTTGAGGGAAATGAAGTAGGTACAGGAAATAAAGGTGACTTCCACATTTCTTGCTTGAGCAGTGGAGTGAAGGCAGTGCTATTTTCTGAGATGCAAAAGACTGAGACGGAAATTAGGATTTGGAGAAGAAAAGAGATTACAAAAATTGGAAGTGAGTTTAACCACTGTGAACAATGAGTATATCAATAAGCATAAGGAAAAAATAGTTCATAAAATGAATCACCTTTCTATAGTGCTTTATGAGGGCAATGCAAATATCAAAAATATTGCTATTGTGGAAATTTATCTCAATGGAAATCAAGAATTCATTTTCTTCAAAAGAGTTGCAACACCCCACCCCTTATTATGCCAGCAAATCATTTCAATAATTTTTGGTAAACTGAATTTTAACATAATCCCAGAACTTCCTATATGAATATCCATGTGATGTGGGGAAAAATAGAATTAATTTGGATCTAATAATTATAAAATATAGCTCCAGAAAATACCTATTAGTAAAACCATTATGCCCCTAAGAGTTTTGGAAAATTTCTCGCATAGTGCTTTTAATAATGCTTATATGTCTTTGGAAAGCAACATGTTAGATATTGGTTGTAGTCACTAGTAAAAGTTGTTGAGAAATTGCCAAAAATACAGAGCAGCTCATAAAAGGGAATCTTCAAATCAAAGTGACATGTGACATTTCGAACTAAAATTAACTGAAGTGGAAATTATGTACAAAGATTTTGCATATGACTTTTATCAACAAAATATTATTTTAATAATGAAAACAAGGACACTGTAAAGACAGAATAATCGAAATGGCATAATCTTAATGTCTTTAAACAGTGGTCTCCAACACTTTTGGCACCAGAGAC
This sequence comes from Balaenoptera musculus, assembly GCF_009873245.2. Lineage (NCBI taxonomy): Eukaryota > Metazoa > Chordata > Mammalia > Artiodactyla > Balaenopteridae > Balaenoptera > Balaenoptera musculus. The sequence continues at coordinate 34,574,719 of NC_045802.1, read as the reverse complement.
CGGTTTCATGGAAGACAATTTTTCAACCAACAGAGTTGGTGGGGAGATGGTTCAGGGGGTAATGAGAGCAATGGAAAGCAATGTGGAGTGGCAGATAAAGCTTCGCTCGCTAGCTCACAGTTCACCTCCTATTGTGTGGCCAGGGTCCTAACAGCCTGCAGACTGGTAGCGGTCCATGGCCTGGGGTTGGGGACACCTGCTTTAATAGATAGATGAAACACTGTACTGAACAGAAATGAGTCTATAAAACGGAGAATAACTATATTCTCTGTTACCTCATAAAGTACATAAATAACAAATTTTTCATTAATGATAAACTTTGAAAGTCATCTGAATATCCTTGAAGTAATTTCTGATAACCTGCTTAGTGAACCCATTTGTTGTTCCCTGAACAGACTCATTGCCTTTTCTTCTGGATTGGGTTTTTTAGCACTACTAGCTATATTTCCAAAATACTAAGAAATCTTATATAAATAACATGTCAGTGTTATTGTAAGTATATTTATAAAAATGCAATATGTGATGAGGAATTCTAGTGTTTCTCCTTGTCAAAAAGAATCTCTTCTAATAAAACCACCAATGAAGCACAGGTTGTTTGGGCTTTTTTGTTAGTTTTGTTTTTTCAGATCAATCTGACTTAAAAGAACCGAATGTGTTACACTTAACATGGACAGGGGAGAGGAACCAAGATGGTGGAGTAGAAGGATGTGCTCTCACTCCCTCTTGCAAGAACACCAGAATCACAACTAGCTGCTGGACAATCACTGACAGGAAGACACTGGAACTCACCAAAAAAGATACCCCACATCCAAAGACAAAGGAGAATCCACAATGAGATGGTAAGAGGGGTACAATCACAGTAAAATCAAATCCCATAACTGCTGGGCGGGTGACTCACAGAGTGGAGAACACTTATACCACAGAAGTCCACCCACTGGAGTGAAGGTTCTGAGCGCAATATCAGGCTTCCCAACCTGGGGGTCCGGCAACGGGAGGAGAAATTCCTAGAGAATCAGACTTTGAAGCCTACTGGGAATTGATTGCAGGACTTTGACAGGACTGGGGGAAGCAGAGACTCCACTCTTGGAGGGCACACACAAAGTAGTGTGCACATCAGGACCCAGGGGAAGGAGCAGTGACCCCAGGGGAGATTGAACCAGAACTAGCTGCTAGTGTTGGAGTGTCTCCTGCAGAGGTAGGGGGTGGCTGTGGTTCACTGTGGGGACAAGGACACTGACAGCAGAAGTTCTGGGAAGTATTCCTTGGCATGATCCTTCACAGAGTCTGTCATTAGCCCCACCAAAGAGCCCAGGTAGGCTCCAGTGTTGGGTTGCCTCAGGCCAAACAACCAACAGGGAGGGAACCCAGCCCCACCCATCAACAGTCAAGTGGATTAAAGTTTTACTGAGCTCTGACCGCCACAGCAACAGTCAGCTCTACCCACCACCAGTCCCTCCCATCAAGCCTCTTAGATAGCCTCATCCAACAGAGGGCAGAGAGCAGAAGCAAGAAGAACTACAATTGTACAGCCTGTGGAACAAAAACCACATTCACAGAAAGATAGACAAGATGAAAAGGCAGAGGGCTATGTGACAGATGAATGAAAAAGATAAAACCCCAGAAAAACAAATAAATGAAGTGGAGAGAGGCAACCTTCCAGGAAAAGAATTCAGAATAATGATAGTGAAGATGATGCAGGAGCTCAGAAAAACAATGGAGGCAAAGATCTAGAGAATGCAAGAAATGTTTAACAAAGATTTAGAAAAATTAAAGAACAAACAAGCAGAGATGAACAATACAATAACTGAAATGAAAACTACACTAGAAGGAATCAGTAGCAGAATAACTGAGGCAGAAGAACGGATAAGTGACCTGGAAGACAGAACGGTGGAATTCACTACTGTAGAACAGGATAAAGAAAAAAGAAAGAAAAGAAAAGAAGACAGCCTAAGAGACCTCTGGGACAACATTAAACACAACAACATTCACATTATAGGGGTCCCAGAAGGAGAAGAGAGAGAGAAAGGACCAGAGAAAATATTTCAAGAGATTATAGTAGAAAACTTCCCTAACATGGGAAAAGAAATAGCCACCCAAGTCCAGGAAGCGCAGCGAGTCCCATACATGATAAACCCAAGGATAAACAGGCTGAGACACATAGTAATCAAATTGGCAAAAACTAAAGACAAAGAAAAACTATTGAAAGCGGCAAAGGAAAAATGACAAATAACATACAAGGGAACTCCCATAAGGTGAACAGCTGATTTCTCAGCAGAAACTACCAGCCAGAAGGGAGTGGCATGATATACTTAAAGAGATGAAAGGGAAGAACCTACAACCAAGATTACTCTACCTGGCAAGGATCTCATTCAGATTCTATGGAGAAATCAAAAGCTTTATAGACAAGCAAAAGCTAAGAGAATTCAGCACCACCAAACCAGCTCTACAACAAATGCTAAAGGAACTTCTCTAAGTGGGAAACAAAACAGAAGAAAAGGATCTACAAACACAAAACAATTAAGAAAATGGTCATAGGAACATACATATCGATAATTACCTTACACGTGACTGGATTAAATGATCCACCCAAAAGACACAGGCTAGCTGAATGGATACAAAAACAATACCCATATATATACTGTCTACAAGAGACCCACTTCAGAACTAGGGACACATACAGACTGAAAGTGAGGGAATGGAAAAAGATATTCCATGCAAATGGAAATCAAAAGAAAGCTGGAGTAGTTGTACTTATATCAGATAAAATAGACTTTAAAATAAAGAGTGTTACAAGAGACAAGGAAGGACACTACATAATGATCAAGGGATCAATCCAAGAAGAAGATATAACAATTATAAATATATATGCACCCAACATAGGAGCACCTCAATACATAAGGCAACTGCTAACAGCTTAAAAGAGGAAATCGACAGTAACACAATAATAGTGGGGGACTTTAACACCTCACTTACACCAATGGATGGATCATCCAAAATGAAAATAAATACGGAAGCAGAAGCTTTAAATGACACAATAGCCCAGATAGATTTAATGGATATAGGACATTCCATCCCAAAACAGCAGATTACACTTTCTTCTCAAGTGTGCACGGAACATTCTCCAGGATAGATCACATCTTGGGTCACAAATCAAGCCTCAGTAAATTTAAGAAAATTGAAATCATATCAAGCATTTTTTCTGACCACAACGTTATGAGATTAGATATCAATGACAGGGAAAAAAAGTAAAAAACCCAAACACATGTAGGCTAAACAATACATTACTAAATAACCGAGACATCACTGAAGAAATCAAAGAGGAAATAAAAAAAAAATACCTAGAGACAAATGACAATGAAAAAACGATGATCCAAAACCTATGGGATGCAGCAAAAGCAGTTCTAAGAGGAAGTTTATAGCTATACAAGCCTACCTCAAGAAGCAAGAAAAATCTCAAGTAAACAATCTAACCTTTAAACCTAAAGGAACTAGAGAAAGAAGAACAAACAAAACCCAAAGTTAGCAGATGAAAGAAATCATAAAGATCATAGCAGAAATAAATGAAATAGAAACAAAGAAAACAATAGCAAAGATCAATAAAACTAAAGGCTGGTTCTTTGAGAAGATAAACGAAATTGATAAACCATTAGGCAGACTCATCAAGAAAAAGAGAGAGAGGACTCAATTCAATAAAATTAGGAATGAAAAAGGAGAAGTTACAACAGACACCGCTGTACTACAAAGCATCCTAAGAGACTACTACAAGCAACTCTATGCCTATACAATGGACAATCTGGAAGAAATGGACAAATTCTTAGAAAGGTATAACCTTCTAAGACTGAACCAGGAAGAAACAGAAAATATGAACAGACCAATCACAAGTAATGAAATTGAAACTGTGATTAAAAATATTCCAACAAATAAAAGTCCAGGACCAGATGGCTTCACAGGTGAATTCTATCAAACATTTAGAGAAGAGCTAACACCCATCATCCTCAAACTCTTCCAAAAAATTTCAGAGGAAGGAACACTCCCTTACTCATTCTATGCGGCCACCATCACCCTGATACCAAAACCAGACAAAGATATTACAAAAAAAGAAAATTACGGACCAATATCACTGATGAATATAGATGCAAAAATCCTCAGCAAAATACTAGCAAACAGAATCCAACAACACATTAAAAGGATCGTACACCATGATCAAGTGAGATTCATCCAAGGGATGCAAGGATTCTTCAGTATACACAAATCAATCAATGTGATACACCATATTAACAAATTGAAGAATAAAAACCATATGATCATCTCAATAGATGCAGAAAAAGCTTTTGACAAAATTCAACACACATTTATGACAAAAATTCTCCAGAAAGTGGGCATAGAGGGAACCTACCTCAACATACTAAAGGCCATATATGACAAACCCACAGCAAACATCATTCTCAATGGTGAAAATTGAAAGCATTTCGTCTAAGATCAGGAACGAAACCAGGATGTCCACTCTCACCACTATTATTCAACATAGTTTTGGAAGTCCTAGCCACAGCAATCAGAGAAGATAAAGAAATAAAAGGAATACAAATTGGAAAACAAGAAGTAAAACTCTCACTGTTTGCAGATGACATGGTACTATACATAGAGAATCCTAAAAATGCCACCAGAAAATTACTAGAGCTAATCAATGAATTTGGTAAAATAGCAGGATGCAAAATTAATGCACAGAAATCTATTGCATTCCTATATACTAATGATGAAAATTCTGAAAGAGAAATTAAGGAAACACTCCCATTTACCATTGCAACAAAAAGAATAAAATACCTTGGAATAAACCTACCTAGGGAGACAAAAGACTTGTATGCAGAAAATGATAAGACACTGATGAAAGAAATTAAAAATGATACCAACAGATGGAGAGATATACAGTGTTCTTGGATTGGAAGAATCAATATTGTGAAAATGACTCTACTAGCCAAAGCAATCTACAGATTCAATGCAATCCCTATCAAATTACCAATGGCATTTTTTACAGAAGTAGAACAAATCGTCTTAAAATTTGTATGGAGACGCAAAAGACCCCAAATAGCCAAAGCAGTCTTGAGGGGTAAAAACGGAGCTGGAGGAATCAGACCCCCTGACTTCAGACTATACTACAAAGCTACAGTAATAAAGACAATATGGTACTGGCACAAAAATAGAAACATAGATCAAAGGAACAAGATAGAAAGCCCAGAGATAAACCCACACACCTATGGTCAACTAATCTATGACAAAGGAGGCAAAGTTACACAATGGAGAAAAGACAGTCTCCTCAATAACTGGTGATGGGAAAACTGGACAGCTATATGTAAAAGAATGAAATTAGAACACTCCCTAACACCATACACAAAAGTAAACTCAAAATGGTATTGAGACCTAACTGTAAGACCGGACACTATCAAACTCTTAGAGGAAAACATAGGAAGAACACTCTTTGACATAAATCACAGCAAGATCTTTTTTGATCCACTACCTAGAGTAATGGAAATAAAAACAAACATAACAAATGGGACTTAATGAAACTTAAAAGCTTTTGCACAGCAAAGGAAACCATAAACAAGATGAAAAGACAACCCTCAGAATGGGATAAAATATTCACAAATGAATCAACAGACAAAGGATTAATCTCCAAAATATATAAACAGCTCATGCAGCTCAATATTAAAGAAACAAACAACCCAATCCAAAAATGGGCAGAAGACCTAAATAGACATTTCTCTAAAGAAGACATACAGATGGCCAAGAAAAGCATATGAAAGCACATGAAAAGCTGCTCAACATCACTAATTATTAGAGAAATGCAAATCAAAACTACAATGAGGTATCACCTCACACCAGTTAGAATGGACATCATCAGAAAATCTACAAACAACAAATGCTGGAGAGGGTGTGGAGAAAAGGGAGCCCTCTTGTACTGTTGGTGGGGATATAAATTAATACACCCACTATGGAGAACAGTGTGGACATTCCTTAAAAAACGAAAAATAGAATTAACATATGATCCAGCAATCGCACTACTGGGCATATGCCCAGAGAAAACCATAATTCAAAAAGACACATGCACCCCAATGTTCATTGCAGCACTGTTTACAATAGCCAGGTCATGGAAGCAACCTAAGTGCCCATCGACAGACGAATGGATAAAGAAGTTGTGGTACATATATATACAATGGAATATTACTCAGCCATAAAAAGGAACGAAATCGAGTCATTTGTTGAGACGTGGATGGATCTAGAGACTGTCATACAGAGTGAAGTAAGTCAGAAAGAGAAAAACAAATATCATATATTAACGCATGTATATTGAACCTAGGAAAATGGTACAGATGATCCAGTTTGCAGGGCAGAATTTGAGACACAGATGTAGAGAACAAACTTATGCACACCAAGGGGGGAAAACTGCGGTGGGGTGGGGATAGTGGTGTGATGAATTGGGCGATTGGGATTGACATGTATACACTGATGTGTATAAAATTGATGACTAATAAGAACCTGCAGTATAAACAAACAAACAAACAAACAATAGAAAACAACTAATACTAAACTTTCTGTAGGTTATTTGTATGGAAATATGTTAATATAAATGTTTCAGACATTACATGAAATTTCTAAAAATCTTATATATTCTGGTATAATGTTATAAGTCATAATTCTAGTTATTACTTTAAAATGTATATCTCAGAAATAACTAAATTTCCTTGTCAATTGCATTATTATGAACTTTCATCAAATCTTTAACCATGGTCATTTTTAAGTCTTTTGTCATTTACAGACAGTTCTGGGTGTACTCTGATGCTTTCACAAAAATGTTCCTATAAAAGGTTTTCATCTTCAAGGAATTCATGGTAAAGACTCTGAGAAGTACAGGTTTCTGGTAACTGACTATACTGCTGAACTGAATGAATAAGCACTTTCAGAACTCTAATGGAAAACTGATGAATTCATAAAAGTGCTAACAAAAGATCAGGATGAAAAAAAAATTAATTACATGGGACTGAGTGAACTGATGAGGATGATTATAATTTTTGTGACTTTCTGTTTGAATAATAATAATAAAAAAAATCCCACAAGGACTCAGAGGCAAAAAATATACAAATCAATTTTCACTGCAAGGCAAAGGAGCTGTTACAGTGGAGGATTACTGGACTGAATGTCAATATTTTGACATAGTATGAGTGTGTTTTGTGTTTGGTAATTGCAATCATTTTTGCGGTCATCCATTTAAAATGCTTGGTGTCAGTTTATTTATCTCTTGTAAAAATAAAATAAAGTGTGTGTGTGTGAGCTGTGGGGAAAAAAAAAAAGGAAACTTTTAAACTCCTCAAAAAAAAAAAAATAATACATTTAATTAGTAAGTAAAAAAAAAAAATGGACAGGGAATTATCCATTTATTAGAAAGAAAGACATCCTTTCTGGGACTAAGTTCACTCATAGAATTCAAATTATATTTGTAAAACTATAGAAAATTCCTCTTTTTTCTTGATAGAACCACTGTAGATATTGAATATATATTTACTGTAGGAATAAGCGAGTACAAAAATGGATGGAAGGCAGGCCTTCCTGCTTCTGCTCCTCCTCCAACTACATCTATGTCCAACAGATCATCTGCTATCCTGTTAACATGAGTTATGTTATGTCACGCATCTTGCTCAAACCCCCCAATGTAGCTTCCAATCTTACCCTGAGTAAATTCCAGTCATTATGTTGATCTACAAGGTTTAATAAGATTGAATCTTCATTTCTCCTTCAACTTCACCTCCTTCTATATTATCTTTGCTCACTTTGCTCTACCCCTCCAGTCTCCTTACTCATATCCAGCCTACCGTACATATCCCAGATGAGAGCCTGTGCACTCTGATTGCTGTACTCTTTACCCAAATGTCACTTAGTTGCCAACTGCAAGGTATTTACTTAAATGTAAACTTCTCAATCAAACATTCCCTGACCACTTTATTAAAAAAGCATATCCTCTGTCAATCTCTGTCTCCATTCTCTGCTTGATTTTTCTCCATAGTACTTATCCCTATCTAGTACTTCACAAATTTACTTAGTTCTTTTCACTGATTTTCTGTATTTACAGATTACAATGTATACATACTCCAAGAGGGTAGGTGTTTTTGGTCTTCTATAGCCCTCAGAATAGGAACACCTAATAGGCATGCAATAAATATTTTTGTATGAGTGAATGAATCAAGCCAACTGTCCTGATAGTTTTGAATGCTCATGCAATTATTTTTGTAAATGAACACAGGATATATACAGTTACTTTAATTAAAGCAATGAATATTTTACAAAAACGTCATTACCCAGGGAGATTCTTTCAGGGCACACCTCATTTTCAGCCAAATAAACAAGCAAAGTGAATCATGACTGGAAGTCAGTGGTCAAATATATCTCACATCTGCTAATGAAGTTTATTAAAGTTTTGTGCATAAACTCTAAAATTATTGAGTCTTTGGTTAAGGAAAACTTTCATTATATTCAAACTAGTAAATATCCATCATAAAGCTGTCCACAACTTCTGCACTTGGCTTTTCCCTGTATAATAAACTCTGTCTCATTTCTAGTCTCATCACAGTAGTTATCTACATTGCATTCCTTTGAAATGATAAAAGGGAAATACATATGAAACTGAGGGTGTTGTTTACTTCAATTGCTATTGACTAAAATCAATGTTTTGATTGCCATTGACTTCTACATGGAATGGCAAAATGTTGGTACTGAAGGACACATAATAATCTGTCAGCAAGGCATGACTAAGAAGAGATAAATAAGAATATCTTGAAATGAGAGGCTCTTCTCTATGTTTGAATATCTCATTTGTGGTGAGCCATCTTTACAATTAGTGCTAAGTATGACCCACAGGTGACCAGATGATGAAATGTCTCTACATTCTTTTCAAAGCCCATCAGTGGAATGGATTAACAAAATGATGAGTGACACACAAATTAGTTTGGTTAACTTCCAAGCATATCAAATTAAATAAGCTTTTGCCTAGCTTAATTTATAGAGAATTTCTTGGTCTTTAATAATAAACAAAAGGAGAATCTTTTACTGCAAAATATATTTTACAAAATTTCTATAGAAAATGAGGTTTCTCTTATTTCCCAAGCCTTCTAGTTTTCTTGAAATTATTAGCTAAACCAACCTTAAATGTTCATTATATGTCTATTGGACTCAGATTCAGCAAGAATCAACCAATGTGCCAAAGGGGTTTGGGGCTTCAGTTGAGAGAAAATTAGTGGGTCTTTGATTCTTTTCCATTATCCTATCCTAATAAAAAGGTGTTGCTTATTTAATAGCTTGATTGATTTAAGGAATAATTATTAAGTACCATTAGCTAGATATTGTTCCATGTTTCCTGCCATTCAGGAGCTTATTCTCTGGATGTCAAAATGGCCAAAACAGTACAGACAATTGAAAAGTCCATACGGCATTAACAGATTGCAGTGAAAGCTCAGAAGATGCTGTGATTCTCATGGGCCCGAAAGAGCTTTTCTGAGAAGATGATTGTGACAATCAGTTTTGCTAAGGAATAACCAGTCTGACTCAAACTCATGAAGAAAAAACAGTCCTGATAGCCACCTCACCCCTAAAAGCAGAATATTTTTTTTTGTCATTTGAATGATATGGGATGGAAAATAAAACAATATTTCAAGAACATCCAGGGTAAGGAGATGCCAGGGAAAAAACAAATGGCACATGTGGGAGGACATACATAGTTATATATGTGTGTGTGTGAATCTGTGAGCTTTTTGTGTGTCAGTATGCCCCAGTATGTGAATGTACAGGTGCAAGGGATCACTGGACTGTGAAAGGGTGACTGTTCCACTACTGATAGCATACTGTGGTGGTCATAGTCAGGTCTTCCAGGCATGGTGCCCACTTGGTCTTGTAGACAACCAAGAATGCATGTCTACAGATTGGTCATTGCTGTAGAGTTACAATGTGACAGAGTATCATGCATTAATAAAATACCATGTGCACAGTGATACTGAGTGGCATAGGTGGGGTAATATAAAACTGTAACAAGGCAGTAGACAGTATTAGATATAGGAGATGTGGCTGACTAAATGCAGTTTTCCAGTTTTCTGATAGGTTCAGAATGACATAGCTCTGAGTAAGGTTTCATTCACAACTTACCCCAACCAGAGCAGCATTGACACCAACACAAGCACTTCTATGAGTTGATAAGTAAGACTTGAGAAGCCGTCCTCACTAAACATTTCTGAGGCTGATGTTTTGCCAAAAATATCATTTGATCGCATCTCACTAACTCTGTTTTCTGGGGGTGTATCTGCAAACTGGCCTTATATATACTTTTCTTTCTTTCTTTTTTTTTTATTGTTTTTTTAAAAATTTTATTTTATTTTTTTATACAGCAAGTTCTTATTAGTTATCTATTTTATACATATTAGTGTATATATGTCAATCCCAATCTCCCAATTCATCCCACCACCACCATGCCCCCCCACCCCACATTCCCCCCTTGGTGTGCATACGTTTGTTCTCTACATCTGTGTCTCTATTTCTGCCGTGCAAATCTGTTCATCTGTATCATTTTTCTAGATTCCACATATATGCATTAATATACGATATTTGATTTTCTCTTTACTTACTTCACTCTGTATGACAGTCTCTAGGTACAAGTACATCTCTGCAGATAACCCAATTTCATTCCTTTTTATGGCTGAGTAATATTCCATTGTATGTATGTACCACATCTTCTTTATCCATTCCTCTCTCAATGGGCATTCAGGTTACTTCCATGACCTGGCTATTGTAAACAGTGCTGCGATGAATATTGGGGTGTATGTGTCTTTTTGAATTATGGATTTCTCTGGGTATATGCACAGTAGTGGGATTGCTGGGTCACATGGTAATTCTATTTTTAGTTTTTTAAGGAACCTCCATAAAAAAAACATCATAAATTCTTGTAGACATTGTTGTTTGTAGATTTTCTGTTGATGCCCATTCTAACAGGTGTGAGGTGATAACTCATTGTAGTTTTGATTGGCATTTCTCTAATAATTAGTTATGTTGACCATCTTTTCATGTGCCTCTTGGCCATCTGTGTGTCTTCTTTGGGGAAATGTCTATTTAGCACTCCTGCCCATTTTCTGATTGGGTTGTTTGCTGTTTTTAATATTGAGCTGCATGAGCTGTTTATATATTTTGGAGATTAATCCTTTGTCCGTTGATTCATTTGCAAATATTTTCTCCCATTCTGAGACTTGTCTTTTCATCTTGTTTATACTTTCCTTTGCTGTGCAAAAGATTTTAAGTTTCATTAGGTTCCATTTTTTTTATTTTTCTTTTTATTTCCATTACTCTAGGAGGTGGGTCAAAACATATCTTGCTGTGATTTATGTCAGAGTGTTCTTCCTATGTTTTCCTCTAAAAATTTTACAGTGTACGTTCTTTAATTTAGGTCTTTTTTCCATTTTGAGTTTATTTTTGTGTATGGTCTTAGGGAGTGTTCTAATTTCATTCTTTTACATGTAGCTGTACAGTTTTCCCAGCATCACACATTGAACAGACTATTTTTTCTCCATTGTATATCCTTACCTCCTTTGTCATAGATTAGTTGACCCTAGGTGCGTGGGTTTATCTTGAGGCTTTCTATTCTGTTCCATTGATCTATATTTCACTCTTTGTGCCAGTACCATATTGTCTTGATTACTGTAGCTTTGCAGTATAGTCTGAAGTCGGGGATTCTGAGTCTTCCAGTGCCGTTTTTTTTTCCCTAAATATTGCTTTGGCTATTCGGGGTCTTTTGTGTCTCCATACAAATTTTAAGACTTTGTTCTAGTTCTGTACAAAATGCCATTGGTAATTTGATAGGGATTGCATTGAATCTGTAGATTCCTTTGGATAGTTTAGATATTTTCACAATATTGATACTTCCAATCCAAGAACATGACATATCTCTCCATCTGTTTGTGTCATCTTTGATTTCTTTCATCAGTGTCTTATAGTTTTCTGCATACAGGTCTTTTGTCTCCCTAGGTAGGTTTATTCCTAGGTATTTTATTCTTTTTGTTGCAATGGTAAATGGGAGTGTTTCCATAATTTCTCTTTCAGATTTTTCATCATTAGTGTATAGGAATGCAAGAGATTTCTGTGCATTAATTTTGCATCCTGCAACTTTACCATATTCATTAATTAGCTCTAGCAGTTTTCTGGTGGCAGTTTTAGGATTCTCTATGTATAGTATCATGTCATCCGCAAACAGTGACAGTTTTACTTCTTCTTTTCCAATTTGTATTCCTTTTATTTCTTTTTCTTCTCTGATTGCCATGGTTAGGACTTCCAATCATATGTTGAATAATAGTGATGAGAGTGGACATCCTTGTCTTGTTCCTGATCTTAGAGGAAATGCTTTCAGTTTTCCACCAAAGAGAATGATATTTGCTGTGGGTTTACTGTATATGACCTTTATTATGTTGAGGTAGGTTCCCTCTATTCCCACTTCTGGAGAATTTTTTATGATAAATGGGTTTTGAATTTTGTCAAAAACCTTTTCTGCATCTATTGAGATCATCATACGGTTTTTATTCTTCAGTTTGTTAATATGGTGTATCAAATTGATTGATTTGCATATATTGAAGAATCCTTGCATCCCTGAGATAAATCCCACTTGATCATGGTGTATGACCTTTTTAATGTGTTGTTGGATTCTGTTTGCTAGTATTTTGTTGAGTATTTATGCATGTATATTCATCAGTGATATTGGTCTCTAGTTTTCTTTTTTATGTAATATCTTTTCATGGTTTTGGTATCTGGGTGATGGTGGCCTCATAGAATGAGTTAAGGAGTGTTCCTTCCTCAGTAATTTTTAGGAACAGTTTGAGAAGGATGGGTGTTAGCTCTTCTCTAAATGTTTGATAGAATTCACCTGTGAAGCCATCTGGTCTTGAACTTTTGTTTGTTGGAAGATTTTTAATCACAGTTTCAATTTCATTACTTGTGATTGGTCTGTTCATGTTTTCTATTTCTTCCTGGTTCAGTCATGGAAGATTATAACTTTCTAAGAATTTGTCGATTTCTTCCAGGTTGTCCATTGTATTGGCATAGAGTTTCTTGTAGTAGTCTCTTATGATGCTTTGTATTTCTGTGATGCCCATTGTAACTTCTCCATTTTCATTTATAATTTTATTGATTTGAGTCCTCTCCCTCTTTTTCTTGATGAGCCTGGCTAAAGGTTTATCAATTTTGTTTATCTCCTCAAACAACCAGCTTTTAGTTTCCTTGATTTTCGCTGCTGTTTTCTTTGTTGCTATTTAATTTATTACTGCTCTGATCATTATGATTTCTTTCCTTCTACTAACTTTGGGTTTCGTTTGTTCTTCTGTCTCTAGTTCCTTTAGGTGTAAGGTTAGAAATTTTTTTTTAATTAATGACAAAGATTATTTTTTAATTAATTAATTTATTTATTTATTTATTTTTGGCTGTATTGGGTCTTCATTTCTGTGGGAAGGCTTTCTCTAGTTGTGGCAAGTGGGAGCCACTCTCCATCACGGTACATGGGCCTCTCACTATCATGGCCTCTTGTTGCAGAGCACAGGCTCCAGACGTGCAGGCTCAGTAGTTGTGGTGCATGGGCTTAGTTGCTCCACGGCATGTGGGATCTTCCCAGACCAGGGCTCAAACCCGTTTCCCCTGCATTGGCAGGCAGATTCTCAACCACTGTGCCACCAAGGAAGCCCAGGTTAGATTTTTTATTTGAGATTTTTCTTATTTCCTGAGGTAGGATTATATTGCTATAAACTTTACTCTTAGAACTGCATTTGCTGCATCCCATAAGTTTTGGAGCATCGTGTATTCATTATCTTTTGTCTCTAGGTAATTTTGATTTCCTCTTTGATTTCTTCAGTGATCTCTTGGTTATTAAGTAACGTATTGTTTAGCCTCCATGTGTTTCTGTTTTTTATGTTTTTTTCCCTGTCATTGATATCTAATCTCATAGTGTTGTGGTCAGAAAAGATGCTTGATATGATTTCAATTTTCTTAAATTTACTGAGGCTTGATTTGTGACGCAAGATGTGATCTATCCTGGAGAATGTTCCATGCGCACTTATAAAGAAAGTGTAATCTGCTGTTTTTGGATGGAATGTCCTATAAATATCAATTGAATCTATTAGGTCTATTATGTCATTTAAAGCTTCTAATTCCTTAATAATTTTTTGTCTGGATGATCTGTCCATTGGTGTAAGTGAGGTGTTAAAGTCCCCCACTATTATTGTGTTACTGTCGATTTCCTCTTTTATAGATGTTAGAATTTGCCTTATGTATTGAGGTGCTCCTATATTGGGTGCATATATATTTATAATTGTTATATCTTCTTCTTGGATTGATCCCTTGATCATTATGTAGTGTCCTTCCTTGTGTCTTGTAACATTCTTTATTTTAAAGTCTATTTTATCTGATCTGAGTATTGCTACTCCAGCTTTCTTTTGATTTCCATTTGCATGGAATATCTTTTTCTGTCCCTTCACTGTCAGTCCATGTGTGTCCCTAGGTCTGAAGTGGGTCTCTTGTAGACAGCATATATATGGGTCTTGTTTTTGTATCCATTCAGCAAGACTGTGTCTTTTGGTTGGATCATTTAATCCATTCACGTGTAAGGTAATTATTGATATGTATGTTCCTATGGCCATTTTCTTAATTGTTTTGGGTCTGTTTTTGTAGGTCCTTTTCTTCTCTTGTGTTTCCCACTTAGAGAAGTTCCTTTAACATTTCTTGTAGAACTGGTTTAGTAGTGCTGAATTCTCTTAGCTTTTGCTTCTCTCTAAAGCTTTTGATTTCGCCATCAAATCTGAATGAGATCCTGGCTGGGTAGAGTAGTCTTGGTTGCAGGTTCTTCCCTTTCATCACTTTAAATATATCATGCCACTCCCTTCTGGCTAATAGAATTTCTGCTGAGTAATCAGCTCTTAACCTTATGGGTGTTCCCATATGTGTTTTTTGTTGTTTTCCTTTGTTGCTTTTAATACTTATTTTTGTCTTTTATTTTTTTCACCTTGATTACTGTGTGTTTCAGCATCTTTCTCCTTGAGTTTGTCTTGCCTGGGACTCTCTGCACTTCCTGGACCTCAGTGGCTATTTCCTTTCCCATTTTACGGAAGTTTTCAACAATAATCTCTCAAATATTTTCTCGGTCCTTTCTCTCTCTCTTCTCCTTCTGGGACCCCTATAATGTGACGCTGTGGTGTTTAATGTTGTCCCAGAGGTCTCCTAGGCTGTCTTTATTTCTTTTCATTCTTTTTTCCTTATTATGTTTCACAGCAGTGAATTCCACCATTCTGTCTTCCAGGTCACTAATCCATTCTTCTGCCTCAGTTATTCTGCTATTGATTTCTTGTAGTGTATTTTTCATTTCAGTTATTTTACTATTCATTTCTGGGTTTTTGTTGTTGTTGTTGTTGTTGTTGTTCTTTAATTCTTCTAGGTCTTTGTTAAATATTTCTTGCATCTTCTTGATCTTTGCCTCTATTCTTTTTCCGAGGTCCTGGATCATCTTCACTATCATTATTCTGAATTCTTTTTTTGGAAGGTTGCCTGTCTCCTCTTCATTTAATTGTTTTTCTAGGGTTTTATCTTGTTCCTTCATCTGGTATGTAGCCCTCTCCCTTTTCATTTTGTCTATCTTTCTGTGAATGTGGTTTTCTTTCCACAGGCTGCAGGATTGTAGTTTTCTTGCTTCTGCTGTCTGCTGTCTAATGGATGAGGCTATCTAAGAGGCTTGTGTTAGCTTCCTGATGGGAAGGACTTGTGGTGGGTAGAGCAGGGTGTTGCTCTGTTGGACAAAGCTCAGTAAAACTTTAATCCACTCATCTGCTCATGGGTGGGGCTGAGTTCCCTCCCTGTTGGTTGTTTGGCCTGAGGCGATCCAGCACTGGCATCTACAGGCTCTTTGGTGGGGCTAATGATGGACTGCAGGAGGGTTCATGTCAAGGAATACCTCCCAGAACTTCTGCTGCCAGTGTCCTTGTCCCCGCAGTGAGCCACAGCCATGCCCTGCCTCTGCAGGAGACCCTCCAACACTAGCAGGTAGGTCTGGTTCTGTCTCCTATGGGGTCACTGCTCCTTCGCCCTGGGTCCTGATGTGCACACTACTTTGTGTGTGCCCTCCAAGAATGAGTCTCTGTTTCCCCCAGTCCTGTTCAATTTCTGCAATCAAAACCTGGTAGCGTCAAAAGAATGGTTCTCTTGAAATTCCTCCTCCCATTGCTGGACCCCCAGGTTGGGAAGCCTGACGTGGGACTCAGAACCTTCACTCCAGTGGGTGGACTTCTGTGGTATAATTGTTCTCCAATTTGTGAGTCACCCATCCAGCAGTTATGGGATTTGATTTTATTGTGATTGTGCCCCTAATACCATCCCATTGCATATTCTCCTTTGTCTTTGGATGTGGGGTATCTTTTTTGGTGAGTTCCAGTGTTTTCCAGTCAATGATTTTTCAGCAGTTAGTTATGATTCTGGTCCTCTCACAAGAGGGAGTGAGCACACATCCTTCTACTCCACCATCTTGACCCAATCTCCTCACTAACTCTAAATTGCATGTTTATTTTAGGAATAAACACATGAGTATTCATCTCCATGAAATCTCAAGCCCAGTACTCTTCATGATCACAAAATAAACAAAGATAAAGATATATGTCTGTATGACTATTTAAAGGGTGAATTAATATTGCTTCCAAAAAGTATACATAATGCCTCTTAAGGTAATTTTTAACCAAGAGGAAATGAAATGTATTTTGACTAGTAGAGTGTGGGAAGAGATGAAGTACATGATATTGAAATAAGTTGTTTATAATCACTGAAGATCTCTACCATTTAGAGATAAACATTTTTATGCCAAATTATTGGGTAATACATAGGGAAGAAGTAATTATGTTTTATACCCTTGGTGTGTTATTCAAGAGACACTAGAACAGGGATGGCAAATGGTTTAATCTTGAGTCATCATACCTCTCCTTTGATAGTGCTGCCTTGAAGGCTAAGCTAAGATGGATTCTGATGTAATGTCCTGAATCAGCTGAAAAGTTGAAATGATCCACAAGCAAAGAGAGTGGAAAAGTTTGAGGAGGTACATGTGTCAAATATGTGCTGTCCCTGATGCTGAACAGTTTAAAATAAAATATTATACTTCACTAAGAAAAACAATAATCACTCTTAACATGGTAAAGATAGCTAACAGAAATAGGCAGGAAGAGAATGACTTAACCCCCTTTTGTTGAGAGAAAAGCCTAGCATTTATCACAAATCCTAATGTTTCCTTTACTAATATCTAGTAACTTTGCTCTGACTTGACAGGATATCAGGATTTCACATTAATGGAGACAAACCGGGACTTAACATCTTGGGTTATTGAAAGAAAAAAAAAATTAGGTAATTTTTTGAAGCTCATTAAACTATGAAACTTAAAATCATTTTTCATTGGTCTAAGGAATATTTCAAAAGCTCACAAGTTCAAATGACTAGAGATGAGAAAAACATAAAGTGAATTTTCCTCAAGTAAAAAAAAATAAACTTTTGTGCTTCATTTTTCTTCTTTAGGATAAATGACTCTCAACAAGTATTATTATCTCTACTTGTTTCAAATCTATATATATACATCTTCAGAGAAATATTTTAAGTTATTTACAAATGGTTTTTTAACTATCGCAACACTGTTTTCATGAGACTTACTCTCTTGCTTTTTATTTTCTCTCAGCACAGTGGTGACTTCTAGTTCCTCTTCATCTCCATGACCTCTAAATGTTAGAGAGTCCCAAAGCTCACTCCTTAGACCTTTCCTTTTGTCTATACTCACTTCCTTGTTCAACTCATGGCTTTATATATCATCTATATACTGACAATAACATCTTTTCAGTCAAGAATTACCTCCTGAACTTGAGATTTCAACTGTCTACACAATATCTTCAAATAGATGACTAACAAGAATCATAAACTCAACACATTCTAAACCAATTTCCTAATTTTCCCTCAGTCTGCTCAGATGCATCCAGTTTAGTTCATGGCAACTTCATCCATCCATTTGGGGATGGATAACACCTTTTTATTGACCTCGTATTTTCTATTTCCCCTCATACCAACTATCCAATCCATTAGAAAATCCTATTGACTCTATCTTCAAGACATATCCAGAATCCATCCACTATTCATTGTTTCCACCCCTCTCACCTTATTCCAGACTACGGTCATCTCATGCCAGGTTATTGTCAGACGTTTCCATTTCTACCCTTGTTTTCTACAGTCTGAAATTCTCACCACAGCAATAATTTACTATTGTAGCTGAAACAAATTATCACAAAATTAATGACTTAAACCAGCAACCATTTATTATCTTGGAGTTTCTATAGGTCTGAACTCCAGTGCAGTATGGCTCATCTGGTCCTCTGTTTAGGCCAAATCAAGGTGACAGCAGGGTTGTGTTCTTTTTAGAGGCTTTAGGGAAACATATGCTTCCAAGATGGTTCAATTTGTTGGCAGAATTCAGTTCCATGCAGTACGTCTAACATTCCAGTTTTCTTGCTGGCTTTTGGTTGAGTGTGGTTCTTGGGTTCTAGAAGCTGCTCACATTCCTTGGTATGTGATCCCCTTGTTCCATCTTCAAAGCTAGCAATGGTGGGTGGCACCTTTCTCACACTTTGAATTCATCTCTGCCTCTCCCTCTGCCACATCCCTCTGACTAACCAGATGGAGAAATTTCTCTGCTTTAACGTCTCAAGTGATTAGACTGGACCTGTCCAGATAAGGCCTGTGATCTTAATTACATTTGCAAAGTCCCTGCATAGCAGAACCTAGATTAGTGTTTAATTGAATAACTAGGAGAAGGGAAACTTAGAGAGTATCTTTAGAATTCTACCATAGTAACCAAACGATCCCATTAAAACACAAAGTAGATTATGCTTCTCCTCTGCTCTGTATTATATAATGGTTCTTATTTCATGCAAAGTAAAAACCAAATTTCATAGAATGGCTTCCAAAGCCTACACAACCTCTTCTCCCATTACCTATGACTTCATTTTTTATTTTCCTTACTATTCATATTTTCCTCTAAGGAGAAGACATTTTTGAATACTTTAGTCTCTTTGAAGAACTTTAAATACATTAAGTAAGCATACCTTTTATCTATGGTTTTAAAAGTAAGCTTTTAAAGTTTACTTTTTAAGTCAATTTTGAAAATTTTATTTGTATAAACTAGTTTTTCTCAATCTCAGCAGTATTTCCACTTTGGACCACATTGTTCTTTGTTGCAGAGGCTGTTCTGTACATTATAGGATGTTTAGTACATCCCTGGTTTCTACTCACTAGGTACCATTAGTACAGCCCAGTTGTGACAACCAAAATTTCTCCAGACATTGCCAAATGTCTCCTGGTTGGCAAAATTCCCACTGGTTCAGAACCACAAAATGTCAAGATAAATTTCTTGTTATGCAGCAATGCCAAAATGCAGGCAGGTACTAGTTCCTTAAATTTCTAATTTTAGAAGTTTCATGATTTCTTTTTTTAATACATTTATATAAATATATTATATTGGAAATATAAAACAAAGGCAAGCACTTTCTATATTAATGAACAACCTTCATTCAGTAAAGAAATATGAATCAAAGATAAGTTAAAAAATGAAAACAAAGTAATAAAACTGAAGAGGTGGACTGTAGGAATTACCAGTACAGAAAAATATGTGGGCTAGTAAAACAAATATATATGATCACCATCATTAGTCCTCTTTATATTAGGTTAACAAAACCTGTCTTTATATGAATGCCTGATATTAATATCCAATATCCATGTTTTAGAAAATCCATTTTCAGTAAACTAAGGCTTCATGTTTAAGAAGTCTCTACTAAATATTTAAACTGCACCATGAGTAGATTTTAAATAGGAGCTTAGTGCATGTCCTCTGGCATTTGGCTTAAGGTTAGTTATGTAAACTCTAGGATACTGCAAGATTTGGGAAAATAAAACTCTAATAAATAAATCCAAGTTATTCTCAAGTGTTTTGGTGGAAGAATTATGTATGATGTAATAGTCACATGCTACTTCTGATTTCTGGACAATAACAAAAGTATTAGTTCAGAAAGAGTGCAAAGTTAAGGACACTCTTGTAGCAGCAGGAGAAAAAGAAATAAAACCTTTGGACACAATGACTAACCACGATGATTGAAAAAGTTATCTCCAAGGTCATCAAGAATGTATGTACCTTTAAATTAAATATCATTAAAAGCACAAAGAAATGTTTTCATTTTTACCAGCTTGTGGGCATACTAATGATGCTCAGTAATAAAAATTCAAAATCAACTACACAATTATTGTTAATATTTTTGAACAAATTAGCTACATTTAGAAAATTATTAGAGTTGAATTTTTACTATTTAACATCTTTTCTAAAACGATTTGAAGTATATGTAATTCCATGTTTTCAGTTAAGCAAAATTAATACAATATTGAACTTTAATTGTTATTGATTTACATTTAGAGATGTGCAACATCAGTAGTTTTAGAGAGACTTTCAGTTATCAATATACAGTCTGCCATTCAACCAACATTTCCTGAGGGTCTTCTTTATGCCAGCAACAGTTCCTTTGCAGGAGTGCACACAGAGACCTGGTTCCTCAGTCATGGATCTTGTGTTCTAGTGGAGGAAGAAAGCAAATAAACAAATTAACAAATAATGAGTAATAAAACATGAGGCAGTGATAACAATAAAGATGGAGAAATAGAAAGGACCTGAGTGTGAATTAGACCATGAGGTTCGGGAGGGCTCCCAGAAGAAGTGATTCTAAACCAAGCCATGAATGACAAAAAATTTTTTGAGATTCCAGGGAAAAGAAATAACTACTATGTTTGTATAATCAAGCACTTCTTAGGTGTACGATGGAGTGTTGAGACTCAGTGTTGGAGTCCAAAGCATAATGTTTCTCCTTAGAATAATGGAAGAGAGAAAAGTAAAACTGAACCAGAATAGGCTACAGGATCTGCTTATTAGTGTGTCAGCAGCTGCCATTATTTTTGCATATATCCTTGAAAAATGATACTTTCGTGACCTTCTTGCTGATTCTTCAGGAAGAAATGAATCCTATGATTTACAAATAAAAAGTTCAGAGTTCCCAACCAAATACAGGAAGCACTTTGGAAAAGTTCCAGTTTCTGTGGAGGAAGATCAAAATTTCAAAGTACAAAAACCAGTAATCAAATACCCAATAAAAGTTCAAAAGGGCTCTAAGATCAAAGAGAATGATGTGGTTGAAATCAAAGAAATAATTGTAACATTTGTAGGTCCTGGAGTCATGGGGAGAGGCGTGAAAGAGAGTTCCAAATCCAGGGGGTTGTAATTGTCCTGTAATTTTGAAGAACATACCCATTTCAAATATGCTGTCTTATTTTCTCCAGAGACAAACTGGTATCTGTCAAAACACTTGTCATGAGTTTGAGCTGCTAAAACTTTTTCTATATAAAAAGAGTCTAATATTCATGAGTGGGAACTCACTTTAAATTTGGGGGAGGGAAGTTATAATCAGCTCCTTCTCCTGAAGACCACATGACTCTCTATATATGCCTGATCTTTCTATACTGATTTGGGAATATGAGTCACAAAGTGAAGTGCCAGGGAAAGTTGAAGCTGGAAATTAGGTAGAAATAAAAGTCAGGAATCAAGTAAGGAAAATGAATTTCTGTTGACATCTTCAAAGGCAAGTAAAGCATCTCTGAGTTAAAACCTCTTCTCTCTGCTCTATTATAATTCATTTGCAGTATATACCACTCACCTCCTCCAAACCTCATTCCTAGACACCTATAACCCCCGGTAATTTCTTTATGAAATTAACTATAGACATTAACTTTTTACAATGGTCAATCATTAAATTTGAACATTTTTAAATCATTGATATGATCAGATTATTTTCCATGTTTCTTATCTAAATGAATAACTTTCCATTTGAATTCTTGAGAATTTCTGTGCACTCTAAAGGACCTGAATAAGTATGATTAAAAGAAAAATTAGGAAGATAAAAAAAAACACACTTTTGGTTTTAAAATAAAACTTCAAAAGTAGAATGAACAGAAAAGTATGGATCTCAGAGGAGTCAAGATGGCAGAATAGGAGGATGTGGAATTCATCTCTCCTTACAAGTACATCAAGAATACATCTACAAATGGAACAATTCTGACAGAGCCCCTGCTGAGCATTAGCAAAATACTTTGGACACCTAAAAGGACAAGAAAATCCTCTTGCAACTGGGTAGGATGAAAGAAAGAAAGAAAAAAAGAAAAGAGGAATCAAAAAAGGGACCAGGAACACTGGAAGCTGAAAGGGAGGGGAGGTCCCCACTCTCAGAAAAACTCCTTAACAGTGGGGAAATCAGCTGGGACAGAAAGGGACCTTCAGGGGATCAAAGGAGAATGCAGCAGATGTTCTGTGGAAGGCAGGACAAAGTAAGAACTCCACACACGTTCTGTGCTGCAGCTCTGTACACCCCGGGCTGAGTCATGAGTCTCCTGTTGCAGAGGGGGGCTGGGTGCTGGCAAGTGGAGTTTGGAGTGTGTACCCAGGGAGGGGACAGCTACTGGTTGTGAAAAGACAGCCTGAAGGGACAGGAATAAGGAGCTCCACAAACAGGAAAAAGAAGTGAGACATCATTGTTGAGTTGCTTGCAAGGGGCAGGGCTGCCATTGCAACCCCTTTCCACACCCGTCAGTTTCTTCAGCATCCACGAGCACTGGGAGGGGCACCCATCTGAGCAGTCTCACATGTCCTTCAGGCCAAGGCCTCCTCTGTCCGCATAGGCTCCAGGGTGGGATGCTGCCCATCCCAAAGCCTCCTTGGGAATCAGCCCTGGACGCCCCTGCCTAAGATAGGAATCTGCCAGTGCTGGTGGGGGCTGAGTGATAAAGCATGTGGTTAAGAGGGCAGGTCCAGGTAAAGGACCTCTGTTGACTGCACGGATGTAGCAGAGGGGATGGGAGTGAGGGGATGTGCGACCAGGAATGCCCCTAGAGGAAGCGTTTTCTGCCTAGAAAACGAGGCACCTTTGTTGAGTGGCACACAAGGGGCTGGGCCACTGTCACCCCCACACACCAGGTCCTGCCTCTGCAGGCACTGGGAGGGACTCCCACCAGAGCAAACAAGCCCCAGTCTGTTGTAACTGCCTGCCAGTCCCTGCTAACACAGGCAATTCAAGCACACCCCAATTGTGGCCAACGTAGCACTCCCCAGCCTGAGGGAGTAAGTGTGCCCCAATCAGCCACTGTTTTCAATTCCCATCACCTGGGTGGGGAACAGACTCCTGAGGGAAGAGGAATGGAAATCTCTCCGTGCAGCTGCTGCACAAGCCACAAATTAAATCCCCTCAATAGGCTTGGTAAATCCTGCATCTGTGGAATATCTGAATAAACAACAAGTGTTCACAATAAGACTGGCGTAGCTGTAGCAGCAGTAGACATTGGTGGTAAGTACACATGGGAGTTACAGCTCAGAGTCTGAGCTGACCCTAGAGTGCCCACAACTGGTCCAGAGACCTACCTAGAGGTATCCACCTTGACACCAAGACCCATCTCCACCCAGCTGTCTGCAGGCTCCGGTGCTGAACACCTCACACCAAACAAACAGCAAGATAGGAACACAGCCCCACCCCCCAGCAGACAGGCTGCCTAAACTCCTACTAAGCTCACAGAGACCCCAAAACTCTCCACATGATGCAGCACTGCCCATCAGAGGGAAGAGACTCAGCTCCACCCACCAAAGCACAGAAACCAGTCCCTCCCATCAGGAACCCTACACAAGCCCTTGGACCAATCTTACCCACCAGGGGGCAAACAATAGAAGCAAGAGGAGCTACGACCCTGCAGCCTGTGGAAAGCAGACCATAAACACGGTAAGTTAGACAAAATGAGATGACAGAGAAATATGTTGCAGAGGAAGGAGCAGGGTGAAAACCCAAAAGACCAAATAAATAAAGAGGAAATAGGCAATCTACCTGAAAAATAATTCAGAGTAATCATAGTAAAGATGATCCAAGATCTCAGAAATGGAATGCAGGCACGGATCAAAAAGGTACAAGAAATGTTTAACAAGGACCTGGAAGAGCTAAAGAATAAACAATCAGTGATGAACAACACAATAACTGAAATGCAAATACACCAGAAGGAATCAATAAAGAAATAACTGAGACAGAAAAACGGATAAGTGAGGTGGAATATAGAATACTGGAAATAACTGTCATGAAGCAGAATAAGGAAAAAAGAATGAAAAGAAATGAGGACAGTCTCAGAGACCTCTGTGACAACATTAAATACACCAGTATTCGAATTATAGGGGTCCCAGAAGAACAGGAAAAAGAGAAATGGTCTGAGAAAATGTTCGAATAGATTATAGTCGAAAACTACCCTAACATGGGAAAGAAACTAGTCACCCAAGACCAGGAAGCACAGCGGGTCCCAGGCAGGATAAACCAAAGGAGAAACATGCCAAGACAATAATTAATCAAATAAGATAAATTAAATACAAAGAAAAAATATTAAAAGCAGTAATGGAAAAACAACAAATAATATACAAGGGAATCTCCATAAGGTTATCAGCTGATATTTCAGCAGAAACTCTGCAGATCAAAAGGGAGTGGCAGGATATATTTGAAGTAAAGAAAGGGAAAGACCTACAACCAAGATTACTCTACCCAGCAAGGATATCATTCAGATTAGAAGGAGAAGTCCAAAGCTTTACAGACAAGCAAAAGCTAAGAAAATTCAACACCACCAAACCAGTTCCACAAAAAATGCTAAAGGAACTTCTCTAAGTGGGAAACACAAGAGAAGAAAAGGACCTACAAAAACAAATCCAAAACAATTAAGAAAATGGAAATAGGAACATACACATCAATAATCACGTTAAATGTAAATGGATTACATGCTCCAACCAAAAGATGCTGCGTGGATACAAAAACAGGACCTGTATATATGCTGTCTACAAGAGACCCACTTAAGACCTAGGGACACATACAGACTGAAAGTGAGGGGATGGAAAAAGATATTCCATACAAATGGAAATCAAAAGAAAGTTGGCGTAGCAATTCTCATATCAGACAAAATAGACTTTAAAATAAATACTATTAAAAGAGACAAAGAAGGACACTACATAATGATCAAGGGGTCGATCCAAGAAGAATATGTAACAATTGTAAATATTTATGCACCCAACATAGGAGCACCTCAATACATAAGGCAAATGCTAACAGCCATAAAAGGGGAAATTGACAGTAACACATAATAGTGGGGAATTTTAACACTCCACTTACACCAAAGGATAGATCACCCAGACAGAAAAAGCAGTAAGGAAACACAAGCCTTAAATGGCACACTAGACCAGACAGAATTAATTGTTATTTGTAGGACATTCCATCCAATAGAGCAGAATACACTATCTTGTCAACTGCACATGAAACATAATGCAGGATAGATTACATCTTGGGTCAGAAATCAAGCCTCAGTAAATTTAAGAAAATTGAAATCATATCAAGCATCTTTTCCAACAACAACGTTATGAGATTAGGAGTCAGTTATAGGAAAAAAACTGTAAAAAACACAAACACATGGAGAATATACAATACACTACTAAATAACCAAGAGATCACTGAAGAAATCAAACAGGAAATTAAAGAATACATAGAAACAAATGAAAACGAAAACAAGACAACCCAAAACCTATGGGATACAGCAAAAGCATTTCTAAGACGGAAGTTTACAGCAGTACGATCCTACCTCAAGAAACAAGAAAAATTTCAAACAAACAACCTAACCTTACACCTAAAGTAACTAGAGAAAGAACAACAAACAAACCCAAAGTTAGTAGAAGGAGAGAAATCATAAAGATCAGAGCAGAAATAAATGAAATGAACAATAGCAAAGATCAAGGAAACTAAAACCTGGTTCTTTGAGAAGATAAATAAGATTGACAAACCTTTAGCCAGACTCATCAAGAGAAAAAGGGAGAGGACTCAAATCAATAAAATTAGAAATGAAAAAGGAGAAGTTACAATTGACACCGCAGAAATACAAAGGATCATAAGAGACTACTACAAGCAACAAAGAAAAGTCCAGGACCAGATGGCTTCACAGGTGAATTCAATTAAACGTTTAGAGAAGAGCTAACACCCATCCTTTTCAAACTCTTCCAAAAATTGCAGAGGGAAAAACACTCCTGACCTCATTGTACAAGGCCACCATCACCCTGATACCAAAACCAAATATATCACATACAAAAAAATTACAGGCCAATATCACTGATGAACATAAATGCAAAAATACTCAACAAAATACTAGCAATCTGAATCCAACAACACACCAAACAGATCATACAACATGATTAAGTGGGATTTATCCCAGGGATGCAAGGATTCTTCAATATATGCAAATAAATAAATGTGATACATCATATTAACAAATTGAAGGAGAAAAACCATATGATCATCTCAATAGATGCAGAAAAAGCTTTTGACAAAATTCAACACCCATTTATCATAAAAACTCTCCAGAAAGTGGGCATAGAGGGAACCTACATCAACATAATAAAGGCTAATATGAAAAATCCACAACAAACATCCCTCTCAATGGTGAAGAACTGAAAGCATTTCCTCTAAGATCAGGAACAAGACAAGGATGTCCCCACTCATCACTATTATTCAACATAGTATTAGAAGTCCTAACCACGGCAGTCAGAGAAGAAAAATAAATAAAAGGAATACAGATTGGAAAAGAAGAAGTAAAACTGTCACTGTTTGCAGCTGACATGATACTGTACCTAGAAAATCTTAAAGTTGCCACCAGAAAACTAATAGAGCTAATCAATGGATTTAGTAAAGTTGCAGGATACAAAATTAATTCACAGAATTATCTTACATTCCTATACACTCACAACAAAATATCAGAAAGAGAATTTAAGGAAACAATTCCAGTCACCATTGTAACAAAAAGAGTAAAATACCTAGGAATAAACCAACCTAAAGAGGCAAAAGACCTGTATGCAGAAAACTATAAGATACTGATGAAAGAAATCAAAGATGACACAAAGAGATGGAGAGACATACCATGTTCTTGGATTGGAAGAATCGATATTGTCAAAATGACTCTATTACCCAAGGCAATCTACAGATTCATTGCAATCTCTATCAAATTACATTTTTGTAATGTAAATGTAATTTGGCAAATGGCATTTTTCACAGAATTAGAACAAAAATTTTTCCAATTTGTATGGAAATACAGAAGACCCTGAATAGCCAAAGCAATCTTGAGAAAGAAAAATGGAGCTGGAGGAACCATTCTCCCTGACTTCAGACTATCCTACAAAGCTACAGTAATTAAGACAGTGTGGTACTGACACAAAAACAGAAATATAGATCATTGGAACAGGATAGAAAGCCCAGAGATAAACCCACACCCCTATGGTCACCTAATCTATGACAAAAAATGTGAGAATATACAATGGAGAAAAGACAGCCTCTTCAATAAGTGGTGCTGGGAAAACTGGACAGCTACATATAAAAGAATGAAATTAGAACACTTCTTAACACCATACACAAAAATAAACTCAAAATGGAATAAAGACCTAAAAGTAAGGCCAGACACTACTAAACTTAAAGGAAAACATAGGCAGAACACTCTTTGACATAAATCACAGCAAGATCTCTTTTGCCTCACCTCCTAGAGTAATGAAAATAAAAACAAAAATTAAAAAATAGGACCTAATGAAACTTTAGAGCTTTTGTACAGCAAAGAAAACTATAAACAAGATGAAAAGACAAACTTCAGAATGGGAGAAAATATTTGCAAATGAAGCAGCTGACAAAGGATTAATCTCCAAACTATACAAACAGCTCATCCAGCTAAATATCAAAAACACAAACAACCCAATCAAAAACATGGGTGGAAGACCTAAATACACATTTCTCTGAAGAAGATATACAGATGGCCAAGAGACACATGAAAAGATGCTCAACATCACTAATTATTACAGAAATGCAAGTTAAAAGTACAATGAGGTATCACCTCACACCAGTGAGAATGGCCATCATCAAAAAATCTACAAACAATAATTGTTGGAGAGGGTGTGGAGAAAAGTGAACCCTCTTGAACTGTTGGTGGGAATGTAAATTGAAAGAGCCACTATGGAGAACAGCATGGAGGTTCCTTAAAAAAACTAAAAATAGAACTACCATATGACACAGCAACCCCACTACTGGGCATATACCCAGAGAAAACCGTAATTCAAAAAGACACATGCATCCCAGTGTTCAATGTAGCACTATTCACAATAGCCAGGACATGGAATCATCCTAAATCTCCGTCAACAGAAGAATGGATAGAGAAGATGTGGTACATATATACAATGGACTATCACTCAGCCATAAAAAGGAATGAAATTGGGTCATTTGCAGCGATGTTGATGGACCTAGAGGCTGTCATACAGAGTGAAGTAAGTCAGAAAACAATTATTGTATATTAACACATATATGTGGAATCTAGAAAAATGGTATAGATGATCTCATTTGCAAAGCAGAAATAGAGACACAGACGTAGAGAACAAACATATGGGTACCAAGGGGGAAAAGGGGTGGGATTGACATATATATACTTTTGATACTATGTATAAAATAGATAACTAATGAGAACCTACTGTATAGGACAGGGAACTCTACTCAATGCTCTGTGGTTACCTAAATGGGAAGGAAATCCAAAAAAGAGGGGATATATGTATACATTTAGCTGATTCACTTTGCTGTATAGCAGAAACTAACACAACATTGTAAAGCAATTATACTCCAATAAAAATTAAATAAATAAATAAATAGTTGAATGAACAAAATGATGGCATTTATTTCCCCCAGGTACATTACCAAATTATTTTTAAATTTCTGTGGATGCCTGTGAGTAATAGAAATTACTCTTTAAAGTTATTTATTCAGAAGTTCTTTCTACCTATTTTCAATGATAAAGCCATATGGTTAATTCATTTGTTTAAAAGTGAACAAGACTAGGTCATAGTGCTTTGCAATTATTTTTATAAGTATATGTATTTTTAAATGGTGATTCTGATCTCTATGATGATATATGAATAACTTCCACTTGGTTGATTGGTTAACCAATGTTGGAAGCTCATTTTAAAATAGGAAATAGTAATTTATTATGTGGATAAATTGTTAACTGACAGTGATTCTTAAAATGGAACATTTTTTCTTCTCACTATTGAGATGCGAATCCTAGCATCACTAAATATTTGCAGTCAAAGGCCAAACTTGTATTTTGAAAAAAGTTAATATTAAACATTGACATCTTTAAGTATAAAATGACAGGGTAATTTGTTTTGTTACCAGGGATTTGATTAATTGCATTTTAGCAAGGAATAATTCCTATAAGCATACATAAATGAGGTGTGGACAAAACTATTGTGTAGGGAATTTTGTATTTGTGTATATTAATTGCCTGGGTTTTCAAGGATGACTGATGCATTTTAATTCAAACTTCAAATGCCCTTCAAATGAACAACCTGTGCCTGAATTTAAATCCTTACAAAGAAATAGCATTAGAAGCTCTACTTTCATTTTGTAGGTAACTAAGAATATGAAACTGTTTCTTTTTTTTCTCATTTTTTTCAGGTTAACCTTAGCCTACTGACTATCAAATTTTTAAATGCATCAAGAACATTTTTTGTCTGAAAAACATAGCTTTTGTTAATAGGCAAAGTTTCAGGGTTAAGGAAGAAAACATAAGTAAAAAGTGTTATCCCAAAGCTTCAAAAATTCACTTCCTCAAAATCAAGCATTGGTAATAAAATAAATGAAATAAATTTCCCCTGCTCTCTTCTTTGTACCAATACACTTACTTTAGGATACGTGACAAGATTTTTTTCAGTGAGTCAGCCCAATCTTAGTTATTTAAATGAAGTTGAATAATCAATCCAAAAAACCCGCCTAAGTTTTATCTTAAAACAATCATTTTTCCAAGTTTTTCCTATTATTTCCTGGCTAACTGAATCAGAAATGTTGGTTTTTAAAATATTTTTGATAGATTTTCTTTACCTGTTTTTGTAACTTCATTTCCAATTCTGACAAAATCGGGGAGTGCTAAAAATAACAAACGTGACTAATTATCAATTACCTGCAGTAAAGCGAAGCAAAAGGGGAGCTGGCATGATGGAATAAATTACATCCACTGCTAGTTTAAAAATCCAATTTTAACCATTACTTTCAACCTCCTTCTTATTAACAAATAAAATTGGACTTCTCTAAGTTCCATTACCTCTTCCTTCATCTGAAAAATCCCCTGATGGAGTTGCTGGCATAAAGATAAATATTCCAAAGACAGGAAAGAGAGGATAGAAATGGAGCAAGAAATATGGATCCTTTGCATACTTGATATTTCACTCCAAATCTATAAATAAAAAATAAATAGTTGAATGAACAAAATGATGACATTTATTTCCCCCAGGTACATTACCAAATTATTTTAAAATTCCTGTGGATGCCTGTGAGTAATAGAAATTACTCTTTAAAGTTAATCTAACAAAAAATATCAGATGTAAGCAAAAATTCTTAGAATAAAATGTAATTTTTATGAGGTGACAATCTTGCCTGAGATCTGTGTCATTCTCCAACATACATATATATTCCTTTGTCCTTTAAATTTAGGTGGTGTTGGGATAGAAAGAAGGATAGGTGTATAGATTTATGTGATAAAACAAATATAGCAAAATTAAATTAAAATAAATCTAGGTGGAGTGTACAATTTTTTCAACTTTTCTGCTTGAAATTTTTCATAATAAAATTTGGGAAATAAAAATCAGAATTCTAAAAGAAATCTCCTCCAAATAAATTTAATATAATATTAGAAGATAATTAAATATTGCATGAGTTGGTTTTCTCTGACCATATCAAGTGCTTTCAAATATATGGAACTACTAGAACCTTTATACATTGCTGGAGGGAATGTAAAATGATACAACCACTTTAGGAAACAATTTGGCACTTTCTTAAAAATTTAAACATATAATTACCATGTAAACCAATCATTCCTCTTCTAGGCATTTATTTAAAAAAATTTAAAAAATAAAAAGAGCTTTGCACATAAGAGCCAAACACCAGAAAGAACTCAAAATTCTACCAACATGTGAAAAACAGTTTATCCAAAGGAATAGTTATCAGCAATAAAAAGGAATGGGATATTGATACATGCAGCAATATGAATGAACTTCAAAATCGTTAGTCTGAGTGAAAAAGGCTAAACAAACGTACATAATCTGTGCTTGCAGATAATTCAAACTACTCTATAGTCTGAGTGAAAAAGGCTAGACAAATATACATAACCTATGCTTACAGATAATTCAAGCTACTCTATAGTGACACAAAGTCCATCAAAACTTTTGAGGATGATAGAAATATTTATTGTGGCCATGTTTTTTGGGTAGATGCATATGTTGAAAATGGCCAAGTTTTACACTTTAAATATGTGCAATTTAGTTTACTTCAACTATGCCTCAGTAAAATTACCCAAAAAAATGTCATGAATTGGGCTTTTCAAGCGTACTTCAACACACAAACAGAAATATTTCAGGAGCACTATAAAGTAATATGAAGAACATTATAATTTTTTAAAATGATGTATATAGGGATTTCCTTGTGCAAAATGGCTTTTAATGGGTATCATTTCCAACCATGGGCATGCATTTTGTTAGATACACCAGTTTTGTGGACATGCTTTGTAATCGTGCAAACTGTACAGTCACAGAGGATTCTTAGCTTGGTTTAATGCTCTGCTGTTGCCATCTTAAAATTCTTAATAATTTTTTTTTTCACCAATGGGTCTTTTTAATATATGAATTTATTTATTTTTGGCTGTGTTGGGTTTTCGTTGCTGCACATGAGCTTTCTCTAATTGCAGCAAGTGAGGGTTACTCTTCGTTGCAGTGCACGGGCTTCTCATTGCTGTGGCTTCTCGTTGCAGAACATGGACTCTAGGCTCGTGGGCTTCAGTAGTTGTGGCACGCAGACTCAGTAGTTGTGGCTCGTGGGCTCTAAAGCACAGGCTGAGTAGTTGTGGTGCACCAGCTTGGTTGCTCTGCGGCATGTGGGATCTTCCCGGACCAGGGCTCAAACCTGTGTCCCCTGCATTGGCAGGCGGATTCTTAACCACTGTGCCACCAGGGAAGTCCCATAAAATTCTTAATAATTTTTGAACAAGGGGCCTCTCATTGTCATTTGCTACTGAATCTGACAAATTATGTAACCAGTGCTGTGCCAGAGGCATTTTAATAGAACTAGGCCTCTTGGTAATAAAGAGTAGATCTGCACTCAAAGCACGTCTGTTCATGGTTTGGAAATTCTACAAGGGAAAAGGTATGGAAAATTAGATTGCACAGAGTGGATTTTTGGTATCATTAGTAGGATTGAACGTTTATCGACTCAAAGCACATGCTAAATGAAGACTTTCCTGACCAAACCAGGCAATAACAACATTTGGAGCTCTAGATAGTTAATGAGTAACTCTCAGCAGGTCAAATTACTTTCTTTTTTTTTCTCTCTATGTCAAGGTATAAATTATACATCATTCCCCAGATGTGTGATGGTAGTTGGAGGCCACCTCTAACAGTTATTAGAGAGCTGATGATATACATGTTATTTGCTCTTGGGCTTTGCAGAGACAAACATGTTAAACCATCCACCACAGATGTTTCTTCTACCACAATTACTGAAACAGCCATGTACTGTAGTAAAATTTCCAAGCATGAAACAGAAATAGAAATGATTATGAGTGCTGAAGTTTTTCAATCTCCCTCCTTTTTTTTGTTTTTTGTTTTTGGTTTTTTGGCCAACAGGCGTGATGAATATCAACAAACCAATCCTGTACTATCAACAAGAGAAGCTGATTAATAATGTATCACTGGGAAACTTGCTGGTATTTCTTTGTGAAACAAAATTTTACCTTCTCTGTTTCCTCTCCCACTTTAAAAGCTTTAGGTTTTTGTATATCCAGAGTAGAGGTCAAGAAGGAGCACTTGCCTTAGCTATACAGAAACTGACCACAACAATAAGTCCTGAGTCACTTGCTTGATGTCTTGCTTGTAGCTAGGTACAGCTGCCTTTTAGAGACTGGTTATAAAAACTTTCTAAGGCTTTGCTGAGCTGTGAAACTTGTTCCTCACCAAAAGAAAATACAGACAATAAAAATCCAGGAGCTGAAACAGAAAGAAAAAGGTAAGTTGTTCACATTAATAATCAGGAATTGGGCTGGCAATAAGGATCAATTTATTATCATAATGGGTATTATACTTCACATTTCATCATATAGGCATATTGTTCATATTGTTGAGGAAACTAATGTAAACGCATTATTACAGATCAGAGTCAGAACTCAGAGGACATTGTGTGTACAAGCACAGTAGATTATTATCTAAGAGCAATATCACATGATCTGCAGTATTTCACAAAAATGAATTTTATGTATTAAATATTGACAACTTGTTCTACCCAGTGTACAGGACTGACCTTGAGCTGATTATTGGCTGGTTGACTGGCTGAGGAAGAGGCTTAAGATTTGCACCTGCAAACAGTTCAAGAAGTTTGACTGTCCAAGGTCACACTATAAGGGAAACCAAAACATTATTTTTTAAAATATTTATTTGTTTATTTGTTTGCACCAGGTCTCAGTTGCAGCTCGTGGGCAACTTAGCTGTGGCAGCCGGGGTCCTTAGTTGTGGCAGGCAGGCTCCTTACTTGCGTCATGCATGTGGGATCTAGTTCCCTGACCAGGAATCGAACCTAGGCCCCCTGCATTGGGAGTGTGGAGCCTTAGCCACTGTATCACCAGGGAAGTCCCCCCAAACATTATTAAACTAATTTAGGGTCCTCAGGCTCCAGACAGGCTTCCTCAGCCAAATTGTGCCATGACCTCCAGGGTCACATGATTGCCAAATTTCTGTCATAAGTAATTTCAATTGCCCTAATCATTTTTTAAACTAATTTAATTGAATGAATCTATAAATTCAAAATAATATATCAGAAAGAATAACTGAAATCCCTAACTCAAATTGAATTTGGCCACATTGCTAAAGTGAATATTATTCTTGATTTCTACTTTTGTAATTTTGGTTTGGTTGCCACTTTCTCTTTGCAAATTTCACTTCTGGTATGTCAACTTTTATCCTGCAATCCTGGAGTAGATACACCCACTTAACAACAACAAAAATAAATAAATAAATAATAATAAAATAAATAAATAAATAAATATAT
This sequence comes from Balaenoptera musculus, assembly GCF_009873245.2. Taxonomy (NCBI): domain Eukaryota; kingdom Metazoa; phylum Chordata; class Mammalia; order Artiodactyla; family Balaenopteridae; genus Balaenoptera; species Balaenoptera musculus. Next base: position 34,540,397 of record NC_045802.1, on the reverse strand, counting down.
AAAAAGTAAAGCAGAGAAGAAAAATTGTTGTAGAAGTTAATTTAAATTTGCCTTCCCCAATAAAGAAGATGTGGTACATATATACAATGGAATAACACTCAGCCATTAAAAAGAATGAAATAATGCCACTTGCAGAAATATGGATGGACCTAGAGATTATCATACTAAGTGAAGTAGGTCAAACAGATAAAGACAAATATCATATGATGTAGCTTATATGTGGAATCTAAAAAAAAAATGATACAAATGACCTTATTTACAAAACAGAAACAGACTCACAGACTTAGAGAATGAATTTTGGTTACCAGAGGGGAAGCATCGGAGGAGGGATAGATTGGGAGTTTGGGATTGACATGTACACACTGCTATATTTAAAATAGATAGCCAACAAGGACCTACTGTATAGCACAGGGAACTCTGCTCAATACTCTATAGTAACCTAAAAGAATTTGTAAAAGAATAGATACACGTATATGTATAACTGAATCACTCTGATGCACACCTGAAACTAACACAACATTGTTAATCAACCATACTCCAGTATAAAATAAAAATTAAGCAAAAAACCAAAAAACATATACTTACAGTTACCATGCAATTCTCAGTTTGTAAGTTTGCAAAGTATTGTTCTTATTAATACAGGGTCAGGATATATTCCCAGTAGATTACTAAAGGTAAGATAACTATTAGGTTCATTCAAAATACAATAAATACAGTAAATAAATTAATTAATTTTCCTTCCCGAGAAGGCAGAAACTTTTAATCCTTCTTAGGTGTGAAGCTATATAAGGAGTCTGTACAGCAGTCTCTCTGGTAAGATCATAGAGAAAGGGAATAATTCATGTTTCCAGAACAAGAAAGTCCTTGAAAGAAGGATACTCCAGGTCCTGCATCTACTCTAAAAGCAAACATTTTCATTTCTATTACAGTACTATTGTATGAAATAGGAGAATAAGTAAAATAAATAAATACTTAAAAAAGCAAGTACATAATAAAAATTATTTTACATTTATCTGGAAGAGGGAAGAGTCCTAATGAAATCCCTTTCTGGTATATCATACTGACCCCAGCTTGATTTTGTCTATACCAAGCTTTCTCAACCTTGTCACTATCAATACTTTGGGCCAGATAATTATCTGTCTTGTGTAGTCAAGACTTTTTGGCTGATTATTTGTTTTTTATTTTTATTTTTTATTGAATTATAGTTGATGTACAATATTTCAAGTGTACAGCAAAGTGATCAGTTATACATATATATTATTTTTCAGATTCTTTTCCATTATAAGTTATTATAAGATATTGAATATAGTTCCCTATGTTATACAGTAGATCCTTGCTGTTTATCTGTTTTATATATACTAGTGTGTACCTGTTAATCCCCATTTCCTAATTTATCCCTCTTTCCTTTCCTCTTTGGTAATCATAAGTTTGTTTTCTATGTCTGTGCATCTATTTCTGTTTTGTTAATAAGTTCACTGGTATCATTGTTTTACATTCTACATATAACTGATATCACATATTTATCTTTCTCTGTCTGACTTCTCTTAGTATGATAATGCCTGGGTCCGTCCATGTTGCTGCAAGTAGTATTTCATTCTTTTTATGTCTGGGTTATATATATATATATATATATATATATATATATATATATATATATATATATATATATATACCACACTTTCTTTATCCATTCATCTGTTGATGGACATTTAGGTTGCTTACATGTCTATTTACATGGCTATTTAAAATAGTGCTGCTATGAATATTAGGGTCCATGTATCTTTTTAAATTAGAATTTTTGTCTTTTCTTGATATATGCCCAGGAGTGGGATTGCTGGATCATATGGTAGTTCTATTTTTAGTTTTTTAATGAACCGCCATGCTGTTCTCCGTGGTTGCACCAATTTACATTCCTACGAACAATATAGGAGGGTTCTCTTTTCTCCATACCCTCTCCAACATTTATTATTTGTAGACATTCTGATGATGGCAGTTCTGACTGGTGTGAGGTGATACCTCATTGTAGTTTTGATTTCCATTTCTCTAATAACAACGGATTGTTAATTGCTAATTTGCATTTCTCTAATTAACAATGTTGAGCATCTTTTCATGTGCCTGTTGAACATCTCTATGTCTTCTTTGAAGAATTGTCTATTTATGTCTTCTGTCTATTTTTTATTGGATTGTTTGTTTTATTGATATTGAGCTGAATAAGCTGCCTGTATATTTTGGAAATTAATCCCTTGTCAGTCACATCATTTGAAAATATTTTCTCTTAATCCATAGGTTGTCTGTTTGTTTTTTTTATGGTTTTGTTTACTGTGCAAAAGCTTTTAAGTTTAATTAGGCCCCATATGTTTATTTTTGCTTTTGTTTCCATTACTCTAGGAGAGGAATCCAAAACAATATTGCTGCAATCTATGTCAAAGAATGTGCTGCCTATGTTTTTCTTTAGTTTTATAGTATCTGGTCTTACATTTGGGTCTTTAATCTACTTTGAGTTTATTTTTGTACATGGTGTTATAGAATGTTCAAATTTCATTCTTTTACATGTAGCTGTCCAGTTTTCCCAGCACCACTTATTGAAGGGGCTGTCTTTTCTCCATTGTATACTCTTGCCTCCTTTGTCATAGCTTAGTTGGCAATAATTGTGTGGGTTTATTTCTGGGTTTTCTATCCTGTTCCATTGATTTATGTGTCTGTTTTTGTACTGGTACCATACTGTTTTGATTACTATAGCTTTGTCATATAATCTGAACTCAGGGAACCTAATTTCTCCAGCTCCAGTCTTCTTTCTCAAGATCACTTTGGGTATTCAGTGTCTTTTGTGTTTCCAGTGAAATTTAAAAATTTTTTGTACCAGTTCTGTGAAAAAAGTCTTTGGTAATTTGGTAGGGGTTGCATTGAATCTGTAGAGGCTGATTATTTTTAATAAACTACAAACACTGGAGAACCTCTAAGAACCAGGTAGAAAATACTTTTTTGTAGGAGACATTTACATGTACAGATGGTCCCCAACTTATGATGATTCAACTTACATTTTTTTTTTAACTTTATGATGGTGTGAAAGAGATTGATAGGCATTCAGTAGAAACTGCACTTTGAACTTAAAATTTTGATCTTTTCCTGGGCCACAGCTCCCAGTCAGCCACAGGATCACAAGGGTAAACAACTGATACATTTACAACAATTCTGTATCCATACAACCATTCTGTTTTTTATTTTTAGTACAGTGTTCAATACATGACATGAGATATTCAATAATTTATTATAAAATAAGTTTTATGTCGGATGATTTTGCCCAACTGCAGGCTAATTGAAGTATTCTGAGCATGTTTAAGGTAGGCTAGGCTAAGCTATGATGTTTAGGAAATTAGGTATAAAATGCATGTTTGACTTATGATATTTTAAACGTATGATGGGTTTATCAGGATGTAATGCCATTGTACATAAATGAAGATCTGTATAAGGCAAATCTCCATTTGTGAGGGTGTCTCCCACCCTGTATCAGGAAGAGGGGGATAGCCTTATCACTGAAAACTCTTATTAATGCAGCAGACAAAAACTGAACTCCATATAATAATCTTACTCTTGTTTATTGTGCTTTTCCTGGTAATCTCCCAGGTTAACTGACTCCCTACATCCAACATCTTCTTTTGTCTTTAGTTAGTTGAAGGTGGTATTTAAGGTGAGGGTTTCTGCTATTTCAGGAAGTTACTCAGTTTTTCTGGGTATCTCCCATGTATACAGGCGGTATACATGTTATTAAACTTTTATTTGTTTTTCTCCTGTTAATCTGTTTTACACCAATTTAATTAGTAAACCAGCCAAAGAATCTAGGAAGGAAATTTTTTTCTGCTCTTACAACAACTAAAAATATACTCAGACATTGCCAAGTGGTCCCTTGAGGAGAAAAATCACCCCCAGCTGAGAACCACCACCTTACACAGTACTGCCTAGAATAGCACATGGCACATTTCCCTTACATAGCATTTGCATATACTGTCCCCTCTTCCTGGCTTGGTCTTCTTCAGATACACAGACACATGCACACACACACACACATAAATGTTTCTTTCAGATTTTCAGAACAATTTTTTAAATGGGAAATGTTAAAATTTGAAGGTTATATTTTCTTATTTTAATATAAAAAAACATTTACTAAGTACTTATTACATGCAGAGCAATGTGCAATACATTAAATAAGTTCTAAAGATAAAAGAGGAACACTTCCTTCCAAAAAAAGTTTGTAATCTGTAAAGAGAGATCCAAATTATTAGAACACATTGCAGAGTAAATTAACACCATTAGAGAGGACAAATGGTGAGGAAATTAAAAGAAGATATGACACCTAGGCATATTGGTCAAATAAATTTCTTAAGGCTCTTTGCAAGAAACAGCCTTGCTCTCTTTCTTGAAGACATGTTTAAAAGTCCCTGAATTTAAATTTGTCCCCTAAAACCTCCTTCTCCTTTCTAGGAATGTTAGGAGACTTTAGTTAGAAGAACCATGAATTTCTCTCAAGTGATGTTAAATTTCAAGGCACTTAATCAGAGATGTCTGTTTATTCATCCCTATTCAGTGCTAATACTCTCTTACATTACATCCTGTGAAAATGACAATTTTTTTGGTCTTCATAGAACTCTAGTAATTAACTGAGAGAATTACTAGCTTCATTTGGTAGGGAGAAATTAAAGGCCCAGAAAATCTCACTGAGTTTTCAAAATTACTCTGAGAAATAACTTTATATCCTTATTTTAAAATGTGCTATTGTTAGCTTTAATGTGGTTTAAGTTATATCCTACTGAGCTTGAATTACAGCTGACAGTAGCTTGAAGCAGAACCTGGTTTGGCTATGAGCTAAAAAGTCATGTAACATTATTATTAAGAGAACTGGGACAGAAAAGTTTCATGCATAAACCTTGTCTATAAATATCTTTAGTAACCGAAGTTTTAATTTCAAAAGCAAAGCTATGTATCAGAAAATTGATAATTAGAAAAAGCGCTTAATTATTTCTTCCATTTTTCTAATAGGAAGAGCAAAGAAGTTAGGTAGAACATATAAGAAATCTGCTAGCTGATCTTCGAAACTAAGAATGTCAATGAGGTAAACCACATCATTTCTTTAGCTAATAGACTAAGCAAGAAGAACAGAAAAGCAAACAAATTGTCATATTTTGCAAGTATGCCACAAAAAACTTCTGAAACATGATAAAGATCCACAATTGGTTTATATACTGTACCTCACAGTTGCTGACATGGTAAATTCTAGACTAGTAATATTCATTATAGCCACTTAAGCCTAGATAGAGACAATGCTAAGACTAATCAAAGGTGAATAATAAAGGATGGCTAATGTTTAAATAAATCTCTTAATCTGGTAGTCTGTTTAAGCTAATGATGGCATTAATGTTTATTATTAGAGGTTTTAATTAAAGATTATTAATTTTTTACTAATGTTTTATTACTAATGTGAAGCCCCACCTGTTGGTTCAGATCACAAGGCAGTAATCATCTTGTCACTGTACACATTAATTTAAAGGTGGGGTAAATATGCAGGAGAAATGAAATAGTTCCCAACATGTTGACATTATACCAGGTCATAAAGTGTCAGTAAGTAAAGTATTCTAATAGAAAAATCGTCAAAAAAGACAAGGCCCACATCTATCTAATTACCATGGAAAATGAGATCTGGGGCAGTGGATAACCCTAGGTTGTTTTGGTACCATGATAGCAACAATGAAGGTATTTAAAAGATTTTTTTAATTTTTGAAATAATTTTAGACTTACAGAAAGTTGGAAAAACACTACAGAGAATTCTCACTTCACCAAGTATGCCCTAATGTTAACATTTCATATAATTATGAATAATTTTATAAATAATATTGATACAATACTATTAAGCTGCAGACATTGTAGCTCATTAACTTTCTCTCTATTGTTCTTTTTCTGGACCAGGATCCTACATTTCATTTGGCTGTTATGTCTTCCCAATATCCTCCAACCTGTGACAGTTCCTTCGTCTTTCTTTGTCTTTCATGACCTTCACACATTTGAGGAGCATTTGTTAGCTATTTTGTCCCTTAAAAATCCCTTAATTTGGGGTTGTCTCATGTTTGCTTATGATTATATTGAGGTCGCTTTTTTGGCAAGAATACTATAAAACTGATGTTATATCTTTCTCTGAGCATTGTATTAGGAAATAAATGAATAAATGATAATGTATCTCATTACTAGTGATGCTAAATTTTGTCACTTGGTCAACATTATGTTTGCCAGATTTGTCCACTATGAAGGTACAAGAACCTTCAGAAGGAACACTGCTCTACTGACACGTTAGTTTTAGCCCAGTGAATACCTTTTGAACTTCTTACATCCATAACCAGAAGGAAATAAACTTGGTGTTTTTAAACCACTGAGTTTGTGGTAATTTGTTACAGTAGCAATAGGAAACTAATACAGCACCCATTTTATTATTTAAAATAAAAACATTCAATTTGTCAGATATTTCTGAAAGAAAAGCGTTTGCATTAATCAGGATTTATATCTTGCAAAAAATAATTTGACTTGCTATCTTGAAAATGAGGAAGGCTTAATTTCATAGACCACAATTGGTTGGAAACAGGAGATTTTGATTCAAAAATACCAGCTTTATATTTGCTTTCAATTCCAGGTCTAGTGTCTAGTGTACTCTAGGATCAGCAGAGCCACTGTACTTCTTCAAAGAGATAACACTCAGGAAAATTCTTTCAAGTAGGTTGGGTATATGAGTGAAATGGAGAGTACATCAAGTAACACTCAGAGTTCAAATCAACTATTTAATTTTAGTTAGATAAAAGATTATCTAACTAAATACTTTGACTTGGTATTTTACTAAATATAATCTGTGTACGTTTGGTTTTTCTGTAACCAAATATGTGTGGTTGCATGCGTGTATGTGCCTATGTATTCACATGTCCCTCTTCATAGTGGATTAACCATAGAATTAATAATTTTATTTCATTGAAATTACAGGTATTCCACAAGTATTTTCTATTGTTCATGGGGAACACGATGTTGATAATGATGAGAAAAATATTTACACTATTTTTTTTCTTAGACCACTGCAAGCATTTTTTAAAGTCAGTTTGATTTTCCCTGGGTTAATTCTTCAGAAAGATTGACTTATTTTCCTCAGCTTTACTGATGTATAATAGACTTGTAACATTGTGTATGTTAAGTTATACAAAGGGATGATTTAATATAGGTATATAATGCAAATGATTATCACAAGGGTAGTTAACATATGTACACCTCACATAGTTATTATATTAATTTGTGGTGAGAACATTTAAGATTTACTTTCTTAGAAATTTTAAAGTATACAACATAGTATTATTAACTATAATCACCATTCAATATATAACACCCCCAGAACTTATTCAATTTATAACTGAAAATTTGTACACTTTGATCAACATCTCCCTATTTCCTCCACACCCCAGCCCCTAGCAACCACCAATCTACTTCCTGTTTGGCTTTTTTGGATTCCACGTGCAGGTGAGATCATACAGCATTTGTCTTTATCTGACTTATTTCACTTAGCATAATACTTTCATTGTTCATCCATTATGTTGCAAATAGCAGGAGTTCTTTATTTTTTTTTTAAATTTTATTGGAGTATAGTTGATTTACAATGTTGTGATAGTTTCAGGTCTGCAACAAAATGATTCAGTTATACATATATATATTTATTCTTTTTTAAATTTTTTTATTTCATATTGGAGTATAGTTGATTAACAGTGTTGTGCTAGTTTCAGGTGTACAGCAAAGTGATTCAGTTATACATATACATGTATCTATTCTTTTTCAAATTATTTTCCCACTTAAATCTTCCTTTTCATGTATGAATAACTTCCATTATACATATGTATTACACACTTTTTTAATCCATTAATTCATTGATGGACACTTAGGTTGTTTCCATGCCTTGGCTATTATGAATAATGCTGCAATAAACATAGAGGTACAGATATCTCTTCAAGATGGTGATTTCATTTCTTCTGGATATACACCTAGAAGTGGAATTGCTGGATGATGTGATAATTCTATTTTTAATTTCTTGGGAAACTTCCATACTGATTTCTATAGTGGTTGAACCAATTTAAATTCCCACCAACAGTTCATAAGGGTTCCCTTTTCTCCATCACATTATTCTTAAACATGCATACACTTTTGTACCTTTTCTTGGATATTACCTGAAAAAGCCACATACTGCTCTTGTGGTCACAGGAGCAGTATTTTCACCTTGACTGGACACATTTCTTCTTATTTCAATTTTGCTCTCCTACTTAATTGGGGAATGAAATCAAAGTTTGATTATTTTTTTTTTTTTAAAGATATCCAGTTACACCTTTTTTTTTTTTTTTTTTTAAAGAAAGCTTTGTTTTATAGCTACTTTATTTATTTATTTATTTATTTTTGGCTGTGTTGGGTCTTCGGTTCGTGCGAGGGCTTTCTCCAGTTGCGGCAAGCGGGGGCCACTCTTCATCGCGGTGCGGGGACCGCTCTTCATCGCGGTGCGCGGGCCTTTCACTATCGCGGCCCCTCCCGTTGCGGGGCACAGGCTCCAGACGCGCAGGCTCAGTAGTTGTGGCTCACGGGCCCAGCCACTCCGTGGCATGTGGGATCTTCCCAGACCAGGGCTCGAACCCGTGTCCCCTGCATTAGCAGGCAGATTCTCAACCACTGCGCCACCAGGGAAGCCCCCTGATTTTTTTTTATTGACCACTTCTGATAAAAGAACCATTACTCTTCCAAGTTTAATTTTTTTGAATTGTTGTTATGGTCTAAATTGTCTAAATTCTGAAAGTACTCCCAAGTAGTTAAGTCATTTTAGTAAAATAAATTTGATTTCTATAATACTGTTTAAATTTAGAAAATTCTAAATGGTGTCTATGACATTTGAACTACATATAGTTTCTTCATATGACTTGATTTGTTTCAATTTATTTCTTTAAAAAAATCTACAGTGCAGAACAGAAGTTAAAATGAAATCAGATGATAAAAGTGATGATTCAGATAAATCTTATAAGTCCTACTTCATATGGGAATATTATCAAATCAAGAAACACTCTTATTTTTCATCAGTTCCTAAGACTCAATTAAAAAACAAGAATTTTTAAAATAATTTTCTAGAATTTAAACAAATCTTCTTTATTTGAAAAACTTACTTTGTTTCTCAGAACACAGGGCAAGAAAGATTTGTTTTTAAGGTTTATATTATTTTATACAAAAAAGACCATGATAAATCTATACTAATTTTTCTTATCATTCACTGGAAAGAACATTTCTGAGCACCTACTGTGTGCATGACATTGTGCTGTAGTGATAAACATAACTAATATTTTAAAATAAACAATAGAATACTGAGAAGCTAACTGGAAGTATTATTAAGCTTTGGCTAGATTTTGCTTGGGGCAACTCGGGCCAAGAATGGGAATAATAAAACTATATTGAGGCAGCCCAGGATGTCAGGCTGAAGCCTGATGAATGAGATGGAAACATGGGGCATTAATGATTGGTTTTGCTTTCACTGATTTAAGTGTAAGAGATGAAACTTGGAAAAGTAAAAGTATTCCTTAGGCAGGGAAAGAGATGCATGAGTGCTTCTCCAGGGGATGGGCAGCTGCCAGTCTAGAGAACAAGCTAAGCAGTGTAGAAGTCACAGCCAAGAGAGCCAGGAAGATCTGCCAGGCAGGCAAGAATGATTAATATTCAACCGTTTATCCCCCCACCGGGACACGTTCACACTTCAGCCAGCAAAGGTCGAGCACAAAAAGCAATTTCTCCCCTTGAAGGATTTTGTGATGGCTTGATTGCTAACTAGCAGTCTTAGTGGTCACTGTGATTAAATTACCCATATGGTCGACATTTTCTTTATCCTAACATTCTGGAAATATGCAGTTATTGTTGGTGATTTGTTTCCTGCTAAATATTCTGTATTGCATACTGAAGATTTTAGAACCCTGTAGTGCCTTCACATGTTTCTTGTTATAAATTAACTTAGAAAACTAACTGGAAGCACAGCTCTCTTAGAAGCTCAGGAACAACACCTTTGTTTTTCCCAACACTAATGATAAAACTGGGATCCAAAATGACAGCAACACATTCAGAGCTCAATCAAAGGTGATTGGGGACCTTCACTTATTTATTATGCTACCTTTCCTGTGTCCTATTTGTTTAATGTTGCTCTATTTTTACTAGGGCCCCTGCAGTTGGGTAAAAAGAAATCATAACTAGTATTAATAAGTTCCCTTTTGGGTAAGAGGACTCCTAGGTGAGTCTATCACAGATTAAGCCTTCCAAAAGAGTCTAATTTGAGTGTTATTTATTCTGTCACTACTCCTTATCAATTATTTAACATAATCTTTGATCACCAGCTTATTTCAACATCTAAAAATATTAAGATACGGTTAGGAGAGGTCTTTTTGAAATTAGCTCCTATACTTTCTGGAAACAAGTATGCTTCTAGGGAACTAAAGGAAGAAAAAGCCAAGATTATCTTGCTCATGTAATTTGGAACTTAAAATGCCTATCTCTATTCCTGTAGCATAATTCATTCACTGAAGTTCATGACATAATAAGGCTCACAAGACTACAGCAGAGACAAGAGGGGTAACCAGGGCTTTCTACTCTCCAGACACATGTTGTGAGGGAAGGAGATGGTGGAGATTACAAAGGGGCCAGTGAATAACACCTTTCTTTTCCTTAATCAGTCTCTGAATCTGTCAAAAAATAAGACAGAAGAATCAGTACATGGAAGCAAAAAATTGTCCTTACAACTGGTAAACTGCATAGGAGTATGTAGCAAGATAGTGGGCTTCCTAATACTACATCATAGAATTAGACCAACTTGCCCATGCATTAACAACCAGGGCTGGAAATTTGCAGACCTCCCAATGGAGAGGCACACCTTGTAAAAGTTAATAAAATCCAAGGGCAGACCAGAGCCCATGTTTCTTACAGGTACCTTGGTTCCCAAGAGGAAAGAGTGGCTTAGCCATGCATGCCTTCTTCATGCAAACATCAAGCAAAACTCATCCCAGCTATCCTCATTTCCAAAGGTGGTGGGGAAAAAGTGGTAGTCAGGTCTACTTAGGGAAAATGTCTTATTGGTAAAAGTTAAAGAATTGAAGACTAAGCATCCTTTTCAAGTGAGTTTCTACTCCTGTCTGAATGGAGTGGGCTCTGCCAATAGAAATGTAATCAGGTCTTAGAAGAAAGACCAAAGTCCTCAGATGAACCCAGCCTCATCCCAGCTCTCCCTCTACACCTTCGAAACTCCTGCCCTCAGGAAAATGAATAGAAAGGAGTGGTGATTTGGAAAGGGAAAGGCAAATTAGTCCCAGATAAGATGGGTATCAATAGGACATTGCTCACATTTCATCAGAGCAAATACAAAGTTTGGACAAATATGCCTGTATCTGAGAGATAAATGAACAGTAATGCCATGGCAATTTTGCAAACATACGATAAACACATTTGAAAGAATGAACAAAGGAATAAAAACAACAAATGAGGGCTTCCCTGGTGGCGCAGTAGTTAAGAATCTGCCTGCCAATGCAGGAGACGTGGGTTCGAGCCCTAGTCTGGGAAGATCCCACATGCCGCAGAGCGGCTAGGCCCGTGAGCCACAACTACTGAGCCTGCGCGTCTGGAGCCTGTGCTCCGCAATGGGAGAGGCCACGACAGTGAGAGGCCTGCACACCGCGATGAAGAGTGGCCCCCGCTCGCTGGAACTGGAGAAAGCCCTCACACAGAAACGAAGACCCAACACAGCCAAAAATGAATAAATAAATAAATAAAATTTAAAAAAAAAACAAAAAAGAAAACAACAACAACAAATGAGATGTACAGAAGGGAGACAAAGAGCTCAGTATGGGAGAAAATATCACCTAAGAAATAAAAGCAACACTATACAAGTGCTACAGAAGAATGTAAAAAAAAAACGACACAACATAAAAAGAGCTCACAATTACATAATTAAAAAATTAGAATGAGATGAAAACATACTGTAACATTAAGAGAACAGATGTAGGAATAAATAACTCCAATACAGACATATTGCTTAAGTGAAAAAATAGTGAGGGACAGAATAGAGGTGGATTAATAAGAAAAAAATTTGACACATTCATAATGAGTAAAAAAAAGGCAAGAATAGGAATAACTAGTGAGGAGATGAAATTATATAGAACAGGAAAAAATGATCCAAAATAAAGATAGTATCTTTGAGATAATGAATATAAAATATGAAGCATAAAAATATTCAGAATATAGGAAAATGGGTTTGAAATGTAGAAAGACATGACTAGTCAGATTAAGTATGTATAATATCTCATGGAAAAGTGATCAAAACAAGTATATCAAGATAAATTTTGACCTATTGAACTATAAAGAAAAAGGAAGGCTTTTGACATCCAGTTACAAAAAGTAAATCACTTACAGTATGAAAGGTTAAATCTAGACTGATCTCATACTGCACAGCAACATTCAATGCCAGAAGATATGGAATACATTCTAAAAAAATTCTAGGAAAGATATTTTCACTCAGCAACATACCTACACAAATTCTCCTTCAAGTTAGATGAAACTAGGAAAAAAAACACTGAAAACCTGAACTAATTCAGGTAATAAAGTAAATATTAAAACAATTCTAAATGATAGAAATCTATCTAGATTTATCAAGAAATAAATCATAATCGAATGATAACATGGAAAAAAATGGATGGTATGGTTTGGGATGATATGCTGAAACATTATTTTCTTCTGCTTTTTATGGTTTCAGTTTAATCAAGCATGGATCATTTTAATAAAAATCATTGTCTGTACTTTTCAAGAACAAATAATATAATTCCATTTAGGTAAAATTTTTTAAACAGTCAAAATTAATTTATAGTACAGAAATAAATCAACATTTGACTGGATCCAAGAGTAGGAGATTTACCTAGGAAGGCACATGGGGGGACATTTCTATAATGTAAATGTCTACATCTTGACTGCGGTCCTGCTTACACAGGTGCATAAATTTATCAAAATTCATATAACGTTTTACTGAAAATAGGAGTGTCTTATCATAATTAAATTATACTTCAATAAACTTGATTTAAAATGCAATATGAGTAACTGATGACAAATAATCTGGTGGCATGGTGATTATTAGTCATATACAAAATACACACACACACACACACACACATAGATACTTTATACTGAGTGGCTATGATTACTTTCCTATTAAATGTGATCAAACAATAAAATTTTTATCCTAGAGTTTAGGTAAAGAGGTTAAACAAAACTCCAAGACCCTTAAATGAGTGGTCCTTTGTGAGGTCCACAAAGATCCCCATAAGAGGCTGCTCTCTCTAATGTTGTTTGCCCTGCCCAGTCATCTAATGCATGTCCTCATCCATCCACAGTGATTTTATACTTTTCAGAAAAAATATCCAAAATTATTTACCAATTTTCCCATTAGACTCTGGATTCAACATATTGTGATACAGAACACGCTATCTCCAATTCAATCTACAATCCAATTTGATTTCTTTCATTCTGAAATACAATTTCAGTGAAATATAAATTGGTCATTATTTTTAACAGTTAATTATATATTTAACACCTGTTCAGAACATTTTAATCCTAAATGCAAGCTATTTTAATGCTCCATGAATTATGATACATATGACTTTTACATTAATAAATATTTATGTTTTACTCCATACATCTACGTATATAAGTACGTTTAGATAGATGAGATGTTAGAAATAGATGATGGATTGATGGATGATAGATGGGTAGATAGATACATAGATAGATAGGGAACTAGGTAGATAGATATTAGATTAATTTTTTTTTCTATACATCTCCCAAATCCACATACCCTTTCCAATTTGGGGAAACCATTCTCAGGGTAAGATTGAGTGTGAAACCAGTGAAGCTCCAGCTCTGTGCACCATGACTCACAGGAACCTCTATGAGTGCTAGAAGTTGTCACGGGGTTACCTTAGTTTACTGCTTTGAGATTTTTCAGGTAGCAGCACAGAGATGTGGAGCCCTGGTGGAACTCAGTGTACTTCCTTAGTTGAGGAGACAGAGCTGAGAGTGTGAGGACACCAAGGCAGAAGAGATCACAGGGCAGAGTACCAAAGAAGGAAAAGCTACACAGAGAGAAAACGCAGAAGATCTGTACTGGATCCACCTCAAATATTCAGCAGAGTACGGATCAACATATGTCTGTGAGGAAACTACACAAAGCTGAGGAAAGGGCCATCCTAAATGAATAGAGGGGCAGTCACCAATGCTCAAGGAAGGCCAGGAATAATTCCACTTCTCAGCAGCCAGATTTGAAAACCTTATGATCATAGGACACTATGAATGGAGTACTCAGAAGTGTCCTGCACTATTAGTGGGGAATAATTAGCCCTAGACTAAATATTGCCCTTATCCTGTGCAACAAATCATAAAAGGATCAAACTGTTTCTAAGAAACTTGACTGTATCCTACAACAAAGCTCAAAAAGTTTCATAGAAATAAAATACAACTAGAACTCAACAAGTAAAAATTAATAATGCTTGGCATCCAAACAAATGTTATGATGTATGCAAAGAAGCAGGAAAACATGATTCTACTGAGGGAAAAAAAAATCTAGCACTATGTTAAACATATACTGAAAGCTCAATAAATGTTTGCTGAATGAGTGACTGACTGAATGAATCATAGAAAACAAATTTGTCTCAATGTTCTTGCCCAATAAGAATATTTGTTTTCCCAAGTATTTTTCTTCAGCTAAAATTCTTGTCATATTATTTCTTATGTGTCTTTCAAAAGGTAAAACTCCCTATGAGATGCTGGACAGATGTTTCAGCATTGATCACAGATCTGGACCAAATTGAACAGAAAATATTTATTAAATGAGCAAATGAAGGAAGGAGAAAAATAAGGAACAAAACATAAAATATTTTAAATGCTGGGGTTCACAACAAATTATCGATTCACCATTACTATATACAACCTTTTCATCACTTCAACAGCGTTTTCTTCTCTAACTGAAGATGAGTTCTGGGATTTAAATGATACCTGAGTTTGTGCATTTTGGACCAAAAATAATAGAGCTTTAGACTAATGATCTTGACAATCTAGAAAAGGATATAATTTTCTTTCTCACTGTTTCCAAACTTTCACTGCATATCATTTTTTTAACTACATGTCAAATTATAACTCCATCTTACAAGTAACTATTTAGTTAATTACTAATAAAAAACAACAGTTTTTCTGGAGTCATTAAGATTTAAATAATTTACCAACATATTAATTTAAGCTTGCTTTTTTTTTTTTTTTTTTTTTTTTTTTTTTTTTTTTTTATAAATTTTTATTTATTTATTTATGGCTGTGTTGGGTCTTCGTTTCTGTGCGAGGGCTTTCTCTACTTGTGGCAAGCGGGGGCCACTCTTCATCACGGTGCGTGGGCCTCTCACTATCGCGGCCTCTCTTGTTGCGGAGCACAGGCTCCAGACGCGCAGGCTCAGTAACTGTGGCTCACGGGCCCAGTTGCTCCGCGGCATGTGGGATCTTCCCGGACCAGGGCTCGAACCCGTGTCCCCTGCATTGGCAGGCAGATTCTCAACCACTGCGCCACCAGGGAAGCCCCTAAGCTTGCTTTTTTTAAAAAAGTTTAGCTGTTGTTACTTTAGTTCCAGGATTGAAACACAATTCTTTTTTTTTTTTTTTTGAATTTTTGAATTTTATTTAATTTATTTTTTTATACAGCAGGATCTTATTAGTCATCAATTTTATACACATCAGTGTATACATGTTGATCCCAATCGCCCAATTCATCACACCACCCCTACCACCCTCCCGCTGCTTTCCCCCCTTGGTGTCCATACGTTTGTCCTCTACATCTATGTCTCAATTTCTGCCCTGCAAACCGGTTCATCTGTACAAGTTTTAGAGGTTCCACATATATGCGTTAATATACGATATTTGTTTTTCTTTTTCTGACTTACTTCACTCTGTATGACAGTCTCTAGATCCATCCACTTCTCTACAAATGACCCAATTTCGTTCCTTTTTATGGCTGGGTAATATTCCATTGTATATATGTACCACAACTTCTTTATCCATTCATCTGATGATGGGCACTTAGGTTGCTTCCATGACCTGGCTATTGTAAATAGTGCTGCAATGAACATTGGGGTGCATGTGTCTTTCTGAATTAGGGTTTTCTCTGGGTATATGCCCAGTAGTGAGATTTCTGGATCATATGGTAATTTTATTTTTAGTTTTTTAAGGAACCTCCATACTGTTCTCCATAGTGGCTGTATCAATTTACATTCTCACCAACAGTGCAAGAGGGTTCCCTTTTCTCCACATCCTCTCCAGCATTTGTTGTTTGTAGATTTTCTGATGACGCCCATTCTAACTGGTGTGTGGTGGTACCTCATTGTAGTTTTGATTTGCATTTCTCTAATAATTAGTGATGTTGAGCAGCTTTTCATGTGCTTCTTGGCCATCTGTATGTCTTCTTTGGAGAAATGTCTATTTAGGTCTTCTGCCCATTTTTGGATTGGGTTGTTTGTTTTTTTTTATTATTGAGCTGCGTGAGCTGTTTATATATTTTGGAGATTAATCCTTTGTCCATCAATTCGCTTGAAAATATTTTCTCCCATTCTGAGGGTTGTCTTTTCGTCTTGTTTATGGTTTCCTCTGCTGTGCAAAAGCTTTGAAGTTTCATTAGGTCCCATTTGTTTATTTTTGTTTTTATTTCCATTACTCTAGGAGGTGGATCAAATAAGATCTTGCTGTGATTTATGTCAAAGAGTGTTCTTCCTATGTTTTCCTCTAAGAGTTTTATAGTGTCCGGTCTTACATTTAGGTCTCTAATCCATTTTGAGTTTATTTTTGTGTATGGTGTTAGGGAGTGTTCTAATTTCATTCTTTTACATATAGCTGTCCAGTTTTCCCAGCACCACTTATTGAAGAGACTGTCTTTTCTCCATTGTATATCCTTGCCTCCTTTGTCATAGATTAGTTGACCATAGGTGCATGGGTTTACCTCTGGGCTTTCTATCTTGTTGCATTGATCTATGTTTCTGGTTTTGTGCCAGTACCATATGGTCTTGATTACTGCAGCTTTGTAGTATAGTCTGAAGTCAGGGAGTCTGATTCCTCCAGCTCCATTTTTTTGCCTCAAGACTGCTTTGGCTATTCAGGGTATTTTGTGTCTCCATACAAATTTTAAGATTTTTTTTTCTAGTTCCATAAAAAATGCCATTGGTAATTTGATAGGGATTGCATTGAATCTGTAGATTGCTTTGGGTAGTATAGTCATTTTCACAATATTGATTCTTCCAATCCAAGAACAGGGTATGTCTCTCTATCTGTTGGTATCATCTTTAACTACTTTCATCAGTGTCTTATAGTTTTCTGCCTACAGGTCTTTTGTCTCCCTAGGTAGATTTATTGCTAGGTATTTTATTCTTTTTGTTGCAGTAAATGGGAGTAAATGGGAGTGTTTCCTTCATTTCTCTTTCAGAATTTTAATCATTAGTGTATAGGAATGCAAGAGATTTCTGTGCATTAATTTTGTATCCTGCAACTTTACCAAATTCATTGATTAGCTCTATAGCTTTCTGGTGACATATTTAGGATTCTCTATGTATAATATCATGTCATCTGTAAACAGTGAGAGTTTTACTTCTTTTCCAATTTTTCTTGTTTTATTTCTTTTTCTTCTCTGATTGCCATGGCTAGGATTTCCAAAACTATGTGTAATAATACTGGTGAGAGTGGACATCCTTGTCTCATTCCTGATCTTAGAGGAAATGCTTTCAGTTTTTGACCATTGAAAATGATGTTTGCTGTTGGTTTGTTGTATATTCCCTTTATTATGTTGAGGTAGCTTCCCTCTATGCCCACTTTCTGAAGAGTTTTTATCATAAATGGGTGTTGAATTTTGTCAAAAGCTTTTCCTGCATCTATTGAGATGATCATATGGTTTTTATTCTTCAATTTGTTAATAAGGTGTATCACATTGATTGATTTACATATATTGAAGAATCCTTGCATCCCTGGGATAAATCTCACTTGATCATGGTGTATGATCCTTTTAATGTGTTGTTGGATTCTGTTTGGTAGTATTTTGTTGAGGATTTTTGTGTCTATATTCATCAGACATATGGCCTGTAATTTTCTATTTTTGTAGTATCTTTGTCTGGTTTTGGTATCAGGGTGATGGTTGCCTCATAGAATGAGTTTGGGAGTGTTCCTTCCTCCACAATTTCTTGGAAGAGTTTGAGAAGGATGGGTGTTAGCTCTTCTCTAAATGTTTGAAAGAATTCACCTGTGAAGCCATCTGGTCCTGGACTTTTGTTTGTTGGAAGATTTTTAATCTCAGTATCAATTTCATTACTTGTGATTGGTCTGTTCATATTTTCTACTTCTTCCTGATTCAGTCTTGGAAGATTATACCTTTCTAAGAATTTTGTCCAGTTCTTCCAGGTTGTCCATTTTATTGGCATAGAATTGCTTGTAGTAGTCTCTTAGGATGCTTTTGTATTTCTGTGGTGTCTGTTGTAACCTCTCCTTTTTCATTTCTAATTTTACTAATTTGAGTCCTCTCCCTCTTTTTCTTGATGAGTCTGCCTAATGGTTTATCAATTTTGTTTATCTTCTGAAAGAACCAGCTTTTAGTTTTAATGATCTTTGCTATTGCTTTCTCTGTTTCTATTTCATTTATTTCTGCTATGATCTTTATGATTTCTTTCCTTCTGCTAACTTTAGGTTTTGTTTGTTCTTCTTTCTCTGGTTCCTTCAGGTTTAAGGTTAGATTGTTTATTTGAGATTTTTCTTGTTTCTTGAGGTAGGTATGTATAGCTATAAACTTCCCTCTTAGAACTGCTTTTGCTGCATCCCATAGGTTTTGGATTATCGTGTTTTCATTGTCATTTGTCTCCAGTTATTTTTTGAACTCCTCTTTGATTTCTTCAGTGATCTCTTGGTTTTTTAGTAAATTATTGTTTAGCCTCCATGTGTTTCTGTTTTTTATGTGTTTTTCCCTGTCATTGATAGCTAATCTCTGTTTTTTATGTGTTTTTCCCTGTCATTGATAGCTAATCTCATAGCATTGTGGTCAGAAATGATGCTTGATACAATTTCAATTTTCTTAAATTTACTGCAGCTAGATTTGTGACCTAAGATGTGATCTATCCTGGAGAATGTTCCATGTGCACTTTAGAAGAAAGTGCAATCTGCTGTTTCTGGATGGAATGTCCTATAAATATCAATTAAATCTCTCTGGTGTATTGTGTCATTTAAAGCTTCTGTTTCCTTATTAATTTTTGGTCTGGATGATCTGTCTATTAGTGTAAGTGAGGTGTTAAAGTCCCTCACTATTATTGTGTTACTGTCAATTTCCCCTTTTATAGCTGTTACCAGTTGCCTTATGTATTGAGGTGTTCCCATATTGGGTGCATATATACTTATAATTGTTATATCTTCTTCTTGGATTGATCCCTTGATCATTATGTAGTGTCCTTCCTTGTCTCTTATAACAATCTTTATTTTAAAGTCTATTTTATCTGATATGAATATTGTTACTCCAGCTTTCTTTTGATTTCCATTTGCATGGAATATCTCTTTCCATCCTCTCACTTTCAGTCTGTATGTGTCCCTAGATCTGAAGTGAATATCTTGTAGACAACATATATATGCGTCTTGGTTTTGTATCCCTTCAGCAACCCTTTGTCTTTTCATTGGAGCTTTTAATCCATTCACGTTTAAGGTAATTATCGATATGTATGTTCCTATGACCATTTTCTTAATTGTTTTGGGTTTGTTTTTCTAGGTCCTTTTCTTCTCTTGTGTTTCCCACTTAGAGAAGTTCCTTTAGCATTTGTTGTAGAGCTGGTTTGGTGGTGCTGTATTCTCTTAGCTTTTGTTTGTCTGTAAAGCTTTTGATTTCTCCATCGAATCTGAATGAGATCCTTGCCGGGTAGAGTAATCTTGGTTGTAGGTCCTTCCCTTTCATCACTTTAAGTATATAATGCCACTCCCTTCTGGCTTGTAGAGTTTCTGCTGAGAAATCAGCTGTTCACCTTATGGGAGTTCCCTTTTATGTTATTTGTCATTTTTCCCTTGCTGCTTTCAAAAATTTTTCTTTGTCTTTAGTTTTTGCCAATTTGATTCCTATGTGTCTCGGTGTGTTTCTCCTTGGGTTTATCCTGTATGGGACTGTCTGTGCTTCCTGGACTTGGGTGGTTATTTCCTTTCCCATGTTAGGGAAGTTTTCAACTATAATCTCTTCAAATATTTTCTCAGGTCCTTTCTCTCTCTCTTCTCCTTCTAGGACCCCTATAACACAAATGTTGCTGCGTTTAATGTTGTCCCAGTGGTCTCTTAGGCTGTCTTCATTTCTTTTCATTCTTTTTTCTTTATTCTCTTCTGCAGCAGTGAATTCCACCATTCTGTCTTCCAGATCACTTATCTGTTTTTCTGCCTTAGTTATTCTGCTATTGATTCCTTCTAGTGTAGTTTTCATTTCAGTTATTGTGTTGTTCATCTCTGTTTGTTTGTTGTTTAATTCTTCTAGGTCTTTGTTAAACATTTCTTGCATCTTCTTGATCTTGCCTCCATTCTTTTTCCGAGGTCCTGGATCATCTTCACTATCATTATTCTGAATACGTTTTCTGTAAGGTTGCCTATCTCCACTTCATTTATTTGTTTTTCTGGGGTTTTATCTTGTTCTTTCATCTGGTACATAGCTCTCTGCCTTTTCATCTTGTCTATCTTTCTGTGAATGTGGTTTTTATTCCACAGGCTGCAGGATGGTAGTTCTTCTTACTTCTGCTCTCTGCCTTGTGGTCTAAAACACAGTTCTTATTCCAAAAGTCTTGTTCTTTCCTGCCACAATATTATAGGGTCTTCCATCACTGAGAGCCACTAAGCATCTGAAACAACAATAAAATACCTGTCTCAAGAAGTTTTAATATTCACTACAATTTTAGATTGAACTTTACAATAAAAAGTTTTTCAAAAATAGTTTTATCTCTTCTCATATGACATGCCTTACAAGTCTTACTTAGGGTTCTGCTGAGTCCTAGTGACAGTATATAGTGATAGAAGAAAGAAACAATGGAGATAAACACAATGGATATTTTAAAAATAATATTCTTACTTGTATATTAGAATTAAATGTGTCTCTATCTTAAACTGGACTGTTTATTCTCTTTTAAAATCAAATTTTATTTTCTTAAATCTCTATATGATGTTCACTTAGTTTCCTATTGTTTTCTTTAAACTATGGAACATTCTTTGATGTAAAATATATGATTTAAATATTTTGATTTGTACTTTATCCAAACAGCATTTACTCCATACTTAGAGAGATTTTTTTTTTAAGTTGTCCAGTTCTTTTTATGTTTAATAACACTTAAGTGGCCACAGAATTTTATCAAAACCATAGTTTTGATAAACACAATTTCACTTTCTCGGCTTTAAAAACAATGAGAAATACATACTGGTGCCATGAGAGGGAACAATGAACAATACTATTTTATTTTAATTATAACTACTGCTTTTAAGGAAAATAATGTATTTTAATATTTTACATAAACTTTCACTGCTATTATTTTTCTGTTTCTTTACTCACTGAAGTCTGTTTCAAATTACTAATATATTGTGTCATTTAAAAAATTCAGCAGGAGTCTTAATTATTACTTAATTTTGTTTGTCAATTACTGAATACATTGTTCTTCTTAAAGAGTTATTCAACATAAGATTTTCTTTCCAATTCGAAAAGCACAGAAATTTCTGAAGTTGTATAGGTCGTAGACCTTTCAAACACTGTGAAAGAATATATCTGGCTCCTCAATCTTGATGACATTTTATACTTTTATGTGGCTTTTAGAGTGAAGGCATAACAAAGGAACACAGGATTTATTTGTCCAAAGGTATGAAAAATTGCTAGAAGTTATTTTGTTAAAGGCCAATATAAATTCCTAGGACTTGGTCAATAAAATAGGTAGGGCTGTTGTATGAAATCACATATTACTTTAAGCATTACAAGAAAGATAAATCAATATTATCAGAAATTCTTTAGTTACATTACTAACGTTTCAAATGAATACTTATTTAGAAGAGAGATATATATAAAAAACTTTATTTTTTCTGTACATTAAATATGGTCTTGTATCCAATCTTGGGGTATATTTATGTTGAAAATTTGAATATCCAGAGGCAGGCAGTGGGGGTTGGGAAAAACAGGTGAAGAGGGTTAAAAGGTAATAAGAAAAATACTGTAGTTGATGTAAAAAAAGGAATAGAAATTTTGAATCATATTTAAAATACTGATTTTATATATATGTATATATATATATATGTTTATGTATATGCTAAAGAATTAACTCTATTTTATTTTATTAAAAAAATTAAAATATTTTTGGAGCATGAACCAATCAAAAAATGAATTAAATAATTTAAAATGGATAACCAACAAGAACTTACTGTATAACACAGGGAACTGTGCTCAATATTTGTGACAACCTAAGTGGGAAAAGAATTTGAAAAAGAAGAGATACATGTATATGTATAACTGAATCACTTTGCTGTACACCTGAAACTATCACAACATTGTTAATCAACTGTACTCCAATATAAAATAAAAAGTTAAAAAAAATAAATAAATAAAATAACTTTTAAAAAGGTGGTCTTGTCACCAATTTTGGAGTATATTTATGTTAAATTTGGAATATCTTTTTATCTCATTTCATTTGTTTTAAGAAAAAAGTTTAGTGAATCTCTTCAGACAATATTTCAGAGAAATTCATCAGTATCTATTTCCCAGGCAGGGACTGGAAGGTTAGAACCAATCTTACTTAGTCATCTCCACAATTGTTACTATTCACTATGTCCAAATCACTTGTGCACAGATCCACATTATCAGGTTTAGAAGGGCCAAAGTGAATGGACAGAATTTCGGTCATGTAGTTAACTTGTATAGATGTATCCTCAGGCTTCTGAGCACCTCAGCCCTTTGTGAGTCATTCTCAATTGGTCTGAAGGCGTATTTCCTGACAGGAATTACCAAACCTCATGGTGTCATCTTTAATGAACTTGCGTTAGTCATTCACCACCCCTTTCCCACTTGCCATTACCAGAACAAGTATGCCCTGTAAACCTCATCCAAATTTTTTTTATTTTTAGAAGTGCCTTAAAAATGAAAATGCATGGCTGAAGCGTCATTGGAGTAAGGATATAGTTTAATCTTTATATGTAGGGAATTTGTATATTGAACGCTAAGCTTTTAAGATGAGATCATTGAAATTTCCATATTAACAAATGTTCCAAATAATCTAGTATTCTGAATCCATACATGGTTTAAAAGAGATGCTTACAAGGAAAATAGAGGTGAGATATATAAATGTTATCTTAAAAATAAACACGGGAAAGTTTTCATAAGAGAACAGTTTGTCCTGAAAATTTTAATGTTTGATTATTCACTATCTCATCTTATTCTTTAATGCTATAAATATTCTTACTATTTTTTTCTATCTCCAGCATTTTCCACTGACGTTGGTTTTCACATGGTAAGAAGATTATTTTGGAAGATTTTAATATTGCTCGTTGAGTTATAGCCAACTCTAATGACTGTAAGTTCCCAGAGTTGTGAGCACAGTGTGGTGGTGAGGAAGGCTGTGGTGTAAGAGTGCTTGGGTTTGCTTGGGCTCCACCACATGCTAACTGTGGGACCTAGAGCAGCTTGTTTTAATTCCTCTGTGCCTCCATAGCTTCATTTGTAAACTGTGACTAATAACAGTACTTAAAATATGGGCTGTTTTGAGGTTAAATGAGATAATGCCATGCTTTGCAATAGTAAATATTCATATATCATTGTTATTGATACTATTACAAATAGTTTCATTAGTCTCTGCTTCTTCTCTTGCCCACCTCCAATCTATGCATCCCACAGCAGCAGGAGGAATCCATTTAAAACTTAAAACAAACAATGCCACCACTGTGCTTGACCTCTCCAGGAGCTTCCTGTACATTTAGAAAAAAGTTCCATACCCCTTACCAAGGCCTAAAAGGTCATGGTGATCTGTCCGCAGACTGTTTCTGTTCCCACCTCCTAATGCTTAGTTCTGTAGCCTCAATGGCCTTCAACTTGCACCTTTAGCACACCAAGGCCTTCTTACCACAGCACTTTGCACTAAGTCTTCTCTTAGAGCACAAGATCCGTGCGTGACTCACCCTTTATTTTTCCTTCGGCCTCAGTTCTGGTTTTAGAGAAATCTTCCTTAATTACTATATTGCTCTGGGTTCTTTTCTTCGTAGAATTTGACACTAGCTAAAATTACCTCCTTTATCTATTTATTATTTATTTTCTTTCTTTCTCAGTAGACTGAAAGGTCCACAGGTGTAGGGACATTTTCTATCTTATTTTCTATCTCCAATGTCACAACTGCACTTGATAAATATTTGCTTAATGACTGAATATATAATTATAGTTCAATTCAAAGACGATGCCATTCATGATAATTTTGTCAAAACTCACACCAGAGTAAAAATCTCTGTGGCAGAAGGAGATGGTTTCCAGGCTAGAATAGGAATGATTTATTTCATTTAAATTTTATAATTCTTTTCTATCAGGGCTGTACAAACCAGGGTTGTTATTGTTTTTTTAAACCACATGTGATTATATAAAACTCAAAACCAAGTTTCAAGTCAAGAAGAATGTGAATATATGTAAACGCTATAAGATGGCAGAACTTTTATGAAGAAAAACCTAGATACAGCTAAAAAGAAGTTTCTCTAAATAAAACTTTCCACTCTTTCATAATTACTCTTTCCATCCAGAATCCATATCTGTCTCACTCTACTCAATAGCTTTGAAGCTTTGTTG
Source organism: Balaenoptera musculus (assembly GCF_009873245.2). NCBI lineage: Eukaryota > Metazoa > Chordata > Mammalia > Artiodactyla > Balaenopteridae > Balaenoptera > Balaenoptera musculus. The sequence goes on along the minus strand of NC_045802.1, from coordinate 34,515,460 downwards.
TTCCTTCCTTTAATTTCTTCTAGTTTTGAACTTTTACTTATCGTTTATGATATTGATATTGGCATGAAACATGACACATTCAAAATTGGAAAATTGAGGAAAGGTTAATAGGGGAACTATTTTCTAAAGAGCAGGAGAGCTGGTGCATATGTTGTAGCTTTTAACTGTGCTGACACTTCACAATTCCTATCCTTTATAGTATAAGGGGAGGAAGCAGTTACCAGAACCCAGAGAGTTAAATGCCTGGGAAGGACAGTCAGACCACAGCTAGCTTTAGAGACATTCAGCCAACTGGCTGCACCCTAATAAGCAGGGAACCAGGGAGAACATCGCTTCTCACTTATGCAACCTCTGGACATCTCCTGCTGGTGTGTCCCATTGGTCTACAGAAGCAACCCATAAAAGTAATCTCTCCCTTCCTCCCCTCCTCCAACAGGAAGGATGTAAATGAGAGAATACAGTAGAGTTGAAGATACCAAAAGAGAAGACATACATCGCCTCTTCTCATTCTGTCACTTCTATAGTTTGGACCAACTTCTGACCAGTTAGAAATGATACATAATCTTGCACAGGTTTTGCTGTTCTTCAGTAGTCTTTTTAAGACCCCCTTGTGTTCTGACTACTACACATTCTCTGCACTTCCCACTCTCCACTCTGCAGATCATCAGTGCTTCTTCCTCATAGGTTGTGTCCTTTCTACAGGAACATATGCTAAACTCAACCCAGAGAGAATGAAGAAGCAAAAAGTGCAGTACATCTTAAAGTGCTTCTACTTTTTCTTTTTTTTCCCATACTCTTCAGGGAAGTAATCTAGTACTTTTGCTCCTATCTTCTTATCATATTCTCTCTTCTTCACCCTGCCAATCTAACATTTTTCCACTAAATTCTCACTCACTAAAATTGCTTTAAGTTCAACCTACCTCTAAACAAATCACATGATATTTTCTCAATTTCCCATCCCTCTTTCTCTGTCTCCAAAAGCATTTTAATCTTCAGGATTCCTCCCTCTGCAATATTTCTATGTACTATGTTTTAATTTTTTTTTTTTTTTTTTTAACCTCTGGATAGTTTCAGGTCTTATTTTTTCTCTTTATTCAATTCTTAAGTTATTTATTATCGTGACTTCAAATACTTTTATTTATTATCTTGCATTTTTTACCCAACTAAATAATTATTTCCCTCCATTTGATCTGTTCTCAAACCTATTTACTTATCTTAGTTTATACTTTGGCTATCCTTCTAGTGTCATGGGAGAAAAAAAAATTACCTCACTATTTATTTGGCCAACCAATTGGTAGCCAAGTCCTATTACATTTTCTTTTGCACTTTCTCTACTATTGATTTTTATTATCACCAACCTACTAGATGTAAGCTTTAATATTCATTGCTTAGACTTTTGAGGCCACCCAATATGTTTCCTTGCATTCAAATTCTTCCCAAACAAAACCACCCTTCTCACCACTGTTCAGAAACCGTCTTATAGAATCACAGAACCTCGAAAGTAATTCCTTTGAAGACAAATTTTCAATGGAGCTTCCATGGCATTCTGAATAACTCCAGTACTAATACCTATAAATAATTTCCTAGAGAACCTGTAACCATCTAGTTGATATTTAATGTTTATTTGACATAAAAATTCTGAAGAATAAAACTTAACATTATATCAGTTAAAATGCAGCTATTATTAATTTTACAAAGTCCCTGAGAAGAAAATCATTTTCTGTAATGTTTTAGCCTGATATTTTAGTTGTCCTCATGACAAACTTTTTAAATTTTGCTGGATGTGGGGGAGAGAGGGAAGCACTGAAATTCCCAAGGACTTATGAAAATTTCATATTAAAATATTTCCCTCTTGTCAGTAATTAATTTTATGTTAACTGTTTAATTACACATCTTTTTAGGTTTATTGCAAGATGTAGCTTTCCAAGTAAGTTGAGGATTTTAACTGCAAAATTACATCTTACTTTTCTTGTATTGTGGATAATGTTGATTAAAAGTGCAATAGAGAATGAATATAATTTTGATATTTATTGTAAATAATAGAATGACCCTTATAACAGCTCTACAGAGAGCCTAGCTACTTTCATGCAGAATTAATTGTACTTCAGAAAAAGTTAAAAATTATTTCAAAATGAAACATCAGAGTACAACAACTTAACAGTAAAACGTAGTCGAGATTATATGAAAAGGCATTTGAAACTATCTATCTTAAGAGAGACTCCACATGGATAAATGAGTTAAATAATTTTTATTATTAGAATGAAATTTATAATGTATAAAACTAATTACATGCTTATCACTACAAACACTATTAGAAGTTTCTAACTATGACTTAATACTGCTATACAGGTCTTGAAGCAAGAATTTGGCTAACAGCTATGTTTATTATAAATAATAAGAGCCTTGAAGAATTAAACTTTTCCAGCTTCATGTAATTGTTCTCCAAATTCTTTTATACATACTAATTCAATACTTGATCATGGTGTTAAATTATATTTTGTAGAAACTGTAAGATCAGAGTAACACTAACACACCTTGAACTACTCTCTTTGGCATCCAGACATAATGTAAATCATCTTCAAAGATAGAGGGTCAAATTAATGTGAAGATATATAAAAATGAAGTTATTATTAACCTAAAAGAGTCATTCAGACATGAATGTCTGGAAATATATGGTGAAGACTAAAATAGCTAATGGAATAATTGTTAGGAAATATATTTTTACCTTCCTGTTATTTTGTTATCTGATCATTCAGCCTATCGTTAGAGCATGCTCCATTACCTAATTAGACTAGTTGAAATATGTATAGCTGATTCATTTTGCTATAAAGCAGAAACTAACAAACACACCATTGTCAAGCTATTATACTCCAATAAAGATGTTTTTTTAAAAAAGTCTATGATCTTGATTAAAAATGCACAAAAAGCTTTTTAATCATCCAGAAAAAATACCAACTTAAAATTTTATCCATGCTCAACCAGTTGAAAATAATTGAATGTTAACTGGCCAAAACTTATTGCCAAGTATACATTTTTGCAGTTTCTGAAGTGTTAATAGTAGATTTTAGTGTGCTGTTAACTGCCAAGCTCAACAATAAGCACTAACCAGTATTCTGTTAAACTTTTCAGACTGAATTACATAGGACTTACCGTGAACTTCAATGTTAATTTGACCATGTAGTGAGAGTGGTCAAATTTTAACAAGAGGGTCTCTCCATATAAGAATATAATAAATCAATGACAAGAGTGCTTTAGTTCTTTTAAAACATTTTTAGATCCTTTATTTCCTTTTCTCCCATTGATGAATTTATAAAATAAAAAATGAGATATTTTCTACTAACTAAATAAAGGAAGAAAATAATTTATAAGATGGTTAATTGATTCACCAAAGTGCATATAGATATATAGAAAAAAAACACCAGAAACTAGGCTTCTTGACATCTGTTTTTTCCAATGAGCAACAAAGCCTGAAGGGATAGAATTACGGGGCATTCTCTCAAAGGACATTTTTTCATCATCATCTCCAGAAACTCTCTCACTGATGATAGGCTCAATGTGCAACCCACATTTCTACTTATGTTAGCATAGGGATTTCCTAATTAATATTAGCTAGCTCATCTTCCATTCTTTCTTTTTAGGACATCTGAACAGCATGACTCCGACCTCCATCCTTAACATTTCAGTAGCGTCATCTGTCCTTCAAGGAGCTCTACCCAGATGCTTCTGACACTCTGGAATGGTGGTCACAGCGACTCCTATATATCAATCTAGAACTTAGTAAATCCCATATTGCCCAGCAAATTATTGTTCTGGCTGACATAAGTAAGATGACTGTTGATAATACTGATTTAGAGATTTAAGACAAATAAGTTCTGATTGCCTCCCTACTTTATCTGTTAATAAATATAGCTTAAAGAATCCCATTATCACCAAGGTTAAAAACAGGCTATTTATGATGTTAATATTATAAATATAAATGATATTTACAACAATTAAAAGCTAGAAAATACTTAAAATGCAAGAACAGAAAAATTATTAAAATATTCTGATATATGGAATACTATGCCAATTAAAATAATAATTTAAATGAATATTTAATGATAGATAAAATCCTATAAACATACTTAGAATAAAATAGAGGACAAATTTGTACATATATTGGAGTGAAATGAAAAAACAAATACAGTGCTCAGAAGAATGTCAACACATAGTAAACAATGAGTATTAAATTTTTTCCAAATTGGGTTTTTGAATATATATAAATGCATAGATGTGCCTAGATATATATGCAGAATTAGGAAAATTTTTATACCTCCAAAATCTCCAAACTCTTCAATTAGCAAATAGAATAGCATATATCTTTAACTCTGATGTAGCTCTGTCTTGTTTGATATAGTAATCGTCTCAACCCTTCTTGCCCAAACTCTAACTTAGTAGCTTGGCAATACAAGGAAGACTAACTGTGGTACAATAAATTCTGACATACATAATTCCAAAAATTGTAATGAAGACACAGGAAGAAAAATAAAGAAATCTGGTAACTGGAATACAGATTTTCTCAAATATTTTTTTAACATAGTATCATTAATGATAGTGGAAAGTGGAAAAAAATCCCTACTAAAGTTAAAGAATATAGTCTAAATGTCCTGTCACACATACAAATTTTCAAATTACTTTTCTTGTTTTATCTTAAAATTTCATGAAGTTATCACATGAAAAGACACTCAATATCACTAATTATTAGAGAAATGCAAATCAAAACTACAATGAGGTATCACCTCACACTGGGCGGAATAGCCATCATCAAAAAATCTACAAACAATAGATGCTGGAGAGGGTGTGGAGAAAAGAGAACCATCCTACACTGTTCGTGGGAATGTAAATTGATACAGCCATTATGGAGAGCAGTATGGAGGTTCCTTAAAAAACTAAAAATAGAGCTACCATATGATCCAGAAATCCCACTCCTGGGTATATATCCAGAAAAAAAAAAGAAAACATAATCGAAAAAGATACATGCACCCCAATATTCATTGCAGCACTATTTACAATAACCAGGACATGGAAGCAACCTAAACATCAATCAACAGAGGAAAGGATAAAGAAGACGTGGCACATATATACTATGGAATATTACTCAGCCATGAAAAAAAGAACAAAATAATGCCACTTGCAACAATATGGATGGACCTAGAGATTGTCATACTGAGTGAAGTAAGTCAGACAGAGAAAGACAAATATCATATGATATTGCTTATAGGTGGAATCTAAAAAAAGGTACAAATGAACTTATCTACAAAACAGAAATAGACTCACAGATGTAGAAAACAAACTTATTGTTACCGGGGGTAAGGGGGAGAAGAGATAAATTGAGAGATTGGGATTGACGTATACACACTACCATACATAAAAAAGATAACTAATAAGGACTTACTGTATAGCACAGGGAACTCTACTCAATATTCTTGTAATAACCCTTATGGGAAAAGAATTTGAAAAAGAATAGATATATGTATATGTATAACTAAATCACGTTGCTGTACACCTGAAACTAACACAACCTTGTAAATCAACTATACTCCAATAAAAATTATATTAAAAAAGTACTAAAAGGGGAAGGGTGGGGCTTGGAAATCTTTGACACCAACTGGTGATTCTGGTGTCCATTTTCTATATTCTCAAATTATTAGGATTTTTATTAGTGTTAACAAAATGAAAAGTTGACATTTACAAAATTTTACTGCTTTTTTTTTTTTTATAAAAGTGCTCTCCTTTTTATGTAAAAATGGATTTGACACTAAAGGGAATGTTTGTAAAAATTTCCCATTGTGTCTTCACTTTAGCACAGCTATTTTATCATTTTTGTTTATTTTCTTCCAATATTTTCCATATAGTACTTATAATTGTAGTTATAATACACACACAATTTATATCTTACTTTTTATGCACTAGTATATCATAAATGTTTTCCATGATTTTATATAATTTGAAATAAATATAACTTTTAATGATTTTTAAAAATTCCATGAAGCTTTCCTATTCTGAATAATAATATATGTATGAATGTTTTAGTATTCAAAACAATATGTGTCTTAAAAAAAAAACAATTTTATGTAAAAATGACTCCTAAGAAAGATGAGTAGTGATATATTTATATACCACTATGCCTGGAATCATGTGACCTCAATGGCAATAGTGCATACCTTTGAGAAGCACAGAGTTCCATTTTTTCAGACTCTATCAAAGGCATTAAAACTATGTTTCCCCCAGATTTTCCCAGTAAAATAAGGATAGTGTCTATTGACAGTTATGGAGTAAAGCCAAATTTGTTGTATGAAAGAAAGAAATCCATTCTAGCTCATTCAAGGAGAGGGAAAATAAGAATAAGCTAAATGTCGGTAATGGAATTTTGCCTTGAAGATTGTACTACATGTAAGTATGAGATGAAACAAATTAATGAGCTCAAGAATGGGGATGTGCAATATGAAAAAACTGTCAGCAAACAATAAAACAGCTATAATAAAAATATGTATAGATTTTAGGTCACATTTTTAAAACTTGACTCAAGTTCTAAGATTTATTCTTTGTGTGTGTGTGTTTATGTGTGTGTGCTTATGCAGTCTTCACTTTATACAGCAGTGAAGGACTAAAAAATAATCATGCATGCTAAGGCCATGTAAAGCAATCTTTATAATCAATGGAAAATTTGCAACTGTTCTGCAAAATTTTGCTTGCATCAGACAATCTTTTCAAAGATGTTTGTATAGCAGGCAGCTTTGGAAGATAGAAACACAGTCTACTACTGAAGAAAATTTATTTACTGTTCAATATAATAAAAATAAGTTCTCCATCTGGAGCAGCTGTGCATTCATGGTGTGCTACCAGGCCCCTCAGTAAGACTGGGTTTCCTAAATTCAAGTGTCTTCTGTAACACACCACACTGTGTGTACAAGCATCACCCAGCCCTCCTCTTGTTATCCTGCGGGAACTGGTGCTCAAGGAAGCAACACAACAGTGGTACTCTGGCTACTGCCATTGTTGTAAGTAATACTTATTTTTTGTCACTGGGCCAGGAGACACCTGTCTTTTGCTAGCATCTATTAAACTGTAGCAAGCTAACTTCTTGGCTTGCAAGTAAGGTAAAAATCTCAGAGCCTTTGCAGTTCTTAACAAACCATCATAATTCTTTGAATAAACCAAATATGTAAACAGAAGTTGAAACTACGTAGAGAAATTTCTGCAAACAAATTCATGTATAAAGGAGCAAAAACCTTAAATAAATATCACCAAACAGATTTCAGATTAATTCCATTCTTATTATAAAATAATGTATTGAATTTAAGTCATGTGTATTCTGGAAATGTAACTAGAGTAAAATTATATTTGGTATAATCATATAAATAATCCCCCCCAAAGTTTATAAAATTTGGCATCAGTTACCTATTCAAAATATTAAGACAAAATATATAATACCTTTTTGAACATATATTAAGATAAATGCCTATACTGTACAGATAGAATATTTAAGTGAATTAGTAAGTAATTAAACAACTAAAGACGAAATTGTTAGAAAATTTCCATTGAGGTCATAAATAGGACCAGGATTCTAACTATTATTTATATTACTCAAATTATTAAGATTTAGAAAACAATTACAAGATAATAAGAGACAGAGTGGCCAAGATGACAGAGATGGAAGACCCTGAGCTTGCTTCCTTCCATGAGCACACAAAATTTCGCATGCTATGAGACCCAGCGCAGAGGCAGTAATTTGAAAAGAGCCTGGGTCAGACACACTTGCTGATCTTGGAGAGCCTCCTGATGAGGCAGGAGGCAATGGGAGTCACCCTGGGGACACAGATACTAGTGGCAGATATATTGGGGAGCTCATCTTACCATAAGGACTCTGGTGCTGGAAAACAATATTTTTGAGCCTTTCCTCTAGCTTATTAGAGCCAGGACCTGGCCCTACACACTGGCTGGTCAGTACCAGTTCTGGGAACCCCCAGGCCAAGCAGCCACATGCATGACGATATAGCCCCACCAGCAGGCCAGTAGCATCCATAGGCACAAGACCTCCAGCAACCCCAGAAGCCAGCACTGCCCACCATCAGGCAGGGAACCAGCCCTGGGACCCTCAGACCCCCCCAGCCAGTGACCACAGAACCCAGCTCACACTAGTAGGCCAGCACTGCCCTGACACCTCCCTGGGCCCCTGCAACCAGGCATGCTGGGACCTGACCCAAACCACTAGTAGGCTGATACCAGGACCAGGACTTCCAGACCATGTAGCTAGCCATGTGGGAACAAGCCTCACCCACCAACAGCCAATAGCCTCTACACAAGGCAGGGCCCAATATCCATCTGGGCCAAGCTCCATCCAAAATTACCAGCACACTCACAGAAGTTTGCCCACCACAACAGAAAGGTCAACTCAGCCCACATAGGAGAAACCCATAGAGCATATAGCTTTGGTTAACAGAGGGGAGTGTGCTGCTCAGCCCTATAGGACATCTTCTACATAAGGCCACTTCTCCAAGATCAAGAAACATAACTGACCTACCTAATACATAGAAATAAAAATAGAGAATCAGACAAAATGAGGTGGCAGAGGAACACTTTCAAAACAAAGAATCAAGATAAAACCTCAGAAGAAGAGCTATACAAAGTGGCCATAAGCAATCAACCCAATAAAGAGTTCAAGGTAATGATCATAAAGATGTTCAACAAACTCAGGGAAAAAAATGGATGGACACAGTGAGAAGCTTAAGAAACAGTTAGGAACCAAAGAGCCAAACATTAACTGAAATAAAAATACTCTAGAAGGAACCAACAGTGAATTAGATGATAAAGAAGAATGTATCAGCAAACTGGAGCACAGTGTAGGAAAAAATCACTCAAGCTGAACAGAAAAAAAGAAAAGAAAATTAAGGATACTTTAAAAGACCAATGAGACAACATCAAGCATACTAATATCTGCATGCTAGGGGTTCAAAAAGCAGAAGAGACAGAAAGTGGCAGAGAATATATTTGAAGACATAAAAGCTGAAAACTTCCATAACCTGGGAAAAGAAATAGACCTCCAGGTCCAGGAAGTACAGAGAGTCCTAAACAAGGTCAACCAAAGAGGTCCAAACCAAGACACACTGTAATTAAAATGGCAAAACTTAAAGAGATAAAATAATATTAAAAGCAGCCAGGGCAAAGCAACAAGTTATGTACAAGGGAAGTCCCATAAGACAATCAGCTGACTTTTCAGCAGAAACTTTGGAGGCCAGAGGGAGTGACACAAACTCTTTAAAGTGATGAAAGGGGAAAACCTACAACTAAGAACACTCTACCCAGAAAGGTACCATTCAGATTTGAAAGAGAGATAAAGAGTTTTACAGGCAAGCAAGAGTTTAGCACCACTAAACTGGCATTGTAAAAAATGTTAAAGGGACTTCTTAAACAGAAAAGAAAAGGCCACAACTAGAAAATGAAAATTATAAAGAGAAAAATACCACTGGTAAAAGCAAATATACAGTAAACATAGTATATCAACCACTTTTAAAGCCAATAGGAAGGCTAAAAGACAAAAGTAGTAAAATCATTAATATGCATAATAAGTGCTTAAGGGATATATAGAACAAAAAAAATGTAAAATATGTTTTCAAAAATATTAAACAAGAAGAGATAAAAATTCAGGGTTGCTAAAATATGTTTGAGCTTAAAAGATCAACTTAAAATAATCATGCATATAAATAGGTTGCTATATATAAACCTCATGGTAACCACAAACCAAAAATCTACAATAGATACACACACACACACACACAAAAGGAACCCAAACATAACACTAAAGACAGTCATCAATTCACAAGGAAAGAGAGCAAAAGAAGGAGAAGAAAGGAACAAAAAAGAACTACAAAAAAACCCCAAACAACTAACAAGGTGACAATAAGTACCTACCTTTCACTAGTAGCTTTAAATATAAATGGAATAAATTCTCCAATAAAAAGACATAGAGTGACTGAATGGATATAAAAATGAGACCTATATATATGCTGCCTACAAGAGACTCATTTCAGATGTAAAGACATACACAAACTAAAAATGAGAGGATGGAGAAAGGTATTCCATGCAAATGGAAACAAAAAGAAAACAATGCTTATATTAGATGAAATAGATTTTAAAACAAAGACTGTAATAGGAGACAAAGAGGACATTACATAATGATCAAGAGTTCAACCCAATAAGAAGATATAACAATTGGTAATGTATATATATGCCCAAAAAAGGAGCACTTAAATTCATAAAGCAAATATTAAAAAATATAAAGAGAGAAATTGACAGTAACACAAAAATAGTAGGGAATTTTAACATCCCATGTAAATCAATGGACAGATCATTCAGACAGAAAGATCAATAAGGAAAGACTAGCCTTAAATGACACATTAGACCAGTTGGACTTAATAGGTATGTATAGAACATCTCATCCAAAAGCAGCAGAATACACTTTTCTTTCAAGTCCACACAGAACATCCTCCAGGATAGTTCACATGGTAGGCCACAAAACAAGTCTCAGTAGATTCAATATCGAAATCATATCAAGCATCTTTTCCAACCACAATGCTATGAGATTAGAAGTTCACTATAAGGAAAAAAAAATGCAAAAAACAAAAACACATGGAAACTAAACAATATGCTACTAAACAATCAATGGGTCCCTGAAGAAATTAAGAGGAAATCAAAAAATACCTGGAGACAGATAAGCAGCAAGGATTTACTATATAGCACTGGGAATTCTATCCAATATATTATGTTAATCTGTAACAGAATATAATCTGCAAAACAACAAAAAAGAATCACTATGCTGTATTCCTGAAAATCATGGAATATTGTAAATCAACTATACTTCAATTAAAAAGGAAAATTCTGTAAAAAAAATATAAAATAAAAATTTCTTGAGATCAAAGTTAAGAAAATATCATTTTTCTTAAGAATGCATTGTCTAAAATACTTAACACTCTTGTATGCACAGGTGCTGCTTAATAAATAATGTTCTAGTACCATGAAAAAACCTTGGAGACAAACAAAAATGGAAACACAATATTCCAAAATCTATGGGATGCAGTAAAAGCAGTTCTAAGTGGGGAGTTTACAGTGATAAAGTCCTAATTCAGGAGACAAAAAATATCTCAAATGAGCAGCCTAAAGGAACTAAAACTAAAAAAGATGAATGAACAAACAGAAAGTTAGTAGATGGAAGGAAATAATAAAGATCAGAACAGAAATAAATGAAATAGAGAACAAAAATATAGAAAATATCACTGAAAACTAAGAGCTAAACTGAAAAGATAAGCAAAATTGACAAACCTTCAGCCAGATGCAACAAAAAGAGAGAGAGAGGGAGAGAGGACCCAAATAAATACATCAGAAATGAAAAAGGAGAAGTTACAAAAAACACCACAGAAATATAAAGGATCATAGAGATTACCATGAACATTATATGCCAATAAAATGGACAACTTAGAAATGGACAAATTCCTAGAAATAAACAATCTCCCAAGTCTGAACCATAAAGAAATAGGGAATATAAACAAACCAATTACCAGTAATAAAATTGAATCGGTAATTTAAAAACACCCATAAAACAAAAGTTAACTTCAAAAGCTTCACAGGTAAATTCTACCAAATATTTAAAGAACAGTTAACATCTATCCTTCTCAAGTCATTCCAAAAAAATTCAGAGGAAGGAATGATTCTGAACTCATTCTGTGAGACCCCATCATTCTGATATCAAAACCAGGTAAAGACACCACAAAAGAAGAATATAAAAGACCAACATCACCGATGAGCAACAATGCAAAAAATCCACAATAAAATATTAGCAAACAGCTTTCAATAATACATTAAAAAGATCACACACCATGATTAAGTGGGATTTATCACACTGACAAAAGGATTATTCAACATTCACAGACCAGTCAATGTGCTATATTATGTGAACAAATTGAAGAATGAAAATCATATGATTATCTCAGTAGCTGCAGATAAATCTTTTGACAAAATTCAACATCCATTTATGATAAAAAGAAATCTCTCAACAAAGTGGGTATAGAGGAAACATAACTCAGCCCAATAAAGGCCATGTATGACAAATCTACAGCCAAAATCACATGCAATGATGAAAAGCTGAAAGTACTTCCTATAAGATCAGGAACAAGTCAAGGATACCCACTCGACACTTATTCAACATAGTAGTCAGACAAGAAAAAGAAAGGAAAGGAATCCAAATTGGGAAGGAAGAAGTAAAACTGTCACTGTTTGCGAATGACATGAAACCATACATAGAAACCTCAAAGACGCCACCAAAAAACTATCAGAACTCATCAATGAATTTGGTAAACTGGCAGGATACAAAATTAATATAAAGAATTGTGTTACATTTCTATACACAAACAAGGAACAATCAGAAGAGAAATTAAGAAAACAATCCCATTTATAATAGCATCAAAAATAATAAAATACCTAGGAATAAATCTAAGGAGGTGAAATACCTGTACTTGGAAAACTATAGGACACTGATGAAAGAAATTGAAGATGACACAAATGGAAAGATATACTGTGTTCATGGATTAAAAGAATTAATATTGTGAGAATAACCATATTATGCAAGGCAATCTACAGATTCAATGCAATCCTTATCAAAATGCCCATGGCATTTTTCATAGAACTAGAACAAATAATTCTAAATTTTGTATGGGAACACAAAAGACCTTGAAAAGCCAAAACAATCTTGAGAAAGAAGTACAAACTAGAGGTATCAAACTCCCTGATTTCAAACTACACTACAAATCTAGAGTCATCAAAACAGTATGGTACTGACACAAAAACCAACACATATATCAATGGAACAGAATAGAGAGCCTAGAAATGATCACACACTTATATTGTCAATTAATCTACAACAAAAGAGGCAAAAATATACAATGGAGGAAGACAGCCTCTTCAATAAATGGTGCTGTGAAAAACTGGACAGCTACATGCAAAAGAATCAAACTGGACCACTTTATCACACTATATGCAAAAATAAATCAAAATTGATTGAAGGCTTAAATATGAGACCTGAATCTATAAAACTCCTAGAAGAAAACATAGGAAGTACACTCTTTGACATCAGTCTTAGCAATGTATTTTTTGGTTCTGTCTCCTCAGGCAACAAAAAGAAAGGCAAAAATAAACAAATGGGACTAAATCAAACTGAAAATCTTTTGCACAATAAAGGAAACTATCTACAAATCGAAAAGGCTGCCTTCTGAATAAGAGAAAATACTTGCAAAGCCTGATAAGTGGTAAATATCCCAAGTACATAAGGAGTTCATACAACTCAACATCTGAAAAACAAAAACCCAATTTAAAAATGGGTAGAGCACCTGAATATACATTTCTCCAAAGAAGTTGTACAGATGGCAAACAGGCACATGGAAAGATGCTCAACATCATTAATAATTAGGGAAATGAATTAAAAGCACAATGAGCTATCGCCTCTCACCTGTCAGAGTGACTATTACCAAAAAGACAATAGATAACAAGTGTTAGCGGGGATGTGAAGAAAAGGGAACTTTCCTGTACTTTTGTTGGGGATGTATATTCATACAACCGCTATGGAAAACAGCATGGAGTTTCCTCAAAAAAATTAAAAATAGAACTACCATACAATCCAGTCATTCCACTCCTGACTAGCCAAAGAAAATGAAAACACTAATTTGAAAAGATATATGCTCCCCTGTGTTCATTGAAGCATTATTTATAATAGCTACAATATGGAAGCAACCTAAGTGCCCCTCAATAGATGAATGGATAAAGAAGATAAGGTATATAAATATAAATGGGAATATTACTTATCCATAAAAAAATAATGAAGTCTGCCATTTGTGACAATATGTCTGAACATAATGGCTATTATACTTAGTGAAATAAGTCAGAGAAAGACACACATGATTTCATTTATATGTGGAATCTCAAAAAAAAAACAAATGAACAAACATAACAAAACAGAATCATAGATTCAAAGAACAAATATGTTATTGCCCAAGGGGAGGAGGGTGGGTGGATGAGAGAAAAGATGAGTGAGATTAAGAGGTACCAACTTCCAGCTACAAAATAAGTTAGTCACTGGTATGAAATGTGGAGTGGGGAATATAAGTCAATAATAATATTATATCTTTGTATGGTGACAGATGGTAACTAGAGTTATCGTGGTAATCATTTTATAATGTATAGAAACATTGAATCACTGTGTTGTGCACCAGGAGCTAACATAGTGTTGTAGGTCAGTTATACTTTAAAAACAAATTCAGAGAAAAGGAGATCATATTTGTGGTTACCAGAGTCCAGGGTGTAGAGGAGGGGAAATTGGATTAGGTGGTTAAAAGGTACAAACTCTCAGTTATGAGATAAATAAGTACTAGGGATATAATGTACAACATGATTAATATAAAAATATTTTTTCTTTTTCTTTTATTTTAGATTTATATAAGGTGATGGATATCCACTAAACTTATTATGATAATCATTTCAAGACATATATGTAAGTCAAATCATTTTGATATATACCTTAAATTTATATTGCACTGTATGTGAAGTATATCTCAATAACACTGGAAGGAAAAAAAAGAGAGAAAGCAATTACCAAAAAGAACTTTATGTGTTGAAAAAGATGAGAAAATTTTGTATTATGTGAAAATAACATTACATAGCTGTAGACACAAAAAAATATTATTTGTGAATTTAATCAAATTTTTAAAAAATATTATAATATATTTTGAACTAGAAAGTAAAGTAATAGAAGACCTTCCTCCCTCCCAAAAACAGTTGAAAATGAAGAGTAATCAGAATCCAGATTCAGCCAGTTGCTAAAACTTAATATAAAGCTAAAATAAAATAGTCACTCCACTGTATACTACTTTGCATTTGAATTGGCAGTCATTCCTAAATTTATTAGTTTCATAATTTCATATTTTTATATAAATGGGACTTTTTCTTTGTTAACTTCTTTTGTGGTCTCATTTTTAGTTAATAATGTTGATAAGTTATATTAGGATATTTTTAAAAATCACAAAATGCATACAAAAGAAAATTGAAATCAGCCATGATTCCATTATGCAAAGAAACATTTATTTTTTAATAATTACAAAAGTACTGCATTTGACAACATGAAAATGAGTATCTACAGATAACTCAAAAAATGAAATAAATTTAAATTCTCCCACAAGCATGTCTATTAGAGATAACTAGCATTAACACTTTCATAAACTTATTTCCACTTATTTTTCCATACATATATATTAAATGGCAAGATTCCTCTTATAAATTGAATTTTTCACTTAACTATATATCATAAACATCTCTCTATGCCAATGGATATTTATCTACACTACCATTTTTAGCTGGATGCAAAGAGTTGCATTTTATTAATACACTATAACTTATTTAACACCTATTTATAGACATTAATGTGTTTCCTCTCAACATTTTAATAAAATAAATAAGGCTATAGTGACTCTTTTTAAGACCCAGGAGACATACTGCCTGGGTTTTATAATCTAGGCTCCTGACTTCAAAACTTATTTCAAGGACAAATAATCATTTGTGATAATTGCTTATATTACATTCAATCAAAGTATCTTGTTCAGGACCTTAAGTGTAACTGTTCATACATTGTCCCCTCAGAGAGTTCAACAACTCATCCTGCAACAACAGGAGGAGGAGAGACTTAGCTCTAGTCCAACCACAGACTGCACTCCTAATCTATAGAGTCTAAACAATGGTAAAATATGGATGTCATGGATTAATGTTCTGTGGCCTGTTTTCATCTGCCCTCGGTCAAAAATGGGGACTAACAATGAGAACAGGGGTCCCTGACATCTGGGAACTGCTCTGGTACTGTCAAAAAGGCCTTGGTTTTCTCTTGTTGAACATAAACAATTTTACAGAAATCAACATCATAAAAAGGAACATGTGACCAGATGACTGTGATGGATCAAGACAAAAACAAGACAAAATTCTATAATCATGTCTAAACAAGAACAAAAATCTGAACACAGTCCAAACAACAAAAATGACCCAAACATTTCCCTATCCTGACTAATGAGCTCTGTCTTTTACCAGTTACAGTTTGGCCTCAGTCTAGCTTTCCCTCCTTCTAGCTAAGATTTGCATAATCAATCATAGAATTAACACCACTTCCTGACAGCATCCAATCCAGAACAAAGCCCTGCTTCCTTGAATCATCCTGAAAATCACCCAAATCAGGATAATAAGCCCAAATCCTGTAAATCTTTTTAATACTCTCTCACTGAAATGCCCCTTGGTTCCCCATAATGTGAGCTTTTCCTCCTTACAGTAAGTTATGATCCCAAATTATTCAACCACCGGAATCACTGGAGAGCATTGACACTTTTAAAACACTTAGAACACTTTCTAGCACATGGTAAGTGCTTAATAAATGTGAGCTGTTATCATTATAAGAGACAGCTTAGTGTTAGGTAAAATATATGGATTTAGAAATCAGACCTCATTCTGCACTGTCTTGGCCAAATCCCAGATTTCTCTAAACCTCAGTTTCTTCATCTGTAATGTTAGTTACTGCAACACTTTCCTGCAGAAAGATGAGTATTACTAGATGAAGTACTCATTTAATGTTAATTTCCTTCCTATATCTTCCCATTTATTCTACAAAATGTATACCCCATTTCCAAAACAGTAAGTGCATTCTCAATGAGACAATCCACTTGTTTTCAGTTCTCTCACAGATACCTACAATAAGCAGAAACAAAGACATAAACAAAGACATAAACACTTTAAATAAGGAGATTGGTCATGAAGAACCAGTTCCCCCCCCACCCCCCGCATACAAGAACCTGCTGCAAACTCTTAAGCAGAGGGTAAAAGTATGAAAGAGTGTGTCACAGAATGCAAGTTCATGTGCCTGATGCACATTGAGGCCAAACACTACTGAAATGTCAGAGTTTGGGCAGAGAAAAGTTTACTGCAGGGACATGCAAGGACATAGGTGGCTCATGATCAAAAAACCCAGAACTCCCTGAAGGGTTTCAGCAAAGCATTTTTAAAGGTCAAGTGAGGGAGGGGAGTTTCAGGGTTTGTGATCAGCTTGTGCACAATTCTCTGATTGGTTGATGATGAGGTAACAAGGATTAACATTATCAATCCATAGGCTCCAGGAGGCCTGGGGGCTGTGTGCTCATGGTCATCAAGTAGTTAACATCTTCCATTTGGTGGGGGGTTTTCCACATCTGTAAAACAACTCAGGAAATGTACATCAGATACTGTTATCTAGATACTTCAGAGAGGAGCTAAAGCAGAGGATATGGGGGAAGGGCCTGCTCTGGGAAGGTCCCAGAGGGTCCATTACAAGTGAAGGTGTAACTTTGCTCCTTGACCAAGATAGAAGTGAGCAGAACAAAGTGGAAATATTTCTTAGAGACTGGACAACAATTTATACGCAACCATTCCTACACATATTTAACACATGGTTTGATGTCTTAAAAATTCAACTTATATAACCTTCAATAACCATTTACTGTGTAAATAATGCAACACTTGAATAAAAATACTCTTTATTAGTGTCCTTTACTAACCAAGGACATTTGGCATGAAACAGATATTCATACAACATTTTTCCTCTTTTTTGAACACAGGTTCACCATAGAGGGAAAAAAAAAGAACAAAAAGAAAGAAAAGATTTTTTTAAAGGTGTTTTCTTCCCATCAATAATTGAATAAGAGAATAGGGGGAGCAAAAAAAAAAAAAAAAAAGACAAGAACAATAGGCCATATTCAAATTAAATACAAAAATAAAAGTGTGCCTACTGAAACTAAAATTCAGTGACTATATTCCATGAGCACTTCAATTTTCTTGCTTCAAATATCTTTAGGTTATCTAAACATATTGAAGTATTTTTAGTTTTGTTTTTTTTTTTTTTCTTAAGAGATTGACAGTCTTCTCCATTAGGAAAAAGAAAACAAACTCAGATTAAAGGGCTAACACAAAAAAGCATTAGAGTGAAGGAAATCATGTCTGATGGAAATCAAGTGTCAGTATAATGTAAAACACCTTATCTGTTTAATTTTGACTTTTTTT
Organism: Balaenoptera musculus; assembly: GCF_009873245.2. Lineage (NCBI taxonomy): Eukaryota > Metazoa > Chordata > Mammalia > Artiodactyla > Balaenopteridae > Balaenoptera > Balaenoptera musculus. The sequence continues at coordinate 34,497,313 of NC_045802.1, read as the reverse complement.
CCTTTTGGTTACTTAACAGAACACTTCACAGAACTTCTGTAACCAAACTCAGGTTTGGCTACTCACCACTCATATGCCAACAATTCAAAAGGCAAGTGTCAGTAGAAAGGAAAGGTGCTTTCATCAGAAAGCCGGCAATATGGGGAGATGGTGGACTTCTGTCCAGAGACCAACTCTGAAGTTTCTGCTCAACCATGACAATTTTTAAAGGGAAAAATGGGCAGGGGGTGCAGGGGGAAGAATCTCAGTGAATCATCCAGGCAGGAGGTTGGGTTCTGCATCATTCTCCTTGCTGCAAACTGACTGACTCTCTCTTCAGATGTTATCTTGTCTGCAGATCTGCCTGCAGGATTGCTATGGGGGATGCTGGGGTTAGAGAACTAGTCATTTTTTAACTGTTTATTTCATTCTTACTTCTTTTATCTAGGAAAAGAATCAACAGCTTAGACAAGGCATGGTGTGTACTCAGGAGAGCATAAGTCAGGAGTTAGTTTCAACTGATTAATGATCTCTTTCCTATAATTAGGTTTTTTTTAAGGTTAGAGGGAACAGAAATGGGCAAACAGGAAAAGGGGGCAAAGAGCTTCTTTCACTTTAACCTCATAATTTATATTACCTCAACTTCTGACGAAAGTAACCAAATAAAATATGAATTTATGGATTTAATATTTATGGATCTACTAATATTATGAGATAATCAGGAAATAATTTAGGAAATAGAAAATAAATGTAACTGAGGAACAATTTTATTGAAATGTATTGATATGTTTTCACTCATCTGGCATTTTGTAATTTCTGGAATCCTTTTTTGTCCTTAAATTCTAACATACTTAAATATATATTCCAATTTATATGCATATTCAGTTGTGTATTCTAGATGTCTAATACAATATATTCACATCAATTTAAAATTCATCCTTTATTTACATAATATTTAAATGTAGATTTTGCAATCTCTCTTTTACTTGTTCATAATTGTTAAATTATTATCTCCTTCAAATTGGTTATTGAGTTTACAGTCACTTACTGTTCTTTTACTGATTTTCAAACACATAATGAATGTTCTATTGGTCTCACCACATGTGGATAGAATTGAATTTTTTAAAAAAGTACTGGTTAAACTTTGGTATTAGTAGTTAGTGATTATTAGTTTGTTACTCTGATTGTAGTTTGGGAGGGCTGTTCTCTAAGGAGTATGTAAATGGGAAAAATTATTTAATCTTTAGTGTGGGTTAATGAATCTCAGTAGCCAGACCAGCTGTGCAAGAAGTCTACAGTTCTATGTTTTGTATAACAGTATTATTTTGGACTCTGGGAATCCATTCCATCTATCTAATGGGAGGTAAAAATAACTTCAGTTTTTCCTGTTTCTCCTTTCTCCTCCTGGAATTGACCAGGAAAATGCTTAGGAATTTAAGGGTGACCCTCAACTTGACTAAACTTTAGATAAGCTTCTTCCTGACACTAGGCCCCTTCCCTCCATTTTATTAGAGCAATTACTATAGAAAATTTGTAATTATAAAATTCTTTCTCTACCTCTTTGAGATGCAAGTCTTTTTAAAAGCTTTTTGCCAGTTATATAATCCAGGAATGTCTTTCTCAAGGATGTGGGAGCCATCTCTTTTAAATCAGGAATGATAATACCCCTATCTTCCAGTCTCTGTGAGAGAGTAAGTGTTTAAATTCATTGGGAGCCAGTTAGCAGGCACAGATATACTAACTGCAGAGAAAAACATTGCAAACTCAGGAATAACACAATGTGCTCAACACACCCCACTGACTAACTTCCCCACTAATGTCCTTCAGTATTTTTCCACTAGCTCACCCCAGCACTTAAAAACCTTCCCACCTTTAATTCTTATAGACCTTCAGACACCAAAACTTTCCATTCATCCTTGAAATTAACTTGTCCTACACAACTCGCTCAGGAGCTCACCTACACATGGTTAAATTATTTTAATATTCTCCTCACTAGAATGTCCTTGGATCAGATCTGCAAGCAACAGAAAACAAATCTGGTCAATTTAGACAAAAGTTGCATTTGTTGAAAGGGCAGTCAAAACATCACCAGAGAGTCCCAAACTGTGGTTGGAGGCTAAACAGCCAGGAGCTACAGCATAATGTTGCAAGAATTGCTGATATTCTTTCTTCTGTTGGACATCGATGCTGTTCCTAGCCCTGCTAATTCCACTGACTCTGATCCTGGCATATTGTTACCTCTGTTTTTTCTGGAAACAGGAAGTAACTCCTTCTGCTACTGATGCTGCTGCAGATACTACTGACTGCCACCCATCCTCAGACTGAATCCCATGTGGACCTGACTTCTTCACAATACCCTTGTAAACGTGTGCTCATTCCCTAGTGGCAGAGGATCCTGGAACAGTGAGTATTTTTGCATTCTATAGTGAGAGATGAGCTCTGCCACATAAGCTGGAAAATTCCAAAATTACTGGGAAGTGTTTCATATGCTGGGCCCTAAATAATGACAAAACCCCACATAATATCCCTTTTCTATCTATCTTATGTAAAAATTTAACATTGCTTCTATTATCTTGCCATGCATTTGCTTTCAGAAATCCACTGGTTGCAACAACATGGATGAAACTGGAGAATATTATGCTATGTAAAATAAGCCAGACACAGAAGGACAAATACTACATGATATCACTTACATGAGGAATCTAAAACAGTCATACTCACAGAAGCAGAGAGTAGAGTACTGGATGCCAGAGACAGGAGGAGGAAACAGGGTGTATTAGTCAAAGGGTAAAAAGTTTCAGTTATATAAGTCCTAGATATTTACTGTATAGCATTGAGACTATAATAAACAATAATGTGTTGCATACTTAAAAATTTGCTAAGAGGGTATATCTTATGTTAAATGTTTTTATCACATACAAAAAATAAATAATACTAATAATAAATACAGAGGGTGGGAGGAAGCTTTTGGTGGTGATGGATATGTTTATAGCATAAATGTGGTTTTACAAGTGTATACTTATCTCCACACTCATCAAGTTGTATACAATAAATATGTGCAAATTTTTGTATGTCAACCATACCTCAATAAAGGTATTGAGGTATGGTTGACATACAAAAAATTCCCACTGGTTCTCAGTAACCAAATGAGACTAATATCCTAAACTGGGCATCTATGCTCTTCTATTATTAGGCCACACTGCAACTACCTAACTTTGCTTCTCTTAATACTCAATATAAATCCTGACTTTTTATTGTTCCTGGAACATTCCAAAAGTGAGCTTTCCAAAATTCCAAAAGCGAGCTTTTGTACATGCTATACCCAATACCTGAAAGTCCCTTTCCTCAATGTCTCTGTAGAAATTAGGGATGGTAAACATTTTTCAACTCTAATGATATCTGTGATAAAATGTAGGTTCTTCCTGAAACACTTTATTGAGAATGATTAATGCTGCTTCCAGGTTCAGTAAGAGCATGACTGATTAGTGATGTCTGCCATGGCTGAAGGACAAGTATGTGACACCCTCATACAAGATCTCTGCCCTCCCTGGTCTAAGAATTTCATAACTCTTTTCAAATAACTTCCTCTATTAAGCCTTGACCATCTATTATAGCTCACCATGACCAATCTATTTTAAAATAGATATTTCTTATTTTTTATACCCATTTTGACAATTTTCTATCTCTTTTCACAGTATCATGAACGTATATCTGCATATATCTTGTTCCCTAGACAGTAGGCTCTTAAAGGCTAGAACTCTTCTTTTCTTCTTCTGCACATCAGCCCATTGATCTGTACTCTGTCCTCAGCAGATGGTCAAAAAGTTTATTTATTGAAGGAGCTACTACCACTGTGAACTTATCTCAGGTTTCATCTTCCTCTTTAAGATTTTGGGCTCTCATATTCTCCACAATGACTCGTATGGTATTTTATGTTCTTGCTGAACAAGGCTGGCTTCTCAATTTCCTAACATATACCTGGCAATGATGCTGGTAGGTAAATTAGCTCAGTATCCCAAGTGGATTCCCTAAGGTTCCTTGGATCCCAGCAGCTGCTACAAATGCGTTGTGCTTCATTCCTTCGACAAGCTCATTATGCTCCATTGTCACCTGTTCTTACACTTACCTCAGGCTGTTGCAATATCACACCAGCCTCTGCTGCCTCAGGCTAGCCCTGCATTCCAATATGACTACTGTACCCCTCCCTCCCCCTGGCCTGAATGAGCAAGAAAGCCCTAATCAGCTGCTGCTGTAACCCCCTCCAGTCTCGGTGGGAAACAGACTCCTGAAGGCAGCCTACACACAGAGGCAGGGCCAAAATGAAAGCTGAACCCCAGGAGCTGTGCAAACAAAGAAGAGGAAGGGAAATTTCTCCACGCAGTCTCAGGAGCAGCAGATTAAATCCCCTCAATCAACTTGATAAACCATCTGAAGAATATCTGAATAGACAACGAATGTTCCCAAAATTGAGACGGTTGACTTCGGGAGCAACTGTAGACTTGGGTTTTGCTTTCTGCATCTAATTTGTTTCTGGTTTTATGTTTACATTAGTATAGTATTTAGTGCTTATTATCATTGGTGGATTTGTTTATTAGTTTGGTTGCTTCATTCATATATATATATATTTATTTATTTATTTATTTATTTATTTATCCTTTTTCTCTTTTTGTGAGTGTGTATGTGTATGCTTTTTGCTGTAATTTTGTCTGTATAGGTTTGCTTTTACCATTTGTCCTAGGTAAAAGGACAAATGTTTTTATCATTTGTCCTGTCTGTTCATTTTTCCTTTTTGTATTCTTTTTTGTTTGTTTTGTTCTCTCTTCCTTTTCTTCTGAGCCATGGGTTTGTCAGGGTCTTGGTGCTCCGGCAGAGTGTTGGGCACCTCCAAGGTGGGAGGGCTGAGTCCAGGACATTGGACCACCAGAAACCTCCCTGTCCCATGTATTATCAATCAGCAAGAGCTCTCCCAGAGATCTTCATCTCAACACTAAGACACAGCTCCAACTAATGACCAGCAAGCTCCAGTGCTTGACGTCCCATGCCAAACAACTAGCAAGACAGGAACACAACTACACCCATTAGCAGAGAGGCTGCCTAAAGTCATATTAAGTTCACAGACACTCCAAAACACACCACTGGATGCGGCCCTGCTCACCAGAAGGACAAGATACAGTGCTACCCATGAGAACACAGGCACCAGTCACCTCCACCAGGAAGCCTACACAAGCCACTGAACCAATTTCACCCACTGGTGGCAGACACCAAAAATAATGGGAACTATGAACCTGCAGCCTGTGAAAAGGAGACCCCAAACACAGTGAGTTTAACAAAATGAGAAAACAGAGAAATATGCAGCAGATGAAGGAGCAAGGAAAAAACCCACCAGAACAAACAAATGAAGTGGAAATAAGCAGTCTACCTGAAAAAGAATTCAGAGTAATGATAGTAAAGATGATCAAAATCTCAGAAATAGAATGGAGAAAATACAGGAAGCATTTAACAAGGATGTAGAACTAAAGAGCAAACAAACAATGATGAACAACACAGTAAATGAAATAAAAAATTCTCTAGAAGGAACCAATAGCAGAATAACTGAGGCTGAAGAATGGATAAGTGACCTGGAAGATAAAATAGTGGAAATAACTACTGCAGGGCAGAATAAAGAAAAAAGAATGAGAAGAATTGAGAACAACTTCAGAGACCTCTGGGACACATTAAACACACCAACATTTGAATTATAGGGGTCCCAGAAGAAGAAGAAAAAAAAAGAGACTGAGAAAATATTTGAAGAAATTATAGTTGAAAACTTCCCTAACATGGGAAAGGAAATAATCAATCAAGTCCAGGAAGCACAGACAGTCCCATATAGGATAAATCCAAGGAGAAACATGTCAAAACACATATTAATCAAAGTAACAAAAATTAAATTCAAGGAAAAAATATTAAAAGCAGCAAGGGAAAATAACAAATAACAATACACAAGGGAAAATAATATACAAGGGAAACCCCGTAAGGTTAACAGCTGATCTTTCAGCAGAAACTCTGCAAGCCAGAAGGGAGTGGCAGGACATATTTAAAACGAAAACCTACAACCAAGATTACACTACCCAGCAAGGATCTCATTCAGTTTCGACAGAGAAACTAAAAACCTTACAGACAAGCAAAAGTAAACGGAATTCAGCACCACAAAACCAGCTTTACAACAATTACTAAAGAAACTTCTCTAGGCAGGAAACACAAGAGAAGGAAAAGACCTACAAAAACAAATCCAAAACAATTAAGAAAATGGAAATAGGAACATACATATTGATAATTATCTTAAATGTAAATGGATTAAACACTCCAACCAAAAGATACAAACTGGCTGAATGGATACAAAAACAAGACCCATATATATGCTGTCTACAAGAGACCCACTTCAGACCTAGGGACACATACAGACTGAAAGTGAGGGGATGGAAAAGGATATTCCATGAAAATGGAAGTCAAAAGAAAGCTGGAGTAGTAATACTCATATCACAAAAAACAGACTTTAAAATAAAGACTATTACAAGAGACAAGGAAGAACACTACATAATGATCAAGGGATCAATCCAAGAAGAAGATATAACAATTGTAAATATTTATGCACCCAATATAGGATCACCTCAATACATAAGGCAAATGCTAACAGCCATAAAAGGGGAAATTGACAGTAACACAATCATAGTAGGGGACTTTAACACCCCACTTTCACCAATGGGCAGATCATCCAAAATGAAAATAAATAAGGAAACACAAGCTGTAATGATACATTAAACAAGATGGACTTAATTGATATTTATAGGACATTCCATCCAAAAACAACAGAGTACACTTTCTTCTCAAGTGCTCACTGAACATTCTCCAGGATAGATCATATCTTGGGTCACAAATCAAGCCTCGGTAAATTTAAGAAAATTGAAATAATATTAAGTATCTTTTCTGACCACATTGTTATGAGACTAGATATCAATTACAAGGAAAAAAAACTGTAAAAAATAAAACACATGGAGGATAAACAATGTGCTACTAAATAACCAAGAGATCACTGAAGAAATCAAAGAGGAAATTAAAAATTACCTAGAAACAAATGACAATGAGAACACGATGACCCAAAACCTATGGGATACAGCAAAAGCAATTCTAAGAGGGAAGTTTATAGTAATACAATCCTACCTCAAGAAACAAGAAACATATCAAATAAACAACTTAAACTTACACCTAATGCAATATGAGAAAGAACAAAAAAAAAAACCCAAAGTTAGTAGAAGGAAAGAAATCATAAAGATTTGATCAGAAATAAATGAAAAAGAAATGAAGGAAACAATAACACAGGCCAATAAAACTAAAAGCTGGTTCTTCGAGAAGATAAACAAAATTGATAAGTCATTAGCCAGACTCATCAACAAAAAAAGGGAGAAGACTCAAATCAACAGAATTAGAAATTAAAAAGAAGTTAAAATGGACAGCGCAGAAATACAAAGCATCATAAGAGACTACTATAAGCAAATATATGGCAATAAAATGGGTAACCTGGAAGAAATGGACAAAATCGTAGAAAAGTACAACCTTCAAGACTGAACTAGGAAGAAATAGAAAATATGAAAAGACCAATTACAAGCACTGAAATTGAAACTGTGATTAAAAATCTTCCAACAAACAGAAGCCCAGGACCAGATGGCTTCACAGACGAATTCTATCAAACATTTAGAGAAGAGCTAACACCTATCCTTCTCAAACTCTTCAAAAATATAGCAGGGGGAGGAACACTCCCAAACTCATTCTGCAAAGGCACCATCACCCTGATACCAAAACCAGACAAAGATGTCACAAAAAAAGAAAACCACAGGCCAATATCACTGATGAACATAGATACAAATATCCTCAATAAAATACTAGCAAACAGAATCCAACAGCATATTAAAAGGATCATACACCATGATTAAGTGGGGTTTATCCCAGGAATGCAAGGATTCTTCAATGTAATGCAAATCAATCAATACGAATACACCATATTAGTGAGCTGAAGGATAAAAAACATATGATAATCTCAATAGATGCAGAGAAAGCTTTAGACAAAATTCAACACCGTTTTATGTTAAATACGCTCCAGAAAGTGGATATAAGGGAACGTACCTCAACATAATAAAGGCTATGTATGACAAACCCACAGCCAACATCACTCTCAATGGTGAAAAACTGAAACCATTTTCATTAAGATAAGGAAGAAGACAAGGTTGCCCACACTCACTGCTATAATTCAACATAGTTTTAGAAGTTTTAGACACAGCAATCAGAGAAGAAAAAGAAATAAAAGAATCCAAATTGGAAAAGAAGAAGTAAAACTGCCATGTTTGCAGATGACATGATACTCTACATAGAGAATCCTAAAGCTGCTACCAGAAAACTACTAGAGCTAATCAATGAATCTGGTAAAGTAGCAGTATACAAAATTAATGCACAGAAATCTCTTGCATTTCTATACACTAACGATGAAAAATCTGAAAGAGAAATTAAGGAAACACTCCCATTTACCATTGTAACAAAAAGAATAAAATACCGAGGAATAAACCTGTCTAGGGAGACAAAAGACCTGTATGCAGAAAACTATAAGACTCTGATGAAAGAAATTAAATATGATTCAAATAGATGGAGAGATATGCCATGTTCTTGGATTGGAAGGATCAACACTGTGAAAATGACCGTACTACCCAAAGCAACCTACAGATGTAATGTAATCCCAATCAAACAACCAATGGCATTTTTCATAGAACTAGATCAAAAAAATTCACGATTTGGATGGAAACACAAAAGACCCCAAATAGCCAAAGCATTCTTGAGAAAGAAAAATGGAGCTGGAGAAATCAGGCTCCCTGGCTTCAGACTATACTACAAAGCTACAGTAATCAAGACAGTATGGTACTGGCACAAAAACAGAAAAATAGATCAGTGGAACAGGATAGAAAGCCCAGAGAAAGACCCACACACCTATGGTTACCTAACCTATGACAAAGGAGGCAAGAATATACAATGGAGAAAAGACAGCCTTTTCAATAAATGGTGCTGGGAAAACTGGACAGCTACATGTAAAAGAATGATATTAGAACACTTCCTAACACCATAAACAAAAATAAACTCAAAATGGGTCAAAGAGCTAAATGTAAGGCCAGACACTATAAAACTCTTAGAGGAAAACACAGGCCGAACACTCTATGACACAAATCACAGCAAGATCCTTTTTGACCCACCTCTTAGAGAAATGGAAATGAAATAAAAATAAACAAATGGGACCTAATGAAACTTAAAATATTTTCTACAGCAAAAGAAACCATAAACAAGATGAAAAGACAACCCTCATAATGGGCAAAAATATTTGCAAATGAAGCAACTGACAAAGGATTAATCTCCAAAATACACAAGCAGCACATGCAGCTCAATATCCAAAAAACAAACAACCCAATCCAAAAATGGGTGGAATACCTTAATAGACATTTCTCCAAAGAAGATATACAGATCACCAACAAACACATGAAAGGATGCTCTACATCACTAATCATTATAGAAATGCTAATCAAAACCATAATGAGATATCATCTCACACCAGTCAGAATGGCCATCATGAAAAAATCTACAAACAATAAATGCTGGAGAAGGTGTGGAGAAAAGGGAACCCTCTTGCACTGTTGGTGGGAAAGTAAATTGATACAGCCACTATGGAAAACAGTATGGAGGTTCCTTAAAAAACTAAAAATATAACTACCATATGACCCAGCAATCCCACTACTGGTCATATACCCTGAGAAAACCATAATTCAAAAGAGACATGTACCACAATGCTCATTGCAGCACTATTTACAATAACCAGCACAAGGAAGCAACCTAAGTGTCCATTGACAGATGAGTGGATAAAGAAAATGTGGTACATATATACAATGGAATATTACCGGCCATAAAAAGAAATGAAATTGAGTTATTTGTAGTGAGGTGGATGGACCTGGAGTCTGTCATACAGAGCGAAGTAAGTCAGAAAGAGCAAAAGAAATACCAGATGCTAACACATACATATGGAATCTAAAAAAAAAAAAAAAAGGTTCTGATGAATGTAGGGGCAGGACAGCAATAAAGATGCAGAGGTAGAGAGTGGACTTGAGGATACGGGGTGGGGGAAGCATAAGCTGGGACGAAGTTAGAGAGTAACACTGACATATATACACTACCAAATATAAAATAGATAGCTAGTGGGAAGTAGCCACATAGCACAGGGAGATCAGTTTCGTGCTTTGTGACCACCTAGAGGGGTGGGATAGGGAGGGGAGGAGGGAGGCACAAGAGGGAGGGGATATGGGGATATATGTATATGTATAACTGATTCACTTTTTTGTACAGCAGAAACTAACACAACATTGTAAAGCAATTATACTCCAATAAAGATGTTAAAAAACAACAAAGAAAGATGTAATCAAAACAGAAAACAAACAAACAAGGAAAAAAGTGTCTAAGGGTTCAGTGGTACTCAGATTAAGGGCCCTTGACTAACAGAAGAGTTTCATCCCTTGAAGGGTGATCAATCTCCAATCAGTGAAGGTGTTCAAGTATCAGTGTGACAACTAATTGGTGAGGACACTGTAGCAAATAAATTTGCCATACTAGACTCATTGAAGGAAAAAAAAAAAAGTCCCGATGACTTTTATAAATTTTCAAAACAAGGATTAAGTCCAGATTTAAACATGAACTATACCAATAGCCAGTGCAAGTTTCCTTGTAGTACAAATTCAACTAGCTACATGGAGAAAACAATACTATATAATAGAGAGATAGAAAGATGCATGAAGGGTGGAGAGATGGGGAAGGAGAGAGATACACACTCATAAATATTATACCTAAATGAAAGCAAAACACCCACTAAGGGTATTTTCCTGTAAGGATTATCTGTTGGATAACAGCATGTACTCTTTCATTTCTGAATAGTCTTCATAAAAGGTCATTTCCTGACAAATGCAGTCATTAGCATCTCATTTTTATTTTAAGTGGTGACAAAGGCACTACAGTATGCCTTTCAATACCCCAAATTAAATAGGAGTGATTTAACATTGGCAATTAATCAATAATAGATCAATAATAGTAAATTGCTTAAATGGATGAATATATATATATATTTTAGGAGTGAAATAGGGCCAATAGTAATTCTTTCTTATTTTACTTTATGCAGCCAGGGCTAATTGATAATTGACAAAAGCAAGGAAGCTTTTGTTAATTTGGGAAGAACCGGATCTGGGTGACACCCTGTATTAACGAGAGGGTGTGGACTATCTATGCATTTTTAAAACAAAGTGTGTAAAGCACAAATAAATACTTAAAATTTTATACAGTTCACACATACCGATAAATATTAAGAAAAACTCCTGTGTAACTCCACTTAGCCTTTTTTCTAAGAATGTCAATGCTATTTACATTAATACAATAACTCATTAATTAAATGATTTAATGTAATTCCCAAGGTTAATTTGATTAGTAATTACAAAAAGCAATTAGTTAAGAACTAATGGCTATTTTCCCTTGAGGAGAATAAACGATCACTCAATAATTGCATATAGTTTTTTTTGAACCAGCAAGAACACAAAGTTATATGTATTCAGTTACTAGAGTTATAAAAGACAGTCATAAAAACAGTTATGAGAGACACACTACATCATATGGTATATATTTTTACAAAATGGGGAGGGGGAAACAAGAAGACAAGAAAGAATTGGAGACAGTGTCTGGGAGAACACAACAAAAACCAAAATCCAACAGTAACTTGTTATGACTTTCTATGAGAATGTCTTGAAATTTTACTTTTATAAAAATATAAAATGTTTCATGCAAGCTACAAATTATGTAAGAATTGATTCAAAAGTCCCTGAATCTGTCATAGTTCCAACTCACTCAACCATTCATAAAAATATTTCTTATTAATAAAGTCTATTGTTTTCCTTTTTGTTGTAAATAAAATGCTGTTTGGTTTGTCAAATCACCTCCTATTCAGAGAAAAACTCATTCTCGTAGAGATTCATAGAGTTAAATAATATAGTGTGATATGACCCAGAATTCAAAATTATTAAATGAGAAAAATACAGGATATGGTTTTAGCTTATTTAATATCTGTAATAAATAAACTTAAAATTCTAAAATAGATTGAGGAATATGGCCTTTTAAAAAGCACAGTGTTAATGGTATCATCACTTATGCTCTGAATCAAAACGACAGGATCACCAACGAACTATGCAAATACTATTCGATATGGAAATAATTCATATGCTCATAGCTCGAATAGTCAGGGGTGGTTATAATACTTATTTTTACTTTATGTAACTCTGTACCATCTGTACTGCCCGCTATAGACACAAGTATTTCAGTCACTTAATATCATAACATCATATCCTTTGAGGGTTTGAGGTTTTCATATGCTAGTTGAATTTACTTACTCAGCAATACTTAGTTCTATCTTTTTAAAATCTCAATATATTCCCATATGGTGTTCATTCATTTATTCTACAGTGTTCTACATGTTTGGGATGGAAAGATGAATGAGATGTTGCTACTGCCCCCGTGACTCTGACATCCATTCAGTGAGACAGACAAGAACATAAATAATTATATTTGTGGAAAGTGTTATATTCAAGGTGCCTTTGAGAAACACAATATGACAGATACTGTATGTTAACTTACCCCACAGCCATGCTTACTCCTTCTCCTTCACTAATTTCTTCTATAGAGATTTATAAACTCTATGGAAGAAACTCTATAGAAATTTAGAAACTCCAAAAACTAATCATTAAGCTAAAAGCCAATTAACTAGACCCACTGCAGCTAAGGATTGCTTTGCTATTCAATTCTGGTCAATGAAATATAAGCAGACATCTGCTGGGGCTGCCTCTTCCATTTTCTCCTTCCTCTTACCTGGAATGTGGATTCTCTGCCTGGTTATGGGGCTAGTTGAGTTGCAAACGTGAGGACAAAAGCCACATGCTATGAATGACAGAACAAATATTTCCCATGTCAACACTTAACTGCTACCCCTAAATCTCCAGTTGTGTGAGATATCAAAAACCCTTACTCATTTCAACCACTGCTGTAGACAGTTCTGCTACACACAGCTGAATCCAATCCTAAATAATATGACAGAAAGAAGTAAGCTAATTCTGACTGGGACCTTATGGGAAATTTCTTCATCTGAAAACTCTGGAAGAACCTTGAAATAAGTATAGGAGCTCAGAAATAGATAGGGAAAGGAAATTTGAACAAAGCAGAGGGAATAGCAGTGTGTATTCAAAGCATAGGTTTTGGGAAGTGAATGAGGGGACCCAGTTTAAGCATATAAAGACAGAAAGGTGGTTTGGAATTTTTCAAGGGTCTTGTGTTTTCAGGCACAAGAGTCTGTACCTACTGTGTTGAACTTGACTTCACAACAATTTGCTTTAAGGTCCTGGATTAACTTTTGCATTCAAGCAAGATTTTAAAAATAAATGAAGCTGTTCCTCTCAGGAGGTCATGTAGGTCAACCTCAAAAGCTTGCCAGATCTCACCGTGAGCTCACACTTTGTGACTGCAGCAGCTAATGACAACTTTTTGGACTTCCCTACAAATTTGAACTTTTCCACTTGCTTGCAGAAGTCGTTCATAACTATTTCCGCTACAGCATTCCAGAACTTTATTTCCCGCAGTTCCTCCAACATTAATGCAAGCCTGCTTCTTATAATCCTCACTTTCTTGGTAGTGCCTCATGTGTGAGTAAATTCACACTGGTATACCAGGTAAGCAGTGAGAGACAAATTTCTCATTAGTTTTCATCTAGTTCTTCTGCCTCTCTTCTATTATCTTCTATTCCATCCACTACACAGTGACCAGAAAGCTCTTTCAAAGCATACATTAGACTATATGTTTCCATGGCTGCAAACCCTTCCATGGTTTTCTATAACCCACAAAAACTGATCCCGGGACCAGCCAGACATTGATGTAGAGAAGCCTCCTTTTCAGGAAAGCATAGAAAATTTCATCAAGTGATCCAGGCATACAGTCCAACTTTAGCTCTCTTATTATCTTTATTTTCAAATGGACATCTGGTCACACCAAACTATTTGGTTTCCTGGCTTAAAATGCTCTGTCACACCTCTACACCTTTGCTCATCCTTTTCCACGGAATCTCCCCCAATCTTCATCTCGGTATACTCCAAGTCATTTATTCAATATACTACACAAACTTCACCTGGTGACTCTTCACCACTACCCACAACCCTTCCCTTGATTGACATCACCAACCCTCCTACACGTTCTCCTTAATGTCCTATACATACTTCTATTACAGACTTGTCATATTTTTTTTCATTTTACTTGTCTTTCTCCTCTAGTAGGACATAACTCTTTAGTTAATAATCTTTGTAGCTTCATTGTTTTGTTTAGTAATAAAACACGTTAAATAGTTTTGAAATTTATGGACATGTTTTTTATCTTTGAGGGTTTTTAAGTAAGTATCATAATCTGATTTGCATCTAGATATATATTATCATGAGAAAGTAAAATAAAGATTAGAGTGAGAAGAGACAACAGGAAACTAAAAGAGTCACTAAATTTATAATTAGAAAATGTATGATAAACTTGACATTTCTATTTAGAGTGGCTACAATCTCTACATGTGTCTTAAAATCCATATTTTTCCAGTCATTTGCTGGCTGAGAATATGGTGATAGGTTCCCACCAAATTTTAAAGCTGAATTAACTCTCTTGTGCATCCAGAGAGACTGCTGCCACTCTAGGATCACTATTCTACCATGCCAGGAACCTCTAGGAACCTCTAACATCACTGTGTGCTGTGATTTCAGAGCCACTGAAAGGCTACCAGACATCAAAATACCTCTTCCACTCAACCACTAACACTTGAGGAATAACATCTGTCATCTGTTAGAGATGAGACATAAAATTGCCCCTAGGAGATTCAACACTCTGGCTTTGAGCTGTATTTTGAAATTATGACTAGCAAGTGATTTTCTTATACCAGGCTTTGTTGAATACAAAAAGATAGACTGTGAGTGATGTGAGTATCTGAAATAGAAGGAAGAATAAACCCCAAGAAAACCATCAAATTGGATGCACCAATTGAAAACTTTACATTTGTGATAATTTTGCCTACAAATTGCCTTTTATTCTTTCATGTAGTTATTTTGCAAAATTTTACTGGCACCAGCTATGCACCAAGGATATAACTGGACCCTAAGGATACAGAGATAAATGATCATCAGCATTTATGTGTCAGGGAATAAGAAGTCAAATAGAATACAGTTTGGACAATGTCCTGATAGGCCCTTAACAGGCAGCCCTATAGCACCAGCATCATTCCCTACTTTAAAATACAGATTTCTAAACTTCTGTTAGCTAACATCTAAGATAACCCCACAAAGGTATAAACCTACCATCACATCAGGCACTTATAATTCTGTATTCTGCTATAATTGCCAAAAGGATGCCCTATAAATCATCTCATCTGACCTTGGAATCAAGCCTGCCTGACTCATGTTGTTTCATTCCTGATCCTCCAAAGGCTCTTCAGTTAAATATTGCTTCTGTTTACTCAACTCATACATCATATAAAAGACTTGTGTTCTCAGATGCACCTCTGCACAAATTACATGACATTAGGCCTCTGCAGAGCCTCACTCCTGCGCTATTACACCACCACTGCCACTCAGTTAGCTGCTGACTCTGCTTTGAGTAAATGGTGCAGAGCACACAGGCCTCCCTTCTCTGATCCCAATACCCTTGAATATAAACTATCAGCATCCAAGGTGCCTCCACCAGTTGCAAGTCTCCTACTATTTCATTTGTATGAATGCTGAGCATTCACTCTGCAGCACAGCTGGTGGTGTCCTAGGAAGATATTCAATGAGATTCCAAAGATTCCAGCCTCCCCTGGCTTTTGCTCAATACACTTCCTTAGACCCTTCAGCTCAGTGTCTAAGTCTTTGGCTTTTCTACCCCAGTGTCCATGGCTTATGAGGACTCTATTTTCCACCTCCTCATAGGGCCCAAACCTTGTCACTAATAACATTGACAAATACTAAGTTCCTACTACGAGTTAGCAAATCCATTTCCAGAAATAAAACTATCTAGAACTTCACTGGACTCGCAGTCTTTAGAAACTGAAAATCCAAGAGTATCTTATCCAATCAAATCCTTATCATAGTTCTTAGCACACTGACATTTAAAACTACATTAAAATTGCTTTTATGTTAGCTTTTATCCTCTAGTGAACTAAAAGCTCAGGGTATTTGAATCCATGTTTATATCTCTCACACTTTGCTCTCTGATTTGAGTAAAGTAGAGATGCAGAAATATTTGTTGAATGAAACAGCTGTTTAGATGCCCCAAATAATTAGGCACCTCATAGGGTCAGAGGTGTCATTCCATTAACCATTCTGTTCAACCCCTTCACACATCAAAGTCCAGAGCCCTCTCTTGGTCCCCTGGACTTTGCCACAGGGACAAGGAACAGCTCAATTTGTTACTAGGATTCATCATTTGATCCTAATTCCGGTCCAGTGAGGTTCCTGCAGCCATATCTCCTTCCCTCTGCTCATCTGTCCCATTTCTGCCCAGTGATTATCATCTTTATCTGGTTTAAACAGCTGAAAAAAGTACAACTTCATCAACACTAGTTTTAAAAGATTGCCTGTTACTGGTTTTATTTTTCTTTTAATTATCACTCATTTTGGGAATAAAATTTCAGGAAAAAATATCTAACCAAAAACACATGGGATCAACACACTTTCCAAGTTGTTATCTATCTTTTCAACCCTTTAGGAAAAAACCTTACATGTATCATATGCTAAAATACTCAAGCTCCTTTATGTTAGAAAAGTACAACACTGCCATTTGCTTTCATTAAAAACTGTACCAAAAGTGATGTAGATTATAAATAATGTTGTGCTATAATCCTACAGAGTCCTGATGAAATCACTGGTATCCACTCATAATTATATATGAAGAAGCAAATGCATGGGTAAAAGGAAGTAAAATATACCATATCAGACTTTTTTGTTTCCCATGTGCAGTTCTCACAAATAATATATAGTCATAAATTTGAAAAGACTGAGAGAAGTGCATCTCCAGGCATTCCCTTATCATCCCTAAATTTAGCACTACTGAAACCATGGCACCAGAGAAATGACATTGCAATACCTTGGATGCTGGTGTAGTGTAACATGTAAGAGAGAAGGTATGCATTTTGCAGAGAAAGTTTTGTATAAATCCTGACTCTACTCCTTAAAAGTATGTGAGTTTGGGAACTTACAACTTCTTAGCAACAGTTTCCTCACCTGCAAAGTAAGGCTCAGTGATAGTACACAAATCAAAGGATAGTTATAAAGTTTAAATTAGATAATCCATGTAAAATGGTTATTATAGAGTTTGGCACCTATAAATATTTAAGATTATTGTAATTAATGTGTTATATTTGCCACCTTAATTTGAAAATAAATGACTTGGTTTACTTTAAGGAATGTTTCTGGAAGAAGAGAGATTTTCTTGCATCTTCGTATTCCTTAATCAACAAAGGTTGACATACCTAATGCTAGTATAAAATAAGCTTATGGTAGGTTCTTCAGGAATTGAAAGGCTATTTCATTACCTCTCCCTTTTCCAGAAAGTGTATGTTAGCATAAGCTTAAATATAAGCAGAACAAAATTAAAGCATGACAAGTAAGTAAATGGTAGAAAATATTCTGTGTAAGATTAAGGCTTTATCTTTGTTGGACTCGGCAATCTATTGCCTGTTTAACTAAAGATTATTTTAAAGACCGTCTAGTGAATACAAAGTTAATTCATTTTTTCCTGTGATGAGAAATATATATTAGCTTTTGAAATATGGTCTAAGTCATATTCTCTTTTCATTTCAAGGACATTTTAGACATCTCTGCAATTCAGTCTTTTATTGTAATTTCATGCTTGTAAAGTACAAAGGATTGTCTATGTCTATAACTGACTATTCAGGCACTAAGACAAAACTTTCATAATCAGTGATAATATATCTTAGCGAAGAATACCAATACATATTTAATGTGTAACCTTTGACTGTATTGTAAAATTAACTCTTTGTATCACTTTTTTAGTGAGATCCAAGGGAAATATTATTCTCCATGTTAAACAATATTCATGTTTAACTGATTATCCTTGTGAAAGGTAGATACATATCTGGTTTTTCAGAACTCTCTTGGAAAAAATAATGTTTTTACACCTGGAAAGTAGCAGTGCATATTTTATTGTTTTTCACATAGAAATAAATTTTAAGAAGAGATGATCACATTGACAAATTTACTTTGCTTTATAAATTTTGGTAATTAAACTAAAATTGGTCATTCTAGTGGCAGAGTATAAAACATTTCAAACCTTACAAGTAAGCACATAAATGCTGGATATTTACTTATTATTTTTATGAGAACACTTAACATAAGACCTTTCCTCTTAGCAAATTTTAATTATATAATACAGTAGTGTACATTAAAATAATAGTAATAATAAATAAAGAGGGTGAGAGAAAACTCAGAGGTGAAGGATATGTTTATGACATAGATCGTGGTGATGGTTTCAAGGATATATAAGTCTCTCTAAACTTATCAAGTTGTATACATTAAAAGTGTACAGTTTTTTGCATCTTAATCATACCTCAGTAAAGTGATCTTTTTTAAATGCTGAAATATTTATGTCTCAAAGCTTCTTGTTAGGGGTTCTTATTCCAGAATTTCACTAAGTCTTAAAGAATACTGTTGTACTTGCAAGAGAATAGATTTCTTATTTTCTGGAGCCTGCTAAAAAATTATGTAGTTAAAAATAATAATATGATTTCATAATGAAGATTGCCCATGTGAAACTATTGAGCTCAAATATATGTCTACGTACAACTCCTTAATCAAAAAATAAACAGCAACTTATTAATCAAAAAATAAACAGCAGCTTATTATTTGACTATGAAAGTCATTCAATCTCTAGAAAAGGTGATTTTCATTCTGTTAAAATTTCCAAACTTTTCTTGTTAATTTTTAAATTCTATATCCTTTGTGACAATTTTCAAATAAAGTATTGAGGGAAAAAATGACTTATGAAATTAGGATACCCCAATTACCTTGTAACTTTTCCTCTTGATCACTTAAATGCAAATCAAATGGTTTTTTGAAATAGTAGCCATACTGCCATAATGTAATTAGTTGTAAGCACTGATTAATGTATCCTTTTGTGCCTCATGTTTAATTATTTTACTTTGACATCTTCACTGAAGTTACTAAATGGGGTCATAGCTATCTATATTCTGCATTTAGATGTCATTAAAAACACAGTTCCTGCTTTTAATTTATATAGCCAATGAGAATACTTGTGTCCTAACTTTCTTGAATACATATTATTTGGGAATCACAACAAAGACTAATGGATTGAGGAAATTCCTGGTTACAGCATTAGGTTCAGAATAAAGGAAGTATTTTGCTTGTGACATTTCCCTACTAAAGTTATTATTTGCTTTAGTCTGCTCATATGTCATTAAATTATAGTGATTGTGAAATATAAAAGCTCCAGGGATGAGTATGAGTGTGAGGAATGGTTTAGAGGAAGGCAGACATTAAGATGCACTGGGAAATCTGCAAAGTTCGGGGATAAAGAAAAAAAGCTTTCTCTTACTTCTATATCAGACATGTTGAGTTTTGTGACAAGGAAGTAGGAAATCAAGGTAGATCCACATGTCCAATTTTCAACCAAGATTTTGGTTGTCAAGACCTTACCAATTTTAACCTTCTGGAAAGAAATGTAATGTCACTCAGGCTTGAGATGGAGTAAGTGTAAGTTAAAATGAAGGTAAGTATGTTGACTTACTGTCATGAAAAATTGACTTTTCTCTAAGTTTGCTAAAGGTCAGAGACAAAAAACATGTGTTTCTTTATTTTCCCAAGCACATAGCAAACCCAAGAAACTGTGTACCAAAGATACGGTAGAGTTTTAAACATATAAATTGTTTCCAAAAATAATTAGGGAAAATTGAAAATACTTTCGTATACAATAGAAAATTGCTAGTTCTGGTAAATGAATTCAATGCAGTCATAAAAATTCATAATTATGGAAAGCACAGAAATATGTATAAATATTCATAAAATAATGTTAAGTAAATAAGCTTAACACAAAGCCTATATTTAATTAATTAATAATGATATGGTGTAGATGGAAATAAAAATAAAATAGTTCATGTTAGTGGAATTAACAGGGCTTTCTTCCTAAATTTTTTTTATACATTTTTTATTGTTTACACAAAGATTTTTTTAAAAAAATAAAATAGAGTTTACAGAAAGTGTCATATATGATCAATTATAATAGCTGGTAAAAGAAGGCTAGGAAATTATGATTATAAACACTGAACATATTTTTACTCTATAGGCCAGAAATTTTACTTCTAGGCATATACGCAATATAAATGTGGCACAGGTTCATCAAAAAACATGTTCTAAAATATTCTTGGTAGCCCTATTCATCATAACTCCAAACTGAAAACTCTTCAAGTACCCATCAACAGTAGAATGGATTAATAAACTGTGGATATTCACCCAGCTGAATACTACACAACAATGAGAATGAACCTTCTACAGCTATGTCCTGCAATATGGACAAATCTCAGAAGCAGAATGTTGAACAAGAAAGAAAAACATAATCTTTTCTACCTGTCTTTGCTCACTCAATATTATGTTTGTGGGATTCCATTTCTATAAAACCCACAATAAATCCTTCTAGGTCAAATGCACAACATTTCTGGCCATGGGAAAAATTCTGCTAAAAGAAACTAAGAATCTCAATGGGCTATTAGGACTCAACACACATATCAAAGTTGAAATGTTCTACAATGAGATAAATTCACTTTTACCTAAAGATCTTTACTATAATATAAAATATAAATATAAAATAAAATATAAAATCTATGTACATAAACATGAATGTATGCATACTATATGTATGTACATTATACATGTATAAATATATGTGCATACAGATACATATTCTAAAATTTTCCTATGGCAAAAACAGCTATGTGTCTACCAAAGTATTGTACTCCCTTTCTGTAGTGAGAGCTATTGCTGGGAAGTGGTTGCTCTGTCAGGGACTGCATTTACTGGCCCCTTAACCCTTCTCACCCCAGGTGAGATGAGACTTAACTACTTCAAGATAATGGAATGTGAGCATAAGGGATGTTTCAGTCAAGAACAAAGGACTTTCTCCACACAGGCCTACCCCAGTGTGCCAACAGGATCCAGAAAATACAGAACAGGACTCCAAGGTCCTAGATGATGGACAAGTCACCAGATGGACAAAGCACAAGTTTCTGAATCTCTACGTAGAAGACTGCCCACCTACCAGAATCATCTGCATTGACTGAATTGTTACATAAACCAAAAATAAACTTGTGTTGGATTAAGTCTGATATTTTGAGGTTTATTTGATAGCAAATTATATATTTTAATATATATTTTTTTGTTTTTGTTTTTCTAATGCTAGCTTGACCTAGTTTTGAGGCCCTGGCTAGTGGCCGGTCAGTTTCCCTTTTTGACGGATAGGACCAAATTCCTACCTCTTCCCTTACATGGCTCTCACACACCTGACCACTAAGCACCAGTCCTAATCACCCTGAGACCAGGTATGAGTCAGCCAGGAACAGTCATTGCCCCAGAGCCCATGAAATTATTCAAGTTAGTCAATCCACAAAGCGTCCAACTCCCTCTGTGACGCTGCCTAGCAGTTCTCTCTTATTTGGAGTTTTAAGTAACAAAGAATTCTGTCTTTCATCTATCCAACTATTGTGTCCCACTATCAAAAGAATCTTAAATCTTATAAAACAGTGGTCCCCAAATTTTTGGCACCATGGACCATTTTCTTTGAAGACATTTTTTCCACAGACGTGGCCAGGGTGCGGGGGAGGGGGGGATGGTTCAGGTGGTAATGCGAGTGATGGTTCAGGCAGTAATGAGAGCGATGGGGAGTAGCAGTTGAAGCTTCACTCGCTTGCCCGCTGCTCACCTGCTGCTGTGAGGCCTAGTTCCCAACAGGCCACGACCGGTACCCATCCACAGCCCGGGAGTTGGGAACCCCTTTATTAAACATGAATTTAGTTTGATCTTATACCCTAAGCTTCTTTTTGTAAAATGTAGTCATTTAGCTTTCACAGATTTAATATTTGTGTTTTTTTTCCCTCAAGATACCAAAGATTCATTACGTGCAGGTGTTTGTCCATTTGCTGAGACACAAATTTGAATAACTTCAAGGATGGTTGAGTGCACATGCTATTTAACTAGCAGTTGGGTTTATCAAGCTGCCCAACATTTGCATTTCAATGTGGTTTTGTCCTTGCCTCATAATTATCATTGCAGAAAATATAATAAAGTGCCATAATCTGTATTTCTTGGTGAAAAACAAACTTTGCATGAAAGACAAACTTCAATGAAATCTGAAAGGGTTAACATGGCACAAGAAACAAATGACTCTTCATAGAAAAGTGATTCAGGAATAAGTTGAGAGCCTGTATTAATTTTCTTGTATTTCATGTTTTTCAAAGATATCAACCATATCCCTCCAAAATGATAAGAACTAATCATAAAAAATATGCATATATATTGCATATAAATCCATGTAGTTCAATTTTTCTTTTTTGATTTTATCTCTCTCAATCTATTTTGTCTTATATAATACTAATTTGAGAAATGTGAATTATTTAGGGATAGAGGATGATTATGAGCGATTAGTGGCTCAAATTTGAAAGAAAAACAGCAATCTTGAGATCTACTCACTCTACTTACCTCCTCCTTTCCTATTTGTAAAAAAAAAAAAAAAAGAGAGTGAGCATATCTGGGACCATTTGACTAGGAATTTTGCAACTTGATACTTCTTGAACGTGAGCGGGAAACGTGCATTATTTTCTGTTTACTCAGGTTTTAGAGATTTTAAAAAGGAGCTAAAAATAATTATACATACTGCCATAAATACATATTTATTGTATAAATGATATCCATTTATATATACACATGAATTTAGTTAAATCACCTATTAAAAGAAGTTTTAAACAATAACTATGCTGTACTACTGAATTGTAGATTTAAATAATCAACTATGGGCACAATAAATTATGGCGGTTAAGGTCACAGACTCTGGAGCCAGATTGCCAGTTTGCACCCCAGTTTCTCTCTCTACTTGCCGTGTAATCCTGGATGAATCACTTCTCCTGCTTGGACTCCAGTTTGACCATAAATAAAATAGAGATAATAATAGTAACTACGTGATAGTGTAGTTGTAAAGATTAAATAAATGAATATATATAAAGTGCTTAGCATTGTGCTTAGCACTAATTAAATGCTACCTATGACTATTATTAGATGTGATAGAAAGAGCGGAAGTGAGGACATTCTAACTCTGTAGCTAATTCTCTACATAAATTTGAAGACATTATTTACTTCTCTGGATCTCCAAGTCTATATCTGCAAAATAAGAGATTTTGGATATATGGTTTCTAAGGTCTTTCTTAGCCCTAAATTTGTGGAAGTCAAATAATATTTTATAGAAACCACTTGACAAGTCACTTCGATTATTTCCCTGTAACGATATCCTTATAAATGCCTTGAGGCTGCATGCAGAATCTTTACTGTTATGGTTGGTTGATTGAAGGTGAGTTCTGATGAGTCAACTGCTGACATCTTTCCAGTTTCATATCATAGTTTTCTTGTTGTAATCATAAAAATATAAGAAAATGGTGAGTTTTAAAAGTTCCATTCCATGAGAGATACTTATGTATCAATAATGGAACCAAGGGAAAATAAGTTTGCACTATTTGCCACATTGTAGGTGCTCTCTCAAATTAATCAATTTATCTTAACTTTAAAAGAAATAGATTTATGACACGTCATTTACAATATCCAAAATTAGATTTTCTTTTGTAAGGCTAGCTCACTAATAAAGAACACGATCTGCTGCATAATAAATTCAGCATAACACCTGATTTTGTACATACATTATTGTACTCTATTAAAGTGAATTTGTGTTAAAAAAAAAAAAAAAGGAAAGAGATCATTTAACATGAGTTTCAGATAAAAGGTGAGCATTTGTGTAAGATTTTCCGTAGTAGAAATAATCAAAAGTGCCTTTTTCTTTCAATATTGCCTTCACCCAGTAGTGTGGCCATGACCAAAAGACATCTGTGGAAATTAAAGTATAATACCACTTGGAAAATAATAGTCAATTACCAACTCTTAAATGTGATTCTTTTTAATCCTCACATACTGAAGTCTATAACTGTTGTCATTTTGTCATAGATTGCACCACATTTAATCACTTTAAAATAAGACACAGATGGCCCTTGTTCCATAAAATCTCTGGTTTCTTTCTCTTTCACTGACCGCATAGTCAATATGCATGAATCACAAAGTTGAGACTTAACATTTTCTTCAATTAGCCTGGGGCAATAATAAATCAAAGATTCATTTCTGGAGATGGCAAACCTGGCAGATACAACATTGTAGAGAGCAGATAGACATCTGTTTTATGAAAGAATGTTGCTAATGACAATCAGATACACATTAATGCATAATTTCACTGAACTTTTATGGGTCAAAATCTTATTAGGTTAACTCCTATTTTTTGTTACTGAAGTAAAAGCTGCTTTAATGAGATGGATACATAATACTCAGGATTTACTCAAGTCAGATGTAAGCATTGCAATAATTGTTCTACTTTAGCTTCCTAATAGGTCTCAAGCAGTGAGCAATAAACTGGACCCAACTCCAGTACATCCTGACTATACTGTAAGCACAGACCATTTTTTTCCTTTTTAGTAATTGGTATGAATATATATTTTGGAGAGACATATTGGCTTTATTTAGAATAAATTTCAATAAGATTTCTGCAGGATAGAAACTATGGCAGAGCTGAAAAATCTGCAAAATGAAGAGGGATGATATTGAGGTTTCTCTGAAGGAAATTAAGGACAAAAAAGACTGAGCTTTCAGGCTTGGTGGGGAAAGAGTAAGGAAGGGGAAGACTTCCATTGGGAGAGAGAGCCAAGGAGAAACTTCCAAGGAAAAATGGGTAAATAGTTCTCCGTTGAAATACCATGTTATAAGATTTTGACCTTTCCTGATGATGCCTGGAATCTTCAACTAAATTACCCTCAACAAAATTCTATTACAAACGTGGTATGATTTTTTTTTGTAAAAATCAAGGAAGAAGCTGAAATTTTGCAGCAGGATGGGAGAAGAATCAAAACAGCAGGAGGTGGGGGCAAAGAATAGTAGAAAACACTACCCTATAGATTCTAGCATTGAACATGGATCATGTTCCAAAACCATGTAGGATTCACCATAATCTCTCCATGGGACTCCAGTCAGATTCATAGAATGGATGTTTAGCATTTGTGTAAATAAAACATTAAGTGCATGATACCTGGGATGCATGAACCTTTAGTGGTGGAGAAGCACAGAGGTCTATCATGGATAAACGTAAGAGCAATTTCCTTGAAAAAAAGTATAAATTAGCTGAGATCTGAAATATAACAAGGGAATGTCCAAACAGAAAGGAGATGGAGAGTGCTGAAAGCAAAGAAAATGGTTTATGCAAAAGCCTGGGTGGAAGAGGGGATGTTCCATATTCAGTAAGCTAAAATGACTCCTGATTTACTAGATTTTAGAATAGGAGATATTGTATGTTGTGAAATGAAACAGAGGAAATCTACAAGATTCAGACCATAAAAGGCCCTGTAATTTATACTAAAGAGTTTGGACTTGACCCTGGGAAATAAGAAGTCATTAAAGATTTTAAACAGGGAGTAATAATATCACAGTATTACACAGAATTCAGAAAAATGAATTCTTGTCTATGGTTTCCTCTGGCCATCCACAGGGCAAGGAGTCCAAAGGGCCAAGGACACAAACACACCTGGCATTCATGACCATCCTTCTAGAGCGTTCTCTGTGCATATAGTCACACAGAATTCCATGTCCAGATGAGTCCAAACTTCTTCTATGACCTGTGTGGGTTCTTCTCCGGGTCTGTCACCTAAGGGCAGATCTCACCTGTGGGCTTACCTCTAGACCTGAAAGAAGGTCCCTGAACAGTTGTTAAGGGGAGGATGGCTATGGACAATGATCAGATATACAGCTAGGAGTGTCTACATATAAATGCATATAATAGCACTTATATATAAGTGCCCTAGCAATTATGAATGAAGGATGAAAATAGAGAAGGGAAAGAGCCATTTACCTCCATTTATACTCTGGCCTGAACTCCACAAATTTTGAGAATTGGCCAGATTATTATATTTGTGCTTTAAAAGATCACTCTGTCTATGTTACAGAGAATGGAATGGAGGTACAAAGGACCGGTAAAAAGCATAGTATTTAAAAATCTGTTGAAATACTCTTGGAAAGGGTTGATATCATCTAGTGCTTGGTGGCGACAGTCGGAATTAAGATAATTTGATAGAATTTGGTGTTTGATTGCTGTGGGGGCTTAGATGGAAAGATAAGTCAAAGATTCTACCCAGGTTTTCAGTTTTCACACCTGGGTGACAGTAGTAGTTTTCATTGCAATAAAAATTAACAGAGGAAGAACAGTTTATAGACAGATGATGCTGACTTCAGTTTGGAGCATAATGAATTTAAAGTGCCTATGGGAATCAAGACAGGGATGCTCAATAGGGCATTTGATTTTGTGATCTAAAGAGCTATATGCTGGAGGAATAAATGTGGGACTTCTTAGCAAATGATAGTAATTGAAGCCCTTGGAGTAGATGAAATCATCTGAAGAGTGATCGATGAAAAGAGAGCCGAGGATAGATCAGTGAGTAAAGCCAACGTTTAAGGGATAAGAATTTGAAGAGAACACCACTATTAAATGTGTCCAGAAACATAAGAAATGTGTTGCAAAGGGGGTTATTGAAATAGGGTAAATAAAATGAAGATCATAAATTAATTCATAAAATGAATCAATAAAATTAAATGCAGTAATAGCCAACACCACCTACTAATTCTGAGAATATAGCATGCAAAGACTTTCAGCAATTTTTTAACAGTCTTAATACATGCGTACATGAGCCAGTGTAAGTACCCCACTTCCCACCAATGATATTCTTTAAATGGCTGTTGTTAAGGATCATGAAAATGTGCTTTGTTTAGTAATTATAATTGAAACTGAAAGTGATTGATTAAACTATTATGTACTGTTTATATTTAATTGTATTAAAATCATTTGAATTATGTACTCTTCATTGAGTACTATATGACAGAAACCATGCTGAGAACATTTTGCTCATAATCTCATTTAGTCCTCATGAAAAACTTATGAAGTAGCTTCTATTATCCACTTTTCACAAATAAGCTGAAGTATAAGAAAATGAAATAACCTGGCCATGATCACAGAACTTATTAGTGGCAAAGTTGGATTTTGAACTTAGGTTGATTAGTATCAGACATCTTAACATTAAAATTTTATTTTGGTATCAGGAAACAAAGTAGAGATAAAGGTACTCTTAGCAGTTGATTTAAGTTTGATTGGTATTTCTTGACTAACCATAATTTAAAATAATAAATAATTTTAGGACATCCAAATATTGTCTTTCTCATGTATTCACTATTTCAAAATAATTAATAAACTTTGAATTAGCTATTTCTTTCTGCTACATAATAAATGACTTAAATGTAATCAGTTTTAATTGAAGCATTTATTTTTTTAATTGAAGCATTTAAATATTAATTTATTTTGGTATAATATCCAACTAATTCTTGGCACCTATACTAATCAAGTTATGTAGAAAATCTCTTTAGCTTAAAAGAATTTAGAAAAATGCAGTTTAAATATGTGAAAATCCCTAACTAGAGAATATTTAAAATTCATGTTATTAATTAAATCATATCTAACACAAAATCATGGCTAATTTAATTTTATTTTTCTTAAAAATTTTATTTATTTATTTATTTTTGGTGGCATTGGGTCTTTGTTGCTATGCACGGGCTTTCTCTAGTTGCGGGGAGTAAGGGTTACCCTTCATTGCAGTGAGTGGGCTTCTCATTGTGGTGGCTTCTCTTGTTGCATAAAACGGGCTCTAGGCAGGCGGGCTTCAGTAGTTGTGGCACGCAGACTCAGTAGTTATGGCTTGTGGGCTCTAGAGCACAGGCTCAGTAGTTGTGGCGCACAGGCTTAGTTGCTCCGCGTCATGTGGGATCTTCCTGGATCAGGCATCGAATCCGTGTCCCCTGAATTGGCAGGCAGATTCTTAACCACTCTGCCACCAGGAAAGTCCCTCATGGCTAATTTTAAATAAAATCATAGGGAAATAAATTCGAGGAAAAGTAACAATATGAAGTAAAATAAAATACATAAAGTAAAAGAATTTAGATTGACCGCATTGATTACTGCCATGCAAAGTGACACTTGAAAGCACTTGAAACATATTTTCACTGTTAAACAATCCTCCTAAATTATTATGTATACTAAAAATTTAACACAATATTTTTTCTTTGAGCATAAAAGTAAATTTTAGCATCATTTGTATTTAAATCATCATAAATTCCTAATTAGTTAGGCATAACTAAGGAGATATGACATTATTATTAATTACTATAATAACTTGTAAACACCTCCGTATCCTATATTAAATAAAAAGATGAACAATCTAAATACGTTTTAGTTAGCCATGTTATGAGGAAGGTCATGTTATAAAATTGGGTGACAAACTGAAGAATATAATGTATATAGACAATATCAATAAATAAAATCTTACCTTCCAGGAGCAGACCAACTGAAACTCAGGCAAGAAATTAAACATGCAGTCATAAGAGAGGGTTATATTTATTTTGAGAAAATCAATTCAATAAAGTTGTTCTGTCTGCTCATAAATACACATAAAACACAAAATGCATTATTCTCTTTTTTTAGGTCGATATATGTGCACATATATCAGAGAGAAGAAGAGAGAGACAAAAAGAAGTGAGACATTCTAGTGAGGTATACAAACAGGTACAACTATCACTTCTTAAGTATTGATTTTAATAAACATTTTACACTTTCTCTGACTATGGTCTCTTTTTCCATAGCCATTATCATCATAAATGAAATTTTACTCAGAGCTGCCCAAAACATGAATACTCTCCTCAAGTACATTGCATCTTCTTAGATATTGTGTCAATTTTTGTACATGCTGAGAGTTTCCAATTTGTGAATTATTTTTAATATATTGAGCTCACTTCCCTACCTTCTGATTTATGTTTTTAGTGACTTAGTTCCTTTTATATATTCTAAGATTCACTAAGATGTGGTAAGGGGTGAAAAGTAGTAGTAGGCTTAGTATTACCAAGTTGTCAACAAACTAAGAAGAAAAGCTATACGTTGCTCCTGCTTTACAGAATTGCAAAGTCTTATGAAACCCTATTCTCCCACTCACCTATATGTTCAACTTTTCGTAGGTTAATCGCTAACCTACACCTCAGAACATTCCCTTCAATTAATCATTCATTCAAAAGATACTTGAAATCACCTCCTATGTACCAGACACATTTTGTGCTCAGAGTGAAGAAATGAACAGCATAGATTTTTATCTCATTGAACTCAGTCTATGAGGAACGAAGTAAAAAAACAATGATTACAATGTGGTTAGTTACAGCTCTCATAAAAGTGTACCCAGATGCTATGACAGCAAAGGAAAGATTAGACTTCTCAACTAGCCCATCAGCTCTGGGAACTTTTCTTAGAAGAGATTGGTTACTCTTGAGATGAGTCTTGAAGTTCGTGAAGAACTTTCCTAAGTAGAGAAAAGGGTAAGAATGTTCCATGCCTGGAGAATAGCATGTAGGAATACAAAGCATTGAGTCAGCATCAGGAGTCCAAAACCTGGAAATTAATTAGAATGGCTTAAGTAGAGCTTGCATATGGGGCAATAGCAGGAGATAGAGCTATAAAAAGGGCAGGAGCTTGTGCAATAAACTAAGAACTTTGAACATTAACCTGAGTCCAGAAACCACAGAATAATTTTATAGAAATTTTTGAATTTATCTAAGCAGCATCTTGACACAATCTGACAGTATGTATTCTAGCAAGAGATTCAGATATCAGCTAAGGAAACAAGTAAATATGTTATTGCAATGATGTAGATCAGAATGGTGGACCCAAAGTAAGGTAGTTGTATGGGGATGAAGTTAGGAGGAAATAGGAGTAAAGGATTGCATGTGGAGAGGTGATTAAGAGGCCTCTGACTAACATAAATATATATAGGAATTCATTGATGACAAGGTTGCAAATGTTAAATAAAGGTGAAAAGCATCTTTGGCATAGTATCTGAGGGACTGAGTCTTTGGAATATTAAAGTATCAGTGACCAACTAATGACAACTAATAGGATACTCAGATCTGGATCTCAAGAGAAAGGTAGAAACAAACATCAAGAAAGTAACATGAAAAAGGCAACAGGGTTTGGTTGAAGTCCCCCAAACAGTGCAAAGAGTGAGAACATAATGCAAGCATAGTGTCAAATTATTTCACTCAGAGGAGGAAACTTCAGTGTATGAAACAATGTTTTTCAGACCTTTCAAATGATAGAAAGTCACTTCCTTTTCAAAAGTTAAGAACTCAAATCCACACATTAAGTCATCTCTAATGTGATCTGTATTTTTTAAACATTTGCAGTGAACATGATTTTCATCTGACTTTTGATC
This sequence comes from Balaenoptera musculus, assembly GCF_009873245.2. Taxonomy (NCBI): domain Eukaryota; kingdom Metazoa; phylum Chordata; class Mammalia; order Artiodactyla; family Balaenopteridae; genus Balaenoptera; species Balaenoptera musculus. The sequence continues at coordinate 34,466,571 of NC_045802.1, read as the reverse complement.
TAATCTTCACTTCATATTCAGAGACAGATCCATCTTGAAGCTAATGGAGCTTATATAGCCAGGTCCGTCATTTGGTTCCTTCCACAACCCCCAAAATGGTCCAGCAATGTGTTTATACAGTTATATGAGTTTTGAAAATTTTGTGAAAGTGAGATAATTTAACTGTAATTGATTAAGACCACTGTCTGTTGCCATTCATCTTCCCCTCTTGTTAGGTAACATGGGATGAGTTTGAGCATTTGGAAATATAGCTAAGGGGAATTTAAGGTGGAGATCCATTTAGTTTGAGTTTAGTGGGAAATACTTATGTGATTCACAGTCACTTCTGTACACAAAGAGTATTGCTACCTGTTCTAGGGTAGGAATGACCTCCAGAAATACTCTCCCACTCATTGACCTAAGGTGCTTCCACTCATTGACCTAAGGTCACATTGTGATCTTGGCAGGGCCAATGACACCTCAGCCTATGAGTTGGAGAGAAGAGTCTGGTTGTAAAATGTCTAGAGCCAGAAGCTAGTCTGTAAAATTTTTCTAAACCTTACTCATATGTTTAAAAATTCTCTAAGATACTTTCCCAAATTTGAAAACAATTCTAGAAATTGCATGACATTTTCAATAATATATAAAAAGAACTCCTATAAGCCATCAAAAATAAATACATTTTGATCAAACATGTTAGGAAAAAAACCTGATTATTTTTCTCTTCTAGGTATAGAAAAAGATATAAGGAAACCATTGTCACATGAAGAGCTGATTAAAGAGTATGCAGCCAAAAATGTAGAGGAAAAAAAAGTATAGCAGGTGTTATTCAATTAATTGAACATATATCATGCTAATTTTCTGGATTTTTGTGATGTTTGTGGTTTTCAACCATTTTTTAAAATGTACTATTAATTATGATTTCTTTCTCATTCTAATTAGATATTCATTTTCATACTTAATTATACATTTCTAATTTTGCATTACTTTATTAAAAAAACCCCTGAACTTGTATAAGATTCACCTCCTCCAAAACTTAATTCTTCCCTAATAAAGTCCTCATCACTGCCATGGAGAAAGGAAAATAGCTTGAAAGCATTTCTATAATATTCACTACACTATTGTTGAAAAAATAGAGAAGAAAAGCTACCAAGTCCTAAGATATTCATGAGAATTATATCTGGATGCTCCACTGATATTTTAATTTCTTTAAATGGTTTTTAATCCACAAAATACTATCACTATAGGTAACAATATTTCAAAGGCATCATTTTCATATAACAAATTTACATAGATTTTGGAAAGTTATAATCTATACATCATTGATTTAAAGGCAAGTTGGTCTATTTCACACTTTTGAACAATTACCATCTACTGCTTTGACATATATAGAGTTTAATAGTACAGTGTATATTCTCCTCAGTTTATTGTTTGAGCAGAAAAAATATACTGAATTTAATGTTCTTGAAAAAACTCAGTTATTTTCCAGGTAAAATGGTAGCTGTAAGAAAAAAATCTTATTTTTGTTTTATTTAGCAGGCATAGCACACTGACCTACCACATTACAGAGAGACATACTCTTAGATGTCTAAAGCATAGAAGGCCCAAAAACTCCATAAAAATCACTGTTCTAACATGTTAAGTGTAATCCTTGAAGTTACTGATATTTAGAGATGAGTAAGAGAAAAAGCCCATTTCTTAAAATGTCAATTGTGCAGTTTGTGCTGATGTGAAGCATCTTAAAATTGCAAAATATCCCCTATCAAACATTATGAAGAAGCTTCACCTTCCAAGGAGAATGGGAGGAACAGATTTTTGAAAACTAACCACTTTTATAACATTTCTCCATAGTGTTGAAGTGTTGAGTGAATTTGATGTAAATACATTCTCATTTTGACATAATTTATTACCTAATTTATCAAGATCAATATTTTAAACTCTATATATAGCTTTTAATTTGTATTTATCTCTAATATGGCAATTTATAATTAAATAAAGAGATGAATGGATAAATTTTTCATATAATTTAAATCTAGAAATGTATGTCAGACGATTTTCACAGGAAATTTTCTAGCTTCTCAACTAAATATATATGTCTAGCTTTTCAGGAGAAAACACCAGGAGAATTCCCCTGAAATCTCTTCAGTGTGAGTGTGTATATAATGTGCAACTGCCTCCATTTCATAACACCCCTACCTTCCTGAAGTTCTCTATCCTCCTTGACATTTTCATTGAAATAGCAATTTTGACTCGTAGGAAAAATCACACATCCAACAGCACAGGAAAATATGGGTAACAGTTGATCATGTAACAGAATCCAGGCAGAGTTTGCACAAACTATGGTATCGGTGGGCTGGATTTAAAATTGAATTAGTGTCATGTCATGTCTTTCTTACTCTAAATATATTATGTAGTAAATTAAATTATCATTCCCTTTAATATCTAGTTAAATTGCTTATTTACATAGAATATCTTACCGTGCTTTGTACCTATTCTAACTTGGAAAAAAAAAAAAAAAAGGAATGTCAGAATGCAGGTAGTTTTCCAGTAAATGTTATTTATTTTGTGTAACTGAGACTCAATAAAAGTGTTAGTTCTTGGATTACAAAACAAAAGTTACAGTTCAGTTTCTAACCTAAAGCATTGTTTGATTTCATATTGTAAAATTACTGCTTAAATTCATATACATACTAAATTAAATCTTGAAAATTAAACGTCCATTTCTGTTATAGATCAATTAGAATTACTTTTGGCTAGATGATTAATTGTGCTTCTGTGCTTATAGTACACAAGAAACTGCCTGAAGATTAGCTAAATGTTCTCCCCCAAATCTATTAGTAACTTAATCATCTTGGCTACCAAACAATTAAATTTTAATCATTCTACAGCTGGTTTAAGGGAAGTTTCCCTAATAAAGTATACATGTACTACTTGGTCTGGTTGATTTTTTTCTTTAACTTTCCAGAATATTCTTCCTATAAGGTATGGAAGAAAATGAAAGAAATATTCTTCAAAACTTTCAACATTCTTCAAAGGCTTGATCTTTGTAGCAAGAAAATAACTCAGCATTTCACAAAGGATGAACTAAAGTGGCATCCTGCCATTTAAGTACACTTCTGTATTAGCCTGACCCAGTCTGTACACATTGATTGTAACATCGTGCTGTGTGTTCTTTATAAATGGCTCAGAATAAATGACCCTGCTGTGCAACAGTCATTACAAGACAATTTAACTAGTGCTTACCATTCTTTGGTTGTTGAAAGAAAAGACGGAGATTATCCAGAACTAATAAGGTGGCACTGACATTCAGTAGATCAAGATAAAAAGCAAGCAGATAAAAAAGAAAAGAAAAGGAAGAAAGACATGCAAGGGAATTGGCAAATCTTCCTATTTCATGAGTTAAGACTGATTTTGGACCACAAAATAATTTCTCAGGTCATTTCTGTGGAAAATGTTACCATCGAATACAAATATATTTATTTGTATACACATCTGAATTTACATCATAATTAGTTAGGGAACTAAGAAGATAAATCAGGTTAGTAGCAATGAACAATTATAAAACAACAAAAAGAAGAACTTTTTTTTTTTTTTTTTGGGGGGTGAACAATTTTATTTTATTTTATTTTTTATTTTTAAAAAATCTTTATTGGAGTATAATTGCTTTACAATGGTGTGGTAGTTTCTGCTTTATAAAAAAGTGAATCAGTTATACATATACATATATCCCTATATCTCTTCCCTCTTGCATCTCCCTCCCTCCCACCCTCCCTATCCCACCTCTCTAGGTGGTCACAAAGCACAGAGCTGATCTCCCTGTGCTATGCGACTGCTTCCCACTAGCTATCTATTTTACATTTGGTAGTGTATATATGTCCATGCCACTCTCTCACTTTGTCCCAGCTTACGCTTCCCCCTCCCCATATCCTCAAGTCCATTCTCTAGTAGGTCTGGGTCTTTATTCCCGTCTTGCCACTAGGTTCTTCATGACCATTTTTTTTGTTTGTTTTTTAGATGCCATATATATGTGTTAGCATATGGTATTTGTTTTTCTCTTTCTGACTTACTTCACTCTGTATGACAGACTCTAGGTCCATCCACCTCACTACAAATAACTCAATTTCATTTCTTTATATGGCTGAGTAATATTCCATTGTATATATGTGCCACATCTCCTTTATCCATTCATCTGTTGATGGACACTTAGGTTGCTTCCATGTCCTGGTTATTGTAAATAGAGCTGCAATGAACATTTTGGTACATGACTCTTTTTGAATTATGGTTTCCTCAGGGTATATGTTGAGTAGTGGGGTTGCTGGGTCATATGGTAGCTCTATTTTTCGTTTTTTAAGGAACCTCCATACTGTTCTCCATAGTGGCTGTATCAATTTACATTCCCACCAACAGTGCAAGAGGGCTCCATTTTCTCCACACTATCTCCAGCATTTATTGTTTGTAGGTTTTTTGATGATGGCCATTCTGACTGGTGAGAGATGATATCTCATTGTAGTTTTGATTTGCATTTCTCTAATGATTAATGATGTTGAGCATTCTTTCATGTGTTTGTTGGCAATCTGTATATCTTCTTTGGAGAAATGTCTATTTAGGTCTTCTGCCCATTTTTGTATTGGGTTGTTTGTTTTTTTGATATTGAGCTGCATGAGCTGCTTGCAAATTTTGGAGATTAATCCTTTGTCAGTTGCTTCATTTGCAAATATTTTCTCCCATTCTGAGGGCTGTCTTTTCATCTTGCTTATGGTTTCCTTTGCTGTGCAAAAGATTTTAAGTTTCATTAAGTCTCATTTGTTTATTTTTGTGTTTATTTCCATTTCTCTAGGAGGTGGGTCAAAAAGGATCTTGCTGTGATTTATGTCATAGAGTGTTCTGCCTATGTTTTCCTCTAAGAGTTTTGTAGTGTCTGGTCTTACATTTAGGTCTTTAATCCATTCTGAGTTTATTTTTGTGTATGGTGTTAGGAAGTGTTCTAATTTCATTGTTTTACATGTAGCTGTCCAGTTTTCCCAGCACCACCTGTTGAAGAGGCTGTCTTCTCTCCATTTTATATTCTTGCCTCCTTTATCAAAGGTAAGGTGCCCATATGTGCGTGGGTTTATCTCTGGGCTTTCTATCCTGTTCCATTGATCTATGTTTCTGTTTTTGTGCCAGTACCATACTGTCTTGATTACTGTAGCTTTGTAGTATAGTCTGAAGTCAGGGAGCCTGATTTCTCCAGCTCTGTTTTTCTTTCTCAAGATTGCTTTGGCTATTCGAGTTCTTTTGTGTTTCCACACAATTTATGAATTTTTTTGTTCAGAACATGTGTATTTTTATTCATGATAAAAAAACAAGCCAGAATAAGAGACCCTAAATTGAATGAATACCTGGGTAAGTAGAAGCTCTGAAAATTGTGATGGCAAAAATCCTGGGCCTCAGTAAATAATACAGGGTTCAATACATCAAACCATTATACCATCATCCGTGATAATCTAATAGTACAACGGAGGTGTAGTGTAGTAGGTGTTCCCAGAGTTGACTTCTCCTCACTACAATTTCTAAAAATAAGGGTATCAGAATGACTCTAAAAACAGTTGAGGAGTATGGCTGTTACTGGGCCTGGTATCAATAATGTAAATTAAATTTCATATTATTTTGGGTTTTCATAGAGGGGATCTTTCTGGTCACAAGGAAACGTCACTTTGTTTTGTTTGTTTTACTTTTCATAATAATAATAATAATAGGAGACTATGTGCTTCTTTGAATCATAGACTTATGCACTCAATATACTTTTCAAAATATCTAAGAGTTACACTGGGCTCATTTGAGTACATGGGGGAGAGTTGGAGTCAATAAATATGAGAGGTACATAGGGACATAAATTGCATGGAGATAACATTCTAACTGTCCCCATCTGTTCTCAATTGCAAGTTGGTAAATGTGTGTGTTGAGTGGGTTTATAATGGATAGAATGGGCTCTTTTAAAAGGGCTAGAAAATGTTCCTCAAATGGCATAGTTGATTTCATGGAAGTGAGTTACAAGATACTAATAGGAAATGTTGATTATACGGTTGCTTTTAATGCAATGTGGCCACATCCATTTATGAGAATCATGTATCACTACATTGTGGTACCTGTGGTACCCCCACTGTGTCTTCAGGGTCACTGACTTCTGTCACAATCCCTGATGCCACTGTTTCACACAAATGATTTAGTTCACAAGTTTCTAAATAAGTTTTTCAGTTCCTCTGCATCTGGGAAAATTCCAATACATCCCAAAAAAACCAGAAGCTCACTATATGACATTAAATCTCAAGGAGGTGGGATGCATTCTCCTTCTGAGGAGATGTCAAAGATTCTGATAGTGGATTAATTAGAAAAGATCCTGCAGGTGATCCTACAGATGATCTCCCCATTTCCATTATTGCTATTTTGCAAGCCATTTCCCATATAGGACCAGAGTGATCAACTTAAAACATAAATTAAATCATATCACCCTACATAGAACTTTTCAATGATTTCACAATGCACTGGGGTGGGAGTTGAGGTGGGGAGAAGAAATGCATTACCTTTTATACAGTTCTTGAGTCCCTGTGCTAATTGCCCCTGCCTGACCTTCTTTCAGTTCTTCAAGATCCCATAGGTTCTTTCCTTGCTTTTCTGCTTAAAACTCTTTTCCTTGACTTTTTGCTTGCTAATATCACTCTTCCTTCAGATAGCATCTTAAAATAATTACTTTTCCTGAGACGACTCCCAATATAAATTAAGATCTTCTGTAATATTTCTATAGAAATATGGACTTATCATAGTGCTCATCAATTTAATAATTATATTGTAAAGACATTGTTTATTGCTTGCATTCCCCGTTAGTAGGTTTCTGATAGCTGGGATGATGTTTGTTGGTTCACCACTCTATATTCAGAATGTAGTATAATGCCAAGTATATAGTAGATACTCAGTAAATTGATGAAAGAGTAAATGAATGTATAATGGTGTTTTTAAGGTGTCAACACTGCCAGGTTACAATACCCATTCATTCAAAAAAGCACAACCAAAGTGTTGCTGTGAAGATATTTTGCAAATACAATTAAAGGTTAATCTGTTGACTTAAAGAAAGGGAGTTTATCCTGGATAATCAATTGGAAGTCTTTAAAACCTGGGCTGGGATTCCCCTCAAGGGAAAAGAAACTCCACCTATGTCTATGGTTGAACTCTGACTGGTAGAGAAGGAGTGAATGAATGGGTACTATCTGTGCCACCTTACTGACCTTCTGAGCAAGTCACTTATTTACTCCATGTAAAATATGCAGAATGCAAAATTATAGTGCCTATCTCACAGAGTGGTTGATAGAATTACAAATGTAATGGTTATAAAAAATATGGCACAATGTTTAGTATGTAGTTCGATAAATAGTTGTTATAATTATTATGAAATACTTATAAAACATGCTTTAATTAAAATAGATTTACTACTTTCTTATCAAATATATGCAGTATCTTTAAATATTATTCTCCAATTGTCGCCAGGTATATGATTCAATGAAAACAAAGTAACACACCATTTAAATAAAGAAAAGTAGAAATTACTGACTCAGAAAAGAATAAATATTGAGAAATTGAAGCAAAGTATCTCCTCCTGGTTCACTTCTGTAATACATATATTTCTCTTTTTTTTAACATCTTTATTGGAGTATTATGCATTACAATGGTGTGTTAGTTTCTGCTTTATAACAAAGTGAATCAGCTATACATATACATATACCCCCATATCTGCTCCCCCTTGCATCTCCCTCTCACCCTCTCTATCCCACCCTTCTACGTGGTCACAAAGGACTGAGCTGATCTCCCTGCGTAATGTGGCTGCTTCCCACTAGCTATCTGTTTTACACTTGGTTGTGTATATATGTGCATGCCACTCTCTCACTTCACCCCAGCTTACCCTTCCCCCTCCCCATGTCCTCAAGTCCATTCTCTATGTCTGCATTTTTATTCCTGTCCTGCCCCTAGGTTCTTCAGAACCTTTTTTTTTTTTTTTTTTTTTTTTTTAGATTCCATATATATGTGTTAGCATACAGTATTTGCTTTTCTCTTTGTGACTTACTTCACTCTGTATGACAGACTCTAGGTCCATCCACCTCACTACAAATAACACAATTTTGTTTCTTTTTATGGCTGAGTAATATTCCATTCTATATATGTGCCATGTCTTCTTTATCCATTCATCTGTCGATGGACATATAGGTTATTTCCATGTCCTGGCTATTGTAAATAGTGCTGCAATGAACATTGTGGTACATGACTCGTTTTGAATTACGGTTTCCCACGGTGTCGAGTAGTGGGATTGCTGGGTCATATGGTAGCTCTATTTTTCGTTTTTCAAGGAACCTCCATACTGTTCTCCATAGTGGCTGTATCAAATTACATTCCCACCAACAGTGTAAGAGGGTTCCCTTTTCTCTACACCCCCTCCAGCATTTAATGTTTGTAGATTTCTTGATGATGGCCATTCTGACTGGTGTGAGGTGATACCTCTTTGTAGCTTTGATTTACATTTCTCTAACGATTAGTGATGTTGAGAATTCTTTCATGTGTTTGTTGGCAATCTATTTATCTTCTTTGGAGAAATGTCTATTAAGGTCTTCCACCCATTTTTGGATTGGGTTTTTTGTTTTATTGATATTGAGCTGCATGAGCATCTTGTTAATTTTGGAGATTAATCCTCTGTCAGTTGCTTCATTTGCAAATATATTCTCCCATTCTGAGGGTTGTCTTTTCGTCTTGTTTATGGTTTCCTTTGCTGTGCAAAACATTTTAGGTTTCATTAGGTCCCATTTGTTTATTTTTGTGTTTATTTCCATTTCTCTAGGAGGTGGGTCAAAAAGGATCTTGCTGTGATTTATGTCATAGAGTGTTCTGCCTCTATTTTCCTCTAAGAGTTTAATGGTGTCTGGCCTTACATTTAGGTCTTTAATCCATTTTGAGTTTATTTTTGTGTATGGTGTTAGGGTGTGTTTTAATTTCATTCTTTTACATGTAGCTGTCCAGTTTTCCCAGCACCACTTATTGAAGAGGCTGTCTTTTCTCCACTGTATATTCTTGCCTCCTTTATCAAAAATAAGTTGACCATATGTGCTTGGTTTTGTCTTTGGGCTTTCTCTCCTGTTCCATTGATCTGTATTTCTGTTTTTGTGCCAATACCATACTGTCTTGATTACTATAGCTTTGTAGTATAGTCTGAGGTCCAGGAACCTGATTCCTCCAGCTCTTTTTTTCTTTCTCGAGATTACTTTGGCTATTCTGGGTCTTTCGTGTTTCCATAGAAATTGTGAAACTTTTTGTTCTTGTTCTGTGGAAAATGCCATTGGGAGTTTGATAGGGATTGCATTAATACTGTAGATTGCTTTCGGTAATATCATCATTTTCACAATGTTGATTCTTCCAATTCAAGAACATGGTATATCTCTCCATCTATTTGTATCATCTTTAATTCTTTCATCAGTGTCTTATAGTTTTCTGCATGCAGGTCATTTGTCTTCTTAGGTAGGTTTATTCCTAGGTATTTTATTCTTTGTGTTTCCGTGGTACATGGGATTGTTTCCTTAATTTCCCTTTCATATTTTTCATTATAAGTGTATAAGAATGCAAGAGATTTCTGTGCATTGATTTTGTATCCTGCTACTTTACCAAATTCATTGATTAGCTCTAGGAGTTTTCTGGTAGCATCTTTACGATTCTCTCAGTATAGTATCATGTCATCTGCAAACAATTAGAGCTTTACTTCTTCTTTTCCATTCTGATTGCTTTTATTTCTTTTCCTTCTCTGATTGCTGTGGCTAAAATTTCCAAAACTATGTTAAATAATAGTGGTGAGAGTGGACAACCTTCTCTTGTTCCTGACCTTAGAGGAAATGGTTTCAGATTTTCCCCTTTGAGAACAATATTAGCTGTGGGTTTGTCATAAATGGCCTTTATTATGTTGAGGCAAGTTCCGTCTATGCCTACTTTCTGGAGGCTTTGTATCATAATTGGGTGTTGAATTTTTTCGAAAGCCTTTTCTGCATCTATTGAGACAATCATACGTTTTTTTCTCCTTTAATTTGTTAATATGGTTTATCACATTGATTGATTTGTGTATATTGAAGAATCCTTACATTCCTGGGATAAAACCCACTTGATCATGCTGTATGATCCTTTTAATGTGCTCTTGGATTCTGTTTGCTTGTATTTTGTTGAGGATTTTTGCATCTATGTTCATCAGTGATATTGGCCTGTAGTTTTCTTTCTTTGTGACATCTTTGTCTGGTTTTGGTATAGGGTGACAGTGGCCTCATAGACAGAGTTTGGGAGTGTTCTTCCCTCTGCTATATTTTGGAAGAGCTTGAGAAGGATAGGTGTTAGCTCTTCTCTAAATGTTTGATAGAATTCACCTGTGAAGCCATCTGGTCCTGGACTTTTGTTTGTTGGAAGATTTTTAATCACAGTCTCAATTTCAGTGCTTGTCATTGGTCTGTTTATATTTTCTATTTCTTCCTGGTTCAGTCTTGGAAGGTTGTGCATTTCTAAATATTTGTCCATTTCTTCCAGGTTGTCCAGTTTATTGGCATTTAGTTGCTTGTAGTAATCTCTCATGATCCTTTGTATTTCTGCAGTGTCTGTTGTTACTTCTCCTTTTTCATTTCTAATTCTATTGAGTTGTGTCTTCTCCCTTTTTTTCTTGATGAGTCTGGCTAATGGTTTATCAAATTTTTTTTTTTTATCTTCTCAAAGCATGAGCTTTTAGTTATATTGATATTTGCTATTTTTTCCTTCATTTCTTTTTCATTTATTTCTAATCTGATCTTTGTGATTTCTTGCCTTCTGCTAACTTCAGGGTTTTTTTTTTTTTTTTTCCTTCTTTCTCTATTTGCCGTAGGTGTAAGTTTAGGTTGTTTATTTGAGATGTTTCTTGTTTCTTGAGGTAAGATTGTATTGCTATAAAGTTCCCTCTTAGAACTGTTGTTGCTGCATATTATAGGCTTTGGGTATTAATTTATTTCTATATATTGTTTATATACTCTTTGATTTCTTCAGTGATCTCTTAGTTATTTAGTAGCACACTGCCTAGCCTCCAAGTGTTTGTATTTTTTACAGATTTCTTCCTGTAATTGATATCTAGTCTCATAGTGTTGTGGTTGGAAAAGATACTTGATACAATTTCAAATTTCTTCAATTTACCAAGGTTTGATTTGTGACCCCAGATATGATCTATCCTGGAGAATGTTCCATGAGCACTTGAGAAGAAAGTGTATTCTGTTGTTTTAGGATAGAATGTCCTCTAAATATCAATTAAGTCAACCTTGTTTAATGTATCATTTACAGCTTTTGTTTCCTTATTTATTTTCATTTTGGAATATCTGTCCATCGGTGAAAGTGAGGTGTTAAAGTCCCCTACTATGATTGTGTTACTGTCGATTTCCCCTTTTATGGCTGTTGGTATTTGCCTTATGTATTGAGGTGCTCCTATGTTGGGTGCATAAATATTTACAATTGTTATATCTTCTTCTTGGATTGATCCCTTGATCATTATGTAGTGTCCTTGTCTCTTATAATACTCTTTGTTTTAAAGTCTGTTTTGTCTGATATGAGAATTGTTACTCCAGCTTTCTTTTGATTTCCACTTGCATGGAATATCTTTTTCCATCCCCTGACTTTCAGTCTGTATGTGTCCCTAGGTCTGAAGTGGGTCACTTGTAGACAGCATATCTATAGCTCTTGTTTTTGTATCCATTTAGCCAGTCTATATCTTTTGGTTGGAGCATTTAATCCATTTACATTTAAGGTAGCTGTCATTATGTATGTTCCTATTACCATTTTCCTAATTGTTTTGGGCTTGCTATTGTAGGTCTTTTCCTTCTCTTGTGTTTCCTGCCTAGAGAAGTTCCTTTAGAATTTGTTGTAAAGCTGGTTTTGTGGTGTTGAATTCTCTTAGCTTTTTCTTGTCTGTAAAGATTTTAATTTCTCCGTCAAATCTGAAGGAGATCCTTGCTGGGTAGAGTAATCTTGGTTGTAGGTTTTTCCCTTTCATCACTTTAAATATGTCCTGCCACTCTCTTCTGGATTGCAGAGTTTCTGCTGCACGAGCAGCTGTTAACCTTATGGGGATTCCCTTGTATGTTATTTGTTGCTTTTCTCTTGCTGCTTTTAATAATTTTTCTTTGTATTTAATTTTGATAATTTGGTTAATATATGTCTTGGTGTGTTTCTCCTTGGATTTATCCTGTATGGGATTCTCTGTGCTTCCTCAACTCGATTAACTATTTCTTTTCCCACATTAGGGAAGTTTTCAACTATAATCTCTTCAAATATTTTCTCAGTCCCTTCCTTTTTTTCTTCTTATTCTGGGACCCCTATAATTACAATGTTGTTGTGTTTAATGTTGTCCCAGAAGTCTCTGAAACTGTCCTCAATTCTTTTCATTCTTTTTTCTTTATTCTACTCTGTGTTAGTTATTTCCACTATTTTATCTTCCAGTTCACTTAACCGTTCTTCTGCCTCAATTTTTCTGCTATTGATTCCTTCTGGAGAAATTTTAATTTCATTTATTGTGTTGTTCATCATTGTTTGTTTGTTTTTTAGTTCTTCTAGGTCCTTGTTAAACGTTTCTTCTATTTTCTCCATTCTATTTCCAATATTTTGGATCATCTTTGCTATCATTACTTTTAATTCTTTTTCAGGTAGACTGCCTATTTCCTCTTCATTTGTTTGGTCTGGTGGGTTTTAACCTTGCTCTTTCATCCGCTGTGTATTTCTGTGTCTTTTCATTTTGCTTAACTTACTGTGCTTGTGGTCTCCTTTTCACTGGCTGCAGGTTCATAGTTCCCATTGTTTTTGGTGTCTGCCTCCAGTGGCTAAGGTTGGTTCAGTGGCTTGTATAGGCTTTCTGGTGGAGGGGACTGGTGCCTGTGTTCTGGTGGATCAGGCTGGACATTGTCTTTCTGGTGGGCAGGACTGTGTCCAGTGGTGTGTTTTGGGGTGTCTGTGACCTTATTATGATTTTAGGCAGCCTCTCTGCTAATGGGTGGGGTTCTATTCCTGTCTTGCTAGTTGTTTGCCATAGGGTGTCCAGCACTGGAGGTTGCTGGTCATTGAGTGGAGCTGGGTCTTAGCATTGAGATGAGATCTCTGGGAGAGCTTCACTGATTGATATTAGGCGGAGCTGGGAGGTCTCTGATGGACCAATGTCCTGAACTCGGCTGTCCCACCTCAGAGACACAGGCCTGACACCCGGGTGGAGCACCAAGACACTGTCAGCCACACGGATTTTCTACAGCCTGAATTTTTCACTTGTTCTCAGCCTACTGCTTTTAAAAGTAGATGAATTAATATTGCTGATATTAATTATCTTTCAACTTCATGATTGATAATGTTTGGGGGAAAGAATGATATTCTATTCAAATGTCAGGTCAAAAGCTTATCCACACATCAATTTGTCAATCCAGGATCTTAGGAAGTGACAGAATGACTGCAGCTGTACAGGCACCAAGAGTGAGATCACAAAACAAGTTTGTGCTGCCTCCTGGTGGCACCTGATTCATGGGTGCTCAATAAATGGCCATTACTTTCAGTAGTCTGTAAATTCACTGGGGGCTCCTGGGTTTCTTTCTTGGGCAGCCACAATGGAGGTCTGTCTGCATGCTCTGCAGTCTTTGCACAACACAGAAGTGGGGTGACTGCATCCCCTGTGCCACATCCACACAGCAATCTACATCCTTTACACCCCCTTAGCCTGCCCCCCACCCCAGAGACCTTCCACAAGGCTCTAACCCAGGCCTTAGCTGGGCCCTGAACGACAAGGCTGTGAGGATGCCCCCCTGGAGCTAGAAGCTCAGATTTTGCACCATGCTTCCCTGGCCCCAGGCAGCCGTTGTCCTCAGGCTGGAGGAATTGCATGCAGCTGCGAGCCTTCCCTACCTATATTTCTTGAGTCAGTAATTTTCTTCATTTAACTATTGTGTTACTTTTGTTTTCATTGAAAAAAATGATATATATATTCATATATATTATATGTATCTTAAATGTCATATAACTTTGGATCAGGTACTCATTCACGTTATGCTTGATTCATATTCAAGTTTCACCTGAGGTTATTAAATAATCAACTTGGATTCTAAATAGATTCTTTTAAACAATAAACTTAAACATTTTAACTTTCAGCAGAGATAGTAATGGAAGTGGAAATGTGAACGTGATTAATTCAAATTTGACAGAGGTTAACAATCAGCCATTCTGTTCAAATAGAGTAATCTGATATAAAATGTGCTTGACTTTACAGTTGGCCTATTTTTAAAGCCTTTGGAAAAAAATTATATCTAAATGATTGTTTGCCTCTGTAATATCAATATGGAAGAGCAGTAAGAAACTCAAAGTTTTAACAATGTTCTTTCACCACAGAACTAAATACAGGTGTCTTTCATTTTCAATTAAGATATACAGCAAAAGGCAATAAGACTTTTCTGGGAAAAACTTGTTTGGCATATCTTTAGCTGTGGAGAAAAGCAAAAGGTTCATATTTTCTGTGCGTATTTTAAATTGATCAACATCATTGTCACCACACCTGAAGACTGACAAGACATTTTCTGTACCTTCTTTGCCAGCTTTGCACAGATCAGTTTTAACAAGAATCCTGCTAAGTGGGTTTAGAGAGAATCCCCTACCCTTGACATCTGATCACCCTCACCTGCCTTCAGCAAGAATTCTGTAAGGTCTGTTTAGCAAGAATCCACCTTGCCTTGTTATACCTTCTTAGTACTTTTCCACCCACCAAATCCCCGCCTATTCTTTAGCTACAAATTTTCATTTGTTCTTTTCTGGCTTCAAAATTGAGCCAGTCTTTCTCCACTATTGTGGTAGTCCTGACTAGTCTTCCTTACCATTTTAACAGAATAATTTTTTTCTTTAGCAAGAATCTAAAAGTTAATCAAAAGGAAAGAAGGGTTTTTTTTTGTTTTTTTTTTTTTTGTGTTTTTTTTTTTTTTTTTTTTTTTTTTGCCTTAAGCTTATTGTGTATCTGCCTGCATGTGGAGCAATTCAATAATATAAGAAAAAAAGTTCAGTGAAATCATGAGTTTTTAAAAAGATGACATAAGAGGGTAACCATACACAGTTTCTACATTCTATCTTTCTTCTTCCCAATATCTCTCTCTTTCTCTTTATGGTTACATTGAAATGCAAATGAAACTCTTTATAAGATTTAACATTTGAAACAAACCATTTTAGTATTTTGCATTTCAATTGAAATAACAAAGAGTATAAAGATAACCCCATCAATGTTGTTTCAAAAACAAATTCATCCTACAGATAATAGTCCTGAAAAATGTTTTAATGTAAATTGACAGACAAAACCTTTGCACTGGAAATATGAGTTACATTTTTTCTTATCTGCATTATGTTAAAGACTTACAGATGGAATTATTTGGATTGAAAAACAGCTAAATCTCCTTTACCTTGAAAAGTGTAAAAAGAGAGAAAAGTTGGATAGTTTGGAAAAGTAGGCTTGGTAATTAATATTTCATTCATTCTACCTATGAATAGGAGAGAATTTTAAAAATTTCCCCACAAATCCTGTATACAAACTCTCATATTTCATGTTACTTTGAATCTTAAAATTTTATATCTGAAAAGCAGGGCCATCTGGTATAAAAGTAGAACTCACAATACTATAACATTTTCAATTAAAAATAATTATATATGATAAGCTTTTCCTTGAGGAATAATCATCTTTTTATGAAATAATCATATCAGAGACACATGACTATTTAAAACAATTTTTTTAATGTGCTAAAAGTTTAGAATAGAGATACCAAAATGTCTTTCTGCCTTTGGGTACCTTAAATAGGCACTTTGAAACCAATTGTTTGTAACCCAAAACATTTTCAGATTTTAACAACTAGTTAATTTAAGTCCCTCTGATAATAAATAGGTACCAGACAGGTATTGGGGAGGGGAGGCACAATAGAAAAAAAAATTGCCTTTCATTTTCATGAATTTCTAATTTTTTAAAAATTTAATAAACTTTATTTTTTTAGAGTATTTTAAGATTTATAAAATTGAGCACTTAAGTACAAAGAGTTCCCTGTGTATCAGCTCTCTCCCCATCCCACATATGATTTCCCCTATTATTAACGTTTTGCATTAGTGTGGTACATTTGCTATAATCAATGAGTCAATATTGATACGCTATTATTAAATTAAGCCCATGACTTACATTAGGATTCACTCTTTGTGTTGTACCAGACAGGTAATTTTGATTATTAAATAAAATCTTTCACCATTTAAACACTACTGATAACAAATTGGCTATAAAGTAAAAATTGGTGGGAAGACAAGTTCAAATAATCAATGATAATACTTTATGTAATCACATAATGGCCTCCATCTTTTCTGATACTTGCACTCTAAATTGGAATTAGAAAGGGACAGGAGAGATCCCTGAATACCAAACCCAATCTCAGGTTTCTAATTGGGAACTAAATCTCTTTGTTCTTTTTTTATTTTCCACCGATATCTCAGATGCTCAGAGCAGATTTAATTTTTATTTATAAGCCAAAAAAATGAAGAGAGTGGCACCATTTAATATCCACAAGTCCAAAAATTTAAGGTTCAATATTAATTTGTTTTGTAGGAGAGCTAAATTTGCCACCCCAAAATATGTCTCTTTGGCATGTAGATTATTTTTAGCTGAAGACAATCAAGGCCCAAAAGGAAGAAACTTTGACATCCTCTCTGACTGCCTAAAAGAATTTAGATAGAGGATCTGTTCCAGGAATAGAGCTATCACCATAGATAACTATAGTATGAACTAGGTCTGTAGACAGGAAGGAACCTAGAAAAGTCTGTTTGCTAAAATTCCTCTCTGCATGGACCAGCAAACATTTGTTTACCAAACGTTTGTTCTTCCATCTTCATGTGTATTGCCTTCATCCCCTTTGAAGTCCCAAACCACTACCTCCAACATTATCCTTTGTCTTTAAATACTATATCCATAGTATTTAAAGTGATGGTTTCAACCATTTCAGTGTTACTCAGTTTTCCTGTCTCTGTCCCATGAATACATGTTATTAAACTTTTGTTTGATTTCCTCCTGTTAATCTGTCTATGTCAATTTAATTCTTAGACCAGTCTTAAGAATCTAGGAGAGTAGGGGAAAATTCCTTCCTCCCTGACAGCTTATTCACCGTAAGATGAGTGTTCCTCCTTTAAACATGATTACTTATCAAAGGGTTTCAAGTAGATGCTCAACTAAATGATGAATCCATTATTGTTGCAGTATTTGATCTATACTGGACAATATGTTTAAATCAGTTCAGGTATAGCTTTATCATATAAAAGTGGTTCTCAATGCAATGCAAATAATAATGGCCTTATAACTGTGTGACCTGTTTTCTTTGCTTAAACCAACAAATAGATTAACAGAGACAGACTATCAGGAATAAACCCATGTTAAAGGCAATGGAAAATTTAGAACTGTCATTTCTCTGCAAGTAAATCAAACTCAACAATTAAAAATCTGTTTAAATATATAATCAAATAACTTACACAGCCACTATAATATTTTTTTAACTAATTCAGAAATTCTCTTGGGTTTGGTGTGAATGTGTGCATGCTATGTGCATACGTATGGGTATCAAGTGCATGTGAATATTACATGTGTATATTGTGTGTGCACACATGAGTGTATTGTGTGTATGTGTGCATTTTAAGAAACAATTTTGTGGTCAGCCCAGATTTATGCCAATTTAAATTAGAATGAGCTTAATTATAATTATATTAGTTAATCTTCAGAAATAAGGGCTAGGAAAGAGACAGCGATGTACTTGGACTTTTAAGAACAGTTTAGATCAAATGCTATAAAAGATTAATAAATGACATCTTCAAGGAGATCTATAATATATTCCTAAAGTTAGCTATGAAACTAGATAGCAGGTCTGTTATTTGCTTCTATGTGATTATGAAAGAACTAAAACATCTCACACTAATAATCCAAATTACACTGTACCACTTGAACCACTTAAGTCTTTTCTCTGTACAATAAACACTAAACACACACCTAGTAACTGGCAACCAGTTCCAGTTTCCAAATTGAAATAACAGTAACCACACCTTTCTTCACCCATAATACACAGTAACACACAGACCACACAGCTGGCATCAATTAACTCTGATTTAAAATATTATAGTTGATTTGGCATCAGAGCTTTCATTCCCAGCCCTTCTGCTCAGCACTGTGTCACTTAGCCAATTTTATTTACATCAATTGAAAACTAGCATAAAAAGGATTAGGCACACTGCAATCTAATAAAACACAAACGAATATTAAAACTTCAACCACTTTTTTTTCCTATTTCAGTTCTAGTTGGGGTATAGCCAAATGGAAACCATTTAGAATGTTAAAGGTGTTTTAAGATTTTTTGATAAGCTTATTTAAATGGACTAGCTCCAAAGTAACTACACTATATCTATGAAAAAACACTGTAAAAGAACAGTGCTTATTCAAGAGCAAGATAATTAGAAGCAAATGGGAAATTATCTCAAAATGTAAAACGTTTCACGTTATGTCCCATTTTAACATGAATAGAACACTTCGTTTGTCAAAGGCCCTTGCTTTGAAAGAGTACTATAAAAATGTACACACCTGCTTGGAGCTCATTGTAGCATTAACTACCTGAATTGCAAACGGTAATAGGCAACTGTGTACATTAGGAATAATTTGAGCCAGTAACTAGATGGACATTTTTCTGGGAATTATTTAACAAAGATGGCTTTGTAATCTTAAGCCTAAGGTTATTTACAAAGGTTCAGCCAATGTGTAAAATAAAATTTTAGGAGATTCATTTAAAATAAACGTTTTCTATTTAAAAGTTCTTTTCTTAAATAAAAGATAGAATTTAGCTATCATGCAATCTGTATCTAAATTTTATTGAATATAATTTATATATTTTTAAAAATTTTATTGTCTATACTTTCACAGAGAGAATATTCAAAAATCACAAATGTGATCTTGACTTCCTTGCATAAAATTCTTCAAATTGCTCCCTGTTGCTCTGATGATCAAGTCCAAAGTCCCTAATATGACCTTACATTTCGTCATAAAAGCACCTTCACTTACCACTACACCCTTACTCTCTCTTTAACCCCCATCCCCAGATCTTGGCACATGTAGTCTTTGTTTTAGTCATACATTATTGTTTTAATTTCCTGTATGTTCCTGGCTCTCTCTTGCCTCTAGGCACTGAATGTGATATTTTCTTTGCATATGATATTTTCTCATCCTACAACACTCACCCCCATCTCATCCTTCTTTGACTTAATTCTCTGTGTAGGAGTCGCTTCCCCTGGAAGTCTCTCCCAGTCTCACCAAGTCTGTGTTGATGTCTAGACTGTATGCTGCAGAGCAGCATCTACTGCCTCTATCAAAAGACATTCAAATTGCCTGCTTACTTGTCCACGTCCTCATTGACTAAGTTCAATGATATAAGCAGTCATGTCTGTCTTATCTGATATTTTATCCCTAACCCTGGTACACAATAGAAGTCAATACATGTATACTGACCAAGTGAATGAATGACAAAATCTGCAAAAATTGATGATGGCATTAGTTGAAAGAGAAAAGAATGACTGCACTTTTAGGATTGAGAGTCTCTGAGAGCTAAGATTAAGTGAAGGACTGAATAAGTCTTGTTTTCTTCCTACTGTCCCCCAGAAAGTTATTTCACCTTTGTATGATGAGGTTAAATGGGGACAATGATAACAGTGCCTATTTCATAGGGTTTCCTTGAATTTAAATTAATTAACATACAAAGGCACTTAGAACTATGCCTGAGTTCTAAGTTCTAAGCACTGACTTCTTAAGTGCTTTATTAGTGATTTGTATTATAAAAGAAAATTGCACCAGACTAGTTAAAAAAACAAAGAAGACTTTGTTCAAGATTATTGCAGTAGGGAAAGAGACAATTGCAATAGCAGAAAGATATTGAGCTTAACTCCATTGAAACAAAAGGCAGAAGTGTTTTTAAGTACCGGAAGATATTAGGGGTCACATGTGATTAGGACATCTGTGTTTGCTGATTGGTGCCTATTAAGTTAGGCTCCTACCTTCCCACAGAGAATGGAAGACAGGGGCACTATTTTTTTTTTTTTTTTTTTTTTTGTGATTATATTTCAAAGAGATTGTTCCCAGATCCTTGAGAAATGCATTCCTGGGTTGTAGAAGATTTACATCTCAAAGAGGCAGAGAAAGAATTTAAAATTGCAAGTTTTCTAACTTAAATGAAAAGGGAGGTCAGAAAGAAACCTGGCTAAAATTTAGTCAAGCTCAGGGGAACTCTTTAAGACTACCTTGGTCAGTATCAAATATTTTACTGTAATTAAATAGTAGGGGTGAGGGTAAACTGATTTTGATATTTTTTAAATGTTACTGAATATCTTCTTTTATGTTTCCAATATCTGTTGCACACACCAAATAAGGTCAACATTTTTTAAATTAAAATGTCATTTTATGCTGCTAAAGTCTTTGTTAGCTCCATAAAATATGTCATGGAGTCAGAATGGGAGCTAATGAGAACACAATGAGATATCCCTTCAGACAGTGGCAAAAGACAAGAGAAGGGTACCAATGTATTAATTAATAGATGATAGGCCATACCAAATGTACATCACTTAACTCCAGGCTAGATATCATAGATTTTTAATCTACAAACCATGAAATTTCTACCATTATAAAATGTATTATACTTCCTAGGGAGGAGTGTTTCACATTCTAAAAGTTATTTGAGTATTTGAATAGACCTGTCTGAGAAGCTATTAATCACCTTCAACTCACCGAATTTTAATCATCAACATATCAAATCATTCAATATGTTTCCAATTTTACTAAAAATGTTATACATTTTATATCATAACACAGACAACTACTATTTAATCAGAGAGTAATGGGCTAAAATATGACACCTGCTGACTAAACTTACTAATGTAATTTCAACCTTCAAAAGCAGCTTTTGTGTAGTATTCATACTTAATAGAAGCAAACATGACTGAACTAATACATTATATTCAGCTACAACTGCAGTGAATACCTTCTAATTATCTTAATGGCTCCTTAATAGGTCACTAATTACAGATGGGGAAGAACAGAGGAAATTCAAGGCATGACTGAACAATAACAGACTCTACTCTGGATTAACTCCACATAAGAAAAAGAACAATGTGATAACATCAGTCAGTGATAACAAGGAGCTTGGACATTACATGCCTTGTACGTCTTATCTCTTCATTCCTCAATTTTCCATGTATATACTAAAAGCACCATGCCTTTACTGCCAATGTAGGCATGACTTTGTAAACTTCCAAGACTACAATACAAATTCTAATCTCTTACTTCTTCTAATTCCTCTCTCTTGCTCCAATCTCATGCATCTAATATACCTAGAAATCTCTAGGATTAAGTTTTCTCTTTTTCCCCATTGAACTGAAAGCTGAGACTCAAATCTGACCCTTTTTTTTGTTGTTTTTTAATCTCAACCCACAATAAAAGCCAAGGCCATGCATTTTAGGCCATGCAATATATAGAAAATATATTTTCTATAATATATTTTAGTGCTTCTACTCCCCAATGCCCTATAAAATGAGAAAAAAAATCCACAAGCTTATCTGTCCTTCTCTCTCTTGGAAGGTAAATCGTTAGAACTGAGATCAAACAGAAAAATTATATTCAAGGTACTTCCCTTTCAAAACGTTTTAAAGCATGGTAGGACCGTCTTAATATGTTTACAGAGAAGTAAGAATAAATGAAGGTAAGACATGCTCTTAACTTAAGTCCATTCTGTGGTCACTTCATGATTCTCTCCTTTTCAATGATGTTACTTTTCTAGGTCAGGCTGACACATATAATACAGTTGGAGTAATGCAAATTGGATTGTATTATGTTGACTGATCTGAGCACTTAAATAAAATTTGACATCCTTGATTAATTTTTATGTCTTGAATTACTACTACCTAAAAAAACTAGTATCTATTCAATGGTAAAATGTGTAAAATATCAACCCTATAGGAAAGTAAGACTCCCAGTTTGTCAAAAAAAAAAAAAAAAAAAAAATTTACTAAGCACTAGTAACATAATGAAAAGTGATATAGGAGTAGTTCTTACTTTTGTGGAAACTGTAGGTTTGTGAAGAAGACAACACTAATCAAATGACTATAAATGCATGAGGGCTGTCATAGTAAAGTATAACGGAAGTCAAAGTCTTCCAGAAAGAAGTGAGATTTATGCAAAGACTTGAAAGATGACTAGCAATTAGTTCAGTGAAATGTGTCAGTGTCGAATTTCTACTGAATTAGGCCAAATGGTCATTTAACATTATGCCTCTCGTCCTCAGAAGAGAGCAGTGGTTAGAAATCATAAATTAGAGAATCATCAGCACTGAAATGTTCATCTACGCTATGAAAATGAATGAGCTCACCAAAGGAAGGAGTATACTTGGAAAGAAAGTTGTGGACAATAAAAAAAAAAAAAGCACATGTACTTAACAAAAACTTGAGGTGTTATTAGAAGGCCTGTTACATATAGAGAACCATAAAAATTAGTGCCATATCTCTGTGGTGCTTTCTACTCAGATAATGTAGACAACATCTGCTTTCTGAATTCCCGAATCACTTTATCTCTAATTTCTCTTTTGTCTTTGATTCCAACAAAAGTTTCTTCTCAATAATCCATCTCAAGCTTCTCTATCTCAAATGCACTCAGAGTGATAACCATTGTCCATCTAATGGCTGAGAAGGTTCCATATGATCTTGTACTCCATTACCTGTTGATCCCATCTCCTTCTCCTCATTCTCATTCTTTTTCAGCTACACTGGACTCCTTTCTTTTTCTTGACAACACCAGACACACTCTCTTGTTAGAGTTTCGTACAAGCCATTCCCTACGTCTCAAAATGCTGTTCCTCCAGATTTGCACACAGCTAACTCTCCCCCTTCAATTGTCTTCAACCGTTACCTTATCTAAAATTGCCACAATCACAAATTACCTAACCTGCCCTATTTTTTCATTTCCTCATAGTACTTTGTATATTAATATTTTCCAATTACTGAGATCATTCAATGTGTCCTTAATAAGTAATTGTAGGATAAATGAATGAATGGATTTTGTATATGAATGAATAGATGAATATGCAAAGAACCAATTTGTTCCAAATTTAAGCAATATAGAAGTAGATGAGCCCATATATATTTCATGGGCTATAACAATGCAGTTAATACTGTTTCTAGATAATGTACAACTTAACCAAAGTGCTTGTATACTGATAAAGTAACTTAGAGCAGATTGTCTATAAAAGAAGTTAAATCTTTGCATATCCTGCCAGAATGACTATGGATTAGATATGTATAATCAATAGACACTGAAAGGAACAGCTCCTAAATTTGAAATCTTTGCTCAGTGCCTCTCAATGCACCTGATTCAAAGAGTTATTTCTGAAATTGTAGAAGACTAAAATATCATGTATTAATGCATATATGTGGAATCTAGGAAAATGGTACAGATGAACCTATTTACATGGCAGGAATAGAGACACAGACTTAGAGAATGAACATGTGGACATGGGAGGGGGATGAATTGGGAGATTGGGATTGACGTTTGTGCACTGCCATGTGTAAAACAGATAGCTAGTGAGAACCTGCTGTATGGAGCAGGGAGCTCAGCTCGGTGCTCTGTGGTGACCTAGATGGGTGGGATGGGGATGGGGGGTGGGAGGGAGGTCCATGAGGGAGGGGATATATGTATACATAAAGCTGATTCACTTCATTGTGCAGCAGAAACTAACACAACATTGTAAAGCAACTATACCCCAATTAAAAAAAAAAAAAAAAAAGGGACACTTCCAAATTAAAAAGCAGAGTATGCTGATATATTAATGAATTTTTGTCCTAAAACATAATACACTTCCTAAATGGGACTCTGTTCCTTTATCTGCGGTTTAAAATGGAGAACTAAGTAGACTTTGAGTTATTAAAAGTTATTCATTAGCTCCAATAAGCATAGGAAATAATAAGAAAAACATTCATAAGTCCACAAATATTGTACATGTGTGTAGAAGTATGCCTTAATAAAAATCCATTTCCAGTCCCATGTTAAATGTGCACAAGAGGCTAGAAAAACCCAGTTTTAATAAAAATTATGCTTTTAGGTATCCTCTCCAGGTTTTCTAAAGACAAATTATTTTCAGTTTTCAAATCAACAGAATAAAAAATGTAACAGAATCAAATTCTAAATTAGAGGTTATTTTTATACCACATATTTTTCATTTGGGAAATCATAATCTGAGGTTTAGGAAATGAAACTATAGTGAATATAATGTAGCAATGCTTGTCTTCTTTCTGTTTTGTCCTAAAATGGAGGGTTATCTGTTCTGTTGCCAAATCAATCATTTGCCTTCTATGGATTCAATTCTGGATTTAATGCCACTTTTAGTTGTAAAGATACTTTCTTGGCTGAGGTGGAAAGGCACAGCATTATAGAGACACTATAAAGTTCAATAACTTACTTTGATGTGGAGAGTTTGTAACCATAATCCTTATTCTAATGACATTGCCATTATAAATGGTTTGATAAATTATTATACCTTATTCAGAGAGACACCATTGTGTTCTATTAAAATTTAATTGCATAAGTATACAACAAACTGCTTTCAAATCCTGTAAGGCTTGGTTTAAATTAACCAAGTAGGGGGACCTTCAAGATGGCAGAGGAGTAAGATGTGGAAATCAACTTCCTCCCCACAAATACATCAGAAATACAACTACATGTGGAACAACTCCTATAGAACACATACTGAATGCTGACAGAAGACCTCAGACTTCCCAACAGGCAAGAAATTCCCCACGTACCTGGCCGTGTAGGTGACAAGGTCTTGCTGATCTGACCAGGTGTCAGGCCTCAGCCTCTGAGGTGGGAGAGTCAAGTTGAGGAC
This sequence comes from Balaenoptera musculus, assembly GCF_009873245.2. Classification (NCBI taxonomy): domain Eukaryota; kingdom Metazoa; phylum Chordata; class Mammalia; order Artiodactyla; family Balaenopteridae; genus Balaenoptera; species Balaenoptera musculus. The sequence goes on along the minus strand of NC_045802.1, from coordinate 34,441,597 downwards.
TTTGGTCCGCCAAACACCTCCTAGCCCCACATAATATCAAACAGCAAAAGCACTCCGAGATCTCTATCTCAATGCTAAGACACAGCTTCATAGTAAGAGCAAACAAACAATAATGAACAACACAATAAATGAAATTAAAAATTCTCTACAAGGAATCAGTAGCAGAATAACTGAGGCAGAAGAATGGATAAGCGAACTGGAAGATAAAAGAGTGGAAATAACAACCACAGAACAGAATAAAGAAAAAAGAATGAAAAGAACTCAGGACAGTCTCAGAGACCTCTGGGACAACATTAAATGCACCAATATTCGAATTACAGGGATCCCAGAAGATGAAGAGAAAAAGGAGGGGACTGAGAAAATATTTGAAGAGATTATAGTTGAAAACTTCCCTAATATAGGAAATGAAATAGACAATCAAGTTGAGGAAGCACAGAGTCCATTCAGGATAAATCCAAGGAGAAACACACCAAGACACATTAATCAAACTCTCAAAAATTAAATACAAAGAAAAAATATTAAAAGCAAAAAGGGAAAAACAACAAATAACATACAAGGGAATCCCCATAAGGTTAACAGCTGCTCGTTCAGCAGAAACTCTGCAAGCCAGAAGGGAGAGGCAGAACATATTTAAAGTGATGAAAGGGAAAAACCTACAACCATGACTACTCTACCGAGCAAGGATCTCATTCAGATTTGACAGAGAAATTAAAACCTTTACAGACAAGAAAAAGCTAAGAGAGTTCAGCATGACCAAACCAGATTTACAACAAATGCTAAAGGAACTTCTCTAGGTAGGAAAAACAAGAGAAGGAAAAGACCTACAATAACAAACCCAAAACAATTAAGAAAATGGTAATAGGAACACACATATCGATAACTAACTTAAATGTAAATGGATTAAATGCTCCCACGAAAAGACATAGACTAGCTGAATGGATACAAAACCAACACCCGTAGATATGCTGTCTACAAGAGACCCACTTCAGACCTAGGGACACATACAGACTGAAAGTGAGGGGATAGAAAAAGATATTCCATGCAAGTGGAAATCAAAAGAAAGCTGGAGTAACAACTCTCATATCAGACAAAATAGACTTTAAAATAAAGACTATTACAAGAGATAAAAAAGGACACAACATAATGATCAAGGGATCAATTCAAGAAGAAGACATAACAATTGTAAATATTTATGCACCCAACATAGGAGCACCTCAATACATAAGGCAAATGCTAAAAGCCATAAAAGGGGAAAATGACAGACACAATAATAGTAAGGAACTTTGACACCCGGCTTTCACCAATGGACATATCACCCAAAATGAAAATAAATAAGGAAACACAAGCTTTAAATGACACATTAAACAAGATGAACTTAATTGATATTTATAGGACATTCTAACCAAAAACAACAAAATACACTTTCTTCTCAAGTGCTCATGGAACATTCTCCAGGATAGATCATATCTTGGGTCACAAATCAAGCCTTGGTAAATTTAAGAAAATTGAAATCATATGAAGTATCTTTTCCAACCACAATGCTATGAGACTAGATATCAATTACAGGAAAAAAAATCTGTAAAAACACACAAATGCATGAAGGCTAAACAATACAGTACTTAAAAACCAAGAGATCACTGAAGAAATCAAAGAGGAAATCAGAAAATACCTAGAAACAAAGGAAAATGAAAACACGATGATCCAAAACCTATGGGATGCAGCAAAAGCAGTTCTAAGAGGGAAGTTTATAGCAATACAATCTACCTCAAGAAACAAGAAACATCTCAAATAAATAACCTAACCTTACACCTAAAGCAACTAGAGAAAGAAGAACAAAAAAACCCCCAAGTTAGCAGAAGGAAAGAAATCATAAAGATCAGATCAGAAATAAGTGAAAGAGAAATGAAGGAAATGATAGCAAAGATCAATAAAACTAAAAGCTTGTTCTTTGAGAAGATAAACAAAATTGATAAACCATTAGCCAGACCCATCAAGAAAAAAGGAACAAGACACATAACAATAGAATTAGAAATGAAAAAGGTGAAGTAACAACTGACCCTGCAGAAATACAAAGGATCATGAGAGTTTACTACAAGCAACTATATGCCAATAAAATGGACAACCTGGAAGAAATGGACAAATTCTTAGAAAAGCACAACCTTCTGAGACTGAACCAGGAAGAAATAGAAAATATAAACAGACAAATCACAAGCACTGAAATTAAGGCTGTGATTAAAAATTTTCCAACAAACAGAAGTCCGGGACCAGATGGCTTCACAGGCAAATTCTATCAAACATTTGGAGAAGAGCTAACACCTATCCTTCTCAAACTCTTCCAAAATATAGCAGAAGGAGGAACACTCCCAAACTCATTCTATGAGACCACTGTCACCATGATACCAAAACCAGACAAAGATGTCACAAAGAAAGACAACTACAGGCCAAATCACTGATGAACATAGATACAAATATCCTCAACAAAATACTAACAAACAGAATCCAAGAGCACATTAAAAGGATCATACACCATGATCAAGCAGGGTTTATCCCAGGAATACAAGGATTCTTCAATATATGCAAATCAATCAGTGTGATAAACCATATTAACAAATTGATGGAGAAAAACCATGTGAGCATCTCAATAGATGTTGAAAAAGCTTCTGACAATATTCAAGACCTATTTATGATAAAAACCCTCCAGAATGTAGGCATAGAGGGAACTTACCTCAACATAATAAAGGCCTTATATGACAAACCCACAGCCAACGTCATTTTCATGGGGAAAATCTGAAACCATTTCCTCTAACATCAGGAACAAGACAAGGTTGTCCACTCCCACCACTATTATTCAACATAGTTTTGGAAGTTTTAGCCACAGCATTCAGAGAAGAAAAAGAAATAAAAGGAATCCAAATGGGAAAAGAAGACGTAAAGCTGTCACTGTTTGCAGATGACATGATACTATACATAGAGAATCTTAAAGATGCTACCAGGAAACCACTAGAGTGAATCAATGAATTTGGCAAAGTAGCAGGTTACAAAATTAATGAACAGAAATCTCTTGCATTCCTATACACTAATGAGGAAAAATCTGAAAGAGAAATTAAGGAAACACTCCCATTTACCATTGCAACAGAAGGAATAAAATACCTAGGAATAAACCTACCTAAGGAGACAAAAGACCTGTATGCAGAAACTATAAGACACTGATGAAAGAAATTAAACATGATACAAACAGATGGAGAGATATACCATGTTCTTGGATTGGAAGAATCAACATTTGAAAACGACTCTACTACCCAAAGCAATCTACAGATTTAATGCAATGCCTATTAAACTACCAATGGCATTTTTCACAGAACTAGAACAAAAAAAATCACAATTTCTATGGAAATACAAAGACCCCGAATAGCTAAAGCAATCTTGAGAAAGAAAAACAGAGCTGGAGAAATCAGGCTCCCCGACTTCAGACTATACTACAAAGCTACAGTAATCAAAGCAGTATGGTACTGGCACAAAAACAGAAATATAGATCAATGGAACAGGATAGAAAGCCCAGAGATAAACCCAGGCACATATGGTCACCTTATCTTTGATAAAGGAGGCAAGAATATACAATGGAGAAAAGACAACCTCTTCAGTAAGTGGTACTGCGAAAACTGGACAGCTACATGTAAAAGCATGAAATTGGAACACTCCCTAACACCATACACAAAAGTAAACTCAAAATGGATTAAAGACCTAAATGTAAGGCCAGACACTATCAAACTCTTAGAGGAAAACATAGGCAGAACACTCTATGACATAAATCATAGCAAGATCTTTTTGACCCACTTCCTAGAGAAATGGAAATAAAAACAAAAATAAACAGATAAGACCTAATGAAACTTAAAAGCTTTTGCACAGCAAAGGAAACTATAAACAAGATGAAAAGACAATCCTCAGAATGGGAGAAAATATTTGCAAATAAAGCAACTGACAAAGGATTTTTCTCCAAAATTTACAGGCAGCTCATGCAGCTCAATATCAAAAAAACAAACAACCCAATCCAAAAATGGGCAGAAGACCTAAATAGACATTTCTCCAAAGAAGATATACAGATTGCCAACAAACACGTGAAAGAATGCTCAACATCACTAATCATTAGAGAAATGCAAATCAAAACTACAAAGAGGTATTATTTCACACCGGTCAGAATGGCCTTCATCAAAATATCTACAAACAATAATTGCTGGTGAGGGTTTGGAGAAAAGGGAACCCTCTTTCACTGTTGTTGCAAATGTAAATTGATACAGCCACTATGGAGAACAGTATGGACGTTCCTTTAAAAACTAAAAATAGAACTACCATACGACCCAGCATTCCCACTACTGGATATATACCCTGAGAAAACCATAATTCAAAAAGAGTCATGTGCCACAATGTTCATTGCAGATCTATTTACAATAGCCACAACATGGAAGCAAGCTATATGTCCATTGACATATGAATGGATAAAGAAGATGTGGCACATATATACTATGGAATATTACTCAGCCATAAAAAGAAACGAAATTGAGTTATTTGTAGTGATGTGGATGGACGTAAAGTGTGTCATACAGAGTGAAGTAAGTCACAAAGAGAAAAACCAATACCATATGCTAACACATATATATGGAATCTAAAAAAAAAAAAAAAAATTGTTCTGAGACCCTAGGGGCAGGACCAGAATAAAGACACAGACTTCGAGAATGGGCTTGAGGACACAGAGATGGGGAAGGGTAAGCTGGGACGAAGTGAGAGAGTGGCATGGACATATATACACTACGAAATGTAAAATAGATAGCTAGTGGTAAGCAGCCACATAGCACAGGGAGATCAGCTCGGTGGTTTGTGACCACCTAGAGGGGTGGGATAGGGAGTGTGGGAGGGAGATGCAAGATGGAGGAGATATGGAGATATATGTATATGTATAACTGATTCACTTTGTTATAAAGCAGAAACTAACACACAATTGAAAAGCAATTATACTCCAATAAAGATGTTTTTAAAAAAAGTAAGAAAAAAACATAAATATTACAGAAGTGAAAGTCAGGAATCAAAACAGTTTTGAATGATCAATGACCCTGAATCTGTATGAATGGTGGTGGTGACAGTGGTCTGTGTGTCTGAGTAAACACAGAGAAATAAAGACTAGAAAAAATAGAGTGAAACATTAACTAAAATTATCTCTCCTTAATACAGAGTTATTGAATACTTGTTTCAAGGTCCTTTGATGTTTTTCACAGATTGCTAAACTGGAAGAGTTTCTAGGAGATCAGTTGCAGGTTTCTATTTTTATTCCCAAACAAGCTGCATAAAATAGAGTGCATTAAACTAGGCTATTAGTTCTGTTTCACTACTTTGTTGCTAAAAATCGACTTAGGCAGTTTGTCATAAAACTGAACTAACTGAGCACATCCTCATGGTTCTGCTTACTATTATAATGAACTCTGAACAAACATTTATTTTCTAAATGCTAACGAATATTTCAATATATATTTATAAGTTTGCCTGAATCTTTCGTTTGTGCACAGTATATGTAGCCAACTAATCACAAATTCTTTGCAATTAGTATGGTTCAGTCCATTGACTCTAATTCTATTTCTATTCTATTTTGATACTTTTGACACTTACTAAAGTTATGATTTTAAGCAAAACAGCCTCTCTGGATCTCAATTTCCTCATCTCTGTGGCATACATGTATTTGTTCTTTTTTTTTTTGTTTTTTTTTTGGCTGTGTTGGGTCTTCGTCTCTGTGCGATGGCTTTCCCTAGTTGTGGCAAGCGGGGGCCACTCTTCATCGCGGTGCGCAGGCCTCTTCACTATCGCGACCTCTCTTGTTGCGGAGCACAGGCTCCAGACGCACAGGCTCAGTAGTTGTGGCTCAAGGGCCTAGCTGCTCTGCGGCATGTGGGATCTTCCCAGACCAGGGCTCGAACTCATGTCCCCTGCATTAGCAGGCAGATTCTCAACCACTGCGCCACCAGGGAAGCCCCTTTTTGTTCTTAAAATCATTTAATTTTTGTTATTCAACATCTTATAAAGGATTTGGTATAAGGGTATTAGAATAGCACCAAGGAAGTAGACAAAAAAGAGAGTTTCCCAATTTTTTTTTAGAGAGACCAAATAGCAACACGTCACACACACACACACACAAATATCAAATTCACTTATATACAATACATACAATCTTACACATATATTATTAAGACTATGTAGACATAAACTGGGAAAAACAAGTAAAACTGATTCTCCTGAATATCAGAAAATAATTCTTAAGTAAAGAGTATGCACAAAACATTCTTCTATGGAAAGACTTCCAGTGTACAGTTGTCAATGCCCATATATTAAATTTTAAATGTAGTGATTATAAATAGAAATCACAAAATAATATTATTTAAACTGAAAAAAGCATTCCTCATTTTTTCTGAAAAGATAATTACAGAAAAACAGAAATCTGAAAAAGAGAAATATTGTTGCTGAATATGAAAGGGTACTCTAAAGCTAAAATAATTGAAACATAATGTTGGCACAAGAAATTGATGAAAACATAAAGCAGAATAGATAATTCAGGAACATATATAAATATGTTTTAACGTATTAGGTAATAAAGTGTGATATCAAATAACTGTGTAGTGGATGAACAAAGTAGTAAATGGTTGTTTTGTCACCTAAACATTTGGGATTAAAATAATAAATTACTTAATAACACCAATCAACAAAATTATTTCAGATAAATTAAAGAGCAAAAGAAAAATATAAACCTTCAGGGTTCTGGATAAAAAAATTAAGTGGCTAATTACATATACTTGGTGTAGGAAAGGTCTTAACACCTCCAGAAGAAACCATAAGGAAAAGATTGTTTGACCAAACTATAGAAAACATAAACTACTGTGCTTAAAGAAAATCATGTCATAAAAAAATTAAATGACAAAAGCAAACTGGGAGAAATTAGTTTCAACATATTTGACAGAAAACAAATGATAGCTTTACTAAGTTGTTTTTGCATATCAATAAGAAAATACGAACACCATTAGAAAAACAGGTAAAGGACATAACTAGGTGATCACAAAAGAAAAAAAAAATACAAATGATTGCAGACACAATAAATGTTCAGTCTGTAGTAGAAAAAGATATAGAAATTTTGCCAAATTGAAATTTTGCCAAAATTTTGCTACTAAAACTAGTAGCCCTCAATGTTTGAAATAAACATTTCATGTGTATTTTTATATTTTGCTATTAGCAATGTTAATTGTGTAAACATCTGCGAAAATATGGTGATATACATCTAGAACCCTATGAAAGCACATATCTTTCCATACAGTGTGAAAATTCATTATAAGACAGTGACTTTAGAATTCAATCCAAAATCAGGGTGGTAGAAACAGTACATTCAGGACACAGGCAATAAGGACGTGCATTCTGTGTAGAGAATTTGCAACAATAATAAAGCTGACTAAAAGCCAGTTTGCTTTTATTATCACCATGCACAGGCAATTTGAAACAATATCAGTGATTTAAATACTCCTTCCCACCAGGTTGGCTTCTGTTGCCTAAACTTGGTACTCTACTGTTCTGAGAAATAAAAAATGTGTACAAAATGTGTGCAAAAATATTTCATGAATGATATTCATCACCCTATTTATTTTAATATTAAAAGAAAAGAACTCTCCTAAATGCCTAATATTATAGGATTAGTAAAATGAGGCATGGAACATTCATATTTCCAATATCAGTGTTATTCTGTATTTGTTCATCCATGTTGTATTGTTAAATCAAATGAAATACACAACAAAAATTCTACTCACAATCTGTTTTTAAATGTATTTATATCATATTATATTCAATAAAAGGTTACCAAACAATAGTTTTAGTCACAATCTGATTTTAAGTGTATTTTTGTTATAATGTAGGAGAGAAATTCCAGTAAAGATAAACAGATCTATAACATCTGCTCCTCCCAAAACACACACACACACACACAGTTTTTACTAGAGCAGTTATTTTCAAACTTGACTACACATTAGAATATCCTGGGGAGTTTTTAAAATCATAATACCCAGGATACATCCATATAAAATCAGAATCCCAGATTGGGACAGGGAGGGACTGAGCATCTGTATTTTTTAAAATTTCCCACTGGGTCCAATGTTGAGCCAAATTAAGAACCAATCAGCTACAGCCTTGCTGCTCACATGTGGTCCATGAACCTGCATGCAGCAGTGGCAACGACCAGGAGCTGGTTAGAAAGGCAGAATCTTGGGCCCCACTCACATCATAATAGTCAATATAACAAGATTCTCAGGTGATTTCATTAAAGTCCAAGAAGCACTGATAGAGACCTGTTTTCATCTCTCCAAGATAGGATTTTATTGGAGTAAAGAGTTCTGAGGTTCAAGATACAGAGATTTGTTGGAAACAGGTTTAGAAAGTTATGTATCTCCTTGCTCTTGGGGGAAAAAAAAATGCATCAGGATTTTTCCTCTTTTGTCTAAAAGAAAAAGAAATTTCCAGACTTTGAGTTCAATATTAACTTTCTTGATTGTCTTTTTGAAGAGACATATTATCCAAGTAAATTCATGAGCTGAACTTTAACAAATTTACCAAGTTTCTAGAGGAATTAGATAATATGTCTCTTGTCCAGATCAAAAGAAAATTTGAGTGACTCCTATATGTCATTCTAATCCAAGCTGTTGTTTAAGAAACAAATTGCAAATGCGTGAAGTTAATAAAAGGAAAAAAAAAAAAAAAAAAAAAAAACGGAACTTGGGGAGGGGTATTTAAATGAGACAAACTTTTAAATTGAAAAAGCAATTGCCATACAAAGTATTTTGTGCAGGGAATAAATTTACATAATGGAAATTCAAGGCAACCTGAATCAATTCAAATAACCCAATGCAATAACAACTTTATTTAGATAACAGCTATATACACATAGAAAATAAAGGCATTTTCCTCAGCCTTGAAATGGTATTCTTGTAATGGAAACCAGCATTATAAACGTTCAGTAACAGAAAAAAATTGGCTGATACACTCATGTTTCTTGTGTTAACATAGTAATGCAAACTCAGTTTCTGCTATAAACATCAACACTGTTCTATATGGTGGATGAAAGTTAAAATTGAATTCTGTATCATAAATTTTGATTAGTGCTTCAGAGCTTTTAAAGAATTTTCTCTCTCCTTATTCATTGAATCCTCATCAAAACTCTGTAATGGATTTATATCCCCAGTTTAGAGGTAAACTAAAAGTTGGAAGAGTTCTATAGCATACCCAAGAACACATGTCTGCAAGTGATAGAATGTACACTCAGACCTAGAGCTTTCATTCTAAGTTTCTCCCATATCACAGCTTCTTTCCAAATAATTTAAATAATTCTATTTCTTTCAATATTTATTTTGTTCATTATGTTTTTTGAGAGTACACAAACACATACACATATGTGTCTGTACTTGCATACACACACACACTTTGGGGTAATTCTGGCCAAAATCCAGGTCACAGGTATCCTGTTGTCAAATAAAGTCATGTAAATTGACATTTTCAGATTCTGATGCCACCTGCCCTTTTCCTGGAAACTCAATATGAAGAAATAAGGTCTTCTTTGGTTTCATCCATTATTCTGAGAGTCAGAATTAAATTCTACCTCTTATGCAGATTATTCTCAGTCACACTTAACCAAATTAGCAAGGGAATGGTTAAGAAGAAAATATCATTATGCAAAGTTAATTCTTAACTAAATTCTACTTTTTAAAAGAAATATCATTCACTTCTCTTCAAACGTGCCTGAACACTTCCTATTACTCACTCTGTTTTATTTTCAATGTTACTTTTTTAGTTTAAAAGCTATCAAGTGTATTTTCATGGTGCAAACACAAGACATGGTAAACTGGTATATAAATGTCTAGAAGACAGATTAGAGTTTGTTTATTTAAATGTAACGGATAGTCACAAAATTTCTCACTTCATATCTCTATAGCTCATTTGGATTTCTTCTAATTCATGCTAGTTCACTTGATTATTTCTTTTTATGTGCCTGTGGTAAGCATTCCCTTGTATTTTTTCAAAGTGAAAGAAAATTTTTAGGAATTCTAATCAATCTTGATGTTAATATTCTATTTAATAGTTCTGGATTTACTGAAGTCTTCACAGAAATAAGAAAATCCAAGGAGAAAATGGAAATAGATCTAAAATGATTTAATAATACCAAATGCAATATAAACAATCAACCCTCAATTCCAAATAATTTCTATTCTAAAGAATTTATAATGATTTCTCCAATCCCATTTTATTTTCATTCAGCCAGCAGTATAATTCCAATATAAATAGAGATATCCTTTGGGATATTTGTTTATTAGTATAGGACAAGATGTCTTCCTTATTCTTTGAAGGTAATTGTAGGCATTGTATAATATAGAACTGAAAATTGAGAAAACAAATCTTAATTAAAATACCTAGTTATTTGAATATTCAGATATTTTTCTTAATTATACATTCTCACTACTGGTATGAATGTACATAATTCAATTTCAGATCAAACTAAATTTTCAATCCAGCTCATACTAAGTGGTGTGTCTTAGTAAAGATTAAATAAATATTTCTCATGTACATTATTAGAGTTAGAAAATCATATATTAGCCAACTAATTTTAAAAGGAAAAAAACAAGGTATTAAATGTAAGGAAACATGTTAATTGTAACAGGAAGAAATTTATTTTTGTGTAGTAGTAGTCTCCAAATGTGGATCCCCCAATAAATCATGACTCCCAGTATTTACTCCCTTATATAGATAACCTTATCCTCTTGAGTATGGGCTGACACAACAATCTGCTTTTGAGATGGTTGTGTGTTTCTGTGTTATTTCCAAGGTTCGATCATAAGAAGCCTAGTAGATTACACATAGATCTCTTGAAATGCTTGGGCTAGGGGAAACCAGCCACTTGGTAAGAAGCCCTACACCTTCAAGCCATCATGCTGTGAGGAACCAAAAACAAACCACATGGAGAGAGAGAGAGAGAGAAAGAGGAAGAGAGAGGTACTTGACTAGCTCCCAGTTATTTAAGCCACCCAAGACCAAGCACCAGAAGTGTGAGTGAAATCTGATTGAAGAAACACTCTTGGATATTTCAGTCCCAGGACATCTCATGTGGAGAAGAACCCAGGAATCAGGCTGACAGACAGAACTGAGGCTCCAGATATAAGACTCCAGTTGACTCATCTAACCCTCTCTAACCAGATGAGTGCTCAGACAACAAAGAGCAGACATGAGCCATTCTCACTATATCTGACATATGTCCTGACCATCAGAATTTTAAGCATAACTGTCATATAAATGAGCCAGAAAGATGGCCTCTGTGTTTTGGCCCTTAGGTTGTTTTATTCTTCACTACAGACTGAGACCTGTTAGTTCAAAATCCCTCCAGTGCCAAGTTCAAATTCTTACAAAACCAATTGCTTTAAAAGTAGCTTAAACAAGCAGATTTTTAACCATTTAGAGCCTGCCTGCTTTGCATACCCCCTGAGAAATCTCACCCAACATCTGCCAGCCGTAAGTAAGATAAGCCTGTGGTTAAAAGACTCAAAGATGCCACTGTTCTTCAGAGTTTTCTGACTCAAAGACCTTCCACTGTACTGCTTGTACAACATCACCTAGATACTCTAGATACATAACCCCCCTCAGTAGCTTCTGGACAGACTCCTGCTGTGAGGGATTTCCCCCAAGTTTGAACCTGTCAAAGCACAGCCCAATAACGCATGTATAGACCTCTCTCACCTCTTATCCTTTGATCAGCCTCCAAATCCCTTAAACTCCCTACAGTAATAAAATGACTTTTGTTTTATCAGACTAAATTTTGGGTCTTTTTGTTATGCAGCAGTGAGAAATAATAGAAGCAATTTAAACCATTTCCCTAAGGCATTCAAAGCCAGTTGTAAAATAACAACTAACTGCACTGAGAAATTTACTAATGTTGTATTTTATGCATTATTCAAGTTAATTCATAAAAACTATGGTCCAAGGCTGAGGTGGTAATGTTCTTGAAATGATATTACTTTTCATGGTCCATTATATCCTTATGAGGAACACCATGAGATGATAAAATATTTTAGTAAGAACAGGAGCAATTTTCCCCAGATTTAACTGTTACCAATGTGCAATGTAAAATCACAACCTTAACAATCTTGTTCATAAATAAAAGCAGTTTTGGAACTAATCAACTGTTCCTAAATTGTTAATATTAATGTTATTTTCTTATTTGTTTTCATTTAGTTTTTGCCATTTATTAACATTCATTAACAGGTAAGTTGTAGCCAGAAGTTTATAGAAAATATTGAAGCAAAAATAAAACTTGGAAAATTAACAATTGATATCTGTAAATGCTTATAAATAAGAAAAAACTTCTTTATAACTAAGAAAATTAACCTTCTTGAAAATTAGAAATAGACTGCCATATCATTTTTTGGCAATATAACATTCTGATCTGCTTGCTGAACATATGTGTTCTGTGTCAGCATCATCTGAGAACACTGATGTGGAAATGTTCTATCACACATTTTGTCTTCCAAAATAAAGAAGAATTAAATAGTAAGCCCTCTATTATTTAATGCATTTGGCTAAATCATGTTTGAAGTTAACGAAAATTTTTAAGCTGGTCTCTGAACACTTGCATGAGAACTGAGCACATTTTCCTCAGCACTGGGTTAGGAGCACCCCACAAATTCATAGTGATTGATGTATGCATATGACTCCACTCTACTTGGCCATGTGAGAAAGCATTCCAAAGATCAGAGAAATTGAACTAGGGAAACCTAGGTTTTATTTCTGACTTTGCTACTTACTTGTAGGGTGATTTCATGCAAATTATATAATGAAATCGAGCCTTCATTTACTCATTTATAAAATCATATTAATCTCAAACGGTCATTTTGAGAGTACATTATAATGCATCTGTTTTAAGTAACGTTATTTTCATGGATTATTATAAAAGTAAGAACAATATTACATAGGTTTGAGGAGGAACAATGATCTCTTTCTATTTAACTTACCAAGAAATTTTATCACATGACCTAACACTTTCAGGAGAAGTCTTATATTCAGCTTATTGCATTTATATGCCACTTATGGCATAATATGGCAAGATGCACTGACTGGCAAAGACATTGGCAAAGTAGACTGCAATGTCCATTTAGAAGCTTTGGAAGCAAAGAAAACATAACATCAATGTGACATAAATCACCATACCCAATAAAAAATATCAAATTCCATTCAACTTTCAGATAATAATTATTAATCATTAATTAATTATGGTTTAATTTTATCTCAGTCTTCTTAAAAGGACACACAATAATTCTTTCCTTCATTTACCAATAAGGATATTGAGGTATCAGAGAAGTGACAGAGTCAAATCTCTGAACCCTCTCCAACTTCTCTCGATAAAAATTCGATTTCTGCATGTCAACTCCTGTAGGAAGGTACAGTTGGCTAGCATTCACTTAAAAAGGGGAAGTAAAGTGGATTAAGGTGATGATTCTCGATTAGCTTAATATATTACCATGTGTGGAGATACTTGACTTTTTTGGAAGAGAACAATCGTTTACCTAAAGTTATTAAACACTTACTGTGGAATGTCAAGTATTAGGGACAGTCTAGTCATGCATTTCCATGTCTCAGCTGGCATGGCTACTGTGCCAAAGTTCAAAAGACCCAGGAAAACCTGGAGGGGCACTAGGCATGGTTGATGGGTTCAGTGAACCAAGGCATGAAAAACAGAAGCCAAAAGTAGGTCAAACTGGGAATTGATATTCAAAGGTACAAGATACACACAAGTGCTGCAACCAAGTAAAATAGAACATTTAAGCTGAAATGGAGGGATGGAGTCTTAGGCAAACACAATGGCAAGGTTGCCTCATGGTATGACAAGTAAAGGTATGAATTGAAAGGAACAGAAGATACCAAAATGCCAGAAGTAAGTGGACAGATTATAGTAGTAGAAGCGATATGTGAATCTATTTCATAAACTATAAAGCACCATAAAATTTTTGTAATTATTAGGTATTATTTGTCAATTAAATTCTACATTATGGCCCCAAATTCATCTCATCTATTTATGAAAGCTCTCCTTTGCTCCATATTTACACTAATTTCTTCCCACCCAAATCCTTTTAGAGATTAGTTAACACTTAGTTTGCGAATTTTCTGAATCTCCTTTCACTATTCAACCCACTCCTATCTAGCTTGCAACACCATGACCCTACTGTGACAATTCTCCATGGGGTTACTTTTGACTTCTAAGCGACTTAAATCAATGGGCATCTTTAGCCCTTATCTTACATGAGTGGCGCCAATACTAAACCCATTTGACCACTCTTTGTATAAACACTCTCCTCGCTAACATCTATGATATCGTGTGTCCCTTATTTTTCTGGCTGCTCCTTCTCTTTCTTCTTTGCTGACTCAGTTTTCTCAACACAATCCTTAGATGTCAAATCCCCTTCCAGGCACATTCTTCTGTCATTTCCTCTTTTCACTCTATACTCTCCTTGTGCAGTTCCACTCATCCCATGGTCTTCAGTTACCAGACATATTTTTGTGACTTTTACATATAAAACAGTAGTCCAGGACTCTTAGGTCCAGGTTGATATATCCAGTTCACATTGTCCTCACTTGCATGTTCCAGAGATACCCTAAACAGCCAGTTCAAAGCCAAACCCCTGAGCGTCTCCCCGTCTGCTCCCCTTCCATTGTTCCCTATTGAACAGCACTCTCGTCCATCCAGTTCTTCAAGCCAGAAACTCATGGGTCATCCTTGGCTCTCTCCTCTTTCTCCATAGCCAATCCATCACTAAATGTTGTTTATTTTACCTCATAATTTTAAATCTATCTATCTTTACCTAGTTCAAGTCTCTCGTGTGGATGCAATGCCATAGCTTCCTGACAGGGGCTTCTTCAAACTGCAGCAAAAGCATTTTTTAAAGCAATCTGTCCAGGTACTTCTTCTGTTTGAATCTCTTGAGAAAATGTACAACATCTGTAACTAGCTCATAGGGTTTTGGGTGATCTACTCCCTAAGGCCATCTCTGGCCTCTCACATTCCTCTCCTCTGCAATCTGTTCACCAGCCACACTGCATTGTTTCCACTGCATGAATAAGCCATGCACCCACCTGCCATAGCCTTGTGCCTAGTGCACTCTTCCCCATTCCCTGCCATTGCCTAAATTAACTCCAATTTATCTTTGGATCTCAGCCCCAAACTCGCTTCCTCAGAAAGTCTTTCCTGGCATGCTCCTCCCAGGTTCCTCCAAAAGAGTCCCCTATATACTCTCATTACACCCTGAACCTTTCACACATAGTATCTTTCACAGTGTGCAAATGTAGTTATTTGTGTGACTGTAAACCTGGGAGTAAGGAATGATGCTGGTCTTTGATCACCACTGCAAGCCCAATGCAGAGTAGAGGTGCAGCATTATCTGTTGAATAATTAAGTGAATGGATTGAACTAGCCAGTTGAATACCTTCTCATCTTTTCAAGGCTCTATCATGTCTTCCTCAAATGAAATATTTCCAACTTTGTGCTCGTAATTGACTGTTCATGTTCGTATCATATTTATCACACTGATGATATATTTGTATCTTTTTTCCAACACAGGTTGTGAGTTCTTTAGTGGCCTGAGTTTAGAAATCATGTCTTGTTCACTGTTGAACACTGAGGTCTCTCACAGCACTGGGCATATCACAGGCTCTCAGGAGTGGAAGGAACTGAAATAGAGAAAAAGATGAACTCTGCTGGTTTGAAGATTTCAATTGGCCTTGCTTCTGGAATAAATCCATTTTCACACAGGAGGTGAAGCCAAGCATTACTGAGGAAAATTTCTTAATCTGCTCTATATATTACAGATAATGTCCTGAATCTGCTTTCAGGCCCTGCCAACCTGCTGAATTTCAGAAAAATTCAAAGCTTTCTTCTTTTTTTTCTCTTTCTCCTTCTTCTTCTTTCTCCCCCTTCATGGTAATTTCATGTTTTTTTTTGAAAAGGATAGACTTTAAATCCGAAATAGCATTTTTTGGTTTTTTTAACAATGAAAATAAAGCATTAGTTTACAAAGCAAGTGACCAAGTTTTAAAGCTTATTAGCCAGAGATAAGATGACAGAGACAGGAAGTAAGAATGAACTTTATTCTTAAAAAGGTTGTATTTATGAGTAATAAAGTCTTGAATTTTTACTAAGACAAACAATGTAATTAACCTTTAAAATTCACATTAAAAAGAAAAATTGTGTCCTCTCATGACCTGTCTGTTGAGGTATTTTTTGTCAACATAAATTCTCTAAGTGGGTCATTGTTTCTCACAAAGGTTGTCAATTCCTAGTTTATGTCCTCTGTTAAATATAACTGATAAATACATACTGAATTTTGCTTTTCATAACTGGCAGTCTCTCACACAGTTTAATATGTGTGAGAGATTACCAGTTATTAAAAGCAAAATATATATATATATATATATATATATTTATATATATATATATATATATATATAAATATATATATATATATATATATATATATATATATATATATATAACAGTAATTTGTTCCTTGCTTTCCAAACCTGAAAGATTAACATTATCCAAGTGAAAAGTGTTGTATTCACTATGTAGGGAAATTTGGGGCACTACACATGACATAGATAATGAGTCCACTTTAAAAAAGATAGGAATATGAAGCGTTGATGTTTTTAGATAATAATCTCCTAAATAAGGAAAGAGTGACTATCTTTACCTATATTTAACAACTAAGCAAGTCATCAAAGCAAGAACACACTAGAAGGAATGCCATGTATATGATTCAATGGGTAATATTGTAAAATAAACATTATACTGATTTCTCATTTATATGTATCAGATAATGTGCTTATTAGGTGTAAGTAAGTTTATTGGAAAGCATATTTCCAAAAGATCTTGTCTTCACCAGCCTGGGTTAACAGATTTCACACATTTAACTGAAGATTATGATATAAATAGAAGATATTAATATACTGATATCAACTACTCTGTAGAATTTTGCACTTGTTAAAATCACATATAGAAAATTACATTTATAATTTTTATTTCATCTCTATTGAAATTCAATATGCATATAATAAAATGCCTCTTTTTTTAATATAAAGTTCAATGAGTTTTATCAAGTTTATACAACATGAAACATCTGCTTTAATGAAGATATAGAATATATGAATGTACAATTTGTTTATCCGTTCATCTGTTGATAAACATTTGGGTTATTTTCAGTTTGGAGCTATTATGATCAAAGCTATGAAGAATGTTTATGTATAAGCTTTCTGTGGACCTTTTATTCCTTTTTTTTTTTTTTTTGATAAATACTGAGAGGAATTGCTGAATCATACAGAAGGTATATACTAAACTTTATAAGAAACTGCCAATCTAAAAAACATATTTTAATAATAACATTCAACAGTATCAAGAGGGCTTTAATAAATATTAAGTAATCATCTATTACATGGTAAGCACAAGTTTGTGCATTGGGTATATAGAATTTAACAAGACACAGTCCCTGCCCTAAGGACATTCAGAGAGTATTGGAAACAACTCTTCCTTATGCGTGTAACAAAAAAAAAAAAAACCCAAAAAACCACCCTGTATGCAACTTATTTGAGGAGACAATTCCTGTATAATTAGATATGCTAAGCCCTAGGTCTGGCTCTGCTATCAACTAGTTATTTAACTTTGAGAAGACTCTTAATCTCTCTGAGATTTATTATCTCTAAAAAGACAAGATTTAAATAATCACTTATTTTCAAACACTAAAATAAATCTATAATTTATAATGAAAGTAACACAGCAACAATTTTCCAAATTTAACTCTAAATAAAGTTGATAACTTAAAGTTTCAAATTTTGAAGTAGTTGGTACTTTTATTAGAGCTTGAGTAATAGGTTACTTTCTAATAAATATGAGAAACATGAATTATTTCTTAAGGCATAATAGTTCATTGACTGAGCATTGGAACATCTATTGTATGAGAAATCATATCAATGAGAAACCTGAAAATCGACTGCCCATTGAATCTCAACCAATCTAAAGTCTAGAAATAAAGACAAATTTTAACCAAACATAACAGAACAGTGAACTGAAAAAGAAAAACACTAAGCTTCCACTGGCTCCCAACATCATAATCTCCAGATGTCACATTTTAATGCTCTAGATACCAAATAAGCTGAAAACTGGTTTGTCCAGCATGTGTTAGTGAGATCTCTCCCTGCAAACAGTTCAAAAAGTGACTACCTTAGAAAATCAACAGAGGGCAAGTAGCCAAACTTATGTAAGACATAAAAGTATAACAGTCCTTGTCCATCATTATGAAAAATTTTCAATTAATTCTTTCAGATTTACAGGGAGGAAATTTCTTTTTTTGTTTTTTTCATAAGAATTTAAACACCTTGAATGAAGAAAAGAGCTTGGTCTTATTTGTTTTGCTTTGTTCTGCTGATAACATCTTCATCTGTCATCAATCTCTGCCACCATGTTCACACTAAGACTAATTCCTAGAGGGCACTTGATAATTGTCTTCCCCCCACATCCCAAGCAAAAAAGACACCAATTCTTTAAGAAAGCCAAGGATTCTGTCAAGAGCAAAAACACCAGGTGAAAAAGATTCATTAGAGGAAAAGATGAAGAATGGAAACTATCTTCCTCCCAGCATTTGAATAAGCATGCAAGTCAACACATTAGTTAGAAGATTACCAAACAATGAATAATAAAATGATGACAGTCTGCCTTGGAGGTCTTAGAGTATTCGTTAAGATCATGAAATCAGAGCAGTACCCAGAGTCAGAACCAGATGAGTTATTAGTCTGTGTAATCAGAGGCAAGTCAATTATCATTTTTCTATGCCTCATTTTCCCTATCAGAATAATAATGCTTGTTTTTTCACTCAGGTTTATAATAGTTAACAGAAAGTCATGAAGAAATATTAATCTTTATGTAACATAAACTTTAGAAAATGATAACACATAGAGGTATTTTATATATTTTATGCCACATTACTGTGTAAATGTAAAATAATCATTACTGTTATAATTTTAAATATAGATGCTATTTAAGATTTCTGAGTAGGATCAGCGAGTACTTCTTAGAGTAATAGAAGTTTTTCATGAATTCTTGAACTTCAAATTGAGCCCCAAAATGAGGCTAATTTTCCATCAGTGCTGGGTAGGCCTCATAAAATGATCCCAAAGTTCTTCTTTCTCTTTGTGAAAAAGAAGAACAAAAAACATTTCTCACCACACAATTCCACAAGGGTTAAGTCATAACCCATTGAGGTTGTCTACTGACAGCTCATCTTGAGAAGAATCAGGATGAACAACAGGATGAGGTGCTCTGTGCTTTGGAAAAACAAGCCCTTAGATTGTTAGAAGCGCATCTCAGGAGAATTTCAATGACTCCGGATTCTTGAATCTTCCCATACATAAGAAAGCACTAAAATCATTAACTTGAGATGTCTGTTATTTGTGATTAGCTGTAATCTTTTACCAAGATGTATGCTTGACTGCATGTATTCCCTATCCAAAAATCATATATAGACTGGCTTCTGGCTTCTCCAGAAAACTTCTGGGGCAGTTTTCTCAGAGCTGGCTGAGCGACTGTTTCCCAGGCTATAGTCCTCAGTAAGACCCTGTATAAAGCTTAAATTCACAACTCTTATGTTGTGCATCTTTCTTTAAGTTGACAACCTATAAAGCAACTGTAAAAAGCATATGAGATATAATCATCACATGCATATCATGAAAACAAATCTACTCTTGGATATGACCCTGAATCCATTATGTTACATCTATTTTCCCTGTGATCAACACTGGGGCAATTTCTACCTTGGAAAGATTCATCCACCCAAAACATTAAATGAACCTTGTTTTCATACACTAATTGGTCAAGAATCATAGTAGAATGCCTACGAGACTGAAGAGGAAGTTGATTAGTTCCCCTCTTGCTCTCAGTTCTGTATTTAAGTACTGAAGAATTTGGGTCAATTTTTTGTTTTTTTTTCTTAATTCTTGGTGTTCAATTTTACCATAGATTATTTAAGTCCATCCTCTGTCATCAACCTTATAATCCTCCAGTGTGGAAACTAGGAGTAAGAGGAGGCCTTACTAGAATGAATATGCAGTGGCTGTCAGTCTTAAGACTAACATAAACAGTTACATCATCTAGTTTGAAAACAAAAACCATTAATCTGTATGCCATCTGGTGTCTTCTTACATTCAGGGATAACATTAAGCCCATGGCTCACTAGGGGTAACTGAGGCTAAGTATAGCCACACTATCTTTCCTTTACCCACTAGCCTCTCATGAATAATAAATACCCAGTGCTGCTAGTAACCTTCTCTTTCACATATAAAATCTTTTCTCTTTTGCTTCAACCTTTCTTGACTTTTTATCTTTAATGAAAAATAAATAAAGTATAATCCTTTAATAGTAATACATGGTAGGTAGTTATTAAATTGAGTGAATTGCTTGACCCTTTCTAGGTTTGGATAAATTTTTAAAAAAATCAACTTGAAACTTGCAGAAACCTTTAACCAATAAAGGAGGGAGGAGTGGGGACATCACTGGCATTCAAAGGTAAAAATTATGGACTGTAAAAAGAACAAATGAGGGTTAAAAATGTGTTCGTACAGTGTCTCCAAACAGCATGGAGCCAAATGATTTTAAAAAGATTTATTGTTTATTAAGCAGAGATGCCAATGAATAATAGTTAAGGTTTGGAAGATTTTTTTAAAAAAGGGAAGTAGCATTTTACTCTCTTTCTGCAATAATGCTGCATTATTTGGCTGATTTGGGATATTTCTGAAGTCAATTTTTGGTCTTCTTCCTGGTAATAGATCATTTCCTTTAGGTACTATACAGACATCCAGTGAAATTTAAATAGTAACATGACAAAAAAAAAAAAAATAGTAATACGACATAAAAGTAGAGGTCTTCAAAAACATAATTTATTTATTTGTGTTTCAAAGTATATAAAAATGGAAATGAAAAATATATAGAATTTATATATAGTATTAGATGATACATCCTATTTAAATATATAGTCGAACAATATTTTTTAGAAAAATTTCACAAATAGAAACATGGTCCTATAATTACACAACTACTTTCTTTTGGAGAAGGGCATGATCTATTTTTACTATCTCCAGAACTTTCTGGCAGTCACTACCAAAACTGCATCAGCTTCACTTGATAAGGATTTTGTTAAAAGGTGCATTACTAAGAAACAGTGAGTCACAAATGGATGAATTTACCTTGAAGGCACAGAAAATTTATACAAAAAAGACTACAAGAAAAATGGAATCTGGTTTCTTTGGTTTCAGAGCTGACTCTCTTATAGCAAGAAAGAGTTTGACCTCAGGATAAGCTGCCTAAGAGAAAGTGGAGGAAAAATAAGATGGTGGATACCAGATATCAGGGAAGAAATATGAAAGAGCTAAATGGAACTATGCTCTGAAAATATGCTGTACATTTTTTTTTTCTTTTTATTGTTTCAAGTTTTTAATTGCTATGAATAGATTTCCCAAGAACATTCTTGTATGTATTTCTGAGACATAAAATAGGTCTATGCTTAATCTTGTTAAAAGCTACCAAATAATTTTCCAAGGTGGTTGAACCATTTTACACTCTCACCAAAAATGGATACGAATTTCATTTGCTCCACATTCCTGCCAGCACTTGGTTTTGCCAGTTCTTTTAATTAAAGTCATTCTGGTGTGTGTGCAGTGGTATCTTAATTGCGATTTTAATTTGCATTTTTTTGGTAATTAATAATGTTGAGCACACACTTACATGCTCACTAGCTATTGGTATGTCTTTCTTTGTGAACTGCTTCTTCAGGTCTTACTCATTTATTTTTTGGTCTTTTCATTATTTATTTTCTGGAGTGCTTAATATATTCTGGATATGGGTCCTCTGTCAGATATATGTATTGAGGAGATTATCTCGCATTCTGTGCCTTGCATTTTCACTTACTTTTTAAAAAAATTGAGATATAATTGACATATAACATTGTGTAAGTTGAAGATGTACAACATGTTGATTTGATACATTTATATATTACACCTTAGTGTTCATTAGCCACCACTTGTCACATCACATAATTATCATTTCTTTTTTGTGATGAGAACATTTACAATCTAATCTCTTAACAACCTTGAAATATGTAATACAGTAGTGTTAACAGTAATCACTATGCTGTGAATTAAATCTCCAGAACTTATTCATCTTGTAAATGGAAGTTTTTACCCTTTGACCAATGTCTCTCCAAATCCCCCACCCGCCAGCCCGTGGTAAACACCGTTCTACTCTGTTTCTATAAATTTGACTTCTTTGGATTCCATGTATAAGTGATATCATACAGTATTTGTCTTTCAATATCTGATATATCTCACTCAGCATAATGTTCTCAAGGTCCATCCATGTTGTTGCAAATGGTAGGATTTCTTTCTTTTTCATGGCTGAATAATATTCGTGTGTGTGTGTGTGTGTGTGTGTGTGTGTATCATATTTTCTTTATCCATTCATCCATCAGTGAACAGTTAGGTTGTTTCTATGTCTTGGCTATTGTAAATAATGCTGCAGTGAACATGGGGGTACACTTTTTGAGTTACTGTTTTAGTTCACTTTGGATAAATACCAGAGTGGAATTGCTAGATCATATGGTAGTTTTATTTTTAATTTTTTTTAGCAACCTCCATACTGTTTTCTATAGTGGTGGCACTAATTTACTTTCCTACTAACAGGGCACAGGGGTTCCCTTTTCTTCAAATTCTGGCTAACACTTGTTATTTCTTGTCTTTTTGATAAATAGCCATTCTGCCAGGTGTGAGATGATATCTCATTGTGTTTTTTTTTTTTTTCACACACACACACTGTATTTTATTTTTACAAGAGATAAATAGACTGACACCAAGCATTGTACATGGATGACCACAACAAAAGCAACAATGATTGCAATTACCAAACATGAAACACACTCATACTATGTCATAATATTGACATTCAGTCCAGTAATCCTCCACTGTAACAGCTCCTTTACTTTGCAGTGAAAATTGATTTGTATATTCTTTGCCTCTGAGTCCTTGTGGGATTTTTTTTTTTTAATTCAGACAGAAAGTCACAAAAATTATACTCATCCTCATCAGTTCACTCAGTCCCATGTAATTAATTTTTTTTTTCATCTTGATCTTTTGTTAGCACTTTTATGAGTTCATCAGTTTTTCATTAGAGTTCTGAAAATGCTTATTCATTCAGTTCAGCAGTACAGTCAGTTACCAGAAACCTATACTTGTCAGAGTCTTTTCCATGAATTTCTTGAAGATGAAACCCTTTTATAGGAACATATTTGCAAAATCATCAGAGTACACCCAGAACTGTCTGTAAATGACAAAAGACTTAAAAATGACCACGGTTAAAGATTTGATGAAAGTTCATAATAATGCAGTTGACAAGAAAATTAGTTATTTCTGAGATATACATTTTAAAGTAATAACTAGGATTATGACTTATAACATTATACCAGAACATATAAGATTTTTAGAAATTTCATGTAATGTCTGAAACATTTATATTAACATATTCCCATACATATTTCCATACAAATACAAATATAAGATTCTTAGAAATTTCATATAATGTCTGAAACCTTTATATTAACATATTTCCATACAAATAACCCAATGAAAGTTTAGTATTAGTTGTTTTGTTTGTTTTTTTATACTGCAGGTTCTTATTAGGCATCAATTTTATACACATCAATGTATACATGTCAATCCCAATCACCCAATTCAGCACACCACCATCCCCACCCCACCGCAGTTTTCCCCCCTTGGTGTCCATATGTCCATCCTCTACATCTGTGTCTCAACTTCTGCCCTGCAAACTGGCTCATCTGTACCATTTTTCTAGGTTCCACATACATGCATTAATATACGATATTTGTTTTTCTCTTTCTGACTTACTTCACTCTGTATGACAGTCTCTAGATCCATCTACGTCTCAACAAATGATTCAATTTCGTTCCTTTTTATGGCTGAGTAATATTCCATTGTATATATGTACCACAATTTCTTTATCCAATCGTCTGTTGATGGGCATTTAGGTTGCTTCCATGACCTGGCTATTGTAAACAGTGCTGCAATGAACATTCGGGTGCACGTGTCTTTTTGAATTACGGTTTTCTCTGGGTATATGCCCAGTAGTGGGATTGCTGGGTCATATGGTAATTCTATTTTTAGTTTTTTAAGGAACCTCCATATTGTTCTCCATAGTGGCTGTATCAATTTACATTCCCACCAACAGTGCAAGAGGTTTCCCTTTTCTCCACACCCTCTCCAGCATTTGTTGTTTGTAGATTTTCTGATGATGCCCATTCTAACAGGAGTGAGGTGATACCTCATTGTAGTTTTGATTTGCATTTCTCTAATAATTAGTGATGTTGAGCATCTTTTCATGTGCTTCGTGGCTGTCTGTATGTCTTCTTTGGAGAAATGTCTATTTAGGTCTTCTGCCCATTTTTGGATTGGGGTGTTTGTTTCTTTAATATTGAGCTGAATGAGCTGTTTATATATTTTGGAGATTAATCCTTTGTCCATTGATTCGTTTGCAAATATTTTCTCCCATTCTGAGGGTTGTCTTTTCGTCTTGTTTATGGTTTCCTTTGCTGTGCAAAAGCTTTGAAGTTTCATTAGGTCCCACTTGTTTATTTTTGTTTTTATTTCCATTACTCTAGGAGGTGGATCAAAAAAGATCTTGCTGTGATTTATGTCAAAGAGTGTTCTTCCTATGTTTTCCTCTAAGAGTTTTATAGTGTCCAGTCTTATATTTAGGTCTCTAATCCATTTTGAGTTTATTTTTGTGTATGGTGTTAGGGAGTATTCTAATTTCATCCTTTTACATGTAGCTGTCCAGTTTTCCCAGCACCACTTATTGAAGAGACTGTCTTTTCTCCATTGTATATCTTTGCCTCCTTTGTCATAGATTAGTTGACCATAGGTGCGTGGGTTAATCTCTGGGCTTTCTATCTTGTTCCATTGATCTATGTTTCTGTTTTTGTGCCAGTACCATATTGTCTTGATTACTGTAGCTTTGTAGTAGAGTCTGAAGTCAGGGAGTCTGATTCCTCCAGCTCCATTTTTTTCCCTCAAGACTGCTTTGGCTATTCGGGGTCTTTTGTGCCTCCATACAAATTTTAAGATGATTTGTTCTAGCTCCATAAAAAATGCCATTGGTAATTTGATAGGGATTGCATTGAATCTGTAGATTGCTTTGGGTAGTATACTCATTTTCACAATGTTGATTCTTCCAATCCAAGAACATGGTATATCTCTCCATCTATTTGAATCATATTTAATTTCTTTCATCAGAGTCTTATAGTTTTCTGCATACAGGTCTTTTGTCTCCCTAGGTAGGTTTATTCCTAGGTATTTTATTCCTTTTGTTGCAATGGTAAATGGGAGTGTTTCCATAATTTCCCTTTCTGATTTTTCATCATTAGTGTATAGGAATGCAAGAGATTTCTGTGCATTAATTTTGTATCCTGCAACTTTACCATATTCATTAATTAGCTCTAGCAGTTTTCTGGTGGCAGTTTTAGGATTCTCTATGTATAGTATCATGTCATCTGCAAACAGTGACAGTTTTACTTCTTCTTTTCCAATTTGTATTCCTTTTATTTCTTTTTCTTCTCTGATTGCCGTGGCTAGGACTTCCAGAACTATGTTGAATACTAGAGGTGAGAGTGGACATCCTTGTCTCGTTCCTGATCTTAGAGGAAATGCTTTCAGTTTTTCACCATTGAGAATGATGTTTGCTGTGGGTTTGTCATATATGGCCTTTATTATGTTGAGGTAGGTTCCCTCTATGCCCACTTTCTGGAGAGTTTTTATCAGAAATGGGTGTTGAATTTTGTCAAAAGCTTTTTCTGCATCTATTGAGATGATCATATGGTTTTTATTCTTCAATTTGTTAATATGGTGTATCACACTGATTGATTTGCGTATATTGAAGAATCCTTGCATCCCTAGGATAAATCCCACTTGATCGTGGTGTATGATCCTTTTAATGTGTTGTTGGATTCTGTTTGCTAGTATTTTGTTGAGGAGTTTTGCATCTATATTCATCAGTGATATTGGTCTGTAATTTTCTTTTTTTGTAGTGTCTTTGTCTGGTTTTGGTATCAGGGTGATGGTGGTCTCATAGAATGAGTTTGGGAGTGTTCCTTCCTCTGCAATTTTTTGGAAGAGTTTGTGAAGGATGGGTGTTAGCTCTTCTCTAAATGTTTGATAGAATTCACCTGTGAAGCCATCTGGTCCTGGACTTTTGTTTGTTGGAAGATTTTTAATCACAGTTTCATTACTTGTGATTGGTCTGTTCATATTTTCTGTTTCTTCCTGGTTCAGTCTTGGAAGGTTATACCTTTCTAAAAATTTGTCCATTTCTTCCAGGTTGTCCATTTTATTGGCATAAAGTTGCTTGTAGTAGTCTCTTAGGATGCTTTGTATTTCTGCGGTGTCTGTTGTAACTTCTCCTTTTTCATTTCTGATTTTATTGATTTGAGTCCTCTCCCTCTTTTTCTTGGTGAGTCTGGCTAATGGCTTATCAATTTTGTTTATCTTCTCAAAGAACCAACTTTTAGTTTTATTGATCTTTGCTATTGTTTTCTTTCTTTCTATTTCATTTATTTCAGCTCTGATCTTTATGATTTCTTTCCTGCTAACTTTGGGTTTTGTTTGTTCTTCTTTCTCTAGTTTCTTTAGGTGTAAGGTTAGATTGTTTACTTGAGATTTTTCTTGTTTCTTTAGGTAGGCTTGTATAGCTATAAACTTCCCTCTTAGAACTGCTTTTGCTGCATCCCATAGGTTTTGGGTCGTCGTGTTTTCATTGTCATTTGTCTCTAGGTATTTTTTTATTTCCTCTTTGATTTCTTCAGTGATCTCTCGGTTATTTAGTAACGTATTGTTTAGCCTCCATGTGTTTGTCTTTTTTACGTTTTTTCCCCTGTAATTCATTTCTAATCTCATAGCGTTGTGGTCAGAAAAGATGCTTGATATGATTTCAATTTTCTTAAATTTACTGAGGCTTGATTTGTGACCCAAGATGTGATCTATCCTGGAGAATGTTCCGTGCGCACTTGAGAAGAACGTGTAATCTGCTGTTTTTGGATGGAATGTCCTATATATATCAATTAAATCTATCTGGTCTATTGTGTCATTTAAAGCTTCTGTTTCCTTATTTATTTTCATTTTGGATGATCTGTCCATTGGTGTAAGTGAGGTGTTAAAGTTCCCCACTATTATTGTGTTACTGTCGATTTCCTCTTTTATAGCTGTTAACAGTTGCCTTATGTATTGAGGTGCTCCTATGTTGGGTGCATATATATTTATAATTGTTATATCTTCTTCTTGGATTGATCCCTGGATCATTATGTAGTGTCCTTCCTTGTCTCTTGTAACATTCTTTATTTTAAAGTCTATTTTATCTGATATGAGTATAGCTACCCCAGCTTTCTTTTGATTTCCATTTGCATGGAATATCTTTTTCCATCCCCTCACTTTCAGTCTGTATGTTTCCCTAGGTCTAAAGTGGGTCTCTTGTAGACAGCATATATATGGGTCTTGTTTTTGTATCCATTCAGCCAGTCTATGTCTTTTGGTTGGGGCATTTAATCCATTCACGTTTAAGGTAATTATCGATATGTATGTTCCTATGACCATTTTCTTAATTGTTTTGGGTTTGTTTTTCTAGGTCCTTTTCTTCTCTTGTGTTTCCCACTTAGAGAAGTTCCTTTAGCATTTGTTGTAGAGCTGGTTTGGTGGTGCTGAATTCTCTTAGCTTTTGCTTGTCTGTAAAGCTTTTGATTTCTCCATCAAATCTAAATGAGATCCTTGCCGGGTAGAGTAATCTTGGTTGTAGGTTCTTCCCTTTCATCACTTTAAGTATATCATGCCACTCCCTTCTGGCTTGCAGAGTTTCTGCTGAGAAATCAGCTGTTAACCTTATGGGAGTTCCCTTGTATGTTATTTGTCGTTTTTCCCTTGCTGCTTTCAATAATTTTTCTTTGTCTTTAATTTTTGCCACTTTGATTACTATGTGTCTCGGCGTGTTTCTCCTTGGGTTTATTCTGTATGGGACTCTCTGCGCTTCCTGGACTTGGGTGGCTATTTCCTTTCCCATGTTAGGGAAGTTTTTGACTATAATCTCTTCAAATATTTTCTCTGGTCCTTTCTCTCTCTCTTCTCCTTCTGGGACCCGTATAATGCGAATGTTGTTGCGTTTAATGTTGTCCCAGAGGTCTCTTAGGCTGTCTTCATTTCTTTTCATTCTTTTTTCTTTAGTCTGTTCCGCAGCAGTGAATTCCACTCTTCTGTCTTCCAGGTCACTTATCCGTTCTTCTGCCTCAGTTATTCTGCTATTGATTCCTTCTAGTGTAGTTTTCATTTCAGTTATTGTATTGGTCATCTCTGTTTGTTTGTTCTTTAATTCTTCTAGGTCTTTGTTAATCATTTCTTGCATCTTCTCAATCTTTGCCTCCATTCTTATTCCGAGGTCCTGGATCATCTTCACTATCATTATTCTGAATTCTTTTTCTGGAAGGTTGCCTATCTCCACTTCATTTAGTTATTTTTCTGGGTTTTTTTCTTGTTCCTTCATCTGGTACATAGCCCTCTGCCTTTTCATCTTGTCTATCTTTCTGTAACTGTGGTTTTTGGTCCACAGGCTGCAGGATTGTAGTTTTTCTTGTTTCTGCTGTCTGCCCTCTGGTGGTTGAGGCTATCTAAGAGCCTTGATGGGAGGCTCTGGTGGTAGGTAGAGCTGACTGTTGCTGTGGCGGTCAGAGCTCAGTAAAACCTTAATCCACTTGACTGTTGATGGGTGGGGCTGGGTTCCCTCCCTGTTGGTTGTTTTGCCTGAGGCAACCCAACACTGGAGCCTACCCGTGCTCTTTGGTGGGGTTAATGGCAGACTCTGGGAGGGCTCACGCCAAGGAGAACTTCCCAGAATCTCTGCTGCCAGTGTCCTTATCCCCACGGTGAAACAGAGCCACCACCCGCCTCTGCAGGAGACCCCCCAACACCAGCAGGTAGGTCTGGTTCAGTCTCCCCCAGGGCCACTGCTCCTTCTCCTGGGTCCCGATGCACACATTACTTTGTGTGTGCCCTCCAAGAGTGGGGTCTCTGTTTCCACCAGTCCTGTCAAAGTCCTGCAATCAATTCCCACTAGGCTTCAAAGTCTGATTCTCTAGGAATTCCTCCTCCCGTTGCCGGACCCCCAGGTTGGAAAGCCTGACGTGTGGCTCAGAACCTTCACTCCAATGGGTGGACTTCTGTGGTATAAGTGTTCACCAGTCTGTGAGTCACCCACCCAGCAGTTATGGGATTTG
Organism: Balaenoptera musculus; assembly: GCF_009873245.2. NCBI lineage: Eukaryota > Metazoa > Chordata > Mammalia > Artiodactyla > Balaenopteridae > Balaenoptera > Balaenoptera musculus. The sequence goes on along the minus strand of NC_045802.1, from coordinate 34,412,138 downwards.
ATTTTACTCTGATTGCACCCCTCCTACCGTCTCACTGTGGCTTCTCCTCTGTCCTTGGACGTGGGGTATCCTCCTTGGTGAAGTCCAGGGTTTTCCTGTCAATGATTGTCCAGCAGCCAGTTGTGATTCTGCTGTACATTTTTAAAATATACTTTTCCTTAATATACTAGAGGAAAAATTTAGGAAATAAAGTGCCACAGTTTATAAAATTAAGGTTATTTTCCTATATTAAAATAAGTTGCAGGGGGCTTCCCTGGTGGTGCAGTGATTAAGAATCCACCTGCCAATGCAGGGGACACGGGTTTGAGCTCTGATCCCAGAAGATCCCACATGTTTCAGAGCAACTAAGCCTGTGCACCACAATTAGTGACCCTGCACTCTAGAGCCCATGAGCCACAACTACTGAGCCTGGGTGCCACAACTGCTGACGCCTGTGTGCCTAGATCCTGTACTCCACAAAAAGAGAAGCCACCACAATGAGAAGCCCGTGCACTGCGATGAAGAGCAACCTCCGCTCCTCGCAACTAGAGAAAGCCTGTGCACAGCAACGAAGACCCAATGCAGCCAAAAATAATAAATAAAATAAATAATTTTTTTTTAAAAGTTGCAAATCAAAAGTATAATTCCAGTTCAACATGCCAACTTTATGGCTGAGTTTCTAAAATTTTCTTAAAATAAGTACAAAAAGTAAATAAGTAAATAGTTGTTATGAGTTTGCTAAAAGGAAGAAACATCGCAAGTTGGCTAAATGTGACATAATTACTGGCAATTTTGCTACTCCAGTATTCAAATAAAATAAAATTCTAAGTTCTGGGAAATAAAGTTTTGTCTGGTTTTAGATTAAAAGCTTAGAAATGCATGAGCAAAAAAAAAAAAAAAAAAAATTCAGGAATCTTTCCAAGGAAACTATTAACTTGTTTATTAGACTAATATAACCTGAAATAATTGCTAGGGGAAAATGGTGTGCTGGACTGATAGACAGGCAGAGCAAAAGGCTGGGCTTCCACTTAAATTACACTCGTGGTCAGACTCAAATCCAAGTGGTGAGACTAGCAGGAAATATTAAAATCATCTACATTCTACTACAAATCTGTGTTCAACCTATGTCTCTTTGTAACATCCTACGTAAATAAGTTTGAATATCTTAAAGACCGAAGAGAGATATGGAAAGAATCTTGTGAAGGGATAAGAGGAAAGTCATGAAATGGGAGGACAACCTGACACTTTCTGGAGGACCCTAATCCATCACACCAAAGTTCAGCGTCAAAAAGATATCAAATTAATCCTTTGTATCCCCTTTTCTTTTTCTCCTTTTTTTCCTATTGCCTTTCTCATCTTCTTGTCCTCTCCATGTCAGCATTAATGTTATTGTCAGCAAAGGGGGTTTTCAAAGAGTGCTAAAGCTTTAGTAGTAAATTATAATCAGGTAAATTGAACTTTTTGTTGAATTAACAGCAACAACATCATCATATCATATCATAGTACCTTTATCTTCATCACAGTACTTTACAACATGCAATAATTTAATATTTTTGTAGTGTTTATAGACTCTTCTACCTGTACATTATCTGAGTATCAGAGTAGTATTGCACTGAATGACATAAATAAATAGCTATGTGTGTTTATAAGTGTGTTGTATTAGAAATATCCATACTCAACATGAGGAACAGAAGTTTTTAAATCCTCCATGTGATAACTAATATTTGGTATAAAGAGATAGCTATAACCCAAAGATAAATATCTTGGCATTTTTACATAATAGCTTTCCTTAGTATCTCACTAATTGTTTTAGAGTGTATCTGCTGTTTCCTTATCCGTAGTATCCCTGGAATGTTATAGGAATCCAATTTCAGTTATCTCATGCATGAATTATAGGCAACTTGGAATCAGCAAGGCACAACGTTGGACTTAAATAAAGGAAAGTGAGAGAATGTAAGAGATCGTGAGATGGCTAGACGTTGAGGCTGAATTGTAACGGAGTATACCACTAAATATTTAAAAGAATGAAGTAGATGGAAAAGAGAGAGAATCATCTAAATATCCTTCTGTATATTTCATATGATATATGGGGAGTAGGCTCAACTGAGAGAAAACTGGAATAGCTATTATGATTGTTGTCTCTATAAAACATTTTGAAAGTTTGCCATCTAGAGTCAGACTTGATACAAGTCCTCACCTGTTTTACTCTCACAGAAATCTTGATACTTCTCCCATTTGTTGTTTCCTCATCTCAGTAAATGGTATCATCATCCATCAAATTTTAAAAAAAGAAAAGTCACCATTGATTTCTGCCTTTACATCAACCCTCAGAGATAATCCATTACCAAAGTCTGTCAGTTCTACTTTATTTTTTAATTCATTTTTATGGGACTATAGTTGATTTACAATGTTATGTTAGTTTCTGCTGTACAGCAAAGTGAATCAGTTAAAGTTATACCTATATCCACTCTTTTTTAGATTACTTTCCCATATAGGTATTGATTAGAGTATTGAGTAGAGTTCCCAATGCTATACAGTGTGTTCTTTTTAATTATCTATTTTACATATAGTAGTGTGTATATGTCAATCCCGATCTCCCAATTTATGCCCCCCCCCTTCCCCCTTGGTAACCATAAGTTTGTTTTCTATGTCTGTGACTTTATTTCAGTTTTGTAAATAAGTTCATTTGTACTATTTTTTTAGATTCCACATATAAGTGATATCATATGATATTTATCTTTCTCTGTCTGACTCTACTATAAAATATATCTCAAATCTATTTTCTTTTCTTCCTATCCATTACCACCACCCCAGTCCAGGCTCTCCTAGGAGTTCAATATTAGCAGATAACCAGTCTTATGTACTCTACTCTTGCCCACAATGAAATCATTCTTGTCACAGTAGGATAATTTACTTTTAAAAAAGTAAATCAGCACTCATCAGTCCCCTGACTGAAATTCTTCAGTGACCTTCTGCAGCCTGAATAAAAACATTTTCCAAACTACAGCTTTCAGTGTCCTGAATGATTTATTTCTACTTATTTCTCCCATTTCTTCTGTTACCTCAGTCTAAGACCACCTATTTCATTACTTATTTCTGTCCTCTTACTTGAATGTAGGTTTCAAGTTCATAGTAATTGAAACATGTTATGTAATTATATATACATATATACATAATTTATATATATCTTATACATATTATTGATATATGATAAATGAGCAAATGATTCCATGCAAGTCAGTTCTCTGCCTTCTCTACAGTTCCTTATGACACTAAGGGACCAGCCACAGTGACTCCAAAGGAAGTGCCCTAAAACCACTTTTCAGTGACAACCACTTGTTCAGCTGGGACTCCAACCCAAAACTCTCCAAGCAAGACTGGACTGTGCTCTGCACTCATTCCACTCTTGTACTTAAGAGTTTTATTATCATAATTGGCCTGGAATATGGCAGAGACTATGTATCATTCTCTTATTTTAAGAGATGAGGCAACAAATCTAAAAAGTATATTAGCATAAAGTGACACACTTTTGAAATATGGAGCTAATACATTGTTGAAAGTATACCTATTCATTCATTCCATTGTCATTTATTATCTTATCAGGCTGTTTCAGGTTTTGTGGGGCCTGAGGTATACAAAATTGGAGGTGAGGGATTCCTTTAATAAATACAAAAATTACTTTTTCAAGTTCCACTAAAGAGTGTGACTGTAAGAACACATGTCTAGGGTTTCTTCCTACTGTTTATGCAAATGAGGGGCCTGAAGTTTAAGTGTAATATGCTTGATGGCAAATGGTGATCAGAGAGCCAACAAAACATTGTACCAGTCACTGGAATCAGTCGTGAAAGATGTCCCAGCTCTGAAGGAGGTGGTCAAAGGTGCAGAATTATAATAAATATCAAAATCGCTGGGGTCAAGTTAAGCCCAGAGTGTTTGGAAAGCACTAGGAAAGTGGAGGACAGCTTGGGGAAGGCATTATGGAAGAAGTAACACTGTGACTGAGTGTTTTAGGTAAGACTTGTCCTGGCCAGGAAAATGGTACTGGGAGCAGAGGGGAGAGGATGGTGTTAATGAAAATAAGATACAGCAGTACATCAGACAGGGGCGATAGACTTTGCAGAAGTATCAAGATATAGAAGAGGTTGGTAGACATGTGAACTGTAAGTGCTTGGGTATCTGAGGAAGAAACATCAAGCAGTGATGAAATGATAGCAGAGAGCAGACATTGGTACAAAAGAAACTTTCATGTCACACTAAGGAGTCTGTTTTCTCCTGAAAGCCATTGAAGATGTTTAAACAGGGAAATGATGTGAGAAATACAAATCTTAATAAGATTATTCCTTTGGTAATGTAGAAAATTGGTTGAAGCAGGGCAAGATTGAAAGCAAGGGGAATAGATGAAATGCTATTGTTGTAACCAATGAAGAGGAAAATGATAAAGACCTTGAAATAAGGGGTTGAGAGGATACCTACTTCCAGTTCATGTTTTTCATTCAAAGATGAATCATTTAAAGAATACAAAATGTAGTGGGAATTTTATCCTCATTAATAACAGGAACATTGGTAAATTGAGTATCCTGGCTAGTTGTCTCTGATCTGCTCCTATACTGTGCCAGCCTTGACAGTTAATTAAACCTCAGTTTTCTAGTCTGAGAGACGGTAGAACTGACCTAGATAATCTTTGAAGTTGCTTTGCAATTCTAAAATTCTATGGACTACACAGTTTTCCCCATTTCTATTATAGAGCTGTTATTTATTGCTCTTTTCTCTAAGTTAGGAAAAGAAAATGAGCTCATTAACTTGGAATTAATCCTCCAGTTCTGCTGCCTTATATCTAGAATGCCAGGCATTGAGGTGGACTTTTTACAAATAGTAATTAAAACTCAGTTATCTTTATTGGAAAAGGTTATTCAAAAGAAGAGTATAATTTAAATATAAATTCTAATTTAAAGAGTTAGTTGTGTTTTCTCCTATGCCATAACAGTAGAAACTGTCTCTCTCTCTTTCAACATATCATATATTATTTACCTTAAAACAGCATAAATTAATACTTATGTACAGCTAAGTTCCTCAACATCCCATGCTTTTAGTTATAAATTCAGTTTAGGCTGCTTTAAATAATTCTACTAATTAATTCCAACTACAGTTTTGCTGAGGTGCTCCCATTGTGCACTTGAATCAGAAACCTGGTATCAAGTAAGTGCTTATGCATTATTTACTAAGTGGACACAGGTAAGTAAGCCATTCAAGCCCTCTAACCCACATATACTCAAAATAATGCATTTTATTTTACATATAAGGTGGAAACATATGGAATGAAATTGCATATGGTTGAATGCATTTGACTCCAATGCAGCAATTTCATATGGTTCATCTAATATGTGAGAGATATTTCATATGGTTTATACTAATATATGAGTTATTAAAAATAATTTCTATTTTCAAGAACTTTAATTAATTATAGACATTTTATGGAACATTAAGATATAAAGTACAGGATATAAAACCCAAAGCAAAGCAAGCTTCATTGAGAAAAGTTCACATTTTCAAATATACTAGAAGCAAAATCTAAATGGAAAACTGAAATTCTGGACTTGGTGTCCCCTCAACTGAAGGATCACAAGAACTAGAAGCTCTGTATTGAGTTTTTCCAAATTATCTATGGAAGGAAAGGGAAAAGCACACATGTTAAGGCTTCTACAGAGGTGACCTGGAACTCCAACTGCAAAGTATATGCCTTTGAAACAGCCATACTAGAAATATATACTTCACAGGTGGCAGCAATGTCAGATGGAGGAGGAGCCTAGTACATTTAGGAAAATAAACTAAAAATTGTTTTGAGGGACTCTTGTTAAAGTGCATTAGCAAGATTGGAGGATTCGAATTGACATGGTATGGTTGTAAGCCTGTTTTATTCTAGTAAGATATTGGGGAAAGTAAAATAAGATAAGAACTTAGGAGCAGAGCATATCCTTTTTCATATTTTCTCTTTGGATTAATGTCCTTGGAAAAGACTATTTCAAAAATATGAACACTCAGTGTTTGGGTTTTCAGTGCTAATTTAGGGTGATTGTACCCCCCCAAAAAAAATCTGTCCCATGGCACATCTGGTAAAAATTAATTATGACAAAGTAAACCCTGTTACAGACTAGTGTCAGCCAAAGGGAAACTTTAAAAAATATAGAGAGAAATAAATTGTTCAATAATATTATTATATTAGAACAGAACAAAGTTAGGTAGCAACTCATGTTACTTTGAGTTGACCTGGAGGAGAGATTTGGAACACCTGAATAAATTTTGTATCCTCTGAGTAATATATAAAGCCACAAGTAATTTCTGGCAATCAATCAAAAAAACAAAAGACAGACAATTCGGTAGAAAATGAATAAAAATGACAACAAAACAATAACTGTTTAACCTCACTAGTAATTAAGAAATGTCAACTAAAACAACATACTACTTTACATTCATCTGATTGAAAAATTAGGAATTCAGGTAACATGAAGAGCTGGTAAGGATATAGGAAAACTGGACCCTTCATGAGCTGAGAATGGGAGAATACACTATTGTAGTCACTGAAGAGAGAAATCTGAAAGTATTTAGTGAAATTCAGTATGTGTATACAGTGTGACATATGATCAATTCCAGTTATGGATATAAATGCACAGATACAACACAAAACATATTCAGGGACTGTCCAAGAAAGGGTTAGTAAGGGAAAAGCAGCCTCAATGTCCATCCTTGTCAAATGGAGATAAAAATCATGGAGGTTTAAACTACTGTGCAGCAGTCAGAAGGACTGAATGAGATATTTCTAGAGCAGTGTGGACAGAGCTCCATAATTAGTCTAAAAAACAGCAAGAAAGAGAATGAGATTTATAATGTAATGCTATTACTTATTTTTAATTTTTTGTTAAAACATAGTACACATATAATAGTTTCAGGTGTGCAACATAGTGATTCAACATTTATGTACATTACAAATTGATAACCACATAAATCTAATAACCATCTGTCACCATACAAAGTTATTGAAATATTATTGACTATACCCCAAATGCTGTACCTTACATCCCTGTGATTTACTTATGGCAGGAAGTTTGCACCTCTTAATTCTTTATACCTATTTTATGCAACTCCTGACCCTCATCCCCTCTAGTGACCACCACTTTGTTCTCTATATTTATGAGTCTGCTTCTGCTTTGTTTTGTTTACTATTTCTCTTGATTTTAGATTCCACATATAAGTGAAATCATATGGTATTTCTCTTTCTCTGATTTATTTCACTTAGCATAATACCCTCTAGGTGTACTCATGTTGACACAAATGGCAAGATTTCATTCTGTTTTATAGCTGACTAATATTTCCATATATATATATATATATATATATTATATATATATATATATATATCTTCTGTATCTATTCATCTAACTTGGGCTGTTTAATATCACTTTCTGTCTGTGTGTGTCCTTAGATCTGAAGAGAGTCTCTTGCAGGTAACACGTATATGGGTATTTCTTTTTTATCCATTCAGGCACTCTGTGTCTTTTGATTGAAGCATTTAGTCCATATACATTTAAAGTAATCATAGGTATGCACTTATTGCTATTTTTTTCATTGTTTTCTGGTTGTTTTTGTAGTTCTCTTTTCCTTTCTTCTTCTCTTGTTCTCTTCCGTTGTGATTTGGTAATATTCTTTAGTGTTATGTTTGTATTCCTTTCTCTTTATTGTTTGTGTATCTATTATAGGTTTTTGGTTCTGGTTACCATGAGGTTCATATATAACAAACTATGTATATAGCAGTCTATTTTAAGTTGATACTCATTTAAGTCTGAGTGCATTCTAAAAGCACTACATTTTTACTCTGCCCTCTCCATTTTTATGTTATATTTTATATTCATTTATTTTGTGTATCCCTTAAAAAATTATTTTGGATATAGATGATTTTGCTACATTACTGTATTTGCCTTTATACTAGCTTTATAGCTGACTGATCCACTACCTATACTATATGTTTTCCTTTACCAATGAGATTTTTTTCTTTTATAATTTTCTTATTTCTAGTTATGGTCTTTCTTTTCCATTTTTTCTGTTTTTAAAAATTTTTTTATTGGAGTATAGTTGATATACAATATTGTGTCAGTTTCAGGTGTACAGCAAAGTGAATCAGTTACACATATACATATATCCACTCTTTTTTAGATTCTTGTTCCATATAGTCCATTACAGAGAATTAAGTGGAGTTCCCTGTGCTATATGGTAGGTCCTTATTATCTATTATATATATGGTACAGTGGATATGTCAATCTCAATCTCCCAATTTATCCCTCCCCCCACTTTACACCCTGGTAACAATAAGTTTGTTTTCTACATCTGTGACTTTATTTCTGTTTTGTAGATAGGTTCATTTGTACATTCTATGTATAAGCAATATCAGATGACATCTGTCTTTCTCTGTCTGACTTACTTCACACAGTATGACTATATCTAGGTCCATCAATGTTGCTGCAAATGGCCTTATTTCATTATTTTTTATGGCTGATTCATATGACATTGTAAATATGTGCCACATATTATTTATCCATTCCTCTGTTGATGAACATTTAAGTTGTTTCTATGTCCTGTCCTGGATATTGCAAATAGTGCTGCAATGAACATTGGGGTACATGTATCTTTTTGAATTATGGTTTTCTCCAGGTATATGCCCAGGAGTGGGATTGCTGAATCATATGGCAGCTCTATTTTTAGTTTTTTAAGGAACCTCCATACTGTTTTCCATAGTGGCTGTACCAATTTACATTCCCACAGTGTAGAATGGTTCCCATTTCTCCACACCCTCTCCAGCATTTACAGTTTGTAGATTTTTGTGATGATGGTCATTCTGACCGGCATAAGGTGATAACTCATTGTAGTTTTGATTTGCATTTTTCTAATAAATAGTGATGTTGAGCATCTTTGCATATGTTTTTTAGTCATCTGTATGTCTTCTTTGGGGAAATGTCTATTTAGATCTTCTGCTCATTTTTTGACTGGGCTGTTCATTTTTTTGAAACTGAGCTGCATGAACCGTTTATATATTTTGGAGATTAATTCCTTGTTGGTTGCTTCATTTGCAAATATTTTCTCCCATTCTGAGGGTTGTCTTTTCATTTTGTTTATGGTTCCCTTTGCTATGCAAAAGCTCTTAAGTTTCATTAGGTCCCATCTGTTTATTTTTGTTTTTATTTTATTACTTTAAGAGGTGGATCAAAAAATATCTTGCTGCGATTTATATCAAAGAGTGTTCTGCCTATGTTTTCCTCTAAGAATTTTATTGTATCCAGTGTTACATTTAGGTCTTTAATTCATTTTGAGTTTATTTTTGTGTATGGTGTTAGGGTGTGTTCTAGTTTCATTCTTTTACATATAGCTGTCCAGTTTTACCAGCACCACACATTGAAGAGACAGTTTTTTCTCCACTGTATTTTCTTGCCTCCTTTGTCATAGGTTAAGTGACCATAGGTGCCTGGGTTTATCTCTGAAATTTGTATCCTGTTCCATTGAACTATATTTCTGTTTTTGTGCCAGTACTATACTGTCTTGATTACTGTAGCTTTGTAGTATAATCTGAAGTCAGGGAGCCTGATTCCTCCAGCTCAGTTTTTCTTTCTTAAGATTTCTTTGGCTATTTGAGATCTTTTGTGTTTCCATACAAATTGTAAAATATTTTGTTCTAATTCTCTGAAAAATGCCATTGGTAATTTGATAGGGATTGCAACAAATCTGTAGATTGCTTTGGATAGTATAATCATTTTCACAATATCGTTTCTTCCAATCCAACAACATGGTATGTCTCTCCATCTGTTTGTGTCATCTTTGATTTCTTTCATCGGTATCTTATAGTTTTCTAAGTACAGGATTTTTTCCTCTTTAGGTAGATTTATTCATAGGTATTTTATTATTTATTATGTGATGGTAAATGGGATTGTTTCCTTGATTTTGAACTTTTGTTGTTAGTGTATAGGAATGCAAGAGATTTCTGTTCATTAATTTTGTATCCTGCAAATTTACCAAATTCATTGATTAGCTCTAGTAGTTTTCTAGTAGCCTCTTCAGGATTTTGTATGTATAGTATTAAGTCATCTACAGTGACAGTTTTACTTCTTCTTTTCCAGTTTGGATTCTTTTTATTTCTTTTTCTTCTCTGATTTCTGTGGCTAGGACTTTCAAAACTTTGTTGAATAATAGTAACAAGAGTGGACATCCTTGTCTTGGTCCTAAACTTAGAGGAAATGCTTTCAGTTTTTCACCATTGAGAATGATGTTTGCTGTAAGTTTGTCACATATGGTCTTTATCATGTTGAGGTAGGTTCCCTCTATGCCCACTTTCTGGAGTGTTTTTATCATAAATGGGTGTCGAATTTTGTCAAAACCTTTTTCCGTATCCACTGAGATGATCATATGGTTCTTATTCCTCAATTTGTTCATGTGGTATCTCAAACTGATTGATTTGTGGATATTGAAAAATCCTTGCATCCCTGGGATAAATCCCACTTGATCATGGTGTACGATCTTTTTAATGTGTTGTTGGATTCAGTTTGCTAGTATTCTGTTGAGGATATTTGCATCTATGTTCATCAGTGTTATTGGCCTGTAATTTTCTTTTTTTGTGATATCTTTGTCGGTTTTGGGATAAGAGTGATGGTGGCCACACAGAATGAGCTTGGGAATATTCCTTCCTCTGCAATTTTTTTGGAATGTTTTGAGAAAAAATTGTGTGAATTCTTCTCTAAATGTGTCATAGAATTCACCTGTGAAGTTCTATGGTCCTGGACTTTTATTTGTTGAAAGATTTTAATCACAGTTTCAATTTCAGTACTTGTGATTGCTCTGTTCATATTTTCTATTTCTTCCTGGTTCAGTCTTGGAATGTTGTGCCTTTCAAAGAACTTGTCCATTTCTTCTAGGTTATCCATTTTATTGGTGTATAGGTGCCTGTAGTAGTCTCTTATGATCCTTTGTATTTCTGTGTTGACAGTTGTAACTTCTCCTTTTTCATTTCTAATTTTATTGATTTGAGTCCTCTCCCTTTTTTCTTGATGAGTCTGGCTAAAAGTTCATCAATTTTGTTTATCTTTTTAAAAAAGCAGCTTTTAGTCGAATTGATATTTTCTATTATGTTCTTTGTTTCTAGTCCATTTGTTTCTTCTCTGTTCTTTATGATTTCTTTCCTTCTACTAATTTTGGGTTCTGGTTGTTCTTCTTTCTCTAGTTGCTTTAGTTGTAAAGTTAGGTTGTTTATTTGAGATTCTTCTTATTTCTTGAGGTAAGATTTTATTCCTATACACTTCCCTCTTAGAACTGCTTTTGATGTGTCCCATAGGTTTTGGATCGTGGTGTTTTCATTGTCATTTGTCTCTGGGTACTTTTTGATTTCCTCTTTGATTTCTTCAGTGATCCACTGGTTATTTAATAACATAGTGTTTAGCTTTCATGTGTTTGTGTTTTTTACAGTTTTCTTTCCTGAAATTGATTTCTAATCTCATAGCTTTGTAATCAGAAAAGATGCTTGATATGATTTCCATTTTGTTATATTTACTGAGGCTTGATGTTTGGCCCCAGATGTAATCTACCCTGGAGAATGTTCCAGGTGCCCTTGAGAAAAAAGCATATTCTGCTGCTTTCACATGGAATGTATATAGTTATCAATAAAGTCTTTCTGTTCTAATGTGTCATTTAAGGCTTGTGTTTCCTTATTAATTTTTGTCTGTATAATCTGTCCATTGGTGAAAGTGGGGTGTTAAAGTCCCTCACTATTACTGTGTTACTGTCAATTTCCCCTTTTATGGCTGTTAGCATTTGCCATCTGTACTGAGGTGCTCCTATGTTGGATGCATATATATTTACAATAATTATAACTTCTTCGCGGATTAATTCCTTGATCATTATGTAGTGTCATTCCTTTTTTATATAACAGTCTTTATTTTAAAGTGTATTTTGTTTGATATGAGTATTGCTACTCCAGCTTTCTTTTGATTTCCAATTGCATGGAATACCTTTTTTGATCCACTCACTTTTTTTTTTTTTAACATCTTTATTGGAGTATAATTGCTTTACAATGGAGTGGTAGTTTCTGCTTTACAACAAAGTGAATCAGTTATACATTTACATATGTTCCCATATCCCTTCCCTCTTGCGTCTCTCTCCCTCCCACCCTCCCTATCCCACCCATCTAGGTGGTCACAAACAAACGAGCTGATCTCCCTGTGCTATGCGGCTGCTTCCCACTAGCTATCTATTTTATGTTTGGTAGTGTATACATGTCCATGCCACTCTCTCACTTTGTCACAGCTTACCCTTCCCTCTCCCCACATCCTCAAGTCCATTCTCTAGTAGGTCTGTGTCTTTATTCCCGTCTTACCCCTAGGTTCTTCAAGACTTTTTATTTTTTCTTTTCTTAGATTCCGTATATATGTGTTAGCATACCGTAGTTGTTTTTCTCTTTCTGACTTACTTCACTCTGTATGACAGACTCTAACTCCATCCACCTCACTACAAAAAACTCAGTTCCGTTTCTCTTTATGGCTGAGTAATATTCCATTGTATATATGTGCCACATCTTCTTTATCCATACATCTGTAGATGGACACTTATGTTGCTTCCATGTCCTGGCTATTGTAAATAGAGCTGCAATGAATATTTTGGTACATGACTCTTTTTGAATTATGGTTTTCTCAGGGTATATGCCCAGTAGTGGGATTGCTGGGTCGTATGGTAATTCTATTTTTAGTTTTTTAAGGAACCTCCATACTGTTCTCCATAGTGGCTGTATCAATTTGCATTCCCACCAACAGTGCAAGAGTCTTCCCTCTTCTCCACACCCTCTCCAGCATTTATTGTTTCTAGATTTTTTGATGATAGCAATTCTGACCGGTGTGAGATGATATCTCATTGTAGTTTTGATTTGCATTTCTCTAATGATTAATGATGTTGAGCATTCTTTCATGTGTTTGTTGGCAATCTATATATCTTCTTTGGAGAAATGTCTATTTAGGTCTGCTGTCCATTTTTGGATTCGGTTGTTTGTTTTTTGTTATTGAGCTGCATGAGCTGCTTGTAAATTTTGGAGATTAATCCTTTGTCAGTTACCTCATTTGCAAATATTTTCTCCCATTCTGAGGATTGTCTTTTGGTCTTGCTTATGGTTTCCTTTGCTGTGCAAAAGCTTTTAAGTTTCATTAGGACCCATTTGTTTATTTTTGTTTTTATTTCCATTGCTCTAGAAGGTGGGTGAAAAAGGATCTTGCTGTGATTTATGTCATAGAATGTTCTGCCTATGTTTTCCTCTAAGAGTTTGATAGTGTCTGGCCTTACATTTAGGTCTTTAATCCATTTTGAGTTTATTTTTGTGTATGATGTTAGGGAGTGTTCTAATTTCAGACATTTACATGTACCTGTCCAGTTTTCCCAGCACCACTTATTGAAGAGGCTGTCTTTTCTCCACTGTATTTTCTTGCCTCCTTTATCAAAGATAAGATGTCCATATGTGCGTGGGCTTATCTCTGGGCTTTCCATCCTGTTCCATTGATCTATATTTCTGTTTTTTGCCAGTACCATACTGTCTTGATTACTGTAGTTTTGTAGTATAGTCTGAAGTCAGGGAGCCTGAATCTTCCAGCTCCATTTTTCGTTCTTGAGATTGCTTTGGGTATTCGGGGTCTTTTGTGTTTCCATACAAATTGTGAAAGTCCTTCTTCTAGTTGTGTGAAAAATGCCAGTGGTAGGTTGATAGTGATTGTGTTGAATCTGTAGATTGCTTTGGGTAATATCATCATTTTCACAATGTTGATTCTTCCAATCCAAGAATATGGTATATCTCTCCATCTGTTTGTATCATCTTTAATTTCTTTCATCAGTGTCTTATAATTTTCTGCATACAGGTCTTTTGTCTCCTTAGGTAGGTTTTTTCCTATATATTTTATTCTTTTGTTGCAATAGTAAATGAGAGTGTTTTCTTAATTTCACTTTCAGATTTTTCGTCATTAGTGTATAGAAATGCAAGAGATTTCTGTGCATTAATTTTGTATCCTGTTACTTTACCAAATTCATGGATTAGCTCTAGTAGTTTTCTGGTAGCATCTTTAGGATTCTCTATGTGTAGTATCATGTCATCTGCAAACAGTGACAGCTTTACTTCTTCTTTTCCAATTTGGATTCCTTTTATTGCTTTTTCTTCTCTGATTGCTGTGGCTAAAACTTCCAAACCTATGTTGAATAATAGTGCTGAGAGTGGGCAACCTTGTCTTGTTCCTGATCTTAGTGGAAATGGTTTCAGTTTTTCACCATTGAGGACGATGTTGACTGTGGGTTTGTCATATATGGCCTTTATTATGTTGAGGAAACTTCCCTCTATGCCTGCTTTCTGCAGGTTTTTTATCATAAATGGGTGTTGAATTTTGTCGAAAGCTTTCTCTGCATCTATTGAGATGATCATATGGTTTTTTCTCCTTCAGTTTGTTAATATGGTGTATCACATTGATTGATTTGCATATATTGAAGAATCCTTGCATTCCTGGAATAAACCCCACTTGATCATGGTGTATGATCCTTTTAATGTGCTGTTGGATTCTCTTTGCTAGTATTTTGTTGAGGATTTTTGCATCTATGTTCATCAGTGATATTGGGCTGTAGTTTTCTTTCTTTGTGACCTCTTTGTCTGTTTTTGGTATCAGGGTGATGGTGGCCTCTTAGAATGAGTTTGGGAGTGTTCCTCCCTCTGCTATATTTTGGAAGAGTTTGAGAAGGATAGGTGTTAGCTCTTCTCTAAATGTTTGATAGAATTTGCCTGTGAAGCCATCTGGTCCTGGGCTTTTGTTTGTTGGAAGATTTTTAATCACAGTTTCAATTTCAGTGCTTGTGATTGGTCTGTTCATATTTTCTATTTCTTCCTGGTTCAGTCTCAGCAGGTTGTGCATGTCTAAGAATTTGTCCATTTCTTCCAGGTTGTCCATTTTATTGGCATATAGTTGCTTGTAGTAAACTCTCATGATCCTTTGTATTTCTTCAGTGTCAATTGTTATTTCTCCTTTTTCATTTCTAATTCCATTGATTTGAGTCTTCTTCATTTTTTTGTTGATGAGTCTGGTTAATGGTTTATCATTTTTGTTTATCTTCTCAAAGAACCAGCTTTTAGTTTTATTGATCTTTGCTATCGTTTCCTTCATTTCTCTTTCACTTATTTCTGATCTGATCTTCATGATTTCTTTCCTTCTGCTAACTTTGGGGTCATTTTGTTCTTCTTTCTCTAGTTGCTTTAGGTGCAAGGTTAGGTTGTTTACTTAGGATGTTTCCTGTTTCTTAAGGTAGGATTGTATTGCTATAAACCTCTCTTAGAACTGCTTTTGCTGCATCCCATAGGTTTTGGGTCGTTGTGTTTTCATTGTCATTTGTTTCTAGGTATTTTTTTTGATTTCCTCTTTGATTTCTTCAGTGATCTCTTGGTTATTAAGTAGTGTATTGTGTAGCCTCCATGTGTTTGTATTTTTTACAGATCTTTTCCTGTAATTGATATCTAGTCTCATAGCGTTGTGTTTGGAAAAGATGCTTGATACGATTTCAATTTTCTTAAATTCACCAAGGCTTGACTTGTGACCCAAGATATGATCTATCCTGGAGAATGTTCCATGAGCACTTGAGAAAAATGTGTATTCTGTTGTTTTTGGTTGGAATGTCCTATAAATATCAATTAAGTCCATCTAGTTCAATGTATCATTTAAAGCCTGTGTTTCCTTATTTATTTTCATTTTGGATGATCTGTCCATTGGTGAGAGTGGATTAAAATCCCCTACTATGATTGTGTTACTGTCGATTTCCCCTTTTATGGCTGTTAGCATTTGCCTTATGTATTGAGGTGCTCCTATGTTGGGTGCATAAATATTTACAATTGCTATATCTTCTTCTTGGTTCGATCCCTTGATCATTATGTAGTGTCCTTCTTTGTCTCTTGTAATAGTCTTTATTTTAAAGTCTATTTTGTCTGATATGAGAATTGCTACTCCAGCTTTCTTTTGATCTCCATTTGCATGGAATACCTTTTTTGATCCCTTCACTTTTAGTTTGTATGTGCCCCTAGGTCTGGAGTGGGACTCTTGTAGACAGCATATATGCAGGTCTTGTTTTTGTATCCATTCAGCCAGCCTATGTCTTTTGGTTGGAGCATTTAATCCGTTTACATTTAAAGTAATTACCAGCATGTATGTTGATATTTTTATTGCTATTTTCTTAATTGTTTTAGGGTTTTTTGTAGATCTTTTTTCTTCCCTTTCTCTTTTGTTCTCTTCTCTTGTGGTTTGATGAGCATCTTTAGTGTTGTGTTTGGGTTACTTTTTCTTTTTTGTGTGTGTATCTATTGTAGATTTTTTTGTTTGTATTTCCCATTTCCCTTTCTTAGAGAAGTTCCTTTAGCATTTGTTGTAAAGCTGGTTTGGTACTGCTGAATTCTCTTTGTTTTTGCTTGTTGTAAAGCTTTTGATTTCTCTGTTCAATCTGAATGAGTGCCTTGCTGGGTAGAGTAATCTTGGTTGTAGGTTTTTTCCCTTTCATCACTTTAAATATATCATGCCACTCCCTTCTGGCCTGCAGAGTTTCTGCTGAAAATTGAGCTGATAACCTTATGGGGATTCCCTATCATGTTATTTGTTCTTTTCTCTTGTTGCTTAAAACAAATTTTTTGCATTTAATTCTTGCTAATTTGATTAATATCTGTCTCAGCATGTTTCTCCTTGGGTTTATCCTGTATGGGACTCTCTGCACTTCCTGGACTTGGGTTTCTATTTCCTTTCCCATGTTTGGAAATTTTTTTTACTATAATTTCTTCAAACATTTTCTCAGGCTCTTTCTCTTTTTCTTCTCCTTCTGGTACCCCTATAATTCAAATGTTGAGGTGTTTCATGTTGTCCCAGAGATGTCTGAGGCCGTCCTTATTTCTTTTCATGTTTTTTTCTTTATTCTGTTTCACAGCAGTGATTTCCACCATTCTGTCTTCTAGCTCACTTATCCATTCTTCTACCTCAGTTATTTTGCTGTTGTTTTCTTCTAGTGTATTTTTCCTTTTTAGTTATTGTATGTTCATCTCTGATTGTTTGTTCTTTACTTCATCTTGGTCTTCATTAAACATTTCTTGTGTCTTCTCAATTCGTGCCTCCATTCTTCTTCCAAGATCTTGGATCATTTTTACTATCATTACTCTGAATACATTTTAAGGTACATTGCCTATCTCCTCTTCATTTAGTTGTTATTGTAGGTTTTTATCTTGCCTCTTTGTCTGCAACATATTCCTTTGTCACCTCATTTTATCAGATTTTCTGTGTTTGTGGTCTCCTTTCTGCAGGCTACAGGATCGCAATTTCTCTTGCTGCTGGTGTCTGCTCCCTGGTGGATGAGGTTGGTCTAGAGGCCTGTGCCATTATCCCCTTGATAGAAGGTTTGACTGGTGTTGTGATGCTCAGAGCCTGCCCTGGATATTGAGCAAGGCCTCCCCTTTGCCGTGTGATTGCTACTGCCCTGTCAGGGGTGGGGTCTGCTCCTTAGTTATTGGAGTAGAGGCCCCCACATCTGTTTCTTAGCTGCGTTTCTGATCTGTGGTGCGAAGTAGACGGGATTGGAGCACACCCAACTGGAAGGGAATCCACTGGGTATTCCTCCTCTGGAGTTGTTCACCTGTGAATGTGCTCTGTTGTGTCCGCTTTTAGCCATTGCATGGGCTCACAAAGTACACTGTTGTTAACATTGCTCATGGTCCCACCTTAAATGTGTGCATGTTGGCAATTGGTAATGGTGTCTCTCAGGCATTGTTTTCACCAGGCCACCAGTGCAGATCCACTGAGGTCAGGTCCCAAGACTAGTAGTTGTGCACCTGGACCCGTTGTGGGAGTTATGGAGGCAACTCAGACATCTGGCCCAACCACCATGTGTATGTGCCCACAAAGCCCGCAGCTGCTAAAGCCAGACCTATCTCAGCTGCAGGAGTGCTTGTTGTCCATTTGGACATTCTGCAGATGCTGAATTTAGGAAGCCATAGGCAGAGGTGTAATTTCGTGGTTTGTGCAGCTGTGAGGAGGAATTTCAGCTCTTCTTCTTTAGTCACACAGCCCCTGGGGCTCAACTGTGGTTTCAGCCCCACCTGCAATTCTTATTACATCATAGTTGATTCACAATGTTGTGTTAGGTTCTGCTGTACAGCAAAGTGAATCAGTTTTACATATATATACATAACCACTCTTTTTAGATTCTATTCCCATATAGGTCATGAGAGATTATTGAATAGAGTTTCCTGTGCTATACTGTGGATTCTTATTAGTTAGATGTTTCATATATAGTAGTAAGTATATGTCAATACAAATCTCTCAGTTTATCTCTCCTCACATCCTTTCCCCCTTGGTAACCACAAGTTAGTTTCTTACATCTGTGACTCTATTTCTGTTTTGTCAAAAGGCTCATTTGTATGATTTTTTTAGATTCCACATATAAGCAATATCATATGATATTTGTCATTCTATGTCTGACTTACTTCACTCAGTATGACAATCCCTAGCTTTATCCATTTTGCTGCAAATAGCTTTATTTCATTCTTTGTTATGGCTGAGTAATATTCAATTGTATACATGTACCATGTCTTCTTTATCTGCTCCTATGTTGATGGACATTTAAGTTGCTTCCATGTCTTGGCTGGTGTAAATGGTGCTGCAAAGAATATTTAGGTACATGTATCTTTTAGAATTATGGCTTTCTCCATGTTTGTAGAGGTTTGATGATGGTCATTCTGACTGGTGTGAGGTGACACATTATTTTAGTTTTGATTTGCATTTCTCTGATAGTTAGTGATGTTGAGATCATTTCATGTGCCTCTTGTCCATTTGAATGTCTTTGTTGGAGAAATGTCTATTTAGATCTTCCACCCATTGTTTTGATTGGGTTGTTGGTTTTTATGATATTGAGCTGCATGAGTTGTTTGTATATTTTGATTAATCCCTTGTTGATCACTTTGTTTCCAAATATTTTCTCCCATTCTGAGGATTGTCTTTTCATTTTGTTTATGGTTCCCTTTGCTGTGCAAAAGCCTTTAAGTTTCATTGGGTCCCATTTGTTTATTTTTGTTTTATTTTCATTACTCTAGGAGGTGGATCTCTTTCTGCGATTTATGTCAGAGAGTGTTCTGCCCTTGTTTTCTTCTAAGAGTTTTATAGTATCCAGTCTTACATTTAGGTCTTTAATCCAATTTGAGTTTATTTTTGTGTATGGCGTTAGGGTGTGTTTTAATTTCATTCTTTTACATGTAGCTGTCCAGTTTTCCCAGCACCACACATTGAAGAGACTGTCTTGTCTCCATTGTATATTCTTGCCTCCTTTGTCATAGATTAAGTGGCCATAGGTGCATGGATTTATCTCTGGTCTTTCTATCCTATTTCTAGCCACTGATCTATATTTCTATTTTTGTACCATACTGTTTTGATTACTGTAGCTTTGTAATATAGTCTGAAGTCAGGGAGCCTGATTCCTCCAGCTCCTTTTTTTTTTTGTTTAACATCTTTATTGGAGTATAATTTCTTTACAGTGGTGTGTTAGTTTCTGCTTTATAACAAAGTGAATCAGCTATACATATACCTATATCTCCATATCTCTTCCCTCTTGCATCTCCCTCCCTCCCACCCTCCCTATCCCACCTCTCTAGGTGGTCACAAAGCACCGAGCTGATCTCCCTGTGCTATGCGGCTGCTTCCCACTAGCTATTGATTTTACATTTGGTAGTGTATGTATGTCCACGCCACTCTCTCACTTTGTCCCAGCTTACCCTTCCCCCTCCCCATATCCTCAAGTCCATTCTCTAGTAGGTCTGTGTCTATTCCCATCCTGCCCCTAGGTTCTTCATAACCTTTTTTTTTTTTTTTTAGATTCCATATATATGTGTTAGCATACGGTATTTGTGTTTTCTCTTTCTGACTTACTTCACTCTGTATGACAGACTCTAGGTCCATCCACCTCACTACAAATAACTCAATTTTTTTCCTTTTTATGGCTGAGTAATATTACATTGTATATATGTGCCACATCTTCTTTATCAGTTCATCTGTTGATGGACACTTAGGTTGCTTCCACGTCCTGGCTATTGTAAATAGATACAGCTCCGTTTTTCTTTCTCAAGATTGCTTTGACTATTTGGCATCTTTTATATTTCCATACAAGTTGTAAAATATTTTGTTTTAATTCTGTGAAAAATGCCATTGGTAATTTGATAGGAATTGCGATGAATCTGTAGATTACTTTGGATAGTATTGTCATTTTGACAGTATTGATTCTTCCAATCCAAGAACATGTCATATCTCTCCATCTGTTTGTGTTCTTTTATTTCTTTCATCAATATCTTTTAGTTTTCAGAGTACAGGTCTTTTGCTTCCTTAGGTACGTTTATTCTTAGGTATTTTATACTTTTTTGTGCAATGGTAAATGGGATTGTTTCCTTAAATTCTCTTTTTGGTCTTTCGTTGTAGTGTATAGGAATGCAAGCGATCTCTGTGTATTAACTTTGTATCCTGCAACTTTAACAAATTCATTGATGAGGTCTAGTAGTTTTCTGGTAGGATCTTTAGGATTTTCTATGTATAGTATCATATCATCTGCAAACAGTAACAGTTTAAATTCTTTTTTTTTCAATTTGGATTCATTTTATTTCTTTTTCATCTCAGATTGCTGTGGCTAGGACTTCCAAAACTATGTTGAATAAAAGTGGAGACAGTGGACAGCTTTATCTTGTTTCTGATCTTAGAGGAAATGCTTTCAGTTTTTCACCACTGAGAATGATGTTTGCTGTGTGTTTGTCATATATGGCCTTTATTATATTGAGGTATGTTCCCTCTATGCCCACTTTCTGGATGTTTTTATCATAAATCGGTGTTGAGTATTGTCAAAAGCTTTTTCTGCATCTATAGAGATGACCATACCCTTTTTTTTTTTTAAACATCTTTACTGGAGTATAATTGCTTTACAGTGGTGTGTTAGTTTCTGCTTTATAACCGTCTCATACTGGTCAGAATGACCATCATCAAAATATCTACAAACAATAATTGCTGGAGAGAGTGTGGAGACAAGGGAACCTTCTTGCATTGTTGGTGGGAATGTAAATTGATACAGCCACTATGGAGAGCAGTATGGAGGTTCCTTTAAAAACTAAAGATAGAATTACCATATGACTCAGCAATCCCACTACTGGACATATACCCTGAGAAATCCATAATTCAAAAAGAGTCGTGTACCAAAATGTTCACTGCAGCTCTATTTACAATAGCCAGGACATGGAAGCAACCTAAGTGTCCATCTACAGATGCATGGATAAAGAAGATGTGGCACATATATACAATGGAATATTACTCAGTGATAAAAAGAAACGAAATTGAGTTATTTGTACTGAGGTGGATGGAGTTAGAGTCTGTCATACAGAGTGAAGTAAGTCAGAAAGAGAAAAACAAATAACATATGCTAACACATATATATGGAATCCAAAAACAAACAAACAAAACATATCCTTTTCACTCTTCAGTTTCTTAATGTGGTGTATCACATTGTTTGATTTACATACGTTGAAGAATCCTTGCATACCTGGGATAAATCCAACTTCCTAATGGTGTATGGTCCTTTTAATGTGTTGTTGGATTTGGTTTACTAGTATTTTGTTGAGGATTTTTGTATCTACCTTCATCAGTGATATTGACCTGTAATTTTTGTTTTTGTGTGATATCTCTGTCTCCTATTGGTATCAGGGTACTGGCGGACTTGTGGAGTGAGCTTGGGAGTGTTCCTTCCTCTATAATTGTTTAGAATACTTTGAGAAGGAATGGTGTTAACTCTTCTCTAAAGGTTTAATAGAATTCACCTGTGAAGCCATCTTGTTCTGGACTTTTGTTTGTTGGAAATTTTTTAATCACAGTTTCATTTTCAGTACTTGTGTTTACTCTGTTCCAATTTTCTATACTTCATGGTTTAGTCTAGGAAAGTTGTACCTTTCTAAGAATTTCCCCATTTCTTCTAGGTTGTCCATTTTATTTGTGTATATTTGGTTGTACCAGTCTTTTATGATCCTTTGTATTTCTGTGTGTCCATTGTAACTTCTCCTTTATCATTTCTAATTTGATTGATTTGAGTCCTCTCCCTTTTTTTCTTGATGAGTCTGGCCAAAGGTGTATCAATTTTGTTTATCTTCTCAAAGAACCAGCTTTTCATTTCATTGATCATTGCTATTCTTTTCTTCATTTCTATTTCATTTTTTTTCTGCTCTGTTCTTTATGATTTCTTTTCTTCTATTACCTATTGGTTTTGTTTGTTCTTTCTCTATTTGCTTTAGTTGTAAGGTTAGGTTGTTTATTAGAGCATTTTCATATTCCCTGAGGTAAGATTGTATTGCTAAAAACTTCCCTCTTAGTACTGCTCTTGCTGTATCCCATAGGTTTTGGATCATCATGATTTCATGGTCATACGTGTCTAGGTATTTTTTGACCTCATCTTTAACTTCTTCAGTGATCCATTGGTGTTTAGTAACATTCTGTTTAGCCTCCATATGTTTCTGGTTTTTAAAGCTTTTTTTTCCTGCAGTTGATTTCTAATCTCATAGCCCTGTGGTCAGAAAATATGCTTGATATAATTTCCATTTTCTGAAATATACCAAGGCTTAATTTGTGGTCCTAGATGTGATCTATCCTGGAGAATGTTCCAGGTGCCCTTGAGAAAAAAGTGTATTCTGCTGCTTTCACATGGAATGTCCTATAGTTATCAATAAAGTCTTTCTGGTCTAATGTGTCATTTAAGGCTTGTGTTTCCTTATTATTTTCTGTATGATCTGTCCATTGATGAAAGTAGGGTGTTAAAATCCCCCACTATTATTGTGTTACTGTCGATTTCCCCTTTTATGGCTGTTAGCATTTACCTTACGTATTGAGGTGCTCCTATGTTGGATGCATATCTATTTACAATTGTTATGTCTTCTTCTTGGATTGATCCCTTGAAGGACATTATGTAGTGTCCTTCTTTGTCTCTTGTAATAGTCTTTATTTTAAAGTCTATTTTGTCTGATATGAAAATTGCTACTCCAGTTTTCTTTTGATTTCCATTTGCATGGAATATCTTTTTCCATCCCCTCACTTTCAGTCTGCATATGTCCCTAGGTCTGAAGTGGGTCTCTTGTAGACAGCATATCTACAGGTCTTGTTTTTGTATCCATTCAGCTAGTCTATGTCTTTTGGTTGGAGCATTTAATCCATTTACACTTCAGGTAGTTATTGATATGTATGTTCCTATTGCCATTTTATTAATTGTATTGGGTTTTTTTTGTAGGTCTTTTTTCTTCCCTTCCTCTTTTGTTCTCTTCTCTTGTGTTGTAAAGCTGGTTTGGTAGTGCTGAGTTCTCTTAGTTTTTGCTTGTCTATAAAGTTTTGATTTCTCTCTTGAAGCTGAATGAGAGCCTTCCTCGGTAATCTTGTTTGTAGATTTTTCCCTTTCATCACTTTAAATATATCATGCCTCTTCCTTCTGACCTGCAGAGTTTCTGCTGAAAAATCAGCTGATAGCCTTATGGGGTCCCTTTGTATGTTATTTGTTGCTTTTCCCTTGTTGCTTTTATATTTTTTCACTGTCTTTAATTTTTATCAGTTTTATTAATATGTGTCTCAGCATGTTCCTCCTTGGGTTCATCCTGTGTGGGATTGTCTGTGCGTCCTGGACTGGAGTGTTTCCTTTCTCATGTTAGGGAAGTTTTCAGTTATAATATCTTCAAATATTTTTCAGGCCCTTTCTCTTTCTCTTCGCCTTCTGGGACCCCTATAATGTGAATGGTGGTGTGTTTTAATATTGTCCCAGTTGTCTCTGAGACTGTCCTCATTTCTTTTCATCCTTTTTTTTTTTTTTTTTTTTTATTCTCTTCTGTGGCAGCGATTTCCACCACTTTGTCTTCCCGCTCACTTATCTGTTCTTCTGCCTCAGTTATTCTGTTATTGATTCCTTTTAGTGTATTTTTTTAATTTCAGTTATTGTATTGTTCATCTCCGTTTGTTTGTTCTTTAAATCTTGTAGTTCCTTTTTAAACATTTTTTTGTACCTTCTCAATCTGTGCCTCCTTTATTTTTTGGAGACTTTTGATCATCTTTATGTCAACTACAAATTGACACTTGCCATGGGCACTTGCCATCTAACTATACAAGGATTAAATTTTGTGCCAATGCAGATGCTGACTTTCAACACCCCCTGGAAAGAATTCAGGGTGGAGATCAGGAATGAGGCACCCTGTGCTCTGAGAAAAACTGGCAGAACATGTCTTCAGATAGATATTTTCAGGAGCTGATTTTATGCACCCAATTCTTGCATCTCCTCATATCTAGAAAAGCATTAAATTCCTTCATGGTGACGTCTGCTCCTCATGACTAGCAGAAATCCTCATGAGACCTTCTGCAAAAAATATGTGTTTGATTGCATGTACTCCATCTCCACTAAAATCACATATATGCTGACCTTCCCCCCACCTCTTTCAAGCAGTTTCTCAGAGTTATCTGAAATGCTGTCTCTAAGGCTATAGTCCTCATTTTGCCTCAAGTAAAACTTAACTCACAACTCTCATGTTGTGCATTTTTTTAAGTCTGAATGTATTATCATTACTCTGAATAGTTTTTCAAGTAGATTGACTATCTTCTCTTCATTTATTTGTTCCTGTGGGTTTTTATCTTGATCCTTCTTTTGCAACATATTTTTTGTCATCTCATTTTGTCTTTTTACTGTGTTTGTGGTCTCCTTTCCACAGGCTACAGGATTGCAGTTCCTCTTGCTTCTGGCATCTGCCCCCTGGCGGGTGAGTTTGGACCAGGTACTTGTGCAGGGTTCCTGGTGGGAGGGACTTGTGCCTGCCCTCTGTTTGGTGGAGCTGGGTCTTGTCCCTCTGATGGGCAGGGCCACATCAAAGGGTGTGTTTTTTGTTGTCTGTGAATTGTGTACAGCTTTAGGCAGCCTATCTTCTGCTGGGTGAGGCTGTGTTGCTATCTTGGTGGCTGTTTGGTCTGAGTCTTTCCAACACTGGAGACTGCAGGTTGTTGGGTAGGGCTGGGTCTTGGTGCCAAAATGTGGATCTCTAGGAGAGCTCACCCTGATCAATATTGCCTGGGACTTACACTCCCAGTGTCCTTGTCATCACAGTGAGCTATAGTTGAAGTTTGCCTCCTCAGGACACCCTCCAAGACCCATAGGTAGGAGTAGTCCGGGTTCCTATGGATGTACTGCTTTGTGCTGGGTCCCAGTGCACATGAAACCTTTGTGTCCTCCAAGAGTGGAGTCTCTATTTCCCCCTGTCCTGTGGAGCTCCTGCACTCAACCCATGCTGACCTTGAAGGCTAA
This sequence comes from Balaenoptera musculus, assembly GCF_009873245.2. Lineage (NCBI taxonomy): Eukaryota > Metazoa > Chordata > Mammalia > Artiodactyla > Balaenopteridae > Balaenoptera > Balaenoptera musculus. The sequence goes on along the minus strand of NC_045802.1, from coordinate 34,386,755 downwards.
ATGCTCTCGGGGTTCTTCCATCAATGCCAGACTCTCAGACCGTCTTGGAGGGCTATTTTTATGTGGGAGCATCTCTCTGTGTAGTCTCGGTGTGTTTAACATTTTTTGGTGCAAGAGCTGTTTTTAGTATAGATATCTGCCATCTCTTTCCTCAGTGTATGCAGGCCATTATCCCTTTTATAGGAGGTGTGACTGATGCTGTGACCAGAGCCTGCACTGGATATTGAGCCAGGGCCTCCCTTTTGCTCTGTGGTTGTCACTGTCAGAGGTGTGTTCTGCTCCCTAGTTGTTGTAGTAGAGGTCCCCAGATCTGTTTCTTCACTGTGTTTCTGATCTGTTGTGTGAGGTACATGGGATTGGAGCACTCCCACTGGTAGAGAAGCCACTGAGTATTCCTATTCTTGAGCTGTTCACTTGTGGATGTGCTCTGTTGTGTCACCTTTCATCTGTTGGGAGAGCTATCAGATTACACTGCTCTCAACCCAACCTTAACTGTGGGTATGCCAACAATTGACCCTGGTGTCTCTCAGATGTTGTTTTCACCAGGCCACCAGCATAGATCCACTGCAGTCAGGTTCTAGGGTTGCAGTAATCATGGATCTGGACCCACTGTGGGTGATATTGAGGTATCTCAGAATCTGGCCTGGCCCAACCCCCACATGTATGTTACCACAAAGTCTACAGCTGCTAAAGCTAGACCTACTGTGAGAGCACTTGTTGTCCATTCAGATGTTCTGTAGCTATTGAGTTTACAAAGCTGGTCATGAGGGTGTCAATTTGCAGTTTGCACAGCTGCAAGGAGAGATTTCAGCTTTTCTTCCTTGGTTGCATAGCCCCTGGTGGTCAGCTGTGGCTTCAGCCCCACCTCTGTGTGTGGGACACCCACAGGTGTCTGCTCCTGAGGCTGCCTTGGAGCACACAAGTCTGGCCTGGCAAGGAATGGGTGCAGAGACAGCAGTGGCCGGGGTCACAGGAGTCCCAGTGAGAACAGGGCTCACATGGTATCTGGCGGCTGTGGGCACAAGAAAGCCAGCACTGATGAGGGCCCTTCCTAGTTCCCAGGTGCAGGTGTGAGACTCATGAATGTCTTTTTATTGGCACATTTAGTCTGTTTATATTTAAAGTAATTATTCATGGATATGCAATTATTGCCATTTTGTTAATTGTCTTAGGATTGTTTTTGTAGTTCTTTTTTGTTTTTTCTTCTTCTTTTGCTCTCTTCCTTTGTGATTTGATTACGATCTTTACTGTTATGTTTGAATTCTTTTCTCTTTTATGTGTGTGTATCTATTATAGATTTTTGGTTTGTGGTTACCATGAGGTTTGTATATAGCAATCTGTATATATACATGATTATTTTAAGTCACTGATTTCTAAAGTTCAAACACATTTTAACAAACTTAATTTTTAATCCCACTCTTACATTTAATTTTTGACATCATATTTACATCTTTTTGTTTTGTGTATTCCTTAACTACTTATTGTGAATATAGATGATTTTACTACTTGGCTTTTATCTTTCCTACTAGCTTTATAAGTGGTTGAACTTTGCTGTATACTTGCCTTTACCAGTGAGATTTTTCCTTTTGTAATTTTCTTATTTCTAGTTCTGGTCTTTTCTTTTCCACTTAGAGATGTCTTTTTAACATTTCATGTAAAGCCAGTTTAGTGGTTCTGAACTCTTTTAGCTTTTGTCTGTAAAACTCTTTATCTCTCTTTCAAATATGAATGATAGCCTTACTGCATATTCTTGGTTGTAGGTTTTTTTCTTATTATTATTTTAAATATATTGTGCCATTCCTTTCTGTCCTGCAGAGTTTGCTGAAATGTCAGTTCATAGTCTTATGGGAGTTCCCCTGTACATAACTACTTGCTTTTCTTTTTGGAACTTTTAATATACTCTCTTAATCTTAAATTTTTGCTATTTTAATTACAGTGTGTCTAGGTGCTGACCTCTTTAGGCTGATCTTGTTTTAGTCTCTCTGTGCTTCCCAGACTTGGATGTCTGTTTCCTTTCCCAGGTTAGCGAATTTTTCAACTTTATGTCTTTAAATAAGTTCTCTGTAGCTTTCACTCTCTCTTTTCATTCTTGCATCCCCTGTAATGAAAATGTTGCACCTGACAACACTTGATGTTGTCCCAGTGGTCTCTTAAACTGTCTTCATTTTTTTAAATACCTTTTTCCTGTTGTTCAGTTTGAGTGATTTCCACTACCTTGTGTGCCAGTTCACTGATCCATTTATCTGTATCACCTAATCTATTATTGATTCCATATAGTGTATTTTTTATTTCAGTTATTGCAGTATTCAGCTCTGTTAGCTTCTCCTTATACTTTCTAACTCCTTTTTAAACTTCGCACTGTGTTCATTCATTCTTCTCCTTAGTTCATTGAACATCTTTATGGTCAGTTCATTGAACATCTTTACGGTCATTATCTTTATCCATTACCTTGGATAGATTGTCATCTCCATTTCCCTTAGATTTTCTACTGGGGCTTTATCTTGTTCCTTTATCTCAAAATATTCCTCTGTTGCCTCATTTTGCCTGAGTCTCTTTTTCATCTCTATGTATTAGTTAGGTTGGTTATGTTTCCTGATCTCAGAAAAGGGGTCGTATGTAGAAGGTATCTTATGTGCCCCAGCATCACACTCCTCTCTGTTCACCAGAGCTATACGCTCTAGTTATATCCCCTATGATGTGGCCTGCATGGGCCCTTCTGTTGTAGAGAGGCTAACTACCATGGGTGTGCTGATGGGTATGGCTGGCCCCTACCTGGTTGGTTGCCAGACCCTGCCTAATTCAGAGGCTGCTGATCACTGGTGAGCAGGTCTAAGTCCTGGCACAGCTGGCTCTAGGGTCTGAGAGATTCTAGGGCTGGTGTGTGAATTGAGTTCATGCATTCTTCTCCTGAGTTTTGTGACCATCTTTATGACTATCCCTTTAAATCCTTAATCTGGTAAATTGTTTGTCTCTGTTTTGTTTAGTTATTTCCAGAGGTTTTGTTGTATTCTTTCATTTGGAAGGTGTTCCTTTTTCTCTTCATTTTTGAATAATTCTCTGTGTTAATTTCTGTATATTAGGTATATCAGCTATGTTTCAAGGTCTTTGAAGAGTAGTCTCATGTGAAAGGTGTCCTGTGGGGCCCAGTGATGCAATCCTGCCAGTCACCAGAATCAAGTGCTCCAGGAATATCCCCTCTGTGAGCGGTATGTGCTCTTCTATTGTGGTTGGACTACAATTGATTTGGCACTCTGGTGGGTGTGTTTGGTCCCCAGGGCAGCTGGCTGTGAGGCTTAGGTACAACTGCTGTGGACACCCTGGTGGGTGAGGCTGGTCCCCCACACTTGAAGCTTCTTTGAAGGATGCCTGTGCCAGGACCATTAACTTATGTTTAAAATGCACTTAATACTATTACAATTTTCACAGATTGAAACAAATGCAAATAATTATGTAAAAGGGGGATTGGAAAGACTAACTTAAAATCTAACAGTCTATGGGAAGAGGAACCATGAAAGGAGTTGAGCATGAGAGCTGAAGGTGAAAATTAAACAAAGAAAACTATATAAAATAGATTATGCAAGGAGAAATGATATATTAGTGTGTTATTATTGAGGGGCATAGTTAACTCAATTCTATATTTCTGGTAAAATTAGAATAAAAACAAGAATAAAACAGTTCCCTTTCAGTCCCCTTTCTAAACTTACTTGGAGTATATTTGTAAATTCCCTTCCTCAATATCTTGCATATTTTTTTTTCTTTTTTACTATGCAAATTCCTGTGTTACTTCAAAATAAACTGTTGTAGTTAAGCTTAGATAAAAGTCTAATGTTTCCAAAGTTTGTAAGCCTCTGCTTCCTACATATAATAGTAACTGGGATAGAAAAACTGAGTATTAAATGAAAGAATACACATACAACAATATTTATATGTGTAATATGGAGGGAGAACCCATCTTGGTGTGAAACAAAGGTATGCAGAGCCTAGTGCTACAAGAAGCTGATTTTGAGTTTCAACATTGTCCTCTCTGAGTTTTAGCCTGCTCTAATCCATTCTCCTAAAACAAGAGCCTTCAACCCCTTAGCAGCAAAATCGTTTGTTTTAAAAAAGTAAACCTGGAGATGGAGACAAGTTCATGGAACAGAAGGACGTAAGCTCACCTCTTCTTATAAAAACACCAAAATCACAACTAACTGCTGAACAACCATAGACAAACAAACAAAAAGAAAACTGTTGGTACCTACCAAAAAAGATATCCTATGTCAAAAAACAAAGAAGAGGCCACAACGAGACAATGGGGGGCCTGCCATCATGATAAAATCAAACTGTAAAATAATTATATCACAGATGTTCTCTCACAGGAGTGAAAGTTCTGAGCCCACACATCAGGCTTTCCAGCCTGGGAGTCTGGCAATGGGAGGAGGATCTCCCAGAGAAACTGGTTTTGAAGGCCAGCAGGATTTGATCACAGGAATTCCACAGGACTGGGGGAAACAGAAACTCAAGTCTTGGAGGGCACACACAAGGTCTCATGTGCACCAAGAACTCATAAGAGACTGGGCCAGACTTACTAGACTGGGCTAGTATTAGAGGGTCTCCTGCAGAGGGAGGGGCGGCTGTGGCTCATTGCAGGTACAAAGACACTGGTAGCAATAGTTCTGGGGAGTACTCTTTGGCGTGAGCCCTCCTGGAGACTGACATTTTCTCACCAAGTTCTGGTCCCACCCACAGCCACAAGGCACCAGTGCTGGGACACCTCAGGCCAAACAACCAACAGGGCGGGAACTCAGACACACCCATCAGTATGCAGGCTGCTTAAAGTCTTCCTGAGCAAACAGCAGCCCAGTGAACACAACCCTTGACACAGCCCTGCCCACTAGAGGAACAAGAACCAGCTCCACCCGACAGTTAGCAAGGATCAGTCCCTCCCACCATTAGGCCCACACAAGCCTCTTACATAGCCTCATCCACCAGCAGATAGACAGCAGAAGCAAGAAGAACTACAACTCTGCAGCCGGTGGAACGGAAACCACAATCACAGAAATTTAGACAAAATGAGACGGCAGAGGAATATATCCCTTTTCTTGAAGAAACAAGATAAATACCCGGAAGAACAACTAAGTGAAGTAGAGATAGGCAATCTATCCAAAAAGGAATTCAGAGTAATGATAATAAAGATGATGCAAGACCTTGCAAAAAGAATGGAGGCACAGACCTACCTAGAAGATAAAAGAAATGTTTAATAAAGACCTAGAAGAACTAAAGAACAAACAAACAGAGATGAATAATAAAATAAATGAAATGAAAAATACACTAGAAGGAATCAATTGCAGAATAACTGAGGCAGAAGAATGGATAAGTTAACTAGAAGACAGAATGGTGGAAATCATTGCCATGGAACAGAATAAAGAAAAAAGAATGAAAAGAAATGAAGACAGTCTAAGAGACCTCTGGGACAACATTAAATGCACCAACATTTGCATTATAGGGGTCCCAGAAGGAGGAGAGAAAGAGAAAGGACCTGAAATAATATTTAATAAGATAATAGCTGAAAACTTCCGTAACTTGGGAAAAGAAACAGTCAGTCAAGTCCAGGAAGTGCAGAGTCACAGGGAGGATAAACCCAAGGAGGAATATGCCGAGGCATATATTAATCAAACTAACAAAAATTAAATACAAGGAAAAAATATTAATCAACAAGGGAAAAGCAACAAATAACATAATAGGGAATTCCCATAAGGCTATCAGCAGATTTTTCAACAGAAACTCTGCAGGCCAGAAGGGAGCGGCATGATATGTTTAAAATGATGACAGGGAAAAACTTACAAACAAGATTACTCTACCCAGCAAGGCTCTCATTCAGATTCAATGGAGAAATCAAAAACTTTACAGACAAACAAAGCTAAGAGAATTCAGCACCACCAGACCAGCTTTGCAACAAATGCTAATGGAGCTTCCCTAGGTGGAAAACAAAAGGCCACAATGAGAAACAATAAAATTATGAATGGAAAAGCTCACCAGGAAAGGCAAACATACTGTAAAAATAGGAAATCATCCACACACAAATATGATATCAAAACCAGCAAACTTGAGAAGATAGTACAAATGTAGCATATTGGAAATGCATTTGAAAATAAAAGAACTACCACTTAAATTTTGTTTATATATAGACTGGTATAACAAAACTTCATGGTAACCACAAATCAAACATCTAAAATAGATAAACACACACACAAAAAGAGAAAGGAATCCGAATACAACACTAAAGTTAATCAGGAAATCAAAAGAGAAGAGAATGAAAGATGAAGGGAAGAAAAAAGAACAAAGACAAAAACTCAAACAATTAAAAGAATGGCAATAAGAACGTACATATCAATAATTACCTCAAAGGTAAACAGATTAAATGCTCCAACCATAAGACATGGACAGGTTGAATGGATTTAAAAAAAAAATCCATATATATGCTGTCTACAAGAGAACTACTTCAGATCTAGGGACACATACAGACTGAAAGTGAGGGGATGGAAAAGGTATTCCATGCAAATGGAAATCAAAAGAAAGCTGGAGTAGCAATTTTCATATCAGACAAAATAGACTTTAAAAAAGAAAAAATAAAATCTCTTACAAGAGACAAAGAAAAACACTACATAATGATTAAGGGATCAATCTAAGAAAAAGATATAACAATTGTAAATATACATGCACCAAAAAAAGGGGCACTCCAATATATAAGGCAAATATTAACAGCCATGAAAGGAGAAATCAACAGTAACACAATAATAGTGGAGGATTTTAATATCCCATTTTCAACAGTAGCTACTAAAAAGAGGAAAAAATGAACAAAATTAGTGATAAATGGCAACAAATGAAACAGATTAAGCAGTATTAAAATAATTATTAGCAAATTCATATAGCAGAGACAGTAGTAAGAACCTGGAGAAGGTTCAGAGGTAATAAGAAAAAGATCAATATGAAGAAGAAAGAAGGAAGAAAAGGAGCTATTATTTATTAAAAACTGAGTACATTACACATACAAATTTAAAAAATTATTTATATTAGAGTATAGTTGATCAACAATGTTGTACAAATTTCAGGTGTACAGCAAAGTGATTCAGTTATACATATATGTGTATCTATTCATTATTAATTTCTTTTTCCATGTAAATTATTGCAGAATATTGAACAGAGTTCCCTGTGATATACAATAGGTCCCTGTTGGTTACCCATTTTAAATATAGCAGTGTGTCTATGTCAATCCCAAATCCTAATCTATCCCTCCCCCCTCGCCCTTCTCCCTTGGTAACCATAAGTTTGTTCTTTAAGTCTGTGAGTTTGTTTCTGTTTTGTAAATAAGTTCACTTGTATCATATTTTTAAGATATCTATCTATATATAGATATAAACAAAATTTAAGTGGCAGTTCTTTTATTTTCAAATGCATTTCCAATATGCTACATTTGTACTATCTTCTCAAGTTTGCTGGTTTTGATATCATATTTGTGTGTGGATGATTTCCTATTTTTACAGTATGTTTGCCTTTCCTGGTGAGCTTTTCCATTCATAATTTTATTGTTTCTCATTGTGGCCTTTTGTTTTCCACCTAGGGAAGCTCCATTAGCATTTGTTGCAAAGCTGGTCTGGTGGTGCTGAATTCTCTTAGCTTTGTTTGTCTGTAAAGTTTTTGATTTCTCCATTGAATCTGAATGAGAGCCTTGCTGGGTAGAGTAATCTTGTTTGTAAGTTTTTCCCTGTCATCATTTTAAACATATCATGCCGCTCCCTTCTGGCCTGCAGAGTTTCTGTTGAAAAATCTGCTGATAGCCTTATGGGAATTCCCTATTATGTTATTTGTTGCTTTTCCCTTGTTGATTAATATTTTTTCCTTGTATTTAATTTTTGTTAGTTTGATTAATATATGCCTCGGCATATTCCTCCTTGGGTTTATCCTCCCTGTGACTCTGCACTTCCTGGACTTGACTGACTGTTTCTTTTCCCAAGTTACGGAAGTTTTCAGCTATTATCTTATTAAATATTATTTCAGGTCCTTTCTCTTTCTCTCCTCCTTCTGGGACCCCTATAATGCAAATGTTGGTGCATTTAATGTTGTCCCAGAGGTCTCTTAGACTGTCTTCATTTCTTTTCATTCTTTTTTCTTTATTCTGTTCCATGGCAATGATTTCCACCATTCTGTCTTCTAGTTAACTTATCCATTCTTCTGCCTCAGTTATTCTGCAATTGATTCCTTCTAGTGTATTTTTCATTTCATTTATTTTATTATTCATCTCTGTTTGTTTGTTCTTTAGTTCTTCTAGGTCTTTATTAAACATTTCTTTTATCTTCTAGGTAGGTCTGTGCCTCCATTCTTTTTGCAAGGTCTTGCATCATCTTTATTATCATTACTCTGAATTCCTTTTTGGATAGATTGCCTATCTCTACTTCACTTAGTTGTTCTTCCGGGTATTTATCTTGTTTCTTCAAGAAAAGGGATATATTCCTCTGCCGTCTCATTTTGTCTAAATTTCTGTGATTGTGGTTTCCGTTCCACCGGCTGCAGAGTTGTAGTTCTTCTTGCTTCTGCTGTCTATCTGCTGGTGGATGAGGCTATGTAAGAGGCTTGTGTGGGCCTAATGGTGGGAGGGACTGATCCTTGCTAACTGTCGGGTGGAGCTGGTTCTTGTTCCTCTAGTGGGCAGGGCTGTGTCAAGGGTTGTGTTCACTGGGCTGCTGTTTGCTCAGGAAGACTTTAAGCAGCCTGCATACTGATGGGTGTGTCTGAGTTCCCGCCCTGTTGGTTGTTTGGCCTGAGGTGTCCCAGCACTGGTGCCTTGTGGCTGTGGGTGGGACCAGAACTTGGTGAGAAAATGTCAGTCTCCAGGAGGGCTCACGCCAAAGAGTACTCCCCAGAACTATTGCTACCAGTGTCTTTGTACCTGCAATGAGCCACAGCCGCCCCTCCCTCTGCAGGAGACCCTCTAATACTAGCCCAGTCTAGTAAGTCTGGCCCAGTCTCTTATGAGTTCTTGGTGCACATGAGACCTTGTGTGTGCCCTCCAAGACTTGAGTTTCTGTTTCCCCCAGTCCTGTGGAATTCCTGTGATCAAATCCTGCTGGCCTTCAAAACCAGTTTCTCTGGGAGATCCTCCTCCCATTGCCAGACTCCCAGGCTGGAAAGCCTGATGTGGGGGCTCAGAACTTTCACTCCTGTGAGAGAACATCTGTGATATAATTATTTTACAGTTTGATTTTATCATGATGGCAGGCCCCCCATTGTCTCGTTGTGGCCTCTTCTTTGTTTTTTGACATAGGATATCTTTTTTGGTAGGTACCAACAGTTTTCTTTTTGTTTGTTTGTCTATGGTTGTTCAGCAGTTAGTTGTGATTTTGGTGTTTTTATAAGAAGAGGTGAGCTTACGTCCTTCTGTTCCATGAACTTGTCTCCATCTCCAGGTTTACTTTTTTAAAACAAACGATTTTGCTGCTAAGGGGTTGAAGGCTCTTGTTTTAGGAGAATGGATTAGAGCAGGCTAAAACTCAGAGAGGACAATGTTGAAACTCAAAATCAGCTTCTTGTAGCACTAGGCTCTGCATACCTTTGTTTCACACCAAGATGGGTTCTCCCTCCATATTACACATATAAATATTGTTGTATGTGTATTCTTTCATTTAATACTCAGTTTTTCTATCCCAGTTACTATTATATGTAGGAAGCAGAGGCTTACAAACTTTGGAAACATTAGACTTTTATCTAAGCTTAACTACAACAGTTTATTTTGAAGTAACACAGGAATTTGCATAGTAAAAAAGAAAAAAAAATATGCAAGATATTGAGGAAGGGAATTTACAAATATACTCCAAGTAAGTTTAGAAAGGGGACTGAAAGGGAACTGTTTTATTCTTGTTTTTATTCTAATTTTACCAGAAATATAGAATTGAGTTAACTATGCCCCTCAATAATAACACACTAATATATCATTTCTCCTTGCATAATCTATTTTATATAGTTTTCTTTGTTTAATTTTCACCTTCAGCTCTCATGCTCAACTCCTTTCATGGTTCCTCTTCCCATAGACTGTTAGATTTTAAGTTAGTCTTTCCAATCCCCCTTTTACATAATTATTTGCATTTGTTTCAATCTGTGAAAATTGTAATAGTATTAAGTGCATTTTAAACATAAGTTAATGGTCCTGGCACAGGCATCCTTCAAAGAAGCTTCAAGTGTGGGGGACCAGCCTCACCCACCAGGGTGTCCACAGCAGTTGTACCTAAGCCTCACAGCCAGCTGCCCTGGGGACCAAACACACCCACCAGAGTGCCAAATCAATTGTAGTCCAACCACAATAGAAGAGCACATACCGCTCACAGAGGGGATATTCCTGGAGCACTTGATTCTGGTGACTGGCAGGATTGCATCACTGGGCCCCACAGGACACCTTTCACATGAGACTACTCTTCAAAGACCTTGAAACATAGCTGATATACCTAATATACAGAAATTAACACAGAGAATTATTCAAAAATGAAGAGAAAAAGGAACACCTTCCAAATGAAAGAATACAACAAAACCTCTGGAAATAACTAAACAAAACAGAGACAAACAATTTACCAGATTAAGGATTTAAAGGGATAGTCATAAAGATGGTCACAGAACTCAGGAGAAGAATGCATGAACTCAATTCACACACCAGCCCTAGAATCTCTCAGACCCTAGAGCCAGCTGTGCCAGGACTTAGACCTGCTCACCAGTGATCAGCAGCCTCTGAATTAGGCAGGGTCTGGCAACCAACCAGGTAGGGGCCAGCCATACCCATCAGCACACCCATGGTAGTTAGCCTCTCTACAACAGAAGGGCCCATGCAGGCCACATCATAGGGGATATAACTAGAGCGTATAGCTCTGGTGAACAGAGAGGAGTGTGATGCTGGGGCACATAAGATACCTTCTACATACGACCCCTTTTCTGAGATCAGGAAACATAACCAACCTAACTAATACATAGAGATGAAAAAGAGACTCAGGCAAAATGAGGCAACAGAGGAATATTTTGAGATAAAGGAACAAGATAAAGCCCCAGTAGAAAATCTAAGGGAAATGGAGATGACAATCTATCCAAGGTAATGGATAAAGATAATGACCGTAAAGATGTTCAATGAACTGACCATAAAGATGTTCAATGAACTAAGGAGAAGAATGAATGAACACAGTGCGAAGTTTAAAAAGGAGTTAGAAAGTATAAGGAGAAGCTAACAGAGCTGAATACTGCAATAACTGAAATAAAAAATACACTATATGGAATCAATAATAGATTAGGTGATACAGATAAATGGATCAGTGAACTGGCACACAAGGTAGTGGAAATCACTCAAACTGAACAACAGGAAAAAGGTATTTAAAAAAATGAAGACAGTTTAAGAGACCACTGGGACAACATCAAGTGTTGTCAGGTGCAACATTTTCATTACAGGGGATGCAAGAATGAAAAGAGAGAGTGAAAGCTACAGAGAACTTATTTAAAGACATAAAGTTGAAAAATTCGCTAACCTGGGAAAGGAAACAGACATCCAAGTCTGGGAAGCACAGAGAGACTAAAACAAGATCAGCCTAAAGAGGTCAGCACCTAGACACACTGTAATTAAAATAGCAAAAATTTAAGATTAAGAGAGTATATTAAAAGTTCCAAAAAGAAAAGCAAGTAGTTATGTACAGGGGAACTCCCATAAGACTATGAACTGACATTTCAGCAAACTCTGCAGGACAGAAAGGAATGGCACAATATATTTAAAATAATAATAAGAAAAAAACCTACAACCAAGAATATGCAGTAAGGCTATCATTCATATTTGAAAGAGAGATAAAGAGTTTTACAGACAAAAGCTAAAAGAGTTCAGAACCACTAAACTGGCTTTACATGAAATGTTAAAAAGACATCTCTAAGTGGAAAAGAAAAGACCAGAACTAGAAATAAGAAAATTACAAAAGGAAAAATCTCACTGGTAAAGGCAAGTATACAGCAAAGTTCAACCACTTATAAAGCTAGTAGGAAAGATAAAAGCCAAGTAGTAAAATCATCTATATTCACAATAAGTAGTTAAGGAATACACAAAACAAAAAGATGTAAATATGATGTCAAAAATTAAATGTAAGAGTGGGATTAAAAATTAAGTTTGTTAAAATGTGTTTGAACTTTAGAAATCAGTGACTTAAAATAATCATGTATATATACAGATTGCTATATACAAACCTCATGGTAACCACAAACCAAAAATCTATAATAGATACACACACATAAAAGAGAAAAGAATTCAAACATAACAGTAAAGATCGTAATCAAATCACAAAGGAAGAGAGCAAAAGAAGAAGAAAAAACAAAAAAGAACTACAAAAACAATCCTAAGACAATTAACAAAATGGCAATAATTGCATATCCATGAATAATTACTTTAAATATAAACAGACTAAATGTGCCAATAAAAAGACATTCATGAGTCTCACACCTGCACCTGGGAACTAGGAAGGGCCCTCATCAGTGCTGGCTTTCTTGTGCCCACAGCCGCCAGATACCATGTGAGCCCTGTTCTCACTGGGACTCCTGTGACCCCGGCCACTGCTGTCTCTGCACCCATTCCTTGCCAGGCCAGACTTGTGTGCTCCAAGGCAGCCTCAGGAGCAGACACCTGTGGGTGTCCCACACACAGAGGTGGGGCTGAAGCCACAGCTGACCACCAGGGGCTATGCAACCAAGGAAGAAAAGCTGAAATCTCTCCTTGCAGCTGTGCAAACTGCAAATTGACACCCTCATGACCAGCTTTGTAAACTCAATAGCTACAGAACATCTGAATGGACAACAAGTGCTCTCACAGTAGGTCTAGCTTTAGCAGCTGTAGACTTTGTGGTAACATACATGTGGGGGTTGGGCCAGGCCAGATTCTGAGATACCTCAATATCACCCACAGTGGGTCCAGATCCATGATTACTGCAACCCTAGAACCTGACTGCAGTGGATCTATGCTGGTGGCCTGGTGAAAACAACATCTGAGAGACACCAGGGTCAATTGTTGGCATACCCACAGTTAAGGTTGGGTTGAGAGCAGTGTAATCTGATAGCTCTCCCAACAGATGAAAGGTGACACAACAGAGCACATCCACAAGTGAACAGCTCAAGAATAGGAATACTCAGTGGCTTCTCTACCAGTGGGAGTGCTCCAATCCCATGTACCTCACACAACAGATCAGAAACACAGTGAAGAAACAGATCTGGGGACCTCTACTACAACAACTAGGGAGCAGAACACACCTCTGACAGTGACAACCACAGAGCAAAAGGGAGGCCCTGGCTCAATATCCAGTGCAGGCTCTGGTCACAGCATCAGTCACACCTCCTATAAAAGGGATAATGGCCTGCATACACTGAGGAAAGAGATGGCAGATATCTATACTAAAAACAGCTCTTGCACCAAAAAATGTTAAACACACCGAGACTACACAGAGAGATGCTCCCACATAAAAATAGCCCTCCAAGACGGTCTGAGAGTCTGGCATTGATGGAAGAACCCCGAGAGCATTTAGCCTTCAAGGTCAGCATGGGTTGAGTGCAGGAGCTCCACAGGACAGGGGGAAATAGAGACTCCACTCTTGGAGGACACAAAGGTTTCATGTGCACTGGGACCCAGCACAAAGCAGTACATCCATAGGAACCCGGACTACTCCTACCTATGGGTCTTGGAGGGTGTCCTGAGGAGGCAAACTTCAACTATAGCTCACTGTGATGACAAGGACACTGGGAGTGTAAGTCCCAGGCAATATTGATCAGGGTGAGCTCTCCTAGAGATCCACATTTTGGCACCAAGACCCAGCCCTACCCAACAACCTGCAGTCTCCAGTGTTGGAAAGACTCAGACCAAACAGCCACCAAGATAGCAACACAGCCTCACCCAGCAGAAGATAGGCTGCCTAAAGCTGTACACAATTCACAGACAACAAAAAACACACCCTTTGATGTGGCCCTGCCCATCAGAGGGACAAGACCCAGCTCCACCAAACAGAGGGCAGGCACAAGTCCCTCCCACCAGGAACCCTGCACAAGTACCTGGTCCAAACTCACCCGCCAGGGGGCAGATGCCAGAAGCAAGAGGAACTGCAATCCTGTAGCCTGTGGAAAGGAGACCACAAACACAGTAAAAAGACAAAATGAGATGACAAAAAATATGTTGCAAAAGAAGGATCAAGATAAAAACCCACAGGAACAAATAAATGAAGAGAAGATAGTCAATCTACTTGAAAAACTATTCAGAGTAATGATAATACATTCAGACTTAAAAAAATGCACAACATGAGAGTTGTGAGTTAAGTTTTACTTGAGGCAAAATGAGGACTATAGCCTTAGAGACAGCATTTCAGATAACTCTGAGAAACTGCTTGAAAGAGGTGGGGGGAAGGTCAGCATATATGTGATTTTAGTGGAGATGGAGTACATGCAATCAAACACATATTTTTTGCAGAAGGTCTCATGAGGATTTCTGCTAGTCATGAGGAGCAGACGTCACCATGAAGGAATTTAATGCTTTTCTAGATATGAGGAGATGCAAGAATTGGGTGCATAAAATCAGCTCCTGAAAATATCTATCTGAAGACATGTTCTGCCAGTTTTTCTCAGAGCACAGGGTGCCTCATTCCTGATCTCCACCCTGAATTCTTTCCAGGGGGTGTTGAAAGTCAGCATCTGCATTGGCACAAAATTTAATCCTTGTATAGTTAGATGGCAAGTGCCCATGGCAAGTGTCAATTTGTAGTTGACATAAAGATGATCAAAAGTCTCCAAAAAATAAAGGAGGCACAGATTGAGAAGGTACAAAAAAATGTTTAAAAAGGAACTACAAGATTTAAAGAACAAACAAACGGAGATGAACAATACAATAACTGAAATTAAAAAATACACTAAAAGGAATCAATAACAGAATAACTGAGGCAGAAGAACAGATAAGTGAGCGGGAAGACAAAGTGGTGGAAATCGCTGCCACAGAAGAGAATAAAAAAAAAAAAAAAAAAAAGGATGAAAAGAAATGAGGACAGTCTCAGAGACAACTGGGACAATATTAAAACACACCACCATTCACATTATAGGGGTCCCAGAAGGCGAAGAGAAAGAGAAAGGGCCTGAAAAATATTTGAAGATATTATAACTGAAAACTTCCCTAACATGAGAAAGGAAACACTCCAGTCCAGGACGCACAGACAATCCCACACAGGATGAACCCAAGGAGGAACATGCTGAGACACATATTAATAAAACTGATAAAAATTAAAGACAGTGAAAAAATATAAAAGCAACAAGGGAAAAGCAACAAATAACATACAAAGGGACCCCATAAGGCTATCAGCTGATTTTTCAGCAGAAACTCTGCAGGTCAGAAGGAAGAGGCATGATATATTTAAAGTGATGAAAGGGAAAAATCTACAAACAAGATTACCGAGGAAGGCTCTCATTCAGCTTCAAGAGAGAAATCAAAACTTTATAGACAAGCAAAAACTAAGAGAACTCAGCACTACCAAACCAGCTTTACAACACAAGAGAAGAGAACAAAAGAGGAAGGGAAGAAAAAAGACCTACAAAAAAAACCCAATACAATTAATAAAATGGCAATAGGAACATACATATCAATAACTACCTGAAGTGTAAATGGATTAAATGCTCCAACCAAAAGACATAGACTAGCTGAATGGATACAAAAACAAGACCTGTAGATATGCTGTCTACAAGAGACCCACTTCAGACCTAGGGACATATGCAGACTGAAAGTGAGGGGATGGAAAAAGATATTCCATGCAAATGGAAATCAAAAGAAAACTGGAGTAGCAATTTTCATATCAGACAAAATAGACTTTAAAATAAAGACTATTACAAGAGACAAAGAAGGACACTACATAATGTCCTTCAAGGGATCAATCCAAGAAGAAGACATAACAATTGTAAATAGATATGCATCCAACATAGGAGCACCTCAATACGTAAGGTAAATGCTAACAGCCATAAAAGGGGAAATCGACAGTAACACAATAATAGTGGGGGATTTTAACACCCTACTTTCATCAATGGACAGATCATACAGAAAATAATAAGGAAACACAAGCCTTAAATGACACATTAGACCAGAAAGACTTTATTGATAACTATAGGACATTCCATGTGAAAGCAGCAGAATACACTTTTTTCTCAAGGGCACCTGGAACATTCTCCAGGATAGATCACATCTAGGACCACAAATTAAGCCTTGGTATATTTCAGAAAATGGAAATTATATCAAGCATATTTTCTGACCACAGGGCTATGAGATTAGAAATCAACTGCAGGAAAAAAAAGCTTTAAAAACCAGAAACATATGGAGGCTAAACAGAATGTTACTAAACACCAATGGATCACTGAAGAAGTTAAAGATGAGGTCAAAAAATACCTAGACACGTATGACCATGAAATCATGATGATCCAAAACCTATGGGATACAGCAAGAGCAGTACTAAGAGGGAAGTTTTTAGCAATACAATCTTACCTCAGGGAATATGAAAATGCTCTAATAAACAACCTAACCTTACAACTAAAGCAAATAGAGAAAGAACAAACAAAACCAATAGGTAATAGAAGAAAAGAAATCATAAAGAACAGAGCAGAAAAAAAATGAAATAGAAATGAAGAAAAGAATAGCAATGATCAATGAAATGAAAAGCTGGTTCTTTGAGAAGATAAACAAAATTGATACACCTTTGGCCAGACTCATCAAGAAAAAAAGGGAGAGGACTCAAATCAATCAAATTAGAAATGATAAAGGAGAAGTTACAATGGACACACAGAAATACAAAGGATCATAAAAGACTGGTACAACCAAATATACACAAATAAAATGGACAACCTAGAAGAAATGGGGAAATTCTTAGAAAGGTACAACTTTCCTAGACTAAACCATGAAGTATAGAAAATTGGAACAGAGTAAACACAAGTACTGAAAATGAAACTGTGATTAAAAAATTTCCAACAAACAAAAGTCCAGAACAAGATGGCTTCACAGGTGAATTCTATTAAACCTTTAGAGAAGAGTTAACACCATTCCTTCTCAAAGTATTCTAAACAATTATAGAGGAAGGAACACTCCCAAGCTCACTCCACAAGTCCGCCAGTACCCTGATACCAATAGGAGACAGAGATATCACACAAAAACAAAAATTACAGGTCAATATCACTGATGAAGGTAGATACAAAAATCCTCAACAAAATACTAGTAAACCAAATCCAACAACACATTAAAAGGACCATACACCATTAGGAAGTTGGATTTATCCCAGGTATGCAAGGATTCTTCAACGTATGTAAATCAAACAATGTGATACACCACATTAAGAAACTGAAGAGTGAAAAGGATATGTTTTGTTTGTTTGTTTTTGGATTCCATATATATGTGTTAGCATATGCTATTTGTTTTTCTCTTTCTGACTTACTTCACTCTGTATGACAGACTCTAACTCCATCCACCTCAGTACAAATAACTCAATTTCGTTTCTTTTTATCACTGAGTAATATTCCATTGTATATATGTGCCACATCTTCTTTATCCATGCATCTGTAGATGGACACTTAGGTTGCTTCCATGTCCTGGCTATTGTAAATAGAGCTGCAGTGAACATTTTGGTACACGACTCTTTTTGAATTATGGATTTCTCAGGGTATATGTCCAGTAGTGGGATTGCTGAGTCATATGGTAATTCTATCTTTAGTTTTTAAAGGAACCTCCATACTGCTCTCCATAGTGGCTGTATCAATTTACATTCCCACCAACAATGCAAGAAGGTTCCCTTGTCTCCACACTCTCTCCAGCAATTATTGTTTGTAGATATTTTGATGATGGTCATTCTGACCAGTATGAGACGGTTATAAAGCAGAAACTAACACACCACTGTAAAGCAATTATACTCCAGTAAAGATGTTTAAAAAAAAAAAAGGGTATGGTCATCTCTATAGATGCAGAAAAAGCTTTTGACAATACTCAACACCGATTTATGATAAAAACATCCAGAAAGTGGGCATAGAGGGAACATACCTCAATATAATAAAGGCCATATATGACAAACACACAGCAAACATCATTCTCAGTGGTGAAAAACTGAAAGCATTTCCTCTAAGATCAGAAACAAGATAAAGCTGTCCACTGTCTCCACTTTTATTCAACATAGTTTTGGAAGTCCTAGCCACAGCAATCTGAGATGAAAAAGAAATAAAATGAATCCAAATTGAAAAAAAAAGAATTTAAACTGTTACTGTTTGCAGATGATATGATACTATACATAGAAAATCCTAAAGATCCTACCAGAAAACTACTAGACCTCATCAATGAATTTGTTAAAGTTGCAGGATACAAAGTTAATACACAGAGATCGCTTGCATTCCTATACACTACAACGAAAGACCAAAAAGAGAATTTAAGGAAACAATCCCATTTACCATTGCACAAAAAAGTATAAAATACCTAAGAATAAACGTACCTAAGGAAGCAAAAGACCTGTACTCTGAAAACTAAAAGATATTGATGAAAGAAATAAAAGAACACAAACAGATGGAGAGATATGACATGTTCTTGGATTGGAAGAATCAATACTGTCAAAATGACAATACTATCCAAAGTAATCTACAGATTCATCGCAATTCCTATCAAATTACCAATGGCATTTTTCACAGAATTAAAACAAAATATTTTACAACTTGTATGGAAATATAAAAGATGCCAAATAGTCAAAGCAATCTTGAGAAAGAAAAACGGAGCTGTATCTATTTACAATAGCCAGGACGTGGAAGCAACCTAAGTGTCCATCAACAGATGAACTGATAAAGAAGATGTGGCACATATATACAATGTAATATTACTCAGCCATAAAAAGGAAAAAAATTGAGTTATTTGTAGTGAGGTGGATGGACCTAGAGTCTGTCATACAGAGTGAAGTAAGTCAGAAAGAGAAAACACAAATACCGTATGCTAACACATATATATGGAATCTAAAAAAAAAAAAAAAAAAGGTTATGAAGAACCTAGGGGCAGGATGGGAATAGACACAGACCTACTAGAGAATGGACTTGAGGATATGGGGAGGGGGAAGGGTAAGCTGGGACAAAGTGAGAGAGTGGCGTGGACATACATACACTACCAAATGTAAAATCAATAGCTAGTGGGAAGCAGCCGCATAGCACAGGGAGATCAGCTCGGTGCTTTGTGACCACCTAGAGAGGTGGGATAGGGAGGGTGGGAGGGAGGGAGATGCAAGAGGGAAGAGATATGGAGATATAGGTATATGTATAGCTGATTCACTTTGTTATAAAGCAGAAACTAACACACCACTGTAAAGAAATTATACTCCAATAAAGATGTTAAACAAAAAAAAAAAGGAGCTGGAGGAATCAGGCTCCCTGACTTCAGACTATATTACAAAGCTACAGTAATCAAAACAGTATGGTACAAAAATAGAAATATAGATCAGTGGCTAGAAATAGGATAGAAAGACCAGAGATAAATCCATGCACCTATGGCCACTTAATCTATGACAAAGGAGGCAAGAATATACAATGGAGACAAGACGGTCTCTTCAATGTGTGGTGCTGGGAAAACTGGACAGCTACATGTAAAAGAATGAAATTAAAACACACCCTAACGCCATACACAAAAATAAACTCAAATTGGATTAAAGACCTAAATGTAAGACTGGATACTATAAAACTCTTAGAAGAAAACAAGGGCAGAACACTCTCTGACATAAATCGCAGAAAGAGATCCACCTCCTAGAGTAATGAAAATAAAAACAAAAATAAACAAATGGGACCCAATGAAACTTAAAGGCTTTTGCACAGCAAAGGGAACCATAAACAAAATGAAAAGACAATCCTCAGAATGGGAGAAAATATTTGGAAACAAAGTGATCAACAAGGGATTAATCAAAATATACAAACAACTCATGCAGCTCAATATCATAAAAACCAACAACCCAATCAAAACAATGGGTGGAAGATCTAAATAGACATTTCTCCAACAAAGACATTCAAATGGACAAGAGGCACATGAAATGATCTCAACATCACTAACTATCAGAGAAATGCAAATCAAAACTAAAATAATGTGTCACCTCACACCAGTCAGAATGACCATCATCAAACCTCTACAAACATGGAGAAAGCCATAATTCTAAAAGATACATGTACCTAAATATTCTTTGCAGCACCATTTACACCAGCCAAGACATGGAAGCAACTTAAATGTCCATCAACATAGGAGCAGATAAAGAAGACATGGTACATGTATACAATTGAATATTACTCAGCCATAACAAAGAATGAAATAAAGCTATTTGCAGCAAAATGGATAAAGCTAGGGATTGTCATACTGAGTGAAGTAAGTCAGACATAGAATGACAAATATCATATGATATTGCTTATATGTGGAATCTAAAAAAATCATACAAATGAGCCTTTTGACAAAACAGAAATAGAGTCACAGATGTAAGAAACTAACTTGTGGTTACCAAGGGGGAAAGGATGTGAGGAGAGATAAACTGAGAGATTTGTATTGACATATACTTACTACTATATATGAAACATCTAACTAATAAGAATCCACAGTATAGCACAGGAAACTCTATTCAATAATCTCTCATGACCTATATGGGAATAGAATCTAAAAAAGAGTGGTTATGTATATATATGTAAAACTGATTCACTTTGCTGTACAGCAGAACCTAACACAACATTGTGAATCAACTATGATGTAATAAGAATTGCAGGTGGGGCTGAAACCACAGTTGAGCCCCAGGGGCTGTGTGACTAAAGAAGAAGAGCTGAAATTCCTCCTCACAGCTGCACAAACCACGAAATTACACCTCTGCCTATGGCTTCCTAAATTCAGCATCTGCAGAATGTCCAAATGGACAACAAGCACTCCTGCAGCTGAGATAGGTCTGGCTTTAGCAGCTGCGGGCTTTGTGGGCACATACACATGGTGGTTGGGCCAGATGTCTGAGTTGCCTCCATAACTCCCACAACGGGTCCAGGTGCACAACTACTAGTCTTGGGACCTGACCTCAGTGGATCTGCACTGGTGGCCTGGTGAAAACAATGCCTGAGAGACACCATTACCAATTGCCAACATGCACACATTTAAGGTGGGACCATGAGCAATGTTAACAACAGTGTACTTTGTGAGCCCATGCAATGGCTAAAAGCGGACACAACAGAGCACATTCACAGGTGAACAACTCCAGAGGAGGAATACCCAGTGGATTCCCTTCCAGTTGGGTGTGCTCCAATCCCGTCTACCTCGCACCACAGATCAGAAACGCAGCTAAGAAACAGATGTGGGGGCCTCTACTCCAATAACTAAGGAGCAGACCCCACCCCTGACAGGGCAGTAGCAATCACACGGCAAAGGGGAGGCCTTGCTCAATATCCAGGGCAGGCTCTGAGCATCACAACACCAGTCAAACCTTCTATCAAGGGGATAATGGCACAGGCCTCTAGACCAACCTCATCCACCAGGGAGCAGACACCAGCAGCAAGAGAAATTGCGATCCTGTAGCCTGCAGAAAGGAGACCACAAACACAGAAAATCTGATAAAATGAGGTGACAAAGGAATATGTTGCAGACAAAGAGGCAAGATAAAAACCTACAATAACAACTAAATGAAGAGGAGATAGGCAATGTACCTTAAAATGTATTCAGAGTAATGATAGTAAAAATGATCCAAGATCTTGGAAGAAGAATGGAGGCACGAATTGAGAAGACACAAGAAATGTTTAATGAAGACCAAGATGAAGTAAAGAACAAACAATCAGAGATGAACATACAATAACTAAAAAGGAAAAATACACTAGAAGAAAACAACAGCAAAATAACTGAGGTAGAAGAATGGATAAGTGAGCTAGAAGACAGAATGGTGGAAATCACTGCTGTGAAACAGAATAAAGAAAAAACATGAAAAGAAATAAGGACGGCCTCAGACATCTCTGGGACAACATGAAACACCTCAACATTTGAATTATAGGGGTACCAGAAGGAGAAGAAAAAGAGAAAGAGCCTGAGAAAATGTTTGAAGAAATTATAGTAAAAAAAATTTCCAAACATGGGAAAGGAAATAGAAACCCAAGTCCAGGAAGTGCAGAGAGTCCCATACAGGATAAACCCAAGGAGAAACATGCTGAGACAGATATTAATCAAATTAGCAAGAATTAAATGCAAAAAATTTGTTTTAAGCAACAAGAGAAAAGAACAAATAACATGATAGGGAATCCCCATAAGGTTATCAGCTCAATTTTCAGCAGAAACTCTGCAGGCCAGAAGGGAGTGGCATGATATATTTAAAGTGATGAAAGGGAAAAAACCTACAACCAAGATTACTCTACCCAGCAAGGCACTCATTCAGATTGAACAGAGAAATCAAAAGCTTTACAACAAGCAAAAACAAAGAGAATTCAGCAGTACCAAACCAGCTTTACAACAAATGCTAAAGGAACTTCTCTAAGAAAGGGAAATGGGAAATACAAACAAAAAAATCTACAATAGATACACACACAAAAAAGAAAAAGTAACCCAAACACAACACTAAAGATGCTCATCAAACCACAAGAGAAGAGAACAAAAGAGAAAGGGAAGAAAAAAGATCTACAAAAAACCCTAAAACAATTAAGAAAATAGCAATAAAAATATCAACATACATGCTGGTAATTACTTTAAATGTAAACGGATTAAATGCTCCAACCAAAAGACATAGGCTGGCTGAATGGATACAAAAACAAGACCTGCATATATGCTGTCTACAAGAGTCCCACTCCAGACCTAGGGGCACATACAAACTAAAAGTGAAGGGATCAAAAAAGGTATTCCATGCAAATGGAGATCAAAAGAAAGCTGGAGTAGCAATTCTCATATCAGACAAAATAGACTTTAAAATAAAGACTATTACAAGAGACAAAGAAGGACACTACATAATGATCAAGGGATCGAACCAAGAAGAAGATATAGCAATTGTAAATATTTATGCACCCAACATAGGAGCACCTCAATACATAAGGCAAATGCTAACAGCCATAAAAGGGGAAATCGACAGTAACACAATCATAGTAGGGGATTTTAATCCACTCTCACCAATGGACAGATCATCCAAAATGAAAATAAATAAGGAAACACAGGCTTTAAATGATACATTGAACTAGATGGACTTAATTGATATTTATAGGACATTCCAACCAAAAACAACAGAATACACATTTTTCTCAAGTGCTCATGGAACATTCTCCAGGATAGATCATATCTTGGGTCACAAGTCAAGCCTTGGTGAATTTAAGAAAATTGAAATCGTATCAAGCATCTTTTCCAAACACAACGCTATGAGACTAGATATCAATTACAGGAAAAGATCTGTAAAAAATACAAACACATGGAGGCTACACAATACACTACTTAATAACCAAGAGATCACTGAAGAAATCAAAGAGGAAATCAAAAAAATACCTAGAAACAAATGACAATGAAAACACAACGACCCAAAACCTATGGGATGCAGCAAAAGCAGTTCTAAGAGAGGTTTATAGCAATACAATCCTACCTTAAGAAACAGGAAACATCCTAAGTAAACAACCTAACCTTGCACCTAAAGCAACTAGAGAAAGAAGAACAAAATGACCCCAAAGTTAGCAGAAGGAAAGAAATCATGAAGATCAGATCAGAAATAAGTGAAAGAGAAATGAAGGAAACGATAGCAAAGATCAATAAAACTAAAAGCTGGTTCTTTGAGAAGATAAACAAAAATGATAAACCATTAACCAGACTCATCAACAAAAAAATGAAGAAGACTCAAATCAATGGAATTAGAAATGAAAAAGGAGAAATAACAATTGACACTGAAGAAATACAAAGGATCATGAGAGTTTACTACAAGCAACTATATGCCAATAAAATGGACAACCTGGAAGAAATGGACAAATTCTTAGACATGCACAACCTGCTGAGACTGAACCAGGAAGAAACAGAAAATATAAACAGACCAATCACAAGCACTGAAATTGAAACTGTGATTAAAAATCTTCCAACAAACAAAAGCTCAGGACCAGATGGCTTCACAGGCAAATTCTATCAAATATTAAGAGAAGAGCTAACACCTGTCCTTCTCAAACTCTACCAAAATATAACAGAGGGAGAAACACTCCCAAACTCATTCTAAGAGGCCACCATCACCCTTATACCAAAAGCAGACAAAGATGTCACAAAGAAAGAAAACTACAGGCCAATATCACTGATGAACATAGATGCAAAAATCCTCAATAGAATACGAGCAAACAGAATCCAACAGCACATTAAAAGGATCATACACCATGATCAAGTGGGGTTTATTCCAGGAATGCAAGGATTCTTCAATATATGCAAATCAATCAATGTGATACACCATATTAACAAACTGAAGGAGAAAAAACCATATGATCATCTCAATAGATGCAGAGAAAGCTTTCGACAAAATTCAACACCCATTTATGATAAAAAACCTGCAGAAAGCAGGCATAGAGGGAAGTTTCCTCAACATAATAAAGGCCATATATGACAAACCCACAGTCAACATCGTCCTCAATGGTGAAAAACTGAAACCATTTCCACTAAGATCAGGAACAAGACAAGGTTGCCCACTCTCAGCACTATTATTCAACATAGGTTTGGAAGTTTTAGCCACAGCAATCAGAGAAGAAAAAGCAATAAAAGGAATCCAAATTGGAAAAGAAGAAGTAAAGCTGTCACTGTTTGCAGATGACATGATACTACACATAGAGAATCCTAAAGATGCTACCAGAAAACTACTAGAGCTAATCCATGAATTTGGTAAAGTAACAGGATACAAAATTAATGCACAGAAATCTCTTGCATTTCTATACACTAATGACGAAAAATCTGAAAGTGAAATTAAGAAAACACTCTCATTTACTATTGCAACAAAAGAATAAAATATATAGGAAAAAACCTACCTAAGGAGACAAAAGACCTGTATGCAGAAAATTATAAGACACTGATGAAAGAAATTAAAGATGATACAAACAGATGGAGAGATATACCATATTCTTGGATTGGAAGAATCAACATTGTGAAAATGATGATATTACCCAAAGCAATCTACAGATTCAACACAATCACTATCAACCTACCACTGGCATTTTTCACACAACTAGAAGAAGGACTTTCACAATTTGTATGGAAACACAAAAGACCCCGAATACCCAAAGCAATCTCAAGAACGAAAAATGGAGCTGGAAGATTCAGGCTCCCTGACTTCAGACTATACTACAAAACTACAGTAATCAAGACAGTATGGTACTGGCAAAAAACAGAAATATAGATCAATGGAACAGGATGGAAAGCCCAGAGATAAGCCCACGCACATATGGACATCTTATCTTTGATAAAGGAGGCAAGAAAATACAGTGGAGAAAAGACAGCCTCTTCAATAAGTGGTGCTGGGAAAACTGGACAGGTACATGTAAATGTCTGAAATTAGAACACTCCCTAACATCATACACAAAAATAAACTCAAAATGGATTAAAGACCTAAATGTAAGGCCAGACACTATCAAACTCTTAGAGGAAAACATAGGCAGAACATTCTATGACATAAATCACAGCAAGATCCTTTTTCACCCACCTTCTAGAGCAATGGAAATAAAAACAAAAATAAACAAATGGGTCCTAATGAAATTAAAAGCTTTTGCACAGCAAAGGAAACCATAAGCAAGACCAAAAGACAATCCTCAGAATGGGAGAAAATATTTGCAAATGAGGTAACTGACAAAGGATTAATCTCCAAAATTTACAAGCAGCTCATGCAGCTCAATAACAAAAAACAAACAACCGAATCCAAAAATGGACAGCAGACCTAAATAGACATTTCTCCAAAGAAGATATATAGATTGCCAACAAACACATGAAAGAATGCTCAACATCATTAATCATTAGAGAAATGCAAATCAAAACTACAATGAGATATCATCTCACACCGGTCAGAATTGCTATCATCAAAAAATCTAGAAACAATAAATGCTGGAGAGGGTGTGGAGAAGAGGGAAGACTCTTGCACTGTTGGTGGGAATGCAAATTGATACAGCCACTATGGAGAACAGTATGGAGGTTCCTTAAAAAACTAAAAATAGAATTACCATACGACCCAGCAATCCCACTACTGGGCATATACCCTGAGAAAACCATAATTCAAAAAGAGTCATGTACCAAAATATTCATTGCAGCTCTATTTACAATAGCCAGGACATGGAAGCAACATAAGTGTCCATCTACAGATATATGGATAAAGAAGATGTGGCACATATATACAATGGAATATTACTCAGCCATAAAGAGAAACGGAACTGAGTTTTTTGTAGTGAGGTGGATGGAGTTAGAGTCTGTCATACAGAGTGAAGTAAGTCAGAAAGAGAAAAACAACTACGGTATGCTAACACATATATACGGAATCTAAGAAAAGAAAAAATAAAAAGTCTTGAAGAACCTAGGGGTAAGACGGGAATAAAGACACAGACCTACTAGAGAATGGACTTGAGGATGTGGGGAGAGGGAAGGGTAAGCTGTGACAAAGTGAGAGAGTGGCATGGACATGTATACACTACCAAACATAAAATAGATAGCTAGTGGGAAGCAGCCGCATAGCACAGGGAGATCAGCTCGTTTGTTTGTGACCACCTAGATGGGTGGGATAGGGAGGGTGGGAGGGAGAGAGACGCAAGAGGGAAGGGATATGGGAACATATGTAAATGTATAACTGATTCACTTTGTTGTAAAGCAGAAACTACCACTCCATTGTAAAGCAATTATACTCCAATAAAGATGTTAAAAAAAAAAAAGTGAGTGGATCAAAAAAGGTATTCCATGCAATTGGAAATCAAAAGAAAGCTGGAGTAGCAAAATAAGAATATACCCTTAAAACAAATTCAATGCTATGTGTCAATTATATTTCAATTTAAAAAGAAAGGGAAAACTTAGAGGTCAGTCTAATAGCTAAATAGTAAAACTTGTCACCAATAAAGAAACACATTTTTTGAAATATGTATGTGGATATTTATAAACATTGTCCCTGTTTTAATTAGGCCAGAGAAGTCTCAACAAATTCCATATTCTCTGATCACAATGTAATATAGTTTAAAGTCAATAACAATATCTGAAATGATGAATATAGTGATACACTAATCATCAGGGAAATGCAAATCAAAACCACAATGAAATATCACTTCACACAGGTCAGAATGGCTGTTATCAAAAAGATAACAGGTAATAAATGTTAGTGAGGATGTGGAGAAAACAGGACTCTTGTGCACTATTGGTGGGAATATAAATTGGTGCATCCACTATGGACAAAAGTATGGAGGTTCCTCAGAAAAAATTAAAAATAGAACTATCATATGATCCAGCAATTCCACTCCTGGGTACTTATCCAAAGAAAGTGAAAACACTAAATCAAAAATATATATGCACCATATATTTATTACACCATTATTTATAACAACCAAGATATGGATGCAACCAAAGTCTCCATCAATAGATGAATGGACTAAGAAGATGTAGTATATATGTACAATGAAATATTACTCAACCATAAAAAAAGAATGAAATCTTACTATTTGTGACAAAATGGATGGAGCTGGGGAGTATTATGCTAAGTGAAATAATTCAGATCGAAAAAGATAAATACAAAGAAAGATTTCACTTATATGTGGAATCTAAAAAACAAAAAAATGAACTAACAAAACAAAGCAGAAACAGAGTCATAAACACAGAGAATAAACAGTGGTTGCCAGAGGGATGTGAGTATGGGGATGAGTGAAATAGATGAGGGAAACTAAGAGGTACAAACTCTGAGTTATCAAATAAATGAGTCACAGGAATAAAATATACAATGTGGGGAATATAGTCAATAATAATGTAATATCTTTGTATGATGACAAAGGTGATCAAAGGTACAAACTTCCAGCTATAAGATAAAATAAGCACTAGGGATGTAATCACTGGAAATAAAAAAGGCAATAACAAAATATATAGCTCAAAGAAACCTATGCATTTAGAAGTAAAAATTACAAATATAGCACTGATCAATAATCATTATGAAAATATTATATATTAAAAGATGAAATATGGCTAAGGAGTAAAAGTTATAGCCCAAGTAAGATATTTTTAATATTTAAAAGTATACACCAAACAATTTGGTTTGAAAAGTTGAATAAAATCACATGAGATTAAAAGGAAATAAAGATTAATAAGGAAATGTTTTTAAATTACTGAAATATAAAAAATAAAAAAGGATCAGCCAAAACCAAAATCCTTTTTCTATGAAAAGGTTAATAAAATATATCAAGCCTCAGGTACGACTGATTAAGAGGGAAGTCAAGGATTAACAATATTAGCAATGAAAAAGGTATAGACCACAAACATAGTGGAGATTTTTAAAATTCTTAATTACTTTAAACAAATTTATAATAAAATTTGAAAATGTAAGTACAAACAACACTGAATATAGAAGACCCAGAAACAGGTAAATGATCATTCAATACATGGACATCCAAGTCAGAAATCCCTCTTCCCCACAATAAAAGACCACAATACAAGGTTATATTTTTGACTTCTAACAACCTCTAATGTAAAAAAAAATGTATGAATTTCACAAAGTGTTCTAAAATCTAGAAAAATAAACATCTTAATTAATTTATGGGTCATTTTAACCCTGATTCATATTAAAAACAAGACAAAAAAGTATGTCAATTTCATTTTTTTATTGTTAGATACAAAAATCTTAAATTAATTTTTCACTTAGAAGTTCAACAAGTTTCTCTAAGGAAAGATTCATCATAAGATTAAATGATCAAGGTATTTGTCATTTTCTGAAACCTCACTTTAAAGAATTCCCAAGCAAATGAATGTAACTGTCAGTCTTTAGATCGGCGGGATGATAAAAAGTCCTTTGCCTTCAGCTCTTTACTCCTAATAACATACAAGTTACATTTAATTTTTTTGAGCTACTTTTTTATTGGAGTATAATTGCTTTACAATGTTGTGTTAGTTTCTGCTGTACAATGAAGTGAATCTGTTATATGTGTACATATATCCCCTACCTCTTGGACCTCCCTCCCATCCCCCCCATCCCACCCATATAGGTCATCACAGAGCACTGAGCCGAGCTCCCTGAAAGGTTTTTCTTGTAGATTTATGTGATTGTAGTTAGCAACTATTGGAAGGTCTTGGAACATATTTCATTGTCAAAAAGAGACACAGATAGGGCTTCCCTGGTGGTGCAGTGGTTAAGAATCCGCCTGCCAATGCAGGGGACATGGGTTTGAGCCCTGGTCCGGGAAAATCCCACATGCCACTGAGCAACTAAGCCTGTGCGCCACAACTACTGAGCCTGTGCTCTAGAGTCCGCGAGCTACAACTACTGAAGCTCGCATGCCTAGAGACAGTGCTCTGCAACAAGAGAAGCCACCGCAATGAGAAGCCCATGCACTGCAACGAAGAGTAGCCCCCTCTTGCTACAACTAAAGAAAGCCCATGTGGCAATGAAGACCCAACGGAGCCCCCCCAAAAAAAAAATTTCCTAAAAAAAAAAAAAAAGAGACACAGATAGCCTTGAGGGAAGTGAGGAAGAGAGTTTCTCACTCTGGGTAGTAAGTGAACTCATGGTTGTATTTCTGCTCTCTGCCCAAATTAGAAATGACAAAAGAAAGATTTAATTAAAAGTAAAACCACAGCATTTGTAATTCATTAAGTGAAAAAAGCAGACTATCAAGTGAACATGCATAGAATAACTTGGTTTTATGTTTTTAAAACTCCTATATAAAGTTATTCATATATACTTATGACAACAGACATCTAGGGAAACATTGGAAAAAATACACACCAATATATTAGTAGTGATTATTTTTAGAAAATTTGCTTGGTGACATGAAATGGATAGTTTCACTTCCTCCTTACAAGTTATTTTTACTTTTCATATTTTTCAATATTTTCAAATAAAACACATCAAAGACAAAATGCAAAAGGAGAGGTACTCTTTGGCTGAAAAAGAGAAAGAGGACAGGGAAAGCTAGAAAATAAGAGAGCAAGAGAGGATAATTCTTACAAACTGAGAAATTTAAGTATATAATAGGAACATTATATAATGTTATATAGATGTATATATAAATATATATATAGAGAGAGAGAATAGAAACATTACAAAATTTCTAAAACATCTAAAGCAGATGGTGAAATAAGGTACATTTCATAATCCCACAACAGAGTTTGGGCAATGAAATGAGTACTGATTTCCACAAAGACAATAAAGGGGGTGAGGAATCATAGTCAGCAATTTCTGAGAATGGAAGTAAGAGCTGAAAAAATCATAGGTAACTCGTGAGAGACATTCTGCACAAACCAGTCTTGTCCAGTGTCTGGCAGCTGTGTCCTATCCCCAGGCCACAGCTGAGAAGTTTTCTATTTAAGAAGTGGGAGATATTTGGGGGTTTTGGGTCAACTGACAAATATCAACTTGGAGAAAAAGCAACTCACTTAATAACTTTGATGATGTAGCAATAACAAATTGTATTTTAACCATAAATTGAAATCACCAATTATTCAAAAAGAATGATAAGAATACTTCATGAATGCACTTACAGGATTCAGCCAAAAGAATGTCCAATGTAGATGTTATAGCATTTTGTTTGTTAGAAAACAAGAATGAGTATAAAGTAATTGAGAATGCAACTCATAAAAGTTAAAGAACAATAGAATAAACATAAAGAAAGCAAATGGATGAAGGAATTGAGATAACATCAGAAATTAATAAAATAGAAAACAACAAAACCAAGTGATTCAATAAGTAAAACCAAAAGTAAGCTCTCTAAAATCACCATTAAAAAATGCAACATTCTGGCAAGTCTGATAAAGAAAATTGAATCCAGATGCAAGAATATAAAGATGTTCTGAAATTAGGAAACACATAATAAAGAAGAAAAACTATAACTT
Source organism: Balaenoptera musculus (assembly GCF_009873245.2). Taxonomy (NCBI): domain Eukaryota; kingdom Metazoa; phylum Chordata; class Mammalia; order Artiodactyla; family Balaenopteridae; genus Balaenoptera; species Balaenoptera musculus. The sequence goes on along the minus strand of NC_045802.1, from coordinate 34,355,707 downwards.
CCATATATGTCCAGAAATTGTTTAATAAAATTTAGTTTTTATTCCAAATAAAATTCTTAGTAAGATAGCATTAAAAGAATGCTTTCTGGACTTATGAAATTGTATCTGTCAGAAAGGAACAGCAAAATATCATGTTTTGCAAAAATAAAATAAAATCAGGAACAGAAATATCACCACAATTATTCAATAATTTTTTCTGGAGATCTCAGCTAGAAGATTTAGATTTTAAAAGTGAAATGCTATATGAATATTAGAAGAAGCTAAATTGTCCTTATTTTTTGATGAATCATTTTCTTCCTAGCAAAGCCAAGCAAATCAACTGAAAAATTTTTAGATCTAGGCTGTCAAAGATAACATCTCCAAGGATTTGATATTGGAAATGAGATCTGTATGGTAAGAAGCTGATTCTACAAAGACAAGTGGTATCTCTGTGTGTGCATGTGTGTGTGTATGTGTGTGTGTGTGTGTCCATGTATCTGTGTATATGTCTGCATCTTTTTGAGTGTCTGTATATGTGTTTGTCTCTGTATCCATGTATGCCTATATCTACGTACACATATTCATATGTAGGTATGTATGTCTGTGATTTTGTGTGTGTTGGTAGATAGAGGAGTAGGAAACATTCCCTGCAAGAAGAAATGGAGTAAATGTGGTGTTCCTGGAGAACAGAGAGGGCTCCAGGAAGTTGGAGGTTGTTGATCCAGGGAAATTAATAGAACATGGGGTCTGAGAGGCAGGCAGAGGTCAGGTCATGGAGAATCCTGTAAGGCATAAAAAGAATCTGGATTTTGTTCAAAGTGAAGCCACTGATGAATTATTAGCAGGAGAGTGACATATCCAATTTACAGTTTTAGAACATAGCTTTTACCATGACTATGGTACAGGTAATAAATTATTGTCCTGGAATCAGGGAAACTACTTAGGAAATTTCTGTGGTTGTTCATATGAGAGCTGTGGTGGCCTCAGTTGGATGGTAGCTGAGATAATGGAGAAAAATAACGGATCTGAGATACATTTTGGGAATGAAACTGACTCAACATTGTTAGTGAAATGAATGTGGGGGTTCAGGTAAAGGGGGTTTCAATGATACAATGGCAATTAACTGGGTGGATTATATTGTTGCCACTAACTGGGTTAAGGAATATTGGGCTAAAACCATGTAAGTGGGGATGATGAGAGGGGTAATTTAGAGATTAATTTTTGTTGAAATATATTAGAATGCTGATTAGAAGTCCAAATGGAGATGTCAACACTGACAGTTGAAGAAATTGTCTGTAGTTCAGAGGAGAGGTCTAGGTTAGAGATATGAATTAGAAAAATCAATATTTAAGTGTTTTATAAAGCTATATAGCAAAATGAAACCATCCAGAGAGGTATAGAGGGAAAATAAAGAGGAGCCAAGACTAATCCCAGAGACACTGCAACATTTATACACCTTTCAGATAAAAAGGTGAGAAAAAAAGGAAACAAAAAAGTAGAAGGAAAAGCAGACAAATGAACCAGCACAAAAAGCAAGAGAAGAAAGTGATTCAAAATGGAAAGGGACTTAATTAGGTCAAACTATGCTAAAAATTTGAGCTAGATGAATTTGACAAGAAGAAACCAAGGTCAGATTGTAATGTGCTGGAAAGGAAATGGAACATAAGAAATTGGCTAGATACAGCTAGAGTAAGCAATACTACCGAGAAGTTTTGCTACTGAAAAATTCGACAATAGCAGGAGCATGAAATTCAGTGTTTCTAACACTTTATTGTGCATCCAAATCACCTGGGACTCTCATTGCAAATCTGTTTAAGATTCTGTAGCTTTGAGATTCTACATGTCTAAGAAATTCCTCCTTGAGATCCATGATACAGGTCAACACATCTAAGTACCAAGAGTATATACTGTTCAGTGAAAAATGAAAGTTTCACAAGTATATGTCCAAGTAGGTACACAGGATAAGACTACCAAATCAGACTCACAGGGATTAGAAATATTCCCTAGTGTCAATCTTTACTATAATTTCAAAAAATACACAAGTAAAAAAGCAAACGAAGCAACTGACAAGGGATTCATCTCCAAAATATACAAACAGCTCATGCAGCTCAATATCAAAAAAAAAAAACAACCCAATCAAAAAATGGGCAGAAGACCTAAATAGACATTTCTCCAAAGAAAGCATACAGATGGCCAACAAGCACATGAAAAGGTGCTCAACATCACTAATTATTACAGAAATGCAAATTAAAACTACAATGAGGGAGAGGATTAACCAAGATGGCGGAGTAGAAGGACGTGCTCTCACTCCCTCTTGCGAGAGCACCAGAATCACAGCTGGCTGCTGGACAATCATTGACAGGAAGACCTTGGACTTCACCAAGGAGGATACCCCATGTCCAAGGACAGAGGAGAAGCCACAGTGAGACGGTAGGAGGGGCGCAATCAGAGTAAAATCAAATCCCATAACTGCTGGGTGGGTGACTCACAGACTGGCGAACACTTATACCACAGAAGTCCACCCACTGGAGTGAAGGTTCTGAGCCCCACGTCAGGCTTCCCAACCTGGGGGTCCGGCAACGGGAGGAGGAATTCCTAGAGAATCAGACTTTGAAACCTAGTGGGAATTGATTGCAGGATTTTGACAGGACTGGGGGAAACAGAGACCCCACTCTTGGAGGGCACACACAAAGTAATGTGTGCATCGGGACCCAGGGGAAGGAGCAGTGACCCTGGGGGACACTGAACCACACCTACCTGCTGGTGTTGGGGGGTCTCCTGCAGAGGCGGGTGGTGGCTCTGTTTCACCGTGGGGATAAGGACACTGGCAGCAGAGGTTCTGGGAAGTTCTCCTTGGCGTGAGCCCTCCCAGAGTCTGCCATTAACCCCACCAAAGAGCACGGGTAGGCTCCAGTGTTGGGTTGCCTCAGGCAAAACAACCAACAGGGAGGGAACCCAGCCCCACCCATCAACAGTCAAGTGGATTAAGGTTTTACTGAGCTCTGACCGCCACAGCAACAGTCAGCTCTACCCACCACCAGAGCCTCCCATCAAGCCTCTTAGATAGCCTCAACCACCAGAGGGCAGACAGCAGAAGCAAGAAAAACTACAATCCTGCAGCCTGTGGACCAAAAACCACAGTTACAGAAAGATAGACAAGATGAAAAGGCAGAGGGCTATGTACCAGATGAAGGAACAAGAAAAAAACCCAGAAAAATAACTAAATGAAGTGGAGATAGGCAACCTTCCAGAAAAAGAATTCAGAATAATGATAGTGAAGATGATCCAGGACCTCGGAATAAGAATGGAGGCAAAGATTGAGAAGATGCAAGAAATGATTAACAAAGACCTAGAAGAATTAAAGAACAAACAAACAGAGATGACCAATACAATAACTGAAATGAAAACTACACTAGAAGGAATCAATAGCAGAATAACTGAGGCAGAAGAACGGATAAGTGACCTGGAAGACAGAAGGGTGGAATTCACTGCTGCGGAACAGACTAAAGAAAAAAGAATGAAAAGAAATGAAGACAGCCTAAGAGACCTCTGGGACAACATTAAACGCAACAACATTCGCATTATACGGGTCCCAGAAGGAGAAGAGAGAGAGAAAGGACCAGAGAAAATATTTGAAGAGATTATAGTCAAAAACTTCCCTAACATGGGAAAGGAAATAGCCACCCAAGTCCAGGAAGCGCAGAGAGTCCCATACAGAATAAACCCAAGGAGAAACACGCCGAGACACATAGTAATCAAAGTGGCAAAAATTAAAGACAAAGAAAAATTATTGAAAGCAGCAAGGGAAAAACGACAAATAACATACAAGGGAACTCCCATAAGGTTAACAGCTGATTTCTCAGCAGAAACTCTGCAAGCCAGAAGGGAGTGGCATGATATACTTAAAGTGATGAAAGGGAAGAACCTACAACCAAGATTACTCTACCCGGCAAGGATCTCATTTAGATTTGATGGAGAAATCAAAAGCTTTACAGACAAGCAAAAGCTAAGAGAATTCAGCACCACCAAACCAGCTCTACAACAAATGCTAAAGGAACTTCTCTAGGTGGGAAACACAAGAGAAGAAAAGGACCTAGAAAAACAAACCCAAAACAATTAAGAAAATGGTCATAGGAACATACATATCGATAATTACCTTAAACGTGAATGGATTAAATGCCCCAACCAAAAGACATAGACTGGCTGAATGGATACAAAAACAAGACCCATATATATGCTGTCTACAAGAGACCCACTTTAGACCTAGGGAAACATACAGACTGAAAGTGAGGGGATGGAAAAAGATATTCCATGCAAATGGAAATCAAAAGAAAGCTGGAGTAGCTATACTCATATCAGATAAAATAGACTTTAAAATAAAGAATGTTACAAGAGACAAGGAAGGACACTACATAATGATCCAGGGATCAATCCAAGAAGAAGATATAACAATTATAAATATATATGCACCCAACATAGGAGCACCTCAATACATAAGGCAACTGCTAACAGCTATAAAAGAGGAAATCGACAGTAACACAATAATAGTGGGGGACTTTAACACCTCACTTACACCAATGGACAGATCATCCAAAATGAAAATAAATAAGGAAACAGAAGCTTTAAATGACACAATAGACCAGATAGATTTAACTGATATATATAGGACATTCCATCCAAAAACAGCAGATTACACGTTCTTCTCAAGTGTGCATGAAACATTCTCCAGGATAGATCACATCTTGGGTCACAAATCAAGCCTCAGTAAATTTAAGAAAATTGAAATCATATCAAGCATCTTTTCTGACCACAACGCTATGAGATTAGAAATGAATTACAGGGAAAAAAACGTAAAAAAGACAAACACATGGAGGCTAAACAATACGTTACTAAATAACCAAGAGATCACTGAGGAAATCAAAGAGGAAATAAAAAAATTCCTAGAGACAAATGACAATGAAAATACGACGACCCAAAACCTATGGGATGCAGCAAAAGCAGTTCTAAGAGGGAAGTTTATAGCTATACAAGCCTACCTAAAGGAACAAGAAAAATCTCAAGTAAACAATCTAACCTTACACCTAAAGAAACTAGAGAAAGAAGAACAAACAAAACCCAAAGTTAGCAGAAGGAAAGAAATCATAAAGATCAGAGCAGAAATAAATGAAATAAAAACAAAGAAAACAATAGCAAAGATCAATAAAACTAAAAGGTGGTTCTTTGAGAAGATAAACAAAATTGATAAGCCATTAGCCAGACTCATCAAGAAAAAGAGGGAGAGGACTCAAATCAATAAAATCAGAAATGAAAATGGAGAAGTTACACCAGACACCGCAGAAATACAAAGCATCCTAAGAGACTACTACAAGCAACTTTATGCCAATAAAATGGACAAGCTGGAAGAAATGGACAAATTCTTAGAAAGGTATAACCTTCCAAGACTGAACCAGGAAGAAACAGAAAATATGAACAGACCAATCACAAGTAATGAAATTGAAACTGTGATTAAAAATTTTCCAACAAACAAAAGTCCAGGACCAGATGGCTTCACAGGTGAATTCTATCAAACATTTAGAGAAGAGCTAACACCCATCATCCTCAAACTCTTCCAAAAAATTGCAGAGGAAGGAACACTCCCAAACTCATTCTATGAGGCCACCATCACCCTGATACCAAAACCAGACAAAGACACTACAAAAAAAGAAAATTACAGACCAATATCACTGATGAATATAGATGCAAAACTCCTCAACAAAATACTAGCAAACAGAATCCAACAACACATTAAAAGGATCATACACTACGATCAAGTGGGATTTATCCCAGGGATGCAAGGATTCTTCAATATACGCAAATCAATCAATGTGATACACCATGTTAACAAATTGAAGAATAAAACCCATATGATCATCTCAATAGATGCAGAAAACGCTTTTGACAAAAATCAACACCCATTTCTGATAAAAACTCTCCAGAAAGTGGACATAGAGGGAACCTACCTCAACATAATAAAGGCCATATATGACAAACCCACAGCAAACATCATTCTCAATGGTGAAAAACTGAAAGCATTTCCTCTAAGATCAGGAACGAGACAAGGATGTCCACTCTCACCACTATTATTCAACATAGTTCTGGAAGTCCTAGCCAAGGCAATCAGAGAAGAAAAAGAAATAAAAGGAATCCAAATTGGAAAAGAAGAAGTAAATCTGTCACTGTTTGCGGATGACATGATACTATACATAGAGAATCCTAAAACTGCCACCAGAAAACTGCTAGAGCTAATTAATGAATATGGTAAAGTTGCAGGATACAAAATTAATGCACAGAAATCTCTTGCATTCCTATACACTAATGATGAAAAATCTGAAAGAGAAATTATGGAAACACTCCCATTTACCATTGCAACAAGAAGAATAAAATACCTAGGAATAAACCTACCTAGGGAGTCAAAAGACCTGTATGCAGAAAACTATAAGACACTGATGAAAGAAATTAAAGATGATACCAACAGATGGAGAGATATACCATGTTCTTGGATTGGAAGAATCAACATTGTGAAAATGAGTATACTACCCAAAGCAATCTACAGATTCAATGCAATCCCTATCAAATTACCAATGGCATTTTTTACGGAGCTAGAACAAATCATCTTAAAATTTGTATGGAGACACAAAAGACCCCGAATAGCCAAAGCAGTCTTGAGGGAAAAAAATGGAGCTGGAGGAATCAGACTCCCTGACTTCAGACTCTACTACAAAGCTACAGTAATCAAGACAATATGGTACTGGCACAAAAACAGAAACATAGATCAATGGAACAAGATAGAAAGCCCAGAGATTAACCCACGCACCTATGGTCAACTAATCTATGACAAAGGAGGCAAAGATATACAATGGAGAAAAGACAGTCTCTTCAATAAGTGGTGCTGGGAAAACTGGACAGCTACATGTAAAAGAATGAAATTAGAGTACTCTGTAACACCATACACAAAAATAAACTCAAAATGGATTAGAGACCTAAATATAAGACTGGACACTATAAAACTCTTAGAGGAAAACATAGGAAGAACACTTTTTGACGTAAATCACAGCAAGATCTTTTTTGATCCACCTCCTAGAGTAATGGAAATGAAAACAAAAATAAACAAGTGGGGGGCTTCCCTGGTGGCGCAGTGGTTGAGAGTCTGCCTGCCAGTGCAGGGGACACGGGTTCGCGCCCTGGTCTGGGAGGATCCTGCGTGCCGCGGAGCGGCTGGGCCCGTGAGCCACAATGGCTGAGCCTGAGCGTCTGGAGCCTCTGCTCCGCAACGGGAGAGGCCGCGATGGTGACAGGCCCGTGCACCGCGATGAAGAGTGGTCCCCACTCGCCACGACTGGAGAGGGCCCTCGCACAGAGGCGAGGGCCCAACACAGCCAAAAATAAACATAATAAATAAATAATAAATAAAAATTTAAAATAAATAAATAAATAAAAAATAAATAAATAAACAAGTGGGACCTAATGAAACTTCAAAGCTTTTGCACAGCGAAGGAAACCATAAACAAGACGAAAAGACAACCCTCAGAATGGGAGAAAATATTTGCAAATGAATCAACGGACAAAGGATTAATCTCCAAAATATATAAACAGCTCATTCAGCTCAATATTAAAGAAACAAACACCCCAATCCAAAAATGGGCAGAAGACCTAAATAGACATTTCTCCAAAGAAGACATACAGACGGCCACAAAGCACATGAAAAGATGCTCAACATCACTAATTATTAGAGAAATGCAAATCAAAACTACAATGAGGTATCACCTCACTTCTGTTAGAATGGGCATCATCAGAAAATCTACAAACAACAAATGCTGGAGAGGGTGTGGAGAAAAGGGAAACCTCTTGCACTGTTGGTGGGAATGCAAATTGATACAGCCACTATGGAGAACAATATGGAGGTTCCTTAAAAAACTAAAAATAGAATTACCATATGACCCAGCAATCCCACTACTGGGCATATACCCAGAGAAAACCGTAATTCAAAAAGACACATGCACCCGAATGTTCATTGCAGCACTGTTTACAATAGCCAGGTCATGGAAGCAACCTAAATGCCCATCAACAGACGATTGGATAAAGAAATTGTGGTACATATATACAATGGAATATTACTCAGCCATAAAAGGGAACGAAATTGAATCATTTGTTGAGACGTGGATGGATCTAGAGACTGTCATACAGAGTGAAGTAAGTCAGAAAGAGAAAAACAAATATCGTATATTAATGCATGTATGTGGAACCTAGAAAAATGGTACAGATGAGCCAGTTTGCAGGCCAGAAGTTGAGACACAGATGTAGAGAATGGACATATGGACACCAAGGGGGGAAAACTGCGGTGGGGTGGGGATGGTGGTGTGCTGAATTGGGCGTTTGGGTTTGACATGTATACACTGATGTGTATAAAATTGATGCCTAATAAGAACCTGCAGTATAAAAAAACAAACAAAACAACTAATACTAAACTTTCATTGGGTTATTTGTATGGAAATATGTTAATATAAATGTTTCAGACATTACATGAAATTTCTAAAAATCTTATATGTTCTGGTATAATGTTATAAGTCATAATCCTAGTTATTACTTTAAAATGTATATCTCAGAAATAACTAATTTTCTTGTCAACTGCATTATTATGAACTTTCATCAAATCTTTAACCATGGTCATTTTTAAGTTTTTTGTCATTTACAGACAGTTCTGGGTGTACTCTGATGATTTTGCAAATATGTTCCTGTAAAAGGGTTTCATCTTCAAGAAATTCATGGAAAAGACTCTGACAAGTACAGGTTTCTGGTAACTGACTGTACTGCTGAACTGAATGAATAAGCATTTTCAGAACTCTAATGAAAAACTGATGAACTCATAAAAGTGCTAACAAAAGATCAAGATGAAAAAAAAAATTAATTACATGGGACTGAGTGAACTGATGAGGATGAGTATAATTTTTGTGACTTTCTGTCTGAATTAAAAAAAAAAAATCCCACAAGGACTCAGAGGCAAAGAATATACAAATCAATTTTCACTGCAAAGTAAAGGAGCTGTTACAGTGGAGGATTACTGGACTGAATGTCAATATTATGACATAGTATGAGTGTGTTTCATGTTTGGTAATTGCAATCATTGTTGCTTTTGTTGTGGTCATCCATGTACAATGCTTGGTGTCAGTCTATTTATCTCTTGTAAAAATAAAATACAGTGTGTGTGTGTGAAAAATAAAAACTACAATGAGATATCACCTTACACTGGTCAGAATGGCCATCATTAAAAAATCTACAAACAATAAATGTTGGAGAGGGTGTGGAGAAAAGGGAACCCTCTTGCACTGATGGTGGGAATGTAAATTGATACAGTCATTATGGAGAAAAGTACGGAGGTTCCTTAAACACTAAAAATAGAACTACCATATGACCCAGCATTCCCACTCCTGGGCATATACCCTGAGAAAACCATAATTCAAAAAGACACATGCACCACAATGTTCATTGCAGCACTATTTACAACAGCCAGGACATGGAAACAACCTAAATATCCATTGACAGATGAATGGATAAAGAAGATGTGGTACATATATACAATTGAATATTACTCAGCCATTAAAAGAAATGAAATTGGATCATTTTTAGAGATGTGGATGGACCTAGAGTGTCATACAGAGTGAAGTAAGTCAGAAAGAGAAAAACAAATATTGTATATTAACACAAATATGTGGAATCTAGAAAAATGGTACAGATGAACCTATTTGCAAAGCAGAAATAGAGACACAGAAGGAGAGAACAAACGTATGGACACCAAAGTGGGGAAGAGGGGGTGGGATGAATTGGGAGATTGGGATTGACATATATACACTACTATGTATAAAACAGGTAACTAATGAGAACCTGCTGTATAGCACAGGGAACTCTACTCAATGCTGTGCAGTGACCTAAATGGGAAGGAAATCCAAAAAAGAGGGGATATATGTATGCATATTGCTGATTCACTTCACTGCACAGTGGAAACTAGCACAACATTGTAAAGCAACTCTATCCCAATTAAAAAAAGAAAGCATACTGAATGCTGGGACATGTCCCACGACTCTTCAGGTTCTTCCTTGCCACATGGAACACATGCTCTCTGGAACAGAATAATAGATGAGTCCTGTAAGTGGGAATGTATGGGTTATTACCACTCTGCTGAGAGATTTTAAATTATGAAACATCTCTATCTCATACTTAGAGAGTTATGTAGCTTACATGATATTCTCCAGGGAACTATGTCTTATAAACCCAAACATTCCGGATTTATTAACAGTAGGAAATCCTTTAGCCAGGGACATCCTGTTGATAGCATTCTATCGATAAGGTCACTTCCTCCTAGCAAATATCATCAGTCTATTTGTCTGGAGGTCTAGCTGACAAGTTGATTAGACCGTCACTTGTTTTCTTGTCCTTCCCCTAAGGTCATTACTCCCCAAGAGAAGGGAGTGAAAGGTTCACAGGACAGCTGCCTTTATTCACTATCCCTGGCATGGTTATGATGAAACCCTCATTCTCCATCCTCATTCTCCATCCTACATAGAGGACAGGAAACTTCTTTATACTCTCTAGGGAGCAATATGTAAATAAACACTTCCTCTGCTCTATCCTCTCTATCCTTGTTATGTTCTCTAGAAAAGGTGTGATTGTCTGGTGAGACAGGGGAGAGCCTTCTATTTGCTGGATCTCATCACCAGCTAGTGTAGTCAGTTTTTAACTAAGTCTGAAAAGCTCTTTACTCCCTCATTGTGCCTGGCTCAAGCTTAGCCAGGTTTTCTTCTCCTGGTTTTCTGTCTAAGCCAATTTTGCTATCAGAACAAAATCTCCCCACAGCAAAAAGGTGGCCTACACCATTTGGGTAAATTTATTTCAGGTGGAAATTTGAAGGCCCTGAGAGAGCTCAAGAAGAGAAGGAACAAGGCCTCTGGAGAAAAGTTATGCTCCTAATTTGTCTCCTTGAATTCTCATACAGAACTGGACTGAACAGTGGATGAGTGTAAAATTTCCCCTCTTAACTTCAAGCATATTGTTTCTAAATAGTGTGGTGTGGTGGGGGGAAAAGATGGGCAGGAGGCTGAGGAGAGGGACCTAATCTTTTATGTACATACAGAAATTTTTGGAAGACTGCATTCTTAATTGTTAATGGTTTTCTTAGGGAAGTATGGGATGAATGCAATTTTCCCATTTTATTATATATAGATTTTTGTTATTTAATTTTTTAAATGTGCATGTATTATTGATATCTTCAGAAGTTTCAAAGTGTATAGATACCAAAAAAGAAAGGGACTTAAGTAAATGTCATTCCAGAAACATGGTCTCCACCTAAGGAAGCTGACCCAGCCTTCAAGCCCAATACCAATTCTACCTCTTCTGAAAACTGTCTCTGCTCAGTTGTCAGGGATCTCATCACCCTTTGAGCCCATTAGCACACATCTATAAATTTACCTGGACATTCTCATTTTTGTTTGCATGCTCTGTTTCTTCATGTTTATGCCTTATGCTCCTGTAAGCCACTGAGGGTAGAGACAGGGCATTTTGTACATCTTCGGTTTGCCTGTTTGAAACTACCCCTTGCATGTGATAGGCACTCTAAAAATACTGGTTGATTAACTGACAAATGTTTCCTCTAGTGAGAGTCATGGAAAGACCTTTGCTCCATCTTTGTAATTCTTCAGAGGACCTGGCCCAAGTGCAGAGGGCCATGTTGGCAATGTCAGTGAGACCTGAGGGGAAAGCAGCTACATCTCCTAGACATAAGATGCTCATTTATCTCAGGTGCACTCCTTGGGATCATAGAAATTAATAAAATAATAAAGAAAGCATATGACTAAATCACTGGCCCATGTGTAGTAGAAGAAGCAAATGACTAGCTCCAAGTTCCTGAAGATCTTAATCTAGTTTAATTTCAGGCTCATCTCTTTGAGCTTTTTACAAGCATAAATTTTTATTATGAAAAATAATATATTAATCCAATAATATGCTTATGTATCTTGCACACTGTTCTCCCTAGGCAACAAGCATCAGGTCCTGGGACTGGAAAATTGCCTGCCTCCATGATCCAACGTGGACAACCCTCATTCCCATCTTTGGTGCTAATCAAAGGAAAGTAATATTGGCACCTCAAAGCATTTATCATCCTAATATTTCTGGTGCCTCTTTCGTTGGGGATGATGAGGAAAAAAAAGTACTCCCTGTTGAGAAGGCAGAATAGCTGCTAGGCTTCTACTGAGTTCTTGCTGAGTCCTCACCTTCATTTTTCTTCTCCCTGAGTCCCCTATAACTCTAACTTCTTCCAAAAGGAGGGTCTCTGTTTACTATGTTTCATATACCTGTGTCAGGAAATTCAATCTGAGGTTCATAAAAATATAGCGGAGAAAAGAAACCCATTATAAAGAGCTAAGTTGGTTAAAGATGGTAGAATAAAATGAAATCACTTGTTTCACAGGAAATAATGAACTAGAGTATTTACCACACTATCAAACCATTCAATAATTTTTAATGGCAGAAGAGAAGAGAAAACCTTCAAAATTCAAAATTACTAAAATAATATACTCATGTATGCATCTCACAATTACTTTGGTTATGGAATTGACAGGAAAGAAAAAATGAAAAACGGGAAAATATACTTAAATCAATAGAAAACACTGGTTCAAAAATACGAATAATCTATGAGCAGTTGAATACTTAACACAGAATATGCATAATATGGAATACTAGTCCATAAATTTTTAAAATGTCACCTATATGTGTACTAAAGTGGAAAGATGCTCACAGTATAAGTGAAAATGCAAGCTATACAACACAGTGTATTAAAGGCTAGAGTTATTTTTTTTAATTCCATGGGAGGGTGTGCATAAGAATATTTTTTAAAAAATGTTTACACACATGTATAGGAAAAAAAACAAGGAAGAATATGCAATAAATTGTCAACAGCAGTTACCTTTGAAAAGTAATAAGGAGTATCTGGAGAAGTTAGACTTAAACTTTTTTCCTTTATATGCTTTTGTTTTAAATTAGAGAGAGCAGTTGGAAAACACATTACCATACATGGATATATTTTCCTTCATTTAATCTGAGCTAGGAATTTTTTCCCAGTCTTTTTTTATTGAAGTATAGTTAATCTACAATATTATGTTAGCTTCAGGCATATAGCATAGTGATTCAGGATTTTTACATATTGTAATCCATTAAGAGTTAATATAAGATAATGGCTATAATTCCCTGTGCTATAGAGTATATCCTTATTGCTTGTCTATTTTATACACATTAGTTTTTATCTCTTAATCCCATACCCCTATTTTGCCCCTCCCCTCTTTCATCTCCCCGTTGGTACACTAGTTTGTTCTCTATATCCGTGAGTGTGTTTTTGTTTTACTATGTACACTCATTTGTATTATTTTTTAGATTCCACATACAAGGGATATCATAAAATATTTGTCTTTTTCTGTCTGACTTATGTCACTAAGCAAAATATTCCCTATTCACATTGCTGCAAATGGCAGAATTTAAGGCTAGAGTTAAATTCTATTATATATATGGCACATCTTCTTTATCCATTTGTCTGTTGATAGACATTTGGATTTCTTCCAAATCCTGGCTATTATAAATAGTGTTGCTATGAATCTTGGGGTGCATGTATCTTTTCAAATTAGTGTTTTTGCCTTTTCTGGATATATACCCAGGAGTGGAATTGCTGGATCATATGGTAGTTCTATTTTTAGTTTTTTGAGGAATCTCCATACTGTTTTCCATAGTGGCTGCACCAATTTACATTACCAGCAGTGTACAAGGGCCCCCTTTTCTCCACATCTTCTCCAACATTTGTTATTTGTAGACTTTTTGATAATAGCCATTCTAATAGGTGTAAGGTGATACCTCATTGTTGTTTTGTTTTGCATTTCTTTTCATGTGCCTGTTAACCATCTGTATGTCTTCCTTGGAAAATTGTCTATTCAGATCTTCTCCCCATTTTTTTGATAAGGTTATTTGTTTTTTGATATTGAGTTGTATGAGCTATTTATATATTAAATCTTTGTCAGTCATATCATTTGCAAATATTTTCTTCCCTTTTGTATGTTGTTTATTCATGTAGTTGATGATTGCCTCTGCTGGGCAAAAGTTTTTTAGTTTAATTAGACCACAATTGTTTATTTTTGCTTTTATTTCCTTTGCCTTAGGAGACAGATCAAAAAAAACTTTGCTATTATTTATGTCAAGGGGTATTCTGCCTATGTCCTCTTCCAGGAGTTTTATGGTTTAGGGTTTTACATTTAGGCTTTTTAATCTATTTTGAGTTGATTTTTGTATATGATCTGAGAAACTGTTCTAATCTTATTATTTGACATGCAGTTGTCCAGTTTTCCAAGCACCATTTCTAGAAGAGACAGTCTTTTCTCCATTGTACATTCTTACCTACTTTGTTGTAGATTAATTGCCTATGGATACATGGATTTATTTCTGGGCTCTCTATTCTGTTCCATTGATCTGTGTGTCTGTTTTTCACAAGTACCATGTAATTTTGATTACTGTAGCTTTGTAGTATATTTTGAAGTCTGGGAGGGTTAATTTTCCAGCTTAGCTGTTGTTCTCAGATTGCTTTGGCAGTTTGGGGTCTTTTGTGGCTCCATATGAATTTTAGGATTATTTATTCTAGTTCTATAAAAAAAAATCATGGATATTTTACAGGGAGTGTATTACATCTGTAGATTGCTTTGGGTAGTCTGGCCATTTTAACAATATTAATTTTTCCAGTCTAAGAGCATGGGTTATCTTTCCATATCTTTGTATAATCTTTAATTTCTTTCATCAGTGTTTTATAGACTTCAGAGTATAGGTCTTTCATGTCCTTGGTTAAGTTTATTTCTAGGTATTTTATTCTTTTTGATGTGATTTTAAAATGGATTTTTTTTTTACTTTCTCTTCCTAATAGTTCATTATTAGTGTTTAGAAAAACAGCAGATTTCTGTATATTAATCTTGTATCCTGAAACATTGCTGAATTCACTTATTCATTTTAATAGTTTTTGGGTGGAAACTTTAGGGTTTTCTATATAAAGTATCATGTCATCTACAAATAGTGAGTTTTACCTCTTTCTCTTCCAATTTGGATGCGTTTTATTTCTTTTTCCTGTCTGATTGCTATGGCTAGGACTTCCAATACTATTTTAAATAAATGTGCCAAAAGTGGTCATCCTTGCCTTGTTCCTGAATTTAGGTGGAAGACTTGCAGCTTTTTACCATTGAGTATTATGTTAGCTATGAGTTTGTCATAAATGACCTTTATTATGTTGAGATATGTTCTCTCTGTACCAACTTTGATGAGAGTTTTTATCATGAATGGATGTTGAATTTTGTCAAAAGCTTTTTCTGCATCTATTGAGATGATCATATTGTTTTGTCTTTCCTTTTGTTAATGTGGTGTATTACATTGATTTGTGAACTTTGAACCAGCCTTGCATCCCTGGAATAAATCCAACTTGATCATAATATATGATCCTTTTTATATATTGTTGGATTCAGTTTGCTAATATTTTGTTGAGGATTTTTGCATCTATATTCACCAAAGTTGTTGGCCTTTAATTTTTTTTTTTTTTGTACTGTCTTTGGTTTTGGTATCAGGGTAATGGTGGCTTCATTGAATGATTTTGGGAGTGTTCTCTCCTGTTCAGTTTTTTGGAATAGTTTGAGAAAGGTAGGTATTAGTTCTCTTTATATGTTTGGTAGAATTCCCCAGTGAAGCCATCAGGTAATGGACTTTTGCTCGCTCAGAGTTTTTGTTTTTTTTTTTTAATTATTACAAATTCAGTTTCACTATTAGTGATCAGTCTATTCAGATTGCATATTTCTTCCAGATTCAGCCCTAGAAGGTTGTATGTTTCTAGAAATTTGTGATTTCCTCTAGTTATCCAATTTGCTGGTATATAACTATTTATAGTATTCCCTTATTTTTTTTTTTTCTTTGTATCTCTGTGATATTTGTTGTTCTTTCTCCTCTTTCATTTCTTATTTTGTTTATTTGGGTCCTCTCCTTTTCTTTCTCGGTGGGCCTGGCTAAAGACTTATCAATTCTGTTTATCTTTGCAAAAAAAAAAAGATAAAATTTTATTAATATTTTCTATTTTTCTTTTGATCTCTATTTTATTTATTTCCTCTCTGATCTTTATCATTTCCTTCATTCTGCTGACTTTGTGCTTTGTTTGATCTTTTTCTAATTCCTTTAGGTGGAAGTTAGGTTGTTTATTTCAGATTTTTCTTGTTTCTTGAAGAAGGTCTATATCACTATAAATTTCCCTCTTAGAACTGCTTTTTTTTCCTGCATCCTACAGAATTTGGAGTACTATGTTTCCATTTTCATTTGTCTTGAGAATTTTTTGATTTCTTCTTTGATTTCTTCATTGACCCACAGTTTTTTAGTAGCATGTTATTTACTCTCCACAAGTTTGTGTTTTCCCATTTTCATTTCTGTAATTAATTTCTAGTTTCACACTTCTATGCTCAGAAAAAAAGTTTGCTATAATTTCTATTTTTTAAGTTTGTTGATACTTGTTTCATGGCTTACCATTTGCTCTATCCTGGAGGAATTTCCATGTGTACTTTGTAAAGATGTGTATTCTGCAGTTTTTGGATCTAATGTCGTATAAATATCTGTTAAGTCCAACCAGTCTACTGTGTCACTTAAGTCCATTGTTGCCTTATTGATATTCTGTCTGGGTGATCTGTCCATTAATGTAAGTGAGGTGTTAAAGTCCTCTACTATTATCATATTATTATCAATTTCTCCATTTATGTCTGGTAGTATTTGCTTTATATAGTTGGGTGATCTTGTGTTGGGTGCATGTATGTTAATGAGTGTTATATCCTCTTCTTTAGCATTTTATAATGCCTTCTTTATCATTTTTGATAGCCTTTGTTTTAAAGTCTATTTTGTGTGATTTGAGTGTTGTTACTCCCATTTTCTTACCATTTCCATTTGCATGAAATATCTTTTCCCATCCCCTCATTTCAGTCTCTTTTACCTTTAACCCTGAAGTGAGTTTCTTGTAGGTAGCATATTAAAAGGTTCTTGGTTTTTTTTATCCAATTAGTCACTCTATTTTTATTTTGATTGGAGCATTTAGTCCATTGACATTTAAAGTAATTATTGATAAGTATGTACTTACAGCCATTTTATTACTTGTTTTCTGGTTGTTTGTGTAGTTCTTCTCTGTTTGTCTATTCTTGTTTCTTCCCTTGTGGTTTGATGATTTTCTTTAGTAGTATGCTTGTCTTCCCTTGTTTTTAGCTTTATTGTAGGTTTTTGATTTGTGATTGCCATGGGATTCATATATGCTGACCCATAATTATATTGACTTGTTTTAAACTGGTATTCATTCAAGTTCAAACACATTCTAAAAGATGTACATTTTTACTCCCCTCCCACACATTTTGTGTTTTTGATGTCATATTTTACATCTTCATGTTTATCCCTATCTGTTTATTGTAGTTATAGTTGCTTTAACAATTTTTCTCTTTTAGTCTGCAGACTGGCTTATTTAAGTGGTTGATCCTTAGTCCTTACTCTATATTTTTCTTTCCTAGTTGGGTTTTCCCTTTCTTATAGATTCTTACTCCTTTTCCACTTAGATAAGACCCTTCAACATTTTTTTTAGAGTAGCTTTAGCATTGATGATCTCCTTTATTTTTAGCTTTTCTGAGAATTTCTTTATCTTCCTTCTATTCTAAATGATAATCTGGCTGGGTTGAATATCCTAGGTTGCATGTTTTTCCCTTTCAGCACATTAAACATTATGCTACTCCCTTCTGCCCTGCAAAATTTATGCAGAGAAATCAGCCTTATGGGGGTTTCCTTTGTAGATGACTCTTTGTTTTTCTCTTGCTTCCTTTAAAATTCTCTCTTTAACTTTAATTTTTGTCATTTTAGTTATGATACTTCTTGGTTTGGATTTGTTTGGAGTTTTCTTGTTTTGGACCCTCTGTGCTTCCTGTTCCTGGATATGTTTCCTTCTTCAGGTTTGGGAATTTTTCAACCATAATCTTCTGAAATACATTTCCAATTCCCTTCCCTCTCTCTTCTCCTTCTAGGAACCCAATAATGAGAATATTAGTATCTTAATGTTCTCCCAAAGATCTCTTAAATTAGTTTCATTTTTTTAAAATGTGTTTTTCTTTCTGCTGTTCTGATTGGTTATTCCATCTTCCAGATCATTTTTGCATTCTTCTATATCACTTAGTCTTCTATTCATTTCTTCTAGTGTGTTTTTTATTTCAGCTTTGAATTATTTATTTCTGAATGGGCCTTTTAAAAAATACTTTCTAGTTCCTTGTTAAGATGTTCACTATTTACATAAATTCTTTCCCTAATTCAGTTAACATTTTTATTACCAATATTTATTACCAATGAATTATTTATCTGGTAAATTGTTTTCTTCTGTTCCATTTTTTTCAGGGTTTTTCCCTTGCTCTTTCAATTCAGAGTAGTTTTGCTTCCTTTTCATTTTGCTTAACTTTCTCTGTCTTTATGAATTTAGGTGAATTTACCTATTGCAGTCTTGAAGGGGTGTTCTTATTTAAGAGTGTCTCTATACAGACTATGTGTCCAATGCTTTTGTTGAGAGAACTGGATCTGACATGGATGCAAATCACATCTTTCCTGAGGTTGTGCTGGCAGCTCTCACCTTGGTAGGTGGTGGGGCTGGAGATGGAAGTGCTAGAGGGTGTTAGGCAGGACTTCCTCTCTGCTAATTGTTCATCACTGCCCTGTTGAGGACAGAGTCTGATCCCAAGTTCCTGGAGCAGAAACCTTGAAGGTCTTGCATGAAGAGGTTCTTCTCTCTTTGTGTGTTTTTCACTTTCCCTGTGCTGGGACCCTTGCCTCAGTAGAGGGGAGTGCTAAAACAAGTGGGGCCCATTCACGGACAGAGGTCTGATGTGCTGCCTGTTTAGGTGACTGTGTCTCCACTCAGACTCAGCCTCAGTTGCAAGTCCCCTTTATCCCTCACTCAATCATTATCCCCAGCCTCTGAGTCCCCCTCCTAGTTGTGGAACTGCTCCACAGGGTTGGCCAGGGCCCACATAGACTGTTGTTGTGTGTCAAGAATTGAACTGTGGTGGGGAAGCTGCCATCAGAGATCTGGGCAGCTTCTGGAGTGCTGTTTAAGTAAGCACCAACAATGGTTGTCTCCACCCCCCCACCCCAGGTCCCACCCTGGGACAAGGTTGCCTCTGTATCCCAAGGTCAAGTGTCTTCCCCAGTTATGACTTCCCCAGATCCAGTGCTGCACTGTGGCATGGAGTGAGCAGAACTGGAGTATTTGCTCAGCTTGGGCTGGGATATACAGTGAGGTGGTCCTTGGAAATCCAGCAGCCACTAGAGCAGACCTCTCTCTGCACTGTCTGGGGGATAGCCAGTGTGCATACTCCTCACAAGTCCAGGTTTCCCACAGCAGTTCTATTTATCCCAACAGTCCTCCAACCATCCAAGGGGGCTTGTCTCCTCTGCATATGACCCCAGAACAGGGGTGCCCAATTTGTGGCTTAACCGCTCACTTTCCAGGGCAGGTATCCACCTGTGTAATCTCTTTTTTCCTCTGAGTCCCTTCCTAGGGGCACAGGTCTCGACCTTATTGCTTTCTTTCCCTTCCTACTTGACTTCATGTTTATCTTTCTTACAGCTTTGGTTGTACAGGAATCCTTCTGCCAGTTTCCAGTTAACTTTCATTGAGAATTGTTCCACAAGTAGATATATTTTTGATGTGTTTGTTGGGGGAAGTGAGCTCCACATCTTCTTCCTCCACCATCTTAATGTCTCCCCTCAGGAATATTAACAAATGTTATCTAATGCATTCCCTTTCAGAAAGAACCATATGAATCCAGAGCAGTGTAGCCTCTACTACATGAAAAATATTTCTGGTCTTCTCCTCTGCATCAGCTATTCTCTCTCTGGCATATTATTTTCATTGGCATCCTAACATGATAAATGATAAACCATGTATATAAAATGCTTCCCTTGTCCTCACATCCTTCCAACAATCACCCCAGTTCTCTGCTCAGTTTTTTTTCTATTTCTAAACTTCTGTTTCTCTTTAGTACACGCCAGTGGAGTTTTTAATCCCCATCACTTCTCTCGTCTATGTCACCAGTGAACACCATCTTGCCAAACCTAATGGACACTTGCCTGTCTTCCTCTTTCTTGATTGCTCAGCAGAACTTAATAGAGGTGACCATTTCTCATCCTTGAAACACTTTCTTTACTTTACTTCCATGTCACCAAAGACTTATTTTCAGTTACCAGCAGCTCCTTCTTGGCCTCCTCTAGTAGATCCTCTTCTCCTTATTTCTGAATTCTAGAGTTCCCTAGACATAGTCCTTAGACCTCTTCACTTTTCTATCTGTACTCATTCTGTATGTGTTTAAATTCAACCCCATGGCTCTAAATACTCTGGGCCATAATTTAGAGTAATGCCAGTTGCTTTAACAAACAAGAAACAGATCAAATTACCATAATTAAATAAAATAAAAGTTTACTTCTTACATAACAGCTCAGTCAGTGCAGTTTCCTGATAAGTGAAGTTATTTAAGAAGTAATTAGGAATCTCATGATCAAAAGAGTTTTGTATGACTTTCTTTCTCTCTCCCTCTTCAAGTCTTACTTCTATTCCAGGGGCTTGACTCTTTTTAGTTATTCTTTGTTAATTGAGATTATTATATTCTAACCGTTATTACTGGTATTAATGATACGATTATAGAGGCATGTGGTCTCACATGAGCATGTACTTAACAGGAAGCAGGTTCTACATGCATCACGTAAAAGAACTGGTTAGAGCACACAGAAATAAGTAGATCCACTGGGAAGGATGCAGTCCGATAGGGGAGCCAAGTTAGTAGATCAATTCAGAGAAGTTACTTTAACTCAAGGCAAGGCCAAAGCTTTTGTGAATGAATATTCAAATCCATCTGATACTCTCATGATTTTTGCCAATTTATAAGGTATAAATGGAACAGAAACAGCACATGAATTTAAAATACATTTGTCAGGAAAGCAAAGAATGTATATTATTTAGAAAAAAATCACCAAAGTTCAGATGGTATAATTTTTTTTAACTAAACAAATATGAACTTATTTTTTATTCTATTATTTTTTAACACCTTTATTGGAGTATAATTGCTTTACCATGTTGTGTTAGTTTCTGCTATATAACAAAGTGAATCAGCTATATGTATACATATATCCCCATATCCCCTCCCTCTTGCATTTCCCCCCCACCCTTCATATCTCACCACTCTAGGTGGTCACAAAGCACCGAGGTGATATCCCTGTGTGATGCACCTACTTCCCACTAGCTATCTATTTTACCTTTGGTAGTATATATATGTCAGTGCTACTCTCTCACTTCGTCCCAGCTTACCTTCCCCCTGCCCGTGTCCTCAAGGCCATTCTCTATGCCTGTGTCTTTATTCCTGTCCTGTCCCTAAGTTCATCAGAACCATATTTTTTTCTTAGATTCCATATATTTGTGTGAGTGTATGGTATTTGTTTTTCTCTTTCTGACTTACTTCACTTTGTATGACAGACTATAGGTCCATTCACCTGACTACAAATAGCTCAATTTAGTTTCTTTTTATGGCTGAGTAATATTCCATTGTATATATGTGCCACATCTTCTCTATCCATTCATCTGTCATTGGACATTATGTTGCTTCCATGTCCTGGCTGTTGTAAATAGTGCTGCAATGAACATTGTGGTACATGACTCTTTTTGAATTATGATTTTCTCAGGGTATATGCCCAGTAGTGGGATTGCTGGGTCATACGGTAGTTCTATTTTCAGTTTTTTAAGGAACCTCCATACTGTTCTCCATAGTGGCTGTATCAATTCACATTCCCACCAAGAGTACAAGAGGGTTCCCTTTTCTCCACACCCTTTCCAGCATTTATTGTTTGTAGATTTTTTGATGATGGCCATTCTAACTGGTGTGAGGTGACATCACATTGAATATTTGACTTGTATTTCTCTAATGATTAGTGATGTTGAGCATCCTTTCATGTGTTTGTTGGCAATCTGTATATCTTCTTTGAAGAAATATTTATTTAGATCTTCTGCCCATTTTTGGATTGGTTTGTTTGTTCCTTTGATATTGAGCTACATGTGTTGGTTGTATATTTTGAAGATTAATCCTTTGTCAGTTGCTTCATTTGCAAATATTCTCTCCCATTCTGAAGGTTGTCTTTTCATCTTGTTTATGGTTTCCTTTGCTGTGCAAAAGCTTTTAAGTTTCATTAGGTCCCATTTGCTTATTTTTGTTCTTATATCCATTTCTCTAGGAGGTGGGTCAAAAAGGATTTTGCTGTGATGTAAGTCAAAGAGCATTCTGCCTATGATTTCCTCTAAGAGTTTAACGGTCTCTGGCCTTACATTTAGGTCTTTAATCCATTTTGAGATTATTTTTGTGCATGGTGTTAGGAAGTGTTCTAATTTTATTCTTTTACATGTAGCTGTCCAGTTTTCCCAGCACCACTTATTGAAGAGGCTGTCTTTTCTCTATTGTATATTCGTGCCTCCTTTATCAAAGATAAGTTGACCATGTGTGCGTGGGTTTATCTTTGGGCTTTCTATCCTGTTCCATTGATGTATATTTCTGTTTCTGTGCCAGTGCCATACTGTCTTGATTACTGCGGCTTTGTAGTATAGTCTGAAGCCTGGGAACCTGATTCCTCCAGCTCCGTTTTTCTTCCTCAAGATTGCTTTGGTTATTCGGGGTCTTTTGTGTTTCCATACAAATTGTGAAGTTTTTTGTCCTAATTCCATGAAAAATGCCATTGGTAGTTTAATAGGCATTGCATTAAATTTGTAGATTGCTTTGGGTAGTATAGTCATTTTCAAATGTTGACTCTTCCAATCCAAGAACATGGTATATCTCTCCATCTGTTTGTATCATGCTTAATTTCTTTCATCAGTGTCTTATAGTTTCTGCATACAGGTCTTTTGTCTCCTTAGGTAGGTTTATTCCTAGGTATTTTATTCTTTTCGTTGCAATGGTAAATGGGAGTGTTTCCTTAATTTCTCTTTCAGATTTTTCATCATTAGTGTATAGGAATGCAGGAGATTTCTGTGCATTAATTTTGTATCCTGCTACTTTACCAAATTCATTAATTAGCTCTAGTCGTTTTCTGGTAGCACCTTTAAGATTCTCTACGTATGGTATCATGTCATCTGCAAACAGTGACAGCTTTACCTCTTCTTTTCCAATTTGGATTCCTTTTATTTCTTTTTCTTCTCTGATTGCTGTGGCTAAAACTTTCAAAACTATGTTGAATAATAGTGGTGAGTGTGGGCCTCTTTGTCTTGTTCCTGATTTTAGAAGAAATTGTTTCAGATTTTCAGCATTGAGAACAATGTTGGCAGTGAGTTTTTCATATATGGCCTTTAGTATGTTGAGGTAGGTTCCCTCTATGCCTACTTTCTGGAGAGTTTTTAACATAAATGGGTGTTCATTTTGTCGAAAGCTTTCTCTGCATCTATTGAGATTATCATATGGTTTTTATCCTTCAGTTTGTTAATATGGTTAACATTGATTGATTTGTATATATTGAAGAATCCTTGTATTCCTGGGATAAACCCCATTTCATCATGGTGTATGATCCTTTTAATGTGCTGCTGGATTCTAATTGCTAGTATTTTGTTGAGGATTTGTGCATCTATGTTCATCAGTGATATTGGTATATAGTTTTCTTTTTTGTGACATCTTTGTTTGGTTTTGGTATCAGGGTGATGGTTGCCTCCTAGAATGAGTTTGGGGAGTGTTCCTCCCTCTGTTATATTTTGGAAGAGTTTGAGAAGGATAGGTGTTAGCTCTTCTCTAAATGTTTCATAGAATTCACCTGTGAAGCCATCTGGTCCTGGGCACTGGTTTGTTGGAAGACTTTTAATCACAGTTTCAGTCTCAGTGCTTGTGATTTGTCCATTTATATTTTCTATTTCTCTCTGGTTCAATCTCAGAAGATTGTGTTTTTCTAAGAATTTGTCCATTTCTTCCCGGTTGTGCATTTCATTGGCATAGAGTTGCTTGTAGCAATTTCTCATGATCCTTTGTATTTCTGCAGGATCAGTTGTTACTTCTGTTTCACTTTTAGTTCTGTTGATTTGAGTCTTCTCCCTTTTTTTGTGACAAGTCTGGCTAATGGTTTATTGATTTTGTTTATTTTCTCAAAGAACCAGCTTTTAGTTTTACTGATCTTTGCTATTGTTTCCTTCCTTTCTTTTTCATTTATTTTTGATCAGATCTTTATGACTTCTTTCCTTATGCTAACTTTGGGTTTTTTTTTGTTTTCCTTCTCTAATTGCTTTAGGTGTAAAGTTAGGGTATTTATTTGAGATTTTCTTGTTTATTGAGGTAAGATTGTATTGTTATAAACTTTCCTCTTAGAACTGCTTTTGCTGTTCTCATAGGTTTTGGGTCATCGTGTTTTCATTGTCATTTGTTTCTAATTATTTTTTGATTTCCTCTTTGATTTTTTCAGTGATCTATTGGTTATTTAGTAGCATATGGTTTAGCTTCCATGTGTTTGTATTTTTTACAGTTTTTTTCCTGTTATTGATACCAAGTCTCATAGCATTGTGTTCAGCAAAGATACTTGATATGACTTTAATATTCTTAAATTTACCAAGCCTTGATTTGTGACTCAAGATATGGTCTATCCTGGAGAATGTTCCCTGAGTACTTGAGAATAAAGTGTGTTCTGTTGTTTTTAGCTGGAATGTCCTATAAATATCAATTAAGTCCATCTTGTTTAATGTGTCATTTAAAGCTTGTGTTTCCTTATTTTTTTTCATTTTGGATGATTTGTCTATTTGTGAAAGTGGGGTGTTAAAGTCCCCTACTATTATTGTGTTACTGTTGATTTCCCCTTTTATTGCTGTTAGCATTTTCCTTATGTATTTAGGTGCTCCTGTGTTGGGTACATAAATATTTACAATTGTTATATCTTCTTCTTGGATTGATCCCTTGATCATTATGCGGTGTCCTTCTTTGTATTTTGTAATAGTCTTTGTTTTAAAGTCTATTTTTTCTGATATGAGAATTGCTATTCCAGCCTTCTTTTGATTTTCATTTGCATGGAATATCTTTTTCCATCCCCTCACTTTCAGTCAGTATGTGTCCCTAAGTCTGAAGTGGGTCTCTTGTAGACAGCA
Source organism: Balaenoptera musculus (assembly GCF_009873245.2). Classification (NCBI taxonomy): domain Eukaryota; kingdom Metazoa; phylum Chordata; class Mammalia; order Artiodactyla; family Balaenopteridae; genus Balaenoptera; species Balaenoptera musculus. The sequence continues at coordinate 34,330,485 of NC_045802.1, read as the reverse complement.
TATATACAGGTCTTGTTTTTGTATCCATTCAGCCAGTCTATGTCTTTTGGTTGGAGCATTTAATCCATTTACCTTTCAGGTAATTATCGATATGTATGTTCCTATTACGTTTTTCTTAATTGTTTTGGGTTTGTTATTGTAGGTCTTTTCCTTCTCTTGTGTTTCCTGCCTAGAGAAGTTCCTTTAGCTCTTGTAAAGGTGGTTTAGTGGTGATCTTAACTTTTGCTTGTCTGTAAAGGTTTTCTCTGTTGAATCTGAATGAGGTCCTTGCTGGGTAGAGTTATCTTAGTTGTAGGTTTTTCCCTTTCATCACTTTAAATTTGTCCTGCCACTTCCTTCTGACTTGCAGAGTTTCTGCTGAAAGTTCAGCTGTTAACCTTATGGACATTTCCTTGTATGTTATTTGTTGCTTTTCTCTTGCTGCTTTTAATATATTTTCTTTGTATGTAATTTTTGATAGTTTGATTAATATGTGTCTTGGCATGTTTCTACTTGGATTTATCCTGTTGGGACTCTCTGCACTCCTGAACTTGATTGACTATTTGCTTTCCCATGTTACGGAAGTTTTCAACTATAACCTCTTCAAATATTTTCTTAGTCGCTTTCTTTTACTCTTCTTCTCCTGACACGCCTATAATTCGAATGTTGGTATGTTTAATGTTGTCCCTGAGGTCTCTGAGACTATCTTCAATTCTTTTCATTCTTTATTCTTTATTCTGTTCTGCAGTAGTTATTTCCATTATTTTATCTTCCAGGTCACTTATCCGTTCTTCTGCCTCAGTTATTCTGCTATTGATTCCTTCTGGAGAATTTTTAATTTCATTTATTGTGTTGTTCATCATTGTTTGTTTGCTCTTTAGTTCTTCTAGGTCCTTGTTAAATGTTTCTTGTATTTTCTCCATTCTATTTCCACGATTTTTAATATCTTTACTATCATTACTCTGAATTCTTTTTCAGGTAGACTGCTTATTTCCTCTTCATTTGTTTGGTCTAGTGGGTTTTTATTTTGCTCCTTCATCTGCTGTGTATTTCTCTGTCTTCTCATTTTGCCAAACTTACTGTGTTTTAGGTCTCCTTTTTGCAGGCTGCAGGTTCATAGTTCCTGTTGTTTTGGGTGTCTGCTCCCAGTGGGTAAGGTTGGTTCAGTGGCTTCTGTAGGCATCATGGTGTAGGGGACTAGTGACTGTGTTCTGGTGGGTGGGGCTCGATCTTGTCTTCCTGTTGGTAGGGCTTCATCCAGTGGTGTGTTTTGGGTTTTCTGTGAACTTAGTATGATTTTCGGCATCGTCTCTGCTAATGGGTGGGGTTGTGTTCCTTTCTTGCTAGTTGATTGGCATGGGACATCCAGCACTGCAGTTTGCTGGCCATTGGGTTGAGCTGGGTCTTAGTGTTGAGACAGAGATCTCTAGGAGAGCTCTCATCAATTGATATTACATGGGTCCAGGTTGTCTCTGGTGATCCAATGTCCTGAACTCTGCTCTCCCACTTAAGAGTGTCAGGTTTGACACCAGGCCATAGCACCAAGACCCTGTCAGCCACACAGCCTGGTAAGTGTGGATTTTCTTGCCTTTTAGGAAATCTGAGGTCTTCTGCCAGCATTCAGTAGGTGTTCTGTAGGAGTTGTTTCAAGTGTCAGATGGTATAAATTTAAAAATTAGCTCAACAGCTCAATGATTTAATTAACATTTCACTGTATAATAACAATAGCTACAATAATGGTAGTTATCATCAATGTATGCTAGTCTTCATAGCTCTTCATAGCTTGCCATACATAATGCTTACAACAATACTAAGAACTAAATTCCCTTTATACAGATGAGAACACTGAAGTGACATGTTAATGTTCTACAATAAGCTGCTGGGGGCATCTGACAAAATTCAACATACATTAATGATTAAAAAAACTCTTATTAAAGTAGGTATAGAGGGAACATATCTCAAAATAGTAAAAGCTATTTATAACAAATGCACAGCTGATATAATACTCAATGGTGAAAAGTTGAAAGCCTTCCCACTAAAATCTGGAACAAGATAAGAATGCCCACTCTCACCACTTCTCTTCAACAAAGTATTGGAAGTCCTAGCTACAGCAATCAGACACGAAAAAGAAATAACCGGTATCCAAATTGGGAGGGAAGGGTTACAATCGTCATCATATGTAGATGATATGATACTATACATAGAAAACCCTAAAGATTCCACACAAAAACTACTAGAACTTATAACTGAATTCAGCAAAGTAGCAGGATACAAGATTACCATACAGAAATCAGTGGTATTTCTTTACACCAACAATGAAATATCAGAAAGGGAATGTTAAAAAAAAAACAATACGTTTTAAAATTGCAACCCCTAAAATAAAACACTTAGGAATAAACCTCACCAAGGAGGTGAAAGACTTATACTCTGAGAACTATGAAACATTAATAAAGGAAATTGAAGATGTTTCAAAGAAATGGAAAGATATCCCATGCTCTTGGATTGGAAGAATTAATATTGTTAAAATGGACATATTACCTAAAGCAATCTACCGATTTAATGTAATCCCTATCAAATTACCCATGACTTTTTTCAAACTAGAACAAATAATCCTAAAATTCATATGGAACCGTAAAAGACCCAGAATTGTCAAATCAATCCTGAAGAAAAATTACAAAGCAGGAGGCATAACCATCCCAGACTTCAGACAATACTACAAAGCTACAGTAATCAAAACAGTGTAGTACTGACACAAAAATAGACATACAGGTCAATGGAACAGAATAGAGAGCCCAGAAATAAACCCACACACCTATGGTCAATTAATCTTTGACAAAGGAGGCAAGAATATACAAAAAATATACAAAAAGAATATACAAAAAAGACAGTCTCTTCAGCAAGTGATGTTGGGAAAGTTGGACAGCCACATGTAAATCAATGAAGTTAGAGCAAGCCCTCTCACCATACACAAAAATAAACTCAAAATGGCTTACAAACTTAAACATAAGACATGACATCCCAAAACTCCTAGAAGAGAAATAGGCAAGATATTCTCTGACATAAACTGTACCAATGTTTTCTTAGGTCAGTCTCCCAAGGCAATAGAAATAAAAACAAAAATAAACAAATAGGACCTAATCAACCTTACAAGCTTCTGCACAGCAAAGGAAACCATAAACAAAATGAAAAGACAACCTACAGAATGGGAGAAAATATTTGCTTATTATGTGACCGACAAGGGCTTAATTTCCAAAATATACAAATAACTCATAAAATTTGACAACAGCAACAAAAAACAACCCAATCAAAAAATGGGTAGAAGACCTAAAGAGACATTTCTCCGAAGAAGAAATACAGATGGTCAATAGGCACATGAAAATATGCTCAAATTTGCTAATTATTAGAGAAATGCAAATCAAATCTACAATGAGATATCACCTCACACCAGTCAGAATGGCCATCGTTAAAAACTCTACAAATAACAAATACTTGAGAGTGTGTGGAGAAAAGGGAACCCTCCTACACTGTTTGTGGGAATGTAAATTGGTGCAGCCACTTGGCAAACAGTATGGAGTTTCCTCAGAAAACTAAAAATAGAATCACCATATGATCCAGCAATCCCACTCCTGGACGTGTATCCAGACAAAACTGCAATTCAAAAAGATACATGCACCCCAATATTCATAGAAACACTATTCAGAATAGCCAAGACATGGAAACCACCTAAATGTCCATCGACAGATGAATGGATAAAAACGATGTTGTACATATATACAATGGAATACTACTTAACCATCAGAAATGACATAATGCCTTTTGCAGCAACATGGATTCAACTAGAGATTATCATACTAAGTGACGTAAATCAGAAAGAGAAAGACGAATACCATATGGTATCACTTATATGTGGAATCCAAAATATGACACAAAAGAACCTATCTATGAAACAGAAACAAAATAAGGGACATAGAGAATAGACTGGTGGCTGCCAAGGGGGAGGGGGGGTGGGAGAGTGTAGGATTGGGAGTTTGGGATTAGCAGATACAAACTGGTATGTATAGAATGGATAAACAAGGTCCTACTGTACAGCACAGGGAACTATATTCAATATCCTGTGATAAACCATAATGGAAAAGAATATGAAAAAGAATCTATATGTATAACTGAGTCACTTTGCTGTACAGCAGTAATTAACACAACACTGTAATTTAGCTTTACTTCAATAAAAAAAAAAAAAAAGACTATTTGCCTCACTTCTACGGAATTTTTATTTGTACCAAATGGATTCTTGGTGGGCCCTTTCCATCTCCTGTGCAAGCAAGGCTATATGATGGTATGCATGATCTGACCACTGTTCAGACTCAGCCTGGACCACTGTTTCTAATTTCATTGTCCGTGGATCTGATATGTTAAACACATGGCATTTGCTATGTTCTTATTTAGATGGAATGAAACTTTGGATCCTATCTGAATTATGAAAAAAAAATTTAAGGGGATGCAAACTTACTGAATATTACTTCCTCACAATAAAGTTGTCAATTGTTCTTAATAAAAAAAATTGAAAATACTGAAAAAGTTAAATGAATTTTAGAAAGTTATCATTAATACTCTTGCCAGTAAGAAATAATTCCATATGACTTTCTTTTAAGACTAGTGCATATACTTGAAATCATAATTTGTTTACTTTTCTCTTCTATATTTTTACTAAAAATAAAATTTTCAGATTATTAAATTTTCCTAAAAAAATAATGTGAATGCCATCATCACATTCCATTGTATGTATATAGCATATTTTACTTAATCCTTTCATTATTATTGAACATAATGAACCTTATTATTATTTAGTTCATAATTTTTCATTATTGTAAATAAAACTGCAGCAAACATCTTGAATATAGAAAATGGTCCTCTTTTCTGGTTTTGTCTTTAGTATTAGTAGTGTGGATAAAACCAAGCAACTTAACATTTTCATCTTTGTAAATCTTTTGTTCCATTATCTTAAACTTGTGTTCTGGAAAGACTGTGTACCTTTGAATACTCTCACTAGAAATGTACAAAATACCCAACTAACAAGCATCATCGACTTTATGCATTTCCCCACTTATATTTTGCTGATTTGATGAATGAACATGTCTCATTCCACGAACTTAAATTTATTTGATTACTGTTGGTGAGAAAAGATTTTTTTTAATTTTTATATTATTAATATGTCTCTACTTAATTAATCCTCCAGAGGATCTGGTCTGAGATACATTCATTCAATCTACTCTTTTTCCTGTTTTCTGATTCATTCACTTCAGCTCGAATTTTATAGTTCAGTTCTTCCTTTTTATCTTTAAGCCTTCTGTAGTTGTTCCTTTTCTAAACCCTTGGTTTGAAAGTCAAATATATAAATTTTCTGTCATTGTAATAAACAATTTGCTTTTAAGAACTGTTTTGGCTACGAGGTACTCTGTTTCGGTATAATTTTATTGTGTATCTGGATCATATGTGTTGATTTGAGAACATCTTTTTAATTTTTTATAGTTTAGGTATTACAAATTTAACTTTCATTAATCCCTAGGTTTATTGCTTTCTGGTCATAAATTATGGCCTGTATAATTTCTCTTGATCATTTTTGTAAATACTTCAGGAGTTATTTTTGATTGCTTTGTTGAGATTAAAAAAAAAGGCCACTCCCATTTTCTCTCACCAAGTGTTTTTATTTCAGAGAATTAACACTGTTAGTAATTACATATTTCTTAGCATTTTCACTTGCTTATTTTTTCCCACACTATGTTATTAGCTCTGTAAGGATAGCAATCAAGATGCCTGCTTTTCTCATCATGCCAGAACCTATGGTATTTTTTTTGTTTTTTTGGGGGGGGGATTTTGGTAATGGAAGTAAGTAATTAAATGTCCAAGGAATGGTCATAGGATGAAGGCAGGAAGGGTGGAGAGTGATGGAAAATGGCATGGTTGATAATAAATACACCCAAGAGATTGCCATGACTAAAAAGTCAATGTCAGCCTTAAGTGAGAGATATTGGCATTGCTTGCCTTCTGCTTGATTTGGACAAGCTAAGGGAAGAAGGCAGAGAGTTGGAGTGTCTGAATACCAACTTCCTGACTGGGTGTGCTGTTTCATTTAGAAGGGCAAATTGTGCAAAAATAATGGATGGATTTTTTTGTTGGCTTGTTTTCTGTGTGTGTGTGTGTGTGTGTGTGTTTGATGATGATGATGTTTTGTTTTGTTGCTCTCTCTATATTGACATTTAGTTTATAAACCTTCCAAGACTGCCAATCAATTTTATTGTTGCAAGTTTTAATCTCTTTAATAAGTTTTCATCAGTTTTCTGGGGTCTTAATAAAAAGTTGAAAGACTGTATTAGAACTCCTAATCATCTTGTTTTAACCTGAAATCTAGATGTTGCTTCTTACGCTTGGAATTGTACTGTTGAGATTTCAGCTAATGCATTTGTTCTCTCATAAACACATGTCAGTTAGAGCACCATGTTGTCTCTTTATTTAACAGCTTCCACAAGCACATTATTGTCCACAAAAATTGAAAAACTCATTTTAATTCGAACTGTGGAAAAATTCTACAGTGGATGAGGTGTCCTTGCTTGTTACTATCCTTTATTCTTGAAGCGTAATTGGGAATGACTTGACCTAGGAACAAAATTTCCAAACCTCTCTTTAAGGAATCATTGCAATTACCAATGATAATGACAAAAGAAGGTTTTTAATGATAGGCTTGTTTTCTGATTGCAAGTCATTCGTCTTAGTGCAGACTGACATTATCATCTTTCTTTTCCTGAAGAGTTATCACTGAGCTTCCAGATACATCACAAGCAGCACCTTTCTGGTTTCCCTCTTCCCAAAGTAGATTAGGTGTCTTCTTTGCTGTTCTCTCACAGAAGATTATTCATATATTTTCATATCACTATTACTTTTCTCATAACACACTGTAATTATCTACTCACCTGTCAGTATCCCCAATGGGATTTTGAACTCCTTGACAGCATTATTATTCATTTGTAGAGTCCCAAAACTTACCACAGTGCCTAGGAAATAGTAACACTCAATAAATACTAGTAAATTGAGGGGAGAGAGAAAAGGAGGCATGAAAGGAGTAAAGGAAGGTGAGGAGAAGTGAAGAAAAGAGGAGATATTAAAAAACAAAATAGCCTGAATCAGAATTGATATTGTAAGCATGGGCATTTTTATGTGTGAAAGTGTGTTTTGGCAAGCAGAAATAAACTTATATAGAACAAATGAAAATCATGAAAAGATTAATGACTACTCTGTTCCCTCAGATTCTGTTGTGGAGTTAATAATCCTCATAAAAATATTCTAGTCCTTTATAGAGAAGCAATTTTTCCCATATCTGCCTCACTTTTGTACCTTATTTGCTTCCTTTTTCTATCTAATTAACCATCTGAAGAAATGAGTAACAGATTGAACATATATTTAGTAAGCACACAACATCTGCTAAATAAATCAATGAGTGAATGAATACCTAACAATAAATGAATACCTAAGGCAGAAATTTAAAGATAAAACTTTACCTACTCAGAATTTTTTAAATGTGCTTGAAATGCTTTAATTCTTTAGTGAAGTGATTGTCGACGTTGCAAAATGAGAGGTATGAATTTTGTACAACTTTGTTAATTAGATAGGGAAAAATTCACCATAACTGTCCTTTGTGTTCAAAGTGGAGGCTGTTGACAGCCACATCCAGTTCTATTCTAGACCAATAACTTTCTAGACACTGATTTAACTCTGCTGTCTAAAAATCAAAGGAGTTAATTAGCAAGTGAGAATAATACTTGACTGACTCTACTAAATTTGATTTTGTTGACCTACCAAAGTGAATTTGTAATTAGCATTTATTGGAAACACACACACACTCCCTCTAAAGGACTTAAGCACCCTAGATTGTTAGTGGTATTTTCTTTTCACTCACTAATAGTATAACTGAAAAGACAGAGCTTTGGAGTCAAAGGCCTATGAAAAACTGTCAGCTTTTCCCATTCCAACTGTTGTCCCTGGACATGCTGTTTAACCTCTCTAAGTCTCAGTGTTCTAATATATAAGACAGTGATAATAGTGCTTTCGTTGTAGGATTATTATGAGATTCAAAGGATTTAATAAAAAGAAAAGCTTATCTGTACCTAATATTATACCTTATATTTATTAGGTACCTGATAAATGCTTTTAAACAAGACCCTTTAGGATGAATTCTGTCATTATAACAACTTTGAAGTTGAAGAAGGTGTTCTGGCTTGATTCATTAATTCATTTATTCGGTGTACAAGTATTGCGAGAATATTGTATGAAAGACCTTGATAGACACTGAAATATCCTAATTCCTGTCTTCAAGAGGATTATGATTCACTTAGAGAGATAAAATACATGCAATATGACTAAAATACTATGTAAGATATGATATGATTAGATTATTTTCATCCTTCTTTCTATAGCAGGTCTAAGTGTCTTTCCAAAATTGAAGTATAAGGGTGATGGATGAGCTGACAATGAGTAAGAACAGTGCTGGTTGAGAACACACGAGAGGGTTCAACATTTTAATTCATATTTGAGAGCTAAGGCAAACTGAAAGATGTTTTGAGTTTTGTATAGGAAAGCCAGTATGTCAATTAAAATTCTGAACTTCTATAATGCTTAAATAGTTGCCACCCCCCCCCAAAGTTTGCCCCATGCTTTACTTGTGTCACTATCATTCAAAGATATATTGCTAAATTTGGTACAAATTACAACCAGTTATATTTATCTCTATTAAGTAAACAGTTGAAAGTGTTGCTGTTACATGTTTTCTTTGCTAAAAGGAATATTATGTAATTTCTGCTTCCTACAAAGAAAACAGACTAATATTAAGCTGTGGGCAAGTGCTCATGCTTTACTGAGAAGTGAATATATTAGCTATTCTCTTCACCATCCTTCATAACACCACTCACTAGCTACGTTCACTTATGAAAATTATTTAGCTCACTGAACCTTACTGTTTATAATGTGGAGATAATGCCTGTCTTTTAAAGTTTGAGATAATAAATGTAACCCAGGGAATATTATATGCATAAGTATTGCTAATGTTAATATTTCTACTTGTTTGCTATTATTTCTTCACTCTTCACTTGCCATTAGGAACAGCTGTCTGACTACTCTTTCCTACTCTGGAAGAGAGCATGCTGTATAAGTGTAATTATAAGCTACAGCTCCAGAGGTACAGTCCTTATAAATTATAAAGTTCAATAAAACACAGAGAAAAAACAAATGAGAAAGAAATTGCTTCTTAAATAAATGTTGTTCCTCTCTAGTCCTTTGAAAATAAATAAAAATTTAAGCCAACATCTTCCCATAAAAACAATCTACAGAATTGATTCCACACCAGAGCTATGGAAAGATAAAATCAGTGCTAGTCTAATCCAGTTTCTAAAGCCAAAATACACAATCTCTAATCTAGAGGGAAAACAGCAAGTAATTTCAAGCTACAAAGTTAGCTTGAAGCCAAGAACAAGTTAGATCCAATTGCAATAAGTAAACAAATTTAAAAAAGTAAATTAATGAATTACTTTTTTTTATAAAATACAAATTTTATAATAAAATGAGCGAGAGCTGTTCTAGGGATGAAGGAAAGTATTTTTATTTATGTAATGTCTATAAAATGTTTTTAATGATATTAAAAACCATACTATGATAGACAGTGCCCTCAAAGAATCAATAAGTTTTCTTGTATACACATTATCAAAGGACACTTTAGTCTTTTAATAGCAGTAACATTCTTTTAATAGCCGGTATAGTCCTCTAAGAATATTATGAGAAGTTTTTGGCTTTATTTGCCTTTTAACATTATATAAGCCTGTGTACTGAAAGGCGGCTTTGGGCAAGATGCAGGCATATTGTTAAGAAGCTAAAAATAAAGTTGGGAGGCAATAATAGCATATATTTTTTTTTTAGAGCTTGAACCAAGCACAACTACAAAGCAATAATAATCAAATGTAACAAGCACTACCACTGTCTCTAAAAGGAAAGCACAATGTGTGCCGTGGAAAAGCTCCAAACTAATAAACAAATCCTCTGAAATCGCAAGACACATTTTCCAAGAAATATACAACACTCAAATACACACATACACAAGAAAATATGACAAAGAGATCATAAGTATTCTGATCACTGAGGCTGCCAAAAGGCTAACTTAATTAGTATAATCTCAAAGGACTTCAGAGTGCTATGGACATAATGATAACCTGTTATACCAGTACTTCATGAACTGTAGGGCAATTTCTTATGAGCTGAAGAGCTGCATCTAAGGGGAGCATCACGCCTCCCACCCCCATAGGTTCTGCTGTCTCACTGCCTCTCCTTCATTGCACTAAACAGCTACAGTTGCCCTCTCCCATCGAGAAAGAATAAGAGGTATTTATTTGTTTCAACCACAGCTTGCTACTCCTCTACCCTACTTATAAGAAGGCTGCAAGAGCAACAGTCATCAGAGACAGAAGGCAGCAGCAACTGTAAAATAAGATCCCTAACTCCTCTGACTTACACTCCATTCTGTGAGGAACTGAGGATATATTCAAAGAGGAAAATGTAGCTTATTTAGGATTGCACCTACACCAGCAGAACCTCACCCTGAAGAAATGATTGATTAAGTATGTACATGAATATCCTTAAAGAGAAAATAGTTACATGTTTACAACCCTGTATACAATTGATAATATCTATTTATCCACCTATAAGATTCCTAATTATGTCACTGGCATTATAAGCTGTGGGAAAGCACAGGCACATCCATAAAGAGCTCTGTGAGAAAATGGTCTTCATTTTTATATGTGTGTAATTCCTATTCTAGAAGTGCTTTCATTATTGTATTATGTAAGAAATAGGTACAATTGGATCTGTCATGAAAAAGACAAAATTTGCTGTTGATAAGGGCTGGTTCTTATTTTCATTAATTCATTAAAACTTGCAATATTTACTGAGAGCATTTCATGTGCCAGAAAGCCAGAATATATTACTGGTATTGTTCAGCTCTGAGTAAAACATGTATACCTACAAACATATAAAATCATGTGGAAAAATGCCCTGTATTATTATATGTGTGTAATTCCTATTATATAAATGGTATCATTATTCTATTATATTAGAAATACAGATATCTGGGCCTGTCAAGATAAAGATATAATTCACTACAAAGAAAGCTAGATCTTACTTTCATTTATTCATGCATTCAAAAATAGTTATGGAGAACCTTCACTCAGCCCAGAATAGTATTCAGTCCTAGAGAATACAATATACAAGATGAAAAACAGTCCCTGCTTTCATAGATCTAACAGTGCAGAGGGACAGTCAGAATTTAAACCAGCAACTGCTGTTCATGGGAATGAGTATTCAGAGACAGGAGGTTAAGGGGACTATGGGGGTACCTTGGACAGTGAAGATGAATCTGAAGAAATTTCCCTATAGACTGTGTCTGGTTCAAAAGGTAAGTGGGACAGTGTCCGGTAGGTATCAAAGTCCTAAGGTAAAAGAGAGAAGGGACTTCATCTAAGAACAGAGATGATATGGCTGGACTAAAAAGTGGTCAGATATGAGGTAGAACAGATCAGCAGGGCCAAATTTGAAGTCCCTTTATCCCATGATGTGGGGTTTGAATTTTATCTCAAGGGATAGTGGATTCAAGAAAGTTTTCTAATCAGTTGAATGACAGGATCAGATTGGCATTTTATTCCTCTGGTTGTAGTTAGAGAGTGAATTTGAATAAGGTGACCCAAGAGTCAAGAGATCTGGGGGTGTGAGGAATGTTTAACATATTTAGTTAACTGGTGAATGAAGATGCCAGTAAGACCTCTAAATAGAGATATCCAAAAAGCAAGTGGTAATATGAGTCTGAAGTTCAGAACAGGGACAAAGTTTGAGAACAATCAGCACTATCAATGTTGTGATGTCACATACAGAGAGTGTGTAAACAAAAGAACAGAACCACAAAGGATATCAATGATTTTAAAGGAAGAGATAAGCACAGAGACAATTGAGAAGTGATGAAGGGGGAGGTGTAGTTTTACAGAAGCCAAGAACAGACTTTGCTTCAGAAAGTCTCACTTTGCTGTGAGACCAAGAAAAATGAAGACTGGAAAGGTCCATCTTCAAAGAAGTAAGTTCTGCTGTAGGTAAAACCAGTTCCAGACAGAAATGGGTTAAGAAGTAAGCTGGAGATGGAAAAATGAGAGTGAGTTCTTTTACCAGGTGCTCTATAGAAGAGATAGCCTTCCTCAGACAAGATACTGGAACTGGTAGATAAACCTAGGCAAAAAGTAGCTTCTCTTCTGGATAAGGACTCTTTTTTTTATTGGAGTACAGTTGCTTTACAATGTTGTGTTTCTGCTGTACAGCAAAGTGAATCAGCCGCATGTGTACAAATACCTTTGAAAGTGTCAGTTCTCCATGGATCTCTTACATTTCTGCATGTCTTAAAAGCAGAGGCACTGACTTCCCTTTGTTGCAGAATTTGTACAGTAAACAGCCTTGAATAGTAGAATAAGTCTCTCTACAGCAAGTGGTGGGCATGCTTAATGACCATTATAAGATATTTAAGTTCCCTATGTTTTGAGTTTCTCTCCTATAACACAACACACTGCATGTACAGGTGTCACCTGGCCCTCTTCATACCTCCTTGTGGAAACTGGTTCTCAGGGAACTTGCACAAAAAATGATGAGACTCTGGCTATTACTGTGAGTAATAAAGTCCTTTGTCTCTGGCTGAGGAGTCTCTTGTCTTCTACCAGTATCCATGAAATGGTGGTAGGTTAACTTGTTTGCTTCAAGTATGGTAAAATCTCAGATTCTTCACAATTCTTGACAGTTTGGCTATTTGCATTTCTGTCCTGGTTCTGCTCAGAACTTTGACTTTTCAGGATTTATACCACCTAAAAAGTCAGAGTAAAATTGTTACTGTATAGAGAAAGAGCTTACTGTTTTATGTTGTATTCTCCCAAGTATATACTGTTAATTCCAAAGGAAGCTATAGACTAGCAGCATAAATTAGAAAAATGAGACCGCATCTTGCACACCACTGACAAGCTTGCAAGACAATATTTCTTAGTTCTGCATTTGAGTACATCGCTTAGAGTGCATATTTCCTGGTTATGTTCACTCTGCATACATATACACAGCGATAACTGCAGTGCTGTCATTTTAATGCCAAGTTACCTATATGACACAGACATATGATTTTGGTGCAACACTGCAGGGTGAATAATTTCTGAATGATGGAGGCTCTTTTGAAATGCATTATAATTCTTCAAAGAATGTTATATAATCTAAAGATGGTTATTTTTTTTTTAATGAAGTATAATAGACTTCTTCTAAGGGATCTAATAGAATCCAACTATGTCTTGAGTTAAATTCAACACCGACCAGGTGTTTATGCTAGCTGGGAACCTCATTGGTTAAAGTCATCTAAAGTCTTCTCTGAGTAAGTTAGAATCTATCAATATCTTTTAATAGATTGTATTCCCTTAAAGAAGTATAGGCCCTATCAGGCTAAAAATTACAGAAAACAAATCATGTTGACCTGTACTTCATTAAACGTTCAATAAACAAAAAGTAATTGAAAACAATATAAAGCTAAAAGAACAAACACAGAAGGGGCCTGTGTATACATTTAGTTCAAAGGAACATAATAATAATAAAAATAGAATTGTCAGTTTGAAATCATAATGAATAGATCAGATATTACCATGAAAAAAAAATAACCAGAAAGATGAGATATTTGTATTCTTTAATGTCTACTGAGACCATCATTATGCAGATTTCTCCCTATCAGATAGGACTCAGTATTAGGTTTGTCAAGGGGAGATGAATAATCAACTAAATACTGCAGATTAGGAGTAGAACGGGAGCATTTTTAAAACCATATTAAGCTCCAAGTAACTCTGGGCAGAATCATTGCCAGATGCATTATGTCCTGAATTACAAGTAAATTTTCAAAGATAGTTAACTAAAGGTAATATGAACATCCTCTCTGGTGAAAAGTCACAGCTCAAGAGCAGACACATTTATGAAACACAAAATTTTCAGTTTTTATTTTTGAAGAAGTTCTTTTTGGAATGCAGTAATTAAATGCCACAGATTTCTACGCAGTGGAGAATCTGAGCAAACCCTGTAGGTCCTGAGAGTACCACAACCCTAGATTATCACTAATGGCCATCTGAACAGAAAATAGCATTTCATGTAAATTGTTGCTAGAATGATTACTCCTTTTCACATTTAGTAGTTTTCATTTGTTAGTATAAGTATGCTATTATGTCAATATATGGGAATTTTCCTAGATGATCAAATAACACCTTTGAAATACGCACAGACCATTCCCAACTCCCAAACAGTATCTTCCAAATAAATTGATCAGTATGGGAAATATTGAATAATCATACTTAAGGCAGGTAAACTGATAACTGATTCCAGAGATAAGACAAGTTATCAAGAGAGTAATAGCTATACTTGCAACTCTTTTAGAAAATTATTAGCTTCAGTACACAGGATGCAGAGAAAAGGACAACCTAAAGATGACAGTGACAGAAGTTTTCATTTCATTTCACCTGTGACAGTCTCAAGTGGTTCAATTACCTAGTATGTGTGTGGCAAGAAGTTAAAATCTCTACCTCATTGTATTGAAGAGAAAAGCAAAGTGGCCAACTCCTGCATCAGCTGATCTGTCTGCAGAATCACAGCAAAAGTATTAGGCTTATTCATTCTCTAAGTTCTGGAGCATCTAATTTGTTTCTGCCCAACTTGCTTATCTGTTTTATCATCTTTTCATCAGAGAGCACTGTTTTGAGTAATCAAGGAGATGCTATGGTTTACCATTATCCATTTTTAAAAGGTAGGATTTTGTGTGTCTGGGTTGTACTGTGCAGGTGTATGAGTCTGGATGGTGTATGAGTGTGAGAAGGAGGGCAAGCAAAATCTGCTTTCATAGGCATGGAAAGAAATTTATGGGAAAGTGGTTAATATACATGATGAAAAGTGTTACAATCTTAAGCCAGGAGAACATCTTGGATGAATCATTTAGCCTATTCTCATCACATCTTCCTCCAAATATAGTTTTCTTTTTCCATATTTTTAAGTCGTCAAAAAATAACCCTTAATACCGCCAATATAATGTTTCACAGCTGGTAAAAGCAAAATTTTTATCCCAAACTCTAAAATCCTTTTCTACTGCTTTATAGGCATACCTCCTTGTCCTGACCTCCAGAAAACCAGAGAAAAAATTAGTCAACATTACCCTTAAAATATATTTCTACAGTTACTAATGTATCTAAGTTATCTTCAAGACAGAGAGAAAGTATGGTATAAGGGAAAGAAAACTGTAATTAAAGGTTAAAAATATCTAAACTTAAGTCACAGCTCTAACAGTTACTAAGAAAACCCAGGGAAGTCACGATTTAATTGAACCTTTGTTGTTTCAGCTGTTACTTGGGGCTACTGAAATCTCTATTAGCAACTACAAAGAGATGTTATTTCAAACAAGATAGTGGAAGTGATAAAGCTTCTAAAGGTCCATAACACTTTTAGTCTTTCAGCAAAGAAATCAGTACTATTCCAGCCAAATATGGATTTCTCATCTACATAATTGCATTAAAAATTTCTTTCTGACCAATTTAATTTTAAAATTATATCTAGAGAACATAACATAAAGTAGCTGGCTCAATAAAATAGCTCAATATGTTTATATAAAGCCACTGCCCCAATACAGATTACATAACAGATGCTCAGTAAACAAAAATTATTGCTAATAGTAGCATTAGAAGTGGCAGTAATGCTGCACCTCAATTATGCTTTTGCTTTATTTATAAGAGAAAGAATTGGAACAGTTGATTTATTGAGCGCCGTATGTGCCAGACACAATATCTGATATTATTTGGAATATCTTAACACCAAGAATTAGATATTAGTTTCCCCATTTTGTACCCAAAGAAATGGAGATTTGTACAGGTTTAATAACTTGCCAAAGGCTCAAATATCAAACCAAGTTATGTTCAATTCCAAAGGTGTTCATGTTCAATTACAATCTATTGTCTCCCAGAAGTTCAAAGTTAAACTTCCTGGTCTTAGAAAAGTGTGGCTAGTGCTGAATAAATATGTGTACCGGAAGGTAATCCCTCTATCTCTACAGACTCTTTAGCCATTTACATAGGATTTACAATTTTAAACTAACCTCTCAGATTCTTAAAACATGCTGAGGGACGAAAGAAAAAGTTAATTTTATTTGTTAAACAGAGCTGTAATATTTTGATTTCTCTAGTAAATACGAAGAATTATGGTAATGCATGCAATTAAAATTTCCTTTGTTAAATAATTCCATTACTGTTTTAAATTGCTTCATTAAGGAGAACTACATTTCCTTACACATTACAGTATGTGTGTTTTGCCACATCCTTCTTGTCAATATTGTCCTAATAATTATATACCAAAAATGTCTCTCTCTAAATAACTCATAATTATTTTTTTAAAAATAAATAAAGGAAATTGTCTTTGGAGTGTAGCATCTTGTGGTCCTGCTGTTCTTTCAAATTTGTACAAATATTGAGATTGAGATGCACATTTAAAGCTTTGAATATTATGTCCAGACTATTTTCAACAAAGTTAACAGACTAGGATCCAGTAATTCTAATTACTCTAGTATCAGATTTCTGGAGAGCTGTAGTTTATCATTTTTATAAATTTTTCATATTTGTGATTAATGTAATGATATTGTGTTTGTCCTTTATCCTTATTACTTACAAAGCTCCCATAGATTGTTGTCAACATTTTTAATAAATTAGCCCATTTTGTAAAAATCTTTATATTTTGCATACTAGTTTGGACTTACAAGCTTTTAATATGTATTTTGACTGGGCACTTACTACAGCAATTTCTAGATAAATTATTTACTCATACACTATTCAAATGTAGTCTTACTACAAGATAGCAATGGACAATGCATTTATAGAAAACAATACATTTGCAAATTCAATTCAAAGTAATTCTTTTGAGAGTTAACAAAAAAATCTAATTACTTGTTTTAATACTGAGTCCATAAGAAAACTTGTAACACGGAAAAAAAACAAAAAAAACAAAACAAAACCTCATTTTGACCCTGCCGTAGCTCTGTTGCTGTTGGCTCCTGAAGAACAGGAAATTCTATTATTCCATCCATACTGGTATGAACTCATAGCCATCCTAGGCTCTCCTGCCCAACCATTTCACAAAAATGCACTATTTCTTACCACTGGACCTGGTTTGATTTTGTTTTATTTTCCATTACAGACTCATTTGATCTAAGATAGTCATTACTCTCATTTTAGCAACTGACCAGATCTACTTATAGACAAGCAAGCTCAGATTCAGATTATCCCAGTCCAGTCATAGAAGCATGAGCCTCATGCATGCACTCAGGTCCCATAGAATTGCTGTCTCATACAGGTGTGTGCACAGTGCTAGAGCTAATATTAGGACTGACTCATGGTCAGTGTTCCAGTGCCTAGGACATCTGAGGTAAGCTACCATTACCTCCGGTGACACACCTTGTTCAAAAGATAGACAGATTAAATAAAATAAGGATAGAGTTGCAAATTTTCATGGATAAACATGTAGATATTCTCATTCATACACTGACACAAGTCTCTTCTGGGATAACCAAAGAGGGAGGCAAAAAAGATAATATTTATGGCCAAAAAATTAATCTATCAGGATGAGACTGTCCAGAGTTATCTGGGGGAGAAGGTGGCATACTTGTGAGGAATTCTTTTAAATCTCCATGACATTGTGAAACTCTTTAATGCCATCTTCCACATTGTTTCATATAATTGTTCTTTACCTCTCTGTCTTATTCCCAGAATTACCTGTGTACCCAACTAAAGTGAGAAAGAGTCTCAGATTCTGCAAGTGGCTAGATTTTCAGGAGCCAGTTCTTGTCAGCAGCTTTAGGACATGAAGTAAAAGGGAACTGAAATCTACTTAGTAAGAGTGGACACAAGAAGAAAGGAAATGTCCAAATCACCATATCTGAAGGTTGACATCAAGACTCAGAACAAAGAGAAACTCAGAAGGCAAAACCCGGCAAATTTTTCTGAGATACTGTTGCACTGGGGAGGAACATTTTAAAGCGTGTCACTGATGTTCCCATAGGCAGGAAAGCACCTGTTACAGACATTGATACAGTTCAGACATTTTGTAGACTGTAAACTTTTAAATGTTAAGGATAATATATGTCTGACTCATCTTTCGAAGACAGCTCAAATGTCACCTACTCTGTGAAGGCTACTCTGATAGACCCCCATATCAGAATTAATTTCCTGCTTCTTAGTGTTCCCGCAGCATTTTGTTTTTGCCACTAGAATGGCCCCTACTTTTCTTTTATGGCCAAATGTTTATTTTCTGCCTCCTCTAATAAAGTTTCTTGAAGTCTGGGTCCATATCTTTTTTTTTTTTTTTAACTGGGTCCATATCTTATTCATATTTTTATCTACCCTGTCTTGCAAGATTGGCACAGAAGAGGCAATTAACAGATGCTTGTTAGACTGGTTTGAGGTCCCTGTCATACACAAGAGTGTGGAAAGATTTAATTAGATTAGAATAGAAAGGACTAAATATATTAAAATAAATAGAATATATGAAATTTGATCCTATGTCCTGGGAAGATTGAGATACCAATAAAGAAAATAGGGGTCATCAAAACAGATGCAGATCAGTTGTGAACAATAAAGAAGTGCAAGAGGATATTAAAAGTTCAGTGCTGTATCTTGGGAAGGAAGCCAGTGTGGGAAACAAAAACTTGAGACTCATTCAGTAGAGGTGATAATTTAATCTGTGGGAACAAATTAGATTACCAAGAGAAAAATGAGTTGAAGTTTAAGACAAAATTTTAAAGAATCCTTATATTTATAGGGTGAGAGGAAGAAAATATCCCATACATGAAGCAAAGGAGAAACCTGAGCACTGGGAAACAAAATAGAACAATGTCCAATATGAGAGTCTAGAAAGGAGTTCTAAGAAACTATAGGGACAAAAGGGCCATAAGGCAAGGGAGTGGATTTGAAACTCTGAAGCTGGCAGGGAATAAGGTGAATTTGAGCTTCTAAGTTGAGAAGAGATACACAGAAGTGGAAAATCTCAACAATTATCCTTAAAAAAAATGTATGAATGGTGTAAAGAATATACTGCCTGAATCTGGCATCGAATGAGTTCAAAGGAAGAACCTGAAACAGAAAGGAATTTGTAACATTAGGAGAAAGCCAAGTCTCAGTTAAAGGGAATCATGTAGGAAAAACTGGTTGAAGGCTGTAAGCAACTGTTGATATGATAAAATGATCCACAGGGTACAGTGTAAGAGGTTATAGAAGAGCTTACAGAGAATAGATATGGAAGGAGGGCACGCTGAGTTGGGTAGGAATGAAGCTATGAGAGGAGACAGTACCAGAGTGGTTTGTGTTTTTGCCATTGGAGATATGGTGAGTGTCCTAATTGTCCCAATTCTTTAACATTCTCTGTATCCATGCCCTTGGTTATGTGGCTTTCCAGTTCCACCACTAAAGTCGTATATTTCACCACTCCTGACTTTGGTTTCACTCACGTGACTTACCTTGACCAATGAAATGTTAGCGAGTATAATGGAACCAAAGACTTGAGAATCATTCAAGCAGTTGGACTAGCTCTCTTACATTCTGGCATCCCCATGAGAAAACCAAGCTCAGGCAAACCCTTTGATTCCTGGCGGAAGAGAAGAAAACATGGAACAGAATCAATCCACAGATGCTTGAGGAGACACATCCGTGAGCAGCAGAGACACTCAGCCAAGCCCAGCCTAGGTTAGCTGACTTCCAGCTGAGAGCTTTGTGAGCTAAATCAATGCCTATGGTTGCATGCTACTAAATTTTTGTTTATTTTTGTAACCATATTGTAGTGATAGCAAAATGATTTAGAAGATAATAAATATAATAGCCAGTATTTATTGAGCAGCATTGTGTCAGAAACTATGTGTAAGGATCCATTTTATTACATGGATAATCTCATCATATTCTGAAAACCATCTTATGAAATAGACATTGTTTCATGCCCATTTAAAAATTATAAACTGAATTCAAAGTTCATACTGCAATAAAGCAGAGAGATCAAGATCCAAATTCAGACACTCTGACTCCACAAACCATGATTTTTACCACCATTCTTTGCTGAAAATATCAGAACACTGCTGAAAATATCACAATATAATTACAAATTACTATATTAAAGTAACATTAAACTATTCAATGGTCTTTTCAATAAAACAGAATATACAATGAGTATCACTATCTATGTGTGAAATAAATTATTGATTACATTTTCCTGGCAAGTACTCTATAACATCTACTGCAATGCTTTCCGTCAAAGGGTGGATTGGAGAAAGTGATTTAGATTCAAGTCACTTGTGCTGGATATCATATTTCTTACCCTAACTAAATCTTGGCATGCTCATGCTTAGGTTTGTCTGTACACTGAGAGATGACCAGGTTTACAAAGCGGGATCAGAATTCATCAATTCAACCAAAGACGTAGAAAAGACAGCAAGCTTGATGTACTTGTCTAGCTGAATAGGAAACAGAGACAGGAGAATGAACAGGCAGCCTCTAGTACAGTCAATGTAGTGGACAATGAGCTGCCATAATCCTCCTTTCAGAACCCAGACCCTCATTCCTCTCACTGTGAGTAGTACACTCAACTCTGAACTGGCACACAGTTCAGAGTTGAGTCTCTCTCTGGGGATTGCTCTCGGACAAGGAGAGCCATATTGTCCAAGACTGTGCTTTCTCCCAGCAGTTGTGTCCAATGACTGGCTGATAGTGAGGTGCAAAGGCCTGGAAAATTTGCTTTGATTTTAGACAACTCTGCAGAGCCATTTCCAGGTAGAGTCATAGGCTCAGGTGAGGCTTCTAAGACAGCTACATCATAGTTTCCTATCTTCCTCTGCCTATCTTGCTTCCCAGTATACCTTCTGCTCAAAAGTCTGCCTTGGAGGAGTCTGTTTCCCAGAAATCTAAGACACCAGGATGTACTACCACATGGAGAAAGGAAATGAAAGGGGTCTTGCATTTCTGTGCATAGAAAGTGAAAAAGGAAGGGAAAGCATGGAATCCAGTCTTTAAGTCATAACATCTTCCTATTAATAAACATCTCAATAAATGCCATGTTGTCTCCAGATTAGCAACTCTCTCCCAGAAGAAGAAATGACTACAGAGGGGACATAACTGTCTTAATAATACCCAAAGTGTAAAGAGGTGCTTGCATAAAGTTCTAGGTTTCCTTGCACAAAAGTAAAAACAGGTAGTGAAGGGGAATTATTTCCTCCTATAAAAAAAAATTTACTGTCATTAAATTATAAGGCATATGTGCTTGCATTTTCTTGGAAGCAGAATGCAATATCCAGAAAGCCTTTAAGATTTTACAGCAAGTCATTTTTTCAAACATTTAAAAACTATACAATAATTTCCATGACAGAAGAGGGAACAAGAAGAAAATAATTGATTAAAACCAAAGAAAGTGAGGACGTACACAAGCTAGTAATTTAAAATCAGGATACAAGAAGCCCCTAATTAATAAGAGAATGAAGTCTCCGAAGTACAATTGTAAGGTCAATGTTTAAAATGGCGAATACTTTCCTGTGGTAATAGTTTCACAAGACAGGTCACTAAAGCTGTTTTAAACTCATAATATACTGACCCAAGTGTTAAAGAACACAGGTGCCAGATGAAGCTATGTTTCATATAGGAAAGTATATTCAATGATTTCAGTTCAAGATACCAGGCATACACCTTGTTTCCATGGCCTTCGAGCAGAATCTTCCCATCATCTCAATGCCTGCCTTGTAAGTAGACCTGTAGAACTACACCTATAGACATGGCATTCAATGAAGGATGATGGGGTTGAGGTTCGGTCAGGTATTTTGACCAATGTAACTCCTTGTAGAAGGCAAATAATTCTCAGCCACCTCTCTTATTCTGGCAGATTAAAAAAAAAGAAAGGAAGAAAGAAAGAAATGGACTTTCTCTTTCATATTCCATTGCTATTGACTATTGCTTCTTCCTAGAGCTCATATTACCTCAATAAACATTCACTGAGAACCTGTAAAGGAAAAAACCTAAATTACATTTCTGTTTCTTTCCTTTTTCCAACACTTGATAAACAAAATGTAGTTCCCCATCTTTGCTTGCATTTTCATGTTCTCAAGGAAGTACACAATACTTTTGAGGTTTTCTAAAAGAGTAAACTATTACGAGTAAGGGGAAATACATAAGGGGTAAAACTGTAAGTGTGACTAACACAGTATCTGGGATTTGTTTCATCAAACTTTTACCAAGCAAATTTTATGGACCAAGAACTATGAACTAAGGTTATAGAGGGGAATGAGATATAATGCTTTGGAGAACTTACAGTTTAAGAGGACAGACAGATGAGTAAATGAAAATTACAAAGTAGTCTGATAGTGCCTGACTGAAAATGCTATAGTGGAAAGCTTCTCCCTCATCCCCATTGTTTCTGTCCAGGTAGAAGACCTCATCCAAATGTCTGGCCTCTGTCTGTCTCTATACTCCTTTGCTTCAGGAAAGGGGGCATGACCTAACCTATTTGATCAATTTGTGAATAGATTGGACATGTTCAGCTCAAATTCATCTATTTCTTCCATTTAAACGAGATACAGGCTTCCCCTGCTCCTTCACCCCATAAGACAGTGCACAGGGAAGATTCCCTGGTCTAGTGCTGCCTGTGATTGCGTGACTACACTTGGCTAATTATGAAATTTGGTTAGCAGGTCCATTTGGCTCTTACACTGAGCCATGTCCTCCAATTTACTATTTATCAGTTGAAAGGCTTCGTCTCTTATATTGATTCTCTTATTTTTCTACCCCAGGCAGTAAGGAAGGATGGTGTTTATAATTTTGCCTTGAATTCTCCAACAGTGTAAATATTCTGGGCCAAGGGAGCTTCTAGGAGAAACACCTAAACCAATGTTGCAGGTTCAGGAAGTCTTCCTCTGTGAAGGAAGGGATACTAAACTGAAACCTGAAATTATTATCAGGTTATGCAGGCAAATAGCTAAGGAAAGATATTCCAAAGAAAGAGAATGACATATGCAAAGGTCATTGGAGAAAAAGAAATTTAGTATCTTTTATTTTCCCTGTCCCACACTATCTTCTTATGCTGTAATCTTTGTTGACCCTGAATTTTAATCATTCTTCCCTCAAAATGGTATCAGTAGTATATGCTCAGTTTTAATGCTTAAAATTATTCTGTTCTCAAATATTATAATTCTGATATATTCTCTTTCCCCTTATGGCTATTGATTGGCTTTATTCAAAAAACAGATTTTCTTTAAACACTTGTATTCTGATTGCATTAAACTGCCAAATGCCAGGTCCCCAAATAGCACCAATACAATCTGATGATAAGACAAAGTTGAGTTCATTATTTACTGAGGTAGGGAAGAATACCTCCTCTGCAGTGCTGTGGCTGTGTCTCAGAGAAAAGAAGGCTAGGTTAGAATTTATTAAGAATTAGGAGTTTGAGGAGAGGAGAAGATGGCAGAGGAGTAAGACATGGAGATCACCTTCCTCCTCACAGATACATCAGAAATATATCTACACATGGAATTGCTCCTATAGAACACCCACTGAACGCTGGCAGAAGACGTCAGACCTCCCAAAAGGCAAGAAACTCCCCACGTACCTCAGTAGGGCAAAAGAAAAAAGAAACAACAGAGACAAAATAATAGGGATGGGACCTGCACCAGTGGGAGGGAGTTGTGAAGGAGGAAAGCTTTCCACACACTAGGAAGCCCCTTCGCGGGCGGAGACTGCGAGTGGCAGAGGGGGGAAGCTTCGGAGCCACAGAGGAGAGCGCAGCCACAGGGGTGTGGAGGGCAAAGCGGAAAGATTCCCGCACAGAGGAGCTGTGCCGACCAGCACTCAACAGCCCAAGAGGCTTGTGTGCTCACCCGCCGGGGCGGGCGGGGGCTGGGAGCTGAGGCTTGGGCTTCGGTCGGATCGCAGGGAGAGGACTGGGGTTGGCGGCGTGAACACAGCCTGAAAGGGTTAGTGCACCACAGCTAGCCAGGAGGGAGTCCAGGAAAAGGCCTGGAGCTGCCGAACAGGCAAGAGACTTTTTCTTGCCTCTTTGTTTCCTGGTGCACGAGGAGAGGGGATTCAGAGTTCCGCCTAATCAAGCTCCAGAGACGGGCGCAAGCCGCGGCTATCAGCGCGAACCCCAGAGACAGGCATGAGACGCTAAGGCTGCTGCTGCCTCCACCAAGAAGCCTGTGTGCAAGCACAGGTCACTATCCACACCGCCCCTCCCGGGAACCTGCGCAGCCCGCCACTGCCAGTGTCCCGTGTCCAAGGACAACTTCCCCGGGATAACGCACGGTGCACCTCAGGCTGCTGCAACGTCACGCCGGCCGCTGCCCACCGCAGGCTCGCCCCACATCCGTACCCTTCCCTCCCCTGGGCCTGAGTGAGCCAGAGGCCCCGAATCAGCTGCTCCTTTAACCCCGTCCTGTCTGAGTGAAGAACAGACGCCCTCAGGTGACCTACAGGCAGAGGCGGGTCCAAATCCAAGGCTGAAACACGGGAGTTGTGCGAACAAAGAGAAAGGGAAATTTCTCCCAGCAGCCTCAGAAACAGTGGATTAAAGCTCCACAACAACTTGATGTACCTGTATTTGTGGAATACCTGAATAGACAATGAATCATCCCAAATTGAGGAGGTGGACTATGGGAGCAAGATATATTATTTGTTCCCCTTTTCCTCTTTTTGTGAGTATGTATGTGTATGCTTCTGTGTGAGATTTTGTCTGTATAGCTTTGCTTTCACCATTTGTCCTAGGGTTCTGTCCGTCTGTTTTTTTTTTTTTTTACTTTAAATATTTTTTTTCTTTTTTTCTTAAAAATTATTTTTTTTTTATTCTAATAACTTTATTTTATCTTACGTTATTTTATTTTATCCACTTTCTTTTTTTTCTTTCTATTTTTTCTCCCTTTTATTCTAAGCCGTGTGGATGAAAGGCTCTTTGTGCTCCAGCCAGGCATCAGGGCTGTGCCTCTGAGGTAGGAGAGCCAACGTCACAACACTGGTCCACAAGAGACCTCCCAGCTCCATGTAACACCAAATGATGAAAATCTCCCAGAGATCTCCATCTCAACACCAAGACCCAACTTCACTCAATGACCAGCAAGCTATAGTGCTGGACACCCTATGCCAAACAACTAGAAAGACAGGAACACAGCCCCATCCATTAGCCTGCCTAAAATCATAGAAAGGCCACAGACACCCCTAAACACACCACCAGACGTGGACCTGCCCACCAGAAAGACAAGATGCAGGCTCACCCACCAGAACACAGGCACTAGTCCCCTCCACCAGGAAACCTACACAATCCACTGAACCAACCTTAACCACTAGGGACAGATACCAAAAACAAGAGGAACTATGAACCTGCAGCCTGCAAAAAGGAGACCCCAAACACAGTAAGATAAGCAAAATGAGAAGACAGAAAAACACAGCAGATGAAGGAGCAAGGTAAGAACACACCAGATCTAAAAAATGAAGAGAAAATAGGCAGTCTACCTGAAAAAGAATTCAGAATAATGATAGTAAAGATGATGCAAAATCTTGGAAATAGAATAGACAAAATGCAAGAAACATTTAACAAGGATGTAGAAGAACTAAAGAGGAACCAAGCAATGATGACAAACACAATAAATGAAATTAAAAATACTCTAGAAGGGATCAATAGCAGAATAACTGAGGCAGAAGAACGGATAAGTGACCTGGAAGATAAAATAGTGGAAATAACTACTGCAGAGAAGAATAAAGAAAAAAGAATGAAAAGAACTGAGGACAGTCTCAGAGACCTCTGGGACAACATTAAACGCACCAACATTCGAATTATAGGGGTCCCAGAAGAAGAAGAGAAAAAGAAAGGGACTGAGAAAATATTTGAAGAGATTATAGTTGAAAACTTCACTAATATGGGAAAGGAAATAGTTAATCAAGTCCTGGAAGCACAGAGAGTCCCATACAGGATAAATCCAAGGAGAAACACGCCAAGACACATATTAATCAAACTATCAAAAATTAAATATAAAGAAAACATATTAAAAGCAGCAAGGGAAAAACAACAAATAACACACAAGGGAATCCCCATAAGGTTAACAGCTGACCTTTCAGCAGAAACTCTGCAAGCCAGAAGGGAGTGGCAGGACATATTTAAAGTGATGAAGGAGAAAACCCTACAACCAAGATTACTCTACCCAGCAAGGATCTCATTCAGATTTGATGGAGAAATTAAAACCTTTGCAGACAAGCAAAAGCTGAGAGAATTCAGCACCACCAAAACAGCGTTACAACAAATGTTAAAGGAACATCTCTAGGCAAGAAACACAAGAGAAGGAAATCACCTACAATAACAAACCCAAAACATTTAAGAAAATGGGAATAGGAACATATATATCGATAATTACCTTAAATGTAAATGGATTAAATGCTCCCACCAAGAGACACAGACTGGCTGAATGGATACAAAAACAAGACCCGTATATATGCTGTCTACAAGAGACCCACTTCAGACCTAGGGACACATACAGACTGAAAGTGAGGGGATGGAAAAAGATATTCCATGCAAATGGAAATCAAAAGAAAGCTGGAGTAGAAATTCTCATATCAGACAAAATAGACTTTAAAATAAAGACTATTACAAGAGACAAAGAAGGACACTATATAATGATCAAGGGATCGATTCAATAAGAAGATATAACAATTGTAAATATTTATGCACCCATAATAGGAGCACCTCAATACATAAGGCAAATACTAACAGCCATAAAAGGGGAAATCAACAGTAACACTATCATAGTATGGGACATTAACACCCCACTTTCACCAATGGACAGATCATCCAAAATGAAAATAAATAAGGAAACACAAGCTTTAAATGATACATTAAACAAGATGGACTTAATTGGTATTTATAGGACATTCCACCTAAAAACAACAGAATACACATTTTTCTCAAGTGCTCATGGAACATTCTCCAGGATAGATCATATCTTGGGTCACAAATCAAGCCTTGGTAAATTTAAGAAAATTGAAATCATATCAAGTATCTTTTCCGACAACAACTCTATGAGACTAGATATCAATTACAGAAAAAGATCTGTAAAAAAATACAAACACATGGAGGCTACACAATACACTACTTAATAACCAAGAGATCACTGAAGAAATCAAAGGGGAAATCAAAAAATACCTAGGAACAAATGACAATGGAGACACGATGACCCAAAACCAATGGGATGCAACAAAAGCAGTTCTAAGAGGGAAGTTTATAGATACACAAGCCTACCTCAAGAAACAGGAAACATCTCGAATAAACAACCTAACCTTGCACCTAAAGCAATTAGAGAAAGAAGAACAAAAAAACCCAAAAGTTAGCAGAAGGAAAGAAATCATAAGATCAGATCAGAAATAAATGAAAAAGAAATGAAGGAAACAATAGCAAAGATCAACAAAACTAAAAGCTGGTTCTTTGAGAAGATAAACAAAATTGATAAACCATTAGCCAGACTCATCAAGAAAAAAGGGAGAAGACTCAAATCAATAGAATTAGAAATGAAAAAGGAGAAGTAACAACTGACACTGCAGAAATACAAACGATCATGAGAGATTACTACAAGCAATTCTATGCCAATAAAATGGACAACCTGGAAGAAATGGACAAATTCTTAGAAATGCACAACCTGCCGAGACTGAATCAGGAAGAAATAGAAAATATGAACAGACCAATCACAAGCACTGAAATTGAAACTATGTTTAAAAACCTTCCAACAAACCAAAGCCCAGGACCAGATGGCTTCACAGGCGAATTCTATCAAACATTTAGAGAAGAGCTAACACCTATCCTTCTCAAACTCTTCCGAAGTATTGCAGAGGGAGGAACACTCCCTAACTCATTCTATGAGGCCACCATCACCCTGATACCAAAACCAGACAAAGATGTCACAAAGAAAGAAAACTACAGGCCAATATAATTGATGAACATAGATGTAAAAATCCTCAACAAAATACGAGCAAACAGAATCCAACAGCACATTAAAAGGATCATACACCATGATCAAGTGGGGTTTATTCCGGCAATATAAGGATTCTTCAATATACGCAAATCAATCAATGTGATACACCACATTAACAAATTGAAGGAGAAAAATCACATGATCATCTCAATAGATGCAGAGAAAGCTTTTGACAAAATTCAACATCCATTTATGATAAAAGTCCTGCAGAAAGTAGGCATAGAGAGAACTTTCCTCAGCATAATAAAAGCTATATATGACAAACCCACAGCCAACATCATCCTCAATGGTGAAAAACTGAAACCATTTCCACTAAGATCAGGAAAAAGACAAGGTTGCCCACTCTCACCACTATTATTCAACAGAGTTTTGGAAGTTTTAGCCACAGCAATCAGAGAAGAAAACGCAATAAAAGGAATCCAAATTGGAAAGGAAGAAGTCAAGCTGTCACTGTTTGCAGATGACATGATACTATACATAGAGAATCCTAAAGATGCTACCAGAAAACTATTAGAGCTAATCAATGAATTTGATAAAGTAGCAGGATACAAAATTAATGCACAGAAATCTCTTGCATTCCTATACACTAATGATGAAAAATCTGAAAGTGAAATTAAGAAAACACTCCCATTTACCATTGCAACAAAAAGAATAAAATATCTAGGAATAAACCTATCTAAGGAGACAAAAGACCTGTATGCAGAAAATTATAAGACACTGATGAAAGAAATTAAAAATGATACAAATAGATGGAGAGATATACCATGTTCTTGGATGGAAGAATGAACATTGTGAATATGACACTACTACCCAAAGCAATCTACAGATTCAATGCAATCCCTATCAAACTACCACTGACATTTTTCACAGAACTAGAACAAAAAATTTCACAATTTGTATGGAAACACAAAAGACCCCGAATAGCCAAAGCAATCTTGAGAACGAAAAATGGAGGTGGAGGAATCAGGCTTCCTGACTTCAGACTATACTACAAAGCTACAGTAATCAAGACAGTATGTGACTGGCACAAAAACAGAAACATAGATCAATGGAACAGGATAGAAAGCACAGAGATAAGCCCACGCACATATGGTCACTTTATCTTTGATAAAGGAGGCAAGCATATACAGTGGAGAAAAGACAGCCTCTTCAATAAGTGGTGCTGGGAAAACTGGAGAGGTACATGTAAAAGTATGAATTAGAACACTCCCTAACACCATACACAAAAAAATAAACTCAACATGGTTTAAATATCTAAATATAAGGCCAGGCGCTATCAAACTTTTAGAGGAAAACATAGGCAGAACACTCTATGACATAAATCACAGCAAGATCCGTTTTGACTCAGCTCCTAGAGAAATGGAAATAAAAACAAAAATAAACAAATGGGACCTAATGAAACTGAAAAGCTTTTGCACAGCAAAGGAAACCATAAACAAGACCAAAAGACAACCCTCAGAATGGGAGAAAATATTTGCTAATGAAGCAACTGACAAAGGATTAATCTCCAAGATTTATAAGCAGCTCATGCAGCTCAATAACAAAAAAACAAACAACCCAATCCAAAAATGGGCAGAAGACCTAAATAGACATTTCTCCAAAGAAGATATACAGATTGCCAATAAACACCTGAAGGAATGCTCAACATCATTAATCATTAGAGAAATGCAAATCAAATCTACAATGAGATATCATCTCACACCGGTCAGAATGACCATCATCAAAAAATCTAGAAACAATAAATGCTGGAGAGGGTGTGGAGAAAAGGGAACACTCTTGCACTGTTGGTGGGAATGTAAATTGATATAGCCACTATGGAGAACAGTATGGAGGTTCCTTAAAAAAGTAAGAATAGAACTACCATATGACCCAGCAATCCCACTACTGGGCATATACCCTGAGAAAACCATAATTCAAAAAGTGTCATGTACCAAAATGTTCATTGCAGCTCTCTTTACAATAGCCAGGACATGGAAGCAACCTAAATGTCCATCATTGGATGAATTTATAAAGAAGATGTGGCTCATATATACAATGGAATATTACTCAGCCATAAAAAGAAACGAAACTGAGTTATTTGTACTGAGGTGGATGGAGTTAGAGTCTGTCATACAGAGTGAAGTAAGTCAGAAAGAGAAAAACAAATACAGTATGCTAACACATATATATGGAATCTAAGGGGGGGAAAAAAAGCTCATGAAGAACCTAGTGGCAAGACAGGAATAAAGACAGACCTACTAGAGAATGGACTTGAGGATATGGGGAGGGCGAAGGGTAAGATGTGACAAAGTGAGAGAGTGGCATGGACATATATACACTACCAAATGTAAAATAGATAGCTAGTGGGAAGCAACCTCATAGCACCAGGAGATCAGCTCGGTGCTTTGTGACCACCTAAAGGGGTGGGATAGGGAGGGTGGGAGGGAGGGAGATGCAAGAGGGAAGAATATGGGAACATATGTATATATATATAACTGATTCACTTTGTTATAAAGCAGAAACTAACACACCATTGTAAAGCAATTATACTCCAATAAAGATGTTTAAAAAAAAAAAAGAATTAGGTATTTGGCTTAAGGCAGTTCTATCAGGGTAGAGGACTTGCTTAGGATTAGGTTAGGTTCATGATACATTAAACCAGGAATGGTGGAAATAGCAAGACTAGGATTTTGTGTCCAGTGATTCAGAAAATCTTAGAGCCCCCACTGTCTATTCATGCTTTCCTTTGAAGAGTTGATAGGTCTTTCAGAAAGTTTCAGTAATGAACAATCAAACCACTTACCTGAGCAAGAAACTCAAGGAAAATGTTAGGACATGCTAATGAAGACAGTGGAGTAGCAAAAATAATGTTAATATAGACAATAGGTATAGTTTTTCAGGGCTAAGACTATATAAAATACTTCTTTGTATCCGGAAAGCTTAGCATAGTGCCCAGCATTTGTAGTTGTTTTCCATAAATGCCTATCAAAAAAATGAACTTATGTCCATCCACCTCACTACAAATAACTCAATTTAGTTTCTTTTTATGGCTGAGCAATATTCCATTGCATAGCACAGGGAGATCAGCTCGGTGCTTTGTGACCACCCTAGAGGGGTGGGATAGGGACGGAGATGCAAGAGGGAGGAGATATGGGAATATATGTATTTGTATAGCTGATTTACTTTGTTATAAAGCAGAAACTAACACATCATTGTAAAGCAATTATACTCCAATAAAGATATTAAATTTTTTTTTTTAAAAAAAGAACTTATTTTTATTTCTGCAGGTGACAGTTCAGCTGAAAAGAAGGGAGGCATGAAAAACATGCATCCATAAACAACAAAACAAATCAGCCCAGCTATGCAAATATTGATCATTTTTTTGTAAAAATCACTGTCATTTTTCTATGAAGTTATGTCTTTCCTTCATGTCAATGCTTTTTTAAAAAGTGCATTTTGCATTAAAATGTCTTTTAATTAAATTAAGAAAAGGAATTTGAGTGAATCTCTTACTCAGTTTTTAATAAAGGTATATGATGAAGTTAAGCCTTAGGACATTAAATAATAAACAACCATTAAAATTCATCTTCTGCAACAACAAGTAGTCAGTTATTATTTTTCTTAGCAGTATTTACAGTTAAATCGTATTTCAATATACTTTACTTTAGGTGAGGTTTCAGAAGACTGCCTGGCCTTTCTAGAATCGCTAGTCATACCCACTTTGCTGTGGTTGATACTTGTGTTATTTCAATTCATTCTTTAACACAACTCTATAAACAGAAGGAAATAATAAGAGACCTACTCATGAAGTGGACTTTTTAATAATTACACTCTTTGGAATACTTTCGAATCTACAGTTTGTAAATACTGATAATACTTCTGAAAATAATCATAGCAATAATGAGGGTGATATTTGTTGAATACCTACTATATTTCAAACAGCATAGAAAGTGCTTAACATTAATTATCTCATTTAATTCTCAAAACAGTCCTATAAAGTATATATTATTAGTATTTGCACTTCATAGGAAACCAGGGTTCAGAAAAATTGAATAATTTGGCACAGCTAGTAAGTGACTGAACCAGAATTTGAACTGCAAGGTTTTATCAGATTCCAGGAATTGTGAGACCTTTGAGGTCAAATGTTACATCTCATGTATTTCTATATCCTAGGAATTATGACAGTGACTACCATGTATTGAGAATTTATCACATATTTGTGAAGTGAGTGCTATTTTTGAAGAAAGAATCAACAATAATATAAAACAAAAAATAAATTGGTTAAATTGGTACAAATACAAAAATGCTCAGTTTTCATATAAGTCCTAATATAAGTTTAAAAAAGAGTTTGACACGACACTTACATAACATCATGTTACATTGGCCAAAATATTTTGTGCATAAAATGATAACATCATATCAATTATATTTTCCCCTAATGTTTTATAACAAAAATGTGGCAATATGTGTTTTTCTCATATAATAGAAACAAAACCAATGAAACATATTGAGACATGGTTGTCCTTATCTCAAGACAAAATACTTTTATTCTCTTTAAGTGTTCTTTTGTGCTCAGAGCTTCTCATGATGAGTTGAGATTATACCCTTTGCCTTTAGAGATTATGGAGAATGAATAATTTATCAAATAAGCTGAAATATTCTGCCAGAATTCAAAGCTCATACAAAAGTAAAATGACAGCCACCAATACAAAATGCAAAGTAAAACAGTCCCCAGCCCAGCATAAGCCCCAATACACATCACACCCACACAATCTCTCAGCAAATATCAGGCAACACATTGAGATAATAGACTTGTCAGGAAAAACAAACATTCCTACAGACAAAAAGAGTCACTTTGTTAATAACAGTCAAATTGTGACATCCATAAATTTTATCTGAGGTCTTACTAAGCTAATCATAGTCTTCATTCAATTATTTGCTGCCTTAAGAGTGGCAGATCACAATGGGAGGTCACCAGGAATTATTTGCATCTTGAACATCCTTGCCAAATGAAAATAAAAGAAAGTTGAAGTGCTGTTATCTCTCATCAATTGTTTTAACTATCTTTTCTCTCTCTGTGCTGAATGTAGATTGTTGGCTGCATTGTTGCATTAATGTTATACACTGTTATATTAATGTTATAGTCTACTGCCTATTATAATCATTTTCCCACTAAGATACTGAAGAAAAGCTGATGGTAAGTAATATTAATTTAAGACATGATTGTTTATGCTTATTAATTTTCCCATGACATTCTCTTTTTATCTTTGGAAAATTTTACAAATTAAAATGGACAGAGGTAGTGTACTTCAATCTTTGAAAGATGTTACAGAAGGGGACCAACCTCAAGAATCCTCGTAATAGCAAGCAATAAAGCATGGCATATTGAACAGAAAGCTTCACGAGGATAGCCCTGTAGGAAAAGAAGGAGAAAAAAGTCTCATGGACTCTCATCCACGGTAAGGTAACTGTGAATTATTCATTCAGTTGTTTTAACAAATTTATATTGAAGGCTTACTAATGCCAAAGTATAACGGTAAACAAAGTAATAATAAACAAACAAAAAAACAGTCATTATCCCTAAGCCCTGGAGATTACGGTTTAGGGTAGAGGGTCATCAGACAACAATTAAGCACAAATAAATATAAGTGGAGAGCTGTGATCAGAGGGAAAACTTCATGACAATAGGAAAACATCAAATGAGGTGACTGACAGTGTCAGGCAGTCAGGGATGCTGCCTTGAGAAAATAATGATTAAACTGAGATCTGAGGGAAGAGTAGGAGTTAGCTAAATAGTGCTGTTTATCTGTTTATAGTATAAGAGCATTCAGGCATAGGGAAGAGCATTCAGGAAATGTTCTGTGTTAAAGGAGCAGGGAACATTCAAAGAATTGACAGAAAAGACGGTTGTATGACTGGGGCACAGAGAGCTGGAAGGACTGTGGGGCAGGATGATGATGAAGAGGTAGATAGAAGCCAGCTCTCCATTGCTTTGTAACTCCAAGATATTATTTTTAATCCCAAGAACAATGGAAAGCCACAGATCATAGAGGGAGTGTGCATGCCGGGTGTGATCCAACTGCATTTTGTAAGCATCTCTCTGCTGCCGTGTGAAGAATAGATTGTCACAGGCATGAGTAAGTGCAGAGAGAGAACTTAGGAGGGCATTTTAGTACTTGAGGGATAAGATGACTGCCTCAGATTAGAGTGGTAGTAAATGAGATAGGCAGAAGTGAATATATTTAAACTATATCTACAGACATATAGACATATAGATAGTTTATACTTATGATGATGACCTAAGGGGCAGTATATAGCCTAGATGTGGAAAGGAGGAAGCAAAAAGCAGCAGGGTTGATCAATAGGTTTCTGGATTTCATTAATGGGTCAACTAAAGTATCATTGACTGAGAGAGTGAGATATGGGACCCTGGAGAGGAGCAGACTGGATTTTGGTTGGTTAAATGTGCAGCTTGACATGCTCTTAAGACATCAAAGAGGACAGTTTGGGAAGGAAAATAGTTATGTGGGACTCTAGTTCAAAGGGGAGGAGATCTGGGATGGCAGTTCACATTTGACAGTCATCTGTGTATAAATAGGAATTTGGGGAATCTTCTGTGTTTTGTGTTCTAGCTATTGGTCAATATGTAGGGTTTTTCCCAATAATTTTAGTTTCTAATAGACCATTTATAAATCTATTAGTTATCATTAGAGTACACTTATTTAATTTAAGTTTAATCTTTAAAAAATTAACTCTCTTCTTTTTCAACTCACTCCAAACACCTTTAGATGTAGCCAGGCAGGAAGGCACCTGAAGCACAAAGGGTGGGTACTAGGGATGTCAGAGCCTGGGAGGAGTAAGGAGGGGCTGGTAGTGGTAGTGGCCCTGAGTCAGATATCAGAGTCCAGCATGGTGAAGAGGCTATTCACACAGGGTGCAGCCCTGACGTGGAATGTGGGACCCCAGGAAGGATGAAGAGGACATCTGCACATGGGGGACAGAGTGGCCCTCTGCAGGATGTGGGACCCCAAGAAGAGTAAGAAGTGCTTCACCACAGACTGGGGACAGTCCAGAACATCGTTTCAGAGACTGGGTGGAATGAAGTGAGTATGCAAAATAGGGAAGAGGCTCAGTGTAACATATGATGGTAAATGAGGGCTCCTGAAAGGATGGCTAAATGTCAGGGTTAGGGAAGAGAGTGTATAAGATGAATCTGGAACAAATTATTGTGCCTGAAAATAAGAAAGTGCTCACAGAATGATGGGAATTGACAAAAGGACAAAAAAAAAAATCTTAAAGAACTGACCAAATATGGGAAATTTTGAGTATCAGAAGAAATAATCATAGTAATAAATTATAACTCATTGAATAAAATAGGAATCTGACAGTACTTACTAATAGAAATAAATAAGTGAATAAATTAAACATTGAGTGAACAATGGATTATTTACATAGTACCAAGTATCTCCCCTCAAAATGCTTTTTAATTACTAAGGGAAGAAAAGCCTTGCAGAGCCACCTTTATCACGTAAAAATTAGCATCGCCAATAATGAAACAAATCATGTACTATGAGATTGGAAACATTATTTCTGTGATATTCTTGCCAAAGATGCATAACCTGCTGAAGTGAATCATGAGGAAGCATCAGAGAATCCCAAACTGAGGGTCATTAATACAAAATGCTATGAAATCTCCAAATCAAGAAAAGATTAAGTAATTGCTCCAGACTGAGGAGACTAAGGTGACATGACAACTAAATACAACATGTGAACTAGAGCTTGCTCTTTTTGTTATAAAGAATATTACTGATACAGGTCATGAACATTGGGATCTGAGTGTCAGATGGTAGTAATATGCTATTGTTAATTTCCTGATTTGTTGGTTGTCTTGGGGCTATGTAGGAGAAAGTCCCTATTTTTAGAAAATATGCTCTAGCCTATTCAGAATGATAGGGAACCATATCAGCAACTAACTTTTAAATGGATCAGGAAAATAATATTATTTGTACAATACATTTAACTTTTCTCTAGGTTTGAGACTGTGTGTTTTGAAGAGTAC
This sequence comes from Balaenoptera musculus, assembly GCF_009873245.2. Lineage (NCBI taxonomy): Eukaryota > Metazoa > Chordata > Mammalia > Artiodactyla > Balaenopteridae > Balaenoptera > Balaenoptera musculus. Next base: position 34,294,330 of record NC_045802.1, on the reverse strand, counting down.
CAGATCATCTGGAATTCATAAGTAGCCAATTGTGAAAAGTAGATTTCTGTTTATTTGATAAAAGAGCAGAAAACAAAATAAAACATTAAATGGAATAAATATTGTGCTTCCATATTTTTTTGGTCTGCCTTTTAATCAACAATGCATCTGAACTCATTTTTAAAACATGCAAACTTTGACATAGGAAGAAGATGAAGAGCATAAGCAATCAAGACACAGTTCTTACCAATTTGAGATGCTTTCAAGTCAGAATGAACCACTGAATGAAACATTAGATTTTAGTCACTTGAAAGCCCTTGCTCTTCAATATAGCCTCTTAATAGTGTGATGTGCCATTTATTTTTCTTTTACCCAAGTTTTACTATTGGATATCTGATTACCTAAAAAGATAGGATGGAAATATTTTAAGATGCTTCTCTCCTCTCATCTATATTTATTACTTGATTTCTGTCACTACTCTAAAGTAAACAATAAATCCTGCAGGGTTAGACCTAAAGACATAATAATTCTTCTGTTGGAACTTAATGTACCACCAAAGATGAGCTCTGTCATTGGAATAAAATGGTGTGGTGAACTACCTTCTAAAGTTATCACTCTAACTTTTCACATCATGATCCTAACATTTCATTCCATTGTAGAAAAGGAAAACATGGAGGAAGTAAATATGTGAGGAAGGAGAGCTTAGATAAAATTCTTTCAAAAAGAAAGCCATTGACACAATTAATAAATGTAAAATAGATGTTAAATGGCAAAGATTAATTACCATTATTATTAGAGTAAATCTGTCAATGGCCTTTTGATTTTACAGATTGCAGTAAAATAACCAGACGTGTGACCTCTTTCTGAAATTAAATAATAAATAGTACATGCAGAATGAGGGGAAGGGCAATGTGTAATTTGTGTCTCTTCAATCCACGTTCATGTTATCACTATTAATGGTATCATCAGTAGTTATCAGTTCCTGGTCAGAACAGCTAAATTACTTGAATTGTGCCTTTCATCTCCCTTCCATCCCCCACACCACTACTTCAGGCATTTGTCCATATAAACAAATACACTCGGCTTCCATGTGGCATCCTGTTTTCTTTAGGCTTTTTCTTAAGAGGTACTCCCAAAAAAAGGGAGAGTAAAATCTCACCATTTTCCCCTTTTCAGCTTGAACGCTCTTTATTAATGCCCACCATCTCTGAAGATCCAGAAGAGTCTATGTACCCCTTCCAAATGAAGCCTAGAGTTGCATGCATACCAACTGCTTTAACTCTCACAGAAAATGAAAGCTTGAATCTCATTAAGATCTTGAGGTACACTATGTCCTATGTCCACTAAAGTCCACTAACTCTACTGCTACTTCCTCCACCAGGTGCTCTGCATCCTTATGATACATCTGGTTGCTGCAGCAGTGTGATTGTATTAGAAGCCCTTGAAATGTCAAAAACAATAAGAACAACAGAAAAAACTGGTATGCATTCTACCAAAGAAGAGGGAATCTCTGTGTCTCTCTCTTTCTTCCCCTCTCTCACCTTTTTGTTACTACAGCACTTGGTTCTCATTAAATGTCTGCCATGTACTTCAAATACCAATCAGAGTATTTTAATGAAATAGCCTCTTCAGGTTGTATTTACCACCCTCAGTCTACCTAGGACTCACATACAAAGACAACAGGGAGCCTATTGTGATCAATCTGAGCGCTAGAATTCTGCTATCAAAACTATTCCCTCTCTTCTAAATATTGGACATTGTAATTGCAGCAACTGTCATGTGTTGAAGCCTGATGCTTTCTTCCCTTAAGATGATTTTTTTTCCAAGAAGGCTCCTTTTCAGCCAGTTCATTCATTCTTCTAGTCAAGCTCACAAATGTATGAATCCTAAGTGGGCAAATGTTAGTCTCAAACCAACAACTTTTTTATCCTGTGCAAATGCATAAAAGGTTGTTATATTCTTGTTTCCTCCATTTTAAAATGTTCTTGTCTTTAGTCCACAATTGACACTAAGTTGAGAGAAGGAAAGAAGACAAGGTGACAGAGAGAAAATCTGTAATAAAACATAGCAAAAGAGAATTATGCTAATAAATCAACCCCCCCCCCCACTGATGTGAATAAATTCTTTCTGTGACCCTATTTTACCCGCCCTAAAACTTTAAAGCTAAATTAAAATGAGCAGATTTTCATTGAGTGCTGTGGTAATTTCACGTTTCTAGTCACAGTAGCGTGATGTTTCCTGGTGGAAGGGCATTTGTTCATTCATCCCTTCACTCGATTACCAAAGTCCACTGTGCTCTAGACAGGAGTGTATATAAATCATTACCCTATAGTGGGTAAGGGCACATTGGCAGTTTGGACCAGGACCAGGCAAGTAGAAAGGAAAGTATCATCAATTCTGCTTGGTTGAATGAAGGAAAGCTTAACAGAGGAGAACACACATGAGATGGTCTTGCAGGGTGAAAGTCTCAGAGTCTATCAGGGGAACGATAAGGAAGAGCATTACAGGCAAAATAAAAGTTTGTACAAGGAATGAAATAATGAGCCTTGCTCAGGGAACTGTAAATAGTTCTACATACTTGGAGAGTCCCAGAAGCAACAGATTTTGGCATCAGAAAAGATGGATTTGAACAACTTAGATCTGACATTTACTCTCTGTGTAACTTAGATCAAGTCACTTAAATTTTCAACACTTCAGTTTTTTCAATTTGAAAAATGAAAATAATGGTATTCACTTCAGGTTTTTTTAAGGATGGAAAAAATATATATGGCCTTTTATAGAGTCTTGCCACAGTTCCTGGCATATGGAAAATACCCTGTAATTGCAATTGGTCATTATGGTCAACACTGTCATCATGACTGTTGTTGCTGTTAATATATGGAAAAGAGGAAATAAAGTTGAAGAGGTAAGCAAGGATCAAGTCACAGAGGACTTGGATGTTCTGCTAAGAAATCTGATCAGCACATTTCTAAATTTTAATTTCACTGATAATAATGTTTTTCAAAATTTAATGAAATCCATCTTTAAAACTTACCATCCTTTATCTGCACAATTTAACCTTCCAGTTATATTTCTATGATCCCTTCCTTGCCACACATTCTTTCAAATGCCACTTTTCTTCTATGTCTAGCTATGTAATTTTAATTCTTTTTCAAAGATGCACAAATTAATTTTCATTTGCATCTTCACTTACAGTCATTTCTGTGAAGGAAGAATTAAACTTTTAACTTGACACTTTTATCATAAAGCCTCCCAAACTTCTTTTCTTCATCTTAATTTTCTCATTAAACTCACTTGCTTAAATGATTAGCTGTTAAGAAAAGGGGAAAAATACTCTTTTATCCACATGCTTTAATGGAGCTACAAGACTGACATAACTATGTTAATTATGAAGTATAAATAGAGCTTTCATTACATGTTGTCAAAAAACTTGTTTTTTTAATCTATGCTATAATTTACAGATGTGGACAGATCATTTGATTCAGATTTGCCAGTCTGGACAGAAAAAAAGAAGCTATGTATGGAAGCTATCAGGAAGATATTAATGCATGAAAATGAATTTGAGTTTGAATAGCAACCTGTAAAAGTATATATTTTTTGCTATATTTCAAAGTAGTCATTTCCATAACTCTCACCAATGATATATTTGAATTGCCAAATCCCTCCTACTGAACTAGCAGTAACTGAAAAATTCATCAGACATAAAATGATGTTTGAAGAGAGTTACACTTTGCAAGCTGAATATACCAGAATACTACCTTTAAATTTTTCTCATAGTAAAATCATTAAAAAATATATTTTTGGAAAAAAACTGATAGAAAAAGAGATCAGATTTGTGGTTAAGGGAGGCTGGGGTGGGGGGAGGAGGAACTGGAGGAAGGTGGCCAAAATGTACAAATTTCCAGTTATAAGATAAGTGAGTAAGAAGGATATAATACACAACATGATGGCTATAGCTAACATGGCTGTATGTTGTATAGGAAATGTGTTAAAAGAGTAAATCCTAAGAGTTCTCATCACGAGGAGAAAAATACTTTTTTTTTTTTTTTTTGTATCTATGTGAGATGATGGATGTTAACTAAACTTATTGCAGCAATCATTCCATGATATATGTAAGCCAACTCATTATGCTGTACACAAACTTATATAGTGATGTATGTCAGTTATATCTCAATAGAACTGGAAAAGTTTTGAAGAATACACTTTTTTGAAATTAAGAGGAGTGAACCTTTAAATATTAAGGCATTTATGCAGTAAGGACATATTTAACATCTTTATTAAGATATAATTTATAAAGTTCACTCATTGAAAATTTAAATTCAATAGTGCAACCACCATCAAAATCTAAATTTAGAACATTTTCATCACCCCACTACCCTGTATCCATTACAGTCCTTTCCAATAACTGCCCCAACCCTAGGCACTATATCTACTTTTTGTCTCCATTAATTTACCTTATCTGGACTTTTCATATAAATGGAATCATACAGTATATGATTTTTTTGTAATTGGCTTCTTTCACTTAATATGTTTTCAAGGTTCATCCATTATGTAGCATGGATCAATAATTCACTCCTTTTATTAATAAATAATATTCTTTTGTATGGATATAACACAGTTTATCTGTTCATCAGTTGATGGACATTTGGGTTGTTTCCTTATCTCGCTTATTATGAATAATGATACTGTTAACACTAAAGTGCAAATTTTGTGTGGATATATGTTTTTATTTAACTTGGAATGTACCTATGAGAGGTATTGCTGGGCATACAATTAACTCTATTCTTTATCTTTTGAGAAACTGCCAAGCCTTTTCCAAAGCACTGTACCATTTTTAATTTCATCAGCAATGTAAGAATTCCAGTTTCTTCACCTACTTTCTATCTTTTTGATTATTTCTATCCCAGTAGGTGTGAAGTGGTATTTCATTATAGTTCACTTTGCATGTCTGCAATGACTAATGATGATGACACACTTTTTGTGTGCTTATTGGCTATTTGTATATCTTTTTGGAGAAATTCAGGTCCTTGTCTCATTCTTTAAATTGGGCTCTCTCATTATTTAGTTGTAAGAGTTCTTTATATATTCTGAACACCAGTTATTTATCAGATATATAATTTGCAAATATTTTCTCTTATTCTGCAAATTGTATATTTACTTTCTTGGAGGTATTATTTGCAACACAAAAATTTTTAATTTTGATATAGTCCTGTTTATCTATTTTTTTCCTTTGTTGCTTGTACCTTTGGTGTCATATCTAAGAAACTATTGTCTAATATTTGGTCACAAATATTTACTCCTATGTTTTCTTCTAAGAGTTTAATAGTTTAGTTCTTACATTAGGTTTATTATTTATCTTAAGCTTTTGTTCTGTTTTGTTGGTACAGTATAACGAAGGGGTCCAACTTTATTATTTGCGTGCTGATACCTAGTTATCCCAGCCCTATTTGTTGAAAAGACTTTATTCTTCATTGTATTGTCTATGAACTCTTGTCAAAAATCAATTGAGCATAAATGTAAAGACTCATTTCTGGACTCTCAGTTCTATACTATTGATCTACATGCCTATCTTTATTCCATTACCACATGACTGTATTAATTACTGTAGCTTTGTAGTAAGATTTGAAATCAGGAACTGTGAATACTCCAATTTTGTTGGGTTTTTTTCCCCCAAGATTATTCTGGCTATTTGGGTCCCTTGAGTTTCCATATGAATTTTAGGATTAGCTTGTCAATTTCTGCAAAATAAAAATATGGTAGTTGGAATTTTGATAAGTATGCTGTTCAATCTCTAGATCAATTTGGGGAATATTTTCATTTTAAAATATTAAGTCTTCTGATTCATGAACATGGGATATAAGTTTATTTAGAACTTTTTAAAAATTTCTTTCAACAACATAGTATTTTTCAGTGTACAAGACTTGTGCTCCTTTTGTTAAATTTGTTCCTAAGTATTTTGTTATTTTTGAGGTTTATTGTTAATAAAATTATATTCTTAATTTCATTTTCAACTTGTTCACTGCAGTGTGTAGACATACAATTTATATGTGTATATTCATCTTGTATCCTGCAGCATGATGAATTCACTTATTAGTTCTAAATGGGTTTAGTGAATTCCTTATGATTTTCTGTATACAAGATTATGTCATCTGTGAATGGAGCTAATTTTAGTTCTTCCTTTACTATCTGGATAACTTTTATTTCTGTTTCTCATGTATTTGCTCTGGCTAGAACCTCCAGTACAATATTGAGTATAAATGACTAGAGAGGACATCGTTATCTTGTACCTGATCTCAGGAGGAAAATATCTAGTGTTTTATCATTAAGTATAGTGTTAGCTGTGGGGTTTTGTAGATACTATTTATCATATTGAGGAAATTCCCTACCATTTCTAGTTTGTTGAATTTTTTTTTTCACATAAGGATGTTGGATTTTGTCAAACGACTCTTCTTCAAGCCGAGAGATGACCATTTGATTTTTGTCCCTTTTTTCTATTAATATGATGTATTACATTGATTATCAGATATTAAACCACTTTGCATTTCTCTCTTGTTTATGGTGTATTATCATTTTCATATGTTGCTGGATTATGTTTGCTAGTATTTTCTTGAATATTTTTGTGTAGTGGAGGAGCAAAATTTGCCACCCTAAAACGTGTCTCTTTGGCATGAGGATTAATCTAGCCTGATTATTTTTAAGAAACAGAAGACTCAGGAAGTTTTTCTTGTTACCTCGCCTTTAACTGCCTAAAAGAATTTAGATAAAGGGCCTGATTCTCAAATAGAGCTAGCACCAGAGACATCTGCAAAGAATTAGGGCTGGGGTAGAGTGGGCAGGGGAGAATCAGACTCCACTCTGTGTCCCATGTTCATTGCATGGTAAATATTTGTTAACCAAATACTTGCTTTTTTCATCTTCACGAGAATTGCCTTTGAAGTCTCAAACCACTACCCCCAACATTCTCACTTCATCTTTAGCTAAAGATGGTATTTATGGTAAGGGGGTTGGCCATTTTGTCAAGTTACTCAGTTTTCCCAGGTCTCTCCCATGGGTACATGTTATTAAACTTATGTTTGATTTTCTCCTTCTAATCTATCTCATGTCAACTTAATACTTAGACTATCCAGAAGAACCTGGAAGAGTAGAGGAAAATTTCTTTCTCCCTGACAGTGTCTATATTCATAAGGGATATTGTTCTGTACTTTTCTTATGATGACTTTGCCTAGCTTTGGTGTCAGGATAATATTGACCTCATGGAATGAGTTGGGAAAACTCCAAAATCACCTTCTACTGTTGGTTTCAGTAATTTGTGTTTCTTCTAGAAATTTGTCCATTTTATCTAAGTTATCTAATTTATTGATGTATAGTTATTCACAATATTCCCTTATAAACCATTTTATTTCTGTAAGGCCAGTAGTGATGTCTCATCATCCTGATTTTGGTCATTTGAGTTTTCTCTCTTATTCTCTTGGTCAATTTAGCCAAAAATTTGATAATGTTGTTTATCTTTTTAAGAAATCAACTTTTGATATTTTTATCTTTGACAATGTTGTTGATCTTTTTAAGAAATCAACTTCTGATTTTTTTTATCTCCTCTATTATTTTTATGTTCTCTATTTCATTTATTTCCCTTCTAATCATTATTACTTTTTCCCTTCTACATGACTGGATTTTGTTTGCTCTTTTTTGCTTAGCGCTTTTTTTTTAATTTTTATTTTATATTGAAATATAGTTGATTAACAATATTGTGTTAGTTTCAGGTGTCCAGCAAAGTGATTCAGTTATACATATACATGTATCTATTCTTTTTGAAATTCTTTTCCCATTTAGGTTGTTACAGAATATTGAGCAGAGTTTCCTGTGCTATATAGTAGGTGCTTGTTGGTTGTCTATTTTAAATATGCCTAGTTTCTTGATGTGAAAGATAAGGCTATTGATTTTAGATTTTTCTTCTTTCTTTAATATAGGTGTTAAATTTCCCTCTTAGTACTGCTTTCAATGAATCCCATAAGTTGTGGCATATTGTGTTTTGCATTCATTTATCTCAAGGTATTTCTAATTTCCCTGGTGATTTCCTTTTTGACTCATTAGTCATGAAGGAGTGTATTGTTTAATTTACACAAATTTCTTAATTTACCAAATATCGTTATTGATCTCACTCCATTATACTTGGAGGACATAATTTATGTGATTTCAATCCTTTCAAATTTAATGAGACTTGTTCTATGGCCTAACTGAGTAGAAAATAGTCAGTTGAAAACTTACATAAATAAAAATCAAGTTTTAAAAAAAATTCTGTTTCACAACTTAAAGGAATGTAGCAACCCCATTTACAACATTAAAGTACTATTGTTGCTTTTGATAACTTTGAATGTATTAATTCTTGTAAAAAACTTATGACTTAAATCCATAAATACCTCTCCTTTCTAAATCTTATGTTTGAATCAGGCTCTCTGACTTCAGACTATACAACAAAGCTACAGTCATCAAAACAGTATGGTACTGGCACAAAAGCAGAATATAGATCAATGGAACAGTATAGAAAGCCCAGAAATAAACCCATGTACCTATGGCCAATTAATCTATGACCAAGGAGGTAAGGATATACAATGGAGAAAAGACAGTTCCTTCAATAACTGGTGCTGGGAAAACTGGACAGCTGCATGTAAAAAATGAAATCAGAACATTCTCTAACACCATACAGAAAAATAGACTCAAAATGAATTAAAGACCTAAATGGAATAAGACTGGATACTAGAAAACTCCTAGAGGAACACATAGGCAGAACACTCTTTGACATAAATTGCAGCAAGATCTTTTTTGATCCACCACCTAGATTAATGAAAATAAAAACAAAAATAAACAAATGGGACCTAATTAAACTTAAAAGCTTTTGCACAGCAAAGCAAACCATAAGCAAAACAAAAAGACAACCTACAGAATGGGGAAAAGTATTTGCAAACGATGTGGCCAACAAGGGATTAATTTCCAGAATATACAAACAGCTCATACAGCTAAATATCAAAAAAAAATCAAAAAATGGGCAGAAGACCTAAATATACACCTCTGCAAAGAAGATATACAGATGGACAAGAGGCACATGAAAAGAAGCTCAACATTGCTAATTATTAGAGAAATGCAAATCAGAACTACAATGAGATATCACCTCACACTGGTCAGAATGGCCATCATCAAAAAGATTACAAATAATAAATTCTGGAGAGGGTGTGGAGAAAAAGGAACTCTCCTACACTGTTGATGGGAAGGTAAATTAGTGTAGCCACTATGGAGAACAGTGTGGAGGTTACTTAAAAATCTAAAACTAGAGTTACCATATGATCCTACATATGTGTATATATATATATATATATATATATACACACACACACACATATATATATCTGAATCACTTTGCTGTACACCTGAAAGTAACACAACATTGTAAATCAACTATACTTCAATAGTTGAAATAAATAAATATTATGTTCATATCATCTTCTTCCTTAACAATTGAGTGTCTGTATTTTCTCTGAGATACTTTCACTTCACCAGAAGCAAGTAGTAAACATTAATTTATTCACTGTTTTTAAAAGTAATGTTGGCTTTCCTTGCAAATTCTTCCACATTATATTAAAAATTTTCAAAGATTACTAATGGAGAAAATGTTGTGAGAGCAGCATTGAATGTTCTATGATCTACTGATAGTTAAAACTAGCTGCAACCAAATTTGTAGCTTCCTCTACCCATAACTTTCTCCCTTACCTCATATATGGGTGTAAGTCTGCTTAGCATATAATGTATGTCCAATAAGAGAAAGCTTATTTGATTTTTTTCACAAAGTTGGTATCATACTGTAACCAAAAGGAGAGTACCTAGAATAGCCAGGAGTTTTCTCATAAAAAGGAGAGGACAACTCTCTTATATTGCATACTTCCTCCAGGAATCATTGGAAAATTTGTAATTCCAGTCCAAGGCCACAATAGTTTTGCCTAAAGAGAAGGAAAATGACAACAAGGGATAAAAAACAAGGTGGCTAGCAAAGGTCAGGAGGATAGAAAATAGGCTCAACAAAGAGCAATCAAAAAGCAAAGTGGTGTTCATTTTAGAATAGAATAGCAACAACCTCACATCACAAATCAGTAACTCTTGTAGAAAAGATAAGGAGTGCAGGAGAAAAAATTCATACAAAGCAACTGGTACCAGATGAGAAATACTTCATTCTAGCATATATTAAGAGTTTTTATTAATAAAATATTTATTCTATGTACAGTACTAGCAATTTAAAATATATTTCTTGGATTATGCATTTCCAAATTTATTGCAGTTCATTGACTGTTCACATCCTGTACTTCTATTTGATTAGTGTTAAGGTATTCATTCTTTGTTCCATTTCTAACCATTCTTATCTTTTCCAAGAGCCTTTGGCTATCTTTCTGTTCCATTGTGGTGTTACTTGTGTATTCTTCAGTGATTTCTCCAAATTCTTAAACCTGATTCAGGAATTTTTATAATTCTTAATGTTGTCAAACTTTTGCTAGATAAGTAAATACTCAAGAACACATTAAATTCTTTGAAGAAATAAACACTAAGAAATGTACATTTTACTTATAAATGCTTCTATACTCCATATTAATATTAAAAGAGATGACACATAGGAAACAATTCAGGCTATAGACATCCTAATTATACTTTCAAAAAGATTAATAAATATTTGAAAATGTATTCAAGTATTATAATACCTATCCATTAGCTTTGTCAACATTTATACATTAAGCATGGTTTTTACCTACTCATCATAGCCTTCTGTAAATACTGAAGTAATGACATAAATACATACTCAGCTAAACATTCAAGAGAAAGATAATAAGAGAATTCTGTGCTTTATGGGGACATGAAAGTTGTATCATAAGCAAAACTTTAAAGCAAACACGTGGACTACAAATGACTTTGCTGATAAAGGAAGCTACAGAAGGGAACTTTTTTTTTTTTTGCAGGTTTCAAAAACTTACTTTATTCCAATGTGAAATGAAGACATGATGGTTTAAAAACAAATTTAGAGTATGATACTATGTAAGCATAAGAGAAGAGCTTTTTAAAGTGGACAACTGGTATAATTAGTAGTTAAAGTCAATATACAGTTGTTATTTTGTCACTAAAGACTTTTTCTAGAGGAGAGATATGGGTTTCCAACAACCACTCAGAATAATAAATGCAAGTGTCTTTGCTGTTACTTATCAAAAGGCTACATCCTATTAAAATGGGAACTGGGTTAACTTCCACTGCCTTCATGCTCTCTCAGGTAAATTCATAAAGGGGTGAGGGCTGGAGGATTACTAGATTTGGCTAATCTCTAAGCAGTGTTTCTCAATCTTAGCTGCTTATTCGGATTCTGGGACATTTGATTCCCACCCAGATTCTGATAGAACTGGCCTAGAGTACAGGTAAGGAATTTTTTAATCTCCCTAATGATTTTAGTGCAGTCAAGGTTGAGAACCACTGCTTTATAGGTAAGTCGAGAGAGAGAGAATTTTTGTTATTTCTAGCCTAGGAGAGATAGAGAGAATCACGTGGGAAAACAAGGGAGAGCATGAAAGAGAAAAACAGAAGGAGAGAGATAGAAAATCTGTGGTGTATTTTTCTGTGTATTCTGTTATTTTCATGATCTATGGTCTGACAGGATAAGAATCAGTCAGAATACTAAAACGTTCCAGAATCTTTGGGTTTTGTTTTTTAATAAATAAATAAATAAATAAATAAATTTATTTATTTATTTTTGATTCCTCACTTCTCACCTCCCTCCCACTGGAGTGAATACAAAAGAAGAGTAGAATGAAAGAGGAGAGATGAATGGTCACCAAAGAAAATTTTCTGCTTCATAATTTTACTCAAGAATTGCCCTACCTTTGGAAAATTTAAAATACCTGAGAAAAACACAATGCATCTCTTTCCTTTGCCTACTTTCTTCTCAATGTGACACCAAGAACAGGTAGTGAAGGATTATTTTCATCTTTGAAAAAATTGCTCTATTCTTCCAGTTGGTTGTATCAAAGCAAAAATTGAACTGGGCAAAGTTAAACAGTAAGGAAGATTTTATTATAATACAATGAACTGAATTTTATTCAAGGTACCCACAATTCATATTTGAAACTTTAATCCCCAGTGTGACAGTATGTGGAGATGGGTCCTTTGGGAAATAATTAAGTTTAGACGAGGTCGTGAGGGTGGGACCCTAATAAAGGAATTAGTGCCCTTTAAGAAGAGACATCAGAGAGCTTGCTTGCTCTTCCTCTCTGCCATGTGAGGACACAGGGAGAAGGCAGCCATCTGCAAGCCAGAACAAGAGCCCACTTGCTGGAACCTTCATCTTGGGCTTCCCAGCCCCCAGAACCATGAGAAATAAATTTCTATTGTGTAAACCACCTAGTCTATTTTGTTAGGATGACATGAACTAACTAAGATACAAGGCTATTGCAATAGAGGAAAGAGGACAGAATTTGGCCTGAACTTAACTTCACTAAAACAAAAGGGAGAAGGTTTTTAAGTGCTGGGATAACTAGGGGAAAAGTACTGGAGGATGTTAGGAGGGGAAGGTTGATCAATAGGATGTGTTAAACAGGTTGAGTTATTCCTGAATTTGCAAATCTCTTTGATTAATTCATCTGTGTTTGCTAAGTTGCTCCCATTGAAGGTAGACAGGGAGATTAAGGGTGCTATTTTCTTGATGGTTACATTTTAAATGGATGGCTCCTAGGTCCTTGGGAAAGGCATTCCTAGGTTGTAAAATTAGCAAGACTCTTTTAAGAAGTCTTACATATATCTAAAATGGCCAGAAAAAGTATTTATAATTACAAGTTTTCTAAAGTAAATCCTCTAAGAAAAAGGAGGACAGGGTCCTGTCTAAAATTTAGTCAACCTGGGTAGAATGTTAAAGCACTCATGCTCAGTTGTCATTATCAGCCCTTAACCACCTACCCTCTTAAACTGTTTACATAGAAATAAAAATATTGACCCTATCAGATCCATCTGAGTCATCTTCATTTATTCTTTATATCAACTTGTCTTACCATATTGGGATTTCACAATTTTAGTTCCATTTAAATGTTGATTTCTCTTCAAAGTCCTCTTGCACAGAGGAGTTTCCAAGCATTGCAATTAACCAAAATATAAGATTATTGACTTACAATATTAATATAAAAATAGTATAATAAATAACATAAGATGCCTGTGTTTGCATGGGTGTGTATGTGTGTACATATATAAAGCAATTTACCTTTGAAATGAAAAAAGCATTCATAAATAGAAATTAACAGTAGTGATTTTTTATTTAACACTGTATCCTATGACATCTTATTAACATTTATTACATCAAGTAAGGAAAGATTCCATATCTCATGAATCAAAGTTTTTCAAGTAAGTTTGGGTTTACCAAACAGATAAATCTGTACCTCTGATTCTCATTTGTGAAACTGTTTATTGTGCTGTTGTTCAAATCAAGAAACAAGGGCCTTTGTTCAGGTGTATCAGCTCTGTCAAATAAGCTAGTAAAGGGGAGCTGAATTTACAACTCCAGATTATATCTCTTGGTCAAAAGGATTACTTTGAGCCTGTTATTAAGAAACAAAACAAACAAACAAACAAAAAAAATCAGACGCTATGGGAGAAGCTCCGAAATTCAGGTAGAAGTTACACTTTTGTAAGAGGCATTTACATTTATAAGGGACATTTCCATTTGTAAGCGTGTTTCCCTCTCTGTACCAGGAAGAGAAGGATGACTTTTTATTACAGGGGAAGGGTCTCAACTAAGAACTTTGAAGGATAGAGGGAAAATTATTTTTCTTCCCCCACACTGGTAGTAAATAAAACAGAAATTCATGCAGCATGCATTTGTAAACTCAACTAAATCTCTCCTGATTTTTGTCAAATCATATAGAAACCATCTCATCAAGTTCAGAAGCAAACAGCAATGGAAGATTGAGCCAGCTTTAAATATGAATAAAAGTTTTTAAAAATCCTAGAAATTACCATTAACTCTATTTATAAAGAAATAACTTTTCACGAGGTGACCTTTTTCCTTGAAAAAGGAAACACATGGAGTTCACTCAAGTGATGTATTGCCAGAAAGTCTAAATATCAATAATTTTCTTTGCCCGGGAAGAAAGAGGCAGCCACGTTGACTTTAAAACAGTTGGTAAGTTGCAAAGTTACCAAGGTTAAAATATTGACCTTATAAGCCCTTGTTAAATCTATGAGTGGAGGGATGTCTATATTATTTAAGTAAAAAATGTAGTAAAGCAAAGTTTAACCTCCACAAAAATTAAAAAGGAAGAAAGATTAGGGAAGAAGATGCTAAAATGGAGTATATACAATAACCCAAAAGCATTGAAGATGTAAATTAGTTTCATTTTAAGATGCTGTGTATGGGTAGATTATTTTCTAACTAAAAACAAAATCTTTTTTTTTCCCTCCCTATTCGAGGACACACTGGTATGAGCACAAGTGTATTACTGGGCACCAGTCATTTTCAAGAATCAGAATCTCCTTAGAGAAACTAAAAGATTGAAAAATTCGTAAGCAAGTTATCTTTCATACTTTTATTATTATTTATTTATTTTTCCTACCATGTGAAAGAGAAGAAAAAATAAATCCACAGTTGATGTCATATTAGGTTCAGAGGCAAAGGACATCAAGGCTACAACAGAAGGGAAAGCATTGACCCCAACCCCTGGCCTGGATAGCTACAAAGCTCTCAAGTTCTTTCTGCACCACAATTTATTCTGAACACTGAATAACTCTACTTACACTGAAGTGAAGAATCATCTTAAGGACTATTTTGGCTAACTAAATTCGGTTTATTCAAAAATTTTTGATATTGCTTCTCTTTTTAAGAACTGGCTATTCCTTATCTTAAGAAGAATAAAAAGGTATTCTAGATTTAGATTCATGAAAAAGAGAAATTGGAAAATTTATTTATGGTTTTATATAATTCAATCTTGTTTTAGTCCAAACACTGAGTAATAGAAAATAAATCTTATTCTATTCTGGTTGGATTGATGAACAGAAAGAAAAAGCAATTATACTGAAAAAAAAGTGGGGAGACAAGAAAAATATTTGGTAGACAGAGGGAGAGTTTCTCTA
This sequence comes from Balaenoptera musculus, assembly GCF_009873245.2. Lineage (NCBI taxonomy): Eukaryota > Metazoa > Chordata > Mammalia > Artiodactyla > Balaenopteridae > Balaenoptera > Balaenoptera musculus. Next base: position 34,279,216 of record NC_045802.1, on the reverse strand, counting down.
CACAAAGCTCTTTTCTACATGAAAACCTCAATCTTTGGAGAGCTAATCCAAACCAAGCTCCATTTCATTTGTATATATAAATGTCTGGGATAAACTAGTGAACTTCATCCTGATCTAAACAGGATTAGAAAAAAAATACTTATCATCCTCAGGGATGAAACAGAAGTAGAATCTTATCAGTGTAACTTCACTCTATTAGCTTAAACATGTCAGGAAACATAATTATCTTTCTGTAGTGTACAACCCTTGCTAATTACTTGTATTATCTTGTTATCCAGGTTTCATAACAGTTAGTAGATAAATTATAATTGGCACATCCCTAAAGACTATAGATTAAGGAATAAACAGAATAGAAAAATAAATCTCTTCTGATTACCTTCAAAATCCTCAATAAATGTAGTTAAGAAATGATTTTAAAACGTTCCCTTCTGACAGTAATGGAGCATTTGTCAGTTGCTATTGTAAAGCGAAGATAGAGTTACTGTGTACCAAAGTAGTTAGTACCTAATGCTGATTTTTTGCTGCTACTTATGCCTTGGCAATCATTGGAGGTAAGACTGAGAATTGGAACTGGAACAGAGATAGTTAGCTCCTTCATGAAAAGGCTGTTTTATTCTGAAATATTTTTCACTGAGTAGTAAAAATCAAATGATAAATTTGGAGATCAACAACTCTGTGACAAAATTCATATCTGAAAATCTAAGACATTGATGAACTCCTGCTGGTTTCTTTTCGGGAATCACAACAAAGTAATAGCAGCCACAGAAGCATACTAAGATATTTGCTTTTCAAATCATTTTGTATTTCAAGAAATATTTTATTTTGCATATATTGATGTGTGAAACTTTAAAATCATAAATAAAGTTTCTCTTGAAAGCTTAATGATTTCTAAAATTTGTCCTTTGATAAGGAAGCTCTCATTACTTCTTACATATATAAAATTTATAATAGGGAAAGATGGATGTAGGCCCCTTTAAATTATTTTCATACAAGTATAGTTAATTACATGTATTAACCACACTATATTAACTAATAATTCTTTAATTATGTTATACATGTACAGTAAATGTTAATTTTATAAATTTAATTGCTGTATCTTATATCTCACAATATTATCTCACAGTTAACACCTTAATTTTTTTTCTCAAGATAATATAGAAGGTTTGCAGGTCTGAAATGTACAACCCAAAACAAAACTTAACCACAAAGGTCAAAGAATCAAAACACATTTAAGTATAACATGTATGGGTACACTCAGACCTTCCAATAAAATAGGTAATGCCAGTTCAAAAGAGGACTTAGGCCTCTATCTCTGAATTGAGTCAAAACACCAACATTTTAAAGTGGCTTAAGTAAAATGACTGAGTCAACTTTGACCAACGCCTATGTAAGCATTTCAACTAAGGATTTCCATGAGTTAGCAAAAGATATTTCAATGACTATTTAACATCTCACCTGACTCTTAAATACTGAAATTACCCTCGCCATCAAGAGGGCAGTTATTTCTCAAGGCCTAAAATTATAGAAAAAAAAAGTTAAAAACAAAATTCCAGGCAAAATGTTAATCCCTTAGGCACTCCCCAAGTCAAATAGACTTTCAATTTCAATGTCAAAATAAGTAATCTTCAGTCTCAAGAGAAAAAACAAAACAGTCTTCCTCTGATGTATATATGTTACCCAGAGACAGAAACTACAAATAATATACTAAAATTATTTTGCTCAATAATAGTAAGTAGAAAACTTCCCGTATCATGTTATAAAATTAACATACCTTTGATACTCAAACTTGGCAAATATAGCACAAGAAAGAAAACTGTGGAACAATTTCATTAAAAAATACAGACACAAGTGCCTGATAAAATATCATACAAATCTAATGTGACAGTTTATTAAGTAGATAACAAAATATAACCAAATATAAAAGATTCAAAAATATAGATAGATGGCTCAAAATTAAGAAATCAATTCAGAGAACATATGTTATCAATAGGTCAAAGCTTTTCAAAAACACATAATTATCTCCATAAATATTATTAAATAAATATTTCAATAAAATTTTAAGGCTTAATATCAACCATGGTTATTTTTAAAATCTTTATTAGGATAGAAAGAGAAGGAATTTTTCTTAAAATTATTATGAGCTGGCTTAAATCCAATAACATTCTTAGTAAAGAAATATTAAAGGAATTATAACAAATAGAAAAAAGCAAGGCTGCTATCACCACTACTGTTGAAAATATTCTGGTCAAAGCAATACATAAAAAAGGAGAAGATGTGACAGAAGCTGTAATTATCTACAGAGATGACAAAACTCTCAATATTTGTAGATGATACTATTGTCAACTTAAAAAAAAAGTCCTGTAAAATGATTAAATAACTGATAAAACATCTAAGAGAGTTTGCCATGTTTAATCTTTTTAGAATAGACATCAGTAGCTCTTTCATAAACCTCAAATAGCCCATTAGAATGAAAAAAATAAAAATGGATAGACAGATAATGAACTTGAATAGTGATTCCAATAATAAATCCACATATATAGAATATATTATATAAAATGTGAAATTTTAAATTAATGTGGGATACATGGTTAATATATGGTTGATAAACATTGTTGGATCATTGGGGAAAAAATAGAGTTTCAAGTAAATTATAACCTTATCAAAAATTTCAATGTAAAAAATATATAAAATGCTGAAAATTATGAAAAATATTTACATAGTCTTATAGATGGAAAGATACTAAACCTAGGATGATAAAAAAAACAAACAGGTTCAACCACAAAATTTTAAAGAACTATATGATAAAATGCACTATAAATAAAGTTAAAAGAAAAGCAATATTCTAGGACAGGTTGGCAAACTATGGACTGTGGGCTGGCTGTCAATTCTTGTAAATAAAGTTTTGTTGGAACACAGCCACACCTGATCATTTGCATATTGTCGATGGCTGCTTTCAACAAGGGTAGACTTGAGTATTGTGACCAAATCCACATAGCCCACAATCCCTAAAATATTCGCAGCCCCTGGTCTAGAAGAAAATATTTGCAATGTACATTATAGGCAAAAGGTTGTTATTCAAAATGACCACCAGAAAAAATTGTCAACTATCCAAAGCTGAGTTTACCACTTACTCATGACACCAAAGGCTACTTTGAAAGAGTCTCAGTAGTGTCAGAAGTTGGCAGTAAAGGGTGGATATTTTCAGTGTTTTGAATTCTGGTCTCCAGTGATTAAGGCAAGTCTTTCAATGAAGAAATCTGATTGTAATTAATAATAATAATAACTTTATTAAAGTATAACTGGTATAGGATAAACTACCCATATTTGAACTATACAACTTGGTCTTTTGATGTATGTATAAACCTATGAAACCATCATTATAATCAAATAGTCAATACATCCATCACCTCCTGAAAATTCCTCATGTTCCTCTTTGAAAACCCTCTTTTCCTCCAGTCAACCACAAGGGATGCCACTACATTAATTAGATCTACTTTAATTTCTTTTGGCAATATTTTGTAGTTTCTGCACAACTTTTATCAGATTTATCTGAAAGTATTTCATTAATTCTTACAATCTTCCAAGACTGAATCAGGAAGTGCAGGGTTGATGGTATAGTGGTGAGCACAGCTGCCTTCTAAGACTGAATCAAGAAGAAATAGATAATCTGAACAGACTAATAACTAGTAAAGAAATTGAATTAGTAATCAAAAAACTCCCAGCAAACAAAAGTCCAGGACCAGACAGCTTCACAGGGGAATTCTAACAAACATATAAAGAAGAGTCAATATTTATTCTTCTCTAACTATTCTAAAGAATTGAAGAGAAGGAATATTCCCAAATTCATTCTATGATGCCACTATTACCCAGATACCAAAGCCAGACAAAGACTCTACAAATGAATATATTTGTAAAATCCTAAATAAAATATTAAGAAATTAAATTCAACAATATATAAAGATGATAATACACCTTAATCAAATGAGATTTATTCCAGGAATGCAAGCATGGTTCAATATCTGCAAATCAATCAATGTAATATATTATCAAAATGAATGATAAAAATCACATGATCATTTTCATAGATGCAGAAAAAGCATTTGACAAAATGCATTGTCCATTCCTGATGAAAAATCTCAACAAAGTTAGTATAGAGGGCACATATCTCAACACAATAAAGATCATTTATGACAAACCCACAGCTAACATCATACTCAGTGGTAAAAAAAAAAAAACTGCAAGCTTTTCCTCTGAAATTAGGAAAAAGACAAGGATGCCTACTCTTTCCATATTTATATAATACAGTATTGAAAGTCCTAGTCAGAGCAATCAGACAAGATAAAGAAATAAAGTGCATCCAAATTGGAAAGGAAAAATTAAAACTGTCACTATCTGCAAATGTCATATTACTATATATAGAAAACCCTAAGGACTCCACCAAAAAATACTATTAGAACTAATAAGTGAATTCAGTAAAGTAGCAGGATAAAAGATTAATATATGGAAATCTGTTGCTTTTCTATAACCTAATAATAAACTATCAGGAAAAGCAAGAAGACAATCTAATTTGCAACCACATCAAAAAGAATAAAGTACCTAGGAATAAACTTAACCAAGAGGTGAAAACCTATACTCTAAAAACTATAAGACATTGATGAAGGAAATTGAAGATAATACAAATAAATGGAAAAATAGACCATGTTCATAGACTTGAAGAATTAATATTGTTAAGATATCTATAATACCAAAACAATCTACAAGCTTAATGCAAGCCCTATCAAAATTCCAATAGCATTTTTCAAAGAAATGGAATAAACAATCCTAAAATATGTATGGAAGCACAAAAGACCCCAAATTGCCAAACCAACCTTGAATAAGAAGAACAAAGCTGGAGGTATCATACTCCCTGACTTCAGACTATACTACAAAGCTACAGTAATCAAAACAGTATGCTACTGGCATAAAAACAGACATATAGATCAATGGAACAGAAGAGAAAGCCCAGAAATAAACCCATGAACATGTGGTCAATTACTCTATGACAAAGGATGCAAAAATATACATTGGGAAAAAGTCTCTTCAATAAATGATGTTGGGAAAACTGAACAGCTGCATGTAAAGAGTGAAATTAGAACATTTTCTCACACTGTGCAATAAAATAAACACAAAATGGATTAAAGACATAAATGTAAGACCAGAAGTCATAAAATTCCTAGAAGGAAACATAGGTAGAATGTTCTTTGATCTAAGTTTTAGCAATATTTTTTTGGATCTCTCTCCTCAGGCAAGGAAATAAATGCAAAAATAAACAAATAAGACCTAATTAAACTTAAAAAACTTTTGCAGTGCAAAGGGAACCATCAACAAAAAAACAAGCTACTGAATACAAGAAGATATTTGTAATTAATATGTCTGATAAGGGGTTTATATCCAAAATATGCAGAGAACTCATACAACTAAATATCAAAAAACAATCTAATTTTAAAAATGGACAGAAGACCTAAATAGACATTTTTCCAAAGAAGACATGCAGGTAGCCAGCAGACACATGAACACATGCTCAACATCACTAAGTATCAGGGAAATGCAAATCAAAACCAGAACAATATATCACCTCACATCTGTCAGAAAGGTTATTGTCAAAAAGACAACAAGTAATAATCGTTGGCAAGGATGAGGAGAAAAGAGAAACTAGTTTACTGGTAGTGGGAATGTAAACTGGTGCAGCCACTATGGCAAACATTATGAAAGTTCCTCAAAAACTTAAAAATAAAACTACCATATGATCCAACAATTCCACTTTCTTGTATATAACTGAAGAAAATAAAAACACTAATTAAAATAGATATATGCATGCCACTGTTTTTGCAGTGTTATTTACAATAGCCAAAATATAGAAGCAGACTAAGTGTGCATCAACAGATGAATGGATAAAGACATGTATATAACTGAATATTACTCAGTATATTTGAATATACTCAGTATATTTGAATATATTCAATATAATTGAATATTTTTATTTTTTTAATAAAAAAAATTAAATTTTGCAGTCTGCAACAACATGGATGGACCTGGAGGGTATTATGCTTATTGATGACAGAAAAAGACAAATACTGTATCTTTTCACTTATATGTGGAATCTGAAAAATTAAACAAACAAATATAACAAAACAGAAGCAGACTCATAGATACAAAGAACAAACTTGTGGTTACCAGTGGGGAGAAGGATAGAGGGGAGGGCAAGATACGGGAAGGGGATTAAGAGGTATATAATAAATAAGGTACAAGGATGCAATGTACAGCACAAGGATTATAACCAATATTTTATAATAACTTTAAATGGAGTATAATCTATAAAAATATCAAATCACTATGTTGTACACCTGAAACTAAGAACATTATAAATCAACTATATTCAACAATAAAAAAAGAAAAAGAATATTGCAACAGTTCAATGATATCTATGTGTACTGATTTTTAGCCTGAGCAGAAGATATAAGGCAACCGATTGCCTTATCAGTAAAACAGCAAACAGTGCAACACACTCGCAATCTATACAAAAATTCACTTTGGCAAAAGAATTCAGGAAAATACTCAATAGTTAGGGTGCATAAATTAAAACTCAAGTTAATTATACAAACCATACATAGCTCACAGATCTAATACACGTTAAATAACAAATAAATGCAAAATGAAGAGAATTAATATAGAAACTTATTAATAAAGACTCTTTAACACTTTGAAGAGATTCGGAGATGCTAGAACATAACAGTGGACTTACTCATTCCTGATCTCTCAATGATTCCACTACACACACAAAGCCTTTGGAGGCCTCCAGGAGCAACTATGTTTCAGTCTTACATATCAATTAAATCCATATTTATAAACTATAGAGTATAAACCATTGTGTTATCATCTAACAATTTGTTCCAATTTGCCTGATATGCTTACTGCTACAGGGTTACTCCATTTACACAGGATAATACTATTGCCATATTTGTGTGTTTTAACCCCTTTTTTCATGGTTCATAACTTTCTCAAATCTTTACCTTTCTATGATTTCCAAAGCCATAAAGTAAATCATGAGCTGATCTGATTTTAATCACAAAACAGATGCTCACAAAGAGCATCATATACATGTCAAGTTCTAAACCTCATCTTAAAAAGTAGACATAATCCTTAATTTAACAAATTGAGATACTGAAACACATTGAAATTGTTGTCCCTCCCCCATAAGCCTTTAGGTAGTAAATGGCCTCGCTGGGATTTGGACCAAGGTCTGTCCAATTCCATAGCCCCTGTTGCATCCAAATTAATTGCCTTCTATGTTTCCAGACTCTTTTTTCCAAGCATAAATAAACCAATAACAAAAGTCACTTTCTCTAAGGCCTCTTGATATCGTCATTCTCCATTGCAGAATTCCAGCTTAGTTTTCAATCATCTTTTACTCATAAATTATTCTTTCCCAAAATTGCCCTGCTCTTAAGTGTATTTATGTGGATTTTGTAGTCTCCACTACTGTCAAGCAAATCTGCATCATTAACTGATTTAACAATATGTGTTGATTTATGTGCTCAATTCATCCATTATGATTCTCAGTCCCTTTATTTTACAGCTCTATTAAAGTATTTATCTCTTTCATACAAGTTTTCTTAACACACCCTAACAAACCTCAAGGTCACCTATAATAAGCACTCCAAGAATCATTTGGGATTCAGGAATATCATCTCTGTGCAGCTGCAATTCTTGCATGCATGTACTCAGTTTACAGAGATGTGTCCATCTGTTTGCTCATTTGTGTTTATTGTGCCTTTGTTGTTTATCAGTACTAATATATGCATCCTTTGGAATTCTCCATAGAAATTGATACAGTGGCCAATCAGTGAATGCTTATGCTTTACTCGCCATTGCTACACGTACTGAAAAAGATGAGAATCAGGTCATACATATATGCAGAGGATGGTTAAGCATAGGAAAATAATGTTTTATCTTAACTACCCATGTGAAGCTAAAATGTGGTATATTAGGATACAAAGGTGATAGGGTCTCAAATATATTAGAATCTATCTACAATCACCAAATTCTGATCACCAAAATTACACTGCATTCCTGGGGTGGGGTTGGAGGACTATAATACTCAAATTAAAAATAGCAATACCCTATAGTACCAGTGAGGGATAAATATGATCATTCCAGAGTTAAAATATGATTAAGATGGCTAACTCTTGGGAGGCTTTCAACAAATGTTTATTAATTGAATAAATGTCTAAAAGATTGTTGCTTTTTAGTTTTAATGTTGTGATTCTGTCTATACAGAAATGAGATGGAGTAGAGTTGAAGGTAATTTTGTTCTCTGCAGATTATCCACACATTTTATCTCAGAGTTACACTATATAAACTTAGAAATCCAAACTTAACAATTTGGTCATATACAACCCAATAAAATCTTAATGTCATGTAATAAAAAGCATATTATAAATATCATCTTTATTAATGTTGTATGATTTTCAAGGAAAATACAATATGCTGGTCTTATTAAATGCAAGTAAATTCACCAAAATATCAAAAGAGTATATAATTGAAAGGAATAGCTAACTTGCTTGATTTTGCTTATGATAAACAATGAAAATAATAAAAATATGAATATAGTCTTTCTTGTTCTAAGAAACATTAAAATCCTAATAACTTGGTACTTTGCCCAAACTCTAACAAGTCTTTTCAGTTCTTAACTTTTTAGCAAAAGTTGCAATTTCCAAAGACAAAAATCTAACTGCATATTGTTAAATCTGTTTCCTTTCAAATTCATTAAAAAATAAAAATAATTTTAGTGTATGTAACTGAAAAGTAGCTATTTTGCAGTTAACACAAAACATTATTAATTTCAAACAAACGTTTTATCCCTTTCTGTTGCTAAACCATCAGCATTTTATTTTGTACTTAATTTATATTCCTTAAAGTGCTTTTTGAAATTCAGCATAATATCTTTAAAATAGTAATCATTTTTCTTTACAGTGACTAAAGCTAAAAGCTACTCAACTCTTGTACTAATTATTTTATTTTTCTCCTCAGCAAATTAGTGAGCACTAGGCACCAAGCTAGGAAAGTGGTTACAAAATCTGTCACCAAAAGATTTCATTTATTAAACAATGGTTCTAGATTGAAAGCTATCTTTCCTCCCCCAAATTTATCACATTTAGTTAAGACAGTCTCACAGCAATCTGTAAAGCTCAAATAAAAATTCAGTTGAAATTCTCTTTAGTGTATTTATCAGTTTGGACAGTTATTAATTCATCCATTCTTACCATGTTGGTAAGTCATATTAACATTTTTCTTAAAAATTGAGGATGATGACTGAGGTCCTAAAATATAACCAGTCTAACATCCCTTATAATACATTTTCTTTTTTTTATTATGATAAAGTTGACATGTAACATTAGATTAATTTTAGGTGTACAATGTAATGACTCAGTATTTGTATACACTGAGAAATGATCACTACTATAAGTCTAGTTACTGTCTATCATGATAACACAGTTACAATTTTTGTCTTGTGATGAGAATTTTTGAGATCTACTCTCTTAGCAACTTTCAAATATATACGACAGTAATGATAACAATACATTTGTTTTAGACAGGACATGCACCATGATAAGGTTTAAGTGAGGGATCCACCAGTAATTGCAGTGAAACAGCTGGTAAAGGAATGATTTAAGGACTCAATCACAACTTGAGCAATTTATCAGAGCAGTACACAGATTAGGAACAATAAGCCAGGCCAATAACTTTGCACACAGCAATCAGAGATGGAGTAGCTCTACTGAAGCAAAGACTTCAAGCACATCATGAAGTCAAGGGGCAAATGTGAAAAGAGCAAGATCAGCCCTAGGCAAAAGTATGGGGTGGATGAAGGTTTCTTCGGTTTCAGCTTTCTGTACCTCATTTGTTTCTCCTAATGTTTTGACCCAACCTTATTTCTGCTTCAGGCGATCAATCCTAAAATGTGCATTTGGTTTCCTCTAATATCCTCAGGTTCACTCTTACCCTAATTCCACTTTATCTTTTCTACCTGGAAAATTTAAGGAATATCAAAAATTACCCCCTAATACCTATCAAAAAATAATCTCCTAGCCCATATCTTGCATTCTGTAATTTCGATTATCAACACATAGAAAGCAGTTCCATAACACATTCGCTCTAGAATGTTCACGCTGGGGAAAAATCTTAAAGAATATTACACTCAGGAGCATTTGCATTTTTACAGCTCTAATAATTTTACCAATGTCTAAATGTTAAATTTAAGGAGATAGGGTGTTAAAAATGAGGATGAATTTTTTAACATTCCAGAACCATTTTGATGTTAACTATTGAGACCACCAACCATTATTTTTTTCACTTACTTATCAAAAGTTGATTCTTCTACTGAAAGTAACTGCAGTAATAAAGCAAATAAAATCTACATATACACAGTGTAGGAGGGACTATTAATAACTTCTCTATCTTTTCAGACACAGCCAAATGAACATGTAAAAATAAGTGTCTCTTAAAATCATATTTCTCAATATGAGGGTCAATTCCTATGTACACATTATCCATGAGGAGTTTACTGAGGGGCTGAAACTTCTGCAGCATTATATTCCCCAGGATTCATGTTTTAAAAAGTAATCTAACATAAAGGAATTTAGAACATTTTGGTGAAGAAAAAAAGCAAGAGAAAACATCTTACTTATGTGCTGAGCCAAGTAAGAGTTAATGATTATAAATATGTAAACTGCTGAGGCTTAAATAAGGATGAACCTGCATGGAATATCCCTTACTTGCTGAAGTTTTCTTAATGGGTTGTTATTGGCTTTAGGAAAATTAGAAGTTCTAGGGTCATGAGAAAGCCTACTTATATTTAATTCTTTTCAATTGTCATAACCATTTCTTTATATCATCACAAGAAAAAGTAACTACTCTCTTGATTAATTTCAGATGCAGGACAAATTTATGAAAATGTGAGTATCAAGGTACATAATGATATAATGCATTTCAATTTATGTGATGAAATAAGAATCTATGAGTCCATGGAGATATTAATTAATTAATTAAAGGAAAAATGTTTCTTTACAGCAAAATATTAACTAATGAATATGAAAGATTGATGAAGTTAGAAAATCATCTATGATGGTCAAAACTAGTAGGTAAACATTTGGTCCAGAAAGTAGTAGGCTGAAATTAAAATAGATAGATATTCCTTTTTAAATATGGGATAATCAGTGCCTAGCACTCTTTTACAGAAACTCTTTGTGAAATTAGTTATGAGAGTTTATAAGTATTTGTACTCACTACTCAGATCAATATTTAGAAAATTTTATAGCATTTTTTTAAGTCTGGCATGATTTGTCAAGTGTTTAAAATTAGACAGCATTACAGTATTTAAAAAGCTAAGGAGAGAAAACAGTATCTACAAAATATAGGGATATGTTTAAAGACTTACAAAGATGAGTAAACAATGTGCTAGTCATCAATATAGATTAATTTGATATCTTTTGTACAAACAGTACAAAACAAGTAGGAAAAATGTCTCCACACCTCTATTTATCATTGGCTATGATCACTGATTCTACAACCTCTCAGTGGATTCATTAGAATTCCTACTTTTAAAAAAGAGGAGGAGAGAGTGTGTCGAATAATTTTACACTGCTTTATTTCTCTGATTTTCTTTATGGAAATAAGAGACGGTATATCTAGCCTTCTGGTCTGCTTAGGTGGAGAAGAGGTAAAGCCAGACTACAATCTGTTAATGTTCTACTCGAACATTTCCCAGAAAATTCAACAATTGAAGTACAATAAAATGTACACATCATTAAGTCATTTACAGAACTAGAAAGGTACTCACTCCAACTTAACTTTATATTCATAAAATTTCTTTTTTAAAATTATGTATATAATCAAACCCTGGCAAATTAATACTGAAGAGCAAATTAAATTGAAGGGTGAAATGGATTCCTTACACCTCATCTAAAATATCTATCTTATGATTGTCTAGTTTGCTATTCAAGTAAAATTTCCTTAGGCTGTAACAATATCTTTTCATTTAACAATATTATATTGTGGTGATAAATTAAAAGAGCAGGCTTTTTTTTTCTTTTGGTTCAAATAGTGTTCCAGGGAAATAATCTATATGAAAAGAATGTCTTGAGCCCACATTTACCATGAATAAACTTTGTGAGAAGTGTATTATGAATATTTAAGTCCCCTAAATTATTAAGTCAGTTATTATTGTCAGATACTAAAACAAAAACTGCTGAATGCTGTCAAATTGGTACCATCAGCTTGAAGGATAAAAATTAACTTTTGTAAGATTATATATATATATATATATATATATATATATATACATACAGTAAGAAACCTAGTTTACATTGTCAGGAAGCTGATTATGCATTAACTGAAATACATTTTCATTTCATAAAAAGTAGATCAGAAACTTATCCTTTGATATTAAGATATTAATGAGATTATTCTATATTTGCCTTTATCAAAATTGCTTTGCTATATTACTGAATAAGGAAAGGATGTAGCGCCCTCAAAAATGGTGCATTTGTTTCTTAAAATCCAATTCCCTTTCAATCAAATGTCAGTAAATTCTGAGAGTAAAGTTGATTGGGAGGATCTTGGTGTTTACTTCTCAAAACAATCCCCCTTTTGTTATTCTCTTGGGACAGTCTAATACTGTCACAGGTGGTGTGCTTCAGAAAGTAAAAGGGTCTCTTCAGGGGCAAAAGTTGACTTTGAAAAGCAGTCTCCTACCTCGACTACCTCTTTTAAACTGGAGGTTCTTTTTCTCTCTTTTGAAAAGAAAAAAATTAATTATTGGCCAACATTATTAAAATAGTAATATATTAAGATGGTAATATAAAATAGATATTATATATAACATGTAGGCAAGAAATAGATTTTTTTAAAGAGAGATAAATGTTCTCTTAGAGGTACACTTTTTTCTAGCAAAGAGTTAAAAGTTGTTTTTAATTCCCCAGACAACGTGGAGATGAAACTAGAATGCTGTTAATTTGAACCATGTTTGATTTCTTGCTACATTCCAAGTAAACCCTTCCAAGCTTCACAAAGGCCCTTCCTTTTCCTGGGAGGGAGCCAATGGCTTATATACTATATTCTTGGTGACATTTTACCTCTTCTTCCATTATTGCTAACATTGACTTCTTTCTACTTAGTAAGATGGAAAAGAGTTCATTCCCCTTACACTTACAAACCCAAAGGATACTCTTAATATTTCAATTGTTTTCCAGCCACTTACATTAAATAATTGATCAGGAATTGCCTGGAGCTGGGTTAGAGTAGAGCTGATTGCCACCTCAGTGTCCTACTCTGTTAATTACAAACTTTGTTCTCTGAACAGACATTGAACTAGACATTTCAACTCTCTTCAGGCAGGATAGGCTCAATGCAGCCCTCCTTCTGTAGCGTCAGTCGTCATTCCTCCTTGTGATTCAAGTCTTTTGATCCTAGTCAGGTAGCCATCATTCATTCTTGTACTTCAATTATTTTAATCCCTGTGTTCCAAAACCCAACAGAGGATGCCACAGTTCTCTTCATTCTCTCACCCAAGAGATCTCTGATTAAAGAGATCGGTCATTCCAGAATTCCAGAGTTTCTCAAGTAGCCATGCAACTGAAGAAACCCCAGGACTTTTAATATTCTAAATATATATGCATTGCTTAGATATTCTAGTAGCCCAGAGCTCTTCCACGTTGACAAGTGCAGCAATGTCCAAACTTAGTATTATTTTTCCATTTGACTAGTGGTCTTTAAAAATGTGTAGACAAATTTAAGTTCTTAAAACCTTATTATTATTGCTATGATCTAGATCTACTCAGATATAAATGCAAATAACAAAATAATTCTCAGAGTTATATTATTTTCTCAATTTTTCCTCTTTATTAACAGAAGAAAATTAGAAAAATGTCAAGAGAATTTTGATTTTCTTAGCAGAAAACTGAAATAAATATCCCAACATAAGTTCTGTGAAATTAAATTTAAAACTGTAAAATTCCAATTTTAGTCGGCAAATGTAAGAAGTTACCATTGTGCATTTACCTATTGCCTGAGAGGTTTGATTGGAAGAGTTACACACCAAGAATTTGTCCCCAGGCCATGGAACAACAATAAAGGCCACCATGAATGTTGGTCTGCTCTGACCTGAAGGCAATGAAATTTATTTTGCCCACACCAGAAGCTCAATCTCCTCTGCTTTCTGGTGTTTCTCCCGGTAATAGCCACCTTAGTGCTCCACCTTAGAGACTTTTATTTCAACCCTACCTGAAGAAATTCTTTCTGTATTGAATCTAAGACTCTCCACTACAATCTTATTTGGCGGCATCTTGCTCACTCAGTATTCCAGAGAAGGCAAAACAGTTTGCACATACTGATGTTAGTCAGTTGAAATAAATTTCATGAGAGATTATTCCTTACAAGTAACAAAACGATATGCAGTGAAGTTGAGAAGTATAAAACAACTCTGGAAATGGTTAATCCCAATGTTTCCAATCAGATGAATGGATCAGTGTGACAGGGAATTGAGCTGGCTGTCAATCCACAGGACTTGGGTAACTGTGGCAGGCAAGATCTGGAGAGTCTAAGACTAAAAATTTAGTATGAAAAAACCTCCCAAAGAAGAGGAGTTATAAGAGTAATTCAGGAAGAACAGGTCCAAGGAAGAAGGAGGAACAAGGCACAGCACATGGTTATATTTAAGAGTGGAAACCAAGGCAGAAACCCAGTGCTTTGAACATGTTCAAAAGACAAGTTGTATTAGCAAAACAGTTAACTGTGGATAACTGATACTACAACTAATAGAGGCTTAAACAAAGAAAAGTTTCTTTTTCTCACGTAAAAATAGAGGTGAGCAGTTGCTGGAATTACTTTGTCTGTTCATTGAAACTACCTTGACCCCAGTATATTTTCATTCTGCTCTGCCATTTTTATTGGTTCTTATTCACATACATGTTTCCCAGTGGTTGCAAGATGACACAGAAGCTCCAGACAACATGTCTATATTCAAAGCCAGATAAGTGGGGTAGGTGCTGTACCAGCTTCATATGTCACTTTGGAATGCAAAACCTTTCCCAGAAAACGTGAGCAGAAATCCATATATATCTCACTGGACAGAATTGTCACATGGCCACTTACTAGTTGTAAGGAAAACTGGGAAAGTTAACAGATTCTGCTTTGCTATGTGTTTCTGTAACATAAAATAGCTAATACATGTTTGGTAAATAAGGCAATAATGTCATTGCAAAGCAATAAATATGTTGTTACATGTGGAACTCTTCCTATGCAAAGGGAGCTAGAACAGAAGCAGTAAATACATCTGGTATGGATTGAAAAAGGCAACTTTTAACATTTTAACATTTCTGAGACCAGTGGAGTTTATAAATGTGTGGACCAGGCAGAATCGTTACAAATTGCTATTGTCTATGTATGTGCATGCAAACTAGGTCATAGTAGTATATATTGCTATACATTCAAATGAATTGTATACTGTTGGTACTATAGGCCAAGCAATACAACTGAAGGCAAGACAAAGGGCAAAATTCATCAAAATCAATGAAAGACATTTCAAAACAACCAAGGGCTGGTATGACTGATATCAACCAATCATGTAAAAGGATCATTAAGACAGAAAACATCAGTTTGTCAGAAATTTAATGCTGATTTTGAACAGAAGCTGTTTAACACCTAGTGATACATGATTCAGTGAAGATAAAATAAAGCTATAAATTAGTCAAATAAAAAAATACTAGCCTCCGAAGTTGTAAGTTAGTAACTTGGAAGAAAACTTCAAAGTGCTTTTAAGAAAAGCTACAGTGCTCTTAATGGCATATGTTATAAAACCATGTGCAAAAATACAGAGGACACTGATAAGTTGAAATGTGATACAAAAGAGTTGGCCTCCAAATGTGAGCAAGTTTTAGGAATATTTACCAATTTTCTTTACTTGTAACTTTTGGTTTTAGATATGCACAAGAGTGATATATTTTTTAAAATTTTGTGACCAAATAAGTCTAAGAGAACTCCTTCAATGAGTAAACAACAAAATTCTACTTTGAAAACAAAACATGCGTCATTGCTTAATTAGCATGTATCACTATTATTAGTGCATAAAATAATGGAGTACCTTGTCTTACAATCAAGGCATCTTAATGAATTTTATATAGTCAGCAGGAAAGAGACGAGAAAATCTTCATATTGGCAACTGCACTAGAATCAGGAACCATCTCTGAATAATTCTGAGAAAGTTTAAAATGGGCTACTCAGCAGATGGGTCCTCTCCAGAGAAGTTCGCCCAAACCTTGACTTATTCTCGGCTCCTGGCAGGTGCATCACCTTCCTTGGTTTGAAAATGGTGGCCCCACTAGCTCAGAGCTTCGTCTCCATTTTCACTGACTCAGTATCTCCTACTTCTGCTCTGGCTGGGGTGTTGACAACATCTCCTTGGCTGCTTTTGTGAATTTTTAATATTCCCCATGGTTGCCTCTGTTTGCTTCTGGTTTTCAGAATACATTTGTGACTATTGGTCTTGGACCTGCAATCTTGCTAAATTCCCTTACTGTTTCTCATAATTTACTTATGAATTATTTTGGAATTCCTGTGTATACAATCATTTAATCTATATTAATGAAAGTTTTACTTCTTCCATCCCAATCCTTAGTTATGGTTGTTTCTTAATTACTGTACTAAATAAGACTGAACAGAGTTATAATTAAAAACAGTGAAAGTGTGTATCATTGCCATGTTCCTAAACTCAGTGAGACAGTTCATTATTTCATCATCTGTAAAGTTTTATTTGCACATTAGTTTTCAAATATTTGATTTCTTCAATAGTTAAGGAACATTAATTTTTCTATACTTATGTCTTTAAATTTATTTATTTCATCAAAATATTCAAGTTTACAAAACAGAGGTGTTCAAAATACCTTCCTTCTCTTTTTAGTGTGTCTGCAATATATTTTCATTCCTAATATTGGTCACTTGTTCCTTTCTTTTTTTTCCTTTATCAGTCTCACTGTAAGTTTGTCAATATCTTTAGCTTTAAGGAACAACTTTTACCTTTGTTTATTCTTTCTGCTGCAAGTTGCCTTTTGATTTCTTTAATTTCTGTTCTTTTATCATTTCCTTCCTCTGCTTTCCTTAGACTTGTTTCCTTGTTCTTTTTTCTAAATTCTTTAAATGGATGCTCAACTAATCACTTTTAGCTTCTTCTCTAATACGTGCTTTTAAGTCTATAAATTCCCCCTCTAAACTTGGTTTTAACTACATCCTACAAGACAAACGAGGAAGTAGAGAAGGAAGGCATTGCCTCCAACATTCCTTGAAGACTTTTTTTTTTACATCGAGGTCTGCAATGACCTCCATCTCCAACCTATACTAACTTCTCTTTAAATTTATTTGACCTCCACAGTTTGGGACATATTTGGCCCCCAAAATGCATTGACTTTTTGGATGCTGTGATGCTAGTGTCTTTCCGTTTTCTACTCACTTCACTACCTGTCCCACAACTGTTCTGGCTCAAAGTTTAGGAATTATCTTTGTTCACTCTTAACTGTGCTCATCTCGAAGTGTGCATGCCCTCACATGCGTGTGCATCAGCATGTGCACATACACACATGCCCAACCATGTAATACACTGACAAATCCTATCAATTCAACCTCAAAGGCATATTCAGAGCCCATGTATATACTCTCTGGTTTCCACAAACATCATAATTCAAGCCATTATTGTCTATCGAGTGAACCATTAAAAGACCCTCTTAACTGGTTTCTATGTTCCATTGCTTGCTTCACTATACTCCACCTGCCAAAGGAGCAGAGTGATTTTTAAAATACAATAACTTCATTCAAAACATATCATCATTCCATTTAGAACTCTTCAAGGAATTCCCATTGCACCAGAACAAAAACTAAATTTCTTCACCTGGTTGGTCCTCCCTATTCAGCCTGGATCCTGCCTACCAGTCTAGCTCATCTTGCTCCATGGTTCTGTCTCTCCCACCGTGCTCCAGCCTCTTACTATTCCTTAAACACAACCAGTTTATTTTTGCTTTAGTGCTTGGCCTTAGCTGTTTCCTCTACCTGGAATGCTCTTACCTGAGGTCTTTGCAGGGCTGGTTCCTTCTCTTCTTTTAGATTTTATTTTTGCCACCTAATTTAGCCACACAGTCACTTTTTATCACATTAGTCAATCATAATTTTGTGAAAAAATTTTTTACCTATCTTTTATTATATACTTGTTTTTCTGTATCTTTCAGAATTAAAGCATAATAAAGATGTTGTTTATCTTTGTTCACTACTTTATCCCCAGCAGCTAGAAAAGTACCTGTCACCTGTCATTTTCAAAATGGACCTGAAGTAGTTTTGTTGATTAGCATAATAATAAGGCTGTGTAGTCTCAAATGTCGTTATTAACCTTCTAGAATAAAATTGGACACCAAAGCATCATCAGTCTCTTATAGTCTTCCCAGTGCAAGGAAAAAGGTGAGCTGTAGGTTCTATGGAATCAACGGGCAAGTCAATGTTTCTGCAGAACATTCATAGTTGTGTGCATGAGTGTGTGTGAGTTTTTCTTTTCCTTCATTACTTGACCCTGCTGCATGTGACATGGATCTATCAGTATATCTGCAACAATATTGCTGGTACTTCAATAAATATAAACAAGACAAATTAAATCAGGTGAAAACTTAATCCAAAAAAATGGAATTTATCCAGCATCCTGAAGGCTTAGCACTTTGTGGGAGCTCAATAAATATTAAATCAAGGTCACAAGATTGAAGGCTTGTTGAATCATAAGGAAAAACTTATTTCAAAGTCCTAGGCTACCTATAAAGGACCTCCTGCTTCCAGGCTCTGAATTTCTATTTTAAGGTACGCTTTAACAGATAATGCTTATAGCAGCCTGCATAGGGAGAGATATTATTTGTGAGGCAAAGAAGAATAAAACATTATATAATATAATGAATGAAACTCTTGCACTGTGACTGGGAGCAAATAAATAGAGCAGATTGATGACTCTAGGAATGAATAAGTCATCAGATCAATTGGTGAATAATTTTCTTTACTCTCTAATTGTAAAAATGATTTGAAAACTAGTCAAATTTTAGGCCAAGTTCCAATAATTTAATAGGTGAATTGAGACTTACGTGGGCTAGAATTTTTGGAAGCAAAACCAGTGAGCACAGATTAGCTCAGGATAATATTACTCCACTCATTTCTGGAGCTTTCCTTGGAAAATCTAAGTTTACTTAACAAACCTAGCTTTCATAATTACTATTTTTATGTATAAAGGTGATTGAAACATCCTGTATACTTTGGAGTTGTTTCTAGGCAATTTCCATAATGATCTTGAATAAGACCAGGTTCCTATTAAAGACTGGGTAGCTAATGATCTGGTGTAACCCAGTCATTCAGTTGATGTGTGACATGTCATTTAACCTCTCTGGTTCTCAGTTCCATCACTAGTAAAATGGAAATGATAACACTGATGTCAAAAGGTCTTTGTGCGGAATAAGGAAGAAACTATATGAAGAAGAAACAACAGGACAGAAGCATTGAATAAATGATTGTTTATCAAATGATTGAATCTGAGAGACCTGGTGGTTCTCTAGATGGAGCAGAATGGGCCAAGGAAGCCTTTGGATGCTCTGTTGGCTGGCTGCAGATTGCTGGGGTATATGAGCAAACAGCATTGGGCTATTTGGTACTTCATGCCAGCCCCCATCCATGAAGAAAAGGAAGATCTTGGAGAGACTCTGAGATCGCTTTGGAGTCTCGAGTCAAATAGGGACTCATAACACCCTCAGGCACGTTTTACAGCTTCCCTGGGATGTCACACCATATTCAATTTCCTAGGACAGAAAGATCTTTGATAGATGAACAAATTCTGCACCATCCACAGATACAGATTACTTGAACAATTCATTAATCCCCATGACATTTTTGCCTGTTGAAATTGTTCAAGGCCTGGCTCAGACATTGATTCTCCTAAGCATTTGCTGATACCAGTCAAAGGTATGATTTCCCACCACTGAAAACCATGTTGCATTCTGTATCTCTTCATAAAAATATCTCAACCTAACTTATGTTATATTACGTGTATATCTGTCTTACTGCCTGTATTAATCAACTATCACCATTCTAGTGCTGCATAAAAAACAACTCTAAGTCTCAATGGCTTACAACCACAACCACTGATTTTTCTCTCGTATGTGTTTTCATCATTTTTCTATGACCATTAGTACAACAAGGCAAGCCAAACCACACAAACACATCTGAATCTTCTGCTGCATCATGCCCACTGACATTCCAGTGGCCAAAGCAGGTCACAAGGTCAAGCCCAGTCAATAGGGCTGTGGTATATATTTCACATATATTAGTGGGAGGCATGAACATGGCACAGACAAAGGAATGAAAAATCAAGAACAATCATCCAGTACCATATTACTCATAGGGTAGAGGGAGCTCTATTTTTCTAAATATGTGTTGTTCACTTACATAGTCTAAGAGCCTAAGTAAGTACTTTAAAAGCACTTGCTAACTCAATCAGTTCACAGGTGAATACTGAAAACTCAAAGTAATCCTATTCCTAGCACAGTGTCTGGCATACAGGAGACACACAACCAACATTTACTGAAGTAATTTCTTCAATGAAGAGGAGTTGAGAACTTCCTTACACAATTACTTAATGGATATCAGACACTGAGAGGAGATTCTCTACACACTTTGTGTCCTCCCTGAAGCCACAAATCTGATCTGAAAAGCCAGTCAAGAATCCTTCAGTGACCCAATACTGTAGGCTCTGAGAACCAGGCAATGTCTGGAGTGATTAAAAAGGATTATCACCCTCATGGTCTCTTAAACACACCAGAGTTCAGTCATTTCTTCTGTAATTTATCACACAAAGCAGCACATTACATCAACAAGAGAGACAAAAGTTGAGCTCTGCCTTTCCTGTAGATGGACCTTAACACCAAGCCAGATATGCTCCTCTAGAGACCACTTCTCTTTCACTTTTCTCATTTTTATTTTGAAATTTCCTTTAAGCATGAAAGTCTACAATATCTGAAGAGATGAATTAGTTTGGTGAATCAAAAAGAAACTGTTGATTCTTTACTTGCTGACTGTATCCATGGAAAAATAAGTTTCACTAAATTTCTCAGATGATTTAGATTACTCACTCTGAGCCTATATCACCACAATGTAAAACTTATTCCTCTGTCTCTTGCCTACATGGTAGCAGTGAAGTTTCAACTACAAAGATGCTTCAAGGCCCAGTGATTGTTTAATTGTCTCCTGGAAAATAATTTACAAATGTGACAAGGGCATCAATCATCCTTTCAAGCCTACTAAATTTACTTCTTCCTTCACCTTGTTCGCACTCTCTCTTGTTTACTACCCTGAAGGAGCAGATCAAGGTTTTGTGGAGCCTAAGGTTTATATAATTAGGGAGAAGACTCTTTAAAGAAAAAACTGTAAATTACAAATACAACATTAGATTAAAAAAAAAAACCTTCAAGTGAGGAGCCCTAAAAACTTAAGCTACATTAACTTCAGGATTAATCCACGTGTGCTCCCATTATAACTAGGGTTGCCAGATAAAATATAGGATGTCCAGTTAAATTTAAATTTCAGATAAACAACAAATAATATTTTATTATACATGTACAGTCTTTGGGATATATTTATACTAAAAATTATTCTTTGTTTATATGAAGTTCATATTTAACTGTACATCCTGTATTTTTATTAACTAAATCTGGCAACTCTACTTAAAAGATGAAGAGTAAAGATAAACACCTAAGTCACCAAAATAAACCCATCAATACACACATGGATCTCCTTAGGCCTTCTCTGACCTCCCTAAATAATTAGCCCCACGATCTTTGTGTTAAATAAATATTTTAGAATTGTTTTTTTTTTTTGTTCATCTTTGGGAAAATAGTATGAATTTCAAATTAATCCCCACATTTAAAAAAAGTCTATATGGAAGGGTTATAACATGAATAAATGTTTCTCATTTAAAGATAACTTTGGTAGCAGAGACTATGATGATTTGAAATGAATGCCAACAGATTGTCACATTGAAGAGAAGTTAACTTTATCATATTCAAATTCCCCCAGTAATGTATTCTAGCTTCTCATGGCCTTTACAGTCACGAAGAAGGATCCAACAGTGTTCAAGTCTAGAAAGCCATATGTTAATGAGTGATATTTTCCATCCAGTTAAGGAAAGGACAAGAAGGTTAAACACAAGTAAGAGGGTTTAGGTAGAAATTCTATTGGTATCTAGTGGGTAGAGGTCAGAGATGCTCCTAAATATCTACAATGCACAGAACAGCAACAAAGAATCATCTGATCCAAAATGTCAATATAGTTCCAAAGTTGAGAAACCCTGCCTTATCATTTTGATGTCTTTTTTAAAATGTGGAATCCTGGTAAAAGCAGAAAATTTCAAATGTGGTCTGACCAATTTGAATAGAGAGCAACCTTTACATTCCTTAACCCATATGCATACCTGAATTAATTAGCCTAAAATAGAATACATTATTCTTTTAATATCCAGTCACAAGGTTGACTCATAAGAAAATTACAGTCAGCTAAATCTACTATGTTGATCAGTTTTTCCTCTGTAAATTTAATTTTGCTCTTTTTAACCTGTAATTCTAGCCTACTGAGAACTTTCTAGTCTAAATTTAGCTTTCTGGTCTAAATTTGACATGTCTGTCCTTTGTATCTTTAACAAAATTATTACAAAAATACCAAGAAGACTAAACCACATATCATTAAGCTGCAAATTTACCTTGAGAGCTTGAAACTGGTCAATTAAACAGATTTTCAGGAATAGACTTTCAATAATAGGTTATTAGTAATCTGCTATATGCCAACAACATTATTATTACCTAAATCTAGAGTTTTGGCTCACTCAAGTAGAGTGTTAAAACTGAATCTCAGAACAATGCTGTGAATACGATTAGAGCCAGTTACCAGCCAAGGACACTGGGGGGTTTGTGAGACGAAGGAACTTGCCCAAGGACACACAGGGAGTAAACGGGGCAGGATAGATTTTTATACCACCTCCCCACGTCTTCCAAACCTCATGAACGAACTTCCTGTCATACTGTTTCTAAAAACAACCTCAACTAGCTGCTAGTACTGAGTATTCAAAACAAATCTTTACCTATGTAGCTAAGCCTGAAAACAATTCTGCAAGGTAGACATTATTATAATTGTATTACACATGTGGAGACACCTAATTAGCTAAGCTGTGATTTGCCCATAGGCACATGACTAGTAAGAATCTGACCCAGGATTTATACATCATCCGTGTGGCCCTCATGATGCCACCTCACCCTCCACTAGAAGTCATAAATTCTCCTGTCTTCACAGTCAGCTAGATCTCATTTGCCTTCTGTACATAGGAACTATCTTTGTCAAATTCTTTCCTAGAATAGCATTATATCTTGCTTCTGCTTATTGAGAGTCTTATTATGCACACTCACCTATTTGGGAAGAAGGTACGTTTATGGGTAGGCAATTAGAGAAAACATCCAGAGAAAACTGAAACAGTCTAGTTCCTCAGTAATCATTAAAAAATGACAGTAGAGTCTACCAATTTCCATATATTGCTCAACTGTGGTGAGTGTGTACCTGTGTCTAGGGGAAAAAAAAGGTAAAATATTTTCTGCCTTTAGTTGTTCCACACTTACAGCAATCCATTGAGAAAAGGTAGGATTTCTTTTATATCTAATTAAGATATGCCTTAAAAATGCAGACAGAAGTTTAAAACTGAAGTTCAAAAAAATATATAAGACAAATATGGCAAAATACTTTATATACTTTTTTATTTTAATGTAGGCAATGGAAATATGATGTCACTCTTCCTTCTATCCTTAATAAGGTTGAAATTTTTTGTAATAAAAATTAAAACAAAATATAAAGCTTATGAATTGGAAATACAAGTTTTTCCCCTAGAAGTAATTTTTCTTTAAAATATTTTCACTATTAACATAGTTCAATGTAACTTACTCTAAAATATTATTCTCATATGTAATTCTTAAAAATGATTAGATCTCAACCTTTAAAAGACAATCAGAATTCCAATTAAACCTTCATCACAGTCAAAGCATAAAATCTGTCATTTTTACTTTCAAGCTTTACTAACCATGTTACCTTTGAGAAAAGTATTAAATTCATATGTGATTTATTATTAAATGCAGGGTGCTTCAACTTCATTTTAGATCCCTCACATTTAAACAACATTTAACAGAGCTGAAACCTATTGCTGAGTTTGACAAGTGTTGGTGTAGCAAGTAAATGAGACAACTGCCATTTTTACATGTATGAATTATTTGGCAATATTATGAGCCAGTCCTACCCTGAAACTATAGTTAACTACTGAGCTAGATATAAGGGAAATAAACTACTCTTGCAGTGAGTTTGAAGGAGAGGTATTAACAAAAACAAAACTCCTACTTTCCAGTCTTTCTTAAACCTTTCTAAATCTTATATTTTGTTAAAAAAGGAAGTATTGCCAAAAATATTGAAAGAAC
This sequence comes from Balaenoptera musculus, assembly GCF_009873245.2. Classification (NCBI taxonomy): domain Eukaryota; kingdom Metazoa; phylum Chordata; class Mammalia; order Artiodactyla; family Balaenopteridae; genus Balaenoptera; species Balaenoptera musculus. The sequence continues at coordinate 34,254,614 of NC_045802.1, read as the reverse complement.
CAGACACCTTCATTATTATTTCATCACTGTAGGCTTGTCCAGATGGCAGCAAGGTGTCTGTAGTTGATTCCCTGCCTCACACACGTGAGACAGAGAGTAAGTTTTCACAGCTCCTTGAAATGCACACTAGCAGAGAAATAAGTATTAGCAACCATATGCTACATGAACTTGATTGCTTCCCAATATCAAAGAGCAAATGGAGTCTCACTCCAGTAGAGTGCCAAAACTACTGTGTCAGCATTAGTGAGCTATGATTCCTTTGTTAATATTGAAGGGGTGCTTTGAAAAAATAATTCATGCACAGAATAACTATCATTTCTTGAGAGCTCACTATGCTAAACCCTTTATGTACAGTAATTCCTGTAATCCTCATCACCATTTGTGATGGTTAATTTTATATGTCAACTTGACTGGACCACAGGATGCCCAGATATTTGGTCACACGTAATTGTAGATATTTCTGTGAGGGTGTGTTTGGATACTAGTATTTAAATTGGTAGACTGAGTAAAGCAAATTGCCCTCCCCAATGTGGATGGGCCCCATCCAATCAGCTGAAGACCAAATAGAACAAAAAGACTGACTTTTCCCCAAGTAAGAGAGAATTACTCTTGCCTGACTACCTTCAAATTGAGACATTAACTTTTTCCTGATTTCAGATAAAAACTGAAACATTGGCTCTTCCTGGGTTTTGAACATGTCAGCTTTTAGACTGGAACTACACTATTGACTCTTCTGGATCTCCAGCTTGCTGACTGCTGATCTAGAGGCTTGTCAGCTTCCATAATCACATGAACTAGTTCCTTATAATAAATTATTCACATATATTAAACTCATATTATATATACAGATACATATATATATATATACATATATATATATATATATATATATATATATATATACACACACACACACATACATACATATATATACACCCTAAACTATATATACATTCTATTGGTTCTGTTTCTCTGGTGAACCCTTACAAATATACCATCTTATGAAATCGTACATTTATCCCCAGTTTTCAGTTGAGAAAACTTAGGTTTGGAGAGTATATCTTACTTTTCCAAGGTTTCTTCTCCTGTTAGGCTCTAAGCTCCTAAAGGACAAATATTTTTGTCTATTTTAGTCCCTGATGTGTCTTAGGTGCCTAGGATGGTGTGTTACATAGCTCAATCCATTAACTAAGTGAACGAATTCAGCTGGAAAGTGCCTTGAAATCAGGTGTGGCCGCTATCCAGATCTGTTCTTTTAACCTCTATGATGAACCGTCACTTAAAGCTTCTTTATATTTTCAGAAGGCAATGTTTGAAAGAACAGTCCTTAAAAGAACATTACTAGCTATTTGAGCTCAGTTGTAAAGCTATTAATTCCTGAAAGATGATGGAATAGGATTCAGAAAGACCCCCCAAAATGGAACAATGCCCTTGTTAGATAAAATTTTATTAGAAAAAATGTAAAACCACTTTCTTTATTCCAAACATCAACTAAACATATGGCTCTCAGAGGCATAACTTAGTAAGAATATAAATTTAAATGTCCCAGTAGGATTAATTGACAGGGAGCTTGATATAAATCAACACTGAGTAGTGGATGCCAAAGGAGCTAATGCAATTCTTGGCTGTAATAATAAAATATTTGGTCCAGATCAAGGGAAAAAATAATTCCATTCTATTATGCCTCTATATCAAACCACATTGAAGCTACACACTTCAAGAAGCGAGGTAAACTGCAATACATTCAAAAGAGAGCCACCAAGAAGATGAAGAGAATCAACGCCGTATTGTACAAAGATTAGCTAAAGGAGAAGATACTTGCCAGAAGAGGAAATTCTGCCAATATCTTAGATGCCTTCAAACTTTGTAAAACTGTTGTGTCTAAAAGATACTAGATTTTATTTTCTGACTGGCCCCAAAAGATAGACTTTGGCCTAATGAATACAAAGTTAATGCTAAAGTAGACTGTCTCAATTTTCCAAAAGCGAGATGGGCAACCTCATAAAAGTTGTTAAGTTCTCAATCTCTGGTGTTGTTCATAACTGACAAAACTATAATTTGAATTTAGTTGGCAGCTAAGCTTCAGACAGATTGTTGGAATAGAAGACCATTATAGTTCCTTCCAGACATAAATGCCATAGTTCTCAAAAAGCATATGAAAAGTGAAGAATCAATGTGATCAGGATGAATGAAATGGGAGAAAATAATTGCAAACCAAATATCTGGTAAGGAGTTAATATCTAAAATATATAAAGGACTCATAAAATGCAATAGTAAAAATAATAATAATCCAATTAAAAATGGGCAAATGACCTCAATAGCCATTTTTCCAAAGAAGATATTAAAATGTCCAATTGCTAACAGATACATGAAAAGATGTTCAACATCACTAATCACCTGGGAAATACAAATTAAAACTATAATGAGATATCACCTCACACCTATTAGAATGTCTATTATCAAAAAGAAAGGAAATAACAAGTGCTGACAAGAATGTGGGAAAAAAGGGAACTTTTGAATACTGTTGGTGGAAATGTAAATTTGTATAGCCAATATAAAAAACAGTATGGAGATTACTCAAAAAGTTAAAAAATAGAACCACCCTATGACCTAGCAATTCCACTTCAGGGTATAATTCCAAAGGAAACAAAATCACTGTCAAGGAGAGATATCTGTACTCTATGTTCAGTGCAGTATTATTTTAAAAAGCCAAAACATGGAAACAACCTAAGTGGCCATTAGTGTATGAATGGATAAAGAAAATATGGAAGACATAGGTATAGATATAGATGAATATTTTTCAGCCATAAAAAAGAAGGAAATCCTGTCATTTGTGGCAACATGAATGAACTCTGAGGGCATTATGCTAAGAGAAATTACTCAGACAAAGAAAGACAAATACTGTATGATTTCACTTATATATAGAATCTTTAAAAACCAGAGTCATAGTCCTAGCCACAGTAATCAGAGAAGAAAAAGAAATAAAAGGAATCCAATTGGAAAAGAAGTATATCTGTCACTGTTTGCAGATGGATACATGGAAAATTCTAAAGATGCTACCAGAAAACTAAGAGGGCCATCAGTGAATTCAGTAAAGTTGCAGGATGCAAAATTAACACACAGAAATCTGTTGCATTTCAACACACTAGCAATGAAAGATCAGAAAGAGAAATTAAGGAAACAATCCCATTTACCATTGCATCTAAAAGAATAAAATACTTAGGAATAAAACTTCCTAAGGAGGACAAGACCTGTACTCCAAAAACTCTAAGACACTGATGAAAGTAATCAAAGATGACACAAAGAGATGGAGAGATATACCATGTTCTTGGATGGGAAGAATCAATATTTGTCAAAATGACTAAACTACCCAAGGCAATCTACAGATTCAATGCAATTCTTATCAAATTATCAATGACATTTTTCACAGAACTAGAAAAAAACTTTACGATTTGTATGGAAACACAAAAGACCCTGAATAGACAAAGCAAAACTGAGAAAGAAAAACGGAGCTGGAGAAATCAGGCTCCCTGACTTCACACTATACTAGAAAGCTACAGTAATCAAAACAGTATGGTATAATGGAACAGAATAGAAAGCCTAGAAATAAATGCATGCACCTATGGTCAATTAATCTATGATTAAGGAGGTAAGAACATACAATGGAGAAAAGGCAATCTCTTCAAATAAGTGGTGCTGGGACAACTGGACAGCTACATGTAAAAGAATGAAATTAGGACTTTCCCTAACACCATACAGAAAACTAAACTCAAATGGATTAAAGACCTAAATGTAAACTGAATACTATAAAACTCTTATGGAGGAAAACATAGACAGAACACTCTGACATAAATCACAGCAATATTTTTTTTAGATCTGTCTCTTAAAGTAACAGAAATAAAAACAAAAATAAATAAATGGGGCCTAATTAAACGTAAAAGCTTTTTCACAATAAAGGAAACCATAAACAAAACAAAAAGACAACCTACAGAATGGAAAAAAAATATTTGCAAGTGATGCAACCAACAAGGGATTAATCTCCAAAACATACAAACAGCGTATACAGCTCAATATCAAAAAAAAGAAAAAGAAAAAAACAATTAAAAAATGGGCAGAAGAGCTGAATACACATTTCTTCAAAGAAGACTTACAGATGTCCAAGAGGCATAGGAAAAGATGCTTAACAGTGCTAATTATTACAGAAATGCAAATCAAAATTACAATGAGGTTTCGCCTCATACCAGTCAGAATGGCCATCATCAAAAAGTCTCCAAACAATAAATCTGGAGATGATGTGGAGAAAAAGGAACCTTCCTACACTGTTGGTGGGAATGTAAACTGGTATAGCCACTGTGGAGAACAGTATGGAGTCCTTAAGAAACTAAAAATAGAGTTACCATATGATCCTGCAATCCCACTCCTGAGTATATATCTGGAGAAAACCATAATTCAAAAAGATGCATGGACCCCATTGTTCATAGCAACACTATTTACAATAACCAAGACATTGAAACAACCTAAATGCCCATCGACAGAGGAATGTATAAAGATGTGGTATATATATACACAATGGAATATTACTCAGTTGTAAAAAAGAATGGAATAATGCCATTTGCAGCAACATTGGTGGACTTAGAGATTATCATACTAAGTGAAGTAAGCCAGACAAGGACAAATATCACATGATATCACTTATATATGGAATCTAAAAAATGATACAAATGAACTTCTTTACAAAACAGAAATAGACTCATAGATATAGAAAGCAAACTCATGGTTAGCAAAGGGGAAAGGGTGGGGAGGGATAAATTAGGAATTTGGGATTAAAATATATACACTACTATATATAAAATAGACAACCAATGAAGACCTACTGTATAGCACAGAGAACTGTACTCAATATCTTGTATTAACCTATAATGGAAGAGAATGTAGAAAAAGAATATATATATTTATATATATATATGTATAACTGAATCACTTTGCTGTACATCTGAAATTAACACATTGTAAATCAACTATATTTCAATAGAATTTAATAAAAACATAAACCAAACTCATAGAACAGATTGGTGGTTGCCAGAGTCAGGGGGTTGACAGTGAGGGAAACGGGTAGAGGTGGTCAAAGGCTACAAACTTCAATTATAAGATGAATAAGTTTTGAGGATATAACATGTAGCATGGTGACTATGGTTCACAATACTACATTTTATATTTGAAAGTTACTAAGAGACTATATTTTAAAAGTTCTCACCACAACAAAATAACTTGTAAATACTTGGGGTGATATATGTGTTAGCTAAATTTATTATAATCATTTTGCAACATATACATCTATAAAATCATTACACTGTACATCTTAAACTTATACAATATTTTAAGTCAATTGTATCTTAATAAAGTGGGAAGAAAAAAAGGAGATAATAATGCCCCATCACAAGATTAAATAAAGTTGTAAGGAGAGATGTGGTTCAAGATGGTGGCATAGGAAGATCCTGAACTCACCTCCTCCCATGGACACAAAATATCTACAGCTACATATGGAACAATTCCCTCTGAAAGGAACCTGAGAACTAGCTAACAGCTACTCCATAAAAAGGAATGGAAGAGACACATTGAGACAATAGAGGTAGAGACACAGTGTTACCAAAATCCCACCCTTGACACAACAACCAACCAGTGGGAGAGATCTCACAAATATAGAGCATCTTCCTGAGGAATGAGAGGTTTGTGTTCCACATAAGGCATACCAACCTTTGGGACCTGCACTGGAAAGATGAGCCCCTTAACCAGCTGAGTTTTAAAACCAATGGTGCCTACATCAGAACACTCTGTTCTCTATAGGGAATAAAGATCTGACTCTTGAAGGGCTCATGCAGAGTCACTCACCCTGGAATCCAGTTCAAAAGCACCAGTTTGAAAAGAGCCTAGATCATGTGTGAAGGAGACTCAATGGTTAATCTTAAAGTGTCTGTAAGAGGGTAAGAAGCCTATATAGGACTGTCTCCAGGGACAGAGGTGTTGGCAGGAGAAATTTTACCTGCTCCCTCTATCTTGTTAACACCACTGCTGGTGGACACCATTTTTATATTCTCACTATAACCAGCTAGTGCAGACAGGTGAGTGCCCCACTCCCTGCACTACTCCCAAGCTCCTGCCAAGGGTAATGGGCAAGCACCCCACCCTCCAAGATGCTTGCGGGGTCCCTCCAGAGGTGGTAGGCTCATGCAGCCCACAAAGGGGATGCCCCTTGTGCATCAGGCTGTGGTGGCAAGGGGAAATTGCATTTCTGGGCCCCATAGGTCTTAAACAATGGGAGAGACAATTTGAGAGACAACTAAAAACTGGACAAAGCTAAATAATAAGGTTCATCTCCTACACAAGGCCATCCTTTAAGAATAGGAGAGATAGTTATCTTTCCTAATACATAGAAACAAACACAGAGAATCAATAAAATTGGGAAGTAGAAGAATATGTTACAAATGAAAGAACAAGCTAAAATCCCAGAAAAAAACCTAAATGAAATGAAGATAAGTAATTTACCTGATACAGAGTTAAAGTAATGGACATAAAGATACTCACTGAACTCCAGAGAAGAATGAATGAACACAGAGAATACTTCAGCAAAGAGAGATAAAATATAAGTAAATATCTAACACAAGTCACAGAGCTGAAGAATACATTAACAGAACTGAAAAATACACTGGAAGGGTACAAAAACAGACTGCATAAAGCAAAGAAAGAATCAGTGATCTGGAAGACAGGGCAGTAGACCTCACCCAAATAGAGCAGTAAAAAGAAAAAAGAGTTTAACACAGTGAAGCTAGCTTAAGGGGCTTATGAGACAACATCAAATGGAATAGCATTTGCATTATTGGTGTCCCAGAAGAAGAGAGAAAGGGGCAGAAAACTTATTTGAAGAAATAATGGCTGAAAATGTCAGTAACATAGGAAAGGAAACAGACATTCAGGTCCAGGCAGCCCAGAGAATTCCAAACACGATGAACCTAAAGAGAGACTCAAGACACATTGCAATTGACATGTCAAAAAGTAAAGAAAAAATCTTAAAAGCAGCAAAACAAAAACAACGTCTTGCATACAATGGAACTCCTATAAGATTGTAAGCAAATTACTGAGCAGAAACTTTGCAGCCCATAAAGGAGTGGCATAATATATTCAAAATGCTGAAAGAAAAAAACTTTCCAACGAAGAATATTCTACCTAGCAAGCTTATCATTCAGAATTGAAGGAGAGATAAACAGTTCTTGAGACAAGCAAAAACTAAAGGAATTCATTCCCATTAAACCAGTCCTACAAAAAATGATAAACTAACTTCTTTAAGCTGAAAGGAAATGGCACTATTGATAACAAGAAAACATGAAAGTAAAAATCTCACTGGTAAATGTAAATACATAATAAAGGCAGTGTATTAATCACTTATAAAGCTAGTAAAAGAGTTAAAAAACAAAAATAGTAAAAATAGCTATAACTATAAGAATTAGTTAAGGGATAAACAAAAAAAAAGATGTAAAATGTGACATCAAAACCATAAAACACAGGGAGTGGAGAGTAAAAATGCTGAGTTTTGGAATACATTCAAACTTAACTTGCTATCAACTTAAAATAGACTCATATATGTGAGCTTCATGGTAACCACAAAGCAAAAACCTACAATAAATACACAAAAGACAATGAGAAAGGAATCTAAGCATAACACTACAGAAAACTATCAAACCACAAAGGAGAAAAGCAAAATAAGAAGGGAACAGAGAGGAACTACATAACAGCCAGAAAACAATGAACAAAATGGTAATAAGGACGTACCTATCAATAATTACTTTAAATGTTAATGGACCAAATATTCCAATACAAAGACATACAGTGGCTAAATGGATTAAGTTTTTTTTTTTTTACTTTCAATCCTTTTTTTTTTTTTTTTACATCTTTATTGGAGTATAATTGCTTTACAATGGTGTGTTAGTTTCTGCTTTATAACAAAGTGAATCAGTTACACATATACATATATTCCCATATCTCTTCCCTCTTGCACCTCCCTCCCTCCCACCCTCCCAAGCCCACCACTCTAGGTGGTCACAAAGCACAGAGCTGATCTCCCTGTGCTATGCAGCTGCTTCCCACTAGCTATCAGTTTTACATTTGGCAGTGTATATATGTCCATGCCACTCTCTCACTTTGTCCCAGCTTAGCCTTACCCCTCCCTATGTCCTCAAGTCCATTCTCTAATAGGTCTGCATCTTTATTCCCATTTTGCCCCTAGTTTCTTCATGACCTTTTTTTTTTTTTTTTTTAGATCCCATATATATGTGATAGCATATAGCATATGGTATTTGTTTTTCTCTTTCTGACTTACTTCACTCTGTATGACAGACCTAGGTCCATCCACCTCACTACAAATAACTCAGTTTCATTTCTTTTTATGGCTGAGTAATATTCCATTGTATATATGTGCCAAATATTCTTTATCCATTCATCTGTTGATGGACACTTAGGTTGCTTCCATGTCCTGGCTATTGTAAATAGTGCTGCAATGAATATTGTAGTACATGACTCTTTTTGAATTATGGTTTTCTCAGGGTATATGCCCAGTAGTGGGATTGCTGGGTCATATGGTAGTTCTATTTTTAGTTTTTTAAGGAACCTCCATACTGTTCTCCATAGTACCTGTATCAATCTACATTCCCACCAACAGTGCAAGAGGGTTCCCTTTTCTCCACACCCTCTCCAGCATTTATTGTTTGTAGATCTTTGGATGATGGCCATTCAAACCCTCTCCAGCATTTATTGTTTGTAGATCTTTGGATGATGGCCATTCAAACCGGTGTGAGATGATATCTCATTGTAGTTTTGATTTGCATTTCTCTAATGATTAATGATGTTGAGCATTCTTTTATATGTTTGTTGGAAATATGTATATCTTCTTTGGAAAAATGTCTATTTAAGTCTTCTGCCCATTTTTGGATGGGGTTGTTTGTTTTTTTTGATATTGAGCTGCATGAGCTGCATGTATATTTTGGAAATTAAGCCTTTGTCAGTTGCTTCATTTGCAAATATTTTCTCCCATTCTGAGGGTTGTCTTTCATCCTGTTTCTGGTTTCCTTTGTTGTGCAAAAGCTTTTAAGTTTCATTAGGTCCAATTTGTCTATTTTTGTTTTTATTTCTATTTCTCTAGGAGGTGGGGCAAAAAGGATCTTGCTGTGATTTATGTCATAGAGTGTTCTGCCTATGTTTTCCTCCAAGAGTTTTAAAGTGTCTGGTCTTCTATTTAGGTCTTTAATCCATTTTGAGTTTAGTTTTGTGTATGGTGTTAGGGAGTATTCTAATTTCATTCTTTTACATGTAGCTGTCCAGTTTCCCCAGCACCACTTATTGAAGAGGCTGTCTTTTCTCCATTGTATATAATTGTCTCCTTTATCAAAGATAAGGAGACCATATGTGCATGGGTTTATCTCTGAGCTTTCTATCCTGTTCCACTGATTTATATTTCTGTTTCTGTGCCAGTACCATACTCTCTTGATTACTGTAGCTTTGTAGTATAGTCTGAAGTCAGGGAGCCTGATTCCTCCAGCTCTGTTTTTCTTTCTCAAGAATGCTTTGGCTATTCGGGGTCTTTTGTGTTTCCATACAAATTGTGAAATATTTTGTTCTAGTTCTGTGAAAAATGCCATTGGTAATTTGATAGGGACTGCATTGAATCTGTAGATTGCTTTGGGTAGTATAGTCATTTTCACAATGTTCATTCTTCCAATCCAAGAACATGGTATATCTCTCCATCTATTTGTATCATCTTTAATTTCTTTCATCAGTGTCTTATAATTTTCTGCATACAGGTCTTTTGTCTTCTTAGGTAGGTTTACTCCTAGGTATTATATTCTATTTGTTGCAATGGTAAATGGGAGTGTTTTCTTAATTTCTCTTTCAGATTTTTCATCATTAGTGGATAGGAATGCAAGGGATTACAGTGCAATAATTTTGTATCCTGCTACTTTACCAAATTCATTGATTAGCTATCAGAGTTTTGTGGTAGTATCTTTAGGATTCTCTATGTATAGTGTCATGTCATCTGCAATCAGTGACAGCTTTACTTCTTCTTTTCCCATTTGGATTCCTTTTATTTCTTTTTCTTCTCTGATTGCTGTGGATAAGACTTCCAAAACTATGTTGAATAGTAGTGGTGAGACTGGGCAACCTTGTCTTGTTCCTGATCTTAGTGGAAATGGTTTCAGTTTTTCACCATTGAGGACGATGTTGGCTGGGGGTTTGTCATTTATGGCCTATATTATGTTGGGGTAAGTTCCCTCTATGCCTACTTTCTGGAGGGCTTTTATCATAAATGGGTGTTGAATTTTGTCGAAAGCTTTCTCTGCATCTATTGAGATGATCATATGGTTTTTCTCCTTCAGTTTGTTAATATAATGTATCACATTGATTGATTTGCATATATTGAAGAATCCTTGCATTCCTAGGATAAACCCCACTTGATCATGGTGTATGATCATTTTAATGTGCTGTTGGATTCTGTTTGCTAGTATTTTGTTGAGGATATTTGCATCTATGTTCATCAGTGATATTGGCCTGTAGTTTTCTTTCTTTGTGACATCTTTGTCTGGTTTTGGCATCACCCTGATGGTGGCCTCATAGAATGAGTTGGGGAGTGTTCCTCCCTCTGCAATATTTTGGAAGAGTTTGAGAAGGATAAGTGTTAGCTCTTCTCTAAATGTTTGATAGAATTCGCCTGTGAAGCCATCAGGTCCTGGGCTTTCGTTTGTTGGAAGATTTTTAATCACAGTTACAATTTCAGTGCTTGTGATTGGTCTGTTCATATTTTCTATTTCTTCCTGGTTCAGTCTCAGAAGGTTGTGCATTTCTAAGTATTTGTCCATTTCTTCCAGGTTGTCCATTTTATTGGCATAGTGTTGCTTGTAGTAATCTCTCATGATCCTTTGTATTTCTGCAGTGTCAGTTGTTACTTCTCCTTTTTCATCTTGAATTCTATTGATTTGAGTCTTCTCCCTTTTCTTCTTGATGAGTCTGGCTCATGGTTTATCAATCTTGTTTATCTTCTCAAAGAACCAGCTTTTACTTTTATTGATCTTTGCTATCGTTTCCTTCATTTCTTTTTCATTTATTTCTGATCTGACCTTTATGATTTGTTTCCTTCTGCTAACTTTTGGGGTTTTTGTTCTTCTTTCTCTAATTGCTTTAGGTGTAAGGTTAGGTTGTTTATTTGAGATGTTTCTTGTTTCTTAAGGAAGGATTCTATTGCTATAAACTTCCCTCTTAGAATTGTTTTTCTGCATCCCATAGGTTTTGGGTTGTTGTGTTTTCATTGTCATTTGTTTCTAGGTATTTTTTTATTTCCTCTTTGAGTTCTTCAGTGATCTCTTGGTTATTAAGTAGTGTATTGTTTAGCCTCCATGTGTTTGTATTTTTTACAGATTTTTCTCTTTAATTGATATCTAGTCTCATAGTGCTGGGGTCAGAAAAGGTACTTGATATGATTTCAATTTTCCTAAATTTACCAAGGCTTGATTTGTGACTCAAGATATGATCTATCCTGGAGAATGTTCCATGAGCACTTGAGAAAAATGTGTATTCTGTTGTTTTTGGATGGAATGTCCTATAAATATTAATTAAGTCCATCTTGTTTAATGTATCATTTAAAGCTTGTGTGTCCTTATTTATTTTCATTTTGGATGATCTGTCCATTGATGAAAGTGGGGTGTTAAAGTCCCCTACTATGATTGTGTTACTGTCGATTTCCCCTTTTACGGTTGTTGGTATTTGTCTTATGTATTGAGGTGCTCCTATGTTGCATGCATAAATATTTACAATTGTTATATCTTCTTCTTGGATTGATCCCAGATCACTATGTAGTGTCCTTCTTTCTCTCTTGTAATAGTCTTTGTTTCAAAGTCTATTCTCTCTGATTTGCTACTCCAGCATTCTTTTGATTTCCATTTGCATGGAATATCTTTTTCCATCCCCTCACTTTCAGTCTGTATATGTCCCTAGGTCTGAAGTGGGTCTCCTGTAGACAACATACATATAGATCTTGTTTTGTATTCATTCAGCCAGTCTATGTCTTTTGGTTGGAGCATTTAATCCATTTACATTTAAGGTAATCATCCATATGTATGTTCCTCTTACCATTTTCCTAATTGTTTTGGGTTTGTTATTGGAGGTCTTTTCCTTCTCATGTGTTTCCTGCCTAGAGAAGTTCCTTTAGCATTTGTTGTAAAGCTGGTTTGGTGGTGCTGAATTCTCTTAACTTTTGCTTGTCTGTAAAGGTTTTAATTTCTCCGTGAAATCTGAATGAGATCCCTGCTGGGTAGAGTCATCTTGGTTGTAGGTTTTTCCCTTTCATCACTTTAAATTTGTCCTGCCACTCCCTTCTGGCTTGCAGAATTTCTGCTGAAAGATCAGCTGTTAACCTTATGGGGATTCCCTTGTATGTCATTTGTTGTTTTTCCCTTGCTGCTTTTAATATTTTTTTCTTTGTATTTAATTTTTGATAGTTTGATTAATATGTGTCTTGGAGTGTTTCTCCTTGGATTTATCCTGTATGGGACTCTCTGTGCTTCCAGGACTTAACTATTTCCTTTCCCATATTAGGGAAGTTTTCAACTATAATCTCTTCAAGTATTTTCTCACTTTCTTTTTCTCTTCTTCTTCTGGGACCATTATAATTCGAAAGTTTGTGCGTTTAATATTGTCCCAGAGGTCTCTGAGACTGTCCTCAATTCTTTTCATTCTTTTTTCCTTATTCTGCTCTGCAATAGTTATTTCCACTATTTTAACTTCCAGGTCACTTATCCATTCTTCTGCCTTGGTTATTCTGCTATTGATCCCTTCTGGGAATTTCTAATTTCATTTATTGTGTTGTTCATCTCTGTTTGTTTGCTCTTTAGTTCTTCTATCTCCTTGTTAAACATTTCTTGTATTTTTTCCATTCTCTTTCCAAGATTTTGGATCGTCTTTACTATCATTATTCTGAATTCTGTTTCAGGTAGACTGCCTATTTCCACTTCATTTGTTAGGACTATTGGGTTTTTACCTTGCTCCTTCATCTGCTGTGTGTTTCTCTGTCTTCTCATTTTGCTTAACTTACTGTTTTTGAGGTCTCCTTTTTGCAGGCTGCAGGTTCCGAGTTCCGTTGTTTTTGGTGTCTGCCCCCAGTGGCTAAGGTTGGTTCAGTAGGTTGTGTAGGCTTCCTGGTGGAAGGGACTAGTGCCTGTGTTCTGGTGGATGAGGCTGGATCTTGTCTTTCTGGTGGACAGGCCCACATCTGGTGGTGTGTTTTGGGGTGTCTGTGGCCTTATTATGATTTTAGGCAGTCTCTGTGCTAATTGGTGGGGTTGTGTTCCTGTCTTGCTAGTTGTTTGGCATAGGGTGTCCAGCACTGTAGCTTGCTGGTCGTTTAGTGGAGTTGGGTCTTGGTGTTGAGATGGAGATCTCCGGGAAATTTTCGCCAGTTGATATTACGTGGAGCTGGGAGATCTGTGGTGGACCAATGTCTTGAACTTGGCTCTCCCACCTCAGAGGCACAGCCCTGACACATTCCTGGAACACCAAGAGCCTGTCATCCAAACAGCTCAGAATAAATGGGAGAAAAAAAGATAGAAAAAAGAAGATGAAATAAAATAAGATAAAATGAAATAAAATAAGATAAAAGTCATTAAAATAGAAAATAATTATTAAAAAAATTTAAAACGTAATTCAAAAAAAAAAAAAGAAAGAAAGAAAGAAGAGAGCAACCAAACCAAAAAACAAATCCACCAATGATAAGTGCTAAAAACCGGGCTTAAAAAAAAGAAAAAAACAAAAGACAGACAGAACCCTAGGACAAATGATACAAACAAAGCTATACAGACAAAATCACACACAGAAACATACACATACACACTCACAAAAAGAGAAAAAGGGAAATATATATATATATCATTGCTCTCAAAGTCCACCTCCTCAATTTGGGATGATTCGTTGTCTATTCTGGTGTTCCACAGATGCAGGGTACATCAAGTTGATTTTGAAGATTTAATCTGTTCCTCCTTAGGCTGCTGGGAGAAAGTTCCCTTTCTCTTCTTTGTTAGCACAGCTCCCCGGGTCAGCTTTGGATTTGGACTTGCCTCTGCATGTAGGTCGCCTGAGGGTGTCTGTTCTCCGCTCAGACAGGATGGGGTCAAAGGAGCAGCTGCTTCAGGGGCTCTGGCTCACTCAGGCTGGGGGGAGGGAGGGGTATGGAATGGAATGTGGGGTGACACTGCAGCGGCAGAGGCCGGCGTGATGTTGCAACACCCTGAGGTGCACTGTGTGTTCTCCCGGGGAGGTTGTCCCTGCATCATGGGACCCTGACAGTGGCGGGCTGCACAGGCTCCCAGGAGGGGAGGTGTGGATAGTGACCTGTGCTTGCACACAGGCTTCTTGCTGGCTGTAGCAGCAGCCTTAGAGTCTCATGTGCGTCTCTGGGGTCTGCGCTGATAGCCTCGGCTTGTGCCCATTTCTGGAGCTTGTTTAAACTGCACTCTTAATCCCCTCTCTTCGCGCACCAGGAAACAAAGAGGCAAGAAAAAGTCTCTTGCCTCTTCGGCAGCTCCAGACTTTTCCCCGGACTCCATCCCAGCTAGCTGTGGTGCACTAGCCCCCTTCAGGCTGGGTTCATGCAGCCAACCCCAGTCCTCTCCCTAGGATCCCACAAAGCTGGAGCCTCAGCTCCCAGGCCCCGCCCGCCCCAGCGGGTGAGCAGACAAGCATCTCAGGCTGGTGAGTGCTGGTTGGCAGTGATCCTCTGTGCAGGAATCTCTATGCTTTGCCCTCCGCACCCCTGTTGCTGCGCTTTCATCCGTGGCTCTGAAGTTTCCCACTCCGTCACCCACATTCTCTTCCCGTGAAGGGGCTTCCTAGTGTGTGGAAACCTTTCCTCCTTCACAGCTCCCTCCCCCTGGTGCATGTCCCGTCCCTATTCTTTTGTCTCTGTCTTTTGTTTTTTCTTTTGCCCTACCCAGGTACGTGGGGAACTTCTTGCCTTTTGGAGTTCTGAGGTCTTCTGCCAGCATTCAGTAGGTGTTCTGTAGGAGTTGTTCCACATGTAGACATATTTCTGATGTATTTGTGGGGAGGAAGGTGATCTCCACGTCTTACTCTTTTGCCATCTTGAAGCTCCTCCCCTAAATGGATTAAATTTTAAAAGACCCATCTATATGCTCCCTACAAGAGACTTACCTCAGATATAAGGATACACACAGACTGAAAGTGAATGGATGGAAAAAAAATATTTCATGCAAATGGAAACCAAGAGAAAGTTGGTGTAGCTATACTTATCTTGGAAAAATACACTTCAAATAGACTAATAAAAGAAAAAGATGGACAATACATAATGATAAAGAGTCAATCCAACAAAAAGATATAACATTTGTTAATATATATGCACCCAACCTAGGAGCACCTAATTACATAAAGCATATATTAGCAGACCTAAAGGGAGAAATTTCCAGTAATACAATAGTAGTAGATTTTAACACCCAAATTACATCAATGAATAGATCATCCAGACAGAAAATAAATAAACATCAGCCTGGGATGGAATCAAGAGAATGGAGTAGGAGAATGTGGAGCTCATCTCCCTCCATGAACACAACAAAATTACATCTACATGTGGAGAAATTTTCACTGAAAACAAACTGGAGACTGGCAGAAAGACTCTTACACAGCCAAGGCTATAAGAAAGATCTACATAGAATTGGGTAGGAAGGGAAGAGAAGCTATCATGTTGGGACTTGCACCCTTGGGAGGGGACACAGAAGAGCAGGGGGATTACATGGGCTTATAGATCTTCCCTGGGGAGTGGCTGTTTGAACCATGGTCTCCCTAGCCCTGGGGTCCAAAACCAGGGCGTCAACTCCCCTTTGCTGGTTTGAACTGGGATTGACAAAGGACCTGTAAGATACCAAGACTCTGCTCATGAAGAGTGTCCATTTGCTTGCTTACTCTTGGGAACAAGCCAGAGGAAGCAGACTGAAATTTCCTGGGCTCGGCTGGTTTGCTGCGACTACCTTGGCACACACCCCAGCCTGAGGCGAGGGCCCTCTCCAGCCCCTCTTGCTCTGCAGTGAAGCTCCATACTAGGGCAAGGGCTGCTGCAGCTGAGGGGAGTGCACAGCTGTGAAGGAAAGAGCCAGTTCAGACCTGGAACAGTATCTGAACAGGGCCAGGGTGGCCACTGCTGGTGCCTATGGGGGCAATGGATCAGGAGCAATCTGGACATCTGACTGGTGCAAGAACCACCAGAGTCACACCCTGATCCATGCTGAGTGTTCCCTTCAGCCCCTCTTGCTCCAGCATTGCTCCCCTCTAGGGTGAAGTTTCCAGTGCTGGGAGGGGGAGCAGAGCACACACTTAGAGGAAATGGAGACAGCTCAAACCCAACCCTTAGGGTTTCTTCTCTAGAAACTTCGGACCCACCTCTTCCCCCAATAGAGTGCTGTTGGTCACTGAACAGAAGAGGAGCCACAGCTCACACTTGGGTCTGGCTTTAGCCCCTCCATCTCCAGCTCCAACTCCTACCAAGGTGATAGCTGCCAGCACAATATGGGGCAAGATGTGACTTGTGCTCACATCAGATCCAGCTCTCCCATTAAAGTCACAGGGCACAGACTGTATAGGGACACTCCCACACAAGAAGACCCTTTCAAGACTGCAATAGGTAATTGTTTCACCTAATTTCATAAACACAGAGAAAGTTAAGCAAAATGAGAAGGCAGATGAATTTATTTCAAATAAAAGAAAAAACGCCTGAAAAACACCTAATAAAATAGAAATAAATTATGGACCAGGTAAAGAGTTCAAAACATTAGAAATGAAAATACTAACTGAATCAGGAAAAAGAATAGATGACTACTGAGGGAACAAGAAAATATAAAAAAAAAAACAGTCAGAACTAAAGAATACAATAACTGAAATGAAAAACACACTAGAAGGAATGAACAGCATACTAGGTGGTAGAGAAGAATGCATAAGTAATATGGAAAATGGAATAATGGGAACCACAAAATCAGAACATCAAAAAGATAAATTTTAAAAAGTGAAACTGTTTAAGGGACCTCTGGGACAACATCAAGCATACAAAATTCACATTATCGGGGTACAAGAAGGAGAAGAGAGAGAAAGAGGTAAAAAATGTATTTGATGAAATTATGGCTGAAAACTTCCTGAACCTGAAGAAGGAAACAGATATCCAGGTACAGAAGCACAGATGGTTTCAAACAAGATGAACCTAAACAGACCAACATCAAGACATATCATAATTAAAATAGCAAAATGTAAAGATAAAGACAGAATTCTAAATTAGCAAGAGAAAAACAGAGTCATAACAAGGGAACTCCAATAAGGCTATCAACTGATTTTTCAGCAGAAACTTTGCAGGTCAGAAGGGAGTGGCATGATATATTTAAAGTGCTGAAAGGGAAAAACCTGAAACCTAGCATAATCTATCCATCAAGATTATCATTTATAATTGAAGGAGAGATCAAGAGTTTCTGTGACAAGAAAAACTAAGAGTTCATTCATACTTAACTGACCTTATAAGAAATGTTAAAGGGTCTTCTGTAAGTGGAAAACAAAGGGCTACAACAAGAAACAAGAATACAGAAGAAAGGAAAAATTCCACTAGTAAAGGCAAATATATAGTAAAGGCTGTGTATCAACCACTTAAAGAAGCTAGTACAAATATTAAAAGACAAAAAAAATATTGTAAAATTAACGCTAACTACATAAACAGTGAAGGGAAAAACATGGAGA
Source organism: Balaenoptera musculus (assembly GCF_009873245.2). NCBI lineage: Eukaryota > Metazoa > Chordata > Mammalia > Artiodactyla > Balaenopteridae > Balaenoptera > Balaenoptera musculus. The sequence continues at coordinate 34,236,800 of NC_045802.1, read as the reverse complement.
GAAAGAAATATAAACATCAAACTAAAGAAAATCATTAAACCACGAGAGACGAAACTAAAAGAAGAAAAGAACAGAGAAGAACTGCAAAAACAACCAGGAAACAAGTAACAAAATGGCAATTAGTACATAACTATCAATAATCACTTTAAATGTTAGTGGACTAAATGCTCCAACCAAAAGACATAGGGTGGCTGATTGGATAAAAAAACAAGACCCATCTATATGCCACTTACAGTAGACTCACTTCAGAGCTAAAGACACATACAGACTGAAAGTGGGGTGACGGAAAAAGATATTTCACATAAACAGGAATGACAAGAAAGCTCAGGTGGCAATACTCATATCAGACAAAGTAGACTTTAAAACAAAGTTTATAACAAAAGACAAAGAAGGACATTCTATAATGATAAAGGGATCAATACAAGAAAAGAATATTACACTCATTATCATATATGCACCCAATACAGGAGCAAATAATAGCAGACATAAAGGGGGAAATTGACACAACACAATAATATTAGGGGACTTTAACACCCCACTTGTATCAATGGACAGATCATCCAGACAGAAAATCAGTAAGGAAACAGTAGTCAAATGAGATATTAGACCAGTTGGACTATATAGGGCATTCTATCCAAAACCGGCAGAATACACATTTTTTCAAGTGCACATGGAACATTCTCCAGCATAGATTGCATGCTAGGCCACAAGCAAGTCTCAATAAATTTAAGAAGACGAAAATCATATCAAACATATTTTGTGACCACAACTAAGAAAACAATATGCTTTACAATTTCATCAAAAAAAAGTTTCTAGGAATAAATTTAACCAAGGTGGTGAATGACCTGTATAAGACATTGATGAAAGAACGTGAGGAAAACACAAATGAATAGGAAAATATTCAGTACTCATGGATAGAAGAATTAGCATTGAAAATAATGTCCATATTACCCAAAGTAATCTACAGATCCAATGCAATCCCTATCAAAATTCCAATGACATTTTTCACAAAAATGGAATAGACAATCCTAAAATGTGTATGGAACCACAAAAGATCCCAAATAGCCAAAGCAATCTTGAGAAAGAAGAACAAAACTGGAGGTAACATGCTCCCAGTTTTCAAGCTATATTACAAAGCTACAATAATCAAAATAGTATGGTACTGTCATTAAAAACAGACACATGGATTAATGGAACAGGATAGATGGCTCAGAAATAAACCCAACACATATATGGCCAATTAATTTATGACAAAGGAGACAGGAATATACAATGGAGAAAGGACAGTTTCTTCAATAAATGATGTTAGAAAAACTGGACAGCCACATGAAGAAGAGTGAAACTGGACCACTATCTTACACTATATATAAAATAAACTCAAAATTGACTAAAGACTTGAATTTAAGGGAAGAAACCATAAAACTCCTAAAAGAAAACAGGCAGGAAGCTGCTTGACATCACATTTGGTGATATTTTTTTGAATCTGACCCAAAAAGGCAATGGCGACAAAGGCTAAAATAAACAACTAGGACATCAAACTAAAAAGCTTCTTCACAGTGAAAGAAAACATCAACAAAGTATAAAGACAACCTACTTAATGAGAGAAGATATTTGCAAATCATATATCTGATAAGGGGTTAATATCCAAAATATATGAAGGACTCATACAACTCAATAACAAAAAAACCAATCAATGTGATATAAAAATAGGCAGAGGATCTGAATAGACATTTTTCCAAAGAAGACATACAGATGGCCAACAGACACATGAAAAGATGCTCAACATCACTAATCATCAGGGAAATGCAAATCAAAGGCACAATGAGATATTACCTCCCACATGTCAGAATGGCCATCATGAAAAAGACAACAAATAACAAGTGTTAGTGAGGACGTAGAGAAAAGGGAAGACTAGTTCACTGTTGGTGGGAATGTAAATTGGTACAGTCCCTCTAGAAAGCATTATGAAGTTTCCTAAAAAAACTAAAAATAGAACTACCATATGATCCAGGAATTCCACTTCCAGGTATATATCTGAAGAAATCAAAAACACTAACTTGAAAAGTTACATGCACACCAATGTTCATAGCAGCATTATTTACAATAGCCAAGGTACAGAAGGAACCTAACTGTCCATCAACAGATGAATGGAAAAAAAGATGTGGTGTTCATATATATATATGAATACTACTAGCCAACAAAAAGAATGAAATCTTGCCATTTGGGACAACATGGATGGATCTTGAGAGTTTTATGCTGAGTGAAATAAGTCAGAAAGAGAAAGACAAGTGCTGTAAGATTTTACTCATATGGAATTTTAAAAATAAAACAAATGAACAAAAGTAAAATAAAATTTATAGATACAGAGAACAGATTGGTGGTTGTCAGATAGGAGGGGGGTAGGATCAAGAGGTATAAATTTACAGTTTTAAAATAATAAGTCATGGGATGTAATATACAGCATGGTCACTATAATCCATAATATTGTATTATAAATATGAAAGTTTCTCTCATCACAAGAGAAAAAAATGTTTTATGATAACAGATGATAAGTAGACTTACTATGTCACCATTTTGCAATGTATACAAATTTGAATCATTGTTGTATACTTGAAAGTAATGGAATGTTGTATGTTAATTATACGTCAATAAAAAAAATTTTTAAACAAACAATTTTTAAAAGATGGCTAGAATGAGAAGAATAAATAAACTGAAATCTGTTGTTTTCTTTGCAGTGCCAGCACTGTGCAGGGAGCTTTCATTCACATTATTTTTTTGAATCTTCACAACATAATGAAATAAATTATTATTTCCATTTTTTAGAGAAGAGAAAACTATAGTTCAAGAAAGTTAAGGAATTCACTCATTGTCACAGACTTAGTGAATAGAAGAATATAGATTCCTATGATTCCAAAGTTCTTCCCTCCAGAATGTAAAACTTCTGGATTGACTACTGGCCACACTTTTCAGTTGCTCTTATCAAATCATTAGCAATCCTTTCCAAAGGGGGCTGCTGGTGCTAATGTCTAAGCCAGCACCCAGGAAAGAAAATGGGCTTCTATTATTCTTGAGTCTGTGAGGGTCCCCTGTTTTAGATCATCTACTGCACTCCATTTAGGACCCTCCATATTTTGATCCACATTATACCTATTAAAATAAAGGAACAAAATAACAATATTATCTGTATATGGCAGGCCTTTAAAATTTTATTACATCTAAGTTGTGCATAAAATAAGAGATTCTATATAATCTATTTCTGATAGTAATACCAGGGGAAGTTTATAATAAAGCATCATACCCAAGAATTCCAAAGAATTAAGATTTTGGTTCTAAACAATCTTCCCTTCCTTAATAACTCTGTTGATTTCATAAGCTACTATATTTAGTTATTCTAAATTATTAAAATGTACCATATTTTCAGCCTATATAACCTACATTCAGAACCATCCAGTGGCTTCCCACCTCATTTGGAATAAAAGAAAAAGTTCTTGAAATGGAAAACATGGTGTTACACAACCACCTTCCTTGCCTATCTGACCTTACCTCTTCTACTCTCCACCTTCTCACTCGGCTCCAGCCACACCAGCCTCTGCTGGTTGTCTCTGCTAGTTGTCAAATAGCTCTTACCTCTCAGTGCTTCCTGGTCCACAGCCCAGGATGTTCGTCCCCCAGAGAGCTGAATGGTGAGATTCTTCACCTCCTTCAGGTCTTGAATCAAATGTCATCTTCTCAATAAAGCCTTTTTTGACTACCCTGTGTAAAACTACTGTACCTGAAGCTCCCTGTCACCCTCATTTGCTTTATATTTTCCTCAGAAATTACCATAATTTACATTCTATATGTTTTATTTATTTTGGTTATCATATGTTTCCTACCCACTAGCATATTAATTCTATGAAGGAAAGGAGCACTTTTATTCACTGCTACACCCAGAACTTAGAATGAATCCTTGTTGACTGAATGAATGAATAAATGAATGAGGTAACAGTAGTATTCATATAGTAATTATTCTTTAAATAAAACTAATATAGCTCTATTACATAAAGATAGTATAATACATTGTATTTACTGCCTCTGTATAGACATCTCTCCTAGCATTATGTAAAGATCTCTTTAAAAATGTTTTGAAAACAGTGAAATAGCTATTAAAATATAGCAATTAATCTGAAATTTAAGAGAAACAGTACAATTTATGTATTTTCTACAAGCGTAAACAACATGATTACAGAGAAATATGGCAACCTTCTTTCTGTTAAAAACATCACTAAAAGATAGACGTATTAGATTAGGTAATGCATATTTAAGCCTTAAGATCATACTCTTTCCAAAGAATGAAAACGAAGTCTTCTTACTCCCTCATTCACAAAATGTGTCCTCAGAAATATTTCCACCAACATTATCAACTGCATTTACAAATCCCTCTATGTAGAGCCCTGTGCCTTGTACTAGTCACGTAGGTGAAGCAAGTGAACAAGAAAACCCCGCCCTGGAAGTGCTTCTGATTATAGTTGGACAGAAGACGAGAGAAGGAATTGATATTTACCTGCTGCCCCCTTGGAATCAGCAGAAATACAGCCAACACTCTTGCGGATGAATGATACACAAGAGGATCTGAAAGATTTTAGTTGAAAAAGCTCCTTGAATAATTGAGAAGGGATTGCAACTGGATGAAACACATCCATATTAGTTATAAGTTGTTCTCAGTTGTTAGCTATTTCCTCTAGTGCCTCTGAAGGATTAACAAGGTTATCAAGACAGAGTGTCATAACCAGTAAGTGTTTTAACCCTTACTGCAACTTGCCTGGCAGCAACCATGAAACTTTAATAGTATCTAAATTGTTTGGTGCTGGAACATGTCACTGATTTACTTCTGAGTACGCAATCTGATCCTTTTATTCCCCATGACTAAAGAACTTGACAATGTTTTTTATTGGTGTCACTGCAGCGGTAATATTTGATGTTGCAGTATTCTGAAGGTTTATTTTACATAATTTAGAGCTCTCTACTTTTAAATCTCTCACTTAGTTATACTTTTAGACCTTCCTCTGAAATTCTCACCTTCTCAGGTTCATTTCCTAGTCAATCCAGTTATAGAAAGCAAATGCATAAAACACTGTGCAATAAAGCCAAGGCAGACATATTGGATTTAAGTTACATCTGCTTCTAAAAGAAAATACCAGAAACACAATTTAGAATCAGCACACATTCCTTTTGTTCATGAATTTAGATAAGCATTTTTTTCTTAAACTTGCAAATTCTTAGCTAGATCATGCCAATAAATTAAACTTATTATTTCAGGTTGCCTCTTAAAATGTGAATGATCTAAGAAAAATATCATGAAATATCTAAGAAAAATAGCCCTTCATGACTCCAAATGAGAACAAAAGTTTGTCTATTTTGACCTATTCTAGACATCCTGTACCTAGCAAACCACAGTTCTAGGACATTATAAGATAAAACTAACGCTGTGGAGAGAAAAAAGCCAGCCATTGTTGCATTCCACCACCTGTCAGGGAAATTTATGCTGATGGTGTATATCCACCCTCCCCACATTTATGACACTTGTAGAGATAAATGAAACATGAGCTACAAAGATAATAGATGTTGCATCTTTTTGTTTTTTACATCTTTATTGGAGTATAATTGCTTTACAATGGTGTGTTAGTTTCTGCTTTATAACAAAGTGAATCAGTTATACATATACATATGTTCCCGTATCTCTTCCCTCTTGCATCTCCCTCCCTCCCACCCTCCCTATCCCACCCCTCTAGGGGATCAAAAAGCACAGAGCTGATCTCCCCGTGCTATGCGGCTGCTTCCAACTACCTATCTATTTTACGTTTAGTAGTGTATATATGTCCATGCCACTCTCTCACTTTGTCACAGCTTACCCTTCTCCCTCCCCATATCCTCAAGTCCATTCTCTCGTAGGTCTTTGTCTTTATTCCCATCTTACCACTAGGTTCTTCATCACCTTTTTTTTTTCCCTTAAATTCCATATATATGTGTTAGCATACTGTATTTGCATTTCTCTTTCTGACTTACTTCACTCTGTATGACAGACTGTAACTCCATCCACCTGAGTACAAATAACTCAATTTCATTTCTTTATATGGCTGAGTAAGATTCCATTGTATATATGTGCCACATCTTCTTTATCCATTCATCTGATGATGGACACTTAGGTTGCTTCCATGTCCTGGCTATTGAAAATAGAACTGGAATGAACATTTTGGTACATGACTCTTATAGAATTATGATTTTCTCAGGGTATATGCCCAGTAGTGGGATTTCTGGGTCGTATGGTAGTTTTATTTTTAGATTCTTAAGGAACTTCCATACTGTTCTCCATAGTGGCTGTATCAATTTACATTCCCACCAACAGTGCAAGAGTGTTCCCTTTTCTCCACACCCTCTCCAGCATTTATTGTTTCTAGATTTTTTGATGATGGCCATTCTGACCGGTGTGAGATGATATCACATTGTAGTTTTGATTTGCATTTCTCTAATGATTAATGATGTTGAGCATTCTTTCATGTGTTTGGTGGCAATCTGTATATCTTCTTTGGAGAAATATCTATTTAGGTCTTCTGCCCAATTTTGGATTGGGTTGTTTGTTTTTTTGCTATTGAGCTGCATGAGCTGCTTGTAAATTTTGGAGATTAATCCTTTGTCAGTTGCTTCATTTACAAATATTTTCTCCCATTCTGAAGGTTGTCTTTTGGTCTTGTTTATGGTTTCCTTTGCTGTGCAAAAGCTTTTAAGTTTCATTAGGTCCCATTTGTTTATTCGTGTTTTTATTTCCATTTCTCTAGGAGCTGAGTCAAAACGGATCTTGCTGTGATTTATGTCATAGAGTGTTCTGCCTATGTTTTCCTCTAAGAGTTTGATAGTGTCTGGCCTTACATTTAGGTCTTTAATCCATTTTGAGTTTATTTTTGTGTATGGTGTTAGGGAGTGTGCTAATTTCATACTTTTACATGTAGCTGTCCAGTTTTCCCAGCACCACTTATTGAAGAGACTGTCTTTTCTCCACTGTATATGCTTGCCTCCTTTATCAAAGATAAGGTGACCATATGTGTGTGGGTTTATCTCTGGGCTTTCTATCCTGTTCCATTGATCTATATTTCTGTTTTTGTGCCAGTACCATACTGTCTTGATTACTGTAGCTTTGTAGTATAGTCTGAAGTCAGGGAGCCTGATCCCTCCAGCTCCTTTTTTCTTTCTCAAGATTGCTTTGGCTATTCGGGGTCTTTTGTGTTTCCATACAAATTGTGAAAATTTTTGTTCTAGTTCTGTGAAAAATGTCAGTGGTAGTTTGATAGGGATTGCATTGAATCTGTAGATTGCTTTGGGTAGTAGAGTCATTTTCACAATGCTGATATTTCCTATCTAAGAACATGGTATATCTCTCCATCTATTTGTATCATCTTTAATTTCTTTCATCAGTGTCTTATAATTTTCTGAATACAGGTCTTTTATCTCCTTAGATAGGTTTATTCCTAGATATTTTATTCTTTTTGTTGCAATGGTAAATGGGAGTGTTTTCTTAATTTCACTTTCAGATTTTTCATCATTAGTGTATAGGAATGCAAGAGATTTCTCTGTATTAATTTTGTATCCTGCTACTTTACCAAATTCATTGATTAGCTCTAGTAGTTTTCTGGTAGAATCTTTAGGATTCTTTATGTATAGTATCATGTCATCTGCAAAGAGTGACAGCTTTACTTCTTCTTTTCTGATTTGGATTCCTTTTATTTCTTTTTCTTCTCTGATAGCTGTGGCTAAAACTTCCAAAACTGTTGAATAATAGTGCTGAGAGTGGGCAACCTTGTCTTGTTCCTGATCTTAGTGGAAATGGTTTCAGTTTTTCACCATTGAGGGTGATGTTTGCTATGGGTTTGTCATATATGGCCTGTATTATGTTGAGGAAAGTTCCCCCTATGCCTACTTTCTGCAGGGCTTTTATCATAAATGGGTGTTGAAATTTGTCAAAAGCTTTCTCTGCGTCTATTGAGATGATCATGTGGTTTTTCTCCTTCAATTTGTTAACATGGTGTATCACGTTGATTGATTTGCGTATATTGAAGAATCCTTGCATTCCTGGGATAAACCCCACTTGATCATGGTGTATGATCCTTTTAATGTGCTGTTGGATTCTGTTTGCTCGTATTTTGTTGAGGATATTTGCATCTATGTTCATCAGTGATATTGGCCTATAGTTTTCTTTCTTTGTGATATCTTTGTCTGGTTTTGGCATCACCCTGATGGTGGCCTCGTAGAATGAGTTGGGGAGTGTTCCTCCCTCTGCAATATTTTGGAAGAGTTTAAGAAGGATAGGTGTTAGCTCTTCTCTAAATGTTTGATAGAATTCGCCTGTGAAGCCATCTGGTCCTGGGCTTTTGTTTGTTGGAAGATTTTTATTCACAGTTTCAATTTCAGTGCTTGTGATTGGTCTGTTCATATTTTCTATTTCTTCCTGGTTCAGTCTCGGCAGGTTGTGCATTTCTAAGAATTTGTCCTTTTTTTCCAGGTTGTCCATTTTATTGGCATAGAGTTGCTTGTAGTAATCTCTCATGATCCTTTGTATTTCTGCAGTGTCAGTTGTTACTTCTCCCTTTTCATTTCGAATTCTATTGGTTTGAGTATTCTCCCTTTTTTTCTTGACGAGTCTGGCTCACGGTTTATCGATCTTGTTTATCTTCTCAAAGAACCTGCTTTTAGTTTTATTGATCTTTACTATCGATTCCTTCATTTCTTTTTCATTTACTTCTGCTCTGATCTTTATGATTTCTTTCCTTTTGCTAACTTTGGGGTTTTTTTGTTCTTCTTTCTCTAATTGCTTTAGGTGCAAAGTTAGGTTGTTTATTTGGGATGTTTCCTATTTCTTAAGGTAGGATTGTATTTTTCTCTAATTGCTTTAGGTGCAAGGTTAGGTTGTTTATTTGAGATGTTTCCTGTTTCTTAAGGTAGGATTGTATTGCTATAAACTTCCCTCTTAGAACTGCTTTTGCTGCATCCCATAGGTTTTGGGTCGTCGTATTTTCATTGTCATTTGTTTCTAGGAATTTTTTGATTTCCCCTTTGATTTCTTCAGTGATCACTTGGTTATTAAGTAGTGTATTGTGTAGCCTCCATGTGTTTGTATTTTTTACAGATTTTTTCCTGTAATTGATATCTCGTCTCATAGCATTGTGGTCAGAAAAGATACTTGATACGATTTCAATTTTCTTAAATTTACCAAGGCTTGATTTGTGACCCAAGATATAATTTATTCTGCAGAATGTTCCATGAGCACTTGAGAAAAATGTGTATTCTGTTGTTTTTGGGTGGAATGTCCTATAAATATCAATTAAGTCCATCTTGTTTAATGTATCATTTAAAGCTTGTGTTTCCTTATTTATTTTCATTTTGGATGATCTGTCCATTTGTGAAAGTGGGCTGTTAAAGTCCCCTACTATGACTGTGTTACTGTCGATTTCCCCTTTTATGGCTGTTAGCATTTGCCTTATGTATTGAGTGCTCCTATGTTGGGTGCATAAATATTTACAATTATTTTATCTTCTTCTTGGATCAATACCTTGATCATTATGTAGTGTCTTTCTTTGTCTCTTGTAATAGTCTTTATTTTAAAGTCTATTTTGTCTGATATGAGAACTGCTACTCAAGCTTTCTTTTGATTTCCATTTGCATGGAATATCTTTTTCCATCCCCTGACTTTCAGTCTGTATGTGTCCCTAGGTCTGAAGTGGGTCTCTTGTAGACAGCATATATATGGGTCTTGTCTTTGTATCCATTTAGCCAGTCTGTGCCTTTTGGTGGGAACATTTAATCCATTTACATTTAAGGTAAATATCGATATGTATGTTCCTATTCCCATTTTCTTAAATGTTTTGAGTTTGTTATTGTAGGTGGTTTCCTTCTCTTGTGTTTCTTGCCTAGAGATGTTCCTTTAGCATTTGTTGTAAAGCTGGTTTGGTGGTGCTGAACTCTCTCAGGTTTTGCTTGTCTGTAAAGGTTTAAATTTCTCCATCAAATCTGAATGAGATTCTTGCTGGGTAGAGTAAGCTTGGTTGTAGTTTTTTCTCCTTCATCACTTTAAATATGTCCTGCCACTCTCTTCCGGCTTGCAGTGTTTCTGCTGAAAGATCAGCTGTTAACCTTATGGGGATTCCCTTGTGTGTTATTTGTTTTTTTTTCCCTTGCTACTTTTAATATGTTTTCTTTATATTTAATTTTTGATAGTTTGATTAATATGTGTTTTGGCATGTTTCCCCTGGATTATCCTGTATGGAACTCTGTGCTTCCAGGACTTGATTAACTACTTCCTTTCCCATATTAGGGAAGTTTTCAACTATAATCTCTTCAAATATTTTCTCAGTCCCTTTCCTTTTCTCTTCTTCTTCTGGGACCCCTATAATTCGAATGTTGGTGCATTTAATGTTGTCCCAGATGTCTCTGAGACTGTCCTCATTTCTTTTCATTCTTTTTTCTTTATTCTGCTCTGCAGTAGTTATTTCCACTATTTTATCTTCCTGGTCACTTGTCTGTTCTTCTGCCTCAGTTATTCTGCTATTGATCCCTCCTAGAGTATTTTTAATTTCATTTATTTTGTTGTTCATTGTTGCTTGTTTACTCTTTAGTTCTTCTAGGTCCTTGTTACATGTTTCTTGCATTTTGTCTATTCTATTTCCAAGATTTTGGATCATCTTTACTATCATTATTCTGAATTCTTTTTCAGATAGACTGCCTATTTCCTCTTCACTTGTTAGGTCTGGTGTGTTTTTACCTTGCTCCTTCTTCTGCTGTGTGTTTTTCTGTCGTCTCATTTTGCTTATCTTACTGTGTTTGGTGTCTCCTTTTCACAGGCTGCAGGTTCGTAGTTCCCTTTGTTTTTGGTGTCTGTCCCCAGTGGCTAAGGTTGGTTCAGTGGGTTGTGTAGGTTTCCTGGTGGAGGGGACTAGTGCCTGTGTTCTGGTGGGTGAGCCTGGATCTTGTCTTTCTGGTGGGCAGGTCCACGTCTGGTGGTGTGTTTTGGGGTGTCTGTGGCCTTATTATGATTTTAGGCAGTCTCTGTGCTAATTGGTGGGGCTGTGTTCCTGTCTTGCTAGTTGTTTGGCATAGGGTGTCCAGCACTGTAGCTTGCTGGTTGTTGAGTGAAGCTGGGTCTTGCTGTTGAGATGGAGATCTCTGGGAGATTTTTGCCATTTGGTATTACATGGAACTGGGAGGTTTCTTGTGGACCAGTGTCCTGAAGTTGGCTCTCCTACCTCAGAGGCACAGCCGTGATGCCTGGCTGGAGCACCCAGAGTCTGTCGTCCACACGGCTCAGAATAAAATGGAGAAAAAATAGAAAGAAAGAAAGAAAGAAAGAGGATAAAATACAATAAAATAAAAAAGTAAGATAAAATAAAATAAAGTTATTAAAATAAAAAATAATTATTAAGAAAAAAAATTTTTTTAATTAAAAAAAAAAACCCAAAAAACGGATGGACAGAACCCTAGGACAAATGATGAAAGCAAAGCTATACAGACAAAATCTCACACAGAAGCATACACATACACACTCACAAAAAGAGGAAAAGAGGAAAAAATAATATGTCTTGCTCCCAAAGTGCACCTCCTCATTTTGGGATGATTCCTTGTCTATTCAGGTATTCCACAGATGCTGGGTACATCAAGTTGATTGCAGAGCTTTAATCTGCTACTTCTGAGGCTGCTGAGAGAAATTTCCCTTTGTCTTCTTTGTTCGCACAGCTCCCGGGGTTCAACTTTGGATTTGGACCCGCCTCTGCATGTAGGTCACCTGAGGGTTTCTGTTCTTTGCTCAGACAGGATGGGGTTAAAGGAGCAGCTGATTCCAGGGCTCTGGGTCACTCAGGCCAGGGGAAGGGAGGGGTATGGAGTGTGGGGCGAACTTGGGGCGGCAGAGGCTGGCATGAAGTTGCACCAGCCTGAGGCGCGCCGTGCGTTGTCCCGGGGAAGTTGTCCCTGGATCAGGGGACCCTGGCAGTGGAGGGCTGCACAGGCTCCGGGGAAGGGGAGTGTGGATAGTGACCTGTGCTTGCACACAGGCTTCTTGGTGGCGGCAGCAGCAGCCTTAGCGTCTCATGCCCATTTCTGGGGTCCGCACTGATAGCCGTGGCTCACGCCCGTCTCTGGAGCTCCTTTAAGCAGTGCTCTTAATCCCCTCTCCTCGCACACCAGGAAACAAAGAGGGAAGAAAAAGTCTCTTGCCTCTTCGGCAGCTCCAGACTTTTTCCCAGACTCACTCCTGGATAGCTGTGGTGCACTAACCCCTTCAGTCTGTGTTGACGCCACCAGCCCCAGTCCTCTCCCTGGGATCCGACCGAAGCCTGAGCCTCAGCTCCCAGCCACTGCCCACGCTGGCGGGTGAGCAGACAAACCTCTCGGGCTGGTGAATGCTGGTTGGCACTGATCCTCTGTGCGGGAATCTCTCTGTTTTGCCCTCCGCACCCCTGTTGCTGCGCTGTCCTCTGCAGCTCCGAAGGTTCCCCCCTCTGCCACTCGCCGTCTCCGCCTGCAAAGGGGCTTCCTAGTGTGTGGAAAGCTTTCCTCCTTCACAAATCCCTCCCACTGGTGTAGGTCCCATCCCTATTCTTTTGTCTCTGTTTTTTTCTTTTTTCTTTTGCCCTACCAAGGTACATGGGGAGTTTCTTGCCTTTTGGGAGGTCTGAGGTCTTCTGCCAGTGTTCAGTGGGTGTTCTATAAGAGCAGTTCCACGTGTAGATGTATTTCTGATGTATCTGTGAGGAGGAAGGTGATTTCCACGTCTTACTCTTCCACCATCTTCCAAGCTAGATGTTACATCTTGATAAGGTTTTAACGGATATGGACGTTTCAAGGAAGCTATAATAGGTGACAGCTTAAATTCAGTGTCTGAGAAAGCCTTTAATTAAGATTTATAAGGTCAGCTACTGGAAGCAAATATAAAATGATGGTTAGACATGGTAAAAAAAAGTGAGATGACTGATGGTCTCAGTGGTTCACAACTAACCCTCATTCTAACTTTGTTGATTTAATAAAAATCCCAAATCTGAAGAGTTTTGTAGCTCTGTGCCACAGGAGATGGGGAACAACTCTGGAATTTCTCAGCCTGGAACCAGAAAGTTCACAAGTGCCATCTCTTAGCCTGGGTGATGAATACCAATATTAAAAGTGTCCCACTGGCTTACGATGATCAGGAACCATTATTCCCAGCAGCAGCCATGCCCAACAGAGTTCAGTCTCATTCCCTACAATATCAAACAGGCCTCCAACACTGTTCCTCATCCTCTCTCATCCAAAAGCAGGGTCAAAAATGCCTGTGCAGGCTTCCCTGGTGGCGCAGTGGTTAAGAATCCGCCTGCCAATGCAGGGGACATGGGTTCAAGCCCTGGTCCAGGGAGATCCCACATGCCACGGAGCCACTAAGCCCATGCACCACAACTACTGAGCCTTCACTCTAGAGCCTGCATGCCACAACTACTGAGCCCATGTGCCACAACTACTGAAGCCTGTGCACCTAGAGCCCATTCTCCGCAACAAGAGAAGCCACCACAATGAGAAGCCTGTGCACTGCGGCGAAGAGTAGTCCCTGCTCGCCACGACTAGAGAAAGCCTGCATGCAACAACAAAGACCCAATGCAGCCAAAAATAAATAAATAAAATAAATAATTTTTTTTAAAAAAATGCCTGTGCAATCATTAGCAAAAATAAAACTCTTATAGATCCAAGTTAGAATCAATGTTGTTGACCTTCTTGAGAGGTAGTCCAAAAGAAGTGACCACAGCCTAGCTCAAAGAGCATTTACAGTGCACTGGCAGCAACATTTGCAAAAAAAGGGGTCCACATACTTCTACAGCTGGGAGGCCATAAGGGAAAACACTACATGTACACTTTTGATAGGATCATTGTTGAACAGGCAACCTTTATTTCAACTGGAAGGAGGCCAATATCAAGGGAGCAAAGTAACTGTAAGAACCAAGAAACAGAAAAACTGGAAAAAAAAAATCACTGCACCAATTCCTACTACGTACTATTAAACTGGTCTAAAAGTTTCTCTGTATATCTTAGAGTCATAGAATCTCAGATTTGGAAGAATACTAACAAGTATCTAGTTCAAAGACATTTTGAATTTAAATGATTCTATAGACTGAAATTGAGTAAACTATCAAATCATTTGTCATTTGTCAAGACATGGCTTTTTTTTCAAATAAAATGAGGGCTGTGGAGAAGACAGTACAACAACATGAGACGCATAATAAGACATAAAATATTAAATTATTATTTTTTATTTCATTGCAAAAAAGTTAAAAGAGTTAGATAGCTGAATTATAGTGTCTAACTTGGGCAGAAGTTAGAATTAGTAAGTCTAAAGATTTCCATGCAGTTACTCAATATATTTTCATATGTAAAAGTAAGATATATTTTATTATAAAAATAAGCTGACAATGAAACAAAATATTTAGAAAATGCTATTTATTCATCTGTTTTAACTCAACAAACACAAATTGAACACATTCCCTATTTTGTAGTGCCATCCACAATCTTCTCTCATAGCAGAATATTTTTTAGTTATTTACCTATAGACTAATTCCTCTATTAGTCTATATGCTTGCCAAATTCAAAGATTGTTCCTTAGCTACTTTTGTATTCCAGAGCATAAAGTATTACCTGTAACATAGCAGGCATTGTGAATGAAGAACACCTTTTGAATGAAGAAGAGGTAAGTGAAAAAATGGATGAATGCCAAGAACTGATCAGGCCTCCAGCAAAGCAAGATGAGTGACGCTGGGCCTACTCTAACATAGCTTCAGTTTATTCAGTGTCTTAGTCTGTTTAGGCTACTATAACAAGTGCCACAGATCAAGTGGCTTAAACAAGCATTGATTTCTCACAGTTCTGGGAGTTGAGAAGGCCAAGATCAAGGTGCTGACAGATTAGATGACTGGTGAGGGCCCTCCTCCTGGTTTCCAGATGGCCATCTTCTTGCTGTGTCTTCACATGGCAGAGAGCACAAGAGAGCAAGCTCTCTGGTCTCTTTTTATAAGGGCACTAACCCCATCGTGAGGGCTGCACCCTCATGACTCAGTCTAAACCTAATTACCTCTTAAAGGCCCCGCTTCCTCATACCATCAGTTTGGGAGTTAGGGCTTTAACATATGAATTTGGGGGGACACAATATTCAAGTCACAATAGTTGGGGAGACATACATGTAAAAAGGAAATTATGGTTATATAGAAAGAAAACTATTTTAATAGTGATACCAAAAAAATATGTAATAGAACATCAAGATCAGCAAACAATTAGGCCCAGGCAAAGAAACATATGAAATTTCATACATTCTTTTTCATTCATTCAACATATTTATCAGCTATCAATATATACGGCATTCTTTAAGATGCTAGAAATGTCAAGCTGAACAAGGAACACTAGTCCCTGCCCTTGCAGACAAATGAATTGAGATAATGTTGTAAAAAGCTATGTGTGCATACTTGATCTCTCTTTCTCTTTATCTCTATCTCTATCTCTCTGTCTTTCTCCATTCTGTCCTTTAAAGATGGGAGGAAGATGTGAGAAAGAGACTTAAATTCAAATTGTTTGTGCCAAAGTCTTAAACTTGGGGGAAACTTTAGAGATACTAATTTTTGCTCTGTGTCTAAGCCAAGATTTTCAAACTGCATTAGGAGTAATAAAAATATTTTTATTTCCATTGGATTATCTCCTACATTTTATGCCTCAATTGGTTCTAAGCTCTAGACTTCAGTTTCTCAGGTGTTAGTTGTGAATGTGGAGAGAAGTGGAAATATTTAGATTATTTTTTCCAAGGCAGTCCTTACTGATGACCTAAGGACAGAAAAGATGTGGCCTTAATTTTTCACTCCAGAATCTTGGTAGCTAATGATACCATGGTAAGATGGAGGAAGACTGGGGAGTGGGATAAGAAGTTGATTGTCCTATAAGTAAAAATAAAGAATGAAAAAAGAAGCAGATTTATGGAAAAGAAGCAATTTTACTTTCAGGCATGTGAAGAATGAGGTAACGTAGGATTTCCACATGGAATGTTCCAGTGGAATGTTCAAGTACACTCAGGACAAAAAAAAGGCTCCCTGGAGCCAATACTACCAACTTGAACATTTTCTGCTTATAAGCTATATCTGAAACCACGAGGACAGATAAGATTGTTCAGGGGGAGTATATGATGTGAGAAATGAAAGTCAAACTTAGGAGAGATCAGCTCTAAAGAATGAATAGAGAAAAAGAAACAAATGAAATTGAAGAGTTTCATTCAGAGAGGAATGGAAAGAGTCACTGAAGAAATGTCAAGGGAGGAGAAACTTTTAGGAACAAAGGCTTGGTTGCATCATTGAATACTGTGACAGGCCACATAATACGAGAACCTAAGGCATCCTGTAGACTTTCCAATTAAGGGGCCACTGGTGACTTAAATCAGGTAGAGAAGAGAGCTGAAGACAGAGAGAATGTTGTTAAAGAAATAGTTGAAAAAGTTTAGACTCAGAAGGAGAAAATAATGTTTAGACAGGAGTTAAAGTGTTCTTTTCAAGAGTAACACTAAAATATCAAATATTTCTTAAAACACATTATAAATATAATTGTGTTAGTGAAAATTAAGGTATTTTAAATTTTTAAAATAATTACTAGTATTTTAAGTTATTTCCATAATTAATTCATTTTGGAAATTTCTATTTTACACAAGAGGGTTTCTTTTTTATTCTTTTTTTTTTTTCTTTGTCAGTTTATCACAACACAAGAGTCTCTGGAAAACAAATATACCTACTTAATGTAAAACTTGAGGCAGTAACTAATGCCAACCACAAAAAAATTATATATAATTGCAAAATATCAGTTGCAAAATAATATGTAGCTATAATTAGATTTACATGAGCATTTTTGTTCATAGCTGTAATTGAAGTAGTTAAATTTTTAATGTAAGTAATGTCTCTTTTAAAGATAAGTTAATATCACAGACAGACTGCGAGTAGGTTTAAAATTTTTTTCTCAGTCTCTGTGCTGAAATTGCCATTACAAGATAAGATGATTTTCTACCATAAGCAACTGGCTCAGTGCTGCCAATTAATTTGAATTACCTTTCATTTACAAAATTAAAATTTTTACAAAACTTGTTCTAATTAAAAACCTTCCTTGTTTTATAAACCCATTGTTTGTCCATTTTGTCTAAGTATACATTTTTACCTTCATCCTTTGGGGGTTTTAGTTCCTATGCAGTTTTTGTCAGATATTACTTACTGTTCATTTTCAAGGCAAAATTAGAGTGAAAGTTAGCAATAATAACATGAATTCATGAACTATGAAATTGGTGCATTGAAATAAATTGCACTAATTTGGCTTAAGATTTGAACACTGCCAAATGAATCCTCTCAACACAAACTCTAAGATAATAAAAAGCCTCATTTTTGACAATGCTCAAAACCATAAGGATTCATTCTTTAGAATGAGATGAGATAATAAAATAGAATACAAACTGTAGACAAGGAAGAGAGATTTGGTGTTTGGGCAAACCTCTAAGAGAGCCAGGACCCTCTAAAGCAGGTCAGGACTTTCCGTTTATAATTACTGAGGGCAGAGCCCCTTGAAGGGAGATTTGTTCATTTCCAAGTAAATCTTTTTTCTCCCTAAAATATTTCACTTATTTATTTGTATTTTTTCTTCCAGTTTTATTGAGATATAATTGACATACAGCACTGTATAAGTTTAAGGTGTACACTATAATGATCTGACTTACATACATCATGAAATGATTATCACAATAAATTTAGTGACCATCCATCATCTCATATAGATACAAAATTTTAAAAACAGAAAAAATTTTTTTTTCTTGTGATGAGAACTCAGGATTTACTCCCTTAAAAACTTTCATATGTAATATAGAGCAGTGTTGATTATATTTATCATGTTGTACGTTACATCCCTAGTACTTATTTATCTTATAACTAACTAGAAGTTTGTACCTTTTGATCACCTTCAACCAATTCCTCCTTCCCCCACCCCCCACTTCTGGTAACCACAAATGTAATCTCGTTTGGACACACTCTCATCACACACACACACACACACACACACACACACACACACACACACAAATTCTTCCTCACCCGGTTCTTGCTGACCATTCTAGAAGTGAAGTTTGATTTAAATTGTCACAAAAGTGAAATGCCCTTTCCCTTCTTAAAGTTTGTTTTGAAGGATGCTAATGGGACCTTGGGGAAAGTTTGACTAGTGGCTGCTGGGTCTGTATTTGTCCCACAGATAAAGGACAAATCTCATTTCTTGGGGACTAACGCGTCTATACTGTTCTGGAATGTGTCATTATGTTGTAGGAAGTAGCTCTGCATTTTGAAAAGAAAATTAAAGTGTCTCATTTAGATATAGAACATTTTTCCCTTTAAAAACACATAAAATGTGGTGCTGAAGCCATCTGTCCCTGCTGCCTTTGCCGATTTTAAATCAGCTCTAACCCATTTAGTCTCCTCAGATGTTAAATTGCCAACTACCACTCTATTTCTCCATCCTTAAAGCTATGGTCATATAATTGATTCCTTTTTCAAACCTGGATTGATATTTAAACTAGTTAAGTCATGTGGGGAATATACTTGCCTTTTAAAAAATGATATAATGTGAATTTACTAGTTGAATACTTGAGGGCCCTAGGATAAGTTGAACTGATTACACATAACTCTCCAAAGCATTCTCTGCAGCCCTACCAGTTCAGAGAGGCTGCTGTGACATCACTCAGGTCTGTCAAATGCATGGCACAACTTATAATGGTTCAGTTGTTTCCCAAATTCAGATATGTCTCACACTCACCTGGAGTACTATTTTTAAATATATCTTAATATAGTGGGGCTATTTCAAATAGTCTTGTTCTACACCTACCAGTTAAGAATCTCTAGAATTCTGTATTTTAAAAAAGAATCACTGAAGATACAATGCCACTAACCCAGCAATACTCTCCACCAAATCTGGGCTAATGAGAGAAGGTTCTTGGAAACTTGCAAGGAAAAAAAGCATCCATATAATCTGGGATCTTGAAGGTATTTTAAAAAACATTTGAACTAAAATACAAAACCATCATTTAACGGAAAAGAAAACTGAGGCCAAAAGAAGCTGAATGACTTCCTCACAGCAGTAAACTTAGTTAATGGCCAAATGGTTCTGACTGGTGAACTGAACTGTCAAATAACTAGTTAGTTGAAATAACAGAGATAACCAGATGGTCTTCTATTTCTTTTGATTATCTTCCAGGTAATAGAGTTCCTTGTGCCATATCTGTCAGGATAATCTGAACTGTGCATGAAATGGTTTGATAAGAGCTCTTCAAGTTAAAGGACAAAAATTTTAGAGGATACAAGGTTATTGCAAATTACTGTTCTTTTCACAGCAACTAAAACTGGGTGCTTTTTAAAACTTTTTTGAAGAAACTCCATACCATTTCCCACAGTGGCTGCATCAATTTACATTCCCACCAATGTTCCCTTTCTCCACATCCTCACCAACGCTTGTTAATCTCTTGTCTTTTTTATGATAACCATTCTAACAGATGTGAGGTGATACCTCATCATGGTTGCTTTTTGCATTTTCCAGATGATTAATGATACTGAGTATCTTTTCATATACCTGTTGATCATTTGTATGTCTTTTTTGGAAAAATGTTTATTCAGTTTCTCTACCATTTTTTAATCAAATTATTTGGGTTTTTTGCTATTGAATTTTATAAGTTCGTTGCATATTGTGGATATTAATCCTTTATCAGATATACAATTTGTAAATATTTATTTCCCTTTCCATAGGTTGCCTTTTTATTTTGTTGGTGTTTCCTTTGCTGTGCAGAAACTTTTAGTTTGATGTAGTCCCACTAGTTTATTTTTGCCTTTGTTGCTTGTGCTTTTGGTCATATTCAAAAAAATCATTGCAATGAGCAATGCCAAGTAGTTTTTCCCCATATGTTTTATGGTTTCAGGTTTTATGTTTAATTATTTAATCCATTTCAAGTTAGTTTTTTGTGAGTGGTATAAAATAGGTTATCCAGTTTTCCTTCGACACCATTTATTGAAGAGACTATTCTTTCCCCCTTGCATATTCTTGACTGCCTTGTCAAATATTAGCTTATCATACATGTGGTATTTATTTCTGGACTCTTGATTATGGTCCATTGGTCTATGGGTCCATTTTTATGCCAGTACGTTACTGTTTTGATTACTATAGATTTTTAATAAGGTTTGAAATCAGGAAATGTGATGCCTCTGGCTTTGTTCTTTCTCGGGATTGCTTTGGCTTTTGGGGTTCCTCACAAATTTTAGGACTGCTTTTTCTATTTCTGTGAAAAATGCCATTTTGATAAGGATTACATTTAATCTATAGATGACTTTGGGTAATATGGACATTATAACAGCAACCCCACTTCTTGGTATATATCCAAAGGAAACAAAATCACTATCTAGGACAGATATCTGCACTCCCATGTTCATTGCAAAATAACCAAGACATGGAAACAACCTAAGTATCCATCAGTAGATGACTGAATGAAGAAGATATGAAAAAATACACACACACACACACACACCCCACTGGAATATTATTCAGCCATGAGAAAGAAGGTATTTCTGCCATTTGCACAACATGGATGAAACTTGAAGGCATTATGCTAAGTGAACTAAGTCAGATAGAGAAAGACAAATACTTGTATGTATCACATGTGGAATCTTAAAAAGCCAAACTCGTAGAAACAAAATACAGTGGTGATCACCAGGGGCTAAGGAATATGGGAAATGGAGATAATATTGATCAAAGGATTCAAACTTCCATTCAGAAGATGAATAAGTTTTGGGGATCTAATGTATAGCATGGAGATTAAAGTTAACAATCTTTTTTAATCTTTAATACTGTATTATATACTTGCAAGTTGCTAAGAGAGTAAGTCTTAAATGTTTTCACTAAAAAAAAGAAAGAAATGGTAATTATGTGACAGCTTGGAGGTATGAACTAATGCTATGGTGGTGATCATTTTGCAATAAATAAATGCATCATATTAACTTGTTGTACACCTTAAACTTACATACTGTTATAACTCAATTATATCTGAATAATAAAACTAGATGCTATGGGAACATATTGCTATCAGGGTCCTGTGGACAAATTGAGAGGTGACACCTGATGCTCCCTACTCCTCACCCCTACTTTACATAGTTATTGTGGCTACCACCTGCTTCACCTTCTAATTTGTTATCCATCCTGCTCCTGCTGCACCTCCACCACATATTACCATCATTCAACTCAAAAGTAAAACAGAGATGAGAAAACTAGCCAGTCATTGGGAGGTGTGTGGAAGTACCCATCTTGACCAGAATAATTTTTTCCCAGAGAGAAGTGAAAATATATCAGAATCTTAACTATATATCTACTAGCATGTCATTACACATTTACTTTGACCCAAATAAGAGTATATTAGCCTCAGAACTTGCTACAGCTTTATAGTAGGAAGGAGATTTGTATGGTATATAATGACTAAGGGAGGATGGAGGTGAGTATCTAATTCTACAAGTCTTTCTAATTCATAATGTAAAAAATATGCAACTTTCAAATATATATTTTTAAGCAGGCCACCATAAAAGTGCTATATAACTACTTAAAACTATTAATAGCAAGAAGATCAGTGACTATAGTGTGAACGTCTTTAAAGAGCAATTCTGCTAATTTTGCTATTAGAATCAAGGACAATTATATACAGTCAGGTGCACTGCAGATTATTTTTTCCTTTAAATATTTGAATATGTACCAAGAGACTTTAATAATGACACATTTTTAAGAAGAAGCTCTAAAATAAGCAAGTGATTTTCACTTGTAATAGCATTTTCACCAAAAATATTCATTGCAAACTCTACTTCTGTGGAAACCTTAGACTTCAAACCATAACGATGCTGCTTTTTATAAAAACATCTCGGGCATTACATGCATCAATTTTCAAATGATCCCCTTTACTTGCCTACTTAGACTCCACCTAATAAACATAATCTGAATTGCAGATAAAACATATTGTGGTTTAGACATGGCCAATTTTGTATGATAAATATAAACACACTCAGTACAGTTTTAATCTGTTTAATCATTGTTTTAAATAATTTAAAACTTTCATTACTAGTTTCTATATTCTTTTCAAATTTATCTTTCTTTATTTCAAATACATTTGCTGGCCCCAAATCACGCTATTTCTTTTGCTAATAACTTTACAGCAACTAGTTAAATATGGAATTAACTGTGAAAAACAAAAAAGTGTACTAGGTGTGGTGATCCTGTACAGTGATCGTGTCTCACTCATATTTAGAATACTCTACTTGCAATTGTTGGTACAATGTCTTGCAAATACTAGGTGTTCCTAAAGATTTGTTGAATAAATAACTAAACAAAGCTCTTCAAAAATTTCAGGAAGGAACTTCAGCATCATTGTTCTACAAACATGTGATCAGGGTATGGCTGTGACACCAGTGCTGCCTAATGGGCTGGAAGGCCATTCTGTATCCGAGAGACAATTCTCAAGCAAGAAGCAAAGACTGAATAATCAACTGGGTAAAGGCTTTGGTGTCAGATGGTGAAAAAAAATTCAAGAAGAAATTATTTTACCAGCTTGCAAAATCCAAAAGACTAAAATTTTAGTTTACCCAGTCAGAGCCAGGGTCTGTCCTTCTCCAAAGCTTATGCTATTTATGTCTCTTCTGTTTTGCCTTGAGGAGACATTCCTAGTGAAACTAAAACTCAAAGCATAAAATGTTACTCTCCCTTTTACCCTCCTACACATTGTTGTGACCCTGGCCTCTGTAGTGTGGTATTATATAATGGGTCAACCTGAGAGTCAAATAAACCGAAGTCAGCCATGAAATGTCTGTGCATCTTTAGATAAACCACTTAAACTATCTGGGCCAGTTTCTGCTCCCTAATTTGTTCTTATTTTTCATCTTACTTTCATACTTGAAGCAAACAATCCAATTTTGATTTTCTACAAAAATTAATAAGTAGATAGGTGGGCGACACAACTAAATAAAAAATAATTTATAATTGAACAAGCAAATAAGTGAAACTATCTTTATAACATGTCTAGAAATTGAGTCATGTTTCTTACTAGATAGTTTCAATCACCAAATAGTTCAATTATGACTAAGTTTCTGCCAACACACTAAATAATTTCTTTCTCCTCCAGCTCTCATCGTTAAGGAATTGTCTTTAGGTAACACAGGGCTTGAAGAGTAGATGGACTTGTTGATACTTTGATATATATCAACCTAAATCATTTCACAGAAAGTTATTTCCTGGAAAAAACAAAGAAAAAAAGAAATGAAGAGGTGAAAATAATTTGTCGCTGGATACAAACACAATGTAATTCCATTAAAGTACTGCCCCTCTATAAATATATTTGTAACAAGCATTGCTTAAATTTGTTTCCACTGTGAAAATACAAGAATTTAAGATCTCATGTTTCCACTACTGGTACTAATAAAAAATCAGGAGTGTATGTCATCTCTGAGTGTGACTAATCCAAATATGTAAAAATTTCTAACAAAATAAGAAAAAGGAAAATGATAAGGATGGCTTTTATCCTCTTCTGAGAGTCCTCCAAAGAGAAGGGCTCCCTAAGAACCTAATCTTTCTAAATTGTTTCCTATTGCCTCTGGTTATTTACCTCAAACTATGTTAACTAACAGAAGACTTATGTCTTAAAGAATATGACTTCCCAACTCCATGGCTAAAATGACAGCCAGAAAATGTGATAAAATGTTTATTTTCTTGGGACCACTAGCTTATAAGTTCCCTTTCAGGTATGGGCAATTCCTTGCTTTCAGAAATAATATGCTAAAAGCATCTTTAAAAAGGTATATGAAAGTCCAATCACCAGTTCCCATGTTAAAAGAGTGATTCCAGTCCCAAAGAGCTAAAAAAATTTATGAAATCCCTAGTTAAATATCTACTTTATTCAGAGTATTTGACAATATATTTCTGGCATTTTGCTCATGTTTTTCCATCATCCTTTTCTTTCTTAATTTAGGTCCACTGAGCTTTCAGTGAAGCTACAGATTTGCTGTTCTCTCAACAGCCTTCTGCCAATTATAGTCCACATATGAGGCCTGTTCTCATGAGGACTATCATTAGCAATTTTATTTTTTCCTTTTTCCAACCTAAAGAAAGGTAAATGAAATTTAAAATTCAAACAATAATGTAAACACTACTATTTGGACAAGATAACAATTCTTAAAGACCAAACTTGCTTGGCAAGCAGTGGCACCTCATAACACCTCAAAATGTTCTTTTTCCAGCTGCCATATAAATGTCCAAATTCAGCATATGAACGATTTTTCCATGTTTGATGTATAAAAATGTAGGTTTTAAGAATGTCAAATCTCTGAAAGTCAGGGACTGCTTGTATATGTAATTGTTTAGAAGAAATTGATGCTCCTTAATTAAGTAGGTTTTAGATTAATGCTGGGGAAAGTATTTACAGAAATCATTTGGTTCTTTTGGCCACCCCCAGTTGTTTTTCCTCTGGCCAAGTAATAACTAATATACCTTCTAGTATAAGTTCTGGAACAAGATGAATCTGTAAAATGACATTAGTACATTAGTACATGGTGAGTTTCAAATGAGAAATGTTAATATAAATTGTACAGATAAATGGTTGTAGAAAAAAAGGCAAATAAGTTTGGATGACTATTTTAATAAAGAAAGTCATGTGTGTGTATATGCACATTTAATGTATTTATTCTGTTAATTATATGTTTCTAAATTATAGACTTGTACTTGCTTCTCTTTACACACCCAGGTGTCAGCTGAAAAATTTCTCAAAAAATTCTCAGCCAAAAAGTTGAGAATTATGTTTTATTCAGTCCTTACTGAGGACTGTAACCCAGGATACAGCCTCTCAGATAGCTCTGAGGAACTGTTCCAAAGAGGTAAGGGAGGAACCAGGATATATAGGAGTTTTTGCAGGAAAAAAAAAAATGTAGTCAAACATCAAATGATTACTGCTAATCACAAAAACAGACATCTCAACTTAATGATTTTACTACTTTTCTACATATAGGAAAATGCAAGAGTGTGGGCTTATTGAAATCATTCCTTTGATATGCATTTTAACTATCTAGGATCAATATTCTGTCTGTCTCCATTTTGAATCCTCTCAAGGTGCACAGCTACATTGGCTGATAGCTATGGCCTCAACATTCTTTGTTTACTGAAATGGCAGGCTTTACTCCCGAGCAATACCTGCAATTGAGGTTTCCTCCCCAGGAGATAACAACCTGTCAGCATGGCTCAAGCGTTTGTGAACAGCAAAATCCAGCCTGGGAAGGTGGTTGTGCTCATCAAGCCCACCTGCCCCTGCAGAAGGGCCCAGGAGCTCCTCAGCCAATTGCCCTTCAAACAAGGGCTTTTGGAATTTGTCGATATCACAGCCCACGATGACACCAACGAGATTCAAGATTATTTACAACAGCTCACAGGAGCCAGAATGGTACCTCGGGTCTTCATCGGTAAAGAGTGCATAGGTGGATGCAGTGATCTAGTAAATATGCATGAGAAAGGGGAGCTGTTGACACGGCTAAAGCAAATTGGAGCTCTGCAGTAATTATAGAGCAGACCCCAGGCTGATATCCCCCTTGAGAGCTGGATGGCGTTGCAGATAATGACAGCACTTCCTGGTGGATGGACCTGGGGCTACGTTTACCCAGCTACAGCAACTGTTTACTTAAAATTTTGAAATATGTTAATGCAAATAAAGTGGAGGGCAAAAACAGCTTTCTTTCCTTTTGACTCAGTATTAAAAGTGGACCAACTTGCCCAAAACAACAGGTCTGAGAAGTTCGATGGATGTCTCAGGTTTCTTGTGGATTGGCCCTTTGGGTTCCAAAAGACCAAGACAAGATATGCTTAGGATTCACTCACTGACCCAAAAGATGTTCCTTTGCTTTGGCACGTGTTCCTTCCTATATGTTCTCCACATGCTGGGGCTCCTCTACTTCAACACCAGTGTTTCTCAACCAAGTATATCCCAGACCCCCTGGGTTGAATCTATAGTTGGTTTTCTGCTACTGTCCAAAGATTATTTTGTTGAGTTTCACTTTATAGAATTTGTCTTAAGAAATCAATAGATATTTTGAATATGCTTTTTCAGAGGATGTCTCCCTAGCCACCATCCCCACCCCACCTCCTACCCTCTCCTACTTTGAGAATCACTGCTGTGAACCAGTGTTCTGAAGCGTGACAACTCATAGATCTCATAGGAAATATTCAACAATTCTGTGAAGGGTCTGAGCACCCAGTCTGAGAGACGCCACTGAAAAGTTAAGCACGGTTGGTCTTCATTTTGTGCCACAGGGATCAGAGGTATAAATGCAGATGCTACCATCACGTGGCAACACTCTGTTATGTAAGATGGTTGTCCAGGGAATCCTGAACAAGTGTGTATTAATTTGTTTAGATTATAAACAAAAGTAAAACATAAAATTTTAAATGTTACATAGAAAACTTGTATCCCCCACTTCCAAGAATATATCTGTGAAAGTAGCCAAATTTGGGAAACACTGTTCTAAATGATTTTCTCTCTCTCCTTTTTTTCCCCCTCACTCTATGAAAACTTAAGAATTGCAAGATTAAGTTAATTTTCTTCTGTAGTCTCTAGTATGAATGGTTAATTTCTTCTCTAATAAAGTACCCATGGATCAAAAAAAAAAAAAAAAAAAAGAAATAGCAGACAACGTTCTTTGTTCACACAGGGAAGTAAAAGTAATAGTGAATAAATGAAATAGTCTTGGAAAGTGTAGGGATTACCAAGAATGGAAAGGACTGATCAGGTCTGTTGGTCATACATCACAAGGAGTTGAAGAAAAAAAAAGGGGCATTCAAGAAAATCAGGCCAATGACAAAATAGACTTCAGCCATGTGTTCTAAGGTGATTAATAAAATAAATATACTATAAACAAGGGCTGGGTCAGCTCACTCAATCCTTAATATCCTATGAAATTTAAAGAATCTAAATGGCACAAAAACTGATAAGTCACACATATATTTTTAATAAAATCAACATATCATAATGATGAAACAAAGGAGGTAGCAGGTTGCAAACAACGAAAACCTATGTCAAAGGCATAAACTTGAAAAAAAAGTATAATTGACCTAACAGTGAATGACATTACAAAAAGAAGCTCCATTTGAAGATCAATGGCTCAATTTTGAATCCCCTTGGGAGAAGCAAGGCAGATCCAGGTCCCAACCAAGAATCCAAAACCTGACTGTTTAGAGAAGGTATCCTTTATTCTTGTAAGTCAATAAGGTAATTACAACTCTGGAATTATATGAAAGTAACATCACTAAAATCTTTAAAAGATATCAAAGTAAGCATAGCTATGATACTCGAAAGCTATGCAAACAAATAGAGAACTAATCAAAAAATGTATTAAGTCACAGAATTGGTTGGAATGTAAATGAGATAATTAGTTTAGTGATAACTGTGCTTCTGTGTCTTTTGCCTTCTGTTTAAGTTATATGAATCAGTTGTAATAATTTCATAATAACAGTTTAAGATTTTAATGGAATTTAAAATATACAATCCATTTTTTAAATCTACAAATGGTTTTAAATGCTCTGTTTATTACATTTATATTTTCAGTACACTGAGCATTAAACAAAGAACAAATAATCATGGATGTGCTTCTCCTGTACAAAAGCCTCAGACATAAAAGAACCTTTTGTCAGGGAATGGAGTGTGCCCATTAACACCTATTGTCACATTAACAGAGATCATTTCCTTGATAATAAGAGAGGGCAATCTCAGAAATACCATTCACAGAAAACTTTTAATAAAAAATGAAAGATAAGAGCCAGAGGTATTATCCAAGGAGGACAGAATCCCTAAGCTTCAATTTTTTATCATTAGTGTGGGCATATTTATATCTAGTGTAAATGTGAACAGGATTAAATATATAAAAGTGCTTGATAGAAAGTAACTGATTCATAAATGTTAGTTGTCCAAATTTCATTAAGTGTGAGGTGCAAATAGATATAAATAATGAGTCTAATTGTCCCCTGGCAATGGAGAGATGTTTCACCTTGGAAGATGACAGTGACCATGAAAAATCCCCCCAGAGGGAGCATAACTGACCCACAGCTCCAGCTCTGGAATCCATTACCACTTTTGCACTAAGGCTACCTTTCCAGTGATGCTCCCAGACAGTGATGGAACAAAGCAAGCCTCCTAAGGCAGATCTACTCCTAAGAGATGGGGGACTCTTCCAATGGGAGGGTTTGGCTTGTGGGCTCCCCATTCACCTTGCTGAATTCTATCTGAACAGTACTGCAGTTTAAGACTCTTACATCGAAACTTCCTTCTTTATTTCTCTCCTTCACAAAGTCACACCTGGACCACAGTCTAATGTTCTCTCAGCCTCTCCTAGTTCCTTCCCCATTTTGTCTCACAAGCATTTCCCTAAGAAATCTCTTACATGTATAATGCTGTCTTGGCATCTATTTCTCAAAGGATCTGGACTAACATAGGGACCCAGCTTGCTTTGGTCAGGGCAATAATTTATAATATTCTAGAGCTTTTAGCAAGCTGAAGAATTAATTCTCTTCTGAAAGAAGACTTTCACTCACAGGTAGAAGCAGAGCCAATTGATTTAAAGGACTTAAAAGTTCTAACATTAAAAGACTATATTAAATCCATAAAAATAACCCATTTACAAAGGCTAATGGTACCATTAGTGAAAAATAATGAAAAATCCTTGTATAAATGTATGTTTGGAATTCAAGATAATCCTTGGTCAAGGCCATTTGGCCCTGTCTTAAAATCAATCATAAAATGTACTTTCTGAAGTATGTGTTTATTTATTTAAAAAAACAAGTGCCCCCAAAAAGCCACAGTACAGATGAAAAAATCTATAATAGGTATAAGATTATGTATTCTAAAGAGGCATATACTGAAAAGGCTTCCCATACTACCTTATTTAAATATTTTATTAAATTCTTTGAAAGCTGTACAGTATAAAGCAGGTCTACAATTCATTTCCTTAGCTGTTCTTTCCATATTGCTTTCATTCTCATCTTGAGTTTTAAAATACACATTTTTAATTCTTATAACTATTATGGTAACCCTTTTAGACACCCGGATTCCTAAGAGACCAAAATTTAACCAAATTGAATTAGAAAAAAAAAATTAATCCCTTTTCAAAGTGCTATATCTCTGCTAGTTTTTTTCCAATCTGTCTACTTTTGCTCAAAGGTCATATATGAACTCTGATGATGAACCCCAAAAAATCACTAAATATCCAAATACTTATTGAGCATCTCACATAGGGAACACATCATAACAAACAGGAAAGTATCTTTCTTGTAAATTATTCCTATATCATCAGCATTACAATGTATCTAAATGCTAGAAGATTCTGTACTGCTTGAGGAGTGGGTTCAACTACATAGCCCAATAAATTATTCAGTTGTACTTTTTTCCTGACATTTGATGTTTTTCCTTACTTCAATCTCGCCATATTTTCTTTGTCCACTTACTCACTGAATGCAGCTCTTTGCAAAAATATTTAGCTTTCAAGTGTCATTTTTAAACATTAGTTTCTTCAGTCCTTTAATCACTTTTACTGAAATAGATGGACTCCTGCACATTGATGACATTTGTTTGGAATTCAGTCCGCAAAAAGATTTTAAAGTATTTTAATAAGATATAAATTTACATGGGTTCTATGATACAGACAAAAAAATCCATCACCTTGTCTTATTTTTTCCTCAATCCAAGGGTGATTATCTTCAGGAAAGTCATGACTTAGAGCTAGAACTGATAATCTTACTTAACAAACACTTATTCAGTGCTTACTATAAGAAATAATTACCTTCTATTTAGAAATTTATAAAGTTCCCTCAGCAATCCTATGATGTAGGTGTTATTATTATTCCCAATGTTGCAGTTGAAGTTATCTCAAGGTCACACAACCTAGTCATAGTCTAGATTTGAAACCAGGTAGCCTTGAACCAGAATCAGTAATCTTAGTACAGCCTATGCTGCCCACAGCATGACTCTGGTGACTACAAACTGTAAATTGCATAATTCCGTGCTATAGAAAGGAATGATTAGCTCTCTATAATTTGGATGACAAAAGAATGTCCTCCTATTTTCCGCTGGAGAATGATCGATGGTGGCTGCTTGGAGTTGTGAGTTTTGAAGAATTTTGAATATGAGTCTGCACCCAAAAAGAAAGAGTACTGAGATCCACCAGGGGTGTCTGACAAAGGCACAGGGAGATAAGCTGTACTCTCTAGACACACATTAGCCGTCTCTGAGTCAGATTTTCCCAATTTAAGCCTACTGCTCCTTCTACACTTTAAAATGTATGAGGTTTTAAAAGTAAGAACAAAGGGGCTGAGGAGTCACAAGGAGCTTTAAATGAAGTTTAGTTTTTCATTGTCATAGCCTAATGATATTTTGGGGAGTCAAAATCCTCCTTAAAGAAATCAGTAACTTTGTATATTTAAAGATCATGAAATATGAAGAGCAATTTGTCCATCAACAGAGACTGTCTTCCTAGATAAGTTGGCTTCTACTGTACCCTCTGAAAAAGGATGCCGTGGCTGAGGTGAGCTTGGTCTGTTGGCATCTACCTAACTAGCCTCCAGATAAAATCTAGCTGAATAATTTTGACAAAACAATCTTGAGGAAAGGAAAGGACATAGTTACTGAAAACAATAATCTTACTTATTTCCTTGTCTCAGCAAACATCTCCCTCTTTTGAAACAATACACTTTCAAAGACTTTTCTCTAGTTAAGGGTCTGATAAATAAATTTCTCATTATTTCAAAGGTGTTTTTAAAAGTGTGTTATGAACAGAAAAGGTTAGTCCCTTAACTAGAAACAAACCACTTAAATGAAACAAAAATCTGATATATACCTTTTCTAGCTATTCATCCACCCATTCATCAAATGTTTACTGAGAACATGCTACATATGTGTGTGACATTCTATAGGTGCTACTGAAAAAAGAATATAACAAAGATTCATACTCACATATTCAGAGTGTAGCATGGGGGCAGATAAGTAAAGTTTGATACAAAATACTAGGTGATTAATAGAGATATGTGCAAGATATTTTACTGGGCATAGATGAAAGTATATTTAACTTTTTCTCCAAATCAAGAGAGAATTAAGTAATCCTTCAATGGAATTACCTTTGTTCTGAGTATTAAAACATATTTAGGATTTGTCCAGTGGACAAGAAACAGAGGAGGCAAACACAGAGGAAAAAATTAGCATGCCATGAAGCAGTTTTATGGAAAGGTGGGGATGGTGGAAGTGAAGACTAGGAAGGTAGACAGGCAGAATTGAGCTCATATATACCACAAGAAGGAGAGAATTGGGGCTTTCTCCAGAGCTTAGTGAGAAGCCACTGGGCAAAAAAGTTTTACTATTGATATGACATGGTTGCAACTGTTCATTTTCAATACATATTTTATACACAGACTTTTTTTGTCTATCTGAAAGCATGATGGAGGATAGAACATGGGAGAAGACTGGAGATAAAGAAACCAGTTAATTATTTAAACAGTAAAGAAGATGTGATGAAGGCCTAAACTTCTACAGAAAAACTCAGATTCAAAAAATATCTGTGTATATAACAGTTCAAATTATATGGGTCAATGGGCTCCAATTAATTTATGCATTAATCATATTTTTGTTCTGCTTTATATGCATTTGTACTTTCACATATTATTCACAACAGCTTTATGAGATTAGGAATATAATCTCAGTTTTACTGATAAGAAAATAAGATCTAGAGAAGTAACTCACCCAGTGACATACTGCTAGAAAATAATGAAGGCATAGGTCAAATCCAAGACTTCAAACCCCATTCTTCTCTCCCACAATGGCTTTGATAGAAAATTATTCATCAAAGTAACTAAAAAGTTGACTTTTGTTGTTGTGATTGTATTGTATATTCAATGACTATTTTGTCATGCCAGTGTTCAAGATCTATGATTTTCCATACAGTTAGAGACACTATAATCCTTGCAAATATTTAAAATGTCAGTCAAGGAGGTAGAACCAACAATAGAAGTGTGAAATATATAAATAATGTCTTTAATTACCCAGTAAAAGAAAAATTTCTTATATAATCCACAAATTCTCCTTATTAGCCATTAGATAGAAAGCTCCCTATTACTTATTTACTTGAAAATTAAGATAAAATAAAGGTTTCATTTCTCTTTTCTAGCTACTTTTTGTTAAGATAAGATTTGCATGCAGTGAAATGCATAGAGCTTAAGTGTACACTTCTACATAAGGCTATTGCACAGAAGATTTGTTGCTACCAACTCTCCATCTCCTAATGGAGCATTAATTAATCTTTTTTTTCCTTTTTATAAGCAGAGAAAAATCATTTTTCTTCATCCCTCGTCCATACAGTGTCTAGCTACTCTTGTAGAATATTTGACCCCACTTTTCATTGTGTTACTTTGGGGTAATCATGTCTCGTCTGGGACAAGATGGGGTGGGCATCAACACCCTAATTACTTACTGTGGGGTAATTAATAAGAACTATATCTCTGGGGTAGAGTACCATGTGTGCACATCCAGGAGAAAATTAATGAAGATGAATACTAAAAACCCAGCACTGTTTACATTATTATTTATGCTTTTAACTGTCAATTATCTTTGAAGACATTTTTACAATAACGCAAAAGTCTCTATTTATCCTATCTACATATTTACTATTCCCATTCTCTTTTGGTCTTTGTGTAGATTCAACTTTCTATCTGGTATTATTTTCCTTCTGCTTGAAGAACTTAAAAAAATATATATTTCTTGTAGTCTAGTTGGCTGCCAGTGAATTCTCTCAGCTTTATTTTTCTTTGAAAAAAAATTATAGTTCACTTTCATCTTTGCAAA
The DNA here is from genome assembly GCF_009873245.2 of Balaenoptera musculus. Classification (NCBI taxonomy): domain Eukaryota; kingdom Metazoa; phylum Chordata; class Mammalia; order Artiodactyla; family Balaenopteridae; genus Balaenoptera; species Balaenoptera musculus. The sequence goes on along the minus strand of NC_045802.1, from coordinate 34,203,835 downwards.
CTACTTCTTGGGGTTTAGAATTCTAGGTTGACAGATTTCTTCGCAAATCTTTTCATTTGCAGAGTCTAATCTACTCTAAATCCCATTCTGTGAACTTCCTCAGTTTATTTGCCTCCCTCGTCCAGAAATTATTCTTTTCTGGAAGTTGGTCTTTTCCTAGCCATGGAACATTATCCTAAGCATTCATATTCAGTCAAACATTAAGGGGACACCTTTACAGATTTCTAGACCCTTTTCTTTCTGTAACTCCCTTTTGTCGAGTACTTGACCCCACAAATTTTAGCCATCTTGACCTCTACAGATTCTGAACTTTATCTCCTCAACTCAGCAAAATTGCTAAGCTCAGTTTGGTTCTTCACTCCCTGTACCACAGAATGAAAATTTTCTCCAGGCAGAAAGCTGTGTCAATTTGGAGGGATTACATTTTTCATATCCCGTTTCCCAGGGATCATGGTCTCATGCCACAATATGAAAAGAGCTCTTTCCAGTTGTTTACCCTATGATTCTGGAGCCTCTTACTCCCTCATGGATGGAAACAGACTTACTTAATACTGTTTTTGAGACTCACCTATGGTTTTGTGTTCATTTTTTAAAGCAGTATTCCATTTTTTCAATATATCAGTTTATTCTCCAGTTAATAAATGTTTTGGGGTTTTTACAGATTTTAGCTACTGAGCTAAAGCTTTTACAAACATCTGTGTATCAATACTTGTTTGGAGATACATTTCCATTTCTCCTGGACATTTATGTAGAATTGCTGTGTTGTAGAATAGATGAATGATTAACTTCATAAGAAACCACACAGCAATTCTCCAATAAGAACAGTTATACCACTTTGCATTCCCACTAACAATGTATGAACAATCCAGTTTCCTACAAATTTGACATTTTCAGTCTTTTTAACTTTAGACCTTCTAAGTGGTATAAAATGGTGTTTAATCATGATTTTATTTTGCATTTTCATGATGACTAGTTACGTTAAGTATATTTTAAGTGCTGATTGGCTATTCAAGCATATTCTTTTGTAAAGTGTTCAAGTGTTTTGCCCATTTTCAATTGAGTTTTTCTTTTAATTGAATTTTCTAAGCATGTCGGTTATTTTTTTATTATATGTTGAACATTGTAAGGAATACGGATGATGTTGACTCTTTTAAAGGCTGTGAGATTGTTGTTGGCAGTAGTTAAATTACTGGCAGCTTTTTTCAATCATGTTAGACTTGGTTTTCTGCTTTGAAACTATCACAGGTTTGTCCTTAGTCCTATCCATACAGTAGTGGGTTGTCCTTTCTCCAAAGGGTTGGCATCTCTGGGGTCTCAACTAAATGCCTGTGGAGCTCTGGAAGGTCTTTCCATAGTTTGAAACCCCAGCAACCTCTGATATCTCAGTTCTGCTTTCAGGCCACCAGCAACTACTGCTGGTTAGGACACATGGAGACCTACCCTGTATGTGGCACCCCTGCCTTTGGCCAAGAGCTGGCAGCAAGCCCCTCGTAGACTTCTGATGCTCCCCTCTGTACCATCTCCCTCCTTTCTAGCACCCTGGCTTACAAATACCAACCACTTCAGCAGCTCCAAACTCTAACATCTGCCTCCTCCATTCAATGAGGCCACCATGCTTTGCCTGGACTTCATCTTCCTGTGCTGCAATAGGGAATGCTCCCCAATCAATCTTTGCAAACATAGACTTGTCTCCTGTTTTCCCCTTATCTCAAAGATCTTGAAAACTGTTGGATCAGACATTGTGTTTAGTCTTATAGTTACAGGTAGAAGGGCAAGTCTGGTACAAGCTGCTACATTATGGCCAGAGTAAAGTCTTCTAGCTATTTTTAACCCTTAACAAAATGTCAAGAAATCCTATTCTACCATTACCTATCCAGTTAGACTGTTTTCAAGTGCCGTGTAATAATTGGAAGAATTTCTCTTTCTCTTCCCATGGCTTTGAGGAGTTTCTAGAAAGAGGTATTAGCTAGAATCTGCCTAAAGATCTCAGATCCATGGTAAAACACAAAGTAAAATTTCAAAGCATATTAAGCAAGTTCTTAAATTATATGCAAACATTAGTCCTCAACTACTATAAAAATTGTGAAGAATATTAACACCAAATGTAGAACTATTCATTTAATCCCAGACTTTCAAAATGCATACATATAGTAATAAAATGATCTCAAGTATAAAAATCTTTCATGTCAATCAAAAGCAATGATATAGATGGATCTGACATAAAATCTGTGTATAACAAGGCATCTGACAAATGCTTGAGGAACTGCAAAAGATATTAAAATGCTATTTTTAGCAAATCCCAATTTAGTTTCAAAATGCATATTATAATTCAGAACATCAATATATAAGCATTAATAAAATCAAAGGATAGATAATATGTTCTATTCTAAAATAGAATGAGTGAGGGATGTGAAAATGGAAATTACAAGAAGCATATATTAATTTTACAAATGTTATTTTATTAGCATGTTTCTTAATTTAAATCCATGCCATATAATGCAATTTAATGTTTGACAAAAAGATATTAATTTTATATATATTAAAATTAGAGAATCTTATGAGAAAAATCATTGCTAATTTTTTTAAATATAGTTGTGCTAAATACATTAAAATATTTTATATTTTCTTAACCATTTTCTGTCACCAGTTTCTATCTATACAGTGCTAAAATGTCTGTGGATATTTTGAGTCCCTTCTCCTAACCTTCCCTTTGTGGTTCTTGGAAATCTGAGAACAGGATAGTACTGGAAGGCTGACTGCCACCACATTTCTAAGTATTCATAATGTCATTTTGGTCATTATTTGAGGACTGGAAATCTAGAAAATTCTGTTGTGGGCTCCAATATGTTAATATCCACATTCTATGAAGTATTTGGTAAAGATGAGAACCGGGAATTAAGACACTCAAAATTGCCTTTTATTCACTCATCTGCATTAAGATATTAATTCTTTTAATTATCTGAGCTCCTGAATGCTTCCTTAATAATTATGGGTGCCATGTAAATAGGAATCAGAGAGTAAGGGGAAAAATGTGACAGAATGAGCTTGTAAAGATGTCTCTCAGGTACTTTCTATTTCAAATATTCTTTTTGTTTGTGTGTGGTGAAAGAAAGTGCAGTGTTTATTGCAGGTGCCAAGCAAGGACATTTCAAATATTCTTTTGTTGTAGGAATGCAAAACAATTTTTTTTTTCAAAATTATTTTAATCGATAATCCAAGAGTCCTTGGAAAGGAAGTAAAGCTGTCTAAAATGATTACTTTGTAGGTTATAACATTCATTTGAAGGTAAACATTGCAGTATGTTAAAAAATATTAGTAACTAATTTTTATTAATGTTTTATACTTATGATTCACATATTATAATCAGAAATTAGCCAATAATTTCCTTGTAAAAGTTGTTCATACTCACTGTCTTCAATTCATCTCTTCCTCTTCTCTCTTTAACCTACTGCAGTCATACTTCTGGCCCCCATCACTCTACCACAATGATTTCCCCGTTCTAATTCCAATGGTCGATTCTCCAATCTTACCTAGCTTGACCTAGCAGCAGCATTTAACATCCTTAAAACATGTGATTCTACAATCAGCTTCCAGATTCCTTCATTTTTGAAGCTACTCATCCTCATTCTCCTTTGTAGCTTTTTCTCATTTTCTCTAATTCTCAAAGTTAGAGGTCCTTGAAAGTCAGTCCTTGAGCCTCTTCTGTTTTCTAATACTCTCACTCCTTGGGTGATTTTTATCCAGCCTTATGGTTTAATCTCATTGCCATACTGGCACAGCCAAATTTGTATCTCTGGTACGTACTCTGCAAATTTCTATTTAACTAATTCCATCTAGAGTAGTTTAACAGCATCTCAGAATTAATAGATCCAAAAATAAGCTCTTGATCTTCCTTACAAAACTGCTTCTCCCTCCACCTTTCCCACTTTAATTAATGACAGTTTAATTCTTTCAGTTGTTTGGGGCAGAAATCTTAGTCATCTTTGGCTCTTCTCTTTTTCTGTTTCACTGATTTTAGTCCATCAAATCCAATGACTCCACCTTTGAAATCTATCCAGAATGTGACCACTTCTCACCACCTCCACTGCCAATCTAGTCCAAGCACCATCTTTTTTTCCTAGATCATTACATTGCCCTCCTAGCTGGTGTCCCTTCTTCTACCCTTATCCCTGCACAATCCTTTCTCAACAAGGAAGCAACAACATTCCTGGTAAAATTCAAGACAGATCATGTCATTGCTTTGCTCAAAACTACCCAATGGCTTCCCAATTCATTTTAAATTAAAGCCAAATTCTTTACAATGGTTAAAATTTCTCACATGGTTTAAATTCCCACAATTCTTCCCAAAATTATCTCTTACTTTTCTCACAAATGTATCTCCTTGCTCTTCTGGGAGCACATCAAGCATGGTTCTGCTTGAGGGTCTTGCCTTTGCTGAGGCTTATCCCTCAAATATTCTTCCTCTAAATATCCACAGACTTCATTCCTTTAATTTCTTTCAGCTTTTTACTGATGCTTTTCCTGACCACCTTATTTAAAATTTCAATAACATCCTTAACTATTTAATTTCCTCTATGCATCTATCATTAACTTTCAAAATATTTTTTATTGTCTTTTCACTGAAATGTAAGATCCCAAAGGGCTGAAATTTTGTCAATGGCCGTGATTTTTATCAGTGACTGTGTCTCCAGGACCTAGAAAAATGTCTAGTAGCACTCAATAAATAATTCAGGGTGGATGAATGTTTCTTTACCAGAAAATAAGTAATATCCCTGAAGTAATGAGTTGTTTAACATTACAGATAATGCAGGTTGACAAAAAAAGAAAAAAAAAATCCACTCATCTCAGGATTTTTAATCTTCTGGGCAGAATAAAAAAGACAGTCTAGTAGAGTCTGGAAAATTGACTTAAAATGTAAAAAATCTTAAGGAAGAAAAAAGAAAGTGCCATATTTCTACTTACTGGATGATATATACAACAAAATGCTAACTACAACTATGACATTGGGAAAAAAACTGAGACTATGAACTTACATAATTAAGGCAGAGAAAAGTTTAAGTATATTTGCCAAACTTTCTCTTACAATATCATCTGTTCACTGGCAATCCAAATTTCAAATATGTTAAGAGTATAAATATTTCTTCATAAAACTGATAATGGTAGGTAATACATATATTTATCTGGGGGAGGGGGGTTTCACTGCTTTTAGTGCAAAGCTCAAATGTCTAAAAGAGAAGAACAAGACTTTCCGATAGATTGGTTTCACCCAGCCTATTCAGCTTTATTTCCTATTTAACTTCCAAAAGATCTTCCACCGATGCATGGTTATTTCCTCTCAATCCACAGCATGTCCATACCTGCCATTTTGATTTTTTTCATATTGTTTCTATACACACATATCAGCATACATACACCCCCACATATACATACCCATACACATTCCAGTTTTTTTGGTCCCAATCTTATGCATTCTTCAAGGTTCACTTCAATTTTCAGTTTTTCCAGTTTGCTTTTAGCTGGTTTTCCAGTTCATTCCAATTTAAATTGCAGTCCTCCTTCCCAAGACATCTAAAATCTCATCCCACTTTTGCCTGTCCATTTCCTTCCAGACATTCCAGAAATATTTATTAAATACCCACAATGTACGAAGCACTATGTTAAGTGCTTCAGATATAGAAATAATCAAGGTAAACGTGATTCCTGCTGTCATGGAGTTAACATTCTTACTTCAAGATTAATGGTATGCTTTCTCTGCAGTATTTTCCTAAAAATGATATTTTACATATAAAGTCACTTCATATATACTACAGACTCCTATACATAAGGATTATTTCAAAGAGTTATTCTGTATTATCTATAATAGTTCATAGGCAGTATACATAAAAGACAGGTGAGTTAAAAAGAAAAAATACACAGGGCTAAATTTAAGATGAAATAATTTTCTCTTTATTCCTGTCTCTTTGTACTTCAAGAAGGATTAACAATACAAAAGGTTGTATTTGAATTCCAGGATTCAAAACAGCCTTTTTAATAGATCTCTATTTAAACTTTTGTAAAAAGTGACTTTAAAGGCTAATATGTCTAGTATATGGTCATATCCCTCTAGAGAATATAGTTCTTCAGAGGTTTTCCAACATTTTATTAATATACCTCTTCTGGGAAGTTATCTGCTATCTTATTTTTTTTCTGGAGTTTAATCAGAAGACTTTCCAATGCATTCTCCTTTGCAATAAAATTATCTTAAAAATAATTCAAAACTAACCTAACTAAATAAACTTCATTGTGCAAAGGGCTTCTTTAAATAAATCATAACTTAAATGTCTACAGTACTATTTTTAAATAACCCAATAGTTTTGGGAATTATCACTATAATTGACATAAATATGTTATATACCATGGGGTAGAAGTGTTAAAAAATGTTAGAAAATCTTCTAGTTCATCAATCAAGTAAAACTAGGCTTCAACCATTGTTCTGAGATGGGTTTTTGTCCTGCTTTGACCCTACATTTTCAGAGCTGCCTTCTCCTAAATCATTGTTTAAATACAGAATATAATGCACATAGCCTTGGGCAAATACTTCAAAATAATGATATTATTTGGTCCAATATATTTTATTTACTCTTTTCAATTGTGTAGAAAAGGAGGGTAAATTAAGACAGTGTTGGAATATGGCCAATGATAGCTTTAGGGTGTTGAAACACACACACACACACACACACACACAAACACACACACTCCCATTCAAAGGAGGAAATAAATGTTGGTAGCAAACATGGAAAACAGTGCATAGAGTGTTACTCCAGTAAATCCTTTAGACATAATAAGCTGATCTATTTCCCAAATGACTGTTTTAGTGCTCTTATTCTCTAAGCCAAGATAAATTTAAAACATACTCATTTTTGAAAAGAATAACCCTCTCAGCCTCTGTTCACATTTTACTATAAAGGGACATGTGTGTTTCTTTTGTATTTTCTCCTCTCATTACCAGATTCATGGGACCATACCTAGGCCTGTTGATCTCCAACATCTCTGCACCCTTCAGGGCCTGATTTTTTGTATTTGTCTTTCTCTTTGACTCAAGGAAACCCACTTCTAAAGCCAATAGACAAATGGTTAATTGGTTTTGGCCTCCTTGTAACTAGAACATAAACATTTCTCCCATAGCCAATGTGATTTTTCTTGCATATCAGATTATCTTTTATCAATCTAGGGCTTTTCACTAGTACTCATGCACTAAAACACATATGCTGTAGCATTTCATAAGGCTCTAGAATGTAAGAGGAAAAATGTATAAGAGGAAATAGTAACCTTAAGCAAAGTATCTAAAGAATATGAAGTCAATAAAATATAAATTCAAGACTATTTTTAATGTAGAGACTTTCAGCCTTATTTGCATATTAGAATCACCTGGAAACATTTTTAAAAATGTATGCCCAGATTGCAGCCTAGAATGATTACAAAAGCTCCTGAGAGTGTTCCAATATGCAAAGATGACAATCACTATCCCAACAAGGTGGTAACAACTCACATGAAAAAGCTAAAGAAAGTTTCTACTTTGTTCCTTATTGGAATGACAGAGCAGCTAAGTGGGAAAGTCAAGTAATGTGCCAGACCTTCTTCAGTTAGGAGGAGGATCTGGGAAGCAGAGGAAAAGGATCCCATTACCTCTATAGGCAAAATTTTTTTATTGAAGTATAGTTGATTTACAATATTGTGTTAGTTTCTGGTGTACAGAAAAGTGATTCAGTTATACATACTTTTTTTCTGATTCTTTTCCAGTATAGGTTATTACAAGATATTGAATATAGTTCCCTGTGCTTTACAGTAAATCCTTTTTATCTATTTTATATACAGTAGTGTGTATATGTTAATGCCACACTCCTAATTTATCCCTCCTCCCCCCTCTTTCCACTTTGGCAACCATAAGTTTGTTTTCTATGTCTAAAGTCTGTTTCTATTTTGTAAATTAGTTCATTTGCATTAATTTTTAGATTCCACATACAAGTGATTATATAATATTTGTCTTTCTCTGTCTGGCTTACTTCACTTAACGTGATAATCTCTAGGTCCATCCATGTTGCCTCAAATGGCATTATTTCATTCTTTTTTATGGATGACTAATATTTCATTGTATATATATATCATATCTTCTTTATACATTCATCTATCAGTGGACATTTAGGTTGCTTCCATGTCTTGGCTATTGTGAATAGTGCTGCTATGAACATTGGGGTGCATGTATCTTTTTGAATTAGAGTTTTCCAGATATATGCTCAGGAGTGGGATTGCTGAATCATATGGTAACTCTACTTTTAGTTTTTTAAGGAAACTCCACACTGTTTTCCATAGTGGCTGCACCAATTTACATTCTCACCAACAGTGTAGAAGGGTTTCCTTTTCTCCACAGCCTCTCCAGAATTTATTTTTTGTAGACTTTTTGATGTTAACCATTCTGACTGGTGTGAGGTGGTACCTCGTAGTTTTAATTTGTATTTCTCTAATAATTAGCAATGTGGAGCATCTTTTCATGTGCCTGTTGGCTATTTGTATACCTTCTTCAGAGAAATGTCTGTTTAGGTCTTCTGCCCATTTTTTGAGTAGGTTGTTTGTTTTTTTGATACTGAGTTGTATGAGCTGTTTGTATATTTTGGAAATTAATCCTTTGTCAGTCACATAGTTTACAAATATTTTCACCCAGTTAGTAGGTTGTCTTTTCACTTTGTTTATGGTTTCATTTGCTATGCAAAAGCTTATAAGTTGGATTAGATCCATTTGTTTACTTTTTCTTTTAATTGTTTTGCCTTGGAAGACTGATCTAAGAAAATACTGCTAAGAATATTTTGCCTGAGCTCTCCTCTAGGATTTTTATGGTGTCATGTCTTATATTTAAGTCTTTAAAACATTTTGAGTTTATTTTTGTATATGGTGTGAAGCAGTGTTCTAACTTCATTGATTTTCATAAGGCTGCCCAGCTTTCCCCATACCACTTGCTGAAGAGACTGTCCTTACTCCATTGCATATTTTTGCCTACTTTGTCAAAGATTAATTAACTGTAGGTGTGTGGGTTTATGTCTGGGCTATCTATTCTGTTCCATTGTTCTATATGTCTGTTTTTGTGTATAGGCAAAATTTTAAAATTGGTGTCATGGGTTGAATTATGTCTCCCCAAAAAAAGATACGTTTAAGCCCAAAGCCCCAATACCACAGAATATGAGCTTATTTGGAACTAGGGTGTCAAAAGGGGAAATCAAACTAAAAATGAGGTTGTTAGAATGAGCCCTAATCTGACTGGTGTCCTAATAAAAAAGGAGAAATTTGGACACACAGACATACACAACAGAGGGAAAACAATGTTAAGATAAATGGAGAAGATAGCCATATGACTGACTAATGCATCTATAAGCCAAGGAACACCAAGGATTGCCAGCAAACTCCAGAAGCTACAAGAGGCAAGGAAAGACTCTCCCCCTAAAGCTATCAGAGAGAACATGGTCCTGACCACACCTTATTTCAGACTTCAAGCCTCCGAAACTGTGAGACCATCAATTTCTGTTGTTTTAATCCACCCAGTGTATGGTACTTTATTATAACAGCCATAGGAAACTGCTACAGTTGGGAATTGGAACTATAGTGTTCTGTGAAAGTTTACAGTGGTTGAAGGAAAACTATGCAAGGAGTAAGGGAAATACAAAGTAACATTAAAGACTGGCCTCTATTCCTGTCCTGCCCCTAGTTTCTTCAGAACTTTTTTTTTTTTTTTTTTAGATTCTATATATATGTGTTAGCATATGGTATTTGTTTTTCTCCTTCTGACTTACGCAGGTGTAGAGAATGGACTCGAGGACACGGGGAGGGGGAAGGGTAAACTGGGACAAAGTGAGAGAGTGGCATGGACTTATATATACTACCAAATGTAAAATAGATAGCTGGTGGGAAGCAGCCACATAGCACAGGGAGATCAGCTCAGTGTTTTGTGACCACTTAAAGGGATGGGATAGGGAGGGTGGGAGGGAGACACAAGAGGGAGGAGATATGGGGATATATGTATATGTATAGCTGATTCACTTTGTTATAAAGCAGAAACTAACACACCATTGTAAAGCAATTTTACTCCAATAAAGATGTTAAAAATTAAAAAAAATTAAAAAAAAGAAAAAGACTGGTCTCTAAATAGTTGGAATTGCTTGGCACAATGTTTATCAAGGACTGACAATTACTGATACATTTTTCTTTTCTTCAAAATTAATTGTCTTGTTGTTACTAATGTATGACAATGTACAATAACAAGCCCAGCTATTTTTCCTTTTAAAAACTTTCTTTTGCAGTATTAATTAGATCAGCATGCACTTTGTCTGAGACAGTTCAAAACACCAAAACAACTGTTTTAGATCTGATGTTTTAGATCTGATGTTTCTCACTGTAGAGACACACACTTTGTTCAGCATAAACATCTTCAACATTTTTGCAGCAAACCCAAACATTTCCATTTTATTACAGATGGAAAATAACTATTTTGGAAACAGTCAAAACCAAAACCTAAGCACTGACAGTGTGAATGTGAGTGATAAAGATAAAATCCAGCCATAGTTTGGTTCTTAGATTGACTATCAAATTTTATTTTTATTACTGTGATATAAACATATATGTATATACATGTGTGTAAATATATGTATTGTAATATTACATGTATACATATATAATGTATATTACAGACATTTTTTCTATTATGTTTCTATTGTGTTACCATGTGTAAAATAGATAGCTAGTAGGAACCTGCTATATAGCACAGGGAACTCAGCTCCATGCTCTGTGGTGACCAACATGGGTGGGATGGTGGGGTGGGAGGGAGATCCAAGAGGGAGGGGATATGTGTATACATATAGTTGATTCACTTCACTGTACAGCAGAAACTAATACAACACTGTAAAGGAACTATACTCCAATTAAAAAACAAACATTGAAATTCAATACTTGTGCTATAAAAATGAATTTTAAAATTAATCAAAAGGCAAAGAAAAAATAAGATTGTCAAACTATGCAATTAATTATCTCTTGCTTTACTAAAAAACTAATTTCTTCTCCTAACTTCTTATGATGGTTCAGAGTAACACGTCTATTATTCTCAGCTTAGATAAGACCCTTACTGATTTTATTGGCTCTATAATAGGGATGGAAACACCCACTGATAACCTTCTTCCAACTCCTATAGGATTTATAACCCATACCTCAGCATTGATATTTATAGTATTCAGTATCTTGGTTGTAAATTCCATGAGGGCAAGAATCTAAGAGAGGGACATGTGCATAAGAGAATGTTGACAGAGGGTAGTGGGAAAAGAGCTAAGTCAGCATGAGTCAGGAGGCCTGTGTTGGACTGCCAAAGCTGCCACTGTACCAACTTTATTTCAGACATATCACAACTTTCCTGAGACTTTGCTGCTCATTAAGAGAAAAATATTAGTAATCAATAGCAATAATGTGAAAAAATAGAGTAGAACTATCCACTAAAGTATTGGCAATTGATGCTTTCCCTTCCTTTGCCTATTCTTTAAATGCTAAATATTCTTGTGGGTCTGTTGGGATCCCCTTCTTTTTCTAACCTAAAACACTCTCTCTGTACATTACACCTACTACCCCTCTAAGCTTTGATATCCAAATTTGTTGATTAAACATATCAGTTAGTGAAAACCAACTATATTTGCATCACAGATCTCTCTCTTGGGAGTCACATGTGTGCACCCAACCTCTGGTCATACATCCTCACTTGGCTGTCTCAGAGATAGTCCACGCTCACAAAGTTCAAAAGAGGAGTCATCTACTCCTCAGTCATGCCTCCCTTCTCATGTTCTCTATCTCTGTGACTGGTCCCCGCTAGAAAAACCAATCCCTGGATAAACCAAGTCCATAAGTGAACTCTTTCTATGGGTTCATTTATATATGGGCATCTGAGCTCTGCTGGAAGCAATGCCATGAATTAGTATCAGAATAATTTGACAACCTTCAGCCTCAGGCTATCAGTCTCTCTCTAGCATATCCTTTCTTCTGAGGGATGTCAATGAGTTTCAAGGTAAAATATGTTTGAAGAACACTATTATACAAAGTTAAATAAGTTTCTCTACTGAAGGAATTCTTGTGTTTTAATAAATTAATGAACCCTGTAAATCTACAAGGGGTGAGGTAGTTGTAATGTGCAGTATTCCTGAAGTTATTTGCCCATACAACTCTTTCCCACAGAGCATCTCACAGAGAAAATATTCACAAGAGCATATTTTGATTAGCTCTGGTGTAGCAGACCAAGGATATGTTCAGACATTGCCAAAGCCAGCCCTTTAACCTCCTGGGGCCTCACTTCATCTTCACCACACGAAGCAATTTGGACTTCGGAAGAGTAACTTGCTTTACATTAAAATAGCTCCTAACAGTTTTTTTGTTAAACCAACTGAACCCAATTATTTTATTTTTAATTTTATGAAGTGTTATCTCTATTTTACAAAGAAGCAAACAGGATCCAGAGATATCAAACACTCACTCAGAGAACACAGCTATAAACTAACATAGATAAGGATTTAAATTTTTTATAAATTTTATAATAACCAGGCCAGTATTCTTACCTCTGTATTGAAATTCTGAGACTTAGGATTTTTAGCATGAAAGAAAGACAAATAAATGACAATCTCTGGGAAAGAGCTCTCATTTGTCCTTAGTTAAAAGTTTGTTTAAATCATAGGAAGTCAAAATTAACAGATACTTTCAAAGAAATATGGCTTTGTTTTAAGCACATACAGTAACACTAACGGGTAAATTTTTGAATTATACTTTTATGGTACATTAGAACAATTTGTAATAAAATTATCACCTGTTTTAGAACACTTCCCTTAGACTTTCTTTACGTTACTAATTTTTTTAAATTAATTTATTTTATTTATTTTATTTTTAGCTGTGTTGGGTCTTCGTTGCTGTGTGTGGGCTTTCTCTAGTTGTGGTGAGCGGGGGCTACTCTTCGTTGCAGTGCACGGGCTTCTCATTGCGGTGACTTCTCTTGTTGCGGAGCAGAGGCTCTAGGTGCACAGGATTCAGTAGTTGTGGCTCGCAGGTTCTAGAGCACAGGCTCAGTAGTTGTGGCACATGGGCTTAGTTGTTCCATGGCATGAGGGATCTTCCCGGACCAGGGCTCGAACCCGTGTCCCCTGCATTGGCAGGCAGATTCTTAACCACTGCACCACCAGGGAAGCCCCACATTACTAATTTTTTAAAGAATGTTTTATATCATGAAGTAAACTTCAACCCTGACTGTTCCGTGCAACAGCAGTAATGATAATGATAACAATGAACACTGATCTAACATGAACTGTGGTGAAAGCTTAACAAGTATTATCTTACTTAATCCTCACAACCAAGATCTGAGGTAAGTTGTTATTATTATCCCACATTATAGAGGAGGACAGTGAGTCTTGAAGAAGCTATAAAACCTTCCCCAAGCCATGAACTAGTAGACAGAGCTGGATTCAAACCTCTGACCATCTGACTTCATAAATGTATTTGCAATAAATATATTACAGTGATTTCTGAGTAAAATAAGACTTAATTTAAGATATAACATTAGTAATTTAGGAAGAATACCTGTGACCATTCTGGCAAGAAATTTTGTATTAAATTTGTGCATTTTAGGAATAGGTTGAACAAAATTCTTCTGAAAGCTCTCCCTAAAAATGAACAAGGTCAGGATCACATCACCTGTCTGTTGACATTAAAGAAGACAACACAAAGCCCACTCACCTAATCATGACTTGACAGCTCCCATCCAGAATTGGCCTGGAATTTCCTTCCTGGTCAAACAGAGGAAAGGAGTGAATTTAGGATGATGCCAAGACTACAGGGCTGCCTCTGGGATTGGAGCTGCATGTAATATTCCCATCTCTCCTGTGCTCCTCTGGCCAAGGCTTATATTGATGACTGCTCAAAATTCCTTCAAACTATGCTATTCTATGATTCTACTAGTAAACTACTCCCTAGTTGTGAGGGAACGACTCTTCTAGCAGACACATTACTGTTTCAGGCTCCCAAATTGCCAATTAGTGTACTGGAGATGAAATGTTATGTCCTGAAAGAATTAGTGTTCCAAAGAGCCAACAAGGTGTTTCTTATTCACCTTGAGGGCTGGCTGATGGAATTACCTGTCCAAGAACCAGTACACCATTTTGAAATATGTATCCTGAGACTAAACTTGGGTTCACTCACCTTTGTCTAAATCTGTAGCAAAACTACACATGAAATATGAAATAAACCACAGTGTGTTTATGAGAGAAAGTGACATCATCTGAAGGAAACTAATCGGAAAACATTTATTTTTCTAAAAAATCCCCTGAGGATATCATTTATCAAATAAATTTGTGTCCAGAGTTGTTATATATGATGTTTTCCAGATAGTGAGGTGTTAATTCACTGCCTTATCTCCGTAAACCCACTCACTTTTTTCTCATATTTTACTTTCTCTTGAATGTTGTAATGAAATGGGAGGCTGTGAGGGTTACGTGTGCCACACAATACCTGGCACTCCTGGGCCCGTCCACCAAGCTCTTGGGCTCCCCTCCTGCTGATGTCCCTGTCATTCCCAAGGAAGTGGGACTTAAGTTCAGTTCTCACCCCTGCTCCTCATTGTCGTCACCTCTGGTGGTCCCAGTCCTACCTCATGTCACCCCTAATCACACACATAGGCAAAAAGGACATTTAAACTTGACTTCAAGGTAAGAGAATTTCAAGGTACCATTAACTGCTGTTAAGGAACATGATGGTTGTAATATCTAAGTTCTCAGCTTAGTTTGTAATTTTTAAGACCCTCAGTTACTCAAGATCAAGGTTGTTAGAACTCAAGCCATAAAAGTCTGTCAAATAATTTCATCAAATTGTGCTTGCCAATCATTTGCAAATAGTTGTTGAGGAATATCCATGTGCTGGCATTGGGAATGCAGCAGTCCCAAGAAGGATGTGGACCTTCTCTCCCAGACATTCAGGATGAAATGGAGATGCACACTAGTACACAAAATGTCCATGTGCTATGTTCAGTACCACAGAAGGGAAGTGAGACTGCTGAGTGCACAGGTGGGGGCTCCCTGCTCTTCTCTTTCCCAGACCCGCCTTCTGTTGGCCCTTATGAGTGTTAACTGAACTTGGTGATCTGCCATCTGGAACAATACTAAGTGTACTGAGTTACTTACCAGGTCTCAGGACTATCGGAAGCACACAACATGTATTACTTCATTTAATCACTCCAACAACCCAGTAAAGCTAGTATTATTTCTAGATCCCCTTTAACAAAGGAGAGAGCTGTGGCAAGAAAGTTTACATAATTGTCCAAGACCTTACTGTTAGTAAGTGATGGAAATAACATTTCATCCTGGGCAGTCAGTTTCCAGAACCCACATGCTTAATCACTCCACTAAACTATTTCATAAAATAAAATAGTCTATTTTTCTGTTCCTTTATTATGAAAATATTCTCCAAACTATTCCAGTCATCTACCAAATGCATCTATCTGTTTAACCAACAAACATTTATTAGGTGCTTACCAGGTACAAGGCCCTATGAGGCCATAAAGATAAATTTCCTGGAAATTTAAAGATAAGGTTGGGAAACAAATAACTTAGAAAGCAAGGTAAATACAATTCCAACAGAGACAACATCTAACTACTCCCAACCTTGGGGGTGGGCAGCAAGAACATTTTCTCTCTGTATTTAATCTCCCTCATATCCTAAGAGTAACCAGACGTTAGCCAGTGAAAGGGCTTTGAGGCAGTGAGAAAAACATGCCCTGAGCATGAGCAGAGGGAGAGCTTAGTATCGTCCTGGAAAGTGAGATGGGGGCTTGCAGAGCTCTCTGTGCTGTAAGTGGGTGGGAAGTCAAGAGTTAGGGCGTGAGGGTAAAACATGTGTCACATCATGAAGGACGCAACCCTCCTACCCTAAGCAGACAAGGAGCCACCAAACAATTGAGGAATTTTAATCAAAAGAGTGACAAATCAGAACTATGTTTTAGGAAGAAAACTTTGACTATACATATATCACTTCCCATCTTTTTAATATCACCATCTGACCAAGTTCTCCAACTGAACATAGAAAACAGCAAACCTCTCCCCCTCTTTCTCTTATTAAGTCTGTAGAACCTCACCATTGATTCAAAATAGTTGCCTTTGAGAAAGTTATTTTCTCACAATACTGCAATAAAAGAAGTTTGATTCTTTCTCACAAACTCTCTTTTTTCTTGGGGTTCACAAAGCAGAAACAGAACACAAAAATGAATAGAATGAGAAAACTGCTGCTTTGGATATGATAAATGTCAATATTATGTTTAATGTTGCTCTCCTGGAATGTTTTGCTTTTTAAAAAAACATTATTAAATAGCTAATAAAACATGCCAAAAGTCAAAGCATATTAATTTAACTCAGTTCAATCACCTAACACCTGTATACAGCTCAAGCTTTTAATGGTATTACAACTTCACCCTCGACCTTCGTTCTACTTCGGTTTTAAAATGCAATCCTCCTATGCCTTCTTTGGGTTTCAGAAACATTTACTGCATTTTAGTGACTACAGTTTTTCTTTTTTGCTCTTTTGTATGAGTCATGTAGACAAAAGAGTATATCACATACATGTATATATATGTATTTATATCCATCTTAATAAAAACTGTAAAGCAAACACCAGTGTATCTATCCCCAGCATAGTATATAAAGAATTAAAGACAACTTTGAAGATCCTCTTATGCTTCTTTCCACATTCCTCTCCCTCTTCCCCAGAGTAGCTACTATTCTAACATTTTTGTTAATTTCTCCGTTGTTTTCTGTATGGTTATAGTATTTCTGTGGGAATCTCTAAATCATATAGCTTAGTTTGACCATCTTGAACTGTGTATATAAGTGAAATGAAAACAGATTAAGAGTCTGCCATGAAGCTCTCACAAATCAAGAAGTGGCTTCTGTGAAGCTTCGGGGCTCTATCCCTCAGCATTCAGCAGGGGCCCAAGGGCGAATAAGTATTATCTTGAAGACACTTGTGGTGCAGCTTTTGTGGAATGAAATGAACCCCATGAACATATAGAGAAGACCTACAAAGTTCTTAATAACTATTTTTTGCAGCAATATCACTGGTTTGGCCTGAGAAGAACAGAGACAATATAGAATCAGGAGAGGCCTTCAGATCCCCAGAATTTTACTGACAGGAAGTAGCCTGGGAGAGATGCTCAGCTACACATATATGCTGCCTTTTATGAAAAGTGAAATATGGAGGTGGAAACAAGAGCCCAGAATCTGTAGCTGGGAACCAGGGAAAATTATTCCTAGTCTTTGAGGCCTAATGGAAGAACTTCCAATATTTGCCTGGTTGGATTTCAGAATTTTTATGGACTAGAGACTCCTTGGAGGCTCCCATTTAATCCTTTTTGAGCAACAATGTCTAAAGCGATTATATGATGTCTAAAGCCTGTCCCACCATTATATCACTCGTGTGGGGGAAGATAACTTGTGGGTTTTGTTTCACAGGTCTATAGATCAGGATGAACTGTACTCAGGGAGCCATACTTAAGGAACTGAACCAAGGAAATTCATTTATACCTGGTCCTGGTTTAGAGACAAAATTCTTGATTTTCAACCAGGATAATAGAATGAGACAGGCCTTGGGAGGGGGTGAGTGTATTTTGCATGTGGGAAGAGCATGAGTTTGGGGGCCAGAGGACAAATTATGGCAGGCATCCACTTAGATGGTCTCTAATAGTACGTGCTTTTTCATACCTTGGTGTAATCCCCTTGACTATGGGCTGGACTTAGTGATTTTTTTCTAATTAATGGAATATGGTAGAAGTGATGGACTGTCACTGCCAAGATTAGATTATAAAACAACTGTGGCTCCCATCTTGGGTTGTTGCTCTCTCTGTCTCTCTCTCTGTCTCTGTCTCTCTCTTTGCCCCTCTTTGTGTCTGTCTCTTTCCCTGTCTCTCTCCTTTTCTCCTCTCTCTCCCAAATTGCCTATCGCGGGAGCAAGATCTGCCAATAACCATGTGAGTAATCTTAAAAGCAGATTATTCTCTTCCAGTTAGAGCCTTAAGCTGAGACCACTGCCTCAGTCAACAGCTTGACTACAACCTAATGAGAGACGTTGAGCCAGAGGCACCCAGCTAAGCTTCCCTCATAATATTCCTGATCCACAGAAACTGTAAGATAATAAATGTTTGTTATTTTAAGTTGTTAAATTTGGGGTTAATTTGTAGTACAGAAATAGACAACTAATACAGATTTTGTCATGTGGCAGTACAAAACTAATATATACTTAACTCAGTTCCTCAGACAATGATGTTTTTAATTATCTGATTCCTAAGCCTGGATGGTTTATCAGACAAGACCAATAATTCTGTAAGAATAACTCCAAAGTATCTGAACCAGTAGGGCTGGACAACCAGACTGTATACAAAAATTTCCATCCTTGGTGATAACTGCTTAAAGAAAATGGATTGTGGCAGTAATAACAAAGTGATAATTATAATAGTACCTTACATTTATGTAGGGTTTTAGAGTTTACAGAGCAATTTCACATAAATGACCCAACTTTATTCTCAAAAATGACTCTATGAATTTCATCATTATTTCAATTTTAAAGATAAACAAAATGCATAGCAAAAAAGTTAGAGACAAGCCCAAACTCATCCTCTAATAAGTGCCAAAACAGGCCGTGAACTTTTGTCTTCTGATTACATAATCCACCCTCACCATTTCTCTGGAGTCTTTCTGATTTGTTATAGGTGTGGGCAGTCTGTGGTTGTACAGACCTAGAAGAATAATTCTAAAATGCCAGATGTTACTTGATATCTTATAAATTACAACTAAAGCATCTCTGAAAATGTACTGGTTTACCCAAGTTAAAATAGCTGATAATTAAATGGTTCTATAGCATAACAAAATTATCAGGCTTTATTAACAGATCAAAGTATTATCAGATGAGCTCTTTATTTCACTAGGAATAGTCTTGACATAAAAGAAAGAAAGCAATTTCACATTCAGAGCCGTGATGTTTTTGCCTCTGACTATAAAATTGGTGTCTAAAGATATGATAAAAATCCCATTGCATCTTCTTGCATTTTTTGCCGCTACAGTCATCCTAAAATATTCAGGGCTCCAATTTACCTCAACTTGCAGAAGGCACTGAAAGTAATTTCCTGTAAGGAAAGAGTACGTGGCAAATTATCTCTATCACGTACATTAAAGTAATGTAGCATTCCATTCTCAAGTTAAAATAGACCTGAGACCCTGTAGTTTTGTGTAGAAAAGGATTGAAAAATACCCAAAAGAACATACCTCAGGACACACAAAAAAAATGTTTTCTCAAACAAAACTTCCTAAATATCACTGTACAGTTTCTGGGCTCCCAGTCATTTCAGGAGACAGATAAGCAAAAATTTCTTATGTTTGGCTTACACGTCACACCCACCCACCAAAAGGCCTTTTTAAATTTATTTTTCATAGATTTGTTAATAATAATTTTGAATCGAGGTGTTAATATAATTTTAAATTTTAAGATGATAAATCTACAAAAGTCATTTTCATAAAACAAAAATTGCTATTTCAAATCTTTTAAGGTATCTTTTTTAAGTTTTTCAAATGAGAGAAGTTGACATTTATTAAGGGTTTCAGATGCCTAGTGAAAATTTGAAAATTCGTTCAATTTAGACATAGCTACTTATATAGCACTTTTAATGGGCAAATACTTATATAGTATTTTAAAACTAAAGATATTTGCATAAAAATATAATCTGCATTTTTAAGACTTCATCTGTTCCTCATTCTTCTTTACTCAAAATTATAATATTTTGTTTACAATATCATAATCCTTCCCAGGGAACAAAATCTAATGCCATAAAGGACCATTATGATTTCAAGCGAGCATTAGGTGCATGCAGCAAATAAACTCTTTCATGAAAAAAGTCTTTGTTTACAAAAGAATTTCACAGCATTTGACGTAATAGTCAACACTTTACACCTTTTTTTCAGCAGATATCTGACACATTTTAAATTTCCAAACGGCAATAGAACAATAGTATCACTATAACATTTTAAAAGGAAGAGACTTACTCTTAATATTCTGACAGAATTATCATTCCTTTTCACAAATGAAAAGAGAACTTCTTTAACTCTTAGCAAAAAAAAACAAAAATTCTGCTGAAGCTATTGTCTCTTTGGAAATATTAAAGGGTCATACACTTAGCTGATTGTTGTTTTGAGCACATGGATTAGGTTGGATTTTTTTCTCCACATCTTTGTTAAACACACTTCAGGTCATGTCATTACCTTTCTTAAAATTCTTCACTCTCCTATCATTCTCAAGACAAAGTCTGAATTCTTCTTATTCTTTTATTCTTATTAATATTTATTTTATATTATTTATCTTTTATTCATATTTATATTTAGTATTCTTATTCTTATTATATAAGAACATATATATAAGAATATATATATTCTTATTCTAATTATATATACAATTATATATATTATATATAATTATATATATCTAATTATATATAAGAATTATATATTATATATAATATATAATTCTTATATATAATTAGATATTATATATAATTCTTATATTCTTATATATAATTCTTATAAGCACCTTCATATATTGGCCCCTGAATATCTAGTATCATCTTTCACATCTGCCCTTTTCCTCCTCCAATCCCCTTCCCTATCTACTCACTGACTTACAGTTTTTTTAACATAGCAAACTCTACCACATCGTCAATAGCTTTTAAAGCATTTATTACTTGAAAAATTGTTCTTTCCTCAGCCTCACTTTGGTCGCCTGGCAAAGTATTTTTTGATAATCAGACAGAATATGTATTCCCTCTTCCGGATTCACAGAAGTTTGATCAATGATAGTATCTAATTAACTGAGTTTTAATCATTTGTTTCTCTACTTATCTCTCCTTACTAGAAAGTGAATGCCTTGAAGCTGTGTCTCCAGGACATAGCAAATAGAAGATAAAGATTTTTATTATTTGAATGGATAAATAAAGGAAGGAAGGAAAGATGAAATGTCTGACTTCATGATGCACTATATCTACTTATTTCTAACTAGAGATCAGATTTGTGACCCAAATTCTGATACAAAGGTAAGGAATAAATGATGTTTTATGATTTTGTGTTCTTCCTTATATAGGTATTAAAATGATTATTTTAATACTTCTTGTAAAAAGAGAAAAAGTATGTAAATTTCCTCAAACAGGATAGATATTATCATAGCTAACATTTAATGAACTCATTTTATCTAGCAGGCATGATGAGCGTTATCCCATTTAATTGTCAAAGAAATTTTGCAAGGTAGATTATCATTAGTCCTATTTCCCAGGTAATAAAAATTAATGCACAGCAAGAGGGTCACAGCTAATAATTAGGAGGGAATTTGGACTAGACCCTCGGTCTGTCTGTTTTGAGCACAAGCTCTCACTGTTACACTGGAAGTCACCAGGTAAGTTAAACATAAATCTCAGCAAGATCTTTTTCTATCTACCTCCTAGAGTTATGAAAATAAAAACAAAAATAAACAAGTGGCTTAAACTTAAAGGCTTTTGCACAGCAAAGGAAACCATAAACAAAAAGAAAAGACAACCCTCAGAATGGGAGAAAATATTTGCAAACAATGCAACTGACAAGGGATTAATCTCCAAAATTTACAAACAGCTCATGCAGCTCTATGTCAAAAAAACAAACAACCCAATCAAAAAATGGGCAGAAGATTCTAAATAGACATTTCTCCAAAGAAGACATACAGATGGCCAAAAAGCACATGAAAAGATACTCAACATCACTAGTTACCAGAGAAATGCAAATCAAAACTACAATGCGGTATCACCTCAAACTTGTCAGAAGGGCCATAATCAAAAAATCTATGAACAATAAATCCTGGAGAGGGTGTGGAGAAAAGGGAACCATCCTACACTGTTGGTGGGAATGTAAATTGGTACAGCCACTATGGAGAACAGTATGGAGGTTCCTTAAAAAACTAAAAATAGAACTACCATATGATCCAGCAATCCCATTCCTGGGCATATATCTAGATAAAACCATAATTTGAAAAGACACATGCACCCCATTTTTCACTGCAGCACTAGTTACAATACCCAAGATATGGAAGCAACCTAGATGTCCATCAACAGAGGAATGGATAAAGAAGATGTGGTACATGTACACAATGGAATATTACTCAACCATAAAAAGAATGAAATAATGTAATTTGCAGCAGCATGGATGGACTTAGAGATTATCATACTAATTGAAGTAAGTCAGAAAAGAAAGACAAATATCATATGATATCACTCATATGTGAAATCTAATTTTTTAAAATGATACAAATGAACTTATTTACAAAACAAACACAGACTTACAGATATTAAAAACAAACTTATGGCTACCAAAAGGGAAATGTGGGGTGAAGGGATAAATCAGGAGCTTGGGATTAACATACACACACTACTTACTATATATAAAATAGATAACCAACAAGGACCTACTATATAGTACAGGGAACTGTACTCAATATTCTGTGATAAACTATATGAGAAAAGAATCTGAAAAAGAATGAATATATGTATACATATAACTGTATCACTTTGCTGTACACCTGAAACTAACACAACATTATAAATCAACTATAATCCAATAAAATTTTAAAAGGAAAAGAAAAGGAAAGAAAAAGCATCATTTGTAGTTTATGTATCATACAAGTGATTGCATGAATATTGCATTATAAAAGTGACAAAATAAAATTTTTCCAAACATGAATAATCCAAGCCATATATTTCTTTGATAAATCGAAAAGACCACAGGAGATAGCAGGAAGCAAAATAGGAGCTCACTTACATCCTTGATTACAATGATACCTAAAACAAATCTGTCCTTAAGTAGTGCCAGAAAAAAAACATGCATCACATTATTTGCTACTTAGCCAACCTCATAGAATTGTTGAGTAAAATACTGAGTTTATTTTTATGACACTTTTCAGATAGTTAAATTAAATACTTAGATTCAGATAAATGTACACTGTAATTATTATTAGCAATAATACTATTTTGTCTTACAAAAGAAAATTTTTGCTACTTTAACAGGAGTTTGATCTCAGGGATTACTTTCCAACAATTTCATTCAGCTGAATACTTCTTCTAAATGACTTGCCATAGACAAACCTTCTAAAGTTCAACTCAAATTTATGCATCTCTGACATACATAAACAGACACAATAGCTGCCATTAGATGACAACCTTAAACATCCCTCAGAAATTTCCTGCACACAAATATCTTCCAGGCAGATAAATGGCTTTTGCAGAATTTCTTTCCCAGCAGGAAAACTACAGAGTTTATTGGGCCTCGTTATGCTCATAGCATGTAAGTATGAAGGAAACCACACACATTGTCTACCCCGGAGATTCTCAAAGTGTGGTTTCTATATTCGCAGCATTAGCATGGCCTGGGAACCTATTACAAATGCAGATTCTTGGGCCTCGCCAAACCTACTGAATCAGAAACTAGTGAGTGAGATTCACCTATCTGTGTCTCCAGGTAAATCTGCTACATACCAAAGTTCCAGACCATTGACTTACCACTGCTTTTGTTTCCCAGGTGAGGAAACTTAGGTCTCAGGTTCTCTAATTGACCAAATTCACCAGACTGAGACATAATAATTTATTGTGCAAAGGCCAGTAAACTCTCCTATCCCTGAGTTCCTCCTCAGGGATTTCCATAGGAGTCAAGCCTAGAGAACCACAATATGAAGAAGCCATTGTTGATTTTCCGGCCAGCAGTGCAGTTAAAGCCTGTTTCCTAAAGTGGAAGCAACACCTCTGAGCATTTTATGCTTCAATTAAGACTAGAGAGTTGCTTCAGTAAGAATCTACAATTCTGATAATCACCCCGCACATCAATAATCTCATAGAGTTCTTCAAAGTGAGCTGATTTTAACTTGCCTATAGAATCAAAGAATAAAGACCAAATTTTCCCTTTCTTACAACAATCTTTAAATCTGTCTATTTCCACTTGACACAACCCATCTATAAGACCCATATACTATGGAGGTACAAAGTTAGAACCTTGGCATGTGTGGGGACTTTGATGTGTTGGGACAGTTTGGAACTCGTGGATCTTTGGGTTGTCTGGTTTGAGCCCTCACCCCATCTGGATTCCCATTCCCAGTGTGGTCACAACCCTATCACTCTGTCTGGGCATTTATCTAATCTAAAATCACTTGCTCCTTTTTTCAGCGAGGGAGAGGAAATTTTTTCCTCATTGAGTATCAGCATACCAAAACTTCTCCAATGTTCCACAAGGATCCCCACATATGCTCAGAAGTACATTTCCAATATGTAGATCTCAAAGGAAGTAGAATTTGTATGAACATAATAATTTTACTCAAGAACAAAGAGAATATGTTCTTCTACTTGTTGAAAGAAAATATTTCTTCTAGAATCAGAAATCGTAGCTCAAGTCAAAAGTGTACATGAAATGGGGAGGGCTGATAAGAATTGCCCTATGCCAGTTCCTCTTTCCGGATTTGTCAAATGCAATACCTGTGTCTGTGTCCAGGAATTGCATGTTCATGGTCTGATTATTTCCTGTGTTGGTCAGGCATCTAGGTTTGAAAGACAGTACTTCTTATTCTTAAGAAGATGTATATTACCATAATAAGGATGTGTATTTAGTGTTCTGTGAAGATATTAATGCTTCCTGAGGACTGATCTTTGCCTTCTAATTTCAACCACCTGGTGTATCAATATATTAACTAAATTCTTGCTAAGTCTCCTAAGGCAAATAAGCATTTTCTCATCCCCAGGATTTATTTGTTTACAGTATTTTAAATTACTAGAGATCATAAAGAACAATACTTTATCTCCCTTATTGCCATGACCTTTCAGAATGAAGAGCACTATAAATTTTTTTGAAAAAAAGAAAGAAAGAAAGAAAGAAGAAAGAAAGAAAGAAAGAAAGAAAGAAAGAAAGAAAGAAAGAAAGAAAGAAAGAAAGAAAGAAAGAAAGAAAGAAAGAAAGAAAGAAAGCAGGAAAGAAAGAAAGAAAGAAAAATGCCTCTGCTGCAGCATTTCAAGTCTTTATGACAGTGTCTGGCTCACAGTTTTCTCAACAGCTTGCTGCTTTCCTAATGATCCTCTTTTCTGTTTTATTTCCTCAAATCCATTTATTTTCAGGTCTGCAAGGTCACGTACTCTTTCTGTCTCTCCAGATACATCATACCTATTTCCAGAGATTAAATAATATCTAATCACAAATCTAATGAAATAATTTAGGAAAAGACTGCTTGTTTGTAGGCACTCACCCAAGAGCTCTGCCCTCAGACACTCAGAAAGTCATCAAGTGCAGGCTTTCCTTCCCATACCTACGGTCAGACACAGGCTCATTTCACAGGAACGGCACATAGCAATTCATTCTGGGGACAGCCTTTGTTACCACGGTTTTACACACTATTAAGAACTGATAGTGGCAGCCTATATTATCATGCTTAGTGAAATACCCACATAAGGTGGGTTTGTTATTGTTTACTTTGTTCAAAGTTATTGATAACATAGAAAGGAAAACAATTAAGAAAAAAACCTCAGACCAATGGTAGACTAAGCTAGCTTTAGAAAATATACCATCCTCTAACCATATACATGATTTTTGTATTAGTTTGTTTGTGTATAAGAAAAACACTTTACTCATACACAATATTTTGACACCATATGTGTGGGTTTTTTCCCCACACCAACCAATTCTCTGCAACATTGGTTGGGTGTCCTACAATTTAATTCAGTTCTGATACTAACTGGAGTTAGCACAGACCCCAAAGGTGAAAGGCTCAGTCTCATAAGACAGCCCTCCACTTCAGATGCCAATCACAGGCAACCAGGTTACCCACAACTTCTGTTGACTTGGCTACAAATCGGAGTTCCTATGTCCCCCTCCTTAGATTTGATCATTTGTAAGTACAGCTCACAGAACTGAGAGAAACTTATATTTATCAGTTTATCATATAATAAGAGTATGATAAAGAATATAGATGAACTGCCAGAGGAAGCACAGGGCAAGTTCTGGAAGGGTCCCACACGCAAGAACTTATGTTCCCTTGAAATTCGAGTGGGTCACCTTCTCAGCACATAGATGTCCTCATCAACCAGGAAGCTCTACAAACCCCATACTTTTGGGATTTTTATGGATCTTTCATTACATAAACATGATGAATCAATAACTCAATCTCCAGTTCCTTTCCCGTTCCCAGAGGATGGGATGGTGGGACTAAAAGTTCCCAGGTTCTAATCATTCCTTGGTCTTTCTGGTAACCAGTCCCCTGGTTATCCTGAAGGTATCTAGGAGCCCAGCAAGAGTCACCTCATTAGAACAAAAGACATTCCTATCACCTAGGGAATTCCAAGGGATTTAGGAACTCTTTGTGAGGAACAGGGGTCAAAGCCAAATAATAGAACAAAAGATGCTCCTAGTGCTCTTATCACTTTGAAAATTACAAATGTTAGGAGTGCTGTGTCAGAAAACAGAAGCAGAGACCAATATAAATATTTTGGCATATTTATAGACCAATATAATAGATAATATATTTTCTATTATTTCACAGTTTCCTTGTTGGAATTTCCACATTTTCTGATCAATGAAGTTCCTGTTTTGGATTTCTTTGTTGTTGTCTACAATATTCCCTTTGGCTTCCATTTCTGCCAAATGGTTCTGTGGCCTTTGCTGTATGTTTCCACATTAGGAGCAGATTCAAGAAATGCTTTAGAATAACACATCACTCACAAACACAATAAATATTCAACTTTACAAGATGAGATATTCATTATACTAGAGACTCTCACTGTGGATACAATTCTTTTCATTCATTTATAAATACTTTTGAGGGCTTATAATATGCTATCCATAGTAACTAAACACTTGGGAAAACAAAGATGAAATAACCATGAAATCTACTTTACACCATAGGCTACATTTAAAGAATGAGTCAAATTTAATGTTTTCCATGCTATCTTAAGATTGTTATTTTATTTTATTACCTAGAAATAAATACCCTTACAAAAGAAATTTATTTCTAGAAATATAAGAACTATCCCTCCACCTTCAGAAGTGAATGACACCTCAAAAATTCTCATTTCCAAAATAATCCTCAAACCTCAATAATTTGCACTTTTATTAAAGGAATATCACTAGTTTCTTTGTAAAAGGAAGATATAGCTTTGGGGAATATAGTCTTCTATAGAAAAGTGCTAGTTTTTGCTGCTGCAACTCTCTACTTCTGTACTTTCCTTGTTCTTACCAGAGGCCTCACTCTTTCCAGGACAGCAGAGGCACCTCAGTGAAGCCCCACCCAGGCCTGTCCATCTCGGCTCCTCACAGATCTGCCACTTTCTTACCATGAGCCAGATTAATACAGAACCATGTGAGCTGCCTGCTCAGGTTAGAACACACCATCTGCACTAATGAGGCAATAACTTTTAATGTGCAAATTTGTCACTCCTCTTAAAGAATTTATTTGTAATTTAAAGACACAGTTCCTTAAGTGAAAGAATTGCTCTAGGTGGGAAATTAAGCCCTTTGTCATATCAGCAAATGAGATATTTGAGGATGGGAGTATCATACAGTGTTCAAGTTTAGATCAGCTTCTGGAATCCTCTCTCTCTTCACCTCTCCAGTCTCTACAATCTTTAAACATCATCTCAAGTTCCATCCCCTTCATGGGTTTCTCCCCACCACTTCAGTTCTGAAATTATACAGCATTTTGGGTCTGTTCCCTAAGTTAAATGAAAGCTATGTTCATTCATTCATTCATTCAACAGATATTTATTGAGGGTTTCTTTACATGCAGCAGAAAATTTCCTAGCAGCAAGAAAGAGCAAGCTCCAGTGCACAAGCATTTTTCAAGCCTATGCTGGTTATATCCCATTGGCCATAGCAAGTCTTATAACCAAGCTAAGTGTCAATGTGGGAAACACTATACTAGAGTATAATAAGAGCAGTAGGGGTTCACTGGGGACATTATTATAACAATCAATCATATTAGACTAAATAGATAAGGCTACCTGGAACTTTGGATCTAGACTGAGTAACTTAAAGATGAAAGGACAAAAAAAAAAAAAAAAGATGAAAGGACAGTGAAGAATATTTTTTATGATGTTGGCTTGACTTTCATAAATACCTTAATCTTAGTATTTATAATTATTTTAAACTATATATTTTTTTATTCACTTACTTTTTAATATCTGTCTCCTGCTCTAGATTGTAAGCTCAACCTACAATGGGCAGGCACGAGACCCACCCACCAAACAGCCTGCACAAGCCTCTTAGACAATCTCATCCACCAAAGGGCAAACAGTAAAAGCAAGAACTACAATCCTGCAGCCTGCAGAACAGAAACTGCAATCACGGGAAGTTAGACAAAATGAGACGGTAGAGGAATATGTTCCAGATGAAGGAACAAGATAAAACCCCAGAAGAACAATAAGTGAAGTGGAGAGAGGCGACCTTCCAGAAAAAGAATTCAGAATAATGATAGTGAAGATGATCCAAGATATCAGAAAAAGATTGGAGGTACAGATTGAGAAGATACAAAAATGTCTAACAAAGACCTAGAAGAACTAAAGAATAAACAAACAGAGATGAAAAATACAATAACTGAAATGAAAAATACACTAGAAGGAATCAATAGCAGAATAACTGAGGCAGAAGAACGAATAAGTGAGCTGGAAGACAGAATAGTGGAAATCACTGCTGTGGAACAGAATAAAGAAAAAAGAATGAAAAGAAATGAAGACAGTCTAAGAGACCTCTGGGACAACATTAAAGGCACCAACATTTGAATTATAGAGGTTCCAGAAGGAGAAGAGAGAGAGAAAGGACCTGAGAAAATATTTGAAGAGATAATAGATGAGCACTTCCTTAACATTGGAAAGGAAACAGTCACCCAAGTCCAGGAAGCACAGAGAGTCCCAGGCAGGATAAACCCAAGGAGGAACATGCAGAGAGACATAGTAATCACACTGACAAAAATTAAAGGCAAAGAAAAAACATTAATAGCAACAAGGGAAAAACAACAAATAACATACAAGGGAACTCCCATAAAATTATCAGCTGATTTCTCAACAGAAACTCTGCAGACCAGAAGGGAGTGGCATGATATATTTAAAGTGTTGAAAGGGAAGAACCTACAACCAAGAATGTTCTACCCAGCAAGGCTCTCATTCAGACTCAAAGGAGAAATCAAAGGATTTAAAGACAAACAAAAGCTAAGAGAATTCAGCACCACCAGACCAGCTTTGTGACAAATGCTAAAGGAATTTCTCAAGTGTAAAAGAAAAGGTCACTACTGGAAACAAGAAAATTGTGAATAGAAAAGCTCACCAGTAAGAAAAACATAAAGCAAAGTTAGGAAATCATCTGCACAAAAATATGATATCAAAACCAGCAATTGTGAGAAAAGGAGAGCATAAATGCAGGATATTGGAAATGCATTTGAAATTAAAAGACCAGAAACTTAAAACAACCTTGTTTACATACAGACTGCTATATCAAAACCTCATGGTGTTTGCAAACTGAAAATCTAGAATATATACACACACAAAAAAAGAAATAAGAATCCAAACACAACACTAAAGTTAGTCATCAAATCACGAGAGAAGAGAACAAAGAGGAAAGGAAGAAAAAAGACATACAAAGCAAACCCAAAACAATTAAGAAAATGGTAATATGAACATACATATTGATAATTACCTTAAATATAAATGGATTAAATGCTCCAACCAAAAGACACAGACTGGCTGAATGGATACAAAAACAAGACCTGTATATATGCTGTCTACAAGAGCCTCACTTCATACCTAAGGACACATACAGACTGAAAGTGAAGGGATGGAAAAAGGTATTTCATGCAAATGGCAATCAAAAGAAAGCTGGAGTAGCAATACTCATATCAGACAAGATAGACCTTAAAAGAAAGACCATTACAAGAGACAAGGAAGGACACTACATAATGATCAAGAGATCAATCCAAGAAGAAGATATAATAATTGTAAATATTTATGCACCCAACATAGGAGTACCTCAGTACATAAGGCAAATGCTAACAGCCATAAAAAGGGGAAATCAACAGTAACACAATAATAGTGGGGGACTTTAACATCCCACTTACACCAATGGACAGATCATCCAGACAGAAAATAAATAAGGAAACACAAGCTTTAAATGATACAATAGACCAAATAGATTTAACTGATATTTATAGAACATTCCACCCAAAAGTGGCACAGTACACTTTCTTCTCAAGTGCTCATGGACCTTTCTCCAGGATAGATCACATCTTGGGTCACAAATCAAGCCTTGATAAACTTAAGAAAATTGAAATCATATCAAGCACCTTTTCTGACCACAGTGCTACAAGATTAGAAATCAATTACAGGAAAAAAAACTGTAAAAAATACAAACACATGGAGGCTAACAAATGTGCTACTAAGTAACCAAGAGATCACTGAAGAAACCAAAGAGGAAATCAAAAAATACCTAGAAAAAAATGACAAAGAAAAACACAACAAACCAAAATCTATGAGAGGCAACAAAACCAGTTCTAAGAGGGAATTTTATTGCATTACAATCCTACCTCAAGAAATAAGAAAAATCTCAAATAAACAACCTAACCTTACACCTAAATCAACTAGAGAAAGAGGAACAAACAATACCCAAAGTTAGTAGAAGGAAAGAAATCATAAAGATCACAGCAAAAATAAATGAAATAGAGACAAAGAAAACAATAGCAAAGATCAATGAAACCAAAAGTTGGTTCTTTGAGAAGATAAACAAAATTGATAAACCTTTAGCCAGACTCATCCAGAAAAAAAGGAAAAGGGTTCACATCAATAAAATTAGAAATGAAAAAGGAGAAGTTACAACAGACACCACAGAAATACAAAGGATCAAGAGAGACTACTACAAGCAACAATATGTGAATAAATTGGACAAACTGGAAGAAATGGACAAACTCTTAGAAAGATACAATCTTCATGGACTGAACCAAGAAGAAATAGAAAATATGAAAAGACCAATCACAAGTACTGAAATTAAAACTGTTATTTAAAAGCTCCCAACAAACAAAAGTCCAGGACCAGATGGCTTCACAGGAGAATTCGATCAAACATTTAGAGAAGGGTTAACACATAGCCTTCTGAAATTATTCCAAAGAATTTCAGAAAAAGGAATATTCCACAAGCCACCATCACCCTGATACCAAAACCAGTAAGAGATACCAGGAAAAAAATTAAATTACAGGCCAATATCACTGATGAACATAGATCCAAAAATTCTCAACAAAATATTAGCAATTGGAATCCAGCAATACATTAAAAGTGTCATACACCATGATCAAGTGAGATTTATCCTGGGGATGCAAGAAGTTTTTCAATATCCACAAATCAATCATTGTGATATATCATATCAACAAACTGAAGAACGAAAATCATGAGATCACCTCAATATATGCAGAAAAAGCTTTTGACAATATTCAACACATATTTATGATAAAAAGTCTCCAGACAGTGGGTACAGAGGGAACTTACCTCAACATAATAAAGGCCATATATGATAAACCTACAGCTAACATCATACTCAGTGCTGAAAAGCTGACAGCATTTCCTCTAAAATCAGGAACAAGACAAGGATGTCCACTCTTGCCACTTGTATTCAACATAGTTTTGGAAGTCCTAGCCAAAGCAATCAGAGAAGAAAAAGAAATGAAAGAAATGCAAATTGGAAAAGAAAAATTTAAACTGTTATTGTTTGCAGATGACATGATACTATACATAGAAAATCATAAAGATGCGGCCATAAAACTACTAGAGCTCATCAATGAATTTTGTAAAGTTGCAGGATACAAAATTAATACACAGAAATGTCTTGCATTTCTATACACTAACAACCAAAGATCAGAAAGAAAAATTAAAGAAACAATCCCATTTACCATTGCATAAAGAATAAAATATCTAGTAATAAACCTTCCTAAGGAGACAAAGGACCTGTGATCAGAAAACTATAAGACAGTGATGAAAGAAACCAAAGATGACACAGACAGATGGAAAGATATACTACGTTCTTGGATTGAAAGAATCAATACTGTCAAAATGACTATACTACCCAAGGCAATCCATAGATGCCAAGGCAGTGCAATCCCTGTCAAATTACCAATGGCATTTTTCACAGAACTAGAACAAAAAATCTTAAACTTTGTATGGAGACACAAAAGACCCCAAATAGCTAAAGGAATCTTGAGAAAAAACAATAAAGCTGGAGGAATCAGGCTCTCTGACCTCAGACTATACTACAAAACTACAGTAATCAAAACAGTGTGGTACTGGCATAAAATCAGAAATATAGGTCGAAGGAACAGAATAGAAAGTCCAGAGATAAACCCATGTACCTATGGTCACCCAATCTATGACAAAGGAGGGAAGGATATACAATGGAGAAAAGACAGTCTCTTCAATAAGTGGTTCTGGAAACACTGGACAGCTACATGTAAAAGGATGAAATTAGAATACTACCTAACATCGTACACAAAAATAAACTCAAAATGGATTCTCCCTGTCAGAAATTGCAGCAAGATATTTTTTGATCCACCTCCTAGAGTAATGGAAATAAAAACAAAAATAAACAAATGGGACCTAATTAAACATAAAAGCTTTTGCGCAGCAAATGAAACCATAAACAAAATAAAAAGGTAACTCTCAGAATGGGAGAAAATATTTGCAAATGAAGCAAGCAATGAGGGATTAATCTCCAAAATATACAAACAGCACATACAGCTTAATATTACAAAAACAAACAACCCAATCAAAAAATGGGCAGAAGATCTAAATAGACATTTCTCCAAAGAAGACATGCAGATGGCCAAGAGGCACACGAAAAGATGCTCAACATTGCTAATATTAGAGAAATGCAAATAAACGTACCATGAGATATTGCCTCATACCAGTCAGAATGGCCATCAACAAAAAATCTACAAACAATAAATGCTGGAGAGGGTGTAGAGAAAAGGGAATCCTCCTACACTGTTGGTGGGAATGTAAATTGGTACAACCACTATGGAGAACAATACAGAGGGTCCTTAAAAAACTGAAAATAGAGCTACCATATGATCCAGGAATCCCACTCCTGGCCATATATCTGGAGAAAAACATGGTTCAAAAGGATACATTCACCCCGATGTTCATTGCATCACTCTTTACAATAGCCAAGACATGGAAGCAACCTAAATGTCCATCAACAGATGAATGGATAAAGAAGATGTGGTACATGTATACAATGGAATATTAGCCTTAAAAAAAGAATGAAATAATGCCATTTGCAGCAACATAGATGGACTTGGAAATTAACACAAGTGAAGTAAGACAGAGAAAGACAAATATCATATGATATCGCTTATATGTGGAATCTAAAAAAATATGATACATATGAACTAATTTACAAAACAGAAACAGACTCACAGACTTAGAGAAGGAACAGAAACAGACTCACAGACTTATAGAAGGAACTCATGGTTACTAGAGGGGAAGAGTGGAGGAGAGGGATAGATTGGGAGTTTGGGATTGACATGTACACACTGCTGTATTTAACATAGATAACAAACAAGGACCTACTCTGTAGCAGAGGGAACACTGATCAATATTCTATAATAACCTAAATGGGAAAAGAATTTGAAAAAGAATAGATACCTGTATATGTATAACTGAATGACTTTGCTGTACACTTGAAACTAACACAACACTGTTAATCAATTGTGCTCACATATAAAATAAAAATTAAAAATAAAATAATAAAGTTGTTGGCACATTTAAGATAATGCAGTTATTAAGAATCATTAAGGGGACTTCCCTGGTGGTGCAGTGGCTAAGAATCCGCCTGCCAATGAAGGGGACACAGGTTTGATCCCTGCCCTGGGAAGATCCCACATGCTGCAGAGCAACTAAGGCCGTGTGCCACAACTACTGAGCCTGCACTCTAGAGCCTGCGAGCCACAACTACTGAAGCCCGTGCTCCTAGAGCCCGTGCTCCACAACAAGAGAAGCCACTGCAATGAGAAGCCTGCACACCGCAACAAAGAGTAGCCCCCGCTTGCCACAACTAGAGAAAGCCCCGTGCGCAGCAACGAAGACCCAATGCAGCCAAGAATAAATAAATAAATAATAAGTTTATTTTAAAAAAATAAAAGAATCATTAAGGACACAAGGAAACAAAATGAACCATTGGGTTTTCTTAGTTCCAAGCAAAATACCACTCTAAAAGCTCTGTTAATATTAATACGTCCATAGTTTGCAAAATAAATTTGGATTACTTAAGGTATTCCTCATATATAATGTGAGCTGTTTTTTCTGTTCTTTGGACAACGGTATAAACTCAGTGATGTTTGCATTTTCTCCTTTGGACCTTTCTAAAAACTGAAAACAACTCTACAGACAGCTCTTTTGTCTTCCAACAGAATCATAATATTATATTAATTATAAAATAGTAACTAAAATTTCTTAAGTGTTTCATGTTTTTTAGGAAATTCTCAGTAAACCATTTTATTTAATCCTCAAAACTAATATCTGAAGTAGGTACTAGTCTCATTATCATTTTATAAATGAGAAGACTGAAATCCACTGAGATTAAGTAATATACCCAAGGTCATACAACTAGTAAAAAACAAATCTCAAACTTTTAACTACTGTTCCATACAGCTTCCCTATTCATGAGTCTGGTAATAATAATAATATTTTCTACTGTTTTTCCTTTCAACTGCACAGTTTTCATTATAGCTTTAAATGTCTTTGGACGTCTGGTCTGAGAAACTCACCTTGTTTTCAAAATCTTACCAATGTAAAAGTGTGTATCCCACTGTATATCCCTCATGGAAAAAGACATTTGGACCACAAGGCATTCCTGTACTCACTGCTCTGCTTCATTCCAAGCAATTTCTTCTAGATCATTCCTAAAACAACACCACCTCCACTCCAGCTACTTATTTGGTCATCCTTTCCCTCCCTATTTGAACTGTTCAGCATCACTGAAGACAGCTTGAAAACGACCCTGACAGTGATGTTGAAGAATTTCCAATAGCCTGATAGCCAACATCATCAAGGATCTGGGACAATCTCGTGGCATGTGTCACACCTTTACTCTTCTGTTCAGAAATCCTGTCAGCAACTACTTTCTGCAGAGCCCTGTGACTTAGAAAATAGCCTCTGTAAACTGAGTAAAAATGAATAGTAGATGTGTGCAACCAGCCCTGGGAAATTCTGAAGTCTCAGTTTAATATCCTGGGTGTTGCTGCCTGAACTTGAAAAGTCAATTCAGATTATAAAAATTTCAGTAAATTGCCACAAATCCCTGAATGTTCTCCTCAGTTCATGTAGAGCAAAGGTAATGGTCCACAGGAGAAAAGCAGGGGAAAAAATAATGGATCCCATCTCATTAATTGAGAGCTGGCTTTTGAAAAGGATAATGATATAAAACCCTATTTCCTCCATAACCCCGTATTTTAGGGTAACAAAAATATACATGAGCCATTACACACTCCAGTGTTATCACAGGCAAGTCAGAATGAAATCATAGAAATACTATTTTCTTCCACTATCGTCTCATTTTACAAGATAAAGTATACAATTTTTGCCTCTCAGGTTATAATTCAATTAACAAGTATTTTAGTCATCAATTATCTATACTACAACTGGGATTATCACTGATTCAACTTTTGAGAAAATTGTAATGCCAACTTAAATAACGGAACAATGTGCTTTTTGTAAGAAACTTTTCTTTAGCTTAATACATTAGAGCATTATACATTGTTTTTGTCAGTTGAATCACTCTGTCAATATGACACAATAGAAAATACATTCATTTATTACTAAAATGATGTAACTATGTTATTTTGGCATAAATGTCCCAAAAGAGCCTGGCTTTCATGAAGTATTCAGGAAAATGAGACTAGCCAAAACATTTTTCACTTCAGTTACGTATGATTAATAAAATCTATTATCACTGAGCTGATATCAAGTTATCTAATATAATTCAGTGTTTTAGCTGATACCTACATTGAGTACTTAAAATTAGTTTGTTCATTTATTTATTACATAATTATTTCATAAACATCTACTCTGTAGCAAACAGTGTGGCAGATGCCAGAGCTATGAAGATTGGTGGGTGTTGGTCCTTTCTCTCCAAGAGTTCACAGACATATTTAGTAGACCTACATGTGAAGAAATCAAATACATTGCAGAGTGATGTGTTCTATAATAAGAGAAGGGACAGATCATGTATGGGACCACTGATCAAGAATCTAAACTATGCATAGAAACATTAGGAGGAACTTCAAAAGTTTTTTTCAATGTTCTTCTGAAATCAAGTTCTTTTACCAGTTGGTTTGTTTTATTATAACACAAAGCCTCAAATACTATATCATTTGACTATCTATCCATAAATAGATGCACTGGCAATCAAAGCAGCCTGCCCACTTGAAAAATCTGTCCTAATAATAATATTGTTACTGTTGTCACAAATACTCTATGAGGAAGTCAGAAATACCTTCATTTTACAGATGGGCAAAGGGCAATGCAGTGAGATTAATTAACTGCCAAACACTGAACAGTAGTAAATGTTCTACCTGGGATGAAAACTGAGTCCTAAGCCTAAGATTTTCCTGCTCTGCTAGACTGCCCAGCTTAACTAACCTGCCCCCCAAAGCTATCAGAGATGTGTTCTATGTGCATACTCAAACATGCATTTCAATGATTTAACTAAAAACAAAGTTGAAATGTTTGAGCATCTGAAAGATAGTATCACCTTAGTGAGAAGAGTGACAGCATAGAGACTCTGGAGGCTAGTAGTGAAGAATAAGACTAGAAACTACTCAAATACGTGTGTTGCATTTGAACACACATATTACATGGTTGACTTCAAAACTGCTTGTTTCTTGGTAAGTTCCTGACATACTTCTTATATCTACATTTCCTTATGACATACTCTGAAATGAATTTATCTTCCAGGCAAGTAGAAGAATAGAATAAACAGTACTGAAATTATAGTTGACTATAAATGGGAATTCCATTGGTTAAGTAATCTGTTACAATGGGAAAATTAATGTAAGTTGCATAGAGGTAAATAGCTAAGATCATGTGTGTCCAGAGAGGCAATAGGGCATAGAGGTTAAGGGTTTAAGCCTTGGAATCAGATTGCCTGTGCTCAGTCCTTGCCCCTAGTGCATAGTTGTTGTGTAATTTGGGGCAAACTTAACTTCTCTGTGTCTTACTTTTATCACTGTAAAAGAGGAAAAATAATAATAGCACCCACCTCAAAGCACTGCTGTGAGGATAAAGTGAGTTAAACTTGTTAAAGCTAAGAACAGTACCTGGGCTCAAAGTAGTGTTCCATAAATATGTGCTATTATACTAACATAAAGCACATTTTTATTACTGCAGTATTAGTATGTGGTCTAAAGCTATCTGGTTCAGAAAGAATATGTAATGTAATTTCTACCCTTACAATAGTTATGTACACTTCCAACCCCCTCATATACCACCTTAACACCCATTATCAGTGTCACAAAACATATCTGAGGGCAAAATTGTGAGAACATCATGCAATTATTTAGCAAATATGCCAAATAGGAACTTAACCTCCAAATTTGACTCCTGCAATGGTTGCTTTCCATCCATTTCTACCAGCTGCTTTAATTGCTCTGTTAATATGTGAGTTACTACGTCCTTGACATTTGCAGTCCTTCCAATTTTATAGATGAGACTCAGACTATTTTAATAATAATCCTTTATTTGTATTCCTTTAGGGAGTAAAAGGACAAGAATGCAACTTTGAGAAAGAAAACATGGATTTTATTTTGGGCTCCACTACCTATGCATTGCACATCTTTAGAAAAGTTATTCAGCCTCTCTGAGCTTTAAAGTTTCTCATCTGCAAAATTTAAATGATAATAATAATATCTACCTTACTGGGCTGGTATGAAAATAGAATAGATAGTGCCTATATACATTTGTAAATATTACCCATCCCCCAAAAGGGAAGAATTCTAGTATTGTCTGGTATTGTCCTGATCTTTCTGGGGAAACATTGTAACAGACATGAGTGATGAGCCAAACAGCTACTTACACTACTAGGCTTGGGATGTAATGATCAAAACCTGGAACTGCAAGAATGTGAATTATGTGCTTCTCTTATTTCTTCCACTCTATTCACCTCAGGAGAAGAGGGACTATCTGCAAAAATTCTGTTAGGAAAGACAAAAATTATTGTGCAAAATGATGTTATAGAAAAACATCTAACAGCAAGAGTAAATATATTGTTTGTTACTGAATGACAGATGGAGGAGGAGCTTACCAGTATGTAGGTGAAACATGCCACTTTGAAAACGTATATGGGCCACATAAAATCTGGAAATATTAATAGTTGTAATCTCTAGGAAGTGGGATTACAAATATTTTTTTCTTCTTTAAGTTTCTCCCATTAACATGTTTCCTTCTATTAACATGTATTACTTTAGTAATAAGATAAAAATGTTATTTCAAAAAGAGAAAGATTACAAAATCTTAATATTCTGTTTGTGTTTTCCTATGTAGCTTTAAGTCCCAAAACTCAGTTGTTTTCACCCTAGCTTTGCCATCTACATTTCTTCACCTAATCACTTTATAAATGCTCACGTGTCATTTTATTCTTTTCTCTTTCACATGTCTGCCAATCCCCTAGCATTTACCTTTACACTCCTGGCCCTTGATTCTCTATGATCATTCAAATGTTGTATATGACATTCTTCCTTATCTTCTCATGTCTTCATCCCACGTTCCTGTGAGTTCCCAAACCTGCCTTTCTAAGCCACTGTTTTCCTCATCCCTATTCTCCATGGCCTGGACCCACATCTGACCTAGACATGCACTATCCCAATTTCAAACCCTTTAGGAACATGACAATTTCACTTCCTCACTCCCCTCTTTCTGTCCTTCTCAAAACTATTCACATTATAGAAAAAAAAAAAAAAAAGTACTTTTTAACATATTTAAAACCTGTTCCTTCTACCTCCAGCCACTCCACTGACCTGACCATCACTGAAAGCTTTCCAACTGTGCCCATCCACATACTCACCATTTCCCTCTAACAGTAAAGGGAATGTCTTTGGCTCCTTGCTCTCTTTTTTCCATGTCCTTTGTGTTATCCAGGTCTACTGTTTCAACCATAGATCCTAACACAGCTTCAAAACTTATCTCTGTCTCTGGTATCCTATCCTTTCTTCCAGAAATTCTAAAACAATGTAACTCAAACTTAATTTGACCATGAAATTTCTTTTATATAAGAATCTGTGTTTTGTTGTTATTGCCATGTCAAATACTCCCTCCACTACCTTTCAGCCCCAGCACCATCTTGCACTGCACCATGGGGCTCTGAAGAGAATGTTTCAATATTTCTGCACAGTTAGTACTTTTAGTGCTTTTGAGCAAATTTTACTGAAATGTACCTGGGCTAAAAGACAAAGCTAAATTATAACTGAATGGATCATGAGAATTTCAGAGAGATTTAACTTCCAGGAGTTTCAGGAGAGAATAAAACCGTAAACAAACCTTGGGTGAAATGTCAGAGGTAATAGTCTTTTCTTCCCACTAAGACATATATTTACATTCCAAAGGATAAAAACTCAGAATCCTTCTTAAGGAACAGTGATTTCTCTCCATCTTCCAGGGAGGAGGTGGGGGAAATATTTCTCTATAAGCCCCCAAATTCATAATTTTAGGCTTCCTCACCTAGCGTGCAGATCCCAGTATGTGTAGGAAGACATCTGGTCCTCATATCATTACCCTCAAAAAGGGAAACTGAGGCATGGGGAATAGGCCCAGTTAGGTAATAATTAATCTGACTGCCTTAAAGTTATCATATCTACTCTCAGGACAATGCAAATAGGATATTAAACACTCATCACATACTATGTCCATCTAATCAAACTCATTCCTCTGTCCCTTCCCACTTCTTGTCTAGTCCTTTAAAAAATGATTATTAAAAGGATGTACTATACAGAAATTATTTATCCCCACATTCCATGTCATTCCAAATGCTTTTTCATCATCTGAATGCCTCCTTTCCTCTTTTTAATCAATTTAAATTCTTCTTTGCCATTAAAAATTGGAAAAGTCTAGTCTGAGTAAAATCCTTCACGTTGCTCAATTTATTGGGCCATGCATTACAAAGTCTTATACTTGGCTAGTAATTAAACAATATACAATGTCATGTTAACTCAATTTCAAGGCAGACATTCTTAACTCCATTTTAAATATAAGGAACCAGAATATTAAAAAAAAAGAAAAAGGAAAAATTGCCCAGAGTCATAGAGTTAGTAAGGGAAAGGACCATGATTCAGATCTGTCACTGCTTAATATAAGGATTAGCCATGTGGCTTTCTTTGGCCAATAAAATGTCATCAGAATTGGCACAAGTTATCTCTTAGCAGAAGTGTGAAGGGCCTTTTCATGGTTCTTTCTGCCACAATCCCAGCATTTTCATCAACAAGCATCTTTAGTGAAAAAAATATAGATATAAGGTGCAGTCAAAAAAACATGATATACAGGTACCATAAATGAGAAAAAAAATCTTTGTTAAAGCCAATGAGATTTTCAAATTCTTTGTTAGTATAATTAGTATAATATATTTTAGTCTAAGCTAGCTAAACAGAAAAATTATTACAGGTATTAAAGTGCAGCCAGACAGAACCCTAAAATATGTGGACCAGATCTGTGGCTATCAGCAAGGAAATTTTTTTGGAGAAAGACAACAATCTATGTTATGCAATAGCAAATATTTGGTAAAACTGACTCCTGTAATAAGTTGAAGGGCAGATAATATACATGACCATCTTGTGACTTCAAATTAAAAAAAATCTGAAATTAAAAAATCTGAAAAAATTATATTGCTAGCATGAATTGGCTGCTGTTGGCTGCTTTTTGGCAAGGTACTATAAGTAAAAGATGAACA
Source organism: Balaenoptera musculus (assembly GCF_009873245.2). Classification (NCBI taxonomy): domain Eukaryota; kingdom Metazoa; phylum Chordata; class Mammalia; order Artiodactyla; family Balaenopteridae; genus Balaenoptera; species Balaenoptera musculus. Next base: position 34,162,766 of record NC_045802.1, on the reverse strand, counting down.
CAGAAAAGAACTAGCTAATTTGCAAGAGAACTGGCGGGTGGGGGGAACCCAGAAGAGAGTCTAGAAATTCTAGGCCTTACTGAAGTACAAGATGCAACTTGTCTTTAGTCCTTACTGGTAAATAATAAACCTGAAAACAGGCTGATTAAAATTCAGCTTCATTTCAAAGACCAAATTAAAGAGCTTTTTTCAAAAAAAACTATATATTAATTAAGATGGCGACCAACAGATTTTTTCAGTTTTACAAAATTGTTCAAGGAAAAGAGATTAATGGTATGGCTCTCCTGTGAACATTTGACAACTACAAGATACCTGTTATAGGCAGAATAATGTCTCCCCAAAGGTGTCCATGTCCCTCCTGATCCCCACTGACTATATACTATCTTACATGGCAATATGATTATGACTTCTAAATGGGGAGATTATTCTGTATTATCTGAATGAGCCAATGTGATCAAAAAGGTCCTTATAAGTAAAAAAAGGAAAGAGGAAATGAGTCAGAGAAGGAAATGTGATGAGGATGCTGGCTTTGCAAATGGAAGGGGGCCATGAGCCAACAGTGTGAGGGAGGAAGAAGTCTCTAGAAGCTGGAACATACAGGGGAACAGATTTTCCCCTAGATCTTCTAAAAGGAACACAGTCCTGCCAACACCTTGATTTAGCCCATGAGACCCATTTTGGACTTCTGACCTCTAGAACTATATAATAATAAATTTGTATTAAGACTATTGTTAACTACTGTTAAGGATATCTTTTAACCCTAAATTTGCAGTAGTTCATTATAGTAGTGACAGAAAACTAATACTGTAGCCATAACTAAGTCAAGAAAGACAGGGCATGTCTCAAAAGGAATTGTGGATATTCATCAATATTGATTTTATCAATCAAATTAATAAAAGTAGACTCAGTTCTTAAGATAGTTGTAATAGCAAAAGAATCAGGAATTTAGACTAAGAGACACTGTGACTATTTGAGAATTGAAATTGTCCCTTTGATTTCAATGAGCAGGAAACAGTTTGAGACCCCTGCTCAGACCCCAAGCAGAGCATACTCTCCAATTCTTTCTTAGATATGACAAAAGGGGATACATGGAAGTAGGAGGACCTCCAAGAGAGTGGAGCCAAGAGTCCCAAGAGTCTTGGAGGGCAATGGACTGGGGACTAATTGAGAACTGTTCCGCATCTTCACGTTAGGGACCCTAACACTATCCCAATGTGATTTCAGAATTGCTGTGATCAGTGGCTTTTTGTACCCCCCATTCTTTTTTTTTTTCAGATGGGAATACTCTATTTGTCATAATTATCCAGTCCCTATTCTTCTATTGATATGTAGGAGAATATGGAGCATGAAGGAGTGACTTTTTTAAAGAAATAAGCCTCCAACTCAAGAGAAACCACACTTGGACCTGATGTGGAGACTGTCATACAAACCTGGACTTTGAGCCTGATTGGATGGGACTTTTAGATTATTTCCATTGGAAGAGAATTCTAATATGTCATATATTTTGTGTACAGAAGGAAGATAACTGGATTTTGTTACCAAGTAGTGGACTAAGAGTTTATTATTGTTTCCAAACATGTTGTGCCCCTTCCTGTGGAACAACTGTACTTCCCTGCCCTGTTGATGTCAGGCTTGGCCATGTGAGTTGCTTGGACAGTAAAATAAGAGTCCAAGTAAAATATGCCACTTCTGAAGAGAAGCTTTAAGAATCGCTGCAAATCTAGCAACTCTCTTCTTTCTCTCTGTCACAGGCCCAGCAGTGCTCCACATAAGGGCTGCTTTGTTGGCTTAAGTTTCCAGAATAAAAACGTTGTGAAACTGAGCCATAGGCAATGAATGACTCACGATTAGCATGTAACATGAGCAAGCAATGAAGCTTTCTTTTTGCTGTAAACCACTGTAATTGTGATTGGGATGTTGGATGTAGTATAACAGCCTAAGCTGGCTTACACAGGTGAGGACAAAGAAATATGACTGGTGACCACTGTTCCTAATAGAATGACCCAAGAGACAGTACTATTAGATACATTTGATTACTTTAGTTCAGTAGAAAGCTCTGACTATAGAATAATACAAAAATCATTCTGTGTACATGTGTGGTTTATAACTTACATGATGGGCGCTGAATTTTATATTTGAGAACAGCTGCAAGAAAAAGAATTCCACATGGTACTAGGGGATCCCAGAAGAGAAAGCAATCATTCAGTTGAAGAAAAATTTAAAAACCCATTTAAGGGCTTCCCTGGTGGTGCAGTGGTTGAGAATCTGCCTGCCAATGCAGGGGACACGGGTTCGAGCCCTGGTCTGGGAAGATCCCACATGCCATGGAACAACTGGGCCCGTGAGCCACAACTACTGAGCCTGCGCGTCTGGAGCCTGTGCTCCGCAACGAGAGAGGCCACGATAGTGAGAGGCCCGTGCACCGTGATGAAGAGTGGCCCCCACTTGCCGCAACTAGAGAAAGCCTTTGCACAGAAACGAAGACCCAACACAGCCAAAAATAAAATAATAATAATAAATAAATAATTAAAAAAAAAAAAACCCATTTAAGAAAAAAAGATGGTGAGATATAATCTGTGCTCCAATCTGGTGAAATGTTAGAGTCACAATTCTTCCACAACAAATGGTAGATTTCCAACATGACAGAGAAGATGATAAGGGAGTCTTTGACATCACAATCATGTATTTAACTATCATATCGCATAAGGGCAAATGTCCATGAACCAACATGACTTACTTGCAATAGCTGCATCACAAAGCCGTTAAATTTGCATCATCACATATTTCTAAAGTGAAAACACAAAACTAATCCTTAAAACTCATTCCCAAAGCAGAAGTTTGAACTTGTAATAAACAAGATCCATATATGTACATGTCAAAAACAAGGTAGTGAATATCTGGCCCAGAGAAGACAGTGATACAGGTTATATCATCAAAAGGAATGTTCACTCCCCCACTGTGACATTTGAGTAAAAGAAAAATTGTGACAACTTGAACATCAACTCTGTCTTACAGAGGAAAAATTTCCCAAAACTCCCACATAATATAATTATGGAGGCCAGGAAGGCAGTCCCACCCTCTCAACTTGTTAATATTGAGGGAGAGAGAGGCAAATGGTAAGAGTCTGAGATTGTGTTGCAGCTGTTACAGCTGTGGCTGTTTTTGTTGCTGTTACCACTGTTGTTATTTTAGGTACAGATCTTTCTCCTCTAATCGCTGATTCATTGAGTCACTGTCTATTGTCTGGAGGCATTTTATTGTGGTTGGACAAAGGCTATGCTTTGAAGGTAATGAATAAGAAGAAGTAAAGAAGCAATGATGTTTAGACTTTGGATTTTACGCCCCCCAAGGCATTTATTCAACTTGCCTTGAGAATTGTGCACAGTGGCCAGAAGGCATAACTTTGAATATGCAAAATGATTTCAATATTGCCCATATAACACACCTGAGCAAGTGGTAGGTATTGAAGCTTGCCTCCAAATGCTCACCTACAGGGAAAAAACTGACAATAAGGAATACTAAAGCTGCCAAGAATAGGAAGCACAAAAGAGTACAGCTTTTTAATGATGTATAAACTTAATTAGAACTTTCTTTCCAGCTTATTACTAAGAATATTATATTCAACCTATAGTACACAATAAGATTCTCAAATAGTACACTCAGTATACATCACACATTTTTAATACTACTATACGTTGCATAAATAAAACTAGTTTAAAGCATTGGGATATGAAAGATTCCAATTCTCTTAGCTGATAATACAGGAGTCACAAACTTAAGTAACTGTAGGAGTGAGTCAGGGAGAACCTCAGAGTTGGGGAGACAACACAAAGTATTGGAAACTATCAAATCAAAAAGCACACATCCCATCTAAAGGGGCGGCTACCACAAAACTCCATCAAGTATTCCCTTATAGAAAAGTAAGCCCAGTGCAGTCATCTGATTTTCCAGGACAAGCCAGAAATCCAGAATTTTATGTCAAATTCCTTGATTTTGAAATGATACCCACTAATTCAAAGAAGTAATAATAACTTAAACCCTGTGAATGGCAACAATGTATGCGCTCAACAAACATATCTGCAGGACAGACTGGCCCAGACCCAAGTTTCCAGCTTCTGGGCTACCACTGTTGATCCTCTCCACTCTGCAGTTATAGCCCTTTCTCAGATACCAAAGAACACCAATGAAATGGGAGTTTCTTTTTGTTTGATCTAAAACTAAAGTTTAGATTAAAGGAAAAATAGACATTTTGTCATCAAGTACCATGACCATAAAATTCCTCTTTTACAAGTAACATGTTTGGGGTGGGCTAGTCTTTTGGAGCTATTGTTAAAGTAGGAGCCAAATGTTGTTTACAGAACTATTTTGCTGGGAGCACAATGTAGCAAGTATACACATAACTAGGATTTAAGAGAGATTCTAGGCCTGACTCTGTTGTTTTCCTCTCCAGAGTGAACAGGTGGGGTCTAGGATAAAATGAAAGACAGAAGTGACTAATCATCTATAATCTGAGGTTTTTCCTATGTTTACTGGGTGATTGCTACTTGGAGGTTTGTTGCAGTGAGAGAACTTGCATGAGTTGGGGCACAGGATTCAGGGCAATGGATCAATCTATGGTCACTATTTTCCATGGTGTGGCCAAAAAAAAAAAAAAAAGTAGGAAAAAAAGGAAAACGGATTTAGGAGTGGCTCCCTGCAGATGTTTGAATGGCTTATAGGAGATGAAAATGTTATACCTACCTGTGTCCCTGGGGGACAGAATGAGAAACGAGGGACGGACTTCACAGGAAGGTAGAGATACCCAAAGGTGGACTTGAGTTGTCAGCCTCAATTCATATTATTTCCTGAAGTTGAAAATACACGTCATTATTCACAGAGTCCATATCTGTGAATTCACCTACTCACTAAATTTACTTGTACCTTCCAAATCAATACTCATGGTGCTTTCACAGTCATGGTCATTCCCAGGCATGGGCATGCATAGGGTTGTATCTGAGTCACCTGCAAGCATATTCCCAGCTGAGGTAGAACAAGGCACCCTCCTGCCTTTTGCTTCAGCTCTCATACTGAAGTAGTGGTAAAAAAGTAGAAAAGTAAAGTAAAAAAGTAAAGTAAAAAAGTAATCTTTTCATGGTCTATTTAGTGCCACATTTTTCAAATTTTTGTCCTTTTTTGGAGGGATTTCACTGTTTAAAATTTGCCCCAAGCATACTGCTGAAGGGCTGTCTAGTGTTCCTAGTCACAAAAAGGCTGTGATGTGCCTTACAAAGAAAACACATGTATTAAATAAACTTCCTTGAGGCATGGGTTATAGTGCTTTTGGCCATGAGTTCAAAGTTAATGAACCAACATTACATATTAAATAAGGTGCTTTAAACAGAAAAACACATAAAAGAAAGTTATGTATTGATTGGTTTACAAAAATGTTGTGACCAGAGGCTGGCAGGAACCTAACCCCATATTTCTCCTAGGCGCAATGATTTTGTATCCACTAATTTAGTGTTCAAGGCAACCTTAAAAAAGGATAACTACCATAAATACAAGAATTATTAAATAGTAATTTGATAATCTCTTAAGAATGATGTCATGCAAAGGTTTCACACCTCAGATCAAAGGACAACAGAAAAAAATTATGCAGTGTCCTTTTCAGCCTCAAATTCTAGTACTCATTGAAGAACAGATTCAGACCTCAGATGGTGGTTTGATTAAATAATCTTTCACATCTTTGAACCTCTCAAATACAATGATTCTACAATTGGTCAGGGAGCTGATTCAATCTCAGTTTCCACTTGTATATATTTTGAAAATGGGAAAAAATAATATCTTAGATCTCTTCCCAGCTCCAAAATTCTATAATCCAAGAAAAAGGTTTTCCTAACACTTTCCTGGAAAAATATACATTTTGTCATTAAGTACTATGACCATAAAGATTCCCCTTCTAACATCAAATTCTATTTCAAATTTTTTACTCTCCATTCAGTGTTTTATTTATAGCAATCACCAATTGCTATTTCTTATTTATGATTTTTTTTAATTGGTTACTGTCTTTAATTGGTTGGAAGGGGAAAAGGCTCCTAAAGTTTTCCTTCACATCAAATATTTTTCACTTCTAAAGAATGCCTGGAATCCCTTTGCTCCCCCCACACTGTCTTTACTCATTCAAAAGAACTGGATCCAGAATGTTGTAATGGACCATGTGCCATGCACCTGCTGTCTTAAACCAAATGGATAATAAGCTGATAAAATCCTACAGTGCATCCCTATGAATATGAAATTAGACTTGAAGTAACAAGCCTTGTTTTCCTGTAACCCTAATTTTCGGACAAGCCTCTTAGCCTCCTGAATGGTTTTCTAGAAAAAACTCAGAATCACATGTGGTTACTTTTGAATCAGTCCATGAATCTGCCTGAACTGAGTAAGCACATAGCCTATCAAGTGATCTGGGCAGCAACCCAGCTTAGCCATTTTCCTTATTCTTGAGTTTTTTTTTTAAAGGACCAGATCTGAAATTGTGTGATTATCTGCATAATTTAATATTACACATCTACAAAAAAGAAATGAGCTTTTAGGTGTGAGTGCCTCTAAGGAAGAAGAATCAATACACAACAAAGAAAGAGGCCAAACTACAGTGAAAGGGAAAAAAAGAGAGAGGGTTAAGGCTGTATCAGAAGTAAAATAAGATCAAAGAATAAGAATCAATATAGTAATTCAAATAAAGTAACTCAAATTGGTTCAGCTATGTTTCTCTTCCCCCATTAAGCTCTAAGAGTAACTTGATCATAACGTTATCATTAAGTATCTCTGAATATCTTAATGATAACTACATCATCTGAGTCAGTATGATTTAATCATCTCTAAATTCATAAATACATGCTTAGAATGCAGGCGGTTGTTCATAAATGTTGAGTTTAATTAAATTGAAGGCTGCTATTATTTTGGTTACTCATACCTACTTTTCAAGAACTTATGACTCTCAATGGAAGCAGCAGGGTCTTAGATCAGAGCATGTGAGTGGCCCAACATGTAATGTCTTGCCAGCCTGGGGTGATAGTATGGGTGAAAAACAAAAGCCAAAAATACTAGTAGAAATGTAAATAGAAATGCATCATCCTTTCTTCCCTAAAATAAGATTTATTGATTTGTCCTTAAATGTACCCAAGTATATTTGCCTTCACCTAGGAACTTGAACAGATTTTTGAGAGAACATTGGTAAGTTTAATATTAGCCAGTCTAAGATTTAAGATTTACAGCTATGATGATTTCATTTTATCATGAAACCAAAAATAATAGGGAACGTCTTATGCTATGCTCATGGGCATCAGTAAAGTCCAAAAGTATTTGTCTCTTATTTCCCCTAACTTACCTAAAACTAAATTGTCTTATGCAATTAAAAAATTATAATAAAATCCTTATCATCAATTTAATTAATTAATTTTATAAATAAAATTTAAAATAGGATGAAATGCAGCTGTTCACATCACAGATGCACCTTATTATATTCAACAACAAATACTTCCCAAATAACTACTATATACTAGGTGAGTGAGGCAATAGGATGATTGGTAAATCATAATCCCTACCCTCAGACAGATTACAGTCTTGTCAGAAAGATAAACAATTATATAGTGTGGTATAATATAATCTCTTAAATACTATATCAGAAGTAAGCATGGCATGGTAGAATGGGGGAGATGGGTGGGTACATGTGAGGGGAACATAACCTAGATTGGAGTAGGATTAGATCAGTCTCTAATGCAACAGTGATTCTCAAATTTTGATGTAAATCATAATTACCTGGGAGGCTAATTTAAACATCTACTGCAGGGCTCTACCTCCAGATTTTCTTCTTCAGTAGATCCAGAGTGAGGTCAAAGGATTTGTAGTTCCAATAAGTTCCCAGGTGAGATTAATTCTGCTAGTCTGGCGACTATATTTTGAGTTCAGCTGCCCTCAAATAACCCAATTGTAGAAAATTGTTAACAAATTTACAAATGCAGTCTCAGGAGCCTATAGCTGGCCAAACAGTAAAAGCAAATTAATAAATTTATTAGGACATGATAAAAAATATTATAATAGAGGTATTTAGAGGCCTCCTCAGAAAGACATAAAAAAAATCATCTAAATCATAATGGCGAGGGATGTCAAAAAATGTTCCTAAGTTAAGATGATGGTTGGGTTGCTTTGAAAGAAAGAATTACTATGTAGAAGAGGAAAAACATTTCAGGCACAGAAAATAGTATGTGAGAAGAGTCAGAGAGACCTGGGTTTGGACTCACTTTCACTTATTCTAAGAGCATCCATCAAGTTTCTTATCCCTTAGTAAAATGGGTCTAACAGTAGTAAGTTTACTAGGTGGAACTGTTGTGATTACATGAAATAACATATGTAAATGTGCAAAACACAATGCCAGGGTCAAAATATATGATCAGCAAATGTTGGCTACTCTTACTGAGGATGATGAAGTTATTATTGTTGCTTTTGTTTCTACAAAACAAAACTTTATGGCTATAAAGTATTGTGAGCCATGTCAGATGCTACATATAGGTGCTATGACTAAAGTGTAACAGGTAAAAGTTGAAGATAGAGACTTGTAAGAGCCATTTCATGAAGAGCTTCATGTGTACTAAAGCTAAATGGTTTGAAAATTTTCATGAAAGTTGTAAAAATCCATTGAAAGCATTTAAGCAGGGAAGCTGCAAGATCAGATGTACATTTTAGAAGGATCATTTCTAGGTGGATTCATGGGTGCTAGACAAGGAACAAGAAGACTAGTTGGGAAGCCACTGAATAATCCAACCTAAACTAAGGCAATGACAATAACAAACCTGAAGAGTTAGAGATGGATTCAAGGGTACTTGCATTACACATGGAGAGGAAAGGTGAGTAAGATAGGGTAAGATGGAATGGTCAAAGATGACTTGCAAGTTTCTCTTGAATCTGAAAAAAGAGAAAAGAAAGCTCAGTTAGAACACACCCTCACACCATACACAAAAATAAACTCAAAATGGCTTAAAAACTTAAATATAAGACATTACACCATAAAACTCCTAGAAGAGAACATAAGCAAAACATTATTTGACATAAATCATACTAATGTTTTCTTAGGTCAGTCTCCCAAGGCAATAGAAATAAAAGCAAAAATAAACAAATTGGACCTAATCAAACTTATAAGATTTGCTCATCAAAGAAAACCACAAACAAAACAAAAAGACAACCTACAGACTGGAAGAAAATATTTGCAAATGATGCAACTGACAAGGGCTTAATTTCTAAAATATACAAACAGCTCATACAACTCAACAACAAAAAATACAAACAACCCAATAGAAAAATGGGCAGAAGACCTAAATAGACATTTCTCCAAAGAAGACATACAGATGGCCAATAGGCATATGAAAAGAGACTCATCATTACTAATTATTAGAGAAATGCAAATCAAAACTACAATGACGTACCACCTCACACTGGTCAGAATTGCCATCATTAAAAAGTCTACAAATAATAAATATTGGAGAGGATGTGGAGAAAAAGGAATGTTCTTACACTGTTAATGGAAACGAAAATTGGTGCAGCCACTATGGAAAACAATGTGGAGGTTTCTCAAAAAACTAAAATAGAGTTACTACATGATCCAGCAATCACACTTTTGGGCATATACCCAGACAAAACTATAACTTGAAAAGATATATGCACTCCTATGATCATAGTAGCACTATTTACAATAGCCAAGACATGGAAACAACCTAAATGTCCATTGACAGATGGATGGATACAGAAGATATTTTGTATATATATATATATACACACACAATGGAATATTACTAAGCCAGAAAAAACAATGAAATAATGTCATTTGCAGCAACATGGATGGACCTCGAGATTATCATACTAAGTGAAGTAAGTCAGACAGAGAAAGACAAATACCATACAATATCACTTATATGTGGAATCTAAAATACAGCCCAAATGAACATATCTACAAAACAGAAACAGACTCACAGACATAGAGAGCAAACTTCTGGTTGTCAAGGGGGAGGGGGAGTGGAGGAGGGAAAGATTGGAAGTTTGGGGTTAGCAGATGCAAACTAGTATATATAGGATGGATAAACTACAAGGTCCTACTATATAGCACAGGGAACTATATTCAATATCCTGTGATAAACCATAATGGAAAAGAATATGAAAAAGAATATATATGTATGAATCATTTGCTGTACAGCAGAAATTAACACATTGTAAATCAACTGTACTTCAATAAAATATTAAAAAAAGAAAAAAGAAAAGAAAGCTCGGGGGTTTGAGCAAAATTACATTTAAATTTATTTATACATACTTAGTGGGTCGCACCTATTGTGTTAATAATCAAAGACACAACATGAATGCAAAAGGCAAAGAAAAATGAATCAAACAAATAGAAGTCATTAAAAGTTCATGAACTGCATAAAAATATCAACCTTTCTTGTCTTAGAAATAAATCTTTGTAATTACGTCTCAAATTGCAAGCACAAAATGAAGTGTTTCAGTATCACTGACAATAAACATTGAGTAAATGTACTTAAAAGAAAAAAAAAAAATCAACATCAGATTTGACCATTTCCCACTCCCCCGCCATTCCTTTTTGGCTTGTCTGCACCAGTCCCTACCCTCATCATCACAATGAATGTCCTTGACTTACAAATCTCTGTGTTGAACAAGCTTGGCCTATCCCTATTTACATAGGGTCACTGAATACTGCAAAAATTGTAGATGACATTCTGTTGCAAGGCTTCTTATTCTTTTTTGGGTCATGGGCAACTTCAATGATCTGATGAAAGCTATAGATAGACCCTCTCCCCAGAGAAGAACTGAGGTACAAAATTTGCATTAAGATACAAATTTTTCAGTGATTCAAAGCCCTGAAGGATATATAAAATTCCTATATTTGGAATTGTTGCTGTGGAGAATAGAACATATGTCCATTACAGGATGGACACATGGCCACAGGATAAAGCATTATAAAGAAAAGAAATTCTTCTGTTATAGCTATACTGAAATCCTCTAGGGCAAAGTTATATAAGGTTTTTAGAATGGATATAAGGGAAATGACCTAGAAAATAAACTTTCCAAATGTGTTTTTTAACAACAACAGAATAGATTACATACTGATATAAATCAAGGGACCAGGGAAGCACCTTGTGATAATACCAAGGGCAAAGCTAAGTAACCTGAATCACAGATAACAGAAATTAGCCTGTGAAGGTTTCATTCTTCCAATTTTTAGAAAAGATGCTACAAATAAGAGAATCATAATTACAACCCTCTATAAAAATTAAATTCTAAAAACTTTAATCATTAAGGACTCATTTCAAATTATATCTAAAGTAGAAAAAGTTATTTCAAAAAAGAAATTATCATTAGAGGTGACTCCTTCAGGATAAAGTAGAATTACATTTGCTTAGCATAACTCAAACCATTTCTATCCAAGTCAAGCATCATTGAAAAGAACCAGGATAAGGGCTAAGGAAAATGTTCACTGATACTTATTTAGTTGTGCAGCCCACATCAATCTATTCCTCTTCCCACTCCCAGACACCTTCCAGAGGATGACCCAAAAGTTGCTCCTCCAATATATGTGTTTCTCTTCATCATTCCCAGCACTGCCATTGGCGTCTGCTTAATTTTTTTTCTGGTCTTTTATACATTCTTTTCACTAGGTCACCACTCTTTTTGAATGGGTTCCACTGGTGTAATAAATGTGGACAGGAATGAATAAGGCAGGTCATATTTCCCTTTACTGCTCTTTCACTTCATTCTTTACAACATGCACACAAGTTTTTAAGTGCACACAAGATTTTAGTGAAGCCTTGGGAATAGATGCAGGGAATATTGAAAAAGCAAAAATTAAATTCTCTGACAACATTAATTTTCCTGTAGTCAATGAGGACATCATCTAACAAGTATAAACCATTACCCTCTGTGACTATTCCAAGTTGCTAAATGTGCTCCCCAATCCTCAAGTCTACCTTACTAATACTCTACCTGTTCCAAAAATAAGTCTTTCCTCCTTTTAATCTCTGTCCTCTTTGAGGAAGCCTCTCCACAAAACACAGTGGTTGATTCATGGCAATAGGTCATCTCCCAGGCCTGAGAAAACTGCTCAAGGGTCAGCAAGAGAAGGGCCAAGGTGGCTTTGGTGGTCATGTTCTACAGAACTGTCGGGATGTGAGTATTGCTTTGAGCCTGGGCTCACTTGACATCTCTTTACCAGTGTGGCCTTAGATAGGCCTTGTTCCTCCAGTTGTCAAGCAAGTAACGGTTATATTAATCACAATACCCAACATAACACACATATTCATACCCCAGGTAAAGATGACTATTCCTCAGAGACAGCACGGTACAGATCCATGAGGAAGATAAGCATGTCTCCAATTGCCTGATGATCTGTATGGCTGCCAGCCTACTTTATTATGCAGGGCAGTGTATGTTCCTTTAATCACACCCCTAGTTTCAAATTTTGCCCTCTCTGGTTTGATGAGGATAAAAACAAGGTCCAAACCACATGCTTCTTAATGGTTATTTTCCTGATACACAAGTTTTTATCCAATGTTCTGAAATAATCACTTTAATCACTTTCAAAGGCCTGATTTAAAATCATGAACAAGGCATCTTTCTTGGTCCCATTCTCAATGTAGGTATGAGTTTGAGGAGTCACGTGTGAGTGCAGGTTCAGTTATGCTAATATCTATTAAATTTTTATCTAGTCATTATGAGTAGATAAAATGTTCTTGAGATGAGCAACACAATGAACTTAATCCCCTTAGGATGGGCACATTATTTCATTGTTCCCGTATTCATTAGACCAACCTATTTTATATGAATATCCACATTTTTCAATGTTCTCACCTTCTCTGAGGCACTTCACTCTCATCTTGTGTCTTCTTTCCGCTATGTGCTTGAAGGGTTTGCCATCATCTCCTCCCTCCTCTACCTCCAACTTTGCAAACCAGGATCATTAATTTAAATACAATGATTACCAGAATGAGCCTTATGCTCCTGCTAGTCTCTATAGATTAGTAAAATTATATTGGCTCATGGAAAGTAAAGCAAAAGAGAATTCACTTTGTCCAATCAATTTTAAATTAAAGGAAAATACATAATTGAGGCTAACAGGTTAATTATTTAAATGAATAAATATAGTAAGAAATAAACACAGTTCACTTAATAGCTACTAGAAATTACTATCATAATTCAAATGATAATGAAGGTAAGCTATTCAATTTACACGTGTATTACATGCTTAGGAAAATTTCTCAGTCAACAAACAAATGACAGAAACATAAATTTGAGAGCTATGTAAATGAAAAGGATATCAATAAATAAGAATATTTTCAATCACTGTAAAAGCTCTGAGATGAGTTTTTTTTATTTTGTATGAGCAGATACTTCCCAATTTCAAAAATGCCAAAATATTAACTGTGATTTTTAATTACACAATATCTTATAATTCATGGAAGGAAAAATTGAAGACTCTAATAAATTTCATGTAAATTCTAACTGCTTGACCTAAATTCTCCAGACACAATGGAAGATGATCATAAAATAGCCAAAATAAAAATTTAATCTCCAAATCTGAATCACTGTAACTGAATCTTCATGGAAAATATTTAGCCATATTAACATTATATAAAGGAAAAAATTATTAAGTCAGTTTATTAAGTCAGTTTCCACCTTTTAAACACTAATTATTAAAAACTGACTTACCCCACATAAACATATACTCATTCTTTTTTTTTTTTTTCATATACTCATTCTTAATTGCTTGGCTTTTGGAATACTTTTTATTTTAACATTATGATTGCAGTACCATATATTAACATACATTTCTAATTCAGCAATAGTGTCCCAAAATCCTAACCAGAAGGATAAAAAAAAAAGGCAGAATGTATAATTTTATCATTTCATTTCAAAACAAAGTTCAACTCCTGTCTTTTTAAAACAAGGAAGTGAAAAAGACATGTAGTCTCTGGTATAGTTAGATTCCCATTTGTAGTTAGTTATGCCTTTGAACTCCGCCATGTTGCCAGATCCGTTACATGGGGAAATTGCTGAATGACCAGGAAAATATTTAAGCGACCTGAGGTTCCTGAATGCTAAGGCAAAATGGGAACTTGAAAAGAATTTGTCAATTTGATCCCAGAAACACAAAAGTAAAAGGAGAGCAGCTGATTGAGAGAAAGGAGCTGGAAAGAAAAAAAGTGGCTGACATTATTTCTAAACAATAAATTCTATAATGGAAGAGAGCTATCAGATATCGATAAATCTGAATTATTGCACTTACAGTGGTATAGAAATATTGGCCAACATTTTTAAAGGATAGACAAGGCCAGTCCTGGAAAGACGTAATTAAGTGTCACTGTCCTGAGAGGGTGTGTGTTATGTGTTCTAATCTCAATTGCTCCAAATTGAAGATGAGCTGTTATATTGAGGCATCAGACAGAGATCCATTATTTTACATTAACTGTGAAAAGTCCTGCTTAATTGTCCTAAAAATCACTAAAGTATCAAAGGCTATCGCTTTTCCAAGTCTTTGGGGACTCATTGAGTAAATCTGTATATACATTATCTAAGCTACAAACTACTTGGACTATCTATTTTGGGACTTTTCTAGTTCCAACACACCATTCAAGGGCAGTGCAACAGCTGCTACTGTAGCTGCTCATGGTGTAGATGCATTCTAGTTTTAAAGAGAGGTAATAATAAAGATTTGTTTCCTAATACTGTTCTTGGTGATGTCCAAAGTTTTGTTGGCATTTTGACACTGAAGTTCATCAGGAAGCTGAAAAACATTAATTTAACCAGATATTAAAATACATTATAAAGCTAGATCAATTTAAGGTGAAGTACTCTCACAAAATTTAAAAGTTGTAGTTTCATTATATTAGTATGAAATATCATAGCTCAGAACTAGTAGATCTGATCATATAAAAAAAGCATATGTAAGATCATATATAAGATCAATATATAATAAGTCATCAAAAATCATAAAGGGGAGACTTCTGCTTCCAGAAACATGGAGTTGACATTCTTTTACCTATTCCCCCAATAAGTAAAACTAAAAACCTTGGGCATTATATACAGAACAAATGTAATAAGACTCTGAAATTTTGAGAGAAGAAGCAAGTCAGCTAGGGACCTAGTGACCCAAGGAACAGCACTGTGATGAGTCCCTTGAGTTTCCTTGTTTCCTTTCTGCTTCACATATCCCATACTTGGAGATAAAGAAGACAAGTCAGAAACATAAATAAGTAAAAACAAAAATGGCGTAACAAAAGCCTGCTCTTTCTAGCCAAGGATTGGGAAAGGGGCAGCCTACAAAGACAAAAATCATTTAGACAGTAAAGGCACTAGTGCACCAAACACACACAAAAACCTATGGCTCCACTTCTACCAGTGCCAAGCAAGGCTGAGTGGGGAACCTAGACTTTCACACTCACCTGGCTGTAATGAGGTACTTCACCCCACTCTTCCAGGATGGTGTCAGAGAAGGCTGGATAGGAGACAGGACATTCATCCCATCAGGCAGTAACATGCTTCACCTCCTGCCAGAACATGGCCTTCCATTCCCCCTGACAGTAACAAGGATCCCCTACAGCTCCCTGCTGGGGTGGTGTCAGAGAAGTCCTAGTGGAGAGTCAACTTTCATTATCTCCCACCAATAAAGAGGCCATACACCCTTGGTGTCCATAGAAACCAAGTGGGGAACCGTAATGAGGCACACTTATTACTTCATTCAAAGAAGTCTCAAGGAAAATCAAAAATTTCTATTAAATGAATGAAAATGGAAATACAACACACCAAAATTTGTGTTACACAGCTAAACCAGTGTTGAGAGGGAAATTTAAAGACCTAAATGCTTACATTATAGAACAGAAAAAAGTCTCAAATCAACAATCAAAGCTCATACCTCAAGAACCCAGAAAAAGAAGAACAAAGTAAACCTAAAGCAAGAAGAAAAGAAGAAATTGAAATTTAAAATAGAAAAAAGTAGAAAACAAGTTAAGAAGACAAAGAGTTGGTTCTTTGAATAGATCATCAATATTGACAAAATTCTAGCAAGACTGACAAAGAAGAAAAGAGAGAAGACACACATTACAAACACCAGAATTGAAATAGTGGATAGCACTACAGATCCTATAGACATCAAAAAGAAAATAAGAAATAATACACACATTAATATGACAACTTACAGGAAATGGGTCAATTCCTCAAAATGCACAAACTATCACAGTTCACATGATATGAAATAGACAATTTTAATAGCTCTATAACTATTATGGAAATTGAGTTTATAATTTTAAAACTCCCCCAAAAAGGGCTCTCCTGACACAGATTATTTCACTAGGAAATTCAACCAAATAAAGAAGAATTAACACAAATTCTACACAATTTCTTCCAGAAGGGAATACTTCTCAATTCATTTCATGAAGCTAGTATTATCTGATATGAAAACTAGAAAAAAAAATAGTACAAAATAAGAAAACTATGGACCATTATTCCTCGTGAATATAGATACAAAAATTCTTAACTAAATATTGGCAAATAGAATCCAGCAATGTGTAAAAAGAATCAGGCACCAGGAACAAGTGGAGTTTATTCCAGGGATGAAAGGCTGGCTGAACATTTGAAAATCAATTAATTTAATCCATCACATCAATAGGCTAAAGAAAAAAATCCAATGATTCTATCAATTGATGCATAAAAAACATGACAAAATTAAAATTCTTCATCATAATGAAAAAATGGTAATAAAAGGTAATATTTTTAACATGATAATAAGCATCTACAAGAAAACCTACAGCTAACCTTCTTTTTCTTTTTTTTTTTTTTTTAAAACATCTTTATTGGAGTATAATTGCTTTACAATGGTGTGTTACTTTCTGCTTTATAACAAAGTGAATCAGTTATACATATACATATGTTCCCATATCTCTTCCCTCTTGCATCTCCCTCCCTCCCACCCTCCCTATCCCACCCCTCTAGGTGGTCACAAAACACCGAGCTGATCTCCCTGTGCTATGTGGCTGCTTCCCACTAGCTATCTATTTTACATTTGGTAGTGTATATATGTCCATGACACTCTCTCACCCTGTCACATCTCACCCCTCCCCC
The DNA here is from genome assembly GCF_009873245.2 of Balaenoptera musculus. Lineage (NCBI taxonomy): Eukaryota > Metazoa > Chordata > Mammalia > Artiodactyla > Balaenopteridae > Balaenoptera > Balaenoptera musculus. Next base: position 34,145,618 of record NC_045802.1, on the reverse strand, counting down.
TCCCCATATCCTCAAGTCCATTCTCTAGTAGGTCTGTGTCTTTATTCCCGTCTTGCCACTAGGTTCTTCAGGACCTTTTTTTTTTTTTTTCCTTAGACTCCATATATATGTGTTAGCATACTGTATTTGTTTTTCTCTTTCTGACTTACTTCACACTGTATGACCGACTCTAACTCCATCCACCTCATTACAAATACCTACATTTCATTTCTTTTTAAGGCTGAGTAATATTCCATTGTATATATGTGCCACATCTTCTTTATCCATTCATCCAATGATGGACACTTAGGTTGCTTCCATGTCCTGGCTATTGTAAATAGAGCTGCAATGAACATTTTGGTACATGACTCTTTTTGAATTATGGTTTTCTCAGGGTATATGCCCAGTAGTGGGATTGCTGGGTCATATGGTAGTTCTATTTTTAGTTTTTTAAGGAACCTCCATACTGTTCTCCATAGTGGCTGTATCAATTTACATTCCCACCAGCAATGCAAGAGTGTTCCCTTTTCTCCACACCCTCTCCAGCATTTATTGTTTCTAGATTTTTTGATGATGGCCATTCTGACTGGTGTGAGATGATACCTCATTATAGTTTTGATTTGCATTTCTTTAATGATTAATGATGTTGAGCATTCTTTCATGTGTCTGTTGGCCATCTGTATATTTTCTTTGGAGAAATGTCTATTTAGGTCTTCTGCCCATTTTTGGATTGGGTTGTTTGTTTTTTTGTTATTGAGCTGCATGAGCTGCTTGTAAATTTTGGAGATTAATCCTTTGTCAGTTTTTTCATTTGCAAATATTTTCTGCCATTCTGAGGGTTGTCTTTTCGTCTTGTTTATGGTTTCCTTTGCTGTGCAAAAGCTTTTAAGTTTCATTAGGTCCCATTTGTTTATTTGTGTTTTATTTCCATTTCTCTAGGGTCTGGGTCAAAAAGGATCTTGCTATGATTTATGTCATAGAGTGTTCTGCCTATATTTTGCTCTAAGAGTTGGATAGTGTCTGGCCTTACACTTAGGTCTTTAATCCATTTTGAGTTTATTTTTGTGTATGGTGTCAGGGAGTGTTTTAATTTCATACTTTTACATGTACCTGTCCAATTTTCCCAGCACCACTTATTGAAGAGGCTGTCTTTTCTCCACTGTATATGCTTGCCTCCTTTATCAAAGATAAGGTGACCATATGTGCATGGGTTTATCTCTGGGCTTTCTATCCTGTTCCATTGATCTATATTTCTGTTTTTGTGCCAGTGCCAAACTGTCTTGATTACTGTAGCTTTGTAATATAGTCTGAAGTCAGGGAGCCTGATTCCTCCAGCTCCATTTTTCATTCTCAAGATTGCTTTGGCTATTCGGGGTCTTTTCTGTCTCCATACAAACTGTGAAATTTTTTTTCTACTTCTGTGAAAAATGCCAGTGGTAGTTTGATAGGTGTTGCATTGAATCTGTAGATTGCTTTGGGTAGTAGAGTCATTTTCACAATGTTGATTCTTCCAATCCAAGAACATGGTATATCTCTCCATCTATTTGTATCATCTTTAATTTCTTTCATCAGTGTCCTATTTTTTTCTGCATACAGGTCTTTTGTCTCCTAAGGTAGGTTTATTCCTAGATATTTTATTCTTTTTGTTGCAATGGTAAACGGGAGTGTTTTCTTAATTTCACTTTCAGATTTTTCATCATTAGTGTATAGGAATGCAAGAGATTTCTGTGCATTAATTTTGTATCCTGCTACTTTACCAAATTCATTGATTAGCTCTAGCAGTTTTCTGGTAGCATCTTTAGGATTCTCTATGTATAGTATCATGTCATCTGCAAACAGTGACAGCTTTACTTCTTCTTTTCCGATTTGGAGTCATTTTATTTCTTTTTCTTCTCTGATTGCTGTGGCTAACACTTCCAAAACTATGTTGAATAATAATGGTGAGAGTAGGCAACCTTGTCTTATTCCTGATCTTAGTGGAAATGGTCCCAGTTTTTCACCATTGAGGACAATGTTAGCTGTGGGTTTGTCATATATGGCCTTTATTATGTTGAGGAAACTTCCCTCTATGCCTACTTTCTGCAGCGCTTTTATCATAAATGGGTGTTGAATTTTGTCGAAAGCTTTCTCTGCATCTATTGAGATGATCATATGGTTTTTCTCCCTCAATTTGTTAATATGATGTATCACGTTGATTGATTTGCGTATATTGAAGAAACCTTGCATTCCTGGAATAAAATCCACTTGATCATGGTGTATAATCCTTTTAATGTGCCGTTGGATTCTGTTTGCTAGTATTTTGTTGAGGATTTTTGCATCTATGTTCATCAGTGATATTGGCCTGTAGTTTTCTTTCTTTGTGACATCTTTGTCTGGTTTTGGTATCAGGGTGATGGTGGCCTCGTAGAATGAGTTGGGGAGTGTTCCTCCCTCTGCAATATTTTGGAAGAGTTTGAGAAGGATAGGTGTTAGCTCTTCTCTAAATGTTTGATAGAATTCGCCTGTGAAGCCATCTGGTCCTGGGCTTTGGTTTGTTGGAAGAGTTTTAATCACAGTTTCACTTTCAGTGCTTGTGATTGGTCTGTTCATATTTTCTATTTCTTCCTGGTTCAGTCTCGGCAGGTTGTGCATTTCTAAGAATCTGTCCATTTCTTCCAGGTTGTCCATTTTATTGGCATAAAGTTGCTTGTAGTAATCTCTCATGATCGTTTGTATTTCTTCAGTGTCACTTGTTACTTCTCCTTTTTCATTTCTAATTCTATTGATTTGAGTCTTCTCCCTTTTTGTCTTCATGAGTCTGGCCAATGGTTTATCAATTTTGTTTATCTTCTCAAAGAATCAGCTTTTAGTTTCATTGATTTTGCTATTGTTTCCTTCATTTCTTTTTCATTTATTTCTGATCTGATCTTTATGATTTCTTTCCTTCTGCTAGCTTTGGGGTTTTTTTGCTCTTCTTTCTCTAATTGCTTTAAGTGCAAGGTTAGGTTGTTTATTCGAGATGTTTCCTGTTTCTTGAGGTAGGCTTGTATTGCTATAAACTTCCCTCTTAGAACTGCTTTTGCTGCATCCCAAAGGTTTTGGGTCGTCGTCTCTCCATTGTCATTTGTTTCTAGGTATTTTTTGATTTCCCCTTTGATTTCTTCAGTGATCACTTTGTTATTAAGTAGTGTGTTGTGTAGCCTCCATGTGTTTGTATTTTTTACAGATCTTTTCCTGTAATTGATATCTAGTCTCATAGCGTTGTGGTCGGAAAAGATATTTGATACGATTTCAATTTTCTTAAATTTACCAAGGCTTGATTTGTGACCCAAGTTATGATCTATCCTGGAGAATGTTGCATGAGCACTTGAGAAAAATGTGTATTCTGTTGTTTTTGGGTGGAATATCCTATAAATATCAATTAAGTCCATCTTGTTTAATGTATCATTTAAAGCTTGTGTTTCCTTATTTATTTTCATTTTGGATGATGTGTCCATTGGTGAAAGTGGGGTGTTAAAGTCCCCTAGTATGATTGTGTTACTGTCGATTTCCCCTTTTATGGCTGTTAGTATTTGCCTTATGTATTGAGTGCTCCTATATTGGGTGCATAAATATTTACAATTGTTATACCTTCCTCTTGGATCGATCCCTTGATCATTATATAGTGTCCTTCTTTGTCTCTTGTAATAGTCTTTATTTTAAAGTCTATTTTGTCTGATATGAGAACTGCTACTCCAGCTTTCTTTTGATTTCCATTTGCATGGAATATCTTTTTCCATCCCCTCACTTTCAGTCTGTATGTTTCCCTAGGTCTAAAGTGGGTCTCTTGTAGACAGCATATATATGGGTCTTGTTTTTGTATCCATTCAGCCAGTCTGTGTCTTTTGGTGGGAGCATTTAATCCATTTAAATGGATTTAAGGTAATTTAAGGTAATTATCGATATGTATGTTCCTATTCCCATTTTCTTAAATATTTTGGGTTTGTTATTGTAGGTGCTTTCCTTCTCTTGTGCTTCTTGCCTAGAGAAGTTCCTTTAGCATTTGTTGTAAAGCTGGTTTGGTGGTGCTGAACTCTCTCAGCTTTTGCTTGTCTGTAAAGGTTTTAATTTCTCCATCAAATCTGAATGAGATCCTTGCTGGGTAGAGTAACCTTGGTTGTAGGTTTTTCTCCTTCATCACTTTAAGTATATCCTGTCACTCCCTTCTGGCTTGCAGAGTTTCTGCTGAAAGGTCAGCTGTTAACCTTATGGGGATTCCCTTGTGTGTTATTTGTTGTTTTTCCCTTGCTGCTTTTAATATGTTTTCTTTATATTTAATTTTTGACAGTTTGATTAATATGTGTCTTGGCGTGTTTCTCCTTGGATTTATCCTGTATGGGACTCTCTGTGCTTCCAGGACTTGATTAACTATTTCCTTTCCCATATTAGGGAAGTTTTCAACTATAATCTCTTCAAATATTTTCTCAGTCCCTTTCTTTTCCTCTTCTTCTTCTGGGACCCCTATAATTCGAATGTTGGTATGTTTAATGTTGTCCCAGAGGTCTCTGAGACTGTCTTCAGTTCTTTTCATTCTTTTTTCTTTATTCTGCTCTGCAGTAGTTATTTCCACTATTTTATCTTCCAGGTCACTTATCCGTTCTTCTGCCTCAGTTATTCTGCTATTGATCCCTTCTAGAGTATTTTTAATTTCATTTATTGTGTTTTTCATCGTTGCTTGGTTCCTCTTTAGTTTTTCTACGTCCTTGTTAAACGTTTCTTGTATTTTCTCCATTCTATTTCCAAGATTTTGGATCATCTTTACTATCATTATTCTGAATTCTTTTTCAGGTAGACTGCCTATTTCCTCTTCATTTGTTAGGTCTGGTGTGTTTTGACCCTGCTCCTTCACCTGCTGTGTGTTTTTCTGTCTTCTCATTTTGCTTATCTTACAGTGTTTGGGGTCTCCTTTTCACAGGCTGCAGGTTCATAGTTCCCGTTGTTTTTGGTATCTGTCCCCAGTGGCTAAGGTTGGTTCAGTGGTTTGTGTAGGCTTCCTGGTGGAGGGGACTAGCGCCTGTGTTCTCGTGGATGAGGTTGGATCTTGTCTTTCTGGTGGGCACGTCCACTTCTGGTGGTGTGTTTTGGGGTGTCTGTGGCCTTATTATGATTTTAGGCAGCCTCTCTGCTAATGGCTGGGGCTGTGTTCCTGTCTTGCTAGTTGTTTGGCATAGGCTGTCCAGCACTGTAGCTTGCTGGTCATTGAATGAAGCTGGGTCTTGATGTTGAGATGGAGATCTCTGAGAGATTTTTGCCGTTTGGTATTACATGGAGCTGGGAGGTCTCTTCTGGACCAGTGTTCTGAAGTTGGCTCTCCCACCTCAGAGGCACAGCCCTGATGCCTGGCTGGAGCACCAAGAGCCTTTCATCCACACAGCTCAGAATAAAAGGGAGAAAAAAATAGAAAGAAAGAAAGAAAGAAAGAGGATAAAATAAAATAAAATAAAACTATTATAATAAAAAATAAGAAAAAAAATTAAGAATAAATTTATTTCAAAAATTTTTTAAAATTTTTAAAAATAGATTTATTATTTTTTATAGTAAAAAATAAGAAAAAATTTAAGAAAAAATTTATTAAGAAAAAAATTTTTAATTTTTAAAAATAAAAAATATGAAAAAACTTATTGAAAATTTTTTTTTAATTTGTAAAAATTGAAAATAAGAAAAAAATTATTAAGAAAACACTTATTAGGAAAAAAAATTTTTTTAAGTAAAACAAACAAACAAAAAAAAAACGTACGCACCTAACACTAGGACTAATGGTGAAAGCAAAGCTATACAGACAAAATCTCACCCAGAAGCATACACATATACACTCACAAAAAAAGGAAAAGGGGAAAAATTAATATATCCTGCTTCCAAAGTCCACCTCCTGAATTTGGGATGATTCGTTGTCTATTCAGGTATTCAACAGATGCAGGCACATCAAGTTGTTTGTGGAGCTCTAATCCGCTGCTTCTGAGGGTGCTGGGAGAGATTTCCCTTTCTCTTCTTTGTTCGTACAGCTCCAGGGGTTCAGCTTTGGATTTTGACCCGCCTCTGCATGTAGGTCTCCTGAGGGCGTCTGTTCCCCACCCTGACAGAACGGGGTTAAAGAAGCAGCTGCTTCGGGGGCTGTGGCTCACTTAGGACGGTGGGAGGGAGGGGTACAGAGGTGGGGCAAGCCTGCGGTGGCAGAGGCCGTCGTGACGTTGCAGCAGCCTGAGGTGCGCCGTGCGTTCTCTTGGAGAAGTTGTCCCCAGATCACAGGAGCCTGGCAGTGGTGGGCTGCACAGGCTCCCAGGAGGGGCGGTGTGGAGAGTGACCTGTGCTCGCACACAGGCTTCTTGGTGGCGGCAGCAGCAGCCTTAGCATCTCCTGCCTGTCTCTGGGGTTCGCGCTGATAGCCGCGGCCCACTCCCGTCTCTGGAGTTTGTTTAGGTGGCGCTCTGAATCCCCTCTCCTTGCACGCCGCGAAACAAAGAGGCAAGAAATAGTCTCTTGCCTCTTCGGCAGCTGCAGACTTTTTCCCGGGCTCCCTCTCGGCTAGCACCGAAGCCGGAGCCTCAGCTCCCAGGCCCCGCCTGCCCTGGCAGCTGAACAGACAAGCCTCTCGGGTTGGTGAGTGCTGCTTGGCGCCGAGCCTCCATGCGGGAATCTCTCCATTTTTCCCTCTGCGCCCCTGTTGCTGTGGTATCCGTACTGATAGCCACGGCTTGCGCCCATCTCCGGAGCTCGTTTAGGCTGCGCTCTGAATCCCCTCTCCTGCGCGCCGTGAAAAAAAGAGGCAAGAAAAAGTCTCTTGCCTCTTCGGCAGCTGCAGACTTTTTCCCAGACTCCCTCCCGGCTAGCTGTGGCGCACTAGCCCCTTCAGGCTGTGTTCACGCCGCCAAGCCCAGTCCTCTCCCTGCAATCCGACCAAAGCCCGAGCCTCAGCTCCCAGCCCCCGCCCGCCCCGGTGGCTGAGCAGACAAGCCTCTTGGGCTGGTGAGTGCTGGTCGGCACTGATCCTCCATTCAGGAATCTCTCCGCTTTGCCCTTCGCACCCCTGTGGCTGTGCTCTCCTCTGTGGCTCCGAAGCTTCCCCCCTCCGCCACCCGCAGTCTCTGCCTGCGAAGGGGCTTCCTAGTGTGTGGAAACCTTTCCTCCTTCACAGCTCCCTCCCACTGGTGCAGGTCCCATCCCTATTCTTTTGTCTCTGTTATTTATTTTTTCTTTTACCCTACCCAGGTACGTGGGGATTTTCTTGCCTTTTGGGAGGTCTGACGTCTTCTGCCAGCGTTCAGTGGGTGTTCTGTAGGAGCAGTTCCACGTGTAGATGTATTTCTACTGTATCTGTGGGAAGGAAGGTGATCTCCGCGTCTTACTCTTCCGCCATCTTGCCCAGACCTCACAGCTAACCTTCTTAACAGTGAAAGACTGAATGCTTTCCCCCTAAGATCAAGAACAAGATGAGAAAAGATGTCTGTTTCACTATTCTTATTCAATATTGTGCTGGAAGTTCTAAAAAGTACAGTAAGGCAAGTGAAAGAAACAAAAGTCATACAGCTTGAAAAGGAAGAAATAAAACTGTCCCTATTTGCAAATGACAAGGTTATCTGTGAAGGAAATCCCAAGGAATCTACTGAAACTTTCTAGAAGTAATAAGTAAATTCAGTAAGGTCACAAGATAAGAGAACAAAAACATTTTTATTTCTACATCCTAGAAATGAAAGAGGGTATATCACTACAGACCCTATAGCAGAGAAAGAAAGAAGTCAGGAAGAAACTCAAGTCAGAAAAAAAGGTAGGTAAGTTACTCCTCAGGTAAGAGGGCTCCAAAGCAAAAGCATGTTAAATGGAAGTGTGTGAGAATAAAGAAACCAAACATAGAGAATGAGTGCTCATATCCCAGTGTAGATACATTTCTTAAAGTTATACCAGCTTTTTGTAGCTTCTCTCCAGTGCTCATATCCCCACTATTGTCCTCTGCCTCTAGTAGGATACAGATGCAGTAGTGGAGAAATACAGTAATTAAGGGACAAGTGGACTTTTCTAATAGAATTTCAGGGAGGTGCCAAGGATGGTAACCTGAGAGCTAGTAGCAGTGTGTCTCAGGAACATTCACATTTCTTATCACAGAGAGGAAATTGGAGGGGTCACAGTCCAGCAGTTGCAGGGCCAATGAGAAAAGAATGGCAGTGCTTATAACTTGCATTCTGACTGCAAGTACAAGCCAATGTGGCCTAAGGAAATTCTTTTCACATGTTGAATTACGAAAGATGGGGTAAAATATTATCTGCCAGGGCCCAGATTCAGGTGAGGCTGAGTCATGTAAGTGCAGGATTGATTGCTTTCTTTATTTAAATTTTTGATATTTTGTTCAATTTGAATCTTTGCTGCATAATTTTGATTTTTTAAACATATTACATTTAAAATTGTTTCTCTTGACTGCTGAGTTTTTTGGTGGCCCCCTAAATTTTACACCTAAGGCAAGTGTCTCACTCATCTCACCCTAGACCAGACCCTGTCATCTGCAGCAGGAGGACCAGCAGACACATATAGATCCCAGGACAGAGCCAATGGGAAAGTGTCAAAAGAAAGAAAATGAGAAAAGAAAATGAAAAGAAGCCAACAAGGTTAACCTGAACACTTGAGAAGGAAATATAATGGGAACGTACCTGCAAGTTATGGAATTTCTACCCTCAAAGGCAGATTTTAATGCAGATTCCCATTTGTTCAGGTTCTGGAAGACAACAGTAAGAACTACCATTTAATGAGGGCTTATATAATGAGGGGCCTTAAGAATCTTATTTATATCATCATAATTAAGCTTCATTTTTACTCTATTAAATATGCATTAATAACCCCCAGTTGTGCATATTAGGAAATTTAGGCTCAGCTGAGTACATTTCCCAAGGTCATGAAGTTTGTAAGTGGAGGAGCATGGTCAGGACCTATGTGTATTTGAATGCAAAACTCCACAGTACTAACCTCTGCCCCACACCAACCTACTAACAGAGACAAGAGAGTATGAGTCAACAGGAGTTGCAGAATGAGGGCTGAATAATAAAAATTCAGTGTTTACCTTTTGAAAATGTCTTTCCCTCTCCCTAAATAGTGTTCATCTAGCACATGTTCCTAAATTGGGAAGAACAAAACCTTGTCTGAACTTCAATCAGTCATAGGCCATGTGCTTTCTCAAAGCTGGGGACCATCTAGTTGCCCAACCAAATAGGGAAACAAATGCAGAACATAGGGAGAAATAAGAACTACAAAGTACCAAGGCTTGCTCTGACCTCACCCAATCAGAGGAGACCTAAAATGATCAGTGTAACATTAGCCAGGGAGATTGTTGCCCAGCACGTCAAAGACTTCTGAGGCTTAGGGACTTGATTTTGTTGGTTAGAACACCTGCTAACTCTGCTGGCATAGCAAGAGGAATCCAGGACTGGAAAGTGAGACTATGAGGTGGTTATAGGATGTTTTTTCTCTTCGTATATCTCCTATGTCTGGACATAACAATACAGCACACTGAAAGCTAAATAAGCTCCTCTGAGGCTGACAAAATGAGATCAATAAATAACTCATCATAGTCCACAAAGACAATTTTTTTTGGCTCTTTAGTCTATATAACATAAAGTGAGTGCTTCTGTAGAAATGTGAATAATTCTGAATAAAGCTATCAGAGAGCATATCCCTATAGTGCCAAAGGGAATTATTCAAAAGCATCTGTTAGAAATACCAGGATAACAACAACAGTTGGTGCCAAAGCCTTCTGGTTTTGTAGGAAAGAAGTTTAATGTACATCAGAATTAAGATTAATAATAATGTTAATTGTTAATATAAAAAGGCTTAGCTAACCCACAATGTAAAGAGTGGAGAATACAGCCTTTGTACTGTTTTAATTAGAAAATTTTAGTTTTGCAGAAATCCAACTATAAGGTTAACCACTCATAATGCTTTGTTTTAGTCGTGAATTATTAAAGCTTAGTAAATGTTCATTATAATAATAATAATATCAGTTTTAAAGTTTCTTAAAAGCAAGTATACTTTGAAATTAAAAGCTAGATGGGGTTCTATATATTTTGCTAAAATGTTAATATCAATTCCTGTTAAGCACTTCTTTTTTTAAAAAGATTACACTTAAAGAAAGATTTTCTTCAGCTTACTCTTGGGGGAAGGGATTGGAAAAAGAGAAGTAAAAAAAACATGCAGCATATACCATGGAGTAGCACTTATTTCAGCTTTACTGCCCCACCGCCTGCCCCCACATAAGAAATCCAGAGTGGCTGGGGTGCCAATGAAATTGAATGCAGACATTTTAAGGTGGTATTCTATAAACAAAGCACAAATTTTCATAAATATCCAGAGTAATTCCGTAATTATCAAGTCCTGGTTACAATCCCTGCCAGGGAGACAGGGCTGTAAAGAAAACACTGCCATATCCATAGTGCACAGACATGACTAGCAGGTTATCCTCTGTAGAAAAATTACACTCCAAGAAGCCTGAAGTATGTAATCCCAAGGGGCACCATTCACACTGTAGTCATCACAAATGGCAACCCTTGGAGTTGGGCAGTGTGCATTCTGCACAGCTGTAGGCTGTGACCCTGGACACACTGGTATCAGAACACTAAAATACAGGTAATAAACATAGCCTCTTAAGACCAAATCAGTGCTACTTTAGAAGTGACTTGAGCAAGATAATCAAAGCTTGGTAGGTAAAACAAAAAGCAGGCTCACTTATTTCAAATCAAGTGTGGGAACATTAAGCTTTCAGAACTATCAATAGTGCTTAACATAAAATTTCACTTTCAGCCAGCTTTGATGGCTAAGGTTTGTCCAGTTTGATTTCTATTGACCTTTAATCTCTGCTTCAACTCCTGCTTGTGCCGCATCCACCAAATCACCTGATATCATGTGCATCCCAATCTAACAACTGACTCAGTCAGCCTGAGGACACAGTTCACACCAGACATTCTGATGAGAAGCCTCAGACAGAGCAGTAGTGGTGGGGGTGGGGGGTTGGGGAGGAAGGACATAAGAATTAATATTTAATGCAGTGTTTTAGAGGTAACCAATACGGTGAAATAGGAAGACCCTGAACTCACCTCCTCTCATGAACAAAGATTACAACTATTTACAGGGCAACTACCTGTGAGAACGACCCAAGACTAGCAGAAAAGATTTTCTACAGCTAAAGACTTGCTGATCTTAGAGTGTCCCAAAGAGTCAAGAGGAGCTAAGACTCCTCTTGGGGATGAGACACTAGTGGCAGCCATTTTGGGAGCTCATTCTACCACAGTAACACCAGTGCTGGCAAGCACCATTTTGGAATCCTCTCTCTAGCATATTAGTGCCAGGGGCTTATCCACTTACCAGGGGGAAAGCACTATTCCTGAGTCCCCCCAGTGCCACAGAGACAGCCCATGAGGAGTCAACACTGCTTCCCAGCACACCAGCACCAGCCCTGCTCTACCCTGGAACACACAGCCAATCATGCAAGAAGCCTACCCTTCCCTCTAGCAGGCCCACAGCCACCACACAAGACACAGCCTCACAGCAAACTGGACAGAGGCCAAGCCTGCCCCACAGTATTTGGCCCTGCCACTAAAGAAGGGTGCACACAGTTCACAAAGGGAGCATCCCTGGAGCATATAGCTCTGGTGACTAAGGGACGCATGCTGCTGGGCCCCATAGGACACACTTAAATAAGGCCACTTCTCCAAAATCAGGAAACACAACCAACCTTCCTAACACATAGAAATAAGCATAAAGTATTGGGAAAAATGAAGAGACAGCAAATATGTTCCAAATAAAGGAACAAGACAAAACCTCAGAAAAAGAACTAAACAAAGTGGGTATAAGCAATCTACCCAATAAAGAGATCAAGGTAATGATCATAAATATGTTTACCAAACATTGGAGAAGAATAGATGAACACTAAGAATTTCAACAAATATGTGAAAATATAAATAAGAACCAAACAGAGCAGAAGAATACAATAACTGAAATTAAAAATACACTAGAAGGAATCAACAGTAGATTAGATGATACAGAGGAATGAGTCAGCGAACTGGAAGACAGAGTAATGGAAATCACCAAGTGGAACAGAAAAGAAGAAAAAAAAATTTAATGAGGATAATTTAAGAGACCTCTGAGACAACATCAAGCATATTAACATTCACATTATATGGGTCCTGGAAGGTGAAGAAAGAGAGAAAGAGGCAGAGAACTTATTTGAAGAAATAATAGCTGAAAACTTCTCTAATCTGAGGAAGAAAACAAATATCCATATCCAGGAAGCACAGAGACCCAAAGAAGATGAACCCAAAGAGGTCCACACCAAGATACAAAATAATTAAAAAGTCAAAAATTAAAGATAAAGTGAAAATCTTAAAAGCAGCAAGAGAAAAGCAACTAGTTACATACAAGAGAACTCCCATAAGGACATCAGGTGACTTTTCAGCAGAAACTCTAAAGGCCAGAAAGGAGTGGCACAATATATTCAAAGTAATGAAAGGGAAAAAATCTACAACCACGAATACTCTACCCAGCAAGGTTATCATACAGATTTGAAGGAGGGATAAAGAGTTTTACAGATAAGCAAAAGCTAAATAAGTTCAGCATCACTAAACTGGCCTTACAAGAAATGATAAAGGGACTTATCTAAGCAGAAAAGAAAAGGCCACAACTAGAAATATGAAAATTACAAAAGAAAAATTTTCACTGGTAAAGGCAAACATACATTAAAGGTAATAAATCAACCACTTATAAACTAATAGGAAAGTTAAAAGACAAATTAGTAAAATCATCTATACCCATAATAAATAGTTAAGGGATACACACAAAAAAAGATGTAAAATATGGTGTCAAAATTATCAAACATGAGGGGGATTGAAAAAAGTAGAGTTGCTAGAATATGTTCAACTTAAGAGATCATCAGATTAAATTAGTCATATATATATATATATATATATATATATATGTGTGTGTGTGTATATATATATGTTATATGTTGTTATATGTGAACCACAAACCAAATATCTATAATAGATACACACAAAAAAGAGAAAGGAATCCAAATATAACACTAAAGATACTGATCAAATCCCAGCAGAAGACATCAAAAGAAGAAAGGAATCAAAAAGAACTACAAAAACAATCTGAAAACAATTGACAAAATGGTAATGAGCCCATAGCTATCAATAATTACTTTAAATGTAATCAAACTAAATGCTCCAATCAAAAGACATGGAGTGGCTGAATGGATACAAAAACAAGACCCATATATATGCTGCCTACAAAAGACTCATTTCAGAACCAAACACACAAAGACTGAAAGTGAAAGGATGGAAAAAGGTATTCCATGCAAATGGAAATCAAAAGAAAGTTGGAGTAGCTATACTTATATCAGAAAAAATAAAATTTAAAATAAAGACTGTTACAAGAGACAAAGAAAGACATTACTTAATGATAAAGGGATCATTCGAAAAAGAAGATATAACAGTTGTAAATACATATGCACCCAACATAAGAGCACGTAAATACATAAATCAAATATTAACAAAAATAGGGAGAAATTGACAGTAATACAATAATAGTAGGGGACTTAACACCCCACTTACATCAATGGACAGATTATTCAGACAGAAAATCAATAAGGAAACACTGGCCTTAATGACACATTAAGATCTGATGAACTTAAAAGATACATACAGAATATTTCATCCAAAAACAACAGGATACACATTCTTTTCAATTGCACATGGAACATTCTCCAATATAGATCACATCCTAGGCCACAAAACAAACCTCAATAAATTTAAGAAGACTGAAATCATATCAGGCATCTTTCCAATCCCAATACTACTAGAAATCAACTACAATAAGAAACCTGCCAAAAAAAGAGAAACATGTGGAGGCTAAACAACATGCTACTGAACAACCAATGAATCACTTAAGAGATCAAAGAGGAAATCAAAAATACGTGGAGACAAATGAAAATGGAACATAATGGCCCAAAATCTATGGGATTCAGCAGAAGTAGTTCTAAGAGGGAAGTTTATAGTGAAACAAGCCTACCTTAGGAAACAAGAAAAATCTCTAACAATCTAATCTTACACCTAAAGGAACTAGGAAAAGAAGAACAAACAAAACCCAAAACTAGTAGAACAACAGAAATAATAAAGATTAGTGGAAGTAAATAAAACAGAGACTAAAAAAAAAATTTAGTTCAATGAAAGTAAGAGTTGGTTCTTTGAAATAATAAGTAAAATTGATAAAATTTTAGCCAGACTCATCAAGAAAAAGAGAGAGGACCATATAAATATAACCAGAAATGAAAAAGGAGAAGTCACAACTGACAACACAGAAATAAAAAAGTTTATTAGAGATTACTATGAACAATTATACACTAATATAATGAACAACCTAAAAGGAATGGATAAATTAGTAGAAATGTACAATCTCCCAAGACTGAATCAGGAAGAAATACAAAATATAAACAAGTTAATTATTAGTAATGAAATTGAATCAGTAATCAAAAAATTCCCAGAAAACAAAATTTCAGGACCTTCACAGGTGAATTCAGCCAGGCATTTAAAGACATTTAAAGAAGAGTTAATGCCTATCCTTCTCAAACTATTTCAAAAAATTCAAGAGGAAAGAATGCAACCAAATTCATTCTATAAGGCCAGCATCACACTAATATCAAAACCAGACAAAGACACCAAAAAAAAAAAAAAAGAAAATGACAGACCAACATCACTGCTGAACATGGAAGCAAAAATTCTCAGTAAAATATTTGCAAATCAAATTTAATAATACATTAAAAGGATCATACACATGATCAAGTGTGATTTATCTCAGAGATGCAAGGATGGTTTAATATCTGCAAATCAGTCAACTTGACAAACTGAAGAATGAAACTGAACTTTAACAAACTTTAACAAACTGAAGAATGAAAATCATATGATTATCTCAATAGATGCAGAAAAGGTTTTTAACAAAATTACATCTGTTTATGATAAAAACTCTCAACAAATTAAGTATAGAGGGAATGTACCCCAAAGTAATAAAGGTCATACATGACAAACCTACAGCCAACACCATACTCAATGGTAAAAAGCTGAAAGTATTTCCTCTAAGATCAGGAGCAAAACAAGGATACCCAGTCTCACCACTTTCATTCAACATAGTATTGGAAGTTCTAGTCACAGTAGTCAGACAAGAAAAAAAAATGAAAGGAATACAAATTGGAAAGAAAGAAGTAAACTGTCACTGTTTGTAGATTACATGATATTATATATTGAAAACCCTAAAGACACCACTCAAAACTACTAGAACTCATCAATGAATTCTGTAAAGTTGCAGGATACTGAAATAATACGGAGAAATATGTTGTATTTCTATAAACTAACAATAAACTATCAGAAAGAGAAATTAAGAAAATAGTCCCATTTACACTGTATCAAAAAGAATAAAATACCTAGGAATAAATCAAAATAAGGAGGTAAAGGACCTGTACTCAGAAACTTATATGACACTGGTGAAAGAAATTAAAGACATGTGCTGCATTGGTGGTATAGTGGTGAGCATAGCTGTCTTCCCAAGAAATTGAAGATGTCACAAACAAATGGGAAAATATACCATGCTCATGGCTTGGAAGAATCAATAGTGTTAAAATAATTGTACTACCCAAGGCAATCTACAGATTCAATGCAATCCCTATCAAAAAACCAATGGCATTTCTCACAGGACTAGAACTAATAATTCTAAAAGTTGAATGGAAACACAAAAGACCCAGAATAGCCAAAACAATCAAGAAAGCACAACAAAGCTGGAGGTATCACTCTTCCTGATTTCAAACTATACTATAAAGCTACAGTAATCAAAACAGTATGGTACTGGCAAAAAATAGACACATTAATCAATGAAACTGAAGAGATTCCCATAAAAAACCTATATATACTTATATGGTCAATCAATTTACAACAAAGAAAGCAAAAGCATACAATGGGGAAAAGACCACCTCTTCTATAAATTATGTTGGGGAACTGAACAGCTATATGCAAAAGAATCAAACTGGACTACTTTCTCACACCATATAAAAGATAAACTCAAAATGGATTAAGGACTTAAATGTAAGACTTAAAACCATAAAAATCCTAGAAGAAAACAAAAGCAGCATGCTCTTTGACATCAGTCTTAGCAATATTTGGGGGAATCTGTCTCTTCAGTCAAGGGAAACAAAAGTGAAAAAATAACAAATGGGAGTACATAAAACTAAAAAACTTTTGCATAGCAAAGGAAAATATCAATAAAATGAAAAGGCAACCTACTGAATGGGAGAACATGTTTGCAAACAGTACATCTAATAAGGGATTAATATCCAAAATTTATTTAAAAACTAACACAGTCAACGTCAAAAAAAAAAAGATTAAAAAATAGGCAGAAGACATGAATAGATGTTTTCCAAAGAAGATATACAGATGACCAGCAGACCTAGATGCTCAGTATCTCTAATCATCAGCAAAAAGCAAATCAAGACAGAATGAGTTACCACCTGAAACATGTCAGAATGGTTATCATCAAAAAGACAACAAATAAGACAGCAGAAGCAAAACGAACTACAATCCTGCAGCCTGTGGAACAAAAAACACATTCACAGAAAGACAGACAAAATGAAAAGGCAGAGGACTATGTACCTGATGAAAGAACAAGATAAAACCCCAGAAAAACAATTAACTGAAGTGAAGATAGGCAACTTTCCAGAAAAAGAATTCAGAATAACGATAGTGAAGATGATCCAGGACCTTGGAAAAAGAATGGAATCAAAGATTGAGAAGATTCAAGAAATGTTTAGCAAAGACCTAGAAGAATTAAAGAACAAACACTTAGAAGAATTAAAGAACAAACAAACAGAGATGAACAATACAATAACTGAAATGAAAAATACACTAGAAGGAATCAATAGCAGAATAAATGAGGCAGAAGAACAGAGAAGTGACCTGGAAGATAGAATGGTGGAATTCACTGCTGGGGAAAAGAAAAAAAGAAAAAAGAAAGAAAAGAAATGAAGACAGGCTAAGAGCCCTCTGGGACAACATTAAATGCACCAACATTGGCATTATAGGGGTCCCAGAAGGAGAAGAGAAAGGACCCGAGAAAATATTTGAAGAGATTATAGTCAAAAACTTCCCTAACATGGGAAAGGAAATAGCCACCCAAGTCCAGGAAGCACAGAGTCCCAGGCAGAATAAACCCAAGGAGAATCATGCCAAGACACATAATAATCAAATTGACAAAAATTAAAGACAAAGAAAAATCATTAAAAGCAACAAGGGAAAAATGACAAACAACATACAAGGGAACTCCCATAAGGTTAACAGCTGATTTCTCAGCAGAAACTCTACAAGCCAGAATGGAGTGGCATGATATACTTAAAGTGACGAAAGGGAAGAAAGAACCTACAACCAAGATTATTCTACCTGGCAAGGATCTCATTCAGATTTGATGGAGGAATCAAAAGCTTTACAGACAAGCAAAAGCTAAGAGAATTCAGCACTACCAAACCAACTCTACAACAATGCCAAAGGAACTTCTCTAAGTGGGAAACACAAGAGAAGAAAAGGACCTACAAAAACAAACCCAAAACAATTAAGAAAATTGGAATAGGAACATACATATCAATAATTACTTTAAATGTGAATGGATTAAATGCTCAAACCAAAAGACAGAGGCTCGCTGAATAGATACAAAAACAAGACCCACATATATGATGTCTACAAGAAACCCACTTCAGACCTAGGGATACATACAGACTGAAAGTGAGGGGATGGAAACAGATATTCCATGAAAATGGAAATCAAAAAAAACTGGAGTAGCAATACTCATATCAGATAAAATAGACTTTAAAATAATGAATGTTACAAGAGACAAGGAAGGACACTATGTAATGATCAAGGGATCAATCCAAAAAGAAGATGTAACAATTACAAATATATATGCACCCAACATAGGAGCACCTCAATACCTAAGGCAAATGCTAACAGCTATAAAAGAAGAAATCGACAGTAACACCATAATAGTGGGGGAATTTAACACCTCACTTACACCAATGGACAGATCATCCAGACAGAAAATTAATAAGGAAACACAGCTTTAAATGACACAATAGACCAGATAGTTTTAATTGATATTTATAGGACATTCCATCCTAAAACAGCAGATTACACTTTTTTCTCAAGTGCACATGGAACATTTTCCAGGATAGATCACATCTTGGGTCACAAATCAAGCCTCAGAAAATTTACGAAAATTGAAATCATATAAAGCATCTTTTCTGACCACAATGCTATGAGATTCGAAAGCAGGTACAGGGAAAAACAATGTGAAAAACACAAGCACATGGAGACTAAACAATACTTTACTAAATAGCCAAGAGATCACTGAAGAAATCAAAGAGGAAATCAAAAAATGCCTAGAGAAAAATGACAAAGAAAAGACGATGATCCAAAACCTATGGGATGCAGCAAAAGCTCTAAGAGGGAAGTTTATAGCAATACAATCCTACCTCAAGAAACAAGAAAAATCTCAAATAAACAATCTAACCTTACACCTAAAAGAACTAGAGAAAGAAGAACAAACAGAACCCAAAGTTAGTACAAGGAAAGAAATCATAAAAATCAGAGCAGAAATAAATAAAATAGAAACAAAGAAAACAATAGCAAAGATCAACAAAACTAAAAGCTGGTTCTTTAAGAAGGTAAACAAAATTGACAAACCTTTAGCCGGACTCATCAAGAAAAAGAGGGAGAGGACTCAAATCAATAAAATTAGAAATGAAAAAGAAGTTACAGTGGACACCGCAGAAATACAAAGCATCATAAGAGACTACTACAAGCAAAAAAAAAAAAAAAAAAAGACAACAAATAAACGTTGGCAAGAATGTGGAGAAAAGGGAACCCTCATGCACTGTTGGAGGTATGGTAAATTGGTGTAGCCACTATGCAAAATGGTGTGGAGGTTCCTCAAAAAAATTAAAACTAGAATTTCCATATGATCCAGCAATTTCACTTCTGGGTATTTACCTGAAGAAAACAAAAACACTGATTTGAACAGATATATGCACTCCTATGAACATTGTAGTATTATTTACAATAGCCAAGATGTGAAAGCAACCCAAGTGTCATCTATTGATAGATGAATGGATAAAGAAGCTATGTTGTGTGTGTGTGTGTATACAATGGATTATTATTATCATAAAAATAAATGAAATCTTGCCATTTGCAACAACATGGACGGATCTGGGGGTATTATGCTAATTGAAATAAGTCAGAGAAAGACAAATACTATATGATCTCATTTGTATGTGGAATCTAAAAAACAAAACAAAACAAATGAAAATAGACACAGAGAACAAATGAGTGTTTGCCAGAGGAGAGGAGGGTTGGGGGTAAAGTAGATGAAGGGATTAAGAGATACAAACTTTTAGTTATAAAATAAGTTAGCCACAGGGATGTAATATACAGCAATAAAAATTATGGTCAATAATATTGTAATAACTTTGTATGGGAACAGATCGTTACTAAACTTATTGTGGTGGTCATGTCATAATGTGTATAAATTTGAAATCACTATGTAGTATACCTGCAAGTAACATGATTATTGTACATCAATTATATTTCAATAAAAAAATTAATGAATGCAATGTTTAGAGATGATTGAGATAAAAAGTAAATATGGCCCCTTACATTTGTTATTTAATTGGTGCAAATTTTTTATTTTTTCAAATACTTATATGGGGGGGATGTTGCATGCATTTTCTCATCCAAGAGTGTGGACTTTAGCAAGAAATAATATTACATGGAGAGCAAGCTTCAAAAGCAAATCAAATTTCAGGGCATTCTTGTAACTGATAGTATACAGGGTATTTTTGAGTGCCCAAAGCAAGGGCAATATAAGAAGGAAGAATTGCATAAGTTAAAGCTACAAGTAGGTGGAACACACCAGAAATTCTTTGAGCCTGACCTTTTTTTTCCATCTTGATACTTGTCTTTCCAGCCTCCAAACCCAACTTCTGACCTGAAAATTTCCCAACCAAGTTTTGTTCCTTGAACATCTACTCATCTGGGAAAGGTTTCCAGGACCTGCCCCTGAGGTCATTCACCACTGAATGCCTTAGGCCAGCGGTCCCCAAACTTTTTGGCACCAGGAACCAGTTTCGTGGAAGACAGTTTTTCCATGGACAGGGGCGGGGGATGGGTCAGGCAGTAATGTGAGTGATGGTTCAGGCAATAATGTGAGCAACGGGGAGCAGCACTTGTTTGCCTGCCGCTCACCTGCTGCTGTGCAGCCCGGCTCCTAACAGGTCACAGACTAGTACCAGTGTGGGGCCAAGGGGTTGGGGACCCCTGCCTTAGGCCACAGTGCACCTCTGTTTAGATTAGTCTCCTTACCTGACAGGACCTCAGATCCTGAGTACTGTTTTTCTTCCTCATGGTATTTCCCAAATAATGGCACTGGATTCCTGACAGCATTGCTGTACCTATCCCAATAGGTGACTTTTTTTCTCTCTAGACAATATTCAAGACAACTTGTTCACCCTTGACTGCTGCCCAAGTAACAAGGACAAGATGGGCAATTCCCTTGTTCCCTGAAGCTTCCTGCAGGAGTCGGAGTAGCTGAAACTCAGAGAGGGTTTGAAAAGCATTAAAATGTATTTCTCTCTTTCTCAGTCAGTTCAAATGTACTGAAAAAAAGAGAACATTTATTTCCAAGACTACTTCAGGTAAAGCCTCAAATCCTCTGATGTCTCTAAAGTTTCCACTTTTATGTGAGAAATCATGCTGTCTTTCTTCAATAAATCCATAAGGGCTTTAGAACGCTGCAGTCCTTCTAAGCAATCCCCAAATGATTTAACATTATTTTATGTTTTTTTTCTTCACCTCAATGGCAATTCAGAATGGAGTATAATGAACCAATTTTTTTATTCTAGGCTTCCAATTGCTTCACAAAATATGCTTTAAAAAGAAATCAAAATTATTTCAATGCTACAAAATTGTTTCTATACTTCTGTATTGGCCTAGAAAAAAATCTCAAGGGTCCATAACAGGCCATTTCCTGGCCACAAAGTGAATATACAATGAAACAGTCCTAGAGAAATAACTGTTTCATCTTCTTCTAAAGGCCCATAAAAGTGGAAATTCCACAGTCTCCTTCAGTTACCCCAAATGTTAATAATCCTTACTCCTCACTAAACCTGGATCGACCCTTGAAGACCACATTTATAAGTGTGATCATTAATTTTATGTGTCAACTTAACTAAGCCACAGGGTGCTCAGATATTTGGTCAAACATTATTCTGCATATTTCTGTGAAGATATTTTGGGATGAGATTAGCATTTAAATGGATAGACTGAGTAAAGCAGGTTGCCCTTCTTAATGTAGGTAGACCTCATGTAATCACTTGAAGGACTGAAAAGAACAGAAAACTGACCTCTCCCTGATTAAGAGAGAATTCTCCTGCTTTTCAACCTTTGAGCTGGGACATTGGCTCTTCTTGGTTCTACAGCAGCCTGCTGGCCTTCAGACTCTAACTGGGATATCAGCTCTGAATATGTTGAGCTCGCCAGCCTCCAGAATTGCATGAACCAATTCCATATATATATATAATAGGTATCTACAGATAAAGATAGATGGATAGAGATAAAGATAGAGATAGAGAGATCTCCTCTTGGTTGTGTTTCTCTAGAGAAGTCTGACTAATACAGTAGGGTGAACAGGATGAATTCAACTTCAGACATGTTGAATTTGTGACCTCTCTGATATATTTTATATACTGAAAATACACCTTGGACTATTGAGTGCATTTTTTCAACCTAAAAATATCATACATGAAGGCCAAAATTCCAAAGAATTGTTCTGCTAAAGAATTTTTCATTCTTTGTAAGCTTGGAATGGGCATAATGCTATAAAACCATAGTATTTACCTTGGTTGAAGGTCGCAGGAGGAGTGTCACAAATGCTTTGGAATATCTGATGGAAGTCATATCCTCCATCAAGAAAGAAACAGAAATAGACAACTAACCTCCAGAAAACACAGCACTAGAGCCCATAGGTTCTAGTCTGGCAAGCTGGCGTGACAGCACCATATTTTTTCCAAAGAAATATGTAGATTTAAACGTATCTTTCTGATTTCCCCTTTTCCCATAGTGAGTATAATATAATGGATTTTTGTTTCATGAATTGTTTCCTAAATAATTTCACAGAAAACTGAGGGAGGAAAGAATGTAATAAATGTCAGACTTTGATATGTCCGTAAAGTTCTTTAAAGTCCAGCTTATCAGAGGCCATGAATATAATCTTTAGCAGTACAATAAAATGTAGTAAAGACCATAGGGTTTAAGTTCAGTAGAACTGCAAAGATCCCAAACTACTGCTACTTAACAGAGGTGAGGAAAAGAATAGCCTTAACAGTACTCCACTGAATTTAGATAGCAGGAAACTCAGCTCTCAAGATCAACTTGAAAGAAAGTCACTGGAGTCCAAAAAACATAGTGTGGAAATAACAAAAAGCTAACTAAAAATCAAGGTCATTTGAAAGCTTTCAATGCAGCAGCAATAACTAACATTTTAACACTCTTAATAGAACGTTTGAATCGCATGGAAATCTAATAATGTAAATATAATTTTAATTTGGGTGAAATGCAGCTCTGAGATGCTAGGTGGTTAGTACGTGACATTGCTAGGCCTCATATGCACGACCTTAGACCACAGTTTTGAAGCTCCAACTATACCAGTGAAGTGATACATTTGGACTAGCCTCTAGTCAGAGTGGCTAATGGAAAAAAAACCAGATCAGTAGCAAGAAGCAGCTCACCTCAAATGACAACATGGCTGTGAGAATCCCCAATGTGTGTGACCTAAAAAATAGAACAGGTTGCCATTCTCACCATTAAGACAATTTGTCCACATTTAGTTCCCATGCAGAAAGCAAAATAAAGGTGAGGATGACAAGAGAGGACTGACTTTAATATTCTTTGTCTATTTGAAGCTGTTCAAATCAGTTTCCCCCTTGCCAGCAGGTAGACTCTGGCTGGGGAAGTTAAATAATGGTGTGGTCTGCCTGCTATTTAGACATATTGTAAAACAGGTGAGCAGTAATAACTTATTCTAGCATATAGAGACCTTATTTTCCTGTCATAAACAGGGAATATTTCAGGAAATGGTACTTCAGTGAAATACACTGTATATTTTGACATTTGAGAATCACAGTTTTTCTCTACAGGAATATAGATAATATTCTCTCAAGTGTTTTGTCAGTTGTATAATCTTAGTATTTATTTCTAAAATATTTATCAGGAATGAAACATATTGTTAGATGCTTTCACTACTTGGTGTGGGTTTTTTAAAAATAAGTTTGAGTACAATTTGTTTCTCTCTTCTGATCTCTTCAGAAAAAATATTGCTTCTTAAGAAAGGGTTCAATATTCTTGACTCTATGCCTGGTTGCAAACTATTACTCCAAACTATATTTTATAATATACTAAATAGAATATTGGACATATAACAGTAAAGCTTATAGCCTATTCCATTTTCCAAGTTTTATACCTACAAATCCATAAGGATTTCTCTTCTGCCTTGTCTAGCCTTTTATTTACATCTGCCCACCACCAGATGTTATTACTTAACATGACATTGTATATCATTCCCACGTAGGTGGCATAAAGATTTATGTCCTATTCATGAATGGTTGACAAATTCTATTTTCATTTCACAATGGATGAATGCAAATCACTTGGCCTTAATGTTTCAAAAAAAAGTCATTACAGTTTGGAATTCTTTTTGGCTTCAAAAATGTTTGGCCTTTTGTACACACACACACATGCTATATATAACTTTTGTCTTTTCCTTCGTAGCTTGGTGGTATATTCTGAAGCCTGACTGCCTTTATAAAGCCTTGGGCTTCAATTCTCCTGTCTTAAGATCAGCATATAAGGCAAAAAAGCATGGCTTTATTTTTCATTTGCATTGCTTATCTCCAGTGTGTGATTTTTTTTTTTTTCTACAGCACTAAGTTACCAGGGCTTCTGATAGATGAACTTGTTCTCTTGCATGTTGATTTGTAACAGACTTCCTTATTTGTTTTCACAATTTCATCTTTCATAGACTGGGTCCTTCCCAAAGACATCAGATTATATCATTTCAGAGATCAGATATTTAGTTCTTTTCAGCCTTAGGCCTCCCTGTACATGAACTACTCAGTTTTGTGTAATCTATTTACTTTTATGCATAAAATATATTTTAGACCTTACTTTAAATATTGCATGGAATTGGCAATGTGTTCCTACACAGTGTTTTGATTTTAAAGTATTAGTGGATGCTTCAACATCTAAGAAGTACAGGAAGGAAGTCAAGGGCTGAGGCTATAACAGAACCTTCTCCCATATCTTAGTAGAACCTATTGTGAGCAAGTGCTCAGAAATGCTTTTTTGACTGATTCAGATGGAATGGTTTTTGTATGTTATGGAAAATAAGCATCCTCACCAGATACCAAGATTCACTTTGAAAGTGTAAAAACCCAGGGATGATGAGAGACCTTCAAGATGGCAGAGGAGTAAGACGTGGAGATCACCTTCCTCCCCACAAATACATCAGAAATACATCTATATGTGGAACAATTCTACAGAACACCTACTGAACACTGGCAGAAAACCTCAGACTTCCAAAAAGGCAAGAAACTCCCCCACGTACCTGGGTAGGGCAAAAGAAAGAAGAAAAAACAGAGACAAAAGAATAGGGACAGGACCTACACCTCTGGGAGGGAGCTGTGAAGGATGAAAAGTTTCCACACACTAGGAAGCCCCTTCACTGGTGGAGACAGGGGGAGGCAGGGGGGGGGAAAGCTTCAGAGCCACAGAGGAGAGCGCAGCAATAGGGGTGCAGAGGGCAAAGTGGAGAGATTCCCACACAGAGGATCGGTGGTGACCAGCACTCACTAGCCTGAGAGGCTTGTCTACTCACCCGCCGGGGCAGGTGGGGGCTGGCAACTGAGGCTCGGGCTTCGGAGTTCAGATCCCAGGGAGAGGACTGGGGTTGGCTGCGTAAACACAGCCTGAAGGGGGCTAGTACGTCACACCTAGCCGGGAGGGAGTCTGGGGAAAAGGTTGGAACTGCCTAAGAGGCAAGAGACCATTGTTTCAGGGTGCACGAGGAGAGGGGATTTAGAGCACCACCTAAATGAGCTCCAGAGACAGGTGGGAGCCACGGCTATTAGCACGGACACCAGAGATGGGCATGAAATGCTAAGGCTGCTACTGCCACCACCAAGAAGCCTGTGTGCAAGCACAAGTCACTATCTACACCTCCCTCCCAGGAGCTTGTGCAGCCCACCACTGCCAGGGTCCCATGATCCAGGAACAACTTCCCCGTGGGGAACACATAGCGCACCTCAGACTGTTGCAATGTCACGGCAGCCTCTGCCACCACAGGCTCGACCTGCATTCCGTACCCCTCCCTCCCCCTGGCCTGAGTGAGCCAGAGCCCCCTAATCAGATGTTAATTTAACCCCATCTTGCTGAGCGAAGAACAGATGCCCTCAGGCAAGCTACATGCAGAAGCAGGGCCAAATCCAAAGCTGAACTTCAGGAGCTGTGTGAAAAAAGAAGAGAAAGGGAAATTTCTCCCAGCAGCCTCAGGAGCAGCAGATTAAATCTCCACAATCAACAGGATGTACCCTGCATCTGTGGAAATCCTGAATAGACAATGAATCATCCCATATTGAGGCAGTGGACTTCGTGAGCAACTGTAGACATGGGGTTTGCTTTCTGGATCTAATTTGTTTCTAGTTTTATGTTTATCTTAGTTTAGTATTTAGAGTTTATTGTCACTGGTAGATTTGTTTATTGATTTGGTTGCTCTCTTCCTTTTTTTTTAAATACGTAGATTTTTTTTTCCTTTTTCTTTTTTTGTGAGTGTGTATGTGTATGCTTCTTTGTTTGATTTTGTCTGTATAGATTTGCTTTTACCATTTGTCCTAGGGTTCTGTAGGTTCAGTTTTTTTTGTTTGTTTTTTCTTGTTTTTAGTATAGTTTTCAGCACTTGTTATAATTGGTGGATTTGTTTTTCAGTTTGGTTTCTCTCTTCTTTCCTTCCTTCTTTTTTTTTATTAATTTTTAATTTTTTTTATTTTTAATAATTTTTTTATTTTAATAACTTTATTTTATTTTAGTTTAGTTTTTCTTTCTTTCTTTTCTTCTCCATTTTTTCTGAGCTGTGCAGCTGACAAGGTCTTGGTGTTCCGACTGGGTCTCAGGCTTATGCCTCTGAGGTGGGAGAGCCATGTTCAGGTCATTGCTCTACCAGAGGCCTTCTGGCTCCACATAATATCAAACAGTGAAAGCTCTCCCAGAGATCTCCATCTCAACACTAAAACCCAGCTCCACTCAAAGACCAGCAAGCTACACTGCTTGACAACCTATGTCACACACCTAGCAAGATAGGAACACAACCTCACCCATTAGCAGAGAGGCTGCCTAAAATTATAATAAGGGCACAGACACCACAAAACACACCACCGGACACAGTCTTGCCACCAGAAAGACAAGTTACAGCCTCATCCACCAGAACACAGGCAACAGACCCCTCCTAGGAAACCTACACAACCCACTGAACCAACCTTAGCCATGGGGGAGAGACACCAAAAACAACGGGGAATATGAACGTGCAGCCTGCAAAAAGGAGACCCCAAACACAGTAAGTTAAGCAAAATGAGAACACAGAGAAACACACAGCAGATGAAGGAGCAAGGTAAAAACCCACCAGACCAAACAAATGAAGAGGAAATAGGCAGTCTTCCTGAAAAAGAATTCAGAGTAATGATAGTAAAGATGATCTAAAATCTTGGAAACAGAATGGAGAAAATACAAGAAATCTTTAACAAGGGACTAGAAGAACTAAAGGGCAAACAAACAATGATGAACAGCACAATAAATGAAATTTAAAATTCTCTAGAAGGAATCAACAGCAGAATAAGTGACCTGGAAGATAAAATAGTGGAAATAACTATCATAGAGCAGAATAAAGAAAAAGAATGAAAAGACTTGAGAACAGTCTCAGAGAACTCTGGGACAACATTAAATGTACCAACATTCAAATTATAGGGGTCCCAGGAGGAAGAAGAGAAAAAGAAAGGGACCAAGAAAATATCTGAAGAGATTATAGTTGAAAACTTCCATAATAGGGGAAAGGAAATAGTCACTAAAGTACAGGAAGGGCAGAGAGTCCCATACAGGATAAATCCAAGGAGAAACATGCCAAGACACATATAAATCAAACTATCAAAAATAAATACAGAGAAAAATTATTAAAATCAGCAAAGGAAAAACAACAAATAACACACAAGGGAATCCCCATAAGGTTAACAGCTGATCTTTCAGCAGAAACTCTGCAAGCCAGAAGGGAGTGACAGGATATACTTAAAGTGATGAAGGAGAAAAACCTACAACCAAGGTTACTCTACCCAGCAAGGATCTCATTCAGATTTGATGGAGAAATTAAAACCTTTACAGACAAGCAAAAGCTGAGAGAGTTCAGCACCACCAAACCAGCTTTACAACAAATGCTAAAGGAATTTCTCTAGGCAAGAAACACAAGAGAAGGAAAACACCTACAATAACAAACACAAAATACTTAAGAAAATGGGAATAGGAACATACATATCGATAATTACCTTAAACGTGAATGGATTAAATGCCCCAACCAAAAGACATAGACTGGCTGAATGGATACAAAAACAAGACCCATATATATGCTGTCTACAAGAGACCCACTTTAGACCTAGGGACACATACAGACTGAAAGTGAGGGGATGGAAAAAGATATTCCATGCAAATGGAAATCAAAAGAAAGCTGGAGTAGCAATTCTCATATCAGACAAAATAGACTTTAAAATAAAGACTATTACAAGAGACAAAGAAGGACACTATATAATGATCAAGGGATCGATCCAAGAGGAAGGTATAACAATTGTAAATATTTATGCACCCAACATAGGAGCACCTCAAAACATAAGGCAAATACTAACAGCCATAAAAGGGGAAATCGACAGTAACACAATCATAGTAGGGGACTTTCACACCCCGCTTTCACCAATGGACACATCATCCAAAATGAAAATAAATAAGGAAACACAAGCTTTAAATGATACATTAAACAAGATGGACTTAATTGATATTTATAGGACATTCCACCCAAAAACAACAGAATACACATTTTTCTCAAGTGCTCATGGAACATTCTCCAGGATAGATCATATCTTGGATCACAAATCAAGCCTTGATAAATTTAAGAAAATTGAAATCATATCAAGTATCTTTTCCGACCACAATGCTATGAGACTAGATATTAACTACAGGAAAATATCTGTAAAAAATACAAACACATGGAGGCTAAACAGCACACTACTAAGTAACCAAGAGATCACTGAAGAAATCAAAAAATACCTAGAAACAAATGACAATGAAAACATGACTACACAAATCCTATGGGATGCAGCAAAAGCAGTTCTAAGAGGCAAGCTTATAGCAGTACAATCCTACCTCAAGAAACAAGAAACATCTCAAATAAATAACCTAACCTTACAGCTAAAGCAATTAGAGAAAGAAGAACCAAAAACCCCAAAGTTAGCAGAAGGAAAGAAATCATAAAGATCAGATCAGAAATAAATGAAAAAGAAATGAAGGAAACAATAGCAAAGATCAATAAAACTAAAAGCTGGTTCTTTGAGAAGATAAACAAAATTGATAAACCATTAGCCAGACTCATGAAGACAAAAAGGGAGAAGACTCAAATCAATAGAATTAGAAATGAAAAAGCAGAAGTAACAACTGACACTGCAGAAATACAAAGGATCATGAGAGATTACTACAAGCAACTCTATGCCAATAAAATGGACAACCTGGAAGAAATGGACAAATTCTTAGAAGTGCACAACCTTCCAAGACTGAACCAGGAAGAAATAGAAAATATGAACAAACCAACCACAAGCACTGAAATCAAAGCTGAGATTAAAAATCTTCCAACAAACAATAACCCAGGACCAGATGGCTTCACAGGTGAATTCTATCAAACATTTAGAGAAGAGCTAACACCTATCCTTCTCAAACTCTTCCAAAATATAGTAGAGGGGGGAACACTCCCAAACTCATTTTATGAGGCCACCATGACCCTGGTACCAAAACCAGACAAAGATGTCACAAAGAAAGAAAACTACAGGCCAATATCACTGATGAACATAGATGCAAACATCCTCAACAAAATACTAGCAAACGTAATCCAACAACACATTAAAAGGATCATCCACCATGTTCAAGTATGTTGATCAAGGTCAAGTACTGTATGGTCACCTTATTTTTGATAAAGGAGGCAAGAATATACAATGGAGAAAAGACAGCATCTTCAATAAGTGCTGCTGGGAAAACTGGACAGCTAAATGTGAAAGAATGAAATTAGAACACTCCCTAACACCATACACAAAAATAAACTCAAGATGGATTAAAGACCTAAATGTAAGGCCAGACACTATAAAATTCTTAGAGGAAAACATAGGCAGAACACTCTATGACATAAATCACAGCAAGATCCTTTTTGCGCCACCTCCCAGAGAAATGGAAATAAAAACAAAAATAAATAAATGGGACCTAATGAAACTTAAAAGCTTTTGCACAGCAAAGGAAACCATAAATAAGATGAAAAGACAACCCACAGAATGGGAGAAAATATTTCCAAAGGAAGCAACTGACAAAAGATTAATCTCTAAAATTTACAAGCAGCTCATGCAGCTCAATATCAAGAAAACAAACAACCCAATCCAAAAATGGGTGGAAGACCTAAATAGACATTTCTCCAAAGAAGATATACAGATTGCCAACAAACAGATGAAAGGATGCTCAACATCACTAATCATTAGAGAAATGCAAATCAAAACTATAATGAGGTATCACCTCACACTGGTCAGAATGACCATCATCAAAAAATCTACAAACAATAAATGCTGGAGAGGGTGTGGAGAAAAGGGAACCCTCTTGTACTGTTGGTGGGAATGTAAATTGATACAGCCACTATGAAGAACAGTATGGAGGTTCTCTAAAAAACTAAAAATAAAACTACCATACGACCCAGCAATCCCACCACTGGGCATATACCCTGAGAAAACCATAATTCAAAACAAGTCATGTACCACAATATTCTATTTACAGCTCTATTTACAGTAATGAGGACATGGAAGCAACCTAAGTGTCCATCAACAGATGAATAGATAAAGAAGATGTGGCACATATATACAGTGGAATATTACTCAGCCATAAAAAGAAATGAAATTGAGTTATTTGTAGTGAGGTGGATGGACGTAGAGTCTGTCATACAGAGTGAAGTAAATCAGAAAGTGAAAAACAAATACCGTATGCTAACACATATACATGGAATAATATATATATATATACATACATATATATATATATGCTTCTTAAGAACCTAGGGGCAGGACAGGAATAAAGATGCAGACATAGAGAATGGACTTGAGGACATAGGGAGGGGGAAGTGTAAGCTGGGACGAAGTGAGAAAGTAGCATGGACATATGTACACTACCAAATGTAAAATAGATAGCTAGTTGAAAGCAGCCGCATAACACAGGGAGATCAGCTCGGTGCTTTGTGACCACCTAGAGGGATGGGATAGGGAGGATGGGCGGGAGACTCAAGAGGGAGGAGATATGGGGATATATTTATATGTATAGCTGATTCACTTTGTTATAAAGCAGAAACTAACACACCATTGTAAAGCAATTATACTCCAGTAAAGATTTAAAAAAAAAATAAGTTACAAGGATATATTGCACAACACAGGGAATATAGCCAATATTTCATAATAACTATAAATGGAGTATAACCTTTAAAAATTGTGAATCACTATATTGTACACCTGTAACATATAATATTGTACATCAACTATACTTCAATTTAAAAAAAAAAGGAACTCAGGGATAATATATACCATATTTGGTTTAACAATCCATCTATTTTTTCCACTTCTGAATCTCAGTTATAAATGTAATAGACCATGTCTAGCATTATTCTAAGCAGGTGGAGGGATTCAATCTTGATTTTTTAGATATTATATTCTTGGCTTCAGTTAAAGATCACAGTACTGGTGCCAAAGAAAAATATTGGAGAACTTTTAATTAGGCCAAATTATTTTCCATGGCCATCTCCTCCAAACTAAAGGGTAGGTTAAGGAAAAGGAAAGAGATATTAAAAAGGGAATGAGTTTAGTTTGAGAAACTGTGCCTGAGAACTCAATCTCAGTCCATGTCGTCATGAAGTGGAACAAGTGAGCTTTCTTTAATGTTGAGAATTTGAAGGTAGGGTGGATCTGTACCTTGTTTCCTAGGTCAGACCCAGGGATGCTGCATGTTTCCTGTGGAAGCTATTCAACCTCTCACAGCATGGCAGAAGTAGAGTAGAAATAGGAGCATGGCTGGTTGGCCTAAGAACTGGAGAGCAGGAGACTACCTCCTGATATTCTTGTGGCATCAGAGTGGAATAGGAGAGCCTTTGAAAGTTCTCTAGGACTCTCCAAAAGGGTATGAAATGTTGCTCCAAGTGTAACCCTCAACTTCAGAGGAAATTTAATAGACAAAGCACTGGGTGATCTAGTATGGACCCTCCTGTCAGAGGTCAGAAGAAAGTAGACAATATATATATAATGGCCTAATGGAAAAAGACTACAAATAAGGAACTACATCCTGCCATAGGATTTAGATCAAGATCTAAAAAAGGATACTTTTCCTTCACAAAGATGATGAATTTGCACATTCCCTCCCTTTCCACTTTGATTGAGTTTAAACTTAAATGACTGATGAAATTATTCCACTAAGTTTACCTGAAGTCAACTAAATGAAGTTTTCTTAACTATAGTTAAAAAATGCACTGTCACATATTGTTTTTAAGAGCTCAGACTCAGGAACGAAATCTGATGCATTCAAATATTACCTTTGCCTCGGATTTGTGACATTAGGCAGTCACATTATCTCTCTGTGTCTCTGTTTCCTCATATATAAATTGGGGAGAATAATAATGATTTACTTATACTATTAACTTACACTATTATGAGAATTAAATGAGTTGACATATATAATGCACT
This sequence comes from Balaenoptera musculus, assembly GCF_009873245.2. NCBI lineage: Eukaryota > Metazoa > Chordata > Mammalia > Artiodactyla > Balaenopteridae > Balaenoptera > Balaenoptera musculus. Next base: position 34,113,457 of record NC_045802.1, on the reverse strand, counting down.
CAGAAAAGTACCCATGGCAAGTGCCATATATATATTTATTATTAATATTATTATTATTTGTCAGATGGAATGGGTACTGAAGATAGAAATTACTATTAAATAGTGTGCTTTTTCCACACCAAGTTCTGGCATGTAAATGCTACATAAATATATTAATACTATAGAATTTTAGAGAAGAAATAACATTAAAGATTATTTAGTTCAAGACTTATTTTTAAAGACAAGAACAATCTTTAGAAAGGCCAGATAATGGCTATGGAGCTAATAAATCTTAGAACTGGGATTCAAACTCAGGTCTTCATTTGTTTGCTCAATGTGCCAGGTACTGTGCTACATTTGAAAATACAGCAGTATGCAAGGCCCACATAGGCCTTACCTCACAGAGCTTACAACATACCAGGAAATATAGCTGGAAAGACAGTTGTGTATTATGATAGAAGAAATATGTGGTGCAATATTCCTAGGAGCCAAGCAAGGCTTTTAAAGAAAGTGACTTGAAGATGAAATCTACATGAAGAGTGGGAGTTAGATGGATGAAGGGGTGTAGTTAAAGTACCTAAGGTCAAGCGAAAGCTACGGTAGAGGCCTCAAATTTGAGAAAGAACACAACTGTTCAAGGAGTTGATATAAATTAGTATATTTTAGCAAAGAATGCAGAAAGAGGGGGATGAACAGAAGTAGTAATAGATAGGGTGAGATTCTTGGGTGGTCTTGTAAACTATGGTAAGAAATTTGGGCTTAATCCTAAAGGCAATGAAAACTATCCAAGCTTTTAAGAAGAGAGTCAAAATAGATTTTCACTGTTGGAGGCTCTTTCTAAAAACCATAGGAGAAGAGACTGGAGATGGAAAGATGAGTCAGGGAGACCATTTAAGAGACTGTTGCATCTAAGAAAGAAAACTAGGTCTTCTGTCTTAAAATCTTTCATTCTTTTGAATGTCATCACTGAAGGAAAACAAGACAAAAATGGAATGAGGAAAATAAAAAGAGAAACTAATACTATTCTTGCTCTCCTTAGGAGATCTTCAACCCTTTTCATATAGATCATGGATTGTTAAAGTGAGAAGTGACCTTGGGGGAAGCCAACTTTTAGATCATAGAGACAGGATACATGTCTTGCTCATGTTCTATTAAATGGCAGAGTCAGAACTAAACCTCAGATCTAACCTGCCAGCCCGTGCCCTCCACTGCACCATCCTGAAATAAACTCCCTAGAATGAAGGCAGAGCCACAGCGGTCACTAAGGGATGGAGAGACCCAGAATTCTGAGCAGACTGTCTTGAAAAGAGGAGCTTTAACAGACCCTGGTGTCCCAGCCACTTGCCAGAGCCTATGAAAAGTTGTTTCTCTGGAGGTTTGTGTCCTGAGTTTTATAATATGGTTCTCTCCCATCACAGGGAAATTCTCAGCTAAAATTAGTTAAGATTAAACTGAGTAAATAATATAGTTCAAGCTCAGTATGAAAAATAGTATATTTATTATAGAAAATTGTAATGAGTAGCCAATTGCTCTCAACAATCTAATTATTAAGTAGTCCCAGTGGTTAGGGGAAAAATTATATTAAACTGAAATCTTCCTGCCTATAATTTTTCCTCACTGGTCTGATTTCTTCCAAGTGCCCTCAAATGCATCTTGTAAATAAACAGGGAGGAAATAAGAAAACTCTGCCTTCTACAGCCTCCAAAAGCAAGCCTTGGCTCATCTTCCAGTTCAGTAGGAAACACTGAGGGTCAAGCCTGGGTTTGGCAAATGAGCTCAATGAATTCAGGTTCACTTTGGGAGCAAATTTTTTATTCAAAATAACCCAGTCCTCTAATAGGGACTATGTTTAAGAGATGGACAGCAAGGACACTAAATGTCCCAGAGTTCCAGGAAACACATCCAGAGACAAGGCCTAGAAGCACAACACAGTGACAACCAACCCAGCACCTGCTCCATTGCAACCCATGGCTCTCTGAAGTTTTTTTGGCAGTGAGCATCACCTCGAGTAGCCAAGGTCACTTGTACCATTGGCCTAATGTGTCCAAGACAGAATCAGCATGATGGTGACATGGTGACACAGTGACACAAACAATTCTCATGTATTCTAGAACTGCATTCAACTTGAGGCTTGGTTGGGATTCACAAACACCCACCTCTTTTACTGAGTTTCCAAATCCTGCTCATCACTGCAGCAAATAAGTCTCCTTTAGGCCTGAATGTCAAGGGAATAGATCCAAATCAAAAGTCTTCTGCAGACCATGCAGGTTTGGGTGTCCTCTTAGGAGAATGTCAAAATCTGAAATAATCCCAAACACCTGCCATATAAACAGGAATAGACTTGTTATCTTTAACCAAAGGACTATTTACCGTAACAGAAATACTAAATGCATCAGCAGAGGTGAGTCTCAGTTTGTGGTGGCTTTGGATTATAAATATTGGTAAATTTTTAATCCAAAAAGCAAATCATTTATTCACATTCATTACTGGGTTCAGCATTCAATCCTAAGGATACAGCCAAGAAAAAGGACTTCAGAGACTAGTGGTTCAATGGTGAAAAACAAAGGCACCTATAATCCCTGACCCTCACAGCTCCAAGAGTTTACTAGATCAATTTTATAGTTTTTATAGAAATAATATGGTGACACTCAAAATGATTCCAGACTATTTATTCATTTGCTAGTCTAAGCACGTGATATGATTGCTCCAACAAAGGACAGACTGGGGGATGGTTGATAGAGGCTGCTATTGGCTGTGATTCAGTCTGGGACAGACCATTACCATTGTAATATTGTACAGAATCACAATTAGGCATGATATACAAGAAGTTAAGGACATGAAAGTTGAAGCAATTTGGGGAAACAGGCATCTCTCTCTTTTTTTTTTTTTTTCTGGTATATTTCCCTGAAATCTCTTTGGCTTGAAAACCAGGACTATTTTCATAATTATAAAAATCAGAGTATTAACCTAGGCATTTGAAAGGACTGATGCTATTGTGTGTGTGTGTGTGTGTGTGCATGAGCGCGTGCACGCACAGGGACTAAGCATTAGGATTTGCCTTGTTTCTGGGGCAAAACTATCTATTTCTTTCTCAGTCCACCCCAGGCAATACCAAGTTCAGTCCACGATGATTAGGTTTAGCTGACAGCTGCTTAAGGAACACTAGCACCCTCTATCCAAAAAAGTGGTAGAGAGGGTTATTGTTTCCAATTCTTCATTCCATCTTAGCTAGAGAATAATACTTAACACTTGCATTGCCATATGACTTTGCTGAACCTCCCATAAGAGTAAGCCAATGTGACTTGGTCATGTGATTTGCTTCAGCCATTACATTAGCAAGCGTAATGTGAGCAGAGACCTTACACATGTTTGCATAACTTGATTTGGCATCTAGAATATCTGCCATCATGATGAGAAAATCATGCTTCTAGTAGTTACTCATCCCAGAATGAGTTATGTGGGGCATAACCAAAGCCAACCTATAACCCAGAGCCAAGCCCAGCAGGAACCTAGCCAAGCTATAGACTCATAAGTCGCAAAAATAAATGTCTATTGTTGTAAATTGCTAACAGCTTGTAAGCTTTCTTAAAGTTATTTGTTATACAGCTTTATTGCTTCAATAGCTGACTAATATACAAGATGTTCCAGAATTAAATTAACAGTGCTGATAAGGCACACTAAGACATTCAAATTCAAAGGGTATGTACTTCCACACAAGCAAGTAAATGAGAGAAATGATCTTCTTATTGCCTAAGTAAACTACCTGAGCCTAAATAGTCAATTAAATCATTTATACCTTTTTATTTTACATATTTCTCTCAATAGGAGAAACAGATTAAAATGTGAAAGAAAATCAAAAAAGGAAAAAAAAACCCTAGGTTGTCTAGTCAGGCCACTAATACATATTGGCTGAAAACACTAGACTCCATCTTGCTTCAAAACCTATTACTAAAAACCAGAGTTTCCTTAAAACTAGTCAACATTTCCTGATTTCTTCAGGAAAATTTTTGATGGAAAATATTACCATTTACTACAGAAAATGTATATATTTTGTTTTTATAATAATTGTGGTGGTAGATGTTCTAATGGAGGGATAAAGATAGAAGGTAGTCCTTATCTCTGTCTAATAAGTTACCAAGCACTTTTTAAACTCAAGAAAATCTGATGTTACTGAGTTGACACCTCTAAAATGGCCAACTAAATCATTTTAGACAATTCAGTAATCAATGGGAAATTCTGTATAATAAATTCAGTGGTAGAAAACAATATTGAGTGTCAAGGCAACTGAAGTGGCCAGATCATAGATTGATCACAAGTTCTGGGGGCTGGAAAAACCAAACAACGAAGTACTACTCTGTCACCACCATGCACCAAGCCTTTCATGTATAAGGAGTCAAGACCCATCTCCCACTTCCTGGGACACTGCATATGAGCACTCCCAATAGTTTGCCAGACAGGGGCAAGCCATGTCTTGGGAGATTGACAGGAATTAGTCAGCTCTTCACAAATCATGAGTGCCCACCCAGTCAGACCACTTTCCCAACATCAACTCCCAGAATCTTATGGAGTCCAGCAACCTATATGTGTCCTCACTCTCCACTTCTTCTGACCTCTTTTTTATCTCAAGGAAATCTACTCATTCTCCAAAGATACTCTTTTTCTCTAGCTTATCTTAAAAACCCATTGCGCTTCTAAATTTTTTTTTACAGCAGACCCTAATAGTCCATTAGAACCAGTGTAGGAATGAAGCCAAGAATAATACTTCCAGTGAGGTAAAGAAAGGAAAATTACAAAATTTAAGGTCTATATTAATAGTCTGTCTCTCCATATCGTGTCAAAACTATTTTAGGCCACTTAAACCATGTAACAAAACTAAGTGATAGGCAATTTCATACTTATTTTGCCATCAAAGAAATGGAAATTCAGAGAGGCTAAATAACTTATCCAAATTCACAAAACTAGTAAATGATGATGCTAGAATTTGAACCAAGTATTTCAAAGAAATAAAGTCCATGTAAATCAGTCCCTTATTTTACAGGTAAATAAAGAAGATTCAGCTGGAATGGTCAACAACGGATTTGTAATCTTTGTTCTGGCCTCAAGGAAACCTGAGGATTTGATCCTTGACTGAATCTTCCTTGTTGAAGAGACCTCCAGAGCTGGGGCTTCCCTGAACTCAGATAGTCTGCACTCACCCACTTTTGTTTTTTGTGATCACTTGCATTTCAAGTGCGGAGTGCCTGGGACATTTGTAAACTGTACATTGAAGATAAGAGACCTCCACTATGTTGTCACCATGGATGTTGTATTGTTGCCTATTCTGTATGCTTTCTTAAAGCTAAATATATGCGGTGATGGGTAAAGTCCATGGTATCTTGTGAGTCTGATTGTCAATACGAACCCAATGCCATGTGGCTGGTTGAGTACTGTGGATTTTGCAGACAACAGAGAGGCTAATTTGGTCCTATAGCAAGTTCATTGCAGAATCTGGATAAACGTGGCCTCATGCCTCCTAAATCAATGTGCTCTCTACTACATAACTATGACTCACATGACTTCAAAATAGCAAAATCATGCATTTTTTATTAGGAAACGTTATATGTATATCCAATTCCTATTCTACCTTCAAGACCTATGTCAAGTCATACAACTTTTCATAAAGATTGCAGAAAATATGTAATGGATATAGCATTGCCTTCTTCCAGACCTTCCATATCATGTATTTTCTATATGACACATTTGGACACAATTATCTTCTGCTGTATGTTGTTCTCTAACTGTTTCATGTCCCTCCTCCTCCCCTGCCCACTAGATAGTGAGATTTTCAAGGGCAAGAAACATAACTTACACTGCTTTAATCACTTTGAAAAGTGCCTACCTAGCCCAGTACTTAACATTTACCAAGTACTCAATAGAGTCTTCTTGAATGAAAGCACAATCAAGATTTTTAAACCCGTAATGGAATATGCTCAGACATCCATAATTTAAAAAAACATTTTCAGTTTAAACCCAAATGATATAGCAGGTCTAATTAAACTGAATTCTTATTAGAAAGGTTTTCAAGTCAAAACATTTAACCCTGAGAAGAAAGTTCCCAGCACCTCCATTAAACAAATTATTAGATACATAAAGGAGACAAAGAGTATGATCCTTACAATTAAGGGTCAGTTTCCAAAGTATATTAATTTTGATTTGGCTAAACACAATCTTACGATAAAATTAGGAAATTTGTTTTTCTCCAAAAATGTTGTATATTTTCTTCCCTAGTTTTCTGATTGGAGCTGAAGTAACAAGTTTATTTCTGTTTAACAACTTATAACACACTACACCTTTGTATAACAAACTATCTTCACTTGCACTCAGCATCTCTGATGTCAGCATATCTCTAAGGGGATTTTTGTTAAAGCAATGACTTTTGCTAAGATAGCACTAAGAACACTGATTTTCCATAACATATTCTGAAACAATAGAATTTTTTTCCTTTTTAAATTGAATGATGGTATTTTTTTCCAAATAAGCTATTATTATTTACTGCTAGGCTAAATTTTTAGCTAATAAAAACTTTTACTTTCATTCCTAAAAGATTATATTTAACAGCAGGATGATTATTTTTTTAAAAAAAGTCATCTAAGTATCATTTATCAGTACCAGGTAGCCTGGCCAATTTTTCTAGTCTTTCTTTAAAATTTTCAACAGTGAGTCTTTAGAATTCATTTGTAACTGAAACAGAAAGTGGCTAGGAAATATAAATAGCTGTATTTCTATAAGTGTTCTAATGTATAAAGTCAACTGAAGCAACAATGCAATTTAACTGCATTATACGAAATTACTGAAATTGCCTCCACTAACTCCTCTAGAAGTACCAGGAGATGAAACTTGTGTAGTATATCTGTAACCCTAAGTTTTCTCATGCATAAAATTGGAAAAGACTACTTTCTCCAGAAATGATATTTATATCAATCATTTGAACAAACGTTAAAGGATTCTTCTGGGAAAATTAATTAAGTAAATGTGGGTAACTAACTTAATATTAAAGATATTAAAATCAAAATATAATAAAATCATATTTATAAAGGTAAAACTTTTAACACACTCAGCAATGTAGAAGAGTGTTTCTTAAAGTATTTCCAAAGACATGATACTGTAATTATGTGATATGTTTGTTAAAAATTGATAGTGATACCTGTCAAGTAAAAGAGAGGAAACAAAACTTTTTAAAGCAGAAAACTATAAAACATAGAAATCTTAGGCAACTTAGTGTTGGAACAGTCTTATATATCTTAATAGCTCCTGGGAGCATCGCTATATTATAAATTTGTAAAGTCGTTGCTGGTTATGATAACTAACTTTAGTCAATGTTCTCATTAATTGGATTCTGTATAGGTCTGTTAATGAATGAAAGGAAGTGTACACTACATTTATGCTCTCCTTCAAATTTCTTAAGAAAAAATTTCAGCATTTAAAAAGCAAGTTTCAGTAATCTTGGAGATACATGTAAGCAAAACTCACTATAACACTAGAAAAATCAGATGTTAGTCTCAGCATGGATACTGCAAATTAACTTTCTAAACTAAAACTAAAGGACAGCTGTGTTGTCATTATGAATACATAAAATCCTTAAATCCTATAATAACTAAGTGTTCTGTAAATATCAGATAATTAAAATAGAATAGCAAAATATGAAATATGATATAGAAAATTATAGAAGATAAATAAAACTAAATATGGTTATAATAACATGATTTTTTAGGTATTTTCATGAAAACTACTTTCAAGTAGATAATAAGCTATAGAGTATTGAGGCAGATTTTCTTGCCTTTCTGAAACAAGATAAATCCAAAAATAATTCCAAGTATGCTTTGAGAAATATAGCAATAGAAGCATTGTTGGAATAAGTTACCAAGGACAATTTTGAAGTAAAAATGAAATATAGATGTATACATTCTAAGAAGTATGTTTCAGAATAATTTATGGCTACACTTGTTATAAAATAAAATGCAAATCTGGACCTCCATTTACTTTCATCCTTGAGAAATTGTTTTTTTTTGTTTTTTTTTTTTTTTGGTTTAAAAAATACCAGTACTGGTCCCAAGGATTTTCTATAATTCACAGATCTATCAGTCCTCCGTGGGCCTCACTATATCACAGAAGTCTGAACTTCAGAAGTTTCACTTGTCATAAAGTCTTTCTGCTCAAGAGGAGACAACATCCCTGTGAGAATTGCAGCTTTTCAAATCTGCCAGCTGATTACAAGATGTCACAGATGGACATACTTCCACTTCCGACCAAGATGGAATAGCTGTAACTAGATTTATCCTAGTGCCTAAAAATAAATAAAATAAGAAACAAAAAACAAACAAAAACACTGGGCATCAGGCACTGAAGAACAATGGTCTCTGAGAGACAAACTTTAAATTCAATAAGCCCTATGATTGCCCACCCTACAGCCTTGAGAGAGTTTCCAGGTCACATCACAAGGAGGTTCCACCAGTTGATGAGACAGAGCTAGGGGTCTAGCAAGGTGGCAAGAGTATACAGGACAAAGTAGTGGATAGAGGAGGCCTGCATGGAGAGAACTCTGGTTACCTGCATAATCAGTCTACCAAAAGGCAGGGATAAAGAGTAAATCTTTAAAAGAGCTGTGGGGGAGGGGGAATCATGTTACACACATAAGAACAAAGAAATAAGGATGACAGCAAATTTGACTTTGAAAACAATGCAAGCAAGAAGGCAATGAAACAACATCTTCAAACCCCTGAAGAAAATCTAGAATTCTATACTCAACAAAGCAATATCTCAAAAATATAGGCAAAATAAATAATTGTTTAGGTATACGAAAATAATTCATTACCTACAGAACTGAACTAAAAGAAATGTTATAGGAGGGTCTTCAGATTGAATAAATATGACACAGTTGGAAATACGAATCTACACTGGTATTTTTCAACCAGAGCATCATTAATGTTTGAACACAATAATTCTTTGCTAGGGTAAGATGAGGTGGGGGTGAATCTTGTTCATTATAAGATGTTTATCAGTATCACTGCCCTCAATCCACTGGATACCAATAGCTTCTCCACCACCTTTAGTATGACAATCAAAAACGTCTCTAGACATTACCAAATGTCAGCTGATAGCCAAAACCACCACTTATTCAGAACTACTAATTAACACAAAGAAGAGAACTGGCTATAATAATTACATGAGTAAATATGTAAGATTTCTTCTTATCATTTAAATCTCTTTCAAAAATAATTGATTGTTTTTTTTAAAAAGTAATAATAATCTAATTTGTAGTTTATTCCATATATCAGAAATATATGACAACAAGAGCATAAAGGCCATGAAGAGAGAAATAGGGAGTATACTATAAGGCTCTTACACTATAAAGAAGTGACAAACTATTACTTGAAGGTAGACTGTGATAAGTTTAAGATGTATGCTGTAAACCTTAAAGCAAACACTAAAATAACACAACAATAACTTTTAGCTAATAAGTTAACAAAGGAGATTAAATAGAATTGTTAAAAAAATTCAATTCATCAAGGAGAATGCAGAAAAAGAGAAAGAGAGGAACAACATATGGTAACAGAAAAGAAATAACAAGTTGATTAGCTGTCAATTATTATATTAAATTTAAATAATGTAAATATCCTAATTACAGGACACAGATTTTCAGATTGAATGAAAAAGCATACTCTACTCTGTGTTGCCTACAGGAAACTCATTTTATTATAAAAACACAAATTCCTTGACAGTAAAAGATAGAAAAAATTATACATGCTAACACTAGTACAAAATAAAAACTGGAGTGACAACATCAATGCCAAAGTAAATGTCAAAGTAAAAAATATTGTGAGGGATAAAGAAGTTTACTTCACAATGATAATTTTTTTAAATGCCATAACTGTTCTAAACATTTGTGTACCTAATAATAAAACTATAAAATACATGATATAACTCCAAGGAGAAGAAACAAATCTGCAATTATTATCAGAGATTTCAATTACCCTCTCTCGAAAATTGATGAAAAGAAAATATGCAAAAATATCAGTGAAGACAGAGAAGATTTAAAATATATTATTAATCAAAAAGACCACAAATAACAAATGTTGGTGAGGATGTGGGGAAAGGGGAACCCTCATACACTCTTGATGGGAATGTAAATTGGTACAGCACCTGTGTAAAACAGTATGGAGGTTTCTCAAAAGGCTAAAAATAAAACTACCATACGCCCAGCAATTCCACTCCTAGGTATTTATTTGAAAAAAAGAAGAAGAAGAAGAAACAAAAACACTAATTCTAAAAGATACATGCACCCCAATGTTCACAGTATCATTATTTACAATTGCCAAGATATGGAAGTAACCTAAGTGTCTATCAACAGATAAATGGGCAGTGGGGGGTGGGGGTGGTGGTGTGATGAATTGGAAGATTGGGATTGACATGTATACACTGATGTGTATAAAATGGATGACTAATAAGAACCTGCTGTATAAAAAAATAAATAAAATAAAATTCAAAAACAAAACAAACCAGATAAGTAAAGAAGATATGGAACACACACACACACACACACACACACACACACACACACACACACACACAATGGAATACTACTCAGCCATAAAAAACGATCAAATCTTGCCACTTGCGATAACATGGATGAACTTAGAGAACATTATTCTAAGTGAAATAAGCCAGAGAAAGACAAATACTATATGATATCACTTACATGTGGAAACCGAAAGTATAAAACAAAGTAGTGAATATAATAAAAAAAGAAACACACTCACAGATACAGCGAACAAACTAGTGGTTACCAGGGGGGACCATAAGGGATTAAGAGGTACAAACTATTATGTATAAAATAAATAAGCTACAAGGATATGTAGTACAACACAGGGAATACAGCCAATATTTTATAACAACTGTAAATGGAATATAGCCTTTAAAAATTGTGAATCTGAAACATATAATATTGTGCATCAACTATAACTCAATTAAAAAAAAACAAAAACAAACAAATTATATATGTATAATCAACTTAGAGGAGTCAAGATGGCAGAGTAGTAGGAGGATGTGGAGTTCATCTCTCCCCACAAATGCATCAAGAATACATCTACAAATTGAACAATTATCACAGAGGACCTGCTGAACACTAGCAGAGGACCTTGGACACCTAAAAGGACAAAAAAGATCCCCATATAACCAGGTAGGACAAAAGAAAGGAGAAGGGAAGAGGAAGTGGGATGGGACCTGCACCCCTGTGGGGAGCTGAAGGAGAGGAGAGGTTCCGAATCCGGGGAAGCCGCCTCACTGGTAGGGAGATCAGTTGGGACAGAAGGGGAGCTTCAGGGGCTATCAGAGGAGACAGCAGCAAACAGTCTGTGGCAGGTAGGACAGAGTGAGACCTACACAGATTGTCCTTACCACAGCCCTGTGCACCGCAGTCCGAGAGATGTGTCCTCCAGTGCAGACAGGCGCTAGGTGCTGGAATGTGGGGTTTGGAGAGCAGACTCGGGGAGATGACTACTGTTGGCTGTGAGGAGACAGCCTGATGGGACAGGAGTGAGGAAATCTGCAAATGGGAATGCTCGTGGAGGAAACATGGACCAACATAGAAGCAAAACTTCATTGTTGAGTGACGTGCAAAGAGTGGGATCACCATGGCAGCCTCTCTCCCAACACGCCAGCCCCTGCCTCCCTGGGCACTAGGAAGTGTTCCTGCCAGGGCAGGCACTCTTATGACCCCAGTGGTCACTGCCTCCTCCTCCATGCCCCATCCCAGCTGCAACAGGAGTTCTCACGACCCCAGCAACAGCCCCCTCTCCCTCTATGGCCCATCCCCGGCATGATGGGTGCTCTTGCAACCCCTCTCACTGCCTCCTCTGTGCCCCCTCCTCACCAGGGTGGACTTGTGTGCTCCGGGGCAGCCTCGGGAGCAGACCCTGTGGTGGCCCACAGGCAGAGATGGGGCTGAAACCACAGCTAAGACACAGGGGCCATGCAAATAAGGTAAAAAAGCTGAAATCTCTTCTCACAACTGTGCAAACTGTGGATTGACACCTCCATGACTGTCTGTAAACTTAGCACCTGCAGAACATCTGAACGGACAACGAGTGCTCTTGCAACCAAGATGGGTCTAGCTTTAGCAACTGTAGACTTTGTGGGCACATAAACATGGGAGTTGGGTGTTGACCCACTTCAGATCTAGGGACACATAAAGACTGAAAGTGACGGGATGGAAAAAGTTATTCCATGCACGTGGAAATCAAAGGAAAGCAGGAATAGCACACAACAGCAACTCATATCACACAAAAATAGACTTTAAAATAAAGACAGTTACAAGAGACAAGGAAGGACACTACATAATGATCAATGGATCAATCCAAGAAGAAGATATAACAATTGTTAATACACATGCACCCAACATAGAAACGCCTCAATATATAAGGCAAATGCTAACAGCCATATAAAGGGAAATTGACAGTAACACAGTAATAGTGGAGGCCTTAACACACTTCACTTTCATCAATGGAAAGATCATCCAGAAAGAAAACCAATAAGGAAACACAGACCTTAAATGAAAATTTAGACCAGATGGATTTAATTCATATTTATAGCATTCCATCCAAAAGCAACAGAATACACTTTCTTCTCAAGTGCACATGGAACATTCTCCAGGATAGATCACATCGGGAGCCACAAATCAAGCCTTGGTAAATTTAAGAAAATTGAAATATTTTCTGACCAAAATGCTATGAGATTAGCAATCAATTACAGGAAAAAAACCATAAAAAAACACTAAAGGCTAAACAATATTACTAAACAACCAATGGATCACTGAAGAAATCAAAGAGGAAATCAAAAAATATGTAGAGACAGGGACACATAGTTTTTCTAAGGCAGAAGCTTGGTGTGTATCCCTTTGCTTAGCAAAGCAATAAAGCTATCCTTTTCTACTTCAAAAACAACAATAAAAGATACCTAGAGACAAATGACAATGAAAACACTATGATCTAAAACCTATGGGATGCAGCAAAAGCAGTTCTAAGAGGGAAGTTATTAGCATTAAAATCTTACCTCAGAAAACAAGAAAAATCTCAAATAAACAACCTAACCTTACACCTAAAGCAACTACAGAAAGAGGAACAAACAAAAAGTTAGTAGAAGGAAAGAAATCATAAAGATCACAGCAGAAATAAATGACATAGAGGCAAAGCAAACAATAGCAAAGATCAATGAAACCAAAGCTAGTTCCTGAGAAGATAAACAAAATTGATAAACTTTTAGCCAGACTCATCAAGACAAAAAGGGAGAGGACTCAAATCAATAAAATTAGAGATGAAAAAGAGAAGTTACAACAGATACCACAGAAATACAAAAGATCATAAGAGACTACTACAAGCAACTATACACTAATAAAATGGACATCTTAGAAGAAATGGATAAATTCATAGAAAGTAACAACTTTCCAAGACTGAACCAGGAAGAAATAGAAAATTTGAACAGACCAATCACAAGTATTGAAATTGAAACTGTGATTTTAAAACTCCCAACAAACAAAAGTCTAGGACCAGATGGCTTCACAACAAATTCTATCAAATATTTAGAGAAGAATTAACACCTGTCCTTCTGAAACTCTTCCAAAAAATTGAAGTAACACAGGAAGGAACACTTCCAAGTGGTGGAGACGAGGCCAACGTCACCCTGATACCAAAATCAGACAAAGATATCACAGAAAAAGAAAATTACAGGCCAATATCACAGATGAACATATACTCAAAAATCATCAACAAAATACTAGCAAACCAAATTCAACAACACATTAAAAGGGTCACACACCATGATAAAGTGGGACTTATCCCAGGGATGCAAGGATTCTTTAATATACATAAATTAATATGCTACACCACATTAACAAACTGAAGAATAAAAACCATATGATCATCTCAGTAGATGCAGAAAAAGCTTTTGACAAAATTCAACAGCAATTTATGATCAAAACTCTCCAGAAAGTGGGCATAGGGGGAACATAGCCCAACATAATAAAGGCCATATACGACAAACCCACAGGAAACATCATTCTCAATGGTGAAAAACTGAAAGCATTTCCTCTAAGATCAGGAACAGGACAAGGATGTCCCCTCTTACCACTATTATTCAGCATAGTTTTCAAAGTCCTAGCCATGGCAATCAGAGAAGAAAAAGAAATTTAAAGGTCCAAATTGGAAAAGAAGAAGTAAAACAGTCACTGTTTTCAGATGACATGATACTATACATAGAAAATCCTACAAATACTACCAAAAAGCTAGCAGAACTCATCAATGAATTTGGTAAAGTTGCAGGATACAAAATTAATAAAGAGACATCTCTTGCATTCCTATACACTAACAACATAAGATGAGAAAGAGAAATTAAGGAAACAACACCAATTACCATTGCATCAAAAAGAATAAAATATCTAGGAATAAACCTACCTAAGGAGGCAAAAGACCTGTATTCAGAACTATAAGACACTGATGAAAGAAATCAAACATGACACAAACAGATGGAGAGATATACCATGTTCTTGGATTGAAAGAATCAATATTGTGAAAATGACTATACTACCCAAAGCAATCTACAGATTCAATTCAATCCCTGTCAAATTACCAATGGCATTTTGCACAGAACTAGAACAAAAAATCTTAAAATTTGTATGGAGACACAAAAGGCACTAAAAAGCCAAAGCAATCTTGAGAAAGGAAAACAAAGTTAAAGGAATCAGGTGCCCTGACTTCAGACTGTAGTACAAAGCTCCAGTAATCAAAACAGTATGGTACAGGCACAAAAAGAGAAATATAGGTCAATGGAACAGGTTAGAAAATCTAGAAATAAATCCATGCACCTATGGTCACCTAATCTATGACAAAGGAGGCAAGGATATACAATGGAGATGAGAGAGTCTCTTCAATAAGTGGTGCTGAGAAAACTGGACAGCTACATATAAAAGAATGAAAGTAGATCACTCCCTAATACCATACACAAAAATAAACTCAAAATGAATTAAAGATCTAAATGTAAGCCTGGATACTATAAAACTCTTAGAGGAAAACAAACAAATAGAACTTAATTAAATTTAAAACCTTTTGCACAGCAAAGAAAACCATAAACAAAATGAAAAGACAACCCACAGAATGGGAGAAAATATTTGCAAACAAAGCAACTGACAAAGGATTAATCTCCAAAACATACAAGTAGCTCATGCAGCTCAACAGCAAAAAAAAAAAAAAAAAAAAAAAAAAAAACCCAATCCAAAAACGGGCAGAAGATCTAAATAGACATTTCTCCAAAGAAGATATACAGATTACCAACAAACACATGAAAGGATATTCAATGTCAATGATCATTAGAGAAATGCACATCAAAACTACAATGAGTTATCACCTCACACCATTCAGAATGTCCGTCATCAAAAAATCTACAAACAATAAATGCTGGAGAGGGTGTGGAGAAAAGGGAAGCCTCTTGCACTGTTGGTGGGAATGTAAATTGATACTGCCACTATGGAGAACAGTATGGAGGTTCCTTAAAAAACTAAAAATAGAGCTACCATATGATTCAGCAATCCCACTCCTGGGCACATATCTGGAGAAAACCATAATTCAAAAAGACACATGCATCCCAGTGTGCATTGTAGCACTATAGCCAAGACATGGAAGCAACCTAAATGTCCATCAACAGAGGAATGGATAAAGAAGATGTGGTGCATATATACAATGGAATATTACTCAGCCATAAAAAAAGAACAAAATAATGCCATTTGCAGCAACATGGATAGACATAGAGATTGTCATACTGAGTGAAGGAAGTCAGACAGAAAGACAAACATCATATGATATCGCTTATATGTGGAATCTAAAATTATTATACAAATGAACTTATTTACAAAACAGAAATAGAGTCACAGATATAAAAAAGAAACATTGTTACCAAAAGGAAATGGGGGGAGGGATAAATTGGGGGATTGGGATTGACATAGTCACACTACTATATATAAAATAGAGAACTAATAAGGACCTACTGTATAGCACAGGGAACTCTACTCCATACTCTGTAATAACCTATATGGGAAAAGAATCTATAAAAGAGTGGATATATGTATATGTATAACTGATTCACCTTGCTGTACAGCAGAAACTAACACAACATTGTAAATCAACTATACTACAATAATTTTTTTAAAAAAGAATGCCAAATGAAAAAAAAAAATCAAATTAACCTAATTCATATTTATAGAACACTTCATCCATCAGTAGCAGAATGTATACTCTTTTTAAATACCTGTAAAATGTACCAAGATAAACCATGTTCTAAGCCATAAAAGAAATTTCAATACACTTAAAATGATTCTTGTCATATAAAATATATTTTCTGACCACAAAAAATCAAATTATAAATCAATACCAGAGATATCTGGAAATCCACAAATATTGGAAACTGAAGAGTAGAATTTTAAATGAGTACACATCAAAGAAAATAACAAAAGGAAAAGTGTCTTGAACTAAATGAAAAATTTTAACACAACAT
This sequence comes from Balaenoptera musculus, assembly GCF_009873245.2. Lineage (NCBI taxonomy): Eukaryota > Metazoa > Chordata > Mammalia > Artiodactyla > Balaenopteridae > Balaenoptera > Balaenoptera musculus. The sequence goes on along the minus strand of NC_045802.1, from coordinate 34,096,903 downwards.
AACCAAATGTAAGGGATGCTGATGAAACAGGAATTAGAGGGAAATTTATAGCTTTAAATATCTATATTAGAAAAAATTAAAGTTCTCAAATCAATGATCTCAACTTACACCTTATGAAATTAGAAAAATATCAAATTAAACCCAAAATAAAAGCAAAGGAAATGACAAAGGTCAGAATGTTAATCAGCGAAATTGAGAAAAAGCAATGAAATCAAAAGTGAGGACTCTACTGAGAAGATCAATAAATGGATAAATCTCTAGCCAACCTGATGAGTAAAAAAGAGAGAAGACACAAATTGCCAATAAGAATAAAAGAGGGTAACCTCACTATAGATTCTACTGATATTAAAAAGGATTATAAGAGAATAATACTAAGAATTTTATGCTGATAAATAGGGAACTTTGAAATGAATAACGCTCTTGAAAGGCAAAAACTACTAAATCTCAGGAAGAAAAAGATAACACAAGTAACTCTATTTCTATCAAAGAAATTGACTTTGTACTTAAAGTATATCCCACTAAGAAAACTTTCCATTCACATGACTTCACTAGTGAACACTAGTAAACATGTAAGGAAGAAGTAATGCCAATTATATATATATAAATATATATATATATATATATTCTTCCAGAAAATTAAAGAGAAGTGAGTTCTTCCTCTCTTATTCTATGAGACCAGCATTATCCAGATACCCAAAACAGATAAAGATACTAGAAAAAAAATTGCCAATTTCCATCAGGAACATAGTAAAAATTCTAAAGAAAATTTTAGTAAATTGAATCTAACAATATATAAAAAGAATAGTACATTATAAACAAGTGGACCACAGTCAGCATTGGCTGGCACCTTGAGAAGAACTTGAAAAAGACCTGTGGAGATTAACCAAGATGGCGGAGTAGAAGGACGTGCTCTCACTCCCTCTTGTGAGAGCACCAGAATCACAACTGTCTGCTGGACAATCATTGACAGGAAGACCCTGGACTTCACCAAGGAGTATACCCCACGTCCAAGGACAGAGGAGAAGCCACAGTGAGACGGTAGGAGGGGCTCAATCAGAGTAAAATCTAATCCCATAACTGCTGGGTGGGTGACTCACAGACTGGCGAACACTTATACCACAGAAGTCCACCCACTGGAGTGAAGGTTCTGAGCCCCATGTCAGGCTTCCCAACCTGGGGGTCCGGCAACGGGAGGAGGAATTCCTAGAGAATCAGACTTTGAAGCCTAGTGGGAATTAATGCAGGACTTCGACAGGACTGGGGGAAACAGAGACCCCACTCTTGGAGGGCACACACAAAGTAGTGTGCGCATCGGGACCCAGGGGAAGGAGCAGTGACCCTGGGGGAGACTGAACCAGACCTACCTGCTGGTGTTGGGGGGTCTCCTGCAGAGGCGGGGAGTGGCTCTGTTTCACTGTGGGGACAAGGACTCTGGCAGCGGAGGTTCTGGGAAGTGCTCCCTGGCGTGAGCCCTCCCAGAGTCTGCCATTAACCCCACCAAAGAGCCCGGGTAGGCTCCAGTGTTGGGTTGCCTCAGGCCAAACAACCAACAGGGAGGGAACCCAGCCCCACCCATCAACAGTCAAGTGGATTAAAGTTTTACTGAGCTCTGACCGCCACAGCAACAGTCAGCTCTACCCACCACCAGAGCCTCCCATCAAGCTTCTTAGATAGCCTCAACCACCAGAGGGCAGACAGCAGAAGCAAGAAAAACTACAATCCTGCAGCCTGTGGACCAAAAACCACAGTTACAGAAAGATAGACAAGATGAAAAGGCAGAGGGCTATGTACCAGATGAAGGAACAAGAAAAAACCCCAGAAAAACAACTAAATGAAGTGGAGATAGGCAACCTTCCAGAAAAAGAATTCAGAATAATGATAGTGAAGATGATCCAGGACCTCGGAATAAGAATGGAGGCAAAGATTGAGAAGATGCAAGAAATGATTAACAAAGACCTAGAAGAATTAAAGAACAAACAAACAGAGATGACCAATACAATAACTGAAATGAAAACTACACTAGAAGGAATCAATAGCAGAATAACTGAGGCAGAAGAATGGATAAGTGACCTGGAAGACAGAATGGTGGAATTCACTGCTGCGGAACAGACTAAAGAAAAAAGAATGAAAAGAAATGAAGACAGCCTAAGAGACCTCTGGGACAACATTAAACGCAACAACATTCACATTATAGGGGTCCCAGAAGGTGAAGAGAGAGAGAAAGGACCAGAGAAAATATTTGAAGAGATTATAGTTGAAAACTTCCCTAACATGGGAAAGGAAATAGCCACCCAAGTCCAGGAAGCGCAGAGAGTCCCATACAGGATAAACCCAAGGAGAAACACGCCGAGACACATAGTAATCAAAGTGGCAAAAATTAAAGACAAAGAAAAATTATTGAAAGCAGCAAGGGAAATATGACAAATAACATACAAGGGAACTCCCATAAGGTTAACAGCTGATTTCTCAGCAGAAACTCTGCAAGCCAGAAGGGAGTGGCATGATATACTTAAAGTGATGAAAGGGAAGAACCTACAACCAAGATTACTCTACCCGGCAAGGATCTCATTTAGATTTGATGGAGAAATCAAAAGCTTTACAGACAAGCAAAAGCTAAGAGAATTCAGCACCATCAAACCAGCTGTACAACAAATGCTAAAGGAACTTCTCTAAGTGGGAAACACAAGAGAAGTAAAGGACCTACAAAAACAAACCCAAAACAATTAAGAAAATGGTCATAGGAACATACATATCGATAATTACCTTAAACGTGAATGGATTAAATGCCCCAACCAAAAGACATAGACTGGCTGAATGGATACAAAAACAAGACCCATATATATGCTGTCTACAAGAGACCCACTTTAGACCTAGGGACACATACAGACTGAAAGTGAGGGGATGGAAAAAGATATTCCATGCAAATGGAAATCAAAAGAAAGCTGGAGTAGCTATACTCATATCCAATAAAATAGACTTTAAAATAAGGAATGTTACAAGAGACAAGGAAGGACACTACATAATGATCAAGGGATCAATCCAAGAAGAAGATATAACAATTATAAATATATATGCACCCAACATAGGAGCATCTCAATACATAAGGCAACTGCTAACAGCTATAAAAGAGGAAATTGACAGTAACACAATCATAGTGGGGGACTTTAACACCTCACTTACACCAATGGACAGATCATCCAAAATGAAAATAAATAAGGAAACAGAAGCTTTAAATGACACAATAGACCAGATAGATTTAATTGATATATATAGGACATTCCATCCAAAAACAGCAGATTACACGTTCTTCTCAAGTGCGCACGGAACATTCTCCAGGATAGACCACATCTTGGGTCACAAATCAAGCCTCAGTAAATTTAAGAAAATTGAAATCATATCAAGCATCTTTTCTGACCACAACGCTATGAGATTAGAAATGAATTACAGGGAAAAAAACGTAAAAATGACAAACACATGGAGGCTAAACAATACGTTACTAAATAACCAAGAGATCACTGAAGAAATCAAAGAGGAAATAAAAAAATACCTAGAGACAAATGACAATGAAAACACGACGACCCAAAACCTATGGGATGCAGCGAAAGCAGTTCTAAGAGGGAAGTTTATAGCTATACAAGCCTACCTAAAGGAACAAGAAAAATCTCAAATAAACAATCTAACCTTACACCTAAAGAAACTAGAGAAAGAAGAACAAACAAAACCCAAAGTTAGCAGAAGGAAAGAAATCATAAAGATCAGAGCAGAAATAAATGAAATAGAAACAAAGAAAACAATAGCAAAGATCAATAAAACTAAAAGTTGGTTCTTTGAGAAGATAAACAAAATTGATAAGCCATTAGCCACACTCATCAAGAAAAAGACGGAGAGGACTCAAATCAATAAAATCAGAAATGAAAAAGGAGAAGTTACAACAGACACTGCAGAAATACAAAGCATCCTAAGAGACTACTACAAGCAACTTTATGCCAATAAAATGGACAACCTGGAAGAAATGGACAAATTTTTAGAAAGGTATAACCTTCCAAGACTGAACCAGGAAGAAACAGAATATATGAACAGACCAATCACAAGTAATGAAATTGAAACTGTGATTAAAAATCTTCCAACAAACAAAAGTCCAGGACCAGATGGCTTCACAGGTGAATTCTATCAAACATTTAGAGAAGAGCTAACACCTATCCTTCTCAAACTCTTCCAAAAAATTGCAGAGGAAGGAACACTCCCAAACTCATTCTATGAGGCCACCATCACCCTGATACCAAAACCAGACAAAGACACTACAAAAAAAGAAAATTACAGACCAATATCACTGATGAATATAGATGCAAAAATCCTCAACAAAATACTAGCAAACAGAATCCAACAACGCATTAAAAGGATCATACACCACGATCAAGTGGGATTTATCCCAGGGATGCAAGGATTCTTCAATATACGCAAATCAATCAATGTGATACACCATATTAACAAATTGAAGAACAAAAACCATATGATCATCTCAATAGATGCAGAAAAAGCTTTTGACAAAATTCAACACCCATTTCTGATCAAAACTCTCCAGAAAGTGGGCATAGAGGGAACCTACCTCAACATAATAAAGACCATATATGACAAACCCACAGCAAACATCATTCTCAATGGTGAAAAACTGAAAGCATTTCCTCTAAGATCAGGAACGAGACAAGGATGTCCACTCTCACCACTATTATTCAACATAGTTCTGGAAGTCCTAGCCATGGCAATCAGAGAAGAAAAAGAAATAAAAGGAATACAAATTGGAAAAGAAGAAGTAAAACTGTCACTGTTTGCAGATGACATGATACTATACATAGAGAATCCTAAAACTGCCACCAGAAAACTGCTAGAGCTAATTAATGAATATGGTAAAGTTGCAGGATACAAAATTAATGCACAGAAATCTCTTGCATTCCTATACACTAATGATGAAAAATCTGAAAGAGAAATTATGGAAACACTCCCATTTACCATTGCAACAAAAAGAATAAAATACCTAGGAATAAACCTACCTAGGGAGACAAAAGAACTGTATGCAGAAAACTATAAGACACTGATGAAAGAAATTAAAGATGATACCAACAGATGGAGAGATATACCATGTTCTTGGATTGGAAGAATCAACATTGTGAAAATGAGTATACTACCCAAAGCAATCTACAGATTCAATGCAATCCCTATCAAATTACCAATGGCATTTTTTACGGAGCTAGAACAAATCATCTTAAAATTTGTATGGAGACACAAAAGACCCCGAATAGCCAAAGCAGTCTTGAGGCAAAAAATGGAGCTGGAGGAATCAGACTCCCTGACTTCAGACTCTACTACAAAGCTACAGTAATCAAGACAGTATGGTACTGGCACAAAAACAGAAACATAGATCAATGCAACAAGATAGAAAGCCCAGAGGTTAACCCACGCACCTATGGTCAACTAATCTATGACAAAGGAGGCAAAGATATACAATGGAGAAAAGACAGTCTCTTCAATATGTGGTGCTGGGAAAACTGGATAGCTACATGTAAAAGAATGAAATTAGAATACTCCCTAACACCATACACAAAAATAAACTCAAAATGGATTAGAGACCTAAATATAAGACTGGACACTATAAAACTCTTAGAGGAAAACATAGGAAGAACACTCTTTGACATAAATCACAGCAAGATCTTTTTTGATCCACCTCCTAGAGTAATGGAAATAAAAACAAAAATAAACAAATGGGACCTAATGAAACTTCAAAGCTTTTGCACAGCAAAGGAAACCATAAACAAGACGAAAAGACAACCCTCAGAATGGGAGAAAATATTTGCAAACTAATCAACGGACAAAGGATTAATCTCCAAAATATATAAACAGCTCATTCAGCTCAATATTAAAGAAATAAACACCCCAATCCAAAAATGGGCAGAAGACCTAAATAGACATTTCTCCAAAGAAGACATACAGGTGGCCACGAAGCACATGAAAAGATGCTCAACATCACTAATTATTAGAGAAATGCAAATCAAAACTACAATGAGGTATCACCTCACTCCTGTTAGAATGGGCATCATCAGAAAATCAACAAACAACAAATGCTGGAGAGGGTGTGGAGAAAAGGGAACCCTCTTGCACTGTTGGTGGGAATGTAAATTGATACAGCCACTATGGAGAACAATATGGAGGTTCCTTAAAAAACTAAAAATAGAATTACCATATGACCCAGCAATCCCACTACTGGGCATATACCCAGAGAAAACCGTAATTCAGAAAGACACATGCACCCGAATGTTCATTGCAGCACTATTTACAATAGCCAGGTCATGGAAGCAACCTAAATGCCCATCAACAGACGAATGGATAAAGAAGTTGTGGTACATATATACAATGGAATATTACTCAGCCATAAAAAGGAACGAAATTGAGTCATTTGTTGAGAAGTGGATGGATCTAGAGACTGTCATACAGAGTGAAGTAAGTCAAAAAGAGAAAAACAAATATCGTATATTAATGCATGTATGTGGAACCTAGAAAAATGGTACAGATGAGCCAGTTTGCAGGCCAGAAGTTGAGACACAGATGTAGAGAATGGACATATGGACACCAAGGGGGGAAAACTGCGGTGGGGTGGGGATGGTGGTGTGCTGAATTGGGCGATTGGGATTGACATGTATACACTGATGTGTATAAAATTGATACCTAATAAGAACCTGCAGTATAAAAAAACAAACAAAACAACTAATACTAAACTTTCATTGGGTTATTTGTATGGAAATATGTTAATACAAATGTTTCAGACATTACATGAAATTTCTAAAAATCTTATATTTGTATTTGTATGGAAATATGTATGGAAATATGTTAATATAAAGGTTTCAGACATTATATGAAATTTCTAAGAATCTTATATTTGTATTTGTATGGAAATATGTATGGAAATATGTTAATATAAATGTTTCAGACATTACATGAAATTTCTAAAAATCTTATATGTTCTGGTATAATGTTATAAGTAATAATCCTAGTTATTACTTTAAAATGTATATCTCAGAAATAACTAATTTTCTTGTCAACTGCATTATTATGAACTTTCATCAAATCTTTAACAGTGGTCATTTTTAAGTGTTTTGTCATTTACAGACAGTTCTGGGTGTACTCTGATGCTTTTGCAAATATGTTCCTATAAAGGGCTTTCATCTTCAAGAAATTCATGGAAAAGACTCTGACAAGTACAGGTTTCTGGTAACTGACTGTACTGCTGAACTGAATGAATAAGCATTTTCAGAACTCTAATGAAAAACTGATGAACTCATAAAAGTGCTAACAAAAGATCAAGATGAAAAATAAAAATTAATTACATGGGACTGAGTGAACTGATGAGGATGAGTATAATTTTTGTGACTTTCTGTCTGAATTAAAAAAAAAATCCCACAAGGACTCAGAGGCAAAGAATATACAAATCAATTTTCACTGCAAAGTAAAGGAGCTGTTACAGTGGAGGATTACTGGACTGAATGTCAATATTATGACATAGTATGAGTGTGTTTCATGTTTGGTAATTGCAATCATTGTTGCTTTTGTTGTGGTCATCCATGTACAATGCTTGGTGTCAGTCTACTTATCTCTTGTAAAAATAAAATACAGTGTGTGTGTGTGTGAAAAAAATAAATAAATAAATAAATAAATAAATAAATAAACAAGTGGAGTTCATCCCAGACTGCAAGGTTGATTTAAATTGCAAAAGTAAATCAATGTAATTCATCAAACTAACAAGTTTTAAAAGATATATATATATATATGATTATATTAGTATATGGAGAAAAAGCATTTGACAGAAACCAACATCCATTCTTGACAAAATGTTTAGAAATTTTTGAATAGAGTAGAACATCATCATTCTCATAAAGTGCATCTACAAAAAAACCTACATCTAACATCAGACTTAACTGTGGAAGACTGATTGCTTTCCCCCCTAATACCAGAAACACAACAAAGATGTCTGCTATTCTGAACTCCATTCAGGGAGGAGTTATATATTTGAGGTTTTAGCCAATGCAACAAGGAAAGAAAAACAAAACAAAAGGCATCCAGATTGGAAAAGAAGAAGTAAAACTATCTTTTTTCAAAGACAGTATGTTTGTCTATGTAGGGACTATAAAATTTATGGAATCTATAAAAAAAGTTACCATAACTATTAAGTGAGTTTATAAGTTTGCAGAATACAAGATCAACATACAAATATCTATTGTATTGCTATACAGTAACAAAGAATAATCAGAAATTGAAGCTTAAAAGACGAAACTGCTTACAATAGGACAAGAGTTATTCAATATTTAGGGATAAATCTGACAAAAGATAAACCAGACTAGCACACTAAAAACTACAAAACATTGCTGAGATAAATTAAAGAAAACCTAATTAAATAGGTATAGATACCTTGTTTGTGGGTCAAAATGCTCAGTATCACTGAGACATTGATCCTCTCCAAGTAGATCAATAGGTTCAATGCAATTTCTTCAAAAACCTGGCAGGTTTTTAAAAATAAATTAGTAATTGATTCTGAAATTCATATGCAAATGCAAAGGACCTAAAATGCCCTAAATAACTTTGTAAAAAGCAAAACAATTTTAGAAGGCTAACACTTTCTGATTTTAATACTTATTATAACATGTGGTATGGATATACAAATAGGAATATAGATAAATAAAACAAAATAGATACCAGAAATGGACCCATACCCAATCTGAAAACCAGTTGAAGCTGAACAGACATTTTTCCAAAGAACACATACAAATGGCCAACTGATACATGAAAAGATGCTCAACATCATTAATCTTTGGGAAAATGCAAATCAAAACTATAAGGAGATATCACCTCACATCTATTAGAATAATTATCATCAAAAAAATAAGAAATAACAAGTGTTGGTAAGGATGCAGATAAAGGAGAACTTTTGTGCATTATTGGTGGGAATGTAAATTGATGCAGCTGCTATGGAAAACAGTATGAAGATTCCTCAAAAAAACTAAAAATAGAACTACCATATGATTCAGCAATCCATTTCTGAGTGTATATCCAAAGGAAATGAAAAAAGAATCTCAAATAGATCTCTGTACTTTTGTGTTCATTGTAGCACTATTCACAATAGCCAAAATATGGAAACAACCTAAGTGTCTGTCAACAGGTGAATGATTATGTATATATATATATATACATGCACAATGGGTTATTATTCAGTCAGGAGAAAAAAGGAATTACTGTCATATGCAACAACAAAGATGGTCCTTGAGGATATTGTGCTAAGTAAAATAAGTCAGACAAAGAAAGACAAATACCACATGATATCACTTATATGTAGAATCTTTAAGCCACACTGATAGAAACAGAGTAGAATGGTGATTACCAGGGGCCGGGGGCTGGGGAACTGGGAAGATGTTGGTCAAAGGTATACAGTTTCAGTTGTAAGATGGATAAGTTCTGATGATCTAATGCTATATAATTGTGAATATAGTTAACAATAATATAGCATATACTTGAAAGTTGTTAAGAAAATAAATCTTAAATGTTCCCACCACAAAAAAAGAAATGGTAATTATGCGAGGTGATGGGGATGTGAGCTAACACTATGTTGGTAATCATTTTGCAATATATAAGTAAATCAACTCAAGAGGATGTAAAAGTTAAACATACAACATTGTATGTCGATTCTATCTCAACAAAGCTGGGAAAGAAAAGAAAGAAAGAGAAAAAGAGAGAGAGAGAGAGAAAGAAAGGCAGGAAGGAAGGGAGGAAGGGAGGGAGGAAGGAAGGAAAGAAGGAAGAGAAAGAAAGAAAGGGAGGGAGGGAGATAGGAAGGAAGGAAGAAAGAAGGAAAGAAAAAGAAGGAAAGGGAGAAAGGGAAAAAAGGGAGGAAGGGAAGACGAGGAGAAGGGAGGAAGGGAAGAAGGGAGGAAGGGAGGAAGGGAGGAACTTTTTTTAAATGGCCCAGAATAATTGCCACCCTTAGCTCAAAAATAAGTAAAATTCCAGGAGGCTTGCCTTCTTTTCCACCAACCTGAATGGCCTCACTCTGTATTTCCTACTACAGCCTTTTATGACAGTAATCTGAAAACAATTTCCACTTAAACATTTATTGAGACCTACATTAGTAAAGACTTCTGTCCTCCCTAATATAGGTAGTTATTATACTTTCTGGCTTTTTAAAATTAACTCCATGGCTGTAGTAATTATCTGTTTATTTGAAAAACATTTATTAAAGATCTATTATATAGGAGGCACTCTGATAATACTTTTCAATGTTTATATTAGGGACAGAGAATTAAAAGATAGAAATACTGGAGAATGTCATCACATTGTACTAAAAACAATAACACTAAAATTGCTACATGTAATTGCTACACTTAAGCTCAATGCGATGAGAGCCTTTGTCTACTATTATATTGTCAAATATAACACAGTCACATAGTAAATGCTCAGTAAAATCTTTTGGCTCATATTATTGAGCTATTATGCTCAACAGCACTGTTATTATGCAGTGCTAATTGTAACATGTATAATATATCAAGTAATATCAGTAGAGCAACATACTAGGTTCTTTAAATACATCATTTGTTTTAATCTTCACAAAAAATTCTACAGCTTAGATATTATTACCCCTATTTTACAAATGAGGAAATTGAGACACTGAGACTAGTGTCAAAACCCAGTGTCTTTCTAAACATTTTAAAATTTAAAATTAAGTTTAAAAAAAGAAAACCTTTTTCATGTCACTCTTTGATTTAATTGTACTTGATAATACATTCTATTTGAAAAGCGCCATCTAAGAAGTCAGTGAACCACACTAATTCAACATTATCATCATCACGCCACCATGATACAAACAAGTGAAGACAAGCCACCCCAGTCAGACCACAGCAGGAATTCCATCAGGAAATTCTGAGGCCTCCAGCTTCTCTCGTACTTGTGTTTGGAATGTGAGTAATTCACATCAAAGGGGAAAACAGGCCAGGTATAAGTTTGCCTTTTTACAAGTGAGCAAAGAGCACAGCACATCCAAGCACTTAGACAGATGGCTGGATTGTGAGATGAATATTAGTCATTAAGCCAGTAGTGGAAAATGTGTAGGAGAATTTTCTTTTACTTGCTTCTCTGTCAATCCAGAAAGAAAAGAGAAAACTTGTGGAAAGCAAGACACTGAAAGATAGCTTGGGTAAAATGCTTTTTTAAAGAGACAATAAATGGTGGCTATACCTCTGTACTGCTAAGCAGTGTTTAGTCACTTATGACACTACTAGTTGAATGTAATTTTTACATTAGAGTGATTATTTACTAAGTCAGAAGTACATGTGTTTTGATTTCTGTCCTTACTATGTAGCCCGTTGAAAAGTTCTGTTGCTCCTAACAATTCTGAAAAGGGAAAATTTTAGCTTCAGGAGAGCAAGGCTCTGTCAGTTGTGTTCATGAAGTTAGCCCTGTTACACAGAACAGTGTGTGTCCTCCATAGATTCTCAGTAAACATGTGCTGAATAGATAGATAAATGAATGGGTCTGAGTAACTGCATTGCACCCCTGAATGCCACCAGAGGAGCGTCACAAGGATGTACACATTGTCTCACATGCTTGCCCTGACTGCTCCTTCTGATCCTTGACTACTTGCCATGCCTGTCCCTAGTAAATTCAAATTAGATCGTGTTCTCTGCACTGCCCCATCCCACTCCTCCCACCATCCCCGGAAAAGCTTGACTCCAGAATTACTGAGCGCATTGACCCATCCAACATAAATTCTTCTCTCTTCAGACCCTTTGTCTTCCACACGTAGCTTAGATCAAGACCACATTTGTGGACCAAAGTAGAAATGGAGACCTATTTCCCATATTTTAAATATTTTAAGGTGTACGTTAATCTAAAATATTACTGAAATAAATATGTTCTATCCTCCTACCTTAACAATTATACAAAGTATAATGATTCAACACGCCAAGGTGAAACTTAGAAGTTGAAATTTAGGTGCCCACTCCAAGTTTTATAATGGAATCTGGCAGCCAGAAGACAGTAGCCCAGAAGCCCCAGGTTCCTACCCTAGCCTTTAGCCTGCCCTGTTCTATTCTTCACTCCTAGCTCCATCCTGAACTTCAAGTAGCTTTGTACATGCACTTCTGGATACCCAAACTACATGTTCATCCACACACACCCCCCAAAACAAAATCCCTTGATTACCTCTCAAGCGTAGACGTGTATACACTAGCAATGGGGCCTACATTATGATGACAGACCTGAGCAAAAAGTCCATGTAAGCCCTGGGCTCAACCCAGAGCCTTTCCAGGTGCTGGGAAAATGGAGCAGGGTTAAGTAGCCATATGCACAAGCTTGGGTGGCATGCCCCTTGACCTGATGAACTCTTGGCCCTGTGGGAATAGGTGTGTGTACCCTGAGGAAAGCCAAATAGGATCCTCAAGCTTGGGGTCCAAGGCAGGGGGCTTCTGTTTCCTGACTCTGAGAACAATACTGCCTTAGATCTCATCTCAAGAAATAAGTGTTGGGCTTCCCTGGTGGCGCAGTGGTTGAGAGTCTGCCTGCCAATGCAGGGGACACGGGTTCAAGTCCTGGTCTGGGAAGATCCCACATGCCGCGGAGCAACTAGGCCCGTGAGCCACAGCTACTGAGCCTGCGCATCTGGAGCTTGTGCTCCGCCACAAGAGAGGCCGCGACAGTGAGAGGCCCGCGCACCGCGATGAAGAGTGGCCCCTGCTCACTGCAACTAGAGGAAGCCCTCGCATAGAAAACAAAGACCCAACACAGCCAAAAATAAATAAATAAATAAATTTTAAAATAAATAAATAAATAAAGGCCTTTACCATCTGAGCCTGGCCATCTGGGCTCTTCCTTTAAAAAAAAAAAAAAAGAAAGAAGTGTTGTCTCTCCTTTTAACATCCATTCTCTTGATAACTTGCTCTGCCTGTTGTCAGCATATAGTCCACCACTTGTACTTTCTTGTAATTCCAATATCTCTCCCTTTGTTGCTGCTTTTCCTCTGTACATGAATACACTTCTGTCTCCCCTTTTCATTTAAAGCTGTTGTCATATACCTGCTTCCCTTCAATACCAAATGTTTAAATAATGGACTGAATTCACTCACCTTAGAGACAAAAATAAATGTCCAAACCTCCACTCAGCAATAATCGTTACCAGCTATTAGTGAACAACATTCCAGATAATTTTCTATGTATATATGCAGATAAGTAGTCTATAAACAGCAATAGCATTTTAATTAGAATAGTGTCAGATATGGTGTTTAATAAAAATGATCAAAATTACTTTTTCTAGAATTCTACCTTCTTAAGAAACTGCAGTGAAACAATCAGAATTGTTCAACTTATGTTAAATGTTTCTTCATAACAATCAATATTAGATCCTAAAAGATGCTTTTATAGAGGCATCATGACTAACAGTGAAGCCTCTGTCCTTATTTTATAATATAAATGCTACTGACATACACCAGTGAGTCATCTTCAAAAATCCCCCAAATGGACTTAATTGTAACAGCCCCCATCCTTTGCTCCCTCCTTGACCATTCTGAAGCAGATTTCCTTAACCTGGTGTACACAGACACGCCAGAAGAATAGAAATCAGGAGTTTGTGAATGTGCAAGGAAAAAAGTTAGATTTTTCAGAGCCTTTAACTGAAATTGAGAATTCCCCTCAATTATGAACTTATGTAGATAACAAATCCCAGTAGTATTAGCGTTACCTATGAGTTTATCACTAATAGCAATCACTTAGCTTTACATATTACTCTTCTCTCAGATCTTAAAATGGTGTTTATAGTCATCAACACTTCATTAATCAAAAAGCACATTTTTTTCAGCACAAAATTTTTTAATATATTTATATAATTGTTGATTTTCCTTATAAACTTAAACATTTTATTTTATGCATTTAAAGCCTACTGAGAAGACATCCACAAGTTTTAACTGCCTGCAAAGGGAGCTACAGTATGAAAAAGGTTAAGAATCCTGTTTTGAATGCTTTTGTCAGGCCGTAGCCCTCAGTTCTCTTCATCTGAATTATAGGGAACAGGTTAGGTCCTTTCTTAGCTCTGGTAGAAATTAAGAGAAAAGGCACAACAGTCACAATCCCCTAACAAATTCAGTGTTCATCATTTCCAAGGACACAGCTTCTTTACTCTCAGTAAAATAAAATCACATTCCACAGATGACAGATTCTCATATCACTCACTGGCTTACAGATGGGTTTCCTGCCAGTCAACAAATGCAGTTGCCAGGACTGCTGCTCTGACATTCTGATAAGTTTGGAGTCATGCCTTTAAAAAGTAACAACATTCTTAAGGCAAATGATTGTTTCATGATGGCCTTCTGACACTGTCCATACACAATGAGGTCATTAAGTCAATCAGATCTGAATCATGGGGTCATTCTACTCTCCTTCAGTCAATAACAAAACCATTTATCTCTTGCTACTTTTTCATATCTTACAACGACAGGGTTTCTATTGTGTGGTATTACTACCATAGCTTCTTCCATAAGCTTCTTAGAAAGTATAACTGATGGATGGAATGTATGTCAAAGTATGAAAAAAATATATATACATATCAATATATATACTTTTATATACCTGACACATACTTTTTTGTGCAAGATGGAAATGGCAGTACTGGTAGCATAATAATAGGTAAATATCCATGTGTGCACTGTTTATGTGAGACTTAGATGTTTTCAACCACAAAACTCAGCATGCATTCTACATGACCACATTAAACAGCAAAATTACCACCTACTCCTATTATACTGTGGATACGTGAAAAATAGAAAACATGATTCCATATATATATATATACCTAACTCATAATCAAGGACTAGCATATTACCTCAAGATTTTTATCAACACAAAAGCGCCCTTGAAATCAGTGGGTGTTTTGTTCAAGAAAAGAAGGAAAGGCACATAGTATCGTGCTCTAGTTTCAAAATGATATTTTGTCCACACATTATTAGTATTTATTACTGGTTTTCATTTAACAAGCATAGGCATATGACTGTCTGTAGTCCCTATAAACCTTGTGAGTCAGAGGCTGAAGGAAGGAAAGTTCTAGAAATAAGATTGAAAGGTCATTCTCCACGTACTGTTCTGCTAAGTATATGGGGGTACTTATACAATATTAGTCTACTCATTTGTAAAATGGAAGGTATTGGCTTACTCAAAAACTTTTTGTGGGTACTAAATGAAATAATATACAAATAAAGTACCTGGCAGAAAGTAGCTGCTCAATAAATATTAATTCCATTATCTCTTCCCTCTTTAAATGACATCTCAAGGTATTCTCATAGTGTCCAAGGAAACACTAACTTTACTCAAACCCTTTAAATGAAAGTTTACCAAATAAAATGTCCCCACGTCCTGAGAGAGTGTGAAAATGGTCTGTGGTGAACTGGAGAACACGATCCTGGCTAACATCATACAAACTTCAAACATTAAAGAACCACTGTATGAACCAAATAAATCACCAAAAAGGTGGCTTTCAGTCTGCTTGGCAACCCAACTAAAATTGATAAGAGGTTATCAGGGAAAATAAATTTCTCAGCCATGGAGGCTTCTTCTTTGGTGTGGAAGGGCCCTAAAGCTTCCTGAACAGGTGGCATGACCCAGTGCTAGTCTATTTGTATCATCACTGTTTCCATTATTTTTAATTGCTGAACCCAATTCAAGTCTGGATGGTAAAGAAATTTGATTAGGGTCCACACAGTGTATAATGCATTGAATCCTAGAATAAAGTTATACTTCTTTGAGTAATAACATTTTCTTTCATGACACTGCTCTATACGCAGAAAGGGCAAACAGTAAAAAATGAAACACAATCAGCACAAAGGAGCAGACTTTACTAACTTGTCTCCTATCCAGCGACATGAATATCTCCCAAGCTGTGCCCTGTACTGTGGGATGAGAATCCAAAGGGGAAAGTCCTCTTCCGTGGGTATTTCCTTTGTGCTCTTTAAAGCATGAATTTTTTATTTGTTAGCTGAAACATTCTGCCTAAAAGAAATTTGTGTAAGATGGTTTGGGTGCTCTCATTCCTTTTTGTCTCCTTGTTTTCGAGGTGGGAGAAATATAAACCATGAATCCAGCCACACATGATCGTTAATGCCACCTAACTTGGGAGTCCAGATATGTGAAAAGGTTAAGTGAACTTGATTCATCTACTCGCTGTGACTGTTGTGTTGGGAATACTGAGTTGCTATGGGAAGGTGAAATGAAGCCACAGTCCTCAGATCATCTGGGCTACCTCCCTGATACTGGGTCATCTGACTCAAGATGTGTATCTCTCTTCTGGTCTATCAGTATTTGTCTACATTTGAGTAAGATGGAAATCAAAGGCTAGTGAATATGAACATTTACAAGGAATGAAGCAGCCCTAGTGTTAGTGAGGTGGCAGGTTCATGATCAGATGGGGGTATAGAGAATCTGACAAAGTATTAATAATGGGAGAAAAGAGCACATGAAGTAGAAAATGACTGAGTCAGGCTTATGTACATTCTGTGTTTGGAACTGGGCACTCAGTGAAAAGGGGGCTAGATCAGAAGAGTCAGAGGAGAGACAGAAGAGTAAAGGAAATGAAGTTGTACCTTCCTGATGACCATCTGCTACGTTAGATGCAGATAGCAACCTACTAGTCAGTTCAAGATATGAGGGAGATATCCCCCTGCTATGGGTTGGAGCCAAGGCCTTAGAAAACCAACTAGTAAGAACTCATTGCAAACAAGGGACATCCAAAGGAAACCCCATCCCAGGAACTAATAGAGGAGATTTCTGGGCATCGAGTGTCCAGATCCTGGCTGTGTTCAAAGACAGGTAGGTGTCAGCTTTACAGTTATGGGTGTTCTACTAGCTTTGAAGGAGGAACCCAGATAGCAGATGTAAGGACAGATATGGTGGCCTGGCACCCCAGATATAAGGCATCAAGTGACAGTCATATTATCTGGCAGGACCTGGAAGGATGAACTTAATCCCACATCAAGACAGAAGCTCAGTCACATAAACTGTACAAACACATCCAGAGACTTTGGCCCAGTAGGCACAAAGCTTTCCAGAACTCATGCAGCCATACTGGTTCCAGATTTGCAGCTGCTATGTTATTTCCATAATCTTTACCGTTTACTTGTACCCAACCTTTTTACAAAGGACATCTACATGTTATCAAACATGGCAAGGATAGCTGATTGTTCACTAAAGACTCTGGTTCACCCATTCAGCGTATATAGCTGTTGCCAAGAAACAGATGCCCAACCAAAGATCACATTTCTTAGTCCTCTTGCCTCAAAGTGGTATCATGTGAATGGTTCATACCAAGCAGACTGACGTGTGTCAGTGAGTTTTTGGTGAGTTCCAGTGTCTTCTAGTCGCTGATTGTTCAGCAGTTAGTTGTGATTCCAGTGCTCTCTTAAGAGGGAGTGAGCACATGTCCTTCTACTCCACCATCTTGGACGAAACCCATTCCTTTACAATTTTAATCAATATATCCCTTTGATATTTCTGTAGGTCAGAATTCCAGGTGGTCTTGGCTGGTTCACTGCTCCAAGTCTCACAAGAAAGAAATCAACAGGTTAGCTGGCTGAGGTCTTATTAGGAAACTGGAAGGATCCACTTTGAAGCATATTCAGATTGCTTACTC
This sequence comes from Balaenoptera musculus, assembly GCF_009873245.2. Lineage (NCBI taxonomy): Eukaryota > Metazoa > Chordata > Mammalia > Artiodactyla > Balaenopteridae > Balaenoptera > Balaenoptera musculus. Next base: position 34,079,206 of record NC_045802.1, on the reverse strand, counting down.
CATCCAGCCAGTACAAATGACACACAGTAATTCATTCCTGGCGTGCGTGTCAGTGTGTCTTCCGCGTCTCCACATCTGTCGCTCACCTCTAATGTTCATTCTTACTCAGGGCCAGGCTTGTTGAATTCTATTTCTTAGACTTAAATTAATACAGTGATCACTAGAACTAAAACCATAGTGAATTTACTTAAAGGAATGTGGTTTTAAATATGTATAGAGAGAGAGAGACAGAGAGAGAGAGTTATCTGATTTGCTACACAATCTTTCTTTTCTTGTATTTTTTCTGTGTTTGCATATGTGACATTGTAAATGACTTTGGAAATAATCTTCAATTCCATCTATTCAACTATTCTCATTTCCTCGTTACAGTCTTCTGAAATCCTCGCATAATATTCAGATTGATTTTTGGCTGCCCTTATGAGACCTGCTAAGATTTCCACAATTGTGGAATCAGTCAGAGTGATATAGCCAGCAGTGCCATCATGCCTCTCTGGGTGTTTTCACATTAGTTAGCCTTTTGGGTATAAGACCCAAAACATTTCTGTGCCCCTGTGTAAAAAGTGAACTCAAGGCTTTGCTGTGGATATAGTTTCTTTCTGCCAGCGTCTTCCTGTTTTTTTTTTTAATCTCATTCAAAAACCTTTGTACCCACGTCTCATTTTTTCCTTTTTGTATCTTTCCTCTTTTTTTCATTTACACATGCAAATTGCTTTAAGCTATTCTTTGTGTGATGTTAACAGCACAAAGCAAGGTTGAATAGTTTAGTATTTTTAAAGCCATTTTGAAGGTTAATAGCTCTTCTTGGGTTTCTTTATGACTTTGTACGCTCCCCAAAGAAACCTCCCAGTGCCCCCACGCCCACATCCCCACAGTGCCTCATATTTGGAAGCAGTAGTCAGAGTCAAATTCTGTGCTTTCCTATTGAGAAACAATGTTTTGTGACTCTATGGTTGTCTAGTTGGATTGACCACTATAATTAGCATACACTCTGCAGCACACCACCCTCCTCTCACATGTGCATGTCCTAAAATAAGCCTCCTTATTATTTTGCAGTTTTTGAATACCAACATTTATTAGCACATTGTCAATGAATCACTCAATTTAAATGCCTCCCCCCATTCATGAACTTGTGATAAAAGATATTGTTCAAAACTTTAAAGACATCATGAAAACAAACCTTAACGGAAACTGCTGTGCCTGCTCGCAGATTGAAGAAAATCTTTCATTTAAAAAGGGGGAGAAGAAAGGTAGTGATATAATTTTTCACAAGAATAGCATTCTGCTGCAATTTGCTAGAGTGAGAATTTCTAAAAGCCTGCCTCGTAGGAAGGCTTACTTTAGAAAAGCAAAATTGCACTAACTTACAGGCTCACAAGCCTGCAGAAACATAATTATATGTTCTTCCCTTTAGCTTATAATTTCTTCAGAGTCTCAGGTTGCTACAACAGAGCAACAGAGAGTTGGTATATCCGAAAACTGGATCCCACTTGACGTCTTCTGGTTTGCTTTTCATTTCCAGCCACAGCAGCCCAGGTTAAGCCAATGAAGCTGATGCCAGGAGTTCCATTTGGGTAAAAATCTGGAACAGCCTATCTTGACTCTTATACTTACTTGATCCAGCATTTAAAGGTCTTTGTATCCATTCAAAAGCAAACTGCTTAAAATTTCCACTGTAGACCTGGTATAGTTTGATTAAAGACCTCATGAAGAATGTAGGTTAATAACAAGTATGAATCCTTTTTAGAACTAGGCATAAATCCTTCCCGCCTAAAGAAATGTTGCAGTGCATTGTATGTTCCTATGCACCAGTTCACCAAAGCAGTTCTCCTGCTTTCTGGAAACAAAACAACTGTTCATCAACACCCCCCCCCCTTGCCTATTACCCCAAGCAAGGACAAAAACACTAGTTTCAGCTAGATGATAGGATTCAGGTGTCTTTGTGCCAGCAGAGATCAACAGAACAAGGAGGAGTTAATGAAATTTCATTTTTTATAAAAGGAAGCTCAGGCTGGGGGAATCATTTATTTTTCAGTTACTAAAGCCTATCAAGTCTCAGAAACTTCAGTACTTTCGAATGGAAAATACAATTGCTACAGTAGGGGTTTAGCCAATTTTGTCTTAAAAATACCATGGGGTAGCACATTCCACACTGAACTTTCAAAGAGATCAAGTATCCTGCAGTGAATAGGATAGATGAAAAAATGTTCTCTTTTGTAACCATAGGTAATCCTTGATTCCATAGCAAGGTTGTGTTAGCAATCAAAATTTCCCAAATCATGGCATTTGGAAGCTAGACGAAATCTCCATATCACCTGAATTACTTAAAATCAGTGACTATTAAACTATTAGTTAAAAAAAAAAAATACAGTGTGCTTAATGAACTACCTATGTTATTAAAACCATTCTAAAAGATCAAATAAATAAATCTTCAGCCTTGATTAATTGGTGGAACTATTCAGAATCCATGTGATATTTTGCAGGAAGCATTAGCCTATTCAGCCTTTAGCCATAATAATGGATACTTCTCCTTCACTCCAAGTTTAAAACTGCAGCAAATTCATTAAAATTAGTGTTTTAGTCACATAAAACTGAAATTTATGAGAAGTTCAACCTGTCACTTTCCTAGGAATGCGTTCTGATGAACATCCATTGATGACTGATTGATGGGGAAAAGGAAAGTTGTCATATTGAAATTACACATCCCTGAAGTGCTGTGTATAGGAAGTGCTGTGTATAGTAAATCCAGCATATAGTCCTTTTATTATTTATTAAATTATAAAGGAAATGAATATTGATTTCAGTAATTGAGGTAAAAAAGTAACCAAGTAATTGCTTTGTGCTAAGGCAAGATAAAAACTATATACCATTTCATGGAAAGAATGAAAAAGGTGTGAATATATTCTTAAATCATTGCTTAGGTAATTAATAAATATAATGAAAGCATTTCACCTTCTAACAACTGATAGGAATAGCCAGAAACATAATAAAAACTTATAAAAGTATCCAAATGTCACTACTGCAGACTGTGGAAATAACTGTTGTTCCCGTGCTGTTCTCAAACACACCTGCACACTCAGATGGTAAATTACCACCAAGAGCTCGAGTTGGAAAAAAAGAAAAAGGAAAACCATCTTTCTACAGTATCATTTAAATGTTTTAGAACGTAATATATCCCAACATATAGGAAAAGAACAGCTTTCTTTTGTTTGGTGTGGGGAGGGATCAATCTTCTTTTTCTCACTCTAAAAGAGATACCTGCTCATTAACAGAAATTTCAGAAATTCAGAAAAGTATAAGGAAGGAAAGATCTCTCTCACAAATCCAGTATTTTGGTGTATAATTTTGATATATTTCCTGTTTTTGCCAGTGCATAGTTCTTTTATATTATTCTGATCACATGGAGAGCAGTTGAAATTGAGGAATGTCCAAAAGTGGTTGGTAATCACCAAAGATTACTGAAGCTGAGTGACAAAATAATCTAAAACCGGAAGGTTTATATCAGAGGTATAGAATGTACTATACATAATATCTACGGAGGTAATATATACCCAGAGTAGGTAACATGGTTTCGGGCAAAAGAAAAATATATATCCCTTTATGAGCTCTGAAGACAGTTCCAAGTAGACATTCTGAACATATTTTGAACAATGTAAGTTTAATTGGAATGCATTGTGTATCTTTCCCTTGAGATTCAGAGCCCTCAGTGGGGCTCTATTCCCCAGGAAAACTAGCCAGACCCTTGGTAGCAGGTTGCTTACACTGGATCTCTTCCATTATGGGAGGGGCATTGATTCAGTAAGTGACTATTCAGTAGGTGACAGTGCTTTCCCTGTCTGCATGCTTCTGCCAACACCCACAATATGGATTTAGGGAATGTCTTATTCCCTCATGTTATCCCACATACAGCTGCTTCTGACAAGTGAACACATTCCTCAGCAAAAGGAGAAGGGAAATAAGCTCACATCCACATGATTCATTGGTCTTACCCTGACAACACAGCCAGCTGGCCTGACAGAGCAGTGGACCAGGCCACTGAAAAGTAGGTCACACAGCCATCTGGGTTAGCTTGTGGGCGACAGTCTCTTGTAGGTTTGGTTCTTCAGGAAGCTGACCCTGACAAGATGATTAGCACAAGGAAGTCTTGGGATTAATTTCTGTGGAAGAGATGGAAGGAAGTAGGGTTGAGCAGAAACAGAAGCTGCAATTCAGGCTGAATGGAAGCCTCAGCTAACCCTGCAGGAAGAGCTGAGGATGAGACTGTCCGGAGTTGGGGCAGGAGGATGGGTCTCTGTACCTCCGTGTTAACCAGTCATTCAATGCAGCAGACCCTGGGAAGGGGATGTGACCTCTTCAGCAGAAGCAACCCTGGAAGGAGCCAAAAACTAAGGGCTCTCTGCCAATCGCACCCTCAGTGGATGGGAATGAGTATTTTATTTCTGAAGAGGGACCTGGATATGCACCATAGTGTTTACCTTAAGTCCTGTCCTAAGAATGCAGTACATGCTCGGAACCAAGAAAAAAACCACATGGTTTCTGGGAATTAGATGGTGGAAGCAAGGTGATTCCCTTCACTATTATCCCTAATAACCTACCTGCAAAGTGTTTGCTTCCCATGTCCTAACATCTCTATGCTCTGCTATTGTGGTTGTCTTGGTTCCCAAGAAAGGAATACTTCCATCAGGAAACAGACAAAGACTTCCTTTTAACTAGAGGCTGAGACTGCTTCCCAGCCACGTCTGATTCTTTATGTCACTGAGTTGGCAAAGGATAAATTTCTGTATTTCTAGGGTAATTGATTCTGATTATTACGGGGAAATTGTGTTGCTTCTAAACAATGAAAAGAGGGAGAAGTATGCATAGAATCCAAAAGGTAAAAGTCCAGGGAAAAGTCAGTGGGATTCTCCAGTAACCCAATGCAGGAAGGACTGCTAATAGCACCAACCCTTCAGAAATTAAGATTTTAAGTCACTCTGCCAGGTAAAGAAATCTAACCATCTGAGGTACTGGGGTAAGAAAAGAGAACATGGAATGGATGTTGGAAGAAAGAATTCATAAATACCAAGCACAGCCACATGACCAGTGTTAGACACAAGGACAACAGTGGCTATATATTTTTCCTTCCTTGCTTTTGGAGTATATCTATATTTATTAACTGTTTTTCTCCCTTTCTATGTCTAAGGTTATGTTTGTTCATAGTGGTTAGCCTTATAATTCAATCTTTGAGTTATAACACATCAAAATGGAATTATAGCTAATGTAGGAAAACCATAAACATCCAGAAAGGCATGCAGCTAGAATGTAGCCCTGCTCTCCATAAAATGCCTGAAAGAGCAATTCTGTTTATCAGAAGGCCGTCCTATTGAGCATGATTCTCACAGAAGTGTTAAAATGTAGATTTCCTACGTGTGTCACAAACCAAGTCTATATTGAGCTCATACAACCTAAAACATTGCCAGTCTCTGTCCACAGAGTCCAAGACACAGGAAACCTACCCTATAAATTCTCTTCTTTGTTCCTCTTACTTGAAACGTTCATCCCATCAGCATGAAAAGAGAGAGAGAACTCTTGAAACACTCACTTTGCTTGACTCCAACCATGCCATACCTTCCTCCTATTTCTATATTCATTCAAATTCTCCTCTGCTGTCTCATCTTCCTCTATGTAGTTTTTAGTGTTACCTTGAAGCTCAGCCTTTTTTTTCAGTCTGTACTCTCCATCAGCCATCTCATCAGTGCACATGAATTCAATTAGCAATTAATGCAGGTGTTTCACAAATTCATACTTTAACACAGGCCAAACCTTTCCTCTGAACTCAACCTATATATCAAATGTGCTACTCAACATCTTCATTTGGAAATCTCCAAGATGTATCAGACACAACACATCAAAGCTCAAATTCACTCTTTTCCCCAAAATCTAGTGCTCAACTCAATGAATGGCACCACTATCATTCAGTTTCTCAAGGCAGGAACCTAGATGTAATCTTTATTGCCTTCCCCTGACCCCTTACATCCAAATTAGCTTGTCCAGTTGATTCAGTTTTTAAGTCTCTACACCTGTGCATTTCCACTGCCACCGTCCTATTGCAGAGTGACAGGGATAGCATGGTGCCCTCAAAGAAGAGTTCCTGGACTCAGTGAGTACCATGGTTCTTGGGTTTAAGCCCAACATCATTACCACTAACCATGAGGCTTTGCCAGGTCTGGGTCCTGCCTATCATACTCTTCCCTTCCCATGACCACAACACATTGGCCTTCTCTCAAATCTGCAAGCATCAATCCTCTTTTCTTCCACAGGATCTCTGTACACACTGCTTCCTTGTCTGCAATAAGCCTGGACCCCTGTCAGGAATTAACCTTCATACATGTACACACACACATAAACACACATGCATGTATGTGCACATACTCACTTAATTAATTCCTATTCAGGTTAATCCAATTCATGATAATCTCTTCTTCAGAGGAGCCTTCCTCAATGCCACAGTCAAGATCAAAATGCTTTGCTATATACTCTCAAATCACATGTTCATTTCCTTCATAGCTTTTAATTAAACAATCATTTCTGTGATTATATTATTTAATTTCATTTCCCCCACTGGACTGTAAGCTCCACAAGGGCCATGATAATTTTGTTCATTTTATCCTCAGCATCTAGCACAGTGCCTCACACAGAGGCAGCACTTTCTAAAGGCCTGTTGAATAAAAAGTGACAAAAAAGGGTGTATAAAGACTTTTAGTCTTGAGAGATTTTCTAACAAAAAATAAAATGATTTAAAATTTGTAAAGCACTTTCACACACATAATCTCATTTTATCTACACAAAAGCCTATGAGATGAACAGGTTACAATGCTTTGCCACCTTTCAAATCTCTGCCCCTTGCACTATCAGATATTCATTCCAGTCGTCCTAGTCCAAGCACAGGTATTTCTGGTCTATGGCCAAATATGCCTTCCTGAAAAATCTCATGTGTTTTTGGGAAAAGCAGGGTTTTGTCAGACCAGTAAAAACCTATGAGATTCTATAATCAGAAAACAAACAAAAACAATCACAATCCTGTTAAATCCACGAGTACAGTTAATCCTCTTTTGGCATTTGCACCTAAAATCACCCTCAGTACATCCTTTGCAATCTTATACCCTTGCGCTGTGCTTCCTACTTTGAGATGTAGATTCTTACAGAACTTATTTCTAGAGGTCAATTATATAAAAATTTAAAATTCAATCCAGGAATACTCTTCTCCATTACTTTTTTTTAACATGGGAGCAATGTGTTATCTGCTGCTGCTCCTGCATTTGCGGCTTCCCCAAAAGCTTCTCATGGCAGAAATTATCCCATTTCTTCAAGCCACTATGCTAGAAAGGCACTTTCTTAAATGAAAGGAAGTCACTTCTGAAGTATTTTTCAGCTGTTTTCTTAAAGTCTTCCTAATTGCTAAGGCTTTCTCCTCAATTGTGAAAGAGTTTACATCTGACAGCTATAAAATATTAACATTCTGAGACATAAAACGACACACCTTCCATGTTATGCCAACATCACCTCCTGATTTGTCAGTTGCATATAAGCTAATCCACATTAAAGAAACATGCATTTCAGCAGAAAAAATTGTATAGTGTTCATTTCATTTATTATATCTGATATGAATGGAATTGTCAAGCTCATTTCAATACTGAGATTTTACCTCATTATTGAAAGTGTGTCTCTTCAACTTACTACCATTTGTACAAAGAAATATATACTCTAACAACTGTAAATCTATCTTTCTTATCAAGGTGTTTAATAAATGACACCAAGTAAAAAGTCTTTATCAAAACAGAAGGCATCATTAAGGGTTTTATTTTTTTTTTTTCCTTTAAAAGTTCAGTGTTGTTTTCTGAAGGCTACATAGACAACTCAATAAACATTAAAAAAATTTTTTTTTAATTAAAAAAGAAAAAACACGATTAGGGTAAGATTATCTGTATTACAGAATAAAAATATGCCATTTTGATTTCCATGCAATTTATGAACACAGCATCTTCAAAGTAATACCATATACTAAAAACTGAGTCTAACTGATTTGTTCCACAATTTGAAGCTGTCATGTAGTTGACAAATAAGAAAAATCTCACCAACTAGAACATATCTCTATGAGCACAATGCTACACACACTGGAGGTCAATATCTTTCTACAAGACTTTGTCATATGCTCAGACATTTTTCCCAACATATGACTTATCCTTGACAAAAACTGAAAGCATTTTGCTGTGCTTATTCTGTTGACATTTTGTGAAATATTCTAAAATGGAATCCTTTTTTGTGTAGTCTTCAAAAAAGGAAACATAATTTTCTCAAAATTTTTCTTTAAATAAGGCAAAGTGCAATGGATTCTAAAATGAAATCAATATATTTCACTCTTCTTTTAACCACAATGTATATAAAACAAATTTGCTTAATATTGCATATACACATGACAGTTTGTAGGAAGATAGCAAATTTAAAACACCTACTCCTCCCTATTCAACTGCCAAAAAAACAGTAGAAATGTATTTAAAAAGACAACAAATTACACTAGTTACCAAACCATAAGGTTCAAAAACAATGGCAATGTGAATAAAAGCAATATAGATCCAAATCCCACGCTCTTGGTGGCTCTGAAAGACGATGTGAAGAGCAACCATCAAAATGGAAGAAGATCTTTTGAATGGTAAATCCAATCATCCACTCCTTGTGGAGGGGGAGATGGTCTGAAGAATGGCTTCACACTGATTGGTGTGCAGAAACTGGCTAGGTGGCAAGGGTCTTAGAACAAGAATTCAAGGTTAATGACAAGAAGGTCTGGGAAAGAGGGATGTAAATGGACTTCACAGAATGGACACAAAGTGAGAAAATACTTCTGTTGTATTTGTGTGTACATAAATATTCATCAGAGGTCACTACAAAACAAATGGGCAGGGGGAGCCATCCTGTGAATGTCAGTCATCACATTTTCACTGCCATTCCAATATTTAATCTGCAGGACCATGTAAAAGTGGCTATGGTGGTATGAGTAAAAGCAATAGATCAGATCATCAACCATTGTTCATCTGTTACTATGAGTCCCCTTTCTGCCAAACACAGGGAACAACGATGAGACATCTAGAACAACTATCCAGCCATCTGCTGGCAAGATGATTGTTTTAAACTCCTCTCGTCATGAAGAACACATGGTCTACATTAAAATAAAGACCACTGTTCTACCAGTTAACACTATCCATGGATTTTGAAATACCTTTATTTCTATTCTATTACTGTATTCCAGAATTGATGTTATTCCAAGGAGCTTTGCTTCTGACAAAAGACTGAATTTTATGACCAAAAAAACTGAAGTTATCAGGTGACACCTGTGATACTTCCTGTTATTTTCATGAATCATCATGCAAAAGCAGGTGACTCCACAGAACAATATACTGACTTATTGAAGACTCAGTTACTGCATCAGCTTGGAGGCAACACCTTGCAAATTCAGAGTGTTCTCCTACTGGAGAACTGGATATGCTATATGCTCTGGATATGGTGTGGTTTCTTCTAGTGATAGAATGCATGCCTGGTGGGAATAGCACTTCTTATCATTACATGTAATTGCAAAACAAAAGTTTTCTATCACAATGCACAACGTTAGGTTTTACTGGTTTAGCTCCCTTAAAACCCAAGGGAAGAGTGCTTCCAGAAGGGACCAAATTATTGGCTTCACTAAACTTGAGGTTGAGACAGTTATATGGCCCTTATAAGCATTTTAGGCAGTTTAAGTCATGAAACAAATAGGAAAAAAGAGAGAAGGAGAATTATTATGATGTTTAAGTAATTACTCTTGATTATCAAGGAGTAATATTTTGTGCTACACAAAGAAAGTGGAGAAGTATATCTCCTTCCTTTCACCATGCCCAGTGGTAAAAGTTTATAGAAGACTAGAACAACCCAGCACAAGCAGGACTGTCAAGGTCCCCATTGCCTCAGGATTGAGGTTTGAAGTATCTCAACTCACCCAAGTTTAAAAATTAATTAAAAAAGAAAACTAACTCAGGTGCTGGCTTAGGAAAAAAGGAAACATAAAATAGAAAATGAAGAAGATACAAATACCAATTATAGTCTCATGACCAGTTGCAGAAAGAAAGACTATAGGGGCTATATTCTTCTTTGTTCTTAATATATACAATATTTTCATTATATTTATTAGCCACTTTCTCTCTTCCCGCTCTCTTTTTCCTCTAACAATTTATATAAACTTGTTGTTGATGGTTAACTCAAAATTTAACCCTCAGGTTAAATATGTCAAAGTAGAATTGTGACTAAAGTAAAAAAAGTAATAAATATCACTCAGAGATGGTATAGGAACTAATGGGATTTTAGGTCTTACATTTTGGGAAAATGATTTTACATATATGAAGAACAATTGTACTGTGTTAGACAGGAACATGTTGTTGTTATTATTTTAATGATTGTTTGAAATGTTTGTTTCAATGGTTTTTTTAAGAAGGTTTAAGCTTGAGGACAAAGACCTTACCAGCTAACCCATCATTATATCCACAATATGTCAGCCTAGTGCCTAACCCGTACATAGCAAGCACCAATAATTACTGAAGACCATAAATATGGAACCTAGATCATGGGTTGAGGCAAAAGAACTTTCAACGAAATTAGGGAATTAGTTCCATTGTAAGCAAGAACAGTAACTACTGGCCTCTGCCACAAAACTAGAGTCTCACTGGCATGCTTTTTACCACCAATTCCACTTATCTCTATACAGGTAATTATCAAAACTATCAGCCTTTTATTTAATCCATAGCTTTTGCTCTACAACTGACCGACTGACTGATATTTGTAATATTCAACAAACATTACAGCAAGTCATCCATTAATTCACTTGATTAGAGAAACTATGTCCTAATATTGATTAGTCTTTCAATGGTTTCAATTACATTTATTATTTTAGGACTCATAATTCTAGAATTTGCAGTAGCCTTCATTCAAGCTTATGTATTTACACTACTAGCTATCCTTTATTTATATGATAACACATACTGACCCACCAAACAGGTATATATCACATAGTAAATCTTCACCCATGGCCACTAACAGAATTATCCACCCTTTTAATAACATCAGGATTGATTATATGTTTTCATTTAATTTAACAACATCATTAATTTTAGGCTTGTTAAATATTTTAACAACATATTATCATGACCAGATACTGTGAGAGAAGGTATATTTTAAGGTCAACATAAAAGAAAGAGAAATGAGTTTAAAAGTTAAGATAATAGGGACTTCCCTGGTGGTCCAGTGGTAAAGAATCCACCTTCCAATGCAGGGAACATGGGTTCGATCCCTGGTCGTGGAACTAAGATCCCACACACCTCGGGGCAACTAAGCCTGCACGCCACAACTGTTGAGCTCGCATGCCTCAACGAGAGAGCCTGCGTGCCACAAACTACAGAGCCCACACACACTGGAGCCTGCATGCCACAACTAGAGAGAGAAAACCCTCATGCCACAACTAAAGAGAAGCCCAAGCGCTACAATGAAGCGGCCACGCGCACTAACAAAAGATCCCACACGCCTCAACAAAGATCCCGTGTGCCGCAACTAAGACCCGACGCAGCCAAAAAAATAAGGAAAATAAATATATAAAATAAATAAATATTTTTTTAAAGTTAAGATAATAGTACAGATGAGAAATTATGTAAATCTGTACAGAGTAGTGGCATTTGGTTGATGAGAAAGGCAATTAAAAGTATTTATGAGTCAGAGCTGCTGAGCTGAGTGACCATTTGATGTGGGGTAAGAAAGAAAAGGAGAAGACTAGAATGACTCCCAGCTTGTTGGTTGTGCAACTATGTGGATCATGGTGCCATCAAATGAGCCTGGAAGGAGAAGGAGGTCAGTTCTGGAACACTGTGCTTTAGGCATCAAGACACTTGGTTGTATTATACAGAGTTCTCTGGACTGGGACTGATTTGAGAGTCATCGGTGTCTAGGTAACAGTTAATATCATGCATTTTATAACACTTCTCCCATAAATAAAATATTTACTACTTGCTCTTCCCTTACTCAATCTGTTATCTATATAGACACACCAGCTGTACTGATCCTGTCTCAAAAAGCAATGAGAGTGAAACAGGGTAGCCCCAGAGGGCTAGCAGAGTTGTGGACTAGTTACTGCTCTGGGCTTGAACATGGATAGGTTTGTTGCATTCTCTCCACCTTCAGATCATAAGCAGCTCCTGAAGATCCACGCAGAGGAAGTGAGCATGTGCCCAGGATCCCCTCTGTGCCAACTATTGAGCACCCTCTCCCTGTTCCACTATATCCAGTGCTTAAATCTGGGAACTGAGTCCAGCTCTACCTTCCACATATGCTCAGATTAGCCTTCTTTTACCACTCAGTTATATATGAGACCATGGGGCCCACTCCCTCCCCCAAGGGCACAGCTCACTCCTTTGCCAAGACTTTTGAGCTCTGGCTCCTCCTTATGCCTATTAACACTCCCCTCAGTCATCCTCTTTTCCCACATTATACCCAAAGGACCTTGAGCAGTCACCCTCTGATGGCTCACCAAGACAGTGTGGAGAGATGGGGACTGAGAGTGATGTTATATAAGAGGGCAGAGAAGAAGAGGCACCGAAGGGGAACTGAAAATGGACAACCAGAAGAGAAAATGTTATTGATAATAAAAGTGAGAGTAGTCTTAGTGTCTGAAGAGAAGAAAAATCAGTGGATTGAGGAATATGAGGAACTGGCTAAGAGGTAGAAAATATAGGTCAATTTCTCTAGAAGCATGGCTGTTAGTCCTAAAAGATGTAAGACAAATTGCACAACACATATACTGTGCAAGTTCATGAACTATACTCATTAGAGAGTTCTTGGGAACCCACTTATCTTCACTGCTATTTCTGTTTCTAATATGCTTGGTTATCTGGCTTCTCATACCATACAAAATTATAATGAACAAATCAGAAGGGAGAACACACTAAGTTCTCAAACAGAACAATCCAGCATCATTTAGTACAAACATAAACCACTCTAAACAACACAGCCTGGGAAAAAAATCATTGCATTTCAGCATAATGCAATAAATGATATTCTGAAGATCAATCTCGGATGTCAAGAAAATGCTAAATGGTGTTCAATGGACTCGATTTTAAAAGACTATAAAGTGAAAAGAGTTTTACCTAAACGTTTTTTAGAAATTTGAATCCTTAAAAGGGGAGTTTTCAATTACCTAGGAACACACACATACAAAACACGTTATTACCCAATGACGCTTAGCAAATGAGATTTTACTCAACATAGAACAGGAACAGTAACCAGTTATCAAACTCAGAGAGACTAAGACCAAATCAGCACTGGATAATTTGGAAAAAACTCATAAAATACTCTCTGCTTATCATTTGATTCATTGATGGATTTTCAGTTAAACATTTTTCTTTATGTGCTGATTTTATCTTACAGGCAACTTCTGCTTCTCATTGCTGTTACATAAAGTGTATCCTATATGGAATGTTTAGAACAATGTTCTTCATAGAACAATGTTCTTCTATGTTCTTTTATTTTCTCTGAACTATAAGACCAAGTCCATAAATGTGAGATTCATAAATACTGATAGGTGGGAGCCCTCTGTATTCACAGTTCTGAATGTTCACCCTCAATACTGACAATCTATTTCCATCTACTGAGGCCCCTCTTGACCCAGACCCGAGGTCCAAACAAGCTGCTATAATGATGCTCCTCAAACCAGTCCCACTTGTTAAAATAAGAATTAGCAGCAGTGAGAATGAACAATATATTAGCATCTATTTGAAGCTTACTTCTTGCTATTGCACTGAAAGAAAAGATTTGGAGAGAAAGTCTGTATTTGGGGAAAAGAAAAACTCTTATGAAGAAAACAAATTCTGCTTTATTATTTGTGCAACATAGGTAAAGGTATCAATAAATTGATTAATGATTTTTTATGTCTGTGCTTTATAGAAAGGATTTATCTATCTCATAGTTAAGATTCACCCACACAGGAGAAGACAAAGTGTGCAGGAATCACTATGACCCTTACTTGTCATAGCCATAGTTTCTTTCTAACTGACATAATCTACAGTGTGATAGCGATAGCTTTTGATTGATTGTGAAATGGCTGAACACCCTGATATCTCTCTTTAAACACTTTCCGTCTACACTCTAGGTTGAACAGTTAAAACTAGCTTAGCATTGCAACTTGTAGAACATTCAAAATGAGTTTCCAGGACTCTGGGCACAAAGTATGGGAGACAGAACAAAGGAAAAGCTGAAGACTCAGGCCATGGTGACCACCCAAGAGAGGGATGCTGAGCAGAAGAGAACGAAGGTGACGAGACAAACCCAGGAGACACACTGCGTCAGGAAAATGACACCTACTTTTGCTTCACAGCCATAAAGAGTCCATTAATATTTTGACTAACCCGATAAAAAGGCCTTGCAACCCTGGGCATTTCAGCTTCATCTCTGCCTTTCCCAGATTGCAATCACTTCAGTGCCTATATAAAGCTGTCTAATAAAAAAAGTATTACTGCTAACCTTAACATATTGTACTTTTCAAGGTTGCCCAGCCACAGTTATGCTCTCCTGCTGCCATTTCTCAAGTGAATTATAGTCTTTATTTTCCCTCTCCCTCTCTCTGTTTTTGCCTCCCCCATGCAGGGTCCTTCATGGTCTCAATATTCTCTGGATAATAAGGCTGCTTTCCATCAAGTACAAAGAAATGGAACTCCACTTGAAAAAGGTGTTAGATATTCATGAATCAACGGAGCTAAGGATTTTTATCCATGATTATTTAACCTAGAAAAGGAACCACAAATGTACAAACTTATCAACAGGTAAGTGGTTGGATAGAAGACTTTTAAGACTTTTAGAAGGGACAGTTTTTCCAGAAAACTGTAATACCAGAAAAATTACAATAGCAGAAAAAGGAGGGATCCTAATGATCACTAATCACATTAGGAAAACAAAACAGAGCAGATATAATCTCTAGGGGTGAGCCAGAGTGGGCTGTTTCGATGAGGGCACAGTAAACTGCTCAGAATCACCTCAGTAACAAGGCAGATGGCATTCACTAGTTCTGTGACCTTGGACAGGTTACTATACCTCTCTGGGATTGTTTTCTAACCTGTAAATATCTTAAAAGATTACTGTGAGAAATAAATGTAATGCTCTAAGAACACAAAAATCTTAAAGCGGTGCCTGACACACAGTAGGAGTTCAATAAGTGTGACCCATACATATACATACAAAATGCCACCACTGCCATCACTAGACGGTATTTATTCACCCACCAAAACCAAATAATAGGCTTTCCCCAATGGATAGAGGCAGATAGTCTGAGGGCCTATATCAATTATTGGCCAGGAGCCTCTGGTTGGAATTCCAACGTGCCCTGCTTCTCCTCCTGTAGTAACCCTAATGCCCTTTGTGTATGTTGATATAACTCATTTTTGGTTAATTCCTGTCTGGATGGTCCTGAATCTTATTATAGGATATATTTGTCCTAGATATTCAGCTTCCCCCAGACTCATAACTAAATTAAGATTGTTGAATTTTTCAATCCTTTTTTGTATTCTAATCTTCAGATTTTTATTTTTTGAAAATCTCATATGTAACAGGTCCTATATAAGCCTTTTTATTTTTTGTTTGTGGCATATGTTTAATGGATTTATTCATTCAACAAATATTTATTGAGTGTCAATGATGTGTCAAGCATGAGGGGTACAGCTCTCACTGATGATCAAACAAATGTCAAGTTTTCTCTTTCTTTACCATTCCCTACTATTTTCTATATCTCTATCCACCAAACTCCTAAGGATTTGAAAAAATAGAATTACTCTCATAATTGAATGTGTGTATACATAACATGCATCTTTTGTTTTAGAAAACACGGCCTTCTAAACTTTCTTCCTTTAAAATGGATCACTAAAGCAGCACCCTCTAGCTCTGCTGACAGTTGTGACTTCCATGTGGACTAAAGCAAGAGCTGGGGTCCAGGCCAGATTGCTGCCTACCTGCTTTGTGATCGATCCATCATTGCCAGTTCACTTCAGCCTCTCAAAGCCCCCGACTTTACAGTCTGCAAGAGAGCAAGAGCCATTCATGCCTTGTAAACTGTAAAGTGCTGTAAGGAGTTGCAAGGATTTGGACCCAAAGCCTGAGGCAAGAGGCAGAGGCAGCCAAGGTCCCGGTGTTGTCCCATGAGGTGTGAGGCCCCTTCGTCCAAACCCACTTCCTTGGGAGGCAGTCAAAAATACAATGGCGACATCTGCCCCACTGTGGGAGATGTGGGACTGTCTGGTGAGGACTCACACGGGGCTGATTGCCTGAGTCTCATCAGCCTGCATCCAGACTAGGTCAACTTGGCTTCTGTCAAGTTGCCTGCCTCTCTAAGGCACAGGAGCCACAGTCACGGGTTAGACAGAAGTACTGGGTCCACTCTCTGGTCTCAGCTGTGACATTCAGCTACTTTGTTTTCAGGAGGGGAAGGAAACGAATGATGGGACCATGAAGGGACAGGGTAGGGTGTCCCTGGGATACAAGCATCTTTAAATTCATTATCCCTACTCCTTTCAAAAGCCTGCATATTAGGTATTATCATCTCCAGTTGACAGCTAAGGAAACCTAACCAAATTCTGCCTGAATTTCCAGAGTGATGACACTGAATTTGAACTTTAATATGTCCAGATTCTGTTTTGCTTTGTTTTTTTCTATCACTTCATGGTGAACCTGGCTCTTTTCTCCTCTGCTTGGCATTTTGCTTTTAGCTCAATATTCTCTGACTAAGTTCATAGCAAGTCAACTTTTTTTTTTCCCTGAGACAATGGGAAATAAGATTTGGAAAAAAAATATTTTTAAGTGAAAAGAAAATAAGAATCACCTATATTCTCAGGATACAAAATTGTTGTTTAGATCTATTTGCTTCTAGTATTCTAATACTGTCTCCATGTATAAACTTTTTTTAATGCACAAGTAATATATGAAGAAATTCTCTGTAAAAAATTTGAAGATTGGGCTTCCCTGGTGGTGCAGTGGTTGAGAATCCATCTGCCAATGCAGGGGACACGGGTTCGAGCCCTGGTCTGGGAAGATCCCACATGCCGCAGAGCAACTGGGCCCGTGAGCCACAACTACTGAGCTTGCGCGTCTGGAGCCTGTGCTCCGCAACCAGAGAGGCTACGATAGTGAGAGGCCCGCGTACCGCGATGAAGAGTGGCCCCCTGCTCGCCGCAACTAGAGAAAGCCCTCGCACAGAAACAAAGACTCAACACAGCCAAAAAAAAAAATAAAATTAATTAATTAATTAATTTTTAAAAAAAAATTTGAAGATCACAAATAAAACCAAAAATCTTATTTTTAGTCCAATAATAAAATTAAAATTTCCTTTGATTATCACTCCAATACTCAACCCCAATTTCCAAGACACTGTGAGTTTGGTGTATATCCTTCCAGTCCATTTTTATACTTTTACATAAATATATGCAAATGTAATAGCATATTTTGTGGATGATTTTGAATATAAATATATCATAGTGAATGTATTAATTTACAGTTTGCTTTTTCATTGAACAATTCTCCTTAAAGTTCTTGTACACTTTGTTAGGTTTATTCCCAGATACCACATAGATACTGTTGCAATTTTGTTGTTTTTTGGTTTTTTGGGGTTTTTTGTTTTGTTTTGTTTTGTTTTTAGGTTCCAGCAAGCTATAGCACACTGCCACAGGAATCACTCATGGCAAGCTTGACTGGAATCAGAGTTGATTACTGAAAGTCATTTTTTATTAATTTTTATTGGAGTATAATTACTTCACAATGTTGTGTTCATTTCTGTTGTACAGCAAAGTGAATCAGCTATATGTATACATATATCATCTCTTTTTTGGATTTCCTTCCCATTTAGGTTACCACAGAGCACTGAGTAGAGTTCCCTGTGCTATACAGTAGGTTCTCATTAGTTATCTATTTTATACATAGTAGTGTATATATGTCAATCCCATTCTCCCATTTCATCCCACCCCCCTCTTCCCCTCCGGTAGCCATATCTCCATTCTCTACATCTCTGTCTCTATTTCTGCTTTGCAAATAAGTTCATCTATATCATTTTTCTAGATTCGACATATAAGCGATGTTATACATTTGTTTTTCTCTTTGTCACTCACTTAACTCTGTATGACAGTCTCTAGGTCCATCCACGTCTCTGCAGATTGCACAGTTTCATTCCAGTTTATGGCTGAGTAGTATTCCACTGTATATATGTACCACATCTTCTTTATCCATTCTTCTGTTGATGGACATTTAGGTTTCCATATCGTGGCTATTGTAAATAGTGCTGCAGTGAACACTGGGGTGCATGTCTCTTTTTGAATTATGGTTTTCTCTGGATATATGTTCAGGAGTGGGATTGCTGGGCCATATGGTAGTTCTATTTTTAGTTTTTTAAGGAATCTCCATGCTGTTCTCCATGGTGGCTGTATCAATTTACATTCCCTTCAACAGTGTAAGAGGATTCCCTTTTCTCCACACCTTCTCTAGCGTTTATTGTTTGCAGATTTTTTGATGATGGCCATTCTGACCAGTGTGAGGTGATACCTCTTTGCAGTTTTGATTTGCAGTTCTCTAATAATTAGTGATGTTGAGCATCTTTTCATGTGTTTGTTGGCCATCTGTATGTCTTCTTTGGAGAAATGTCTATTTAGGTCTTCCACCCGTCTTCTGATTGGGTTGTTTGTTTTTTTGATATTGAGCTGCATGAGCTGTTTGTATATTTTGGAGATTAATCCCTTGGTTGCTTCATTTGCAAATATTTTCTCCCATTCTGAGGGTTGTCTTTTCATCTTGTTCATGGTTTCCTTTGCTTTGCAAAAGCTTTTAAGTTTCCTTAGGTCCCATTTGTTTATTTTTGTTTTTATTTTCATTACTCTAGGAGGTGGATCAAAAAAGATCTTGCTGCGATTTATATCAGAGAGCTTTCTGCCTATGTTTTCCTCTAAGAGTTTTATAGTGTCTGGCCTTACATTTAGTTCTTTAATCCATTTTGAGTTTATTTTTGTGTATGGTGTTAGGGAGTGTTCTAATTTCATTCTTTTACATGTAGCTGTCCAGTTCTCCCAGCACCACTTATTGAAGATACTGTCTTTTCTTCATTGTATATTCTTGCCTCCTTTGTCATAGAGTAGGTAACCATAGGTGCATGGGTTTATCTCTGGGCTTTCTATCCTGTTTCTTTGATCTATATTTCTGTTTTGTGCCAGTACCATACTGTCTTGAATACTGTAGCTTTGTAGTATAGTTTGAAGTCAGGCAGCCTGATTCCTCCAGGTCCTTTTTTCTTTCTCAAGATTGCTTTCATTATTCAGGGTCTTTTGTGTTTCCATACAAATTATAAAATTTTTTGTTCTAATCCAATGAAAAATGCCATTGATAATTTGATATGGATTGCATTGAATCTGTAGATTGCTTTGGGTAGTATAGTTATTTTCACAATACTGATTCTTCCAATCCAAGAACATGGTATATCTCTCCATCTCTTTGTGTCATCTTTGATTTCTTTCATCAGTATCCCATAGTTTCTGAGTACAGGTCTTTTGTCACCATGGGTAGGTTTATTCCTAGGTATTTTATTTTTTTTGTTGCAGTGGTAAATGGGATTGTTTCCTTAATTTCTCTTTCTGATCTTTCACTTTTAGTATATAGGAATGCAAGAGATTTCTGTGTATTAATTTTGTATCCTGTTTGTTGCAGTTTTGAATGGAATCCTTTTCTTATTCCATTCTCCAATGGGCTATTGCCAGGATATAGAGAGGCAATTGATTTTGATATGCTGATCTTATATCCAACAACCTTGCTATACTCTTATTACTTCTAAGAAGGCAGGCCTTTTCTACTGCCTTATTACCTCCAGAGAAACTGAGTGCCACATTTTAGTCCTGAAAATTGGGCAATTTGAGCAAGGTTCTGAAAATAACAAAATTCCACTACAGTAAAACTGTGATGCCCCATGAAGTTCTTGATAACGGGAATTGGTCTGTCATGCTTTGTTGATTTATAGCTCTATCAGACATTACACACACGTATGCCCTCAAGATAATTGCACTGACTTTCTTTCTGTGGCTTTTTAATGTCATAACACAAAGTTATAGTTATAGTCACTTTTCTGAAAGCCAAAGTCATGTTTAATTCTCCTCTGGTGAACTATGGTGATGAAGATGATGGTAATTTCTCAGGAGTAAGCTGCAGGAGGTAAGAGGGACGAGATGTGCTCTAAACAAAAATTGAAATTTAATGCAACGTCACCAGATTCCCATAGTAAGCAATTAACAAAGAAAAAGATGAACAAAAAGTTAATAATTGTTATTGAAGAGAAAGTAACATCTTACAGATAGTGATGTCAGTTAAAGCTCAAAGGTAAAATGACTTCATATATGCAGGTTTTCATGCTAGTCCTAATTATTATTTGCATTATTTCAAGAAAGCCAATGGACTTTGGTCATATCTACCTGTACAAAATGAACCCATAGTATAATCCATCTGCTCATTTCAATAGAATAAATGGTTAATCAGCCTGGGCTATACAATGGATTCATCAGTGATGATCATTATGAATCATAAATGCCCAAAGTTAATAAATTGGCCATCCTTTTATTTTATCTTCCTAGTCTATGTAGATAAACTTCTATAGAAACTGGATTGCTTCTCTTTCTTTTCTTTCTTTCTTTCTTTCTTTCTTTCTTTCTTTCTTTCTTTCTTTCTTTCTCTCTCTCTCTCTTTCTTTCTTTCTTTCTTTCCTTTCCTTTCCTTTCCTTTCCTTCCCTTCTTTCCAGAGCATTTCACTCAAATGAAAGGAAAAATACTACCACAAAATTCATTTTCCAAAAGGATGAAATCTTCTTAAAGGATTTTAAAATGATGAATATGGACCCCCCCCCCACCTGCCTCCTTCACCTCCCAGTCAGACTTAGTATTTGCAAAACACTATTGAAATGAACAAAGAACCATTTGCTATAAATGCCTTGAAGAGAAATGATTTGTTTCAAGGCACAATGGATCTGAGCTCTCTCCAAACTCTCAAAGGCACTGGAAGTATGATGGCATCGGGGTGCCCTAGCCTTATGCTATAGTGCCTGTTTTTATGCAAATCAGGTTTTTTTTTAAAGCATTTCCCGAACTACAAGATAATTTTTTCATTCAAAATGAACATTATAGAGAAAGTAGGTGGGGAAAAAATACAGACTTGACATAGACCTCGGCCTCAAAGCAGCTAGTTTTCCTCTTATTACCTGGTTGAAAAATGGCAAATTAGCCATGACTTAACTGGTTTCCTCACTCCCACTCTTCCTGAAATGGAGGAAAGTCATGAGGTCTTTGAGGATAGAGATCTAACAGTTTGAAGATTTGTAAATAGTTTTAAATCTATTTAAAAGAAGCTGCAAGTTTTTATTTTATTCTTAAGAAAAGACAGTAGTGAAAATAGATGATTAAGGCAGAAATTAAGTAAGTAGGTGCCCCTGTATGGTGAGTAATTATGCTCTTCTGGCCCAGAGGATCACTACAATTCATGCTTTGCAATGCAACACGAATCCTTCTATTGCAAGGCATAGATAAACCACAAGTGAAGAAAATCTGACATGCTTTGAATTATATACATAGGTCACTCCCTAGGATCTATATCCCATAATACTGTTCTTTACATTCAGACAAATAACAAATTATCATTAATGAAAAGAACAATTTTTTCATGGATCATGGTTTAAAGTGGTATAAATAAAAATATCCCAGAAGGATGTTTTAGTAGAGTCTCAATATCATTTTTAGATAGATACATGATATTAATAGTATTTTAAGCTTTCCCCATAAACTTAGTCACTATACAAAAAGATATATTCTTATATTTTCACTCTTAATAGGAATAACAATAATCTACTTTGTCATATATTTGTCTTTTCAAAAACATTTGACGACATGGAAGCAAAATTAATTTATTCTCAGGAAGTATATTGAAACATGCTGTGACTAGGGCTGAAGAATAAGTTATGTCCCTTAACAGGAAATCTTGGTAGAATGCAACGGGTTTAACTGTAAAGTGTTCCTAACTAGGAAAAAAGAGAATAATTCTTATAAGTACATTGTTATAATAATTCAAAAAGATTTAATGAGGTCAAACATGCAATTTTCTTTTTTTCAGGAGTGGAGGTTTTAAAGTGCTTTAACTATTAGCCCTACATTTATACTATTTTTTATCCATGCTCAGCCTTTTGCTGAAAATGTAATACTGAGTGAAGAGAGAAGAGAAAAAGAGGGTAAGAGAAGGAAAAGAGCATGAAGATAGGAGCCGAGTGCTTTGGCAAGCGGAGCCTGTTCTAGAAAGAACATTACTGTCGGGCTCTGTTCTGCCCTGTATGCGAGGAAAGAATTGGAACATACTTAGAGGAGCTCTGCCATGCTCCTTAGGAGGTGACTAGGATAGTGACAGCTCAATGGCACGGGGTACACCTCCTAACAATGGCTTCTGGTGGTGCAAGATGCAGTGGGTGCCAGCTGCCAGGAACCTTGAACTCGCAATTATACGGGCCGGCGTTTCTATGTAATGACCTTCCGCTTACGACAATCAGCTGCTAATTGCCCTGAGCATAAACAGGAAAGCATGCAAACCTAGAGGAGGATTTTAGGTACCCACGGAATAGGTAGTTCTCAGAGCGTAAGTGAATTAGAGAGAATCACCCTCTCCTTACTTCCTTCTGAGAAACAACCTTTTGGAAATCCAAATTAGAAATTTTTTTTTTCTTTTTAAATGGAGAAGAAGGTAGAAAGTCTGTGTGGTTTGAACAGCATCTGCCATGGTCTCCAGGCCACTTGTGCAGCTGAGATGTTGGGAAGTAAAAGAAAAGGTTTCTTTAGGATGGAGCAGCTACTCAGTTCTGAGGCATTGAGACACATGAGATGCTAGAACTTGGCTCAGTCCATTTACAAAGGACCAAAAGAATCTTGTGGAGGGTTTTTACATCACTGAAGAAAAGGAGAGTTCTGAGACCAACTGTGGCAGCTTTGGGGACTTCTCAGATATGGGTTCTCACAATCCCATTTGTCTGTATCAGTTTGCAGATATGCCATATTTTCAGGATGGCACATAATTATGCAGTAAATCTCCACATGCTAAGGTGAATAAACTAGTAACAGGAAAAAAATCTTATAGAGGCAAAAATTTGTCAAAAGACAGGTTTTATATTATTTTTGTCTTAAAATTCTGCCAGAATTGTCTTCCTTATAAGAACTTCAGCCTACTATAGACAAAAATAAAATCCCTGCCCTGATCTTATCAGGACAAAGACAGCAAGGAAGTTTTCCCAGGCTGCTTTGAGAACACTATTCATTCAACACATAGAAATTAAGTCAGTAGTTTCTTAGTCCCTTTGGAAGTTGTTTCTTTTTTGTTTTGCTTTACTTGGTTGTGAGGGAGAAGAGAGATGATACAAGAACTTTAGAAAACTAGGGAGAAACGTCATCATTGTGTCAAAATTAACATTTAGCTGAAAAGGATTCATTATTTTTAATGTATATTCATCACACACTCTGTGATGGTGCAAATGTTCTGGCTGGGGAATGCAAACTATTGATAATATGCATTGGAGCTCTGCTGTGCCAACTGCATTAATTATAATTAACTGACAGATTGACAGCTACATATTGATGGACAGTGTGGTGAAGATTCCCTTAATGTTACTATGTATAGTGTGGATGCATATTCACAGAATAATTAGCATATTTCAGATTGATCACATCTAGTCTTGAATTTTTTCTGATATCAATAAATACAATCAGAGCCTGCTGTAGGGTCTTTCTTAAGGCATGTCAGCTCCTGAGCCTCTGTTTTCTTAGCTATCAAATGGGAAGTTAGATTAGAAGGTTATTTCTTCTCGGACAAGTTATATTTTAGGATTAAATAAATTGCTAGCTCTCGAGGAGACCTTCAAGATCACAGAAGAGTAAGACGTGGAGATCACCTTCCTCCCCACCAATACATCAGAAATATATCTACATGTGGAACAACTCTTACAGAGCACCTACTGAAGGCTGACAGAAGACCTCAGACCTCCAAAAAGGCAAGAAACGCCGCCATGTACCTGGGTAGGGCAAAAGGAAAAAGAAAAACAGAGACAAAAGAATAGGGATGGGACCTGCACCAGTGGGAGGGAGCTGTGAAGGAGGAAAGGTTTCCACACACTAGGAAGCCACTTCACTGGTGGAGACGGGGGGTGGTGGGGGGAAAGCTTTGGAGCCATGTAGGAGAGTGCAGCAATAGGGGTGCAGAGGGCAAAGCGTAGAGATTCCCAAACAGAGGATCTGAGCCGACCAGCACTCACCAGCCCGAGAGGCTTGTCTGCTCACCTGCCGGGATGGGTGGGGGCTGGGAGTTGAGGTTCTGGCTTCGGAGGTCAGATCCCAGGGAGAGGACTGGGGTTGGCTGCGTGAACACAGACTGAAGGGGGCTAGTGTGCCACAGCTAGCTGGGAGGGAGTCAGGGAAAAAGTCTGGAACGGCCGAAGAGGCAAGAGACATTTTCTTGTCTCTTTGTAAAGGATGCCTGAGGAAAGGGGATTAAGAGCACTGCCTAAATGAGCTCCAGAGACGGGCGCAAGCCGCGGCTATCAGCACAGACCCCAGAGATGGGACTGAGACGCTAAGTCTGCTGCTGCAGCCACCAAGAAGCCTGTGTGCAACACAGGTCACTCTCCACACCTCCAATCCCAGGACACTGTGCAGCCCGCCACTGCCAGGGTCCCATGATCCAGGGACAACTTCCCCGGGAGAACACATGGCGTGCCTCAGGCTGGTGCAACGTCACTCCGGCCTCTGCTGCTGCAGGCTCACCCCACATTCCGTACCCCTCTCTCCCTGGCCTGAGTGAGCCAGAGCCCCCTAACCAGCTGCTACTTTAACTCTGTCTTGTCTGAGTGAAAAACAGATGTCCTCAGGTGACCTACATGCAAAAGCAGGGCCAAATCCAAAGCTGAACCCCAGGAGCTGTGTGAACAATGAAGAGAAAGGGAAATTTCTCCCAGCAGCCTCAGGATCAGTGGATTAAATCTCCACAATCAACTGGATGTACCCTGCAGCAGTAGAATACATGAATAGAAAACAAATCATCCCAAATTGAGGTGGTAGACTTTGGGAGCGACAATATTTTTTTTTTCCTTTTTCTCTTTTTGTGAGTGTGTATGTGTATGCGCCTGTGTGCAATATTGTCTGTATAACTTTGCTTTTACCATTTGTCCTAGGGTTCTTTCTCCCCATTCTTTTATTTTTTTAGTATAGTTTTTAATCACTTCTTATCATTGGGGGGTTTGGTTTTTGGTTTGGTTGCTCTTTTCTTTCTTTCTTTGTTTCTTTTTTTTTTATTACTTTTTAATTTTTTTATTTTTAATGATTATTTTTTATTTTAATAACTATTTTATTTCATTATTATTTTTTCTTTCTTTCTTTCTTTTTTTCTCCCTTTTATTCTGAGCCGTGTGGATGACAGGACCTTGGTGCTCTGGCCAAGTGTCAGGCCTGTGCCTCTGAGGTGGGAAAGCCAAGTTCAGGACATTGGTCCACCAGAGACCTCCCAGTTCCACATAATATCAATGCGCAAGAGCCCTCGCAGAGATCTATGTCTCAGCATTAAGAGCCAGCTCCACCCAATGGCCAGCAAGCTCCAGTGATGGACACCCAATGCCAAACAACTAGCAAGATAGGAACACAAACCCACCCATTAACAGAGAGTTTGCTGAAAGTCATACAAGATTCAAGACACCCTAAAACACACCACAGGACATGGCCCTACCCACCAGAAAGACAAGATCCAGCCCAACCCACCAGAATACAGGCACCAGTCTCCTCCACCAGGAAGCCTACACAAGCCACTGAACCACCCTTAGCCACTGGGGGCAGAAACCAAAAACAACAGGAACTACGAACTTGCAGCGTGTGAAAAGGAGACCCAAACACAGTAAGTTAAGCAAAATTAGGAAACAAATAAACACACAGCAGATGAAGGAGCAAGGTAAAAACCCACCAGACCAAACAAATGAAGAGGAAATAGGCAGTCTACCTGAAAAAGAATTCAGAGTAATGATAGTAAAGATGATCCAAAATCTTGGAAATAGAATGGAGAAAATACAACAAATGTTTAACAAGGACCTAGAAGAACTAAAGAGCAAACAAACAACGATGAACAACACAATAAATGAAATTTAAAATTCTCTAGAAGGAATCAATAGCAGAATAACTGAGGCAGAAGACCTGGTAAGTGACCTGGAAGATAAAATAGTGGAAATGACTACCACAGAACAGAAAAAAGAAAAAAGAATGAAAAATATTGAGGAGAGTCTCAGAGACCTCAGGGATAACATTAAACGCACCAACATTTGAATTATATGGGTCCCAGAAGAAAAAGAGAAAAAGAAAGGGACTGAGAAAATATTTGAAGAGAGTATAGTTGAAAACTTCCCTAATATGGGAAAGGAAATAGGTAATCAAGCCCAGGAAGTGCAGAGAGTCCCATGCAGGATAAATCCAAGGAGAAACACGCCAAGACACATATTAATCAAACTATCAAAAATTAAATACTAAGAAAAAATATTAAAAGCAGCAAGGGAAAAACAAAAAATAGCATACAAGGGAAACCCCATAAGGTTAACAGCTGATCTTTCAGGAGAAACTCTACAAGCCAGAAGGGAGCGGCAGGACATGTTTAAAGTGATGAAAGGGAAAAACCTACAACCAAGATTGCTCTACCCAACAAGGATCTCATTCAGATTTGATGGAGAAATTAAAACCTTTATAGACAAGCAAAAGCTAAGAGAATTCAGCACCACCAAATCAGCTTTACAACAAATGCTAAAGGTACTTCTCTAGGCAGGAAACACAAGAGAAGGAAAAGACCTCCAATAACAAACCCAAAACAATTTAGAAAATGGTAATAGGAACATATATATCGATAATTACCTTAAATGTAAATGGATTAAATGCTCCCACCAAAAGACACAGACTGGCTGAATGGGTACAAAAACAAGACCCATATATATGCTGTCTACAAGAGACCCACTTCAGATCTAGGGACACATACAGACTGAAAGTGAGGGGATGGGAAAAGATATTCCATGCAAATGGAAATCAAAAGAAAGCTGGAATAACAATTCTCTTATCAGAAAAAAATAGACTTTAAAATAAAGACTACTACAAGTGACAAAGAAGGACACTACATAATGATCAAGGGATCAATCCAAGAAGAAGATATAACAATTGAAAATATTTATGCACCCAACATGGGAGCACCTCAATACATAAGGCAAATACTAACAGCCATAAAAGGGGAAATCAACAGTAACACAATCATAGTAGGGGACTTTAACATCCCACTTTCACCAATGGACAGATCATCCAAGATGAAAATAAATCAGGAAACACACGCTTTAAATGACACATTAAACAAGATGGACTTAATTGATATTTATAGGACAGTCCATCCAAAAACAACAGAATACACTTTCTTCTCAAGTGCTCATGGAACATTCTGCAGGATAGATCATATCCTGGGTCACAAATCAAGCCTTGGTAAACTTAAGAAAATTGAAATTGTATCAAGTATCTTTTCTGACCACAATGCTATAAGACTACATATCAATTACAGGAAAATATCTATTAAAAATACAAACACATGTAGGCTAAACAATACACTACTTAATAACCAAGAGATCACTAAAGAAATCAAAGAGGAAATCAAAAAATACCTAGAAACAAATGACAATGAAAACCCAATGACCCAAAACCTATGGGATGCAGCAAAAGCAAATATAAGAGGGAAGTTTATAACAATACAATCCAACCTTAAGCAACAAGAAACACCTCAAATAAACCACCTAACCTTACACCTAAACCAATTAGAGAAAGAAGAACAAAAAAGCCCCAAAGTTAGCAGAAGGAAAGAAATCATAAAGATCAGATCAGAAATACATGTAAAAGAAATGAAGAAAACAATAGCAAAGATCAATAAAACTAAATCTGGTTCCTTGAGAAGATAAACAAAATTGATAAACCATTAGCCAGACTCATCAAGAGAAAAAGGGAGAAGACTCAAATCAATAGAATTAGAAATGAAAAAGGAGAAGTAACAACTGACACTGCAGAAACACAAAGGATCATGAAAGATTACTACAAGCAACTATATCCCAATAAAATGGACAACCTGGAAGAAATGGACAAATTCTTAGGAAAGCACAACCTTCCGAGACAGAACCAGGAAGAAATAGAAAATATAAACAGACCAATCACAAGCCCTGAAATTGAAACTGTGATTAAAAATCTTCCAACAAACAGAAGCCCAGGACCAGATGGTTTCACAGGCAAACTCTATCAAACATTTAGAGAAGAGCTAATACCTATCCTTCTCAAACTCTTCCAAAATATAGCTGAGGGAGGAACACTCCCAAACTCATTCTACGAGACCACCATCACCCTGATACCAAAACCAGACAAAGATGTCATAAAGAAAGAAAACTACAGACCAGTATCACTGATGAACATAGATACAAAAATCCTCAACAAAATACTAGCAAACAGAATCCTTCAAACAGAGGCCTGTGCACCACGATGAAGAGTGGCCCCCACTTGCCGCAACTAGAGAAAGCCCTCGCACAGAAACAAAGACCCAACACAGCCAAAAATAAATATACAAATAAATTTTAAAAAAAAAAGACCTAAAGAAGAAAACATGGCAAATATCTTTCTTCTCTTTAAAAAAAAAAAAAAAAAATGAAAAATAGTACTACCATAAGACCCAGCAGTCCCACTACTGGGCATATACCCTGAGAAAACCATAATTCAAAAAGAGTCATGTACCACAATGTTCATTGCAGCTCTATTTACAATAGCCAGGGCATGGAAGCAACCTAAATGTCCATCATCGGATGAATGGATAAAGAAGATGTGGCACATATATACAATGGAATATTACTCAGCCATAAAAAGAAACAAAACTGAGTTATTTGTAGTGAGGTGGATGGACCTAGAGTCGGTCATACAGAGTGAAGTAAGTTATAAAGGGAAAAACAAACACCGTATGCTAACACATATATATGGAATATAAAAAAAATTTTTTTTATGAAGAACCTAGTGGCGGGACAGGAGTAAAGATGCAGACCAACTAGAGCATGGACTTGAGGACATGGGGAAGGGGAAAGGTAAGCTGGGACAAAGTGAGAGATTGCCAGGGACAAATATACACTACCAAATGTAAAATCGATAGCTAGTGGGAAGCAGCTGCATAACACAGGGAGTTCAGCTCAGTGCTCTGTGACCAACTAGAGGGGTGGGATATGGAGGATGGGAGGGAGGGCGATGCAAGAGGGAAGAGATATGGGGATATATGTATATGTAAAGCTGATTCACTTTGTTGTAAAGAAGAAACTAACACACCATTGTAAAGTAAATACTCCAACAAAGATGTTAAAAATAATAATAATAATAAAATAAATAAATAAATTCAATCAATGCAGTAAAATACCCTTGCACAAATTGAGAATAACCCCATAAGCAGCAACCACTTGTCCTGATATTTGTATCCCTGGCTGTTTTAAAGTAGTAATATAAGTGAGTCATCTATTCTAAGAATTAATATTTGAATTTTAAATAGGAAAGCATTTTCAATCACACACACAAATATCAAACTTCTATGCATTAGGATGGGCTCAGAAAGGACACACCTTATTTTGCTACCTCCCAACTTGAGTAGGTTGGTGGAAGAGATGGCAGTTGGAATTTCATGGGCTCTGGGGTCAGGCTGACATGGTTTTAAAGTGCTCTACCACTTATTAGCAATGACCTTGGACAAACTATTCAACGATTCACTTTTCTCCCTAGCAAACTGAGAATTACAAAAAAATACCTCAAAGGTTTGATTTCAAGATGAGAGAATAATGTGAACAAAGCATTTAACACAGTGTCTGGCACATAGTAGATACTATATAAATTATAGTTAATATTGTTACTGAAACAGAATTAAAAATGGGACTCTCTGTGACTACAAAGACATTATGAATGGAGTCTATCAACCTTTTCCAAAATTACAATGGTGTCAGTAAACAGTCAATGCAGAATACAGCTTTAAGTCCTCTTTCCACAACTATTTCAGTTTTGTCCAATTCTCACTCCACTTTTGCTGATTCCTGCATTTTGCCTTCCTTTACCGAGGAGATGCTGAAGTGGTCAAGAGAAAGGAGTAAGACAAATACCGCACCCACAGTCATCACATTCAACCTTCCTATGAAGTGGAAATTGACCACTAACTGCTAATTTCACCCTGTTCTTGAATAAGCATTTTGGAATTAAAGTGGTTCCTGTTGTTAGGCAGTGATATGGTTAGAATCAGTGCTCAAAAGTCTTTACCACAGAGTATAGTGAAGCATATTCCTGTTACTCTAGAAATTTTATTAACAAGGGTTTAAGTAAATCAAGGCATATTATAGATCCTTGCTAATTTAATTAGGAAACACTCTGAAATCCATAGTTTCATAATCTACCTGCCCCTCCTGAGGCTGTTTGTTCCAGACACCACCATGGCTGGGAACTGGAACATCTAACAATGCAAACTAATGACATGTGAGATTCAGTGTTCCAGGCCAGCAAACAAGCAATCAAAGAATATGTCATTTGCTTGATTGTACAAATCATTGGGAAATAGTGAAGAGGGTGTTTTTCAGTACTCTTAACAAGTTCCATTGCACACCCTATAGCTTGCCAATGCTCTAATCTCCTGAGATGAGCACTGATGTATACTTAATTAGTTTTCATTGATAGACCACAAAACTCCTGCATGTTGTTTATATTATTGAGTGACTAATTTGTTTTATTCACTTCATGAATCCTAGATTTGTATAATCCTGAAACCTTGCCATGGATTTAGGATTAAAGTTTTTGCTTTGAAGACATGCCCTGATTCTGAGAGAGAGAGAGAGAGAGCATGCAAAAGAGGTCCAGATCTATTGTACTTCCTATAAAGTAGTCTACAGATGAATTAGTTGCTGCTAAATAGATGATTCATTTAGTGTACAGGCATTCCCCACTATCACCTCTATCTTACTTTTTGTGGACTTTCAAATCTTGACAGTACTGTAAAGTGATGGCTTTGTTCATTTCAAAATACAAAGAAGAAAGAAAATCTATCAACAAAATTTCACTGAGTACTTTTCTTAGTGTCTGGAATTCCAGCTGTGTGGCAGTCTCTCACATAAAAGCAGACAGAGATGTACATACTCCCAGACAATTTTGACAAACAAATCAGAAGTTCATGCAGGGCTTTCCCCATAGCTTTTAAACAGCAGTATCATCCAGGCTCATACTTAAACTGTGGTTGACCCTCCTGATAACTACAAAAATATATGTTATGACCTACCAATATCCTTGTGCAGGTCACATGATTTTAAATCTAGAAGAATTCAAACAGATGATTCAAAGCCTATGTGTTTATTTCTCATAAAATTTTGTTGTATTTTTCATCTCCTGCAGTAGCGTCTCCCAGAAAGGAAAGCGTAAAAGTCATTGCAAATGAAATCTTAGGACAAGCAACATGTTCATCTCACACCAGAGATTAACATATTTTGAAGTATTTTGGAATACCTGTGTATTCTTGTCCAGTGTTATCAGCAAAGTTAAGGCCCAGAAACCCATGGCCATTTACGGGGTGGTGAGGCTGAGACAATTCAAAAAGTCAACTTGTGAACATCCTCAGCATCCCGTCAACCAGCAGGAAGTGCTCTTCTGTGAGAGAGAAACCTCAGAGGAAAAGTTCCAAGTTTCTTTGGCTTCACTCTCTGAAGCTCTAGGTAAGGCACAGGATGAATAATCTATCAAAATTAACATAAATCTGAAAGTTTAAACCCTGGGTTCTATAACTTATAACAATTCATACAAGAGAGTTGAACTCTTCACTGTTTTGTATTTACTTTCAGAGAAGCTTCCCTGAAATGGTATTAATAACCTTCCTATCACTACAGCTTGGATAGCTATGAGGCCGAGATATTGACGCTCTGGCTTTGTTACCCAGAAAACTATGAAACGAATTTAATGATCAAGAATCTGGCTTGCCTTGGAACAACAATTTCCCTCAGTTTATTCATATATGAAGTAAAAATAATAAGGCAATGTCATTTTCATGATAAGAATTCAAGGAAACAATAATTTGAAAGCCACTGTAATGGTGAAGAAACATAAGGAAAATATATCTTAATCATTACTAAAATAGAGACTGCATTTGACACCTTACTATTTTAAAAACCAGGAAAATGTCTTTTTAAGGAAGCAAACATCTTTTACCTCATCGATTTTCACTGCTCATTAAGACCTGATCAACTTCATTGGAGTTTCATTTCCTTTAATTTTCCTGTTCTCCTCTTGCTCAGCACTTCTCTGAATCAGTGCTTTATTTCAAACTAACAAACACTGCTGTAAGCTACTAGAAGCAGTTGATACTCCTCTCTTTCCCCTCATTTCCTACCTTAATTGCTAAATTTTGAGTCAGCCTGAAATGTAGTAATAAGAGATGACCACCTAGTGGGATCACAAGGAGCCTTGGGACTCTCACTCCTGACTTGCACACACACACACACACACACACACACACACACACACACCTCCCCCAATGCAGGCTGTCAATCTCCAGGTCCCATTATGGTCTTGGTTATTCTACTAACATGAAAAATGTCCATGAAAAGCAACTCAACATGATCACCAGTTATAGACAGTTCAGTGTGAACAAATACATCATTTTTTAACAGGGTTTAAAACAGTAGACTGGGGACCCCAGGCATCTGTAGGGATGTCTACTGGGAAGAGGTCAGAGCTCAACAAGTTAGTGTAGAATACAGAAGAGGGAAGGTAACATAGACCATGAGGTCTTAATTTTGCTTAGAGATGCACATACACACAATCATCCAAAAATGTGCCCAACAGTTCATCTCCATTCTCTGTCACAATCATTCCAGGACTCTTGGTCCTTGCACCTATCACAGCTCTAAAATATTACAGTATCATGTGTCATTTACATTCATGTCTCTCTTATAGAATTACAGATGCCTTGAAGGCATAGTGTCTTAATTTTTTAAATATCTGTCTTAGCACTAAATATGGAGTTGACAGCACATCAGAATTACCTAGAGTTTTATAAAAATAAATATTTCTAGGTCCTGCCCCAGACCTAGTGAATTAATATCTACAGAAATATGATCTGGGTACCTATATCTCTTATAGTTCTAGGGATGATTTTGATATGCAGCATTAGTTGAGCATAATTATGTTAAATAGATGTTGAATGAAAGAAATAACTCTGTTTATATCCTTTTTACCTACCGTCCACACTGGGAAATATAAACAGAATTCTGGATATGCACAACTCCAGGGAGCCTCACTCACATAAACCACAATGTGAATGGGCCTCCCTAGAGTTATGTGACACAGTGGCTCTGGAATGTACTCAGAGACCCTGGTTCACAATGTTAATAGAGAAAAATTTGCTAATGCCTCCAAGTCTTCCATCTTTGCAGCTTCAAAAACTTATCACTGGAGAATGTAAATTGGTGCCGCTACTATGAAAAACAGTATGGAGATTCCTCAAGAAATTAGAAAAAAACTACCATATCATCTAGAAATTCCATTCTGGGTACTTATCTGAAGGAAATGAAAACACTAACTAGAAAAGATATATGCACTACCATGCTCATTGAAGCATTATTTACAACGGCCAAGACATGGAAGCAACCTAAGTGTCCATTGATAGATGAATGGATAAAGAAAATGTGGTAAATATATATAATATTTATATTATATATATATATAATGGAATATGATTCAGCCATAAAAAAAGGAAATCTTGCCATTGTGACAATATGGATGGACACTGAGGGTATCATGCTAAGTGAAATAAGTCGGATATTGAGAAGCAAATGCCATATGATCTTACTTATACGTGGAACCTAAAAAAAAAAAAAAAATCAAGCTCATAGATACAGAGAACAGATTGGTGATTGCCAGAGGTGGGTCAAAATGGGTGAAGGAGGTCAAATGTACAAACTTCCAGTTGTAAAATAACTGAGTCCTAGAGATGTAATATGCAGCATGATGACTATAGTTAATAATACTGTATTGTATTTTTGGAAGTTGCTAAGAGAGTAGATCCTAAAAGTTCTTATCACAAGAAAAAAAGTTGTAACTGTGGGTAGTGATGGATATTAACTAGACTTGTGGTGATCATTGGCAATATGTATATACAAATATCGAATCATTATGTTGTACAATTAAACTTAATATAATGTTATATGTCTATTACACTTCTATTTTAAAATGATAATAATATATATATTAAAAAAAGAAAACTTAGTACTGTGTGGTTTACTTATGGATCAAAAGAAAAACTTTCCATGAAAATAAAAGGAAATGGTGTTTCATCTCTAATTCTCTCCTCAATAATCTCTGACTACAACAGAGTTGCTATGGCCTTATTAAGCATCTAGCAGCATTATTCTAAGGCATTGCATCTTTTGATGCTAAGAGTTTATAGGTCCTAACTACCTACTTAACTACCTATTTCTTTCCTGGAGGTTTATTGGGAACTCCCATGAAAAAACTGCAGCAGAGTCCCCTTCCAAACTCTGCTCCTTTATGACATGTCTCTTCCAAACAACAAAACAAGCACTTTACCCAAAGCACTGAAGATTTGGAAAATGGATTGCAACTGTCATTTTCCTTGAGTAGACCAAAAGTCAAGTTCCAAATGTAGTAATGTGTTTGCAAAAACAGTAAAAGTGGCACCAACATTCATAAAACATGGCACGTTGATGCTTGGAAGAATTCTCTTCTATCACAGAATTTGTGTTCTAGTACAAATACATCAAGTCTTGGGTGGACATTCCAAAGGTGAGGAGCTCTATGACTGCAGGACAGATTGCTTGGACTCGTATATTATGGCTGGAACCATCCTCTCATTTTTCCTCCAAATTCTCTCTACAGTACTACTTTTCGAACTTTAGTGTGTTTACTAATTGCCAGGGAATCATGTTGACATACAAATTCGACTCAATAGTTCTGAGGCTAGGCCTGAGTTTGTAATTCTAGCAAGATCCCAGGTGATGCTGATGCTGCCTGCCCTCAGACCACACTTTGAGTAGAAAGTAACTGAAGTACTGCAGAGTTAGCACACAAAGAACTTTGGAAATTTTTCTCTGGAGTTCGTAACCACATTGTGATACCTAAGTACAGAATGTCTTTGTCCCACAAGGTCTTCTGAAGGTAATCTGAAAAGTTTATGAACTAAAAGAAAAATTTCACAAAATGTTTTTCAGAGCCATAGATTGTTATTGTCATTAATTTAGCATGATTAAGTAGATTCTAAGGGCAGAAATTAGGTAATAGGCTCAAAATGTAATTGTGATATGTCCACATTCCAATTATTCCCTCTTCTGCTACTGACAATTTAAAATCTATACTAAAAAAGTAATTTAGAATGTGCATGAAAGAATTTCAAGACACAATCCAAGGGAACCAGAATTTTTTCTACAAGAAAATATCCAGTACTTCTAGGAAGCCACTCTGCACACAGAGGGCTCTTCAGGGCCATCAGAGCCACTCACAAAGCAAGTGGAATAAAATGCAGCAGAAATCATGGCACACAGGAAGTGACACACAGCAGAATCTGTGGGTGACTTGCATTTGCTTTGACTGCCACTTTCAATCTGCCCTCACCTTTGTTCCTGCCTTGGCATTCTTGTTCCTGATTCTGAATTCACCCCTGTTTGCATGACAACTTCAGAGGATATTTCTTAGAGTTCTATTGGTGATTATGCAAACTTGGATTTGGGATGAGAAAGGTGAAACAGATGTGTGGGAATTTTCTTCTACAGGTATATTTTCTCCTTTTGTTGAGACATTCAAACTGAGAGCACAGCACTGATCAAAATGTACATAGTGGGTGTTTTTAGATCAAAATGTGTCATGAATCAAAAAGTAACTTTGTACTGGCAATGAAACCCAGCCAGATGGATTCCCTAATGTATTAATGTTACTTCCCTGCATAAGATGAAGTGGTTAAGCCAATAGTATAGATCCTGCTTCCTCTGCCATGGCCTTAGGACAAAAATAAACCCCACACAGTCTAACAGAACAGCCTCAAGGGAAAGAGGTTAGAGAGAGGCTGACCTGCTTTGAAGTACAAAAGTGAAGTGGGGAGTTCTTATACAACATCATATCCCTGGTCAGTTACCATAATCCTTGCCAGTCTGTTCAGTTAACCCCCAGATTCATCAGTCTAGGAAAAACAAGGATAATTTTCCCAGCATCACCTCAATTCTAACACTGAATCTCCACATCCTGGAAACCCCCTTGTCCTGGGGAAAACAAGACAATTGTTCATCCTAGCCCCGAATTCTAATTCTACTCCTCTGGTCTAACTATGATGTAAGACACCTGTGCAGCTAAGCTATGGTTCAGAAGGTGCAATCGAAGCCACAGTTCCCAGGGGTAAATACACCTATACCCATGAGTCTATTCTGCTCTAGTGAGTGAATTGGAAGCAGAAGAGCGGCTGATGACATAGGCTATTACTTTTTTTTGCATGCATCATATAAGTGGCATTTGTCTTATGCCCTGCGTGAGAATGCTGAATGCAGTCAAACCATGAGGTAACATATGGAGAATTGAGATAGTTACAAATGACTGAAGTTGATCCATGGGAAGTACTCTATAGCATACCCATTCTTGACATGACTTGCTTTGACATTCTGACTTCAACCCACCCTGCCTCATACACTGCCATAACCAGTCTCGACATGTCTGTGACCTGACAGTCCCCCTCATCTGCACCAAGTTCCCAGCTCATCTCCAGCTTTCCCAGACTTTTGATCTTATCTCTAGGGACCATTAATGGCAGAGTCTATCATCACCCACGAAGGACTACTAAGTCCTAACGAAAGTAACTTACTTCTACACGGGGAAGGGGACGGGTAAGCTGGGATGAACTGAGAGAGTAGCATGGACATATATACACTACCAAATGTAAAATAGATAGCTAGTGGGAAGCAGCCGCATAGCACAGGGAGATCAGCTCGGTGCTTTGTGTCCACCTAGAGGGGTGGGATAGGAAGGGTGGGAGGGAGATGCAAGAGGGAGGAGATATGGGGATGTATGTATATCTATAGCTGATTCACTTTGTTATACAGCAGAAACTAACACAACAATGTAAAGCAATTATACTCCAATAAAGATGTTAAAAAAAAAAAAGTAACTTACCTCTGAAGAATAGAGACTGTACCTGAGAAAATATTAAAAATGAAACTTAGAGGATTCATTGAATTATAAACTATGTTGCAAAGGATTACATTGAAGGGGAGGAGGAACACAGTGTAAGAGGTGTAGGTTTTACTCGAAGCCTGTCCATTTCTCACTAGACTCACAAGGATGGCATTCTTCTTTCACACATTCAGCTAATGTTTATTGAGTCTCATGCTGGTCAAGGAGTTGTATCCCCTGTTTATGGTGCTGTGGTGGGAGGTACAGTTAGAAAAATATACCATGGAAGATTTTACTATAAAAATTAATGAGATGCCTCAGAAGGAAAGAGGGGCTATAACATTCTCATACTTACAAAGCTCCTAAGAAACAATCTAGAATACTCCTTTACTGAGAATTCTAAGTACCAAACTAAAAGGCTTAAACCATATCCTCTGTGTCATCCCTAAACATACACTAGCCTTTGAGAGTCCTCTCTCTGTATTCCAGACATTTGGGTCATGCCACAAGGGACCCTGGGCTAAATATCTGCTCTTAACATAAATCTGAGCATCCAGTTTGACCTAAGAAATGTTGGTCCTCATTTCCATAAATGATGATTCCACCATAAAATGGTTTAAAAAAAATGATAGAAGACATAATTCTAATCAAGCCATTTTCCTCTTTGGAAAAATGTTTAATTGTGAAAAATTGCTGACCTGTCCTTTCTGGATGACCATGTGTTGACATTAACTTGTCAAACCCCAGGGATTAACTCATTTAATTTTTTTTGAACGTTGTTATTTCTCCTGAAGTCCCTACACACCTACAACTTTGCACTCCTACCTGAAGTCTCTTTCCTTGGGAGCCTGACCATCATGCTACGTTGAGTGATAACAGATGGCTGTGCGGTGCTGTGAACTAGCTTGGACCAGTGATCATATTTTATTCCAATCCACCCCTCTCAGCTCTTCCAAGCACACACATACTTGCTCCATAACTCACTCAGCCAAATCCTGATAGAGCACTTCCTTTTCACTCCCTGCCACTATGTTCCATTCACAAAGAGAGTCATACATTGAAAAGAAATAATTCACTTTCTGCAGAATAATTCTGAGCCTCATGGTACTGGGCCAGTGGCTGGCTGTTTTCCATTTCAGCTTGCCTCCTGCTTGCCTCTCCAATTCACTGGATTAGTCCCAGACAGCACAAGATGCCAAGTGAGCCCTGCTCAGGTGGCTCTAACTTTATATCAGGCAAGAGGAGCCCAGGGCTTCTAATTATGCTGATGGCACCAAAGTACCCTGGCTTCTTGAGTGGGAGATCCTGAATAATACAATTCATTTTTCATTTCAAAATGACCACAGAATTCTTTAATTGGATACCAGCCTGTTGCAGCAACAGAATTATTCTTAAGCATAATACAAGACTTCTAAAGGTTGAAGAAATTATCATCATCATTTTCATCAATTGGCATCCCAAAGAGGTCCCATAAGGCTGCCTTGCTGATGGCCTCTCTAATAGGTGAAGCAAAGCTATATAGCAAGTGCCTCTTGGCACTTAAAGGTGCTCTCACTGCTCAAGATGGATCTGCCTTATACAAAATTTTATGCTATAGTGAGCCCCCTGTGTGTTTAATGATGTGTTTGCCCTGCATTGACCAACTAGGAAGGAAATAACATATTTCAGGGAAAAAAAACGCTACTTGACTCCTTAAGTGCTTATTTTATGACACAAAAAATGGATATGCAGAAAACAAACTAACAAGACAAAGTCCTACGATATTTTAACCTTCTTTTTGAGTTTTGTAGCAATTTTCTTTGACTCTGTGCTTTGTGTTTTCCAACTGAGCATTTAAGAGCATTCAAGATTGACTTTAAAATACCTGCATGTTACATAAAACCTGATATACCTGCTTTTGGGGTGTGCGTGTGTGTGTGTGTGTGTGCACGTGTGCATGCACGCATGTGTTGTAGGGCTAAGAATCTTAACACTATACCCAAGACCAAACAAGAGTTATATTAATCTCTGTCTTTTTATTCTGAAGATGTTGGATAAGATATAAGGCAGGGGTCCCCAACCCCTAGGCCGTGGACCAGTAGCAGTCTGCAGCCTGTTAGGAACTGGGCTGCACAGCAGGAGATGAGCAGCGGGCAAGCGAGCGAAACTTCATCTGCCGCTCTCCATCGCTCCTCATCACTCGCATTACCGCCTGAACCCTCCCCCAACTTCCTTGGAAATATTGCCTTCCACGAAACTGGTCCCTGGTGCCAAAAAGGTTGAGGACCACTGATATAAGGGATATATTTTATTTCAATGCACTTGAAGCAAACATAAGAATAGCAAAGCACTTGTATGCTGAATTGATAT
Organism: Balaenoptera musculus; assembly: GCF_009873245.2. NCBI lineage: Eukaryota > Metazoa > Chordata > Mammalia > Artiodactyla > Balaenopteridae > Balaenoptera > Balaenoptera musculus. The sequence goes on along the minus strand of NC_045802.1, from coordinate 34,039,522 downwards.
ATTGCTTCTAATTTTAAAATTAGGATATAATATTCTCCCATTTATATTTTAAAACAAAAACCATGCAATTATTCATTTTAAATATATAAATCTTGCAACCACTTAAAAATGCATCACATATTTTCAGAAAGGCAGTAGAGTGTCATAGTCAGGAACATGAAGATGGGAGTCAGACAAAGAAGGGTTAGAATCCTAGCCTGGTAACTTAGTAACTTTGTGAACTAGGGCAAGTTTTTTAACCTCTTTGGGTCCCATTTACCTCATCTTTCAAGTGATAACAATAACATCTGCCCCACTGATGTTGTGAGGACTAAGAAAATAAACCACTCAACATAGTAGTTGGCACATGTTACATGTTTAATAAAAAGGTATAAATTCGTCAAAAAGTTCACGACATTTTTATAATTATTTAATAAGATTTCAAATGTGTAGCTGGCATCAAAAAATATTTTAATGACATTAATGGACATTTATTGAGAACCTACTGTGTTCCACATACTATTCTAATAATGGGAACTATAAAGAAAAATGCAAGCTGCTTGTTCTCAATAAAATCATTACCTGCATAAAGGGCTGCTTGAATTATATTGAACATATTCCTACCAAATAAAGAAAATGAGAAAATACGGATGCCTGGCTTTCCTTTTCACAATTTTCCATTTAAATACTAATGCACAAAGAGAAATGAAGAGTTCCAATAGTTCTAGAAACTAAGAACTGACCAGTGATCTACCAGACATTAGCCAAGTCCATGATGAAGTCTTGAGACAGAAAGCAGGGCCTTAAAAAACTGAAGGAGGCAGAGGAACAGATTCCATCCAACAACACCCACTGGGTACCTCTTCTTCTCTGCAAAAGCAGGGGAGATACTCTATCCCCACACAGGGGTTTTCTAGGCTGGCCAATGCCATTTCTCTGCCATTTCTTTCTCATTTCTATGACCCTCATCATCTCCCCAACTCCTTTTCTTGCTATGCACATTGTTTATCTTAACTTTCTATCTTCAAATAATCTTAGATCTACAGAAGATTTATAAAGTACAGAGAATTCCCATAAACTCTTCAACCAGCTTCCCCTAACATATCTTACATAATTCAAATATCAAAACTAAGAAATAAACATTGGTACAATACCATTAACTGTACTAGAGACTTTATTCAATTTTTACCAGTTTTTCTACTAATGTCTTTTTTCTACTTAAGGATCTAATTGATATTACGTTAAATTGATTAAATTAGATAATTGGCATTGCGACTCATATTACATTTAGCTGTCATGTCCCCTTAGTCTCCTCTAATCCATAACAGTCCTTAGTCTTCCCTTGTCTTTCATTGTCTTAACACTTGCAAAGAGTACTAGTGAGTTATTTTATAGTGTGTCTCTCCATTGGGTTTTATCTAATGTTTTCTCATAATCAGATTGCAGTTATGACACCAGAGAGATGATGTGCCCTTCTCAGTGCTTCATATTGAGGAATACATGATACCAATATTTCTTAACTGGTGATGTTAACCTTGTTCACTTGATTAAGGTGGTGTCATCCAGATTTCTCCACTGTAAAGTTACCATTTCCCCCTCTGTAGCAGGTATTTAGTTTGGGTCTCCCTTATTTTTATTTCTCGTATTAGAAAGTCCTTCTGTTTCACCTATATTTCCAGGTGTGTTTTACATTGAGGCTCAAGCATGACCTCACAACAGTCATTCCCCAGGTCCTTGGGGTTTCCCATAATGCTGAAGTACCTCACAATGAGACAAAGGCATGCAAGTATTGTCTGAACTCTTTCAACTGCAAGTTACAAAAGCCCAGATCAAAACAGCTTAAGTAAAAAAGGGAATTTATTGGCTCACGTAACTGTGAAAGCCAATAGTGAACTTGTTTAGAATTGTCAAATCTTTGGGTTCAAATAACACCATTAAGGTTCTTCTCTCAGCTGTGCTTCTGTATTCATTTCATTCTGCACAGGTTCCCTCCACAGGAGTGGAATATGATTGACCAAGAGCTCCAGATTCTCACTCTTTCAGCCTAGCACCCCCGTGAATGACAGCATTTCCATTTCTGCGTATCCATATATCAATTCAGTCAATGATTCTATTTGGCTACTTAACTTTTTTATTTCTTCCACCAGATTTTGATTTATTTTTTGAATGAGTCAAATTTTATTGAGGACATAGGGAGTTTACTACAAACAAAAAAGAAAAATTTATCTTGAAAGTAGTTTTACTTTTATCAGTATTGTTAATATAATTTTCTAGGTCTAAGGTGAAGCCTCTCCTACCTAGAGTGCCACCTCAGCAAACCAAAATTTAGGTAACCTTCATGTCCCTGAAAATGCTCCAACTGACTAGAAATGCAGTGTATCAGTCAGCCAATTCCCAAATGCCAAGTCAGCTCTGGACACTAATTTCCTTGTTTCTTCTCACCCCAAACAAGCTTGACTATGTGGCTCCAGCCAGTCGATATTTTCTTTTTTTTTTTCCCCTCCAAATCTGGAACTTCTTTTTTTTATTTATTTTTTTAAACATCTTTACTGGAGTATAATTGCTTTACAAGGTTGTGTTAGTTTATGCTGTATAACAAAGTAAATCAGCTATATGTATATATATATATATATCCCCATATACCCTCCCTCTTGCATCTCCCTCCCACCCTCCCTATCCCACACATCTAAGTGGTTACAAAGCACCAAGCTGATCTCCCTGTGCTATGCAGCTGCTTCCCACTAGCAATCTATCTTACATTTGGTAGTGTATATATGTCCATGCCACCCTCTCACTTCGTCCCAGCTTCCCCTTCCCCTTCCCTGTGTCCTCAAGTCCATTCTCTACATTTGCGTCTTTATTCCTGTCCTGCCTCTAGGTTCTTCAGAGCCTTTTTTTTTTTTTAGATTCCATATATATGTGTTAGCATAGGGTAATTGTTTTTCTGTTTCTGATTTACTTCACTCTGTATGACAGACACTAGGTCCATCCGCCTCACTACAAATAACTCAATTTTGTTTCCTTTTATGGCTGAGTAACATTCCATTGTATATATGTGCCACATCTTCTTTATCCATTCATCTGTTGATGGACACTTAGGTTTTTTCCATGTCCTGGCTATTGTAAATAGTGCTGCAATGAACATTGTGATACATGACTCTTTTTGAATTATGGTTTTCTCAGGGTATATGCCCAGTAGTGGGATTGCTGGGTCATATGACAATTCTATTTTTCGTTTTTTAAGGAACCTCCATACCGTTCTCCATAGTGGCTGTATCAATTTACATTCCCACCAACAGTACAAGAGTGTTCCCTTTTCTCCACACACTCTCCAGCATTTATTGTTTGTAGATTTTTTGATGATAGCCATTCTGACTGGTGTGAGATGATACCACATTGTAGTTTTGATTTGTATTTCTCTAATGATAAGTGATGTTGAGCATCCTTTCATGTGTTTGTTGGCAATCTGTATATCTTCTTTAGAGAAATGTCTATTTAGGTCTTCTGTCCATTTCTGGATCTGTTGTTTGTTTTTTTGATATTGAGCTGCTTGCGCTGCTTGTATATTTTGGAGAGTAATACTTTGTCAGTTGCTTCATTTGCAAAAATTTTCTCCCATCCTGAGGGTTGTCTTTTCGTCTTGTTTATGGTTTCCTTTGTTGTGCAAAAGCTTTTAAGTTTCATTAGGTCCCATTTATTTATTTTTGTTTTTATTTCCATTTCTCTAGAAGGTGGGCCAAAAAGGATCTTGCTGTGATTTATGTCATAGAGTGTTCTGCCTATGTTTTCCTCTAAGAGTTTTGTAGTGTCTCGTCTTACATTTAGGTCTTTAATCCATTCTGAGTTTATTTTTGTGTATGGTGTTAGGAAGTGTTCTAATTTCATTCTTTTACATGTAGCTGTCCAGTTTTCCCAGCACCACCTATTGAAGAGGCTGTCTTCTCTCCATTTTATATTCTTGCCTCCTTTATCAAAGGTAAGGTGACCATATGTGCGTGGGTTTATCTCTGGGCTTTCTATCCTGTTCCATTGATCTATATTTCTGTTTTTGTGCCAGTACCATACTGTCTTGATTACTGTAGCTTTGTAGTACAGTCTTAAGTCAGGGACCCTGTTTCCTCCAGCTCTGTTTTTCTTTCTCAAAATTGCTTTTTGGGGTCTTTTGTGTTTCCATACAAATTGTGAAATTTTTTGTTCTAGTTCTGTGAAAAATGCCAGTGGTAGTTTGATAGGGATTGCATTGAATCTGTAGATTGCTTTGGGTAGTAGAGTCATTTTCACAATGTTGATTCTTCCAATCCAAGAACATGGTATATCTCTCCATCTGTTTGTATCATCTTTAATTTCTTTCATCAGTGTCTTATAGTTTTCTCCATACAGGTCTTTTGTCTCCTTAGGTACTTTATTCTTTTTGTTGCAATGGTAAATGGGAGTGTTTCCTTAATTTCTTTTAAGATTTTCATCATTAGTGTATGGGAATGCAAGAGATTTCTGTGCATTAATTTTGTATCCTGCTACTGTACCAGATTCATTGATTAGCTCTAGTAGTTTTCTGGTATCATCTTTAGGATTCTGTATGTATAGTGTCATGTCATGTGCAAACAGTGACAGTTTTACTTCTTCTTTTCTGATTTGGTTTCCTTTTATTTCTTTTTCTTCTCTGATTGCTGTGGCTAAAATTTCCAAAACTATGTTGAATAATAATGGAGAGAGTGGGCAACCTGGTCTTGTTCCTCATCTTAGAGGAAGCAAGATTATTTTTTCACCATTGAGAATGATGTTGGCTGTCGGTTTGTCATATATGACCTTTATTATGTTCAGGTAGGTTCCCTCTATGCCTACTTTCTGGAAAGGTTTTATCATGAATCAGTGTTGAATTTTGTCAAAAGCTTTTTCTGAATCTATTGAGATTATCATATGGTTTTTATCCTTCAATTTGTTACTATGATTTTGGCTACTTAACTTTTGTAAGACTTCTGCTTAACCAATCTCTACAGCCTGTGGAATGGTACACACTGTTAGCAGATTTTTATTTGTGCTTCTTTGGGTTTTCCTGATATTTTATAATAAGAATGCATTGGTCTTGAAATACATTTTGTTAAATGGTAATTAAATAAAATAAATATTATGTTTAAATGAGAAGAATGTTGATTATAAAAGCTCATCAATGTCTTGTACTTCTCATCTAGAGGGCCTCATAGAGTCTCATAAACCGTTTGATGGTCTTTGAGGAGGTAAGAGACTGTATTACGAGTCCCTATTGCTGTGATCTCCTACTGGGAAACTACCACTGTGGCCCCTCTGACAGATGCAGTCCCTGAGAGGTGATGGTAAATGTTAGCACTTGTAGTAGAACTAAGCTCCTCTATGAGGCCTTCACTGCTTGATTGTCTGAGACCTCCATTCCAGTGTGATTTACCCTCAAGAGAAAAAAAATTAAGCTTTCACTGTCTATTTAACATTCAGTTATGGGCAGAGGTCACTGATTTTTTTGGTAATACTCCTTGTTAAAGAGAAAGAATAACAATTACCCAGCAGAAAACCTAATGAGAAGATTTAGGGGCCTAAAAATCTAGGTGGAAACTTGGATCAGCATAAATTTTCTTGAGACTATATGTGGAAGGGAAGTTCATCTCAGGGAAAATAATTACTTAACCTAAGCAGACTAAAATTAGCCTATGGGCACAGCACCTGGAATATTCTAGGACACTGTACTTTAAGACCCATTGACCTAATAAAAATAATTCCCTGGGAATTTCCCCCCAAAACAGAATGATATATTCCAGCCACAGCAAAGCCAAGAAGGCATTAGGGAGGTTTTTCAACAAACACTACCAACACACAGGGAAGACTATACATTTGCCTATGTTTCCTGCTCCTTATTGAATCAAGAACAGGATGCTAACAATGCCAGACCTAGATATTTTGGTCTAAATTATATCACCAAGTAAAAATGGTAGATCTTTTCTAAAGTCAGCCAGAGTCCCTAAAGCATCTGGTAAATTTAATAATGCATGGACAGGAAAAGAGTATTTAGACTCTCAAAACATAAACAGCATTGACTGTTAGAACTTTAATCCTCATTTGCCTCCCAAAAGGAATCCTACAGTAAACAAAATCAACTCCAACAGAATCCCAAATGTTGTACTTTTTGAAAATATACTACTATACTGTGCAACATCATGCTTATAAATTTATTCATTGTTAATAGTAGTTTTGTGTAATCAAAACTATAATCTCAGCCTTATTTTATGTTTTCTCCTATATGCACACATGGAGATGTTTTAGGATCTATGCAAACTGGTATACTTGAGCCTCAGAGGCCAAACATGTCTGCATTATGGTTCATTCAAATTCCCCTGGTTAATTCCATAATTACCTTAATTAAACATAATTAACTTACTTAAAATAACTTTAATTAAGCTACCATAATTAGCTTTTTAAAAGGGCACTGTGATTTTAACTGTTTCATAACAAATATTTTGTTCTTACATCTATCTCCTTGGATACAGCAGTCTCACATTACTTTATTTCTGAACTCTTCCTCTCTTCAGGGAAAGAAATGGGACTAAGTTAATCCCTATCATAAACCCACATTGAATTTACTTCCTTTTTGTTACCCTAATTATCTAGATGTTAAATTGCAAGTGATTTCAGGAATGTTGAGTTTATTGACTTTTATGAACTTACATAAAACTCATACGGTAAATAAAACTCCAAATGCAGAGGACAGACAATTAAAGTAAAAAACTGTTTTCTTACACAGGCATTCAGTGATAGTGATTCAGCGGTTTTCTCTGGTAAGCATCTCAGTTAAGTAAAAGTAGAGGAAAATGTTATATAAACAACTATACTGCTCTCATTCCAGAGAGGTTGCATGTCTAACACACGGGGCTTCAGTAAAAGATAATCCTGAGTTTGCATCTCACCTCTTCCTTTAGCTTGCTAAGTGAAGCTGGACAAGGTCTTTTAGCCTTACTTCAATTTCCTTTTCTTTAAAATAAGGATAATTCTAGTTTGAAGATATATTGTGAGGATTCAAAGAGATAAACTTTGGCCAGTACCTGGTACTCAGTAGGCACCAAAGAAATGGTGGTGCCTTTCTTTCTGCCTTCTGCATTCTTCTTCTCTCAGATATCAGTTCATGACTCAGAATGGCTTCCAAAATAGGTGGAGGAAAATCAGAGATGACTGAGGACACCCACAGAAAATGATTCTTTGAAAAAATCAACTTTGACTACCTTATTTTCTCCCAGGCATCATACTTTGTCTGTCTTCTGTGTTTTTGATCACATGATTCTTTCTATGTGATGTGCTTTCTTTCTTTTAGTTGTCTCTAGCTGGTAAACTCTTTCTCATTGATTAAGACTTATATGAAGAGTCACCTCCTCCCAGAAGCCTCCTTACCTGACATAATCCTCAACACCCATCCCCCTAAAAAAAGGGTCAAACTGGATGTCTTCCCACAGAGCTACCATGATGGAGGTATGTATATGTACAGGTTCTACACATATCTGCATGTGATGACCCTGAATATATATCCAGCATTGCCTTTTTAAATGTCATTAGCATTGCCTATTTATGTGTCTGTTTCTTCTACTTAATTGAGCTCCTTTAGGGTAGAAGCTAATGATTTTCATTGTTTTATCCACATTGCCTATCATAATACAGGCACAGAGAAGGCATTCAGTAAATATTTGTTGTATGAATGAATGAATGAATGACACTATAGTAATTAAGAGATCTTAGTTTGGAGTCACAGATATGTGGGTATCCATCCCAGCTCTACTCTGTACTTGTTGTGTGACCTTAGACAAATAACCTTTCTGAATTTCAATTTCTTCTTCAAAAATAGGAAGGATACTACCTATCTTACAGAATTGCTGGCAGGATTATGGGTGATAATACAAGCAAATTATGTAAAGTGCTTAGCACATTTAATAAATGATATGGTGGGAGTGGAAGTGTGTGTAGTATGTGTGTATATATGTGTAAGTTTAATTCATGTTCTAGCAATAGATTAAAAGCTAAAGATGTTATTTGGGGCATTGATACTCTTTCTTGCCATATCACAGAATTGACTATCTTTTCCTAGGAGATATGGTATAGCCATATGATTCCTGGAACTTTGTCCTTTGGAATGGGAGACAGTATTACTTACTTAAGATGAAATCTATATTGTCTTGTAACAAGGGCAGAAGCCAGTCTGGAGGAGCAAGAAAAACCTGGGCTTTGAAATCAGATCAAATAGGTTTCCATGCTGAATCCACCACTTTCTAGTTGAGAAACTTGACAAATCACTAAACCTTTCAGAACCTCAGTTTTTTCAATTAAATAATAATACCTAATTTTCATGGATTAAGTGAGATGATGTACAATGGAGCATCCACTACGCTGTTTGGATCAATCATACAATGAGTAAGTGTGATTGTCCCTGATACCAACTGTCTTTGAACACATCCTCTCCACGTGCACAACCTGCTGCTGGAAGAAAAAGGAGATGAGAGTGGCCTGGCACTAAGGTCTGAGGCCCTAACATATTGATTCCAGAAAACCCAAGCCAACCTATTCTGTCACTTTTGTTTTATCCTGTGTTCCTTATTGTTTCTGTATTAGGTGGAAGTAAGAGGGTGTTTAAAAGAAAAATAATGGAATAGGACTAAAGGAATTAGTGTATAGAAACAGAAAGGGCAGGAAAGTCTGATTTATTTCCTGTAATCTCATGGTTTCCTCTCATGCAATGACCACAAGGCACATAATAGCCTCAGATCCAACCATCAACACCTTTAGGGCATATACACAATGCTTTTTCCATTTTCTTGATTCCTTGACTTCTCAGTTTCCAAACAGCTTAACTTCAAAAACCCTTTGAAACATTCTTCCCCTTCAGGTTTAAACAAGTGAACTTTAATCCTCAGATTATAAATTATAGGGATACAGTCCCTTGTCTGCTCATCATAATTTCTCTCTACTTCTTTTAACATATACTGACCAGGCAAAGAAAAAAAAAATGTCCTAGAGCAACTTGTTTGTTAAGGGTCCTCTCACTCCATGAATCTTTGCCCTCCTTAACTGCCAGCTGCCTGACTCAGTGTTGGAGAATGAAACATGGGGGACTCTACACAAAATTCCTATTCTTTGTCTTTTCCTAGGTCTCTGCCCCGTCTGCTTTCCTATCCCAGTAAAATGGGCTGAACAACTTCAAAAACAATAACTTTTGGCACTGAGGATATAACAGCAAGTCAAAGCAGATCCATTATCTGCTCTTAAGTCACTCATAGACTAGTAGGAAGGACAGATGTTAAATAAAGAGCCACATTAATTAATGTGTAGTTTCAGGCTGTAATATGATGTTACTTTGTCCATGAAAAAAAGTGTAATATGGATGCTTGGGATATTATGACAAGTCTTGGCCTCAGTCATTATCGAGAAGCAGAATAAAGGAAGAAATAGAAACAAATATTGCTACCTACCTATGAGGGTTAATTCTCTGTGTCAGCTTGACTAAGCTACAGTGCCCAGTTGTTTTGATTAAACACTAGTCTAGATGTTTCTGTGAAGGTATTTTTTTTACATGTGATTAACACAGTCAGTTGACTTTAAATAAAGCAGATTACTTTACATGGGTGAGCCACATCGAATCATTTAAAGGCCTTAAGATTAAAGACTGAGGTTTCCCAAAGAAGAAATTCTGCTTTCAAACTGCAAATTAGAAATCCTGCCTGAGTTTCCAGCCTGCTGGCCTGCCCTGGAGATGTCAGACTTTAGACTGCAACATCAACTCTTGCCTGAATTTTCAGCCTGCTGACTTGCCCTAAGGACTTTGGACTTGCCAGCTCCCATGATTACATGAGCCAATGCCTTCCTCAAGCAGTTACATGGAGCCAATTCCAGAACAGGGTTCTGTTTCTCTGGAGAACTCTGACCAACACACTACCTTTCTCCCAATACTACACATGCATCACACACACACATACACACACACCTACACGTACAGGGCTACAAACCCTAAACATCACAATGTTATCTATGCAGTGGCAACTCTGCCCTCATCCAAGAAATGAATTTTGACTTCTTCCAATGCTGGATACTGAAATAACCCCAAAGTATCTTGGCATACATAACAGTATACTTAGTGGAACATTTCCTGTTGTCTCAAAGGCTTAGCTGAAGCCCTAAGCTAAGGATAAACATTGTAAAGTACCCCCAAAAGATATGCCAAAACACCTGTGCATGATTTGCTAAAAGCTGGCCCAAAGCTAGTTAGGCCACCTTTAATTCATCACCCACCTCCAGGTTATATAAAGAAAAGGCCATGAGGAGATGAATGAGCAAAAACTGTTGAGTCAAGAATACTCTATGGAGAGCTATGGAATGCTGGATATTGGGGACTTTGTCCCACCCCCACTGTTACCTGAAGCCAAATGGTTCTCCCAAGAGAACCATTTAGAGAGTTTGACACATAACCCTAGTATTTGAAAGGCACAAAAGCTGGTGCCTAAAAACGTCCAAAATGACCAGGTAACCAGAGCAGAGGAAGAGAGAGGGAAATGTATTGTAAGTGACCTGAATTTCCACAATTTAGTGTGGCACAGGGGTCAAATTTACCCCACAAGCCCAATGAATGTGGCAGATGGCGGCCAGGAATGAGTCATCTTGAATGATTTTGATGAAGAAATTTACCTGCCAGGTGCAGGGTCCCTCACAGCAAAAGGCTGTGTAAGGTTCACAGAAAGAAGTAGGGTATGAGGAAGGTGAATCAGGGAACAATGTAGTGTTATTAGTTCCCCTAAGGTGTCCCCTAGAACCCAGAAGTGCTCCAGAAGAGAAAGATTCATCTTTGGTGCATCATCTCACAGAGGGCACCTATGACGGGTCACACACAACCCATCCAATAAGCCTTTGTCCTTTTCCTCCAGTTCCTGCCCCTCCTTCTCTCTGACCCTGAAGGTCCCAGAAAGAGCAGAGTGAATGGAGAAGGACAAAGATACCTGCCCTCCTCCCCATGCAGGTTTCTGAGCCTCAGAAGAGGACAAACTTTAAATTAGACAAGTGGGACTGAACTTATTAATACATGAAACTGGAGAAGTTATGGATCTGACACAGATTCAAAAAACTGATTTTTAAAAAAACCTTATTCAAGATTCTACCCTAAAAGCAGTCTTGCCTGCTCTGTGCCAAACTTTGCTCCTCAAAAGTGCATCTTTCTTTGCTATTTCATTTCTTCTATTCAGCATGTATCCCAAATTTCCATCTTACTCAAACTTCCTAGACCAAATGATTTCCATTTATAATTCTATCTTACCTTAACATAATTTTTAAAGCATATTTAGATAAAATATACTGCCGAGAGACAAAATTTTTCAGCATGCTAAAAATTATGTCTGAATAACTAGTAATAGTAATAAAAGAAGAAGACATTTTTCATATGTTTTTACAGGAAACAGAAAAGTAGGTAGAAACGAACATTTACTAAAATGTTTATGAAAAAATATGTTAAACCACCTGTATTTAATAAACAAAGTGTTTGTGAATACTTTCCTAATAGTAGCAGACCAATCAGGAATATGGCTACACACCCACACACATGAAATAAGTAATAGTTGCTCTTGTATTATTCATGCAACAACAGACTAGATGGATGATAGATGATAGATAGATTAGATAGATAGATAGATAGATAGATAGATAGATAGATAGATAGATAGATAGATAGATAGATAGATAGATAGACAGAATGAGTGAGCCAGCTATCAGGGCACTATGTTGCACTGTAAGAGATTCAAAAGATGAAGGCACTAGAAATAATGGTAAAATGAGTAGAAATGGTGAATTTAGATGATAAGCAGAAATTCTTTTAATTAAAATAATAGTAATTATACAGCTTTTTAAATGTTTGAATTTAAGAACACTGGACAATGAACAAGATAATCTGATAATCCTGGCTCCTCCATTTAACTAGTTAGGCCACCTTTAAAAAGCTACTTAAACACTCTGGGCCACTATTCCATTTATTTATAAAATGAGTAGATTAGATTATACAGTCTTTAGAATTACATCTAAATATAAACTTTTATAAGTCAATTTCATACCTCATCCTTCTTCTCTTTTTTAAAAAATTTTTATTTTATTTACTTATTTTTGGATGCCTTGGTTCTTCGTTGTGGTGCGCGGGGCCTCTCATTGTGATGGCTTCTCTTGTTGTGAAGCACGGGCTCTAGGTGCGTGGGCTTCAGTAGTTGTGGCATGCAGGCTCAGTAGTTGTGGCTCATGGGCTTAGTTGCTCCACTGCCTGTGGGATCTTCCCAGACCAGGGATAGAACCCATGTCCCCTGCATTGGCAGGTGGATTCTTAACCACTGCGCCACCAGGGAAGTCCCCTTCTCTTTTTAAAGTTACATCTCATTACTCTTAGCCCTCCCACCTCCTCCCTATAGTAATGATATTATATAGTGACAAAGATAGGAAGCAGACAGGCTTGAAAAGAATATAAACGAAATCTCGACATCCCTCTGTCTTAATTGTACTGATTTGTGCTGATTTGTTCTTTTTCCCAGTCTTCATTTGATCTCCCTAACAGCGTGCTTCATCAGAGAATAAACTTGTTTGGTTTTTTTCCTTTGAGTTAGTTAGAGACGAGGTGTGAGAAAGTCCCACTTGCTCATCCTAACAGAGCAGATCTCCTCTGATGACTGCACGCAGCTTGCCTCGAGTGTGGCTGTAGGTTCTTTGAATGCAAGATGCAAAGTTATTCCTCGGAGGGTAGGTAGGAAATAAAGTGCAACCAGACCAATTTTTTCCTGCAGTTTGAAAGGAGAAATCTATAAATTCAACACAATTTCAAACATGATCCCAATGGGTCTGCCTTGTTTTGGATGTTGACAAGCTGATATTAAAATTTGTATTAAGGAGCAGAAAAAATTTGAAGAGAAGAAGAGGGGAGTCACTCTGCCATATAGCAAGTCTTCTTACAAACTAGATTATTTAAGACAGTACAATATTTAAGCAGAGACAGATGGCTAAACCAATGGAAGGGAGTAGAGAGTCTGGAAACAGACCTATGCATATCTAGTAACTTGCAGAGGAGCCAAGAAAACATGGACAAATCAATAATGGTGTTCATACAGGTGGTTAGACACATGGGAAAAAAGTGGATTTCCTGCCTTACCTCTTAAACAAAAATAAATTACAAGTAGTTTAAAGGCTTAAATATGAACAGCAAAACTTTAGAACATTTAAAGGAAAAAACAATAGAGTATTGTGTTTTAAAAGACCCAGAAAATGAATCATAAAGGAAATGATTAATAAGTTAGACTACATTAAAATTAGAAATTTCTGCATATCAAATGGCAATATTAAAATAAAAAGCATCAAAAGACAAGCCTTAGCCTGAAGGAAGATACCTGTAACCAATTTAAGGTAGACAAGATCAATATCCAGGACAAGCAAGCCAATAGAAAAATAATAATGACCATAATATTAAAAGGTAATCATGGAAGAGAAAAGATGTTCAACCTCACAAGAAATCAGGGAAACACAGAAGAAAACTAAGTTAACATCTCACACCCATCTAATATTACCAAGTGTCAAGAAGGTTATGGAGTAATAAGAAATCGTATACACTATTGGCAGTAAATTGGTACAATCACTTTGAAGAGTAATTTAACAATATCTAATGAATTTAACTATGCACAGATCTTTTTATCCAGGTAATCCACTGGGACAGACTACTCATTTCATGAGCAAAATTCTGACAGAAGAAAAGATCCGAAATTTGGGGGAAACAATGGATTCATTTTGGAGCTCATGTGAAGACGTGTTGGAAATAAAGTCTTTGGTTTGGCAACAGGGTTCTCTTTAACCTGGCTCCAAGCAGAATTTCCTACTCAAATTCTATTCCATAGGCAATGAGGATCATTTGATGACTGGCAAGCAGGAGGATGGCAAACTCAGAACAGAGCTTTGGGAATTCAAACTTAGGACAGCAAGGAAACCTCTAAATGATATAAACTAAAGAGTGACATGATCCAATACACATTTTGGAAAGATCATTCAAACAGAAAGTGATCATTCCATCTCTGTGTATTTGCTGCCAATCAGAGTTGATGCTCAATAATAGGGCAGGGAAAGGGCAAAGGGACAAATGACCAGCAGAAAAGGTAGGTGAACAGAACACACTAGAAGGCAAATCATAAGCTCTTCAATATGAAAAGTTTGTCTGACACAGACCAGATGACTGGAGAAAATTCATTGGTAGAAATTAAGAAACAGAGTTGCTATGGGATTTTAAGATACTATGATAATTTGCTTGTGGCTGATGTTTACTTTCTTTTAATAAAAAGTTCCTCTTACAGTAAAGCTTTTCCCTTTTTGCCAACAGACATTTTTGATATAAGAATTATGTATGTAAAAATGTTTCCCTTCTTATCACTCACATATTTTTCTTCACTGTCCTGCTATTTATGCAGCTCCTGAGAGAATAATCCATAGAAAAAGTACATCAATACTGGAGAAATGTAAATACAATAAAAGAGATACAACTCATATGCCCACCCCAATCTTACTTTGAAAATCAACCAAGATCCTTTGCTATGATTTAATAATATTCTTTACAAAGGTGTGTAATCAAAAGAAATTTCCATAATCAAATCCCTAAAATAGTAAAAGGCTGTTTATTATAGATTATTGTCTATTAATATAAAAGTTTATATTACAGAACTTACTATGTTGAGAGAAATGATATCACATTCTTATTTTCTCTTAAACACAAAAGAAACTCAGTATACATAAATGGGGTATATTATAACTAACTCCAGTACATGAAAAATTCTTCTGAGAATAGTACTATAGCTACTGTCAGGTAGAATAGTATAAGAAGTGACTCATAGTTATTTTTACACCATACTTATTTCTTTTGCTTCTTTTCTTACAACATCTGAAACTGAAAGAATATCTGAAATTTTATTCCCAAAATTTATCATAAAGGACTACTAATTCCATTTACTAAGATTCCATTCACCAATTTCTACATAATACTAGAACAGACTTCTGTTTTTCTATCTCAAATATACCATTGAGAGATGTATAAAATTCACCAGCTTTTATACGAACATTTAAAAAATTACATTCACACTAAGAAAAATGTAACAGTTCTCAAAATAGTGCTTTGTCTAAAATGTTCATTAGTTTCACTTTAGTGTTACGTTTTAGTATTTAATACCATATTATTGACAAGTTCCTTGTTTATTTCCCTGCAATAAGAGCCCTTAAACTTGGAAAGGAACATTTAAGTACCATGAATTTGAGCTGTTGATTCGAATATCCTGCCTATGTGCTTCCTTTTCTTTCCCCCAAAAAATGGCATCAGTTAGCCCTTCTTGGCAAACAAATATAATGTCAGACTTCTGAATTTTCAGAAGAAAAGTTTCAGAAGATGTGCTTTCCATTTTCAGAAGATGTGCTTTTTCAACTACACCTATAATCACAGAACTAATATAAAACCACTTTCTCCAAACACAGCAGGGGCTAGGTTTAGATACTGTCAATATTTTGTCCAAACCCACTTCACAAATAGAACAAGCTGGAAAAACAGAGCAGACATGGGGAATCTTAGGTCACAGTTCTGTGTGTAATTATTGTCATGACTATTGTTATCATAAAATATATAGAATGCTAGCGCCACTAAGGAGCACAAAAAAAGGGCTGAACTTTTGACTTCAATTTTGTAACATTTTTCTCCATTATTCTTCTTGACCTATAACCAGCTTGTTTCTGCAGCTATTATAATAGGGGAAAAAACACTCATGCTCCATATGAATGTAGGAGTACCTTTTCTTTCTTTTTCTTCCTTTTCTATAAGTGTCTCCTGAATACTCACTTCAGAAAATCACAGGATGACTTATTCATACAGGTATTTTCCCTCAAAAACAGCCTCTGCTGAGATCCCAGCAAAAAGGTATCATTATTAGAATCAAATAGAAATGCATTTTATGAGTTCATTAAAAAATAAATTAGGAAGACTACCATTTCCTTTCAAAACTGCTAACACGAGTCTATGAAAGAATGGGCCTTCATTTGAGGCTTTCAAATTTCGGACCAGGAAATCTGACCCTTCAGTGTTGTTTTGATTAGAAAATACTGCTTACCCAGTAAAGGACAACAACTCTGGAAGCGGAAGTAAATTTTCCCTATTTGTAGAGCTTCATTTTCCTCAGAGAAAAAAACATTGTTGTGAATATCTAAGGGACATTATTTTAACTTTCTGATATTCTCAATTACCTTCCAGATAACAAAAAACAAAAATCTTTGGCATTTCAGCACTAAATAAACAACATCGACATTTAACTTTCTGGGTTTTTTTTTTTTTCACTTGCTAAAGAGCTTATAATTATTAACATATTAATATGTTTATAAATATATTAATTCACCTATCCCATAGGCTACTACTAATGGAAATTTAACCTACCAAGGATTTTTTTTTTAACATCATTATTGGAGTATAATTGCTTTAGAATGGTGTGTTAGTTTCTGTTTTATAACAAAGTGAATCAGTTATACTTATACATACGTTCCCATAACTCTTCCCTCTTGCGTATCCCTCCCTCCCATCCTCCCTATCCCACCCCTCTAGGTGGTCACAAAGCACCGAGCTGATCACCCTATGCTATGCGGCTGCTTCCCACTAGCTATCTGTTTTACAGCTGGTAGTGTATATATGTATATGCCACTCTCTCAACCTGTCCATCTTACCCCTCCCCCTCCCCATACCCTCAAGTCCATTCTCTAGTAGGTCTGTGTCTTATTCCCGTCTTGCCACTAGGTTCTTCATGACCTTTTTTTTTTCCCTTAGATTCCATATATATGTATTAGCATATTGTATTTGTTTTTCTCTTTCTGACTTACTTCACTCTGTATGACAGACTCTAACTCCATCCCCCTCACTACAAATAACTCCATTTTGTTTCTTTTTATGGCTGGGTAATATTCCATTGTATATATGTGCCACATCTTCTTTATCCATTCATCCGATGGTGGACACTTAGGTTGCTTCCATGTCCTGGCTATTGTAAATAGAGCTGCAATGAACATTTTGGTACATGACTCTTTTTGAATTATGGTTCTCTCAGGGTATATGCCCAGTAGGGGGATTGCTGGGTCATATGATAATTCTATTTTTCATTTTTTAAGGAACTTCCATACTGTTCTCCATAGTGGCTGTATCAATTTACATTCCCACCAACAATGCAAGAGTGTTCCCTTTTCTCCATACCCTCTCCAGCATTTATTGTTTCTAGATTTTTTGATGATGGCCATTCTGACCGGTGTGAGATGATATCTCATTGTAGTTTTGATTTGCATTTCTCTAATGTTTACTGATGTTGAGCATTCTTTCATGTGTTTGGTGGCAATCTGTATATCTTCTTTGGAGAAATGTCTATTTAGGTCTTCTGCCCATTTTTGGATTGGGTTGTTTGTTTTTTTGTTATTAAGCTGCATGAGCCACATGTAAATCTTGGAGATTAATCCTTTGTCAGTTGCTTCATTTGCAAATATTTTCTGCCATTCTGAGGGTTGTCTTTTGGTCTTGTTTATGGTTTCCTTTGCTGTGCAAAAGCTTTTAAGTTTCATTAGGTCCCATTTGTTTATTTTTGCTTTTATTTCCATTTCTCTAGGAGCTGGGTCAAAAAGGATCTTCCTGTGATTTATGTCATAGAGTGTTCTGCCTAGGTTTTCCTCTAAGAGTTTGATAGTGTCTGGCCTTACATTTCGGTCTTTAATCCATTTTGAGTTTATTTTTGTGTATGGTGTTAGGGAGTGTTCTAATTTCATTCTTTTACATGTACCTGTCCAGTTGTCCCTGCTCCACTTATTGAAGAGGCTGTCTTTTCTCCACTGTATATGCTTGCCTCCTTTATCAAAGATAAGATGACCATATGTGTGTGGGTTTATCTCTGGGCTTTCTATCCTGTTCCATTGATCTATGTTTCTGTTTTTGTGCCAGTACCATACTGTCTTGATTACCGTAGCTTTGTAATATAGTCTGAAGTCAGGGAACCTGATTCCTTCAGCTCCATTTTTCATTCTCAAGATTGCTTTGGATATGCGGGGTTCTTTTGTGTTTCCATACAAATTGTGAAATTTTTTGTTCTAGTTCTGTGAAAAATGCCAGTGGTAGTTTGATAGGGATTGCATTGAATCTGTAGATTGCTTTGGGTAGTAGAGTCATTTTCACAATGTTGATTCTTCCAATCCAAGAACATGGTATATCTCTCCATCTATTTGTCTCATCTTTAATTTATTTCATCAGTGTCTTATAATTCTTATAATTTTCTGCATACAGGTCTTTTGTCTCCTTAGGTAGGTTTATTCCTAGATTCTTTTTGTTGCAATGGTAAACGGGACTGTTTTCTTAATTTCACTTTCAGATTTTTCATCATTAGTGTATAGGAATGCAAGAGATTTCTGTGCATTAATTTTGTATCCTGCTACTTTACCAAATTCATTGATTAGCTCTAGCAGTTTTCTGGTAGCATCTTTAGGATTCTCTATGTATAGTATCATGTCATCTGCAAACAGTGACAGCTTAACTTCTTCTTTTCCGATTTGGATTCCTTTTATTTCTTTTTCTTCTCTGAATGTTGTGGCTAAAACTTCCAAAACTATGTTGAATAATAGTAGTGAGAGTGGGCAACCTTGTCTTGTTCCTGATCTTAGTGGAAATGGTTTCAGTTTTTCACCATTGAGGACAATGTTGGCTGTGGGTTTGTCATATATGGCCTTTATTATGTTGAGAAAACTTCCCTCTATGCCTACTTTCTACAGGGCTTTTATCATAAATGGGTGTTGAATTTTGTCAAAAGCTTTCTCTGCATCTATTGAGATGATCATATGGTTTTTCTCCTTCAATTTGTTAATATAATGTATCACGTTGATTGATGTGCGTATATTGAAGAACCCTTGCATTCCTGGAATAAACCCCACTTGATAATGGTGTATGATCCTTTTCATGTGCTGTTACATTCTGTTTGCTAGTATTTTGTTGAGGATTTTTGCGTCTATGTTCATCAGAGATATTGGCCTGTAGTTTTCTTTCTTTGTGACATCTTTGTCTGGTTTTGGTATCAGGGTGATGGTGGCCTCGTAGAATGAGTTGGGGAGTGTTCCTCCCTCTGCAATATTTTGGAAGAGTTTGAGAAGGATAGGTGTTAGCTCTTCTCTAAATGTTTGATAGAATTCGCCTGTGAAGCCATCTGGTCCTGGGCTTTGGTTTGTTGGAAGATTTTAAATCACAGTTTCAATTTCAGTGCTTGTGATTGGTCTGTTCATATTTTCTATTTCTTCCTGGTTCAGTCTCGGCAGGTTGTGCGTTTCTAAGAATTTGTCCATTTCTTCCAGGTTGTCCATTTTATTGGCATAGAGTTGCTTGTAGTAACCTCTCATGATCCTTTGTATTTCTGCAGTGTCAGTGGTTACTTCTCCTTTTTCATTTCTAATTCTATTGATTTGAGTCTTCTCCCTTTTTGTCTTCATGAGTCTGGCTAATGGTTTATCAATTTTGTTTATCTTCTCAAAAACCAGCTTTTAGTTTTATTGATCTCTGCTATTGTCTCCTTCATTTCTTTTTCATTTATTTCTGATCTGATCTTTATGATTTCTTTCCTTCTGCTAGCTTTGGGGTTTTTTTGTTCTTCTTTCTCTAATTGCTGTAGGTGCAAGGTTAGTTTGTTTATTCGAGATGTTTCCTGTTTCTTGAGGTAGGCTTGTATTGCTATAAACGTCCATCTTAGAACTGCTTTTGCTGCATCCCATAGGTTTTGGGTCGTCGTGTCTCCATTGTCATTTGTTTCTAGGTATTTTTTGATTTGCCCTTTGGTTGCTTCAGTGATCACTTCATTATTAAGTAGTGTATTGTGTAGCCTCCATGTGTTTGTATTTTTTACAGATCTTTTCCTGGAATTGATTTCTAGTCTCATAGTGTTGTGGTCGGAAAAGATACTTGATACAATATCAATTTTCTTAAATTTGCCAAGGCTTGATTTGTGACCCAAGATATGATTTATCCTGGAGAATGTTCCATGAGCACTTGAGAAAAATGTGTATTCTGTTGTTTTTGGTTGGAATGTCCTATAAATATCAATTAAGTCCATCTTGTTTAATGTGTCATTTAAAGCTTGTGTTTCCTTATTTATTTTCATTTTGGATGATCTGTCCATTGGTGAACGTGGGGTGTTAAAGTCCCCTACTATGACTGTATTACTGTTGATTTCCCCTTTTATGGCTGTTAGTATTTGCCTTATGTATTGAGGTTCTCCTATGTTGGGTGCATAAATATTTATAATTGTTATATCTTCTTCTTGAATCAATCCCTTGATCATTATATAGTGTCCTTCTTTGTCTCTTGTAATAGTCTTTATTTTAAAGTCTATTTTGTCTGATGTGAGAATTGCTACTCCAGCTTTCTTTTGATTTCCATTTGCATGGAATAACTTTTTCCATCCCCTCACTTTCAGTCTGTATGTGTCCCTAGGTCTGAAGTGTGTCTCTTGTAGACAGCATATATATGGGTCTTATTTTTGTATCCATTCAGCCAGTCTGTGTCTCTTCGTGGGATCATTTAATCCATTTACATTTAAGGTAATTATAGATATGTATGTTCCTATTACCATTTTCTTAAAGGTTTTGGGTTTGTTATTGTAGGTGTTTTCCTTCTCTTGTGTTTCTTGCTTAGAGAAGTTCCTTTAGCATTTGTTGTAAAGCTGGTTTGGTGGTGCTGAACTCTCTCAGCTTTTGCTTGTCTGTAAAGGTTTTAATTTCTTCATCAAATCTGAATGAGATCCTTGCTGGGTAGAGCAATCTTGGTTGTAGGTTTTTCTCCTTCATCACTTTAAGTATATCTTGCCACCCACTTCTGGCTTGCAGAGTTTCTGCTGAAAGATCAGCTGTTAACCTTATGGGGATTCCCTTGTGTGTTATTTGTTGTTTTTCCATTGCTGCTTTTAATATGTTTTCTGTTTATTTATTTTTTGATACTTTGATTAATATGTCTTGGCATGTTTCTCCTTGGATTTATCCTGTGTGGGACTCTCTGTGCTTCCAGGACTTGATTAACTATTTCCTTTCCCATATTAGGGAAGTTTTCAACTATAATCTCGTCAAATATTTTCTCAGTCCCTTTCTTTTTCTCTTCTTCTTCTGAGACCCCTACAATTCGAATGTTGGTGCATTTAATGTTGTCCCAGAGGTCTCTGAAACTGTCCTCAGTTCTTTTCATTCTTTTTTCTTTATTCCGCTCTGCAGTAGTTTTTTCCACTATTTTATCTTCCAGGTCACTTACCCGTTCTTCTGCCTCAGTTATTCTGCTATCAATCCTCTCTAGAGTATTTTTAATTTCATTTATTGTGTTTTTCATTGTTGCTTGGTTCCCCTTTAGTTCTTCTAGGTCCTTGTTAAATGTTTCTTGAATTCTGTCTATTCTCTTTCCAAGATTTTGGTTCATCTTTACTATCATTATTCTGAATTATTTTTCAGGTACACTGCTTGTTTCCTCTTCATTTGTTAGGTCTGGTGTGTTTTTACCTTGCTCCTTCATCTGCTGTGTTTTTCTGTCTTCTAATTTTGCTTATCTTACTGTGTTTCGGGTCTCCTTTTCACAGGCTGCAGGTTTGTAGTTCCCGTTGTTTTTGGTATCTGTCCCCAGTGGCTAAGGTTGGTTCAGTGGGTTTTGTAGGCTTCTGGGTGGAGGGGAGTAGTTCCTCTGTTCTGGTGGATGAGGCTGGATCTTGTCTTTCTGGTGGGCACCTCCACGTCTGGTGGTGTGTTTTGGGGTGTCTGTGGACTTATTATGATTTTAGGCAGCCTCTCTGCTAATGGATGGGGCTGTGTTCCTGTCTTGCTAGTTGTTTTGCACAGGGTGTCCAGCACTGTAGTTTGCTGTTCGTTGAGTGAAGTGGGTCTTGATGTCGAGATGGAGATCTCAGAGTGATTTTTGCCATTTGGTATTATATGAAGCTGGGAGGTCTCTTGTGGACCAGTGTCCTGAAGTTGGCTCTCCCACCTCAGAGGCACAGCGCTGATGCCTAGCTGGAGCACCAAGAGCCTTTCATCCCCACGGGTCAGAATAAAAGGGAGAAAAAATAGAAAGTGAGAAAGAAAGAGGATAAAGTAAAATAAAATAAAATAAAATAAAGCTATTATAATAAAAAATAAGAAAAAAATTATTAAGAAAAATTTTTTTAAGAAAAAACTTTTTTTTAATTTTTAAAAGTAAACTTACTAATTTTTTATAATAAAAAAGAAAAAATTATTAAGAAAAAAAATAAATAAGAAAAAAAATTTTAATGTTTTAAAATAAAAAATAAGAAAAATATTACTAGGAGAAAAATTTTTTTAAATAAAAAATAAGGAAAAAATTATTAAGAAAATATTTATTAAGAAAAAAAACTTTATAAGTAAAAAACAAAACAAAACAAAAAAATTGGACGGACCGAACCCTAGGACAAATGGTGAAAGCAAAGCTATACAGACAAAATCTCACCCATAAGCATACATATACACACTCACAAAAAAAAGAAAAGGGGAAAAATTAATATATCCTGCTCCCAAAGTCCACCTCCTGAATTTGAGATGATTCATTGTCTATTCAGGTATTCAACAGATGCAGGTACATCAAGTTGTTTGTGCAGCTTTAATCCGCTGCTTCTGAATATGCTGGGAGAAATTTCCCTTTCTCTTCTTTTTCGTACAGCTCCCGGGGTTCAGCTTTGGATTTGGACCCGCCTCTGCCTGTAGGTCGCCTGAGGGTGTCTGTTCTTCACTCACACAGGACGAGGTTAAAGGAGCAGCTGCTTCGGGGGCTCTGGCTCACTCAGGCCGGGGGGAGGGAAGGGTACAGATGCGGGACAAGCCTGCGGTGGCACAGGCCAGCATGACGTTGCAGCAGCCTGTGGCATGCCGTGCATTCTCCCGGGGAAGTTGTCCCTGGATCATGGGACCCTGGCAGTGGCGGGATGCACAGGTTCCCAGGAGGGGCGGTGTGGATAGTGGCCTGTGCTCACACACAGGCTTCTTGGTGGCGGCAGCAGCAGCCTTAGCGTCTCATGCCCATCTCTGGGTTCTGCACTGATAGCCGTGGCTCGCGCCCGTCTCTGGAGCTCGTTTAGGTGGCGCTCTGAATCCCCTCTCCCTGCACACCGTGAAACAAAGAGGCGAGAAAAAGTCTCTTGCCTCTTTGGCAGCTGCAGACTTTTTCCCAGACTCCCTGCCGGCTAGCTGTGGTGCGCTAACCCCTTCAGGCTCTGTTCACGCCGCCAACCCCAGTCCTCTCCCTGCGATCTGACCGAAGCTGAGCCTCAGCTCCCAGCCCCGCCCGCCCCAGCAGGTGAGCAGACAAGCCTCTCGTGCTGGTGAGTGCTGCTCGGCACTGATCCTCCGTGCGGGAATCTCTCCACTTTGCCCTCCACACCCCTGTGGCTGCGCTCTCCTCCGCGGCTCCGAAGCTTCCCCCCTCTGCCACCTGCAGTCTCTGCCCGCAAAGGGGCTTCCTAGTATGTGGAAACATTTCCTCCTTCACAGCTCCCTCCCACTGGTGCAGGTCCCATCCCTATTCTTTTGTCTCTATTTCTTTTTTCTTTTGCCCTACCCAGGTATGTGGGGGAGTTTCTTGCATTTTGGGAGGTCTGACATTTTCTGCCAGCGTTCAGTGGGTGTTCTGTAGGAGCAGTTCCACGTGTAGATGTAATTCTAATGTATGTGTGGGAAGGAAGGTGATCTCCGCATCTTACTCTTCCACCATCTTGCCCAGACCCCCCACACCAAGAATTTATAAAATCTTTGGTCAACTCATTTTATGTCTTTTGTTTTGCACAGAAGGACCTTAGCCAGAAATTTTGATTTGTGTGGAAAATAATTTTTAATTCCTAATGGGAAACATGTGTGCTTTGAGTTGTGCCTTGCTCCACTGAAAGCCATGTTCCCATGAGTCTGTCATAACCTAGTTTCTGATAATAGCCTCCATTTCCTACCATTGTCTCCTTTCATCTTGCAACCTTGAAATCTCCTCTAGGGTGGAAAAGCTGTAACTTCTCTCCTTTTAAAAGTAATTCATAGGAGAGAGGAGAAGATGGCGGAAGAGTAAGATGCGGAGATCACCGTCCTCCCGACAGATACATCAGAAATACATCTACACGTGGAACTGCTCCTACAGAACACCACTGAACACTGGCAGAATACATCAGACCTCCCAAAAGGCAAGAAACTCCCCACGTACCTGGGTAGGGTAAAAGAAAAAAGAAATAACAGAGAAAAAAGAATAGGGATGGAACCTACACCAGTGGGAGGGAGCTGTGAAGGAGGAAAGGTTTCCACACACTAGGAAGCCCCTTCACAGGCGGAGACTGCGAATGGCAGGGGGGGAAGTTTCAGAGCCGCGGAGGAGAGTGCAGCAACAGGGGTGCGGAGGGCAAAGCAGAGAGATTCCCGCGCGGAGGATCAGTGCCGAGCAGCACTCACCAGCCCGAGAGGCTTGTCTGCTCACCCACCGGGGCGGGTGGGGGCTGGGAGTTGAGGCTCAGGCTTCGGAGGTCGGATCGTAGGGAGAGGACTGGGGTTGGCTGCGTGAACACAGCCTGAAGGGGTTAGCGCACCACATCTAGCCGAGAGGGAGTCCGGGAAAAGGTCTGGAGGTGCCAAACAGGCAAGAGACTTTTTCCTGCCTCTTTGTTTCCTGGTGCGGGAGGAGAGGAGATTAAGAGCGCCGCATAAAGGAGCTCCAGAGATGGGCACGAGCCGCGGCTATCAGAGCGGACCACAGAGACGGGCATGAGACGGTAAGGCTGCTGCTGCAGTCACCAGGAAGCCTGTGTGCAAGCACAGGTCACTATCCACACCGCACCTCCCAGGAGCCTGTTTAGCCTGCCACTGCCAGGGTCCCGTGATCCAGGGACAACTTCCCCAGGAGAACACACGGCGCACCTCAGGCTGCTGCAACGTCACGCCGGCCACTGCCTCCGCAGGCTTGCCCCACATCCTATCCCTACCTCTCCCCGGCCTGCGTGAGCCAGAGCCCCCGAAGCAGCTGCTCCTGTAACCCTGTCCTGTCTGAGCAAAGAACAGACGCCCTCAGGTGACCTACACGCAGAGGCGGGTCCAAATCCAAAGCTGAACCCCGGGAGCTGTGCAAACAAAGAAGAGAAAGGGAAATTTCTCCCAGCATATTCAGAAGCATCAGATTAAAGCTGCACAAACAACTTGATGTACCTGCATCTGTGGAATACCTGAATAGACAACGAATCATCCCAAATTGAGGAGGTGGACTTTGGGAGCAAACTATATTATTTTTTCCCCTTTTCCTCTTTTTGTGAGTGTGTATGTGTATGCTTCTCTGTGAGATTTTCTCTGTATAGCTTTGCTTTCACGATTTCTCCTAGGGTTCTGTCCGTCCATTTCTTGTTTGTTCTTTTTTTTTCATTAAATATTTTTTTTCTTTTTGTCTTAATAAGTATTTTTTATTTTTTTATTTTAATAACTTTATTTTATTTTATCTTACTTTATTTTATTTTATCCTATTTCTTTTTTTTTTTTTCTTTCTGATTTTTCTCCCTTTTATTCTGAGCTGTGTAGATGAAAGGCTTTTGGTGCTCCAGCCAGGCATCAGGGCTGTGCCTCTGAGGTGGGAGAGACAACTTCAGGACACTGGTCCACAAGACGTCTCCCAACTCCACGTAACACCAAATGACGAAAATCTCCCAGAGATCTCCATCTCAATATCAAGACCCAGCTTCACTCAATGACCAGCAAGCTACAGTGCTGGACACCCTATGCAAACCAACTAGCAAGACGGGAACACAGCCCCATCCTTTAGCAGAGAGGCTGCCTAAAATCATAGTAAAGCCAGAGACACCCCAAAACACACCACCATATGTGGACCTGCCCAACAGAAAGATAAGATGTAGCCTCATCCACTAGAACACAGGCACTAGTCCCCTCCACCAGGAAACCTACACAACCCACTAAACCAAACTTAGCCATTGGGGACAGACACCAAAAACAACAGGAACTACGAACATGCAGCCTGCAAAAAGAGACCCCAAACACAGTAATATAAGTAAAATGAGAAGACAGAAAAACACAGCAGATGAAGGAGCAAGGTAAAAACACACCAGACCTAACAAATGAAGAGGAAATAGGAAGTCTACCTGAAAAAGAATTCAGAATAATGAGAGTAAAGATGATCCAAAATCTTGGAAATAGAATAGACAAAATGCAAGAAACATTTAACAAGGACCTTGAAGAACTAAAGAGGAACCAAGCAATGAAGAAAAACACAATAAATGAAATTAAAAATACTCTAGAAGGGATCAATAGCAGAATAACTGAGGCAGAAGAACGGGTAAGTGATCTGGAAGATAAAATGGTGGAAATAACTACTGCAGAGCAGAATAAAGAAAAAAGAATGAAAAGAACTGAGGACAGTCTCAGAGACCTCTGGGACAATATTAAATGCATCAACATTGAAATTATAGGGGTCCCAGGAGAAGAAGAGAAAAAGAAAGGGACTGAGAAAATATTTGAAGAGATTGTAGTTAAAAACTTCCCTAATATGGGGAAGGAAATAGTTAATCAAGTGCAGGAAGCACAGAGAGTCCCATACAGGATAAATCCACGGACAAACATGGCAAGACACATATTAATCAAACTATAAAATTAATATAAAGAAAACATATTAAAAGCAGCAAGGGAAAAACTACAAATAACACACAAGGGAATCCCCATAAGGTTAACAGCTGATCTTTCAGCAGAAACTCTGCAAGCCAGAAGGGAGTGGCAAGATATACTTAAAGTGATGAAGGAGTAAAACCTACAACCAAGGTTACTCTACCCAGCAAGGATCTCATTCAGATTTGATGAAGAAATTAAAACCTTTACAGACAAGCAAAAGCTGAGAGAGTTCAGCACCACCAAACCAGCTTTACAACAAATGCTAAAGGAACCTCTCTAGGCAAGAAACACAAGAGAAGGAAAACACCTACAATAACAAACCCAAAACCTTTAAGAAAATGGTAATAGGAACATACATATCAATAATTACCTTGAATGTAAATGGATTAAATGATCCCACCAAAAGACACAGACTGGCTGAATGGATACAAAAACAAGACCTGTATACATGCTGTCTACAAGAGACCCACTTCAGACCTAGGGACACATACAGACTGAAAGTGAGGGGATGGAAAAAGATATTCCATGCAAATGGAAATCAAAAGAAAACTGGAGTAGCAATTCTCACATCAGACAAAATAGACTTTAAAATAAAGACTATTACAAGAGACAAAGAAGGACACTATATAATGATCAAGGGATTGATTCAAGAAGAACATATAACAATTGTAAATATTTATGCACCCAACATAGGAGCACCTCAATACATAAGGCAAATATTAACAGCCATAAAAGGGGAAATCGACAGTGACACAATCATAGTAGGGGACTTTAACACCCCATGTTCACCAATGGACAGATCATCCAAAATGAAAATAAATAAGGAAACACAAGCTTTAAATGATACATTAAACAAGATGGACTTAATTGATATTTATAGGACATTCCACCCAAAAACAACAGAATACACATTTTTCTCAAGTGCTCATGGAACATTCTCCAGGATAGATCATATCTTGGGTCACAAATCAAGCCTTGGTAAATTTAAGAAAATTGAAATCGTATCAAGCATCTTTTCCGACCACAACACTATGAGACTAGAAATCAATTCCAGGAAAATATCTGTAAAAAATACAAACACATGGAGGCTACACAATACACTACTTAATAATGAAGTGATCACTGAAGAAATCAAAGGGCAAATCAAAAAATACCTAGAAACAAATGACAATGGAGACACGATGACCCAAAACCTATGGGATGCAGCAAAAGCAGTTCTAAGAGGGAAGTTTATAGCAATACAAGCCTACCTCAAGAAACAGGAAACATCTCGAATAAACGACCTACCCTTGCACCTAAAGCAATTAGAGAAAGAAGAAAAAAAAAACCAAAATTAGCAGAAGGAAAGAAATCATAATGATCAGATCAGAAATAAATGAAAAAGAAATGAAAGAAACAATAGCAAAGATCAACGAAACTAAAATTTGGTTCTTTGAGAAGATAAACAAAATTGATAAACCATTAGCCAGACTCATGAAGACAAAAAGGGAGAAGACTCAAATCAATAGAATTAGAAATGAAAAAGGAGAAGTAACCACTGACACTGCAGAAATACAAAGGATCATGAGAGGTTACTACAAGCAACTCTATGCCAATAAAATGGACAACCTGGAAGAAATGGACAAATTCTTAGAAATGCACAACCTGCCAAGACTGAACCAGGAAGAAATAGGAAACATGAACAGACCAATCACAAGCACTGAAATTGTAACTGTGATTAAAAATCTTCCAACAAACGAAAGCCCAGGACCTGATGGCTTCACAGGCGAATTCTATCAAACATTTAGAGAAGAGCTAACACCTATCCTTCTCAAACTCTTCCAAAATATTGCAGAGGGAGGAACACTCCCCAACTCATTCTACGAGGCCACCATCACCCTGATACCAAAACCAGACAACGATGTCACAAAGAAAGAAAACTACAGGCCAATATCACTGATGAACATAGACCCAAAAATCCTCAACAAAATACTAGCAAACAGAATCCAACAGCACATTAAAAGGATCATACACCATGATCATGTGGGGTTTATTCCAGGAATGCAAGGATTCATCAATATGCGCAAATCAATCAATGTGATACATTATATTAACAAATTGAAGGAGAAAAACCATATGATCATCTCAATAGATGCAGAGAAAGCTTTCGACAAAATTCAACACCCATTTATGATAAAAGCCCTGCAGAAAGTAGGCATAGAGGGAACTTTCCTCAACATAATAAAGGCCATATATGACAAACCCACAGCCAACATCGTCCTCAATGGTGAAAAACTGAAACCATTTCCACTAAGATCAGGAACAAGACAAGGTTGCCCACTCTCACCACTATCATTCAACATAGTTTTGGAAGTTTTAGCCACAGCAATCAGAGAAGAAAAAGAAATAAAAGGAATTCAAATTGGAAAAGAAGAAGTAAAGCTGTCACTGTTTGCAGATGACATGATACTATACATAGAGAATCCTAAAGATGCTACCAGAAAACTGCTAGAGCTAATCAATGAATTTGGTAAAGTAGCAGGATACAAAATTAATGCACAGAAATCTCTTGCATTCCTATACACTAATGATGAAAAATCTGAAAGTGAAATTAAGAAAACACTCCCATTTACCATTGCAACAAAAGGAATGAAATATCTAGGAATAAACCTATCTAAGGAGACAAAAGACCTGTATGCAGAAAATTATAAGACACTGATGAAAGAAATTAAAAATGATACAAATAGATGGAGAGATATACCATGTTCTTGGATTGGTAGAATCAACATTGTGAAAATGACTCTACTACCCAAAGCAATCTACAGATTCATTGCAATCCCTACCAACTACCACTGGCATTTTTCAGAGAACTAGAACAAAAAATTTCACAATTTGTATGGAAACACAAAAGATCCCGAAGAGCCAAAGCAATCTTGAGAACGATAAATGGAGCTGGAGGAATCAGCCTCCCTGAGTTCAGACTATACCACAAAGCTACATTAATCAAGACAGTATGGTACTGGCACAAAAACAGAAACATAGATCAACGGAACAGGATAGGAAGCCCAGAGATAAACCCACACACATATGGTCATCTTACCTTTGATAAAGGAGGCAAGCATATACAGTGGAGAAAAGACAGCCTCTTCAATAAGTGGTGCTGGGAAAACTGGACAGGTACTTGTAAAAGTATGAAATTAGAACACTCCCTAACACCGTACACAAAAATAAACTCAAAATGGATTAAAGACCTAAATGTAAGGCCAGACACTATCAAACTCTTAGAGGAAAACCTAGGCAGAACACTCTATGACATAAATCAGAGCAAGATCCTTTTTGACCCAACTCCTAGAGGAATGGAAATAAAAACAAAAATAAACAAATGGGACCTAATGAAACTTAAAAGCTTTTGCACAGCAAAGGAAACCATAAACAAGACCAAAAGACAACCCTCAGAATGGCAGAAAATATTTGCAAATGAAGCAACTGACAAAGGATTAATCTCCAAGATTTACAAGCAGCTCATGCAGCTCAATAACAAAAAAACAAACAACCCAATCCAAAAATGGGCAGAAGACCTAAATAGATATTTCTCCAAAGAAGATATACAGATTGCCAACAAACACATGAAAGAATGCTCAACATCATTAATCATTAGAGAAGTGCAAATCAAAACTACAATGAGATATCATCTCACACCGGTCAGAATGGCCATCATCAAAAAATCTAGAAACAATAAATGCTGGAGAGGGTGTGGAGAAAAGGGAACCCTCTTGCATTGTTGGTGGGAATGTAAATTGATACAGCCACTATGGAGAACAGTATGGAGGTTCCTTGAAAAACGAAAAATAGAACTACCATACGACCCAGCAATCCCACTACTGGGCATATACCCTGAGAAAACCATAATTCAAAAAGAGTCATGTACCAAAATGTTCATTGCAGCTCTATTTACAATAGCCTGGACATGGAAGTAACCTAAATGTCCATCATTGTATGAATGGATAAAGAAGATGTGGCACATATATACAATGGAATATTACTCAGCCATAAAAGGAAATGAAATGGAGTTATTTGTAGTCAGATGGATGGAGTTAGAGTCTGTCATACAGAGTGAAGTAAGTCAGAAAGAGAAAAACAAATACAATATGCTAACACATATATATGGAATCTAAGGGGGTAAAAAAGAGGTCATGAAGAACCTAGTGGCAAGACGGGAATAAAGACACAGACCTACTAGAGAATGGACTTGAAGATATGGGGAGGGAGAAGGGTACGCTGTGACAAAGTGAGAGAGTGGCATGGACATATATACACTACCAAATGTAAAATAGATAGCTAGTAGGAAGCAACTGCATAGCACAGGGAGATCAGCTCTGTGCTTTGTGACCACCTAGACAGGTGGGATGGGGAGGGTGGGAGGGAGGGAGATGCAAGAGGGAAGAGATATGGGAACATATGTATATGTATAACTGATTCACTTTGTTATAAAGCAGAAACTAACACAACATTGTAAAGCAATTATACTCCAATAAAGATGTTAAAAAAAAAAAAAAAGTAATTCATGACCCTAATTTAATATATTTAAACTGTGGGCTAAACATTCAGATGATGTACCGGGGTTAAAACATCCAGCTTTTGTTCTCAAAAGGAGGCAGTTTCATAATGCTATGAATTAATTCTAGTACATTGTCAAGAAGAAACAAATAATTAAGTACCCACTGAAGCAAAACAAATACTCCAATATCAATACAGCACATAGAACACCACAACTTGTCAGGTAATTTAGCGTACTGGAATGCTTTCAATATAACTGACAGTAGCAGCCCCAATTCTCAAGGTAATCTGGAAATTTTATCATGTATTGAAATGCAATTCCTTTTAAATATTGAACCCTGCACATTTTAACAGCAGTTGTTTCACAGCCTCATAAATATCCCTGTTTATTCTGCTATCAACCAGGCTAGACCCAGAAGAAAGGACCATAGAAATCCAAGTCCAGCACTCTCTTCCCCTTCAGAAGGGGCCCTAATGAAAACCACTCAACATTCATAAAGAACTGTAATTATAAGAGCAAACAACAGTGGGGTTTTACTCACTTATGACAACTGTGACTGAAGATATGATGAATCCCCTCATTAACCAAAAGCAAAACAAGAATTAATGAGTAGAAACAGTAGAGTTTGGAGACAGGCTGAAATTTTTGGCCTCTCTTTCTCATTGAGTTATCCTAAATGCCTAGTTCAGTGTCTACACATAGTAGGCATTTGTTGGATGAATGAATGAATGAATGAATGAGTATGTTTGAATCCTACATTGGCCCCAATTCTAAAACTAGTTTACAATATCTTTTCTTATCTTGGAATTAAAATGCATTAAACTTCCATGATATATCTTCAGTAACTTAGAACCCGAAATAAACTCTTTCTCCCTCTCTACCAACCTTCCCATGCCTTTAATTCAGTTATTAGGTTTGGCCTATATATGATTGCATCCAATCTTTTACATGCTTTATTAGTTAGAGAAACCCTAGATGCTGTAACAAATAAAGCCAAAAATTTCAGAGACACTATTTAATTAAAATTTCTTTCTTGCTCACCTAATAATACTGAGAAAAACAGGAGGAGCAGCCCTTCCGTGAGGTCACAGGAACTCAAGATCACATAAATTTTGCCATCTTCACCTCAGAGCTTATACATTCATCCTGGGGGTTCTTACCTTCCCAACTAGCTGGTGGGATTCTTTCCTGCCTGGAGAAGAGTGTGACAGAGGCTTTTATGAGTCAGACTTGAAAATGATGTGCATCACTTCCAATTACTTTCTATTTCCTAAAACCCAATCAATGGCTGTATCTAATTGCAAGGGAGTCCTGGAAAATGCAGTCCCCAGCTGAATGGCCACTTTCTCATGGACAGCACTACAACATGTAAGGTGCGGGCAAGGACAGTTCCATGTCTCTTTCACACGTTTCCTCGTCAGAAACAGGAGATCTAAGGCAACCTGGGACCATGATTGGATGCTCCTGCCTGATACTGTCAACTTCAAGTTACCTATAAGTTACCTTTGAGACACATGTTGAACAAGAAACTATGGAGAGACTCAACATGACTGAAAACTATTGGGTTTTTTTTCATTTGCTATAAGTAATTTTGAAAATAAATGCTAATTGTGACATCACCCAGAAGCCATCCAGTGTTACAATTCAGTTTACAATATGATTTCCAGGTCCCATGTGACTACTAGTTCAGATGCATAGGAAGTGGTAGTAGAAATCAACTTTTTAATCTCCTGGAGTGTAATATGTGATTTCCAAAGCACTTCCAGTTTAAATCAGTGAAAACGTGGGTCTTTAATACAGTCACAGATTTCATACTTAGAAGGGTTATGTGCCATAAACATGTTCCTATTCATTTTCTCCCAAAGAGTCTGATCATAATCTTAGCAGAAACTTGTGGTTCTGATTGCCAAATTTAAAGAGTTTCACAAAGGTATTTTAAAAGGCTTTAGTGACATCAACCTCTGCCTCTGACCCTCTTCTTTTTGCTGGCAATTCCAAGAGGACTAAATAGATCTAATGAAACATTTTGAACTCTTTCAAGTGGTCAGTAATCCAAAGGAAATGCACTAGTTAGAAAGCATTATTGCCTAAGTTATTTCAAAAAGACTGAGTAGAGCACTAGGTTATAATCTTCTGATAAATTCAGTCTACATTTAAGGAAAATCATCTGACACAGAAAAAAATTACAAAGACTAGTCATCTGCCTCTTCTATTGAACAAAATTGAAGAACAAAGTAATTTTCAAGAGTGGCAAATGGAGGTAAAATATTTGTCATGGTAAATGGTAAAAGTGAGATTTAAAATTTTCTAGAAACAGATTAAAAGTTATAATCATTGAACCTTCTTTATATGTCACGCAACAATTCATTAATTTCAGACAGAATGAAGGGATGCAGGAAACCTCTCACGTCTCCATACAACACATCACTAACTGCTTTTGCAATATTTTCTACCCACTCACCTGAATTATATGCATGTTCTTGCAAAGTATTTCTCTCTCTGAAATTCAAAACAGCAAAAAATCTATATATGAACTCTAATTTTATGTGAATTTAATTTAACAGTGATTTGGTTAAGTATAGTTTAGGGCATCAAGACTGGAAAAGAAAAAAGTGTGCTAACAGAGCTGACAATATTTTGTGCATAGCAACTTGGTCCAATTTAACTTTTGATCAATAGTGGTGCTGAGGAGTGAAGAGAAAATAGACTGAGCATATCAATTAAACATTGGTCTGAAATAATAGGAGCCACTGTAGATGAACCTCAACTACATTTGAATAATGTGATTCTCTAAAAGGCCAATAGAGCTCCTGGTTATCATCTACAGACTCTACTTTTACATCAGGTTTAGAAAACTGCAGACACGGTGCTGGTCTGCACAACATATAACATTTTCCATTTTGCATTTTGTGATCTGAAAGAGACGCTCCATTCAGATGAACAATGCAGTGAATGACAAGTACTCTCAGGAGGATAACCACATGCTGTGGATTTATTTTCACTTGTGAGGCTGCTCCTACATGCGTTGCAACTGCGTTTCCCAGGTAATCTCCTGGGGACTCTCCAACCAGCTGCTCAGCCACCTTGTCTACCCTTTTCAACATGACACATTATGATACCAACGGAAGTTGATCCCCATAAGATAGCAGCAATATAAACTCGGAAAACTCTTTCTCCTCTCTATATTTACAATTTTGTTCTCTAGGTTAGCATGGCATTACACCTGCTTATTCTCGTTAGCCTCTCAGGGAAAAAAGTCATCCTATAATCTTGTTCTGGTCTGTTTTTCATTTCATATATAAATATTATGCCCAGTCAGCCTGGAGTAGCAGGAGTATAAGCAAGAATATATTCTTGTTCCAAATCACTCAATGCTATATTGATTGGAGGGACTTTAACTTTCTCATGTGAAGTATTGTGAAATATACCACAGAAACTAATTATTTAAACCAACAATCTTAGTGAGATGATTCAGTATCTTTGTTATTCTGAAAAACCTCCACAATAGATATATGATACTTCACATATAAACTCTAAGTACACTAATTACAACGCAGGGGGAAAACAGCCTTTGTTTTGTAAATGTCTAATAATACTGAGCATCTGAGCATTCCAAATGTACACATTAGGCATTGATTAAGCAAAAAGTCTCTTTGTCAGGTTATTTACAGAGGCCAAGAGAAACAGCCTTCCTCAGGTATTTCCTTTGACCATAATTCTCCAATCTCGTCCAAAATGTGTAATGACTAAACTTAAAATTTAAACAGGGGGAGAAAGCAAAACAAATTGATGTCTATGTTTACAGACCAAACTAATTTTGCTTAATTATCTTGGACAAGACTAATCAAATAAAGTCACTATTTTATACTATGAGGCATTTTACCTATCTATATAAAGACAGGCTTGGGTTGAATTAGGGAGAAGCACAAGAAGGACATCAGTAGCTCTTTATAACCTGCCTCTAAGAAAGCTATAGAGCATTGAAAGTTGTATATATCACCCTGAAAATAGTAGGACACTATCTAGAAAGAAGGAGAGAAAAAGAATATATAAAATGAAAATGAAAGGAAAATAAAGGATGACATACAACAGTAATATGGCTAATGATGATCCTGTGATTTTAAAAAATCTTCTTTTTAAGTGGCTGTATTATCAGTCATGCTATGATTATGCATCAATTGAATTCTAGTTATACTAGTCATAGAACTAACTAGTAAACTCGGGAAAGGTCTAAAATGAGTAGAAGTAAAGGAGCAAAATTATTGGAACTATTTCTCTCCCTATTCTTACTCCATCAGGAAAGAAATATTCTGGGACTTCCCTGGTGGCACAGT
This sequence comes from Balaenoptera musculus, assembly GCF_009873245.2. Classification (NCBI taxonomy): domain Eukaryota; kingdom Metazoa; phylum Chordata; class Mammalia; order Artiodactyla; family Balaenopteridae; genus Balaenoptera; species Balaenoptera musculus. The sequence continues at coordinate 34,003,957 of NC_045802.1, read as the reverse complement.
GGTTAAGAGACTGCCTGCAAATGCAAGGGACATGGGTCCGAGCCCTGGTCCCGGAAGATCCCACATGCCGCAGAACAACGAAGCCTGTGTGCCACAACTACTGAGCCTGAGCTCTGGAGCCTGCGTGCCACAACTGCTGAAGCCTGCAGGCCTAGAGCCCATGCTCTGCAACAAGAGAAGCCACTGCAATGAGAAGCACGCAAACCACAACAAAGAGTAGCCCCGCTTGCCGCAACTAGAGAAAGCCCGCGTGCAGCAACGAAGACCCAACGCAGCCAAAAATAAAATAAATAAATTTATTTTTTAAAAAAGAAATATTCTGGGAAGATGGTGGCCACATAGTTTTTGCATCTTCCTAAATATTGATGTAAAGTATCTAGATACAAAGAAATATTCATAGACAACATTTGTTTAAGAAGGCCCATAAAGAACAAGGCATCCCCACACACCCTAAATTGCAAAACAAATGGGGACAAAACACCAAAAACCACAAGATCTTCATGGTATCAGTGTTTGTGAAGGAGAAAGCAAAGGAAAATAATAAGATGTCTGACGGTTGTGAGCATACGAAATGCTACTAATAGGCAACACATGCTCACTGGAAATCATGACAAGTGAATCTGAGAACAGTACCTGAAACTGGAAGGGATTTTGTCCAATCTAACAGTGGGAGAGTCCAAGGAAACTGTATTAAAAACAAAGGAGCTAGAGAAGTCTAGACCCTATGAAACTGATCAGACAGGGTTTTCTTCTGAAACAGAGCCCATGCTGAAAAGAAACTTGTGAGAACTGAGTCAAAATTTTACAGAACAAGGGAAATAAAAATGAAGGAAAGTGAATGTCCAGATGAAGCAGATGCAGGAAATCGCAGAAAGCAAGCCACCAGTTTATGAACACTATTCGAAAACAATGAAAGGAGGAGAACTGTGAAGTCAGAAAAGCAGTATTAGCAATAAGATAAATACGGTTTTGAGTCACCTTTTCCTATAACAGGAACCAGGACTTCTTGGATAAATGGTTGATTCCATGTCTAGGGCAGGATATGTACAAGATGAGCTTGATATACCTTGTCAAAAAAGAAGCAAAGATTACTAGAAACATGGCAAAAAGACTCAGTAACCAACTTTATGAATTTTCCACCAGCCAAAGATAGGATAATTTAGCTTCAATAAAGAAAATAATTTTCATGTATTGAAATAAATAAATAAATCCATTCATTAATAATATTTAAATTAATTATTAAAGTTTAAATGATCACCTTCAAAGGATGGTAAATAAAGAGAAAGAATCAAGCATTTATTCTGCCTTTCCTATATGACTATACCACTGAGTAACCAAATAATAGATGAAGGGAATTATCTGTTTATAAGAATATTCTAAAAAATAATTTTTTAAATGATCGACTATCCCCGTTTGCAACTACCCTCCACTCAATGAATTAATGTATTTATATATTATCAGTGTCTGCTAACAAAAACAGAGACAACCAGATATATGTCCCTTCTATAGTCTTGCCAAAGTGTCATACATGAGGCTGATCAACTCTCTGGATCCTGCTGCCAATTTTCAGGAACTAGAGAGGCAAGAAGAAACATGTTAACTTAGCCAAGAATATACAGTTAGCAAAATTCAGACAATAGGAAACTTGACAATGCAAATTGTCTAGACCCTTTAACAAGAAAATTATAAGGAAAAGAAAGGGATGAGGTAGGGGTGGGGAGAAGGCCTGTAGATTAAAAGAGAATCTACAGACATCATTTTTTTTTTTTTTTTTTTTGGCTGTGTTGTGTCTTCGTTGCTGCGCGCAGGCTTTCTCTAGTTGCGACGAGTGGGGGCTATTCTTCTTTGCAGTGCGCAGGCTTCTCATTGCTGTGGCTTCTCTTGTTGCAGAGCACGGGCTCTACTCATGCGGGATTCAGTAATTGTGGCACATGGGCTCAGTAGTTGTGGTTCATGGGCTCTAGAGCGCAGGCTCAGTAGTTGTGGTGCACAGGCTTAGTTGCTCCATGGCATGTGGGATCTTCCCGGACCAAGGCTCGAAACCATGTCCCCTGCACTGGCAGGCATATTCTTAAACACTGCACCACCAGACATCATTTTTTAATGGAAAATACTAAGATATAGTGTATAAGGATGCACTCTTGGGTGGTAAAACGATTTTTAAAAATGTAAGGCCATTATTACTGTAAAGGTCAGGGAGAGGGAGTAAAAAGTAGGCAGTGTTTGTAACTGGGCCAGGCCTCACCCAGGGGTTCCTGGGGTGGCTGGTAAAGTTCTGTCTCTTGGCCTGTGTGGTAATTACAAAGGTGTTGGCTTTAAATAATTCACTAGCTGAAAACGATATTAAGAAAAGGAAAACTGAAAGAAAAAAAGGAAAGAAAAGAAAAGCAATGGCAGACCCATGTCCACAGGAAGATGGTAGAAACTGTGAACAGGTTTGTTCTGTCTACTCAATCACAAAGGGACTGAACTAAAACTTCCACCTTCAACCTCCAGTGAAACCTTCAAGGATACAGAAGCAGTGGCCAGCAGCAACCCTTTAGTAGAAAGTGCCCTATTTGCCCCAAATCTCTGTGTGTTCAGCTTTCTTGTCACAGCATTTTTGCAGGACTGTGTTGCAGCACTCACTACAAATCCCATGATCAAGTAATAGAAAAACTGCCCTTGGAAAATTATACTTTGTATGGACATGAAGAAAAGAATTAGCCTCAATGTTCCATCATCTCATGTAAGAAACAAGAAGTTGGAAATGTTTCAGATGATTTTATTTTATTTTATTGTTTTTTTCTTTCTATATTCCTAACTTCTATAACAATAAAAAAAAAGCTTTGGCATGGCAATATATTGTTATGTATTCTATAACAATATAGGAAAGTATAATTTGATGGAGTGACAATTTTGGAGCCTGAAGCAAGTACAAATGCTTAACATTAGACAGAAGAAGATGGGAGAGATGGAAGCCAATTTCTTGAGTTGAATCAGATGCCACACTACACTTGTTAGTCTTTGGCTTCTCCCCACAGGTTTACCTGGCCACTAAATGTCTTATTGCGGAAGGGAGCCATAGCACGGTCTGTCTACCATGGCCTGATGGGGTCCCATGGAGGTCTTTCACCACCCTGCCTTCCATTCTGAGGGAATCTGAACATCAGCTGGGGAGGGGGAAGAGAAGAGCATCTACCACCTCTTTGGGCCATGAAGCACATATACCAGAATCTTTTAAAATGCTCAATTAGTTATTTACTGTTTGTTCAAACTATACAGAGTCTACAATGGGAGCAGAGATCTAGGAGGTTTCCTGCAAAGGAATCACAGTCCTACCTATGGCATGGGACCGCATTCCTTAGCTCTTGGGGACAGCATGTGAGCTCTCCCTTTACCAACCAGAAGATGCTCTCCCCTAGATGCCTCCACAAACTCTTTCTTACTGCCATTCACTCCTTTTAACCCCTCACCCTGCACACCCCTATCCTAGGTCCCATGTTCTCTTCTAGTTGGCCTCCAGAGAAGAGCCTTAATCCATCCTTTCTTCCTCTGGTTCTCTCATTGCTCAGGCAGAAATGATACTTTGGATTCTCCACAGTGGCCTGACCTTCAAGTAGAATATCCAAAAAGCAACCAAGCAGCCCTGTAGCAGGAAAGAGAACCTCCTGCTGGCATACATCCTCAACCTTGTTTTGCTAAAGGACTAGCTTTTCCTTCCCCAGCTTTGAGTTACATTACAAAACACCTCCATTCAGGGCTTTAGCCTTCGCATCCAGGGAAGGAGGTGCGGTCACCACAGAGCTAATGCAAAGGGAACCTGGGTGTATGTGACAACAAAAGTGTCAGACTTATATCATATACATTTATATATATACGCCTACCATACCTTCTGTTTAAGTCAGTTACTTGAAAATCATAATGGAAATCCCCAGGAAAACAATATTAAAGGGAGGATTATGAAGGGTAAAGAACCTCTGCTGTAAGGAAAGATAGGAGTGGGTTTCCAGAAGCTGGGTTTTAGGAGGCCTGTATGAGTCTCCAAGAGAGCATATGGTCACAGGGAGAGTTGTTTCAAATAGGGCATTGAAAACATCAGCAAAAGTTATGAGCAGAAAAACTAGTATATAGTAACATAACCAATAAATAGTTGTTGACTGACTGAAAGAATTATTAAAAAGATAGTAGAGTTGATGACACACACCACAATTCAAATGTGCAAAACATGATAATTATTTTCTACAAAGAATCTCATCTTGCTTTTGAGTCCATTCAATAGAAACAACTATCTTCAACTCCTCAATGAACATAACTCAGTCTCTTCCAGTTTCAGCCAATGCTTTGCAGGTATTATCTCAGTGGCTTTGGGATTTAATCTCAGTAAATTATATCTTTTTTCTCCCTCCTTCTGATGACCTCCTCCCCAGGGACTTTCTAAGTCCTTGCAGACTTGAGGCAGAGATGTTCTGGCACTAATGTGCTCTGGTCTGGCTTGTCCAACTGACTGGGCAGTCTGCAGGAGTGAGGCTGGTCCCACCTGTCTCCAACTCATGCTCACTACGGAAATGGGCAGACCCTTCTCCCGACTCCAGTCACACAGTCCTATCCTCTGCAGCCTCCTTGTCCTGACCCCATGCTTCCTCTAGTCCTCCCAGCATTTGTGTACCACCTACAAGTGCCACAAGAAATTTTGGACTCCCAAATGACACACACATGCCATGGGAACCAGAGGTGCTGGCATAGGCTCATTTGCCTAGAATCTTCTTCAGGCATTTGCCTAGAATCTTCTTCAGTTCTGCAAACTAAATACTCGGAGTGTTTGACTTCACAAAAGAGGTTGCAATTTCCTCAGGCTATCCTGAGAAACAAAAATGCCCCTTGCTCCAGGATTCTCCAAACTTCCCTGTTTCTCCCTACTCTTGGCCTTCTTCCCAAAATTTGCTTGTGGGGGAACAGATTTAGCAGTGAAGACACTCAGCCTGAATTTCCTTATCTTCCCTCACTAGACCCCTGCATCAAAAGATCTTTTCTTCTTCCCTTTGGGCACAATGCTTATTTGCATCACCATTCTCCATTGACATTACAGGGATATTTATTCCTACTCCATAGGTTGTTGTAAAAATTGAATAAAATAATATGCAAAGCTTCCCTGCCTATTTAGTGCCCTCCTAATTTTAGCCCAATAATCTGCTTGGAGATTTATGTGCCCAAACATACAGACACACGTCCAGGATCCCACAGTGAGTCAAAGACAGAACAAGGACTAAACGCCAAGATTCCTGACATTTAACTAATCTTCTCAAGATTTTCCACGATACAAACTGCTGTTTTAAGAGTTGAAAAAAGTAGGGGGTGGGGATATTTGTTTATTCTTTCAGGAAACAAACATCTATTGAGAAACTCCCATATATAAGGCACAGTACTGTTTACTAGGGGAAGAAGAAGGCAGTGGGGCAGTGAGGAGTCAAATTCACAAAGAAGAAAAGGCCCTTCAGTATGCCCAGGAGAACTTTGAACATCTGACATTGCTAGAGCATTCTAGCAAGATTCCAGGCTGAGGAGGTAAGAGGTTTAACCTGGGAGAGCCTGAGGCCACCCTAATGAGCTCTAACTTTGGTTGAGGGGAAATGTGATCGGCAATGTATCGTGCTGGTGACAGTGCAGAGAATAGCTTTAAGGAGGGCAAGATTAGAGTCTGAGAGAGCATTTTACAGGCACTCGTAGTAATCTAGTCCAGGTATTATATGGGCTAGAGTTAAGAGTAGTAATAGGGATAGAGGGGAGAAAAGATACAAAAAAATGAAAAGATATAAAAGTGTCAAAATTGACAGTACTATTTCTACTCTTTTTTTATTTCTTTGAAGCTATAGTTAAGATTTTCTTATAAATTGAACTTAAGTGTAAAGTACATTGTACGTTAAAGTGTGTTATAGAAAAACATTCCATGAATCAATGAATGTAGAAATGTAAGAGTACTATAAATTCTGCAATTAGGAAGGCATATATTTTCAAATAAATAAGTCTCTAATGCTTTTCTTTTACTATATTGGCTTGTTTAAATCTTGGTTTTGGCTTTAGATAGGGGAGCCTGGATCCAAATTTTGGCTCAGATGTTTTTCTAACTGCTCTGTGTAGTAAATTCCACATTTATAAAATCAACTTCATTATTCTTCTATCAAAGGAGAATTGGAGGATCAAATGAATTGGCGAATGAAAATAGAGTTTCCCATCAAGGAAGAAAATGTGTCCTAGTCATCTTAAATTTTCCCCAAGTATAGAAACTAGAAAGCATCAAAATTCTTTTTCAGAAGCAAGCAAACTTCTATGCCAAATATCTGATGAAGGATGGTTAAATTGATTAGGCACAGTTCTAAGCATTTTTCATGAATTATCTTTAATCTTTACAGTAACAACCAGGACATGGCAGAGCTGGGATTCAAACTCAGGTTGTCTGGCACGGACCAATGTGATCTTACCCACTATACTCACAGCCTCTTAATCATAATCATTGTAATGTGACTGAGGACAACATTTATATACAAAAATAAGTAGCTTTTCTATATAAAAATAACAGCCGATTAAAAATATAATGGAAGAATAAGAAAAAAACAAAAAAAAAGATTAAACGTAATATGCTTAAAAAATTTAGACAAGGAAAACATGAAAATGCAACTGAAGAAACTAAAAGGAAGATCCCCTAAAAAAAGGTATAAAATGCTCTTGGGAGGAAAGATCAATTCTAAGTCAATCTAAAAATGTATAGGTTCTATAGAACAATAACAATAAGCTTCTTTATTAAGAACTACTCTAGCTGATGTTCAAAACTCATATGGAAAAATAAAAGGGAAAGAAAAACCAAGAAAATTTTGAATAGTGGGGGTTTTTACAATAAGATATTGAAACTTTTAAATCTACAGTAAGTAAAAATGTGTGGTAGTAAAATGTAAATAGATCTACAAACTTTCTAGAAATAGACCAAAATGGAATTTAATATGTAATAAAGTGACATTTTATGATAGGAAAAAATCCACCATGACTTAAATCAAAAGAGAAACTAAAAATCGGCCAAAGTAATATAGCAACATACATCATAGGTAAATGTGTATATAAAGGTCTTCTATAAATCAATAAGATAATATCTAACATTCCAAAAGTGTGGTGAGTAAAGGACATGAACCACTTTAAAAAGAAATTCAAATTGCGCTTCAGTATACCTAGAAATGTTTAGCATTTATTGTATCAATAAAAAGAAAACTTAAAACTATCAAATACCATTTTACTTATAATTTGGCAAATGTCAAAAAAGTTGAAAATCTTTGTGTGGCATGAGTGTGGAGAAATATATACTTGCATACTTTGTTCATGAGAATGTAAATTGTACTTTTTGTATAAAAAAATACTCTCACTGTAGGGAACTTTGGAAACATTTATAAAAAATAACTATGTGTATACTATTTTGGCTGAGCAATTTTACTTCCAGAAATTATTTTTCTCCATATACATGCACATGTGTGCAAATACAGACTTTTGAGGCTATTCACTGCTTCACTATTTGAAATGGGGGAAAAAAATTAAAACAATCATCATAATGAGAGAGTTAAACTACAACTCATTTATACAATATAGTATATAGGTCTTAAAAAGATACTTACAGTTGACCCTTGAACAGCACAGGTCCCCTTACATGCAGATTTTTTTCAATAGTATATACTACAGCACTTTATGACCCGTGGTTGGTTGAACTCATAGATGTGAACTGTGGATACAGAGGAACCAAGTATACAGAGGGTCAGCTATAAGTGGATTTAGACTCTGTGAGGGCCAAAGCCCCTAACCCCCACATTGTTCAAGTGTCAACTGTACAACCTTATATGTACTAGCATTGAATAATCTCAACTAAATATCCTTAAGGAAAAAAAAAGTAACAAGGTTTAGAACAGTCTGTATAATATACTACATTGTATAAAGAAAGGATATAGCAGAGTGGTTAGGCCCAGCTTTGATGCCTAAGCTTTGCCACTTCTAGGCTCTGTCACTTGCTAGCTGATCTTCAGCAAATGAATTAACTTTTCAGTCCCTCAGTTTATCAATACGTAAAGTGGGCGTAATAGTAGTCCCTAGGTCATAGAGCTGTTGTAAGAATTAAGTAAATTAATATATAAGTAAGGCAAAGACTGCTAGTTGATTACCAAACACATTTCCTCTTCTTCCTGGTACACACTAGACTATATTTGCCAGCCTCACAGTGAGGGTGAGAATGTGACTGAATTCTAGCCAGTAATTGGCAGACATGGCCCATAAAAGCCTTTTATGTGCTATCTTCTATGTTCTTTGCCCTTTTGCCAGGTCAGTCTCAAAGGCACAGACTGAAGACCGCAAGGCCTCTGTCTATGGAAGGTCCCTTAAAGACTGGCTGTGGTCACCATACACACATTGATGACTTTAGATCACTTTCTGTTGGGTTTGAAGAATAATAACTTTTAGGGTCAATTGTTACAGCAGTCTTTTATTAAGTGTTTGCTGCTATCACCATAATTATTACTGTTTCTGTTATTAGCACATATCTCTGAAAGATACACAAGAACTTAATAATAGTGTTTGCCTCTTGCAAAGGGGATGGTGAGGCCTTTTGAACCTCTTGAATTTTGTGCATCTGCATGTCCTATATGCATATATCATGTCTGTATTAGCAGACTAGCTTGTACTGCACCGTGATCAACTAGCCCGGAAATCTCAGAGTCTTAACACATCAGCGGTTTCTTTCTCATTGACGTCAGAGTCTGATGTGGACCAGGAGACTCTACTGCCTGCAGCTCCTCCACAGGGTGACTCAAGAATACAGACAGTTTTCATCTGCCAACTCCTTCATTTACTGCAGTACTGATGGGAGAAAGATGTATGGAAAAAGGCACAGCCTCTCTTAACTGCCATCACTGCTCACATTTCAGCGACATGACCTCACTGAGATGTGGGACCTGGGCAATGCAGTTCAGCCGTGTGCTCTCAGAAATTAAATACCCTGATGAACACTTGTGCTTCCCCATGATGTCTTGGGAACTCTGACAATCAGGAAGAAACAGGCTGAGGGTACTTTCTTGGCCATTTGCCATCTCACAATGTTTCCTTTAACAGATTTAAGAAATTGCCCCTAGAAAAGTACGATAGTGCAAGGCTTAGGCCATTCCAGGTCCATCAGATACTTGATAAGATACAACAAATAAAAAGGATTAGAGTTTAGGAGTTCTTGAGTCTTTGTATCTTACATTCTGTTGTAAGTATGCATTCTATTTTAATTTCTCTATTCAGGAGTTGAGGAAGCTCACCTCTCAGCATTCCAATTGAAAGAGTTAATGCTGTGATTAGATGTTTTCACTGGTAATTTTCTAGAATACAGGAAAAGAAAGGCAGGTTACCTCAAGAGAGAGAAGCAGTGACCAAGTTATATTGACAGCACTTGGCCATGGACAAGCCTCTTTTTGCCCAACTCTCCCAGGACTTTTTTTTTTTTAATTGGAGTATAGTTGATTTACAATGTTGTGTTAGTTTCTGCTGTACAGCAAGGTGAATCAGTTATACATATACATATATCCACTCTTTCTTAGATTCTTTTCCCATATAGGTCATTACAGAGTATTGAGTAGAGTTCCCTGTGCTATACAGTAGGTTCTTATTAGTTATCTATTTTATATATAGTAGTATGTATATGTCAATCCCAATCTCCCAATTTTTCCCTCCCCCCGCTTCCCCCCTTAGTAACCATAAGTTTGTTTTCTACATCTGTGACTCTATTTCTGTTTGGTAAATAAGTTCATTTGTACTATTTTTTTTAGATTCCACATATAAGTGATATCATATGATATTTGTCTTTCTCCGTCTGACTTACTTCACTCAGTATGACAATCTCTAGGACCATCCATGTCACTGTAAATGGCATTATTTCATTCTTTTTTATGGCTGAGTAATATTCCATTACTGTGGTATATATGAACCACATCTTCTTTATCCATTCATCCTTCAGTGGACATTTTGGTTGCTTCCATGTCCTGGCTATTATAAATAGTGCTGCAATGAATGTTGGGGTACATGTATCTTTGAATTATGGTTTTCTCCAGATATATGGAGTGGGATTGTTAGATCATATGGTAGCTCTATTTTTAGTTTTTTAAGGAACCTCCATACTGTTCTCCATAGTGGCTGTACCAATTTACATTCCCACCAAGAGTGTAAGAAGGTTCCCTTTTCTCCACACCTTCTCCAGCATTTATTATTTGTGGATTTTTTGATGATGGCCATTCTGACCAATGTGAGGTGATACCTCACTGAAGTTTTGATTTGCATTTCTTTAATAATTAGTGATGTTGAGCATCTTTTCATGTGCCTCTTGACCATCTGTATGTCTTCTTTGGAGAAATGTCTATTTAGATTTTCTGCCCATTTTTTGATTTTTTTTTTTTTTTGATATTGAGCTGCATGAGTTGTTTATATATTTTAGAGATATAAAATATCTCTAAATATCAAGTAACTCTTGTTGGTTACTTCATTTGCAAATAATTTCTCCCTTTCTGTGGGTTGTCTTTTCATTTTGTTTATGGTTTCCTTTGCTGTGAAAAAGCTTTTAACTTTAATTAGATCCCATTTGTTTATTTTTGTTTTTATTTCCATTACTCTAGGAGGTGGATCAAAAAAGATCTTGCTGCAATTTATGTCACAGAGTGTTCTGCCTATGTTTTCCTCTAAGAGTTTTATAATATCTAGTCTTACATTTAGGTCTTTAATCCATATTGAGTTTGTTTTTGTGTATGGTATTTGTTAAAGAATGTTCTAATTTATTCTTTTACATGTAACTGCCCAGTTTTGCCAGCACAGAGTAATGATAGTAAAGATATCCAAAATCTCAGAAAAAGAATGGAGGCACAGATCTAAAAGATACAGGGACTTCCCTGGTGACGCAGTGGTTGAGAATCTGCATGCCAATGCAGGGGACATCAGTTCGATCCCTGGTCCGGGAGGATCCCACATGCCACAGAGCAATTAAGCCCGTGCGCCACAACTACTGAGCCCATGCTTTAGAGCCCATGAGCCACAACTACTGAGCCCACGTGCCTAGAGCCCATGTTCCACAACAAGAGAAGCCACCACAATGAGAAGCCCATGCACTGAAACGAAGAGTAGCCCCCGCTCACCGCAACTAGAGAAAGCCCACGCGCAGCAACGAAGACCCAACACAGCCAAAAATAAATAAATAAAATAAATAAATTTATTTAAAAAATAAAAAATTAAAAAAATAAGTAAATAAAAGATACAAAAAGTGTTTAACAAGGAGCTAGAAGATTTAAAGAACAAACCAAGATGAACAATACAATAACTGAAATGAAAAACACATTAGAAGGAATCAATAGAATAACTGAGGCAGAAGAATGAATAAGTGAGCTGGAAGACAGAGTGGTGGAAATTACTGCCACAGAACAGAATAAAGAAAAAAGAGTGAAAAGAAATGAGGACAGTCTCAGAGACCTCTGGGACAATATTAAACGCACCAACATTCACATTATAGGGGTCCCAGAAGGAGAAAAGAAAGAGAAAGGGCCTGAGAAAATACTTGAAGATATTGTAGCCAAAAATTTCCCTGACATGAGAAAGGAAACACTCACTCAAGTCCAGGAAGCACAGAGACTCCCATATAGGATGAATCCAAGGAGGAACATGCTGAGACACATATTAATCAAACTTACAAAAATAAAAGACAAAGAAAAATTATTAAAAGCAACAAGGGAAAAGCAACAAATAACATACAAAGGAATTCCCAGGACTTTGAAGATAGGAGAGAGGTCACAAATATTTGCTTGGACAGAAACCTCATCAGGGGGCTAAGAACCAGTATTATAGGTAATGTCTACTGATTTCCTGATGTTATCTTTAAAGAAAAGCTTTGTGGCTGAAAAATTCTTCTAACTTACGTTTGTCTTTTTCATTTGCTAACTCACTAAAAAAACAATTAATGCCAATGCTGTCAATTATAATACTGCAGAGGGCTACCTTCTCACTGACAATTTCATTGCACCATTCCCTGATGGAGGGTTTTGAGTGAAGGTGCCATCCCCCCCATTGCAGGGTGCTGATGGATGGGCTGGGTCAGAAAGAGTCATGCCCTGAGACAGGCTATTCAGGGAAAGTTGAACAGGTAGCAATGGTCTCCTGGAACAAACCGTAGATGCTTCACAGATTCCAGTAGAAACAACTGGACCCAAGAATGTGCAATGGAATGGTGCCTCAGGCCCTGGGGGGTTGACACCAGAGATCGGTCCCAGATGCCCACAAAACTGCTGCCCTGGGCCCTTCCAGCTTCTGGAGGCTACAGACAGGAGGCATGTGCAGGCACAATTTATTCCCCCTTCTGGCCTCAGGTGGTCCCTCCACTGCCCAACATTTGGTCCAGAGCCTGTTCCCACGGACCTGGCCAGGTCTCTGGGACAGGACACCGCTGCACTGTGACTGGGAGGGGGCAGTCCAAGAGCATTGGGGTTTGCATGATAGGTGGTGTGAGCTAGATTCCTTAGGGCCAAGTTTGGGACAAGGGGTCTCCAGCCCCCCAGGGCACCATGTGTTTCTCATCCCAGGACTCCCCTGCGGACCATCCTAGAACTCCCAAGATGCTCTGAGATGGGACTTCCTCTGGGAAGAGTGGTGGTGGCTGCAATGTTTTGGTCTTGATTCTGCCATTCCCTGAGCACCCCTGATTTCTGACAGCATCTCAGCCCATCCCCTCACTGCCCCTTCATCAGAACGCACACTTAGTCCCCCGACGCACCCCAAGTCACATAGCGCACACTGTGGGCTCCAACTGAGCTGTGTTTGCCTTCCTGTAAAAAAGAAAAAGAGGAGGAAGGAGGAGTATTTCCTGGTTTTTAAGTCACAAGTTCCTTGAAATAATGTATTACATATTCTAAAACATTAATAAATTTTCATTTTTTTAAATGAATACGTGAGACTGAAAACTAAATGTAAATACTGATAATTGGATCGTACTTCGCTCTCTCTCCCTCTATGGCAGAGGGATTTCCAGCTGTTCTCTCCCCATTTCCCTGCCCCCATGTAGTAGGCAGAGCCAAGTGCCTAGTTCTTGCCAAAGGTCTATGAGCAGAAGTAACGTGTGTCATTTCCAGACCAAAGCATTTGGGAGCCAGTGCGCAGCTCTCTTTTCCTGCCATGGGGACCTGGAAGCCTCCTGTTTTGGATGGCAGAGTTACAGGATGCCGGAGGACTGGACCGTGCAGAACCATTTGGAAAGGAGCTGCTCTAGAGAGTCACCAGATCTGGAGTGCATTTTGCATGACTGAGAAGTAAACTTTTATGTGTTAAGTTACTGACATTTGAAGACGTGTTTGTTACCACAACCTAACCTAGCTTAAACTAAGCTACTTCTAATTCTTTAATACATCTGAAGAACCTATTCCAGTATAATTTAATTAACCATACATGATAAATATATATAAATATGCTAGGTAGATATGACTGCATATCTATGTCTGTACAAAGTAGATACACCATATAAATAGTAAAAGTCAGACACAGTTAGAATAAGAAATTAAATAAAGGATTATCTTTCCAGAAGTTTCCAAACTAGTTTCAACACACATTTATTTTATTTCAATAAACATTTATTGAGTGTCTTTTATGGACAAAGCATCTGCTAAGTAGATGGCTGCAAAGATGAATAAGACAAAACCCTACTCTTGAAGGTCAGACCAGTGAAGGAGACAGACAAGCTCATCTCCAATTACAAAACTTATGTGTAGAGTCAAGCAGAAGTGAACATGAGGTGGAGAGACATTTAGCTCAGACTAGGACAATACTGGGAGGTTTCCCCAAGGAAGTGATTTCTAAAGAGCAATAGTTAGACTGATTCTAGTTCTTTGATTTTTACAGAGGAAAACATTTATCAAATCTTGAAGTTGCTTTTCTATTCATGTGGAATTTGATGTGTATAAAGTAGTCTACTCTTGAAGGAATTGGGGGGAAAATACTGACTTCATAGTTCTTAGATTTTTAATTTTCTTTAGGTAATCAGGAATAAACATAAAACTCTTATCAACTCCCATTGTGGAGCCAAATCATTGTGAATCCCATCCTTGACATGCATTTACCATATATATAATCTCCCTCTGCACATTTATTTATTATGCTTTTTTTAAAATATATTTATTTTATTTATTTATTTTTGGCTGTGTTGGGTCTTTGCTGCAGTGCGAGGGCTTCTCATTGCAGTGGCTCCTCTTGTTGCAGAGCATGGGCTCTAGGCTCACGGGCTTCAGTAGTTGTGGCTCGTGGACTCTAGAGCACAGGATCAGTAGTTGTGGCGCATGGGCTTAGTTGCTCCATGGCCTGTGGGATTTTCCCAGACCAGGGCTCGAACCGTGTCCCCTGCATTGGCAGGTGGATTCTTAACCACTGCACCACCAGGGAAGCCCCATTTATTATGCTTTTAAAGCACGTGCTTATATCTTATATTTCTATTCTTTGTATAGATTATGGGCCCATATCAACATTGCTTAGAATGTCTTTTGTATTTAGGGTATATGGCTCAACAGTTTAGTATAGTGGCCAAGAACTTGGGTTTTGTAACCTGCTTCCCAAATCCCAGTTCTGGCCTGAACTAGGTGTGTGATCATAAGAAAATTATTAAAATCAGTGTGCTTCTGTTTCCTCACCTGTGGAGAAGATATTATAATGGAACCTACCTCACAGAGATGTTATGAGAATTAAATGAGTTGATGTATATAATCCACCTAAAGCAGTAAATGCTTGATAAATTAGTTAATATTATGAGTATTATTTGTTGTTGTTAATTCTGCAGAGGTTTTTTTTGTTGGAGGTAACTGTTTTCAGTTGAATTTATAGTTCCATCTTAAAATTAGATACTTAATCTTGTGTGGTAGTGAGGCAGTAAAAATAACAAAGTTATTTTACAACTGGAAGTTGTAAAGTGTGGGGAATGTTGTCAATAACCTTTAAATATATACAATGGAATATTAGCCATAGAAAGGAATGAAATAGTACCATTTGTAGAGATGTGGGTGGACATAAAGATTGTCATACAGAGTGAAGTAAGTCAGAAAGAGAAAAACATCATATAATATTGCTTTTATGTGGAATCTAGAAAAATGGTAGAGATGAACTTATTTGCAAAGCAGAAATAGAGACACAGGTGTAGAGAACAAACTTATGGTTACCAAGGAGGGAAGGGAGGGATGGGATGAATTGGGAGACTGGGACTGACATATATACACTACCATGTATAAAATAGATAACCAATGAGAACTTACTGTATAGCACAGGGAACTCTACTCAGTGCTCTGTGGTGACCTAAATGGGAAGGAAATCGAATAAAGAGTGGATGTATGTATAAGTATGACTGACTCACTTTGCTGTACAGCAAGAAACTAACACAATATTATAAAGCAACTATACTCTGATAAAATTAATAAAAATGTTTTTAATAAAATTGAAATTTTAAAAAACATGTAATATCTTGTATAGTGACATATTATAACTGACTTATCATGGTGATCAGTGTGAAATGTATAGAAATATCAAATCACTAATTTGCATAACAGGAGCTTACATAGAATATTGTAGGTCAATTATATTTTAAAAACAAACAAACTCAGAGAAAAAGAAATCAGATTTGTGGTTACCAGAGGGGGATGTTGGGGGTGGTGAGGGGGAATTGGATGAAGACAGTTAAGAGGTACAAACTTCCAGTTACAAGATAAGTAAGTACTAGGGATGTAATGTACAACATGAGAAATGTAATTAACACTATGGTATGTTATATATGAAAGTTGTTAAAAGAGTATATCCTAAGAGGTCTCATCATAAGGAAAAATTTTTTCTATTTCTTTAATGTTCTATCTATATGAGATGATGAATGTTCACTAAACTTATTGTGGTCATCATTTCATGATGTATGTAAGTCAAATCATTATGCTGTACACCTTAAACTTATTTAGTGCTGTATGTCAATTTTAGTTCGATAAAATTGGAAGAAAAAAAAGTTCTAAATGCCAATCAATTTATCAAAAAAAATTTTCATCTTGCAGATTATACAACTGAATTTCAGAAATATTAGTGTTAATGAAAATGAAGAGTTGGAATGAGAATTAGAACTCAAAATTCCTGACTTGATAAAATAGCCTTAGTGGACTTTAACTTCAACCATACAGAGCCCAAAGTGTAATACCCCAGGAAGTTGTAGAGGAAAATAGATCAGTTGAGTGACTCTAATCCTGGAAACTAAGAAATCTGAATTTTAAAACACTGTTCTGACCCTCATTTGCTCTACGCTAATGTCCAAGTCATTTATCATTTCAGGATTTTTCATACTCTAACAATAGAAAACTGAAGTACTTTATAAGGATAATAATACTACCTGCTTCTTGGGGATGCAGTAATAGTGTAAAATTCTTTGAAATAGCCAGTACTAGAAGAAAAAATATCTGATTCAATGTTCTATTCCTGTTTCAGTATCAAAGTCTAATGTTGTGAGTTAAGGACAGAATGAAATCACTTGAAATCAAATAGTTGATGCAATTTCCCAAAGCTCAACTGTATCTCATTACATCAGATCCTTTAGTTACTAGGGTATGCAACTATTACTAAAAAAATAGATTACCCTGTCTGTTCAGAAGATAGGCTGACATCCTTCCCTTCACTCTTTATTAACTTGTACATTTGGCTCTTAACATTATTCCAAACCTTCTTAGGTTTAATGATATGTGTGTGCACTTGCATGTGTGTGCGTGCATGTGTGAGTGTGTGTGTGTGTGTGTGTGTGTAATGTTGAAAGCAAGGTGGGAGCTTATAGAATCTGAAAAACCCATTCTTTCTTGTTTTCACAGCAGGAATTCCAGTCCTTTTTAAGTATTTTTTTCAAAAAGTTTCTTTCTGCTTCACTTAAACAAAAATAAAAATCTGACATCAGTATAGTGAGTATTATAATAATGGAAGATGAACGATATAAGCATTTTAAAATGGAGATTAATTTGAAGGACTGATCAGCCCAGTTTCTAAGTGTTCACTGTGACCCTACCGCAAAATCTGGAGTCCTTCCTTGTATAGTTCTTCTGTAGGTAGCAGCCACAAAGCTTCTATGAGTTTACAAGAATTCTATCTTCTAACCTGTGACCTTACGAAATGGCCACTCAGCTACTATTTGCAGAAATACAGAGGCCAACACTATCATCCTCAGATTTCAAGAGCACCACATTTTTCTCTGTGATTAATTTGTAATTCATCTCCTAAATATGGAATTGATAGTAGAATCGATTATTTCAAAAACAGCCAAATAAGGGAGAGAGAAACCGCAAAGAAGACAGGAAGAAGTCTAGGACTCACACAAGTGCTCCTGACTTGACAAACAACAACACCTTACTTTGAATGCTCTAAATAACTCAGAGCACAGAATAGGAGGTGGAACTTTAGGAAAAGAGTGACTGAACAGGTGGTTGTGCACATTGTAAGTACGGATATGGAGAAATTGCTAATGGCTGTAAATGAGTTTAAACTTTACTCTGTTGGATATTTTGAGAAAGACATCAACATTAGTATGTGTTTTAGGAACATAAATTATGCATAAGAGTCAGAAAGACAAATCAGAAGGCTACTGTGTGTCATTTGGGGATAAGTTAATGAAGCCTGAGTCATGTCATTGACAATGGGGATGAAAAGGATGAATTCAAGAGATGGTCAAGAGGTAGATTTGAGAGGATGAGAGTGAAGGGGCACATGGAAGAATCTCAAATTCCCCCTAATTTGGTTTCAGTTGACTACAGGATTGTGCAACTTACTTGAGGGTGATGTCATTCACAAAAAGAATAATTGCATAATGAGGATAAGGAACATGTATTTAACACCTCCTATGTGCCAGGTGGTGTTTTAGGACCTAGTATTACAACAATGAATAAAACTCCCCCTTCAGTAGGTGAATGGAGAAATAAACTGTGGTACATCCAGACAATGGAATATTATTCAACCCTAAAAAGAAATGATGTATCAAGCCATACAAAGACATAGAGGAACCTAAAATGCATACTACTAAGTGAAAGAAGTCAACTTGAAAAGGCTAAATACTGTATAATTCCAACTATATGACATTCTGGAAAAGGCAAAACTATGAGAAAGTAAAAAGACCAGTGGTTGCAAGGAATTAGTGGGGAGAGAGGGATGAATAGGCAGAGCACAGAGGATTTTTAGGACAGTACACTACTCTCTGTGATATTATAATAGTAGATACATGTCATCATACATTTGTCAAAATCCATAGAAAATGTACAGCACCAAGAATAAACCCTAACGTAAACTATGGATTTTGAATGATAATGATGTGTCAATGGAGGCTCATCAGTTACAAAAAATGCACCACTCTGGCAAGTGATGTTGATAATGGGGGAGTCTATGCCTGTGAGGGGGCAGCAAATATAAATCCCTGGACCTACTTCTCAATTTTTCTGCAAACATAAAACTGTACTTTATGCACAGCAAAGAAAATCATCAACAAAATGAAAAGGCAACCTCTTGAATGGGAGGAGATATTTGCAAATGATATGCCCAATAAGGGATTAATATCCAAAATATATAAAGAACTCATACAATTCAAAATCAAACAATCTGATTTAAGAATGGGCAGAGGACCTGAGTAGACTTTTTTCCAAGGAAGACACACAGATGGCAACAAGCACATAAAAAGACACTCAACATCACCTATCATCAGGGAAATGCAAATCAAAACCACAATGAGATATCACCTCACACATGTCAGTATGACTATTATCAAAAAGCCAACAAATAATAAGTGTTGACAAGGATGTGGAGAAAAGGGAACCCTTGTGCACTGTTGGTGGGAATGTAAATTGGTTCAGACACTATGGAAAACAGTATGGAGATTCCTCAGGAAATTAAAAATGGAATTACCATATGATCCACTAATTCCACTTCTGGGTATTTTTCCAAAGAAAGCAAAAACACTAATTCAAAATAATATATGCACCCCTATGTTCATTGCAGCATTATTTACAATAGGCAAGATATGGAAGCAACGTAAGTACCTGTTGATAAGTGAATAGATAAAGATATGGGATACATATAAAATGGAATATTAACCATAAAAAAAGGATGAAATCTTTCCATTTGTGGCAACAGGGATAGACCTAGAAGATATTATGCTTAGTGAAATAAGCACATAGAGAAAGGTAAATACTGTATGATTTCACTCATTTGTGGAATCAAAAAACAAAACAATGAACAAACATAATAAAACAGAAATGGAGTCATAGATACTGAGAACAAACAGGTGGTTGTCAGACAGGAGGAGAGTGGGGGCAGGGGAAGAAATCTGTGAGAGAGATTAAGAGGTATAAAGTTCCAATTATAAGATAAATGAGTCATGGGAATGTAATGGACAGCATAGGAAATATAGTAAATAATATTATAATAACTTTGTATGGTGACAGATGGTCACTAGACTTATCATGGTGATCAATTCTTAATGTACATAAATGTTGGATCTTATTGTATACCTGCAACTAATATTGTATGTCAACTATACTTCAATTTTATAAATAAATAAATAAATAAAACTTTTAGAAGAAAATAAAACAGTGCTAAAATTTTTTATTAAAAAAGTTCTTGCCCTCTTGGGGAAGAAGGAAACTACATACATTATAGGAGGGGGAGCTTACATTCTAGAAGAGAAAGACAAATTATAAACAAAAATAAATTATTGTCTAATTGCCAATGAACTAAAAGGCAAAAAAGAAAAAGGAGAAGAAGAAGAAAGGGGGAAGAGGAGGAAGAGAAGGAAGAGGAGCAGGGAAAGGGTATGGGGACAGAAGAGGAGGAGGAGAAGCTGTTATGTACTGGGGTGACTGACCGTGACTATCACAAGAATAGCTATTAACAATTGTGTCAGAGAAGAGTTTACACGGAATGCAGGAGATCCTTGGGGTGGGGGTCATCTATTAATACTCCTATGTTCTGTGATAAAAATAATAGATACACTGTATAATATACAATACATTATTTCCAGTATATATAATAGATGTTTGATACACACAAACACACACACACACATTCTATGGAGGAAAAAATACAGTAGAAAAAGGGGTTAGGAAACCACAGGGAGGAATGAGGTTGCTCTTTAAAGAAGATGGTCTTTAAATACAGTGGTCATGAAAGGCCTCATTGATTCAGTGACATTTCAGCAGAGACCTGAAGGAGGGACAGTGAGCAGTGTTGATATCTGGGAAAGAGAATTCCAAGAAGGAACAAGTATGAACTCCCTGAGACAACGGTATGCTTAGCATTTTCCAAAAAGTGACATGAAGCCAGGTGTTGCTATAATGGAATGAACCAGGGGTTTTAGGGCAGAATGGTAGACAAAGTAGATTTTGTAGGACTTTGTAAAGATTTGGGGCCTTACTCTGAATGAGATGAGAAGCTACTGGAAAATCTGGAGCAGAAGACTGACTTGATTCAATTTGCATTTTAATAGGCTCTCTCTAGCTGCTACCCTGAGAATAGATCAGGAGAGGGGGAAGAGCAGAACCAAGAATAATTATACCTATGAGCTGATGGAAATTACCGAGGCAAGATATGGTGACCATTTAGACCAACTTGGGAGCAGTGGTGAGAAGAGCTTGGCTTCTGCATGTATTTTGAAGGTAAAGTCAACAGAATTTGACGATGCCTTTGGGATGAAATGCAAAGGAACAAAGACAAAGACAACTCCACATTTTGGGGCTAAGCATCTGAAAGTCTGAAAAAGGAAAGGCTGAGGAAGGAACAGTTTGGGGGATGGGAGGAAAGATGAGGAATTTGGTTTTGGACAAAAGTTTAAGCCCTTGTCAGATATCCAAATTAAGATGTCAAGCAACCTCCTAGAGAAAGGATTCTGGAGAGTTGAGGCCTGGGCTGGAGGATTAAACTTTGGCAACATCAGCACACAGAAAGTAAAGAAAGCCATTAGACTAGATGTACTCACCTAAGAAGTGGGGGTAAAAAGGACTGAAAGAATTCAACAACTGAACCCAGGGACACCCCACCAATAAAATCTGGAAAGATAAGGAATAAACGGAAAACCAGATGGAGAAGAAACAGTCTATGTTTTAGACAAAGAGAGATGGAGACAGAGAGACCTTGGCCAAGTGAAGAAAGGGTTGCAAGAAGGAACAAATGATAAATCAATGGGTAAAGTAATATGAGAGATTATAATTGCCTGTTGAAATTAGCAATGGGGGAGTCCTTGGGGAACTTGAGAAGATCAATTTCAGTGGAAGATGCTGGGGAGAAACCTGACTAAAATGAATTCCAAAGAAAAGAACGGATAGGAATTGGACACATTTGATGATAGACGAATGTCTTAAGGAGTTTCGCTAATAACTGGGAGCAAATAAATATGGTTGTGACAGAAAAGGGTGTGGAATTAAGACTGGTTTTTATTTAAATGGAAGAAAACTGTACTTTGTCTGGTAGAAATGGTCTTCTAAAGAGGAGATAGTTTTTGATGCAGAAGAGAGAGGGGGCAATTGCAACGCCAATGTCCTCGAAGAGAATCATTCAGGATTCAGTCAGTGAAGCAGAGACGTGATGACTAATACAGGAATAAAGAATTTACTATAGAAATTAGAAGTTACACTTATGTAGAAGGTGCTAAGGGAAATTTGCAGGACCAGAGAAAGAGTTACTAGTCAACCTGCTTAGCTGGTATGGGTGGATAATTTGGAGTTTGCAGGGGAATTCGAGAAGGCAAGCATTCCCCCTGCCAAATTAGAACCACAAAGGATCCCATGAAGAGATCTATGGGAAGTGAATGTTTCTGTGTCACTACCACCTGTGTGGGTTCGCAGCCAAGCATCTGGTGGTTGGCCTGGGGCCGTTGTTGGTCAGCAGGGCCAGCAGTTAGGAAGACAAGCTGGATGTGGAGCAGAGGAGAGTGAAGACCAGCTAAGACCCAGCAGTCACCTCCACATCTGAGCATCACAGTATCTGAGCACTACAGCCTTCCAACTGTAATGGCCTCTGATTCACTCCTGCCTACTAAATCTTGTGCAAGTTCCTCTTTTGGCCACTTCTAATCTAGCCATACAAGGGATTCTAGAAAATGTGGCTCCTAAATTGATAATAGCACAATCCAGGACTTTTCAGCCCTTTCAACTCAGTATCCACATATACATATATATATATATATATTCCACTATATATATATTCACATCTTTATCCATTCATCTGTTGATGAGCACTTAAGTTGTTTCCATATTTTGGCTATTGTAAATAATGCTGCAATGAACATAGGGGTTCATATAACTTTTCTAATTGGTGCTTTGATTTTCCTCAGATAAATACCCAGGAGTAGATTTGCTTGATCATAAGATAGTTCTATTTTTAATTTTTTGAGAAATCTCCATAATGTTTTCCATAGTGGCTCCACCAGTTTACATCCCCACAAACAGAGCACAAGTGTTCTCTTTTCTCCACATCCTCATCAACACTTTTTTGTTGTCTTTTTGATAACAGCCCTTCTGACAGGTGTGAGGTGATATCTCATTGTGATTTTGATTTGCATTTCTCTAATGATTATTGATGATGAGTATCATTTCATGTGCCTGTTGGTCATCTGTATATATTCCTTGTAAAAATGTCTATTTAGATCCTCTGCCCATTTTTCAATAGGGTTGTTTGGTTTTTGTGTTTTTTTTTTTTTTTTGATGATAAGTTGTATGAGTTCTTTGTATATTTTGAATATTAACCCCTTATCAGATATACCATTTGAAGATATATTTTCCCATTCAGTCAGTGGCCTTTTCTTTTTGTTGATAGTTTCCTTTTCTTCACAAAAGCGTTTTAGTTTGATGTAGTGCCATTTTTTTAATTTTTACTTTTTTTTCCCTTGCCTGGGGAGACAAATCCAAAAGAATATTACTGAGACTGAAGTCAAGTAGGATACTACCTATGTTTTCTTCTAGAAGTTTTATAATTTTAGGTCTTACATTTAATTGTTTCATCTATATTTAGTTTATTTTTGTGCATGATGTGAGAGAATAATGCAGCTTGATTCCTTTACATATAGCTGTCTAGTTTTCCCAACACTATTGAAGAGGATGTCTTTTCTGCATTGTATATTCTTCCCTCCTTTCTCATAGATTAATTGACCATAGGTGCATGGGTTTATTTTTGGGCTCTCTATTCCATTCCATTGATCTATTGTCTGTTTTGTGCCAGTACCATACTATTTTGATTACTGTAGCTTTATAGTATAGTTTGAATCAGGGAGCTTGATACCTCCAACTTTGTTCTTTCTCAAGACTGTTTTGGCTATTCAGGGTTTATGTGTTTCCACACAAATTTTAGAATTATTTGTTCTAGTTCTGTGAAAAATGCCATTGGTATTTTGATAGGTATTGCATTGAATCTGTAGATTGCCTTGGGTAGTATGGTCATTTTAACAATATTAATTCCTCCAATCCACCAACCCCATATATCTTTCCATCTGTTTTTATCTTCAAATTCTTTCATCAGTGTTTCATAGTTTTTCAAGTACAGGTCTTTTATCTCCTTAGTTAGATTTATTCCAAAATATTTTATTCTTTTGATGTGATTGTAATGGTATTGTTTTCTTCATTTCTCCTCTGATAGTTTATTGTTAGTGTATAGAATGTAACAGATTTATATATATTAATTTGCTGTATATTATTTCTGTATAATTAATGTCTATATATTAATTATCCTTCAACTTTACAAATTTATAGATTAGTTTTAGTAGTTTTTTGGTGTTGTCTTTAGGATTTTCTGTGTATAGTACCATACCATTTGCAAACAGTGACAGTTTTACTTCTTCCTTTCCAATTTGGATTCCTTTTATTTCTTTTCTTTCTCTAATTACTGTGGCCAGGAATTCCAATAACATGTTAAAAGAAGTGGTGAGAGTGGGCATCCTTGTCTTGTTCATTATCTTAGAGGAAATGCTTTCAGCTTTTCACCATTGAGTATGATGTTAGCTGTGGCCTTGTCATATATGGCTTTTATTATGTTGAGGTGTTTTCTCTATACCCACTTTGTTGAGAGTGTTTATCATAAATTGATGTTGAATTCTGTCAAAAGCTTTTTTTGCCTCTATTGAGACCATCATATGATTTTTATTCTTCAATTTGTTAATGTGGTGTATCACATTGATGGATTTGTGGATATTGAAAAATCCTTGCATCCCTGGGATAAATTCCATTTTATCATGGTGTGTGATCCTTTTAAGTATTTTTGAATTTGGCTTCCTAACGTTTTGTTGAGGATTTTTGCATCTATGTTCATCTGTGATATTGGCCTATAATTTTCTTTTTTGTGATAATTTTGTCTGGTTTTGGTATCAGGGTGAGAGAATAATGCCACTTGATTGCTTTTTTTTTTTTTTTTTTGTGATACCTTTGTCTCGTTTTGGTATCAGGGTGAGGCTGGTCTCATAGAATGAGTTTGGGAGCATTCCTTCTTCTGCAATTTTTGGGAATAGTTTGAGGAGGATAAGTGTTAAGTCCTCTCTAAGTATTTGGTAGACTTCATCTGTGAAGCCATCTGGTCCTGGACTTTTTACTTGTTGGGAGTATTTTATTACTTTTATTTATTGGGAGTATTTTATTACTGATTCAATTTCATTACTGGTAATTGGTCTTTTCATATTTTCTATTTCTTCCTGATTTAGTCTTGGAAGATTGTATATATCTAGGAATTTGTCCACTTCTTCTAGGTTTTCCATTTTATTTGCCTATAATTGTTCATAATCTGTTATGATACTTTGTATTTCTGTGGTGTCAGTTGTAACTTCTCCTTTTTCATTTCTGATTATTTGGGCCCTCTATCTTTTTGTCTTTATGAGTCTGGCTAAAGGTTTATCAGTTTCATTTATCATTTCAAAGAACCAGCTCTTAGTTTCATTGATTTTTTTTCTATTTTTTTTTTTTTTACTCTTTATTTTATTTATTTCTGCTCTGGTTGGTGGGTCCAGTTCCTGACATGAGTGGCTGTAGGGTTCAGGGTGTCCTAAAGTTGTTCTCAACATGCTGGTGTATGGTCCCAGATCCTGAAGTGGCTGGATGAGGAGACCAAAGTGTCCCAGAACTGGTATGCTGTCCTGCTGGTGGGTGGGGCTGGGGCCCAGGGTATCCCAAGGTTGGTGCCACCCACTGGTGGTTGAGGCCAGGTCCTGGGGCTAGTGCTGGCCCACTGGTAGGCAGAGCCATGTCCTAAGTTCTCTGGCTGCAGGGCCTGGAGGACCCAAAGCTGGTGTCAGCCCACTGGTGGGTAGGGTCAAGGCCCAGGTGGTCCCAAGGCTAGTGTCAGTCCACTGGTGGGTGCAACTGTGCCCTAGGGTCTCTGGCTGCAGGGCCCTAGGGGTCCCACAATTTGTGTGTCAGCCCAATAGTGGGTGGGGCCAAGGCCCAGGGAGTCTTGGGGCTGGAATCTGCCCATTGGTGGGTGAAGCTGGTCCCGGAGCTCATGCTGGCCCACTGGTCCTGCAGGGGATGGGGTTCTCAGAGTTGGTATTGGCCTACTGGTGGGCACACTGCTATGCAGGGACAGGTCCTGGGCCCTCTGGTGGACAAGGCTAGTTCCCAGGCAGCTTGGTCTCAAAGGGTCAGGGCTAGTGTGTGGGGCTGTGTCCCTACTTGGGTAGCTGCTTGATCTCAAGTGTCCCAGTACTGGTGCTGACAGGCTTGGGGGTAAGGGCAGGTCCCAGTCCTAATAAGCTAGAGGGAGGATTCAAAAATGGTGCTTGCCAGGACCAGTGTCCTTGTAGTAAAACGAGCTTCCAGAAATGGTTGCCAGCAGTGTCTATGACCCCCACGGTGAGCTTCAGTTGCCTCTTGCCACTCCAGGAGGCTCTCCAAGATAAGCAGGTGAGAGTTCCTTTAAAATTACTGCTTCTGCCCTGGGTCCCTGAGATTTTGTGAGAGCCTGTGAGATTGGTATGTGTGCTTTAAGAGTGGAGTCTCTTTTTCCCACAGCCTTCTGGGAAGTCCCCCTTGCCTTCAAAGCCAGACTTTCTGGGGGCCCATCTTCCTGTTGCAGGACTGCCCAGGTTGCAGTTCCCAATGTGAGGCTCAGACCCCTAGCTCCTCAGGGAGAACCTCTGCAGTTGTAATTATCCTCCCATTTATGGATCAACCACCCAGGGTATACCTTGACTATACCACTTCCCCACACCTCCTACCCATCTTGTTGTGGTTTCTTCTTTATATCTTTAGTTATAGACCTTTTCTGCTAGTCTTTCCATCTTTCTCATCAGTGGTTGCTCTGCAAGTATTTGTAATTTTTGTGTGTCCATGGGAGGAGTTGAGTTCAGGGTCTTCCTACTCCACCATCTTGGCCATTCCTCCTAGACCTTTTTTTTTGAGGGGGAGCAGTCTTAGGTTCATAGCAAAATTGATCTATAGGTACAGAGATTTCCCATATACCCCCCCATTATCAACATTCCCCATTGGAGGGGTACCTTTGTTTCAGTCGACGAACTTACGTTGACTAGTCATTATCACCCAGAGTATACAGTTTACATTAGGGTTAACTCTTGGTTTTGCACAGTCTATGTATTTAGACAAATGTATAATGACATGTATCCATTAATTTGGTATTGTACAGAATAGTGTCACTGCCCTAAACATGCTATGTGCTCTATTTATCTCTCACTCTCACCCCCGCTTTTATGAATTTTATGTAAGAACCATAATTTTTACTCTAGATTTTGAGCTCAAACATCCTTGACAAATTCTTTATTGTCCAAAAAAAAGTCACATGAATGAGAATATTTTCAGATATTGTTATAGATACTTACCTGAACTAGGCAGAACCTGTCTCTTATAACCAACATCTTTGTGCACATGATGGGCAAATCAGGTAAAGCAGCACCTTGAACAGAATTCAGCCTCAAAGAGGTTTATTTCTGCCTGTGCATGCCACATGCTAAACAGTCCCCTTCATGCCTGTGTACTTTTGCACATGTTGCCCCCTCTTCTCACACTGCTGTCCCTCTTTTTTCTATCTGATAGAATGCTATACATATTTGAATACTTTAGGTAACACATCTCTCTTCTATAAGGTCCTCCTGGACTCTCAAGTGAGAAATGAGTTCTCCTTTCTTTAGGCCATACATTCTCAGTGGGGGTGACATCACATCCAAGTACGCAAACATTGATTTTGGAGAGCCAAACAAAGTCTTTTCTGTGTAAAGTAGAGACTTCCATGAGGTACATAAACAGATATATAATATATGTGTGGTATAAAAATTTAATATCAGAAAAGTGATTAGGGAAAAAATGTCTTTTAAAAGGCTCTTTTAGGGGGGTGATAATGGAAAAAAAACAAGGTTGAGAAATATTGTCCCAAGCTGATATTGTATCTGCACATAACTGAATTTCAGTCCTATAATGCTTTATTGTATTTGTGTACTTACATATCTCTATCCCCTGTAAGATTTTGAGGACAAGATCCAAGTGTTCTCTTTTCAGCACTGCCTGACACACAGTAGACACTTAAATACATGTTGACTAATTAATGAACAAATCATCTGAATGACTATTTGCAAAACGCAGGATGAGAGCTCTGTTGATCTGGGAAAACAATCTCCCACCCAACACTCGTCTCCAGTTTAGAGAGTAGAAATTCCTGGTCCCTGAACCTCCCTTGTCAGCCCCAAATCTTTCTTTCTCTTTCTTGAAGGATGTTTTGGGCAGGGAGCAGTTGAGGGACTAGCATCCTCATGAAATTCCTGAGTGCTTTATGCACATGGAGAGTTCCCAAGGAAAGCATATGGGCTAATTACTTTCCTCCTTTCTCCTCCCCACCCTTTACAATGCTAGGTATTAATTCGGGCCATTTTAGGACAGGACTGCCTGTAAGTATAGTTTTTCAAGTCATCACTAACAGCACAGAGCCTAGTCCCAAATTACTTTTCCGGTTGAAAAATAGCTGAGGTCCAAAGACTACACCCTAACTGATACAATGTGTCCAAGTGAAAAAAGCAGGAACACTGCTATCAAATTGGATTTTCTGTGTCCCAAAGGCAGTGTTGTTTTTGACAGGGCTCAATACAAAATACTTCCACAGATGAAAATGTATGGCTCCCAGCACTGTCTTTACCCACAGTGTGTGGGAGGGCAACGTCAGAAGCCACCCAGCGCTCATTAAAGACTGCCCTTAGAAAACATGGAGTCGCCTCCACCAGCCCACAGTAAATGAGAGACCGAGCAATATCCTCAAGGGTTTCCAAACAAGCAGTCGTCCAGCAGCCACTATTCACTGTGCTGCGGGTAGCAACTGTCTCTCAAGTGGGAATGTGCACTTGGCCTCAGATAAAGAGATTCTGAGCACTTGATGCAGCAAATGATATTAGAATAGAAATGCGGCTCTCATCACACTGTTTTGCTTTCTCGAAGAAGCCAAACTGGGGACGTGCAGGTGAAAAGCAATTAACCTCTTAATACAGACGTGGAGATTGGCGCTAGAATTGATTCCGGAAATAGCTGATTCCACTCCCTTGCCAAGATGAGAGAAGCCGCTGGAGCAAGCTAGCTGCCCTTTTCCCACGGAGGGAAGGTAACCTCCACGGCTCAGCCTGGGGCCTTCCTCCACCCCACCCACCCCATCCCCCCCCTACAGCGGCGCTGGGCGTGTGACACGCACAGGTGACACACAAGCACAGGTGCAGGGGATTCATCAGAGCTGAGGCGGGGCTGTGGCCCGTGTGACCTGAGCCCCGGCTCCGCAGGGAGCACAGCTCCTCTGGGCTGGAAAAGGAAGTCACCCAACCGAGACACAGATGATAGGAAAGATTTGCTGCTTTGTTCATCCAAACTTTCATATATTCGACACTGTGCTTGGTCTTAGGAACATAATAGTGGAGAGATTAATAAAAAACAATTTAAAAAAGTGGTCCTTTCATTCAAGGTGCTTACAGAATAGATGCAGAGATAGGAAATAAGCAAAACACTAACAAATGAGGTCATTTTGATCAAGGAGAGAACAATGAAGAAAACAAGGTGTTAGGATTGAGAGCCTAGCCTAAGTTGTTTCCACCCTGAAATTCAAGCCTTGACAGGCAGGGGGCCTTTTCGCGGGAGCTGACTTCCTTTGGGAAGGGGTCTGTGAGCACGAGCTTTCCCCCAGGCACCTGGGGGAGAAAATGAACGTGGGAGACAGAGAAGTGTGTGTTTCCTGCTACAGCCACAGACTCACCACTGCACCTGCAGAGGAAGGGGCTAAAGACAGAAGCTAAGAAACTTAGCTTCTTAGCAACATGAGTGGCTGTGCTTGGGTGCCAGGTAAGAGGGAGATTCAGGCTGAGAGAGGGGGCCTTGGACCCCTTCCGTGGGGAACTGGCGTGGTGGTGATGTAGTGAGTCGGCCAAGGCATGCCGCGCTCTGAGCAACACAGACAGCACCCCGGACACAGCCATCACTGCTGGGGTCACCCTGGGACCCCACTGACAGCTGCACCCAGAGGACTTCACCTGGGGAGCTGGAGGGAAGGGACACCGGAGGGCTGTTCGTGAGCTTCTGTAAGACACTGTCCTGTTCTCGCTGTGCAGCAGCCAGGGGTGATTTTGACAGGAGGACACATCATATTAGAGACAAAATGCACTAAGAATTGCAAATACAACATAGCTACTGGTATTATGTACCTGGCCTTTGCCAGACACTGGTAGACTTTTGGACATGTATTAACCTTCAAAGCAACTCTATGGTAGATATCAATAGCCCCATTTTTTGGTAAGAAAACTGAGGTTCATGAAATCCTCCAATATCACAGAGCTATTCAATATTAAGTGACAGCAAATATTCAAAATTGAGCTTTGTGCCTTCACTTCTATGGTGTGAAACAGTCAGCCTGTTCTTGAGGAAGGAGCAACACAGAGTCATGTGAAGTTCTCCTCATTAAGCCCCACATTCCTAGCCTCTCTCAGCTCCCAACTTAGACGTTAGTGTTTGAATCTTCCATTCAAACACTAAATAACAGTTATTTGTTTGTATTTTCTCTCCCTCACTCTCCAGCATCCTGTCTCCTCTGTTCTGCATTCAGTGAGAACCAAAGCCTTGGTGTGAATCCTCCTTACGTTTTAACTCCCTTCCACAGGACAGATGGTTATAAAAAGTAGCACAAGGATGGGCCTTTTGTCTGGTCCCACTCTATGAACTGGTAACCTCAGGTCCCAAGAAGCCACTTTCATTAGATGGTCACCTGATCCATCCCTTAAAGAGTATGCAATTATTCTTACCTTCCATGGAGTCCACAGATTCCTAATGAATAAAGTCCCAATAAAAGATTTCTCAATCCTTCTCATTTCCTCACTCTTCTATGATTATGTTTTACTGCTTGACTTGTTTGTACAGTATCTAGAATGCCCTGTGGTATTTCTATGTTAATACATTTAAGGTCTGAGCTTGAGCCATTTTGCTTCCTTCCATTTTGCTTAAAAATGAAATAAGGATGTCATTAAGGATACACTTCTTCACAACATGGTAAATCAACTCTACTTCAATAAAATTTTTAAAAAAGAATGCACTTCTTGCTGCACCAATATTTTATATTCCTCTAACAAGTTTGAGGTCTATAATACAAAGGATTATAGACATTACCAAGTTTTTTTTTTTCAGATTGCATTTATATTATCTAGTATATTTTTGCTAGGAAAGCACTTTACAATGAGGAGAGTCTGGAGATTATGTAGAGATAGCTACTGCCAAAAGGTCGAATGTTACATAAAATAAAACTGCCAATTTGCAGTTGATTTTCCACAGTTATGTAGTGTTTCTACACTTGATACCTGATATTAAATATGTATTCCTTTGCTACCATGTAATAGATGTGTGGATGATGATGATAAGGGAGATAAACATCAGACAAAGTATTCCTGAGTACCAGAAAGATAACAAATTTTTGTCCAAATATGAGTATAAAGATCTAAGAACAGGACAGATCTTCCATCTTCTTCTCTGGGGGGGCATGTTGAACCAATGTACCAGATCACCACCATCAAGCACCAATTTGTCACACAAGAAATTCATTATGAAATTAGCAGTGTTTGCTTTTCTTTAAAAAGTTGAACATCAATTCAGAGGTCAGAGTGGAACAATCTAGTAGTAGTTGGTGCATTAGCAGGAGGCTCTTAAAAGGCAGAAATAGTATAAACGTAGGAATAGATTCAGGAATCGAACACAGTAGCTTATTAAAGGCAATCAGCCCAGATGCTCACTGACTCCCTGCTACTTCGTGTACCATCTCTAGCAAATGTTCCACATGCCGTGATATGAGCAGGACCCTGGTAGCTGGTCGAGGTAAAAAGTATGCAAACACCCCCCTAGTTCTATATTCTCAGACAATCAACCCATACACTGGATACCTACTGACCCCAACACTCAGAACTTGACTCCAGCTGGCATTCAAGGCAATGAACCCGTTCTTCCTTAGCCCTCATCTCTCATCAGCAGCCTCAGGAACCCCAGGACCTCCCTGATTCATCAGCTTCCTTACCTCTTGATTTTCCCACCCATTCCCAGACAGAGTTAGGCACAAGCCACTGCAGTATACACAGAGACACACGAATATAAATAAATAAATATATATACACACACACATATGTACATATGTAATATATATATTACATTTTATAAACAATACTTATGCTTCATAGGTGATACCTATAAATATCTAAATATATATTCATCTAAAAGTATATTTTCATATCTATTAATATGTGCATAATCATTTATATAGCTTGAGTTTTAAAAAGCAGCTGATACCAGTCATGCCCTTTTATGGATGTCAGGTATTAGTGAAATCAGCAGTTCTGCAAACACACTGTTTCTGCTCTTAGTCTCTTGGCTACTTTAACCTGCAGAATAGTTCCTGGTACATAGTGAGAGTTCAACAAATGGTGAATCAAAAGGAATGGCACAGAGGAAACATTAGACTTGGAGATAGAATATCTAGATTCAAGTTTGAGCTAATTCACTTCAATTCTTCCTTAGCTATAAGATGGGAATAAAATCCCTTGGTTGGCTCTGTCTTCCTCGGAAAGATATTGATGATAGAAATAGTAATAGTTTCAGTAGCAGTAACAATATCAGTAGAATTGGCTTTCAGTACCAGGAACAGTGGCAATAATAAGGTAGAAATTACATCTACTATAAATAGTACATTGGTATGAATTCATAGATTCAATTATGCCAGGAACAGAAGACAGAGTCCCTACTCCAGGGGATCACCATCTAGATAAAGGACAAAATAGTGCATGACAGGGGAATAACTGTTTCCACATAGATACACATGGAAGTTTTCTCTGCATTCCTTGTCAGGGTGAAATGCTATAGCATAATTCTCAAGGACAGGTAACTAGCCTCTTCAATGTATTTCTTTTTCCTGCCATTTAAATTGGAACATGTTTTTTATCTTAGATGATAATTTTTACCTCTGCTCCTATTCACCTAGGTAAATTCATTGATTCCCCTAAGTGCCAGGCACTTTACTAAACCTTGAATTTCAAAGAAAAAAGATTCCCTCCACTTAAGTAAAAAATTTTCCTCATTGCCAGGAAAGCAGTAAGAATTCACCAAAGGGACCACTCTGAAGATAGCTAAAAGGTCACTTTGCAAATGAAATCTCAATACTGAGAAGTGAAATGTCATGATATCTAAAACTTACCTTCAAATGGTACAGCAAAAAAATATGTATGTACATAGAGAAAGAGAAAACAAATACGACAAAATGTTTACAACATTGGAATGTTGGAGGTATAAGTTAATTGTATTATTTCAACTTTTCTTTATGTTTGAAACATTTCATTATAAAAAGTGGGAGAAAAGGAGAATAAAACCTTCAACGGAGTCAGATCACCCTGGGTGGAGGTCTGGCTCCAAACAGTCAGGCAGTGTGAACTGGGAGAAGCTATTATATTAACCTTTCTAGACCTCAGTTTTCTCATCTCTAAAATAAAGACTACCATTGTATATACTAGGATGGATTGTGGTAAGCATTAAATTAGATAACACATGTAAGTCACTTAGCAGAATCTTGATACTTAAGTAAAATAAATAAATATTAGCTACTATTATTTTAATTTAAAAACATACTTCTGTGAAGTAGTTAAAATGTAGAGATTGGGAATGTGCTGTGAATATGTCAGACTAGATGTCCAGAAAGTCCTTCTAGTACAGACCACCTGAAAATATTTTTAAAAAATCTTTATCCCACATTTTAACTACATGGCTGAGCTAATGGCAAGCTAAGGGAAATCTACAGATGCCAGGAAAAAAGTACAAAGTGTGTTTCCTAAGAGGTAAGCAAACTCTGGAGCAGACATTACTTTGAGAGCATATGACAATCTCTGGTGGTTTTGATCCCAAGTTGTAAAGGATCCCATGACTGAGGGGACAGGAGGCAAAGCCTGGGGCTTGCAGAATGCAAAAGTTTATATCAGAGATAATCAGATGAAGCTAGGGTTTTCACAAGGCAATATCAGTGAGTAATCTAGAGAAAAGTCCCTTTGGACAAATTGAGATGGGGAAGATACTTGCCTAGGTCTGAATAGAGCCCATATCACATGCATTTAAAACTAGAAGTTATATCCCAAGCTAAAATTATTTGAAAATGGACTCAGGTTGGTAGTATTATCTAGCACTTGAAACAAACACAATCCTACGAGAGAAAAGGTACTTAAAACCCACACTTCAAAGATTTTATAGAGATAAGAAACAAAATTCATAAACATGTGAGGACCAAGGTAACATGAGCAAAAGTCAATCATAACAACAGACTATAGAATAAGATTCACAAAGCTATAAGTTTGTTATAATTAGTTTAATACATTTTAAAAATAAAAGAAGTTATTAAAAGTATGCCAATGGAACAAAGCACTTCAGAAGCACTAAGACACATATTTGACCACTAGACATAAAAATCTAACATTAAATTAAAAATTAAATTACAGGTTAAACAGCAGATAGGACACAGCATAAAAGTGATATAATGAACGAGAACATAGATCTGAAGAAACTGCCCAGAATTTAACACAATCAAAGATGCAGAAAGTACAGAATTTCAAGTGGAAAGAATGAAAAGAATAGACTAAAGGGAATAGTCAAAGAGAAAATGACTGAATTTTTCCAGAATTGGTTAGACTTGTCCTCAGATTCAGAAACAACATATCTTAAGCAAAAATAAGTGGAAATAAATGCATGTTATATGGTAACCGCAGAACACCAGGGACAAAGAAACTATCTTAAAAACCGGCAGGAAAAAAAAAGAGACCAATGGCATAAATAGAAATTACAAAAGAATGAAAGAGAACCTTAACATTCACAATGGAAGCCAGAGGAAATGCTTTAGCATTTCAAAATGCTAAAAGAAAATAATAAAGAATTATGAGAAGAAGAAAACTGTGTTTAAAAAAAAAAAAACTGAGTGTTTAGTGCCAACAGAAACTCCAAAGAAATTTCCAAAGAAGGAAGAGCAGAAAGAAAAATTATTTCAGAAGGAAGATCTAAAATGCAAAAAGAAATTGTGAGCTTAGAAAATGATAAACATGAGGTAAACATAAATATCGACCATATAATAATCAGGAAAATATCTAATTTTTAAGGCTTTTTTAAAAGCAAATTAAAACTAACATACCTCAATGGCATAACACTAGCAAGCTATTAACAAGAATGCTTCCCAGGAGGAAAATAATGATATTAACTTTAGACTTGGCTAAGTTACAAAGGAACTTTAAAATCATTAGTGAACTTGCTAAAAGAAGAGAAATGCAATATATAACTTCCTCACTTCACAGAGTTTTTTAAAACTTTGAAAAAACTCTACAATTAAAAGACAAATATTTTCAAACTGGATTAAATAAAAACAAAACCCAGTACATGCTATTTCAACATCATACTGGAGGGTCTATTAATTACATTGAACATTTATTAGAACATTATCATACCAGGCACTGATTTAAGCACCTTACAGGAATTAATTTATTTAATCCACACAACATCCTATGAGATAGATGTACCTTCATCCATTTTTGCGGATGAGAAAACTCAGGTTTTATAGCTTGTCCAAGGTTAGATAGCAAGTTAATAGCAGAGGTGGGTTGACCCAGACAAACTGACTCCAGAATCTGTGCTCCTAACAACTAAACAATACCCTCCTAGCAAGCAAAATAGAAACAGAAGGAAATTAAAACAAAGATCATAAAGGAAGAAACAAAACTCAGTATCAGATGACTGCCTGTATGTAAACCCCAAAGAATCTAAAGATAACATACGGGAAATATTAAGAGAGTTTAACAAGATGGATGGATATAAAATCATTATGCAAAATCCTATTGTATCTCAGTAAATCAGTAGAAGTTAGAAAAATCTGCTTTTAAAGCAATGTCATTTAAAATTGCAACAAAAAACTTAGATGCTTAGTAATAAATCTAACAAAAGTTGTGTAAGACCTTTATTTAGAAAACCATAAAAACTCTTTAAAATATTAAAGACTTAAACAGAGAGGTATATCATGTTCATGGACAGAAATAGACAATATTGTAAAGCTATCATTCTTTCCAAAATATTCTGTAGGTCCAATGCAATTGCAATAAAAATCCTAATAGTATATTTTGTGGAACTTGCCAACCTGATTCTGAAATTTATGTGGAAGATCAATGGTCTAAGAATAACTAAAACACTACTGAGGTGGGGGGAAAATAAGATCAGAGGTATTTGTTCTTCTGGATATTGGCTTAGTTATAGAGTAATTTAGGCACCAAGGTACTGACACAGGGATAGACAAACCACTGAATAGAGCAGAGAACTCAGAAATAGACCATGCATACATAAAAACCTAATATAACATAGAGCTATCATTATAGCTAATTAGGCAAAGATTGGACTGAACAGAAAAGCTGGGACAATTGTTACTCTTATGGGGAAAATGGATTGAAATACCCACTTCACCATTCACAAAAATCAATTCCAGGTGGACCAAGGACTAAGAAATGTACAACTTTCAGGAAAAAATATCAGGGAATAACTTTATGATTCAGTGTAAGGAAGAATTTCTTTTAAATAACTCAAAAAGTAAAAATTATAAAGAAAAAGATGAATTCAACTACACTTAAAGACTTTTATTCATGAAATCTCACATACATACATACATACATACATACATACATACACAAATGCACACACACACACACACACACACACACAAACAATAAAGGTAGTAAAAAGCCACACTTTCCAAGAAGATATTTGCAACATATATAACTGCTAAAAGGTCTGTATTCAGAATATATAAGTAAGTCCTACAAAACAATAAGAAAAAGATAAATAATCCTTTATAAAAATGGTCAGAATACATCAACAGGAATTTTACAGAAAAGGAAACAAGAGGCCATTAAACATGTGAAAAGATATTCAAACAGTATTAATCAAGAGAAAGCAAAGTAAAAACACAGTGATATATCATTTTATTTCTCATGAGATTTATAAAAATTTAAAAGTATTGACTAAGATGTAAAACAAAAAAAAAAATCTGAGACATTATTAGTGAGTTTAAATTGGTACAACTTGCAAAATAATCAGGCATTCTCTTGTAAAATTGAATATATACATTTTTCACGACTCTTCAATTCTATATGAGTATACATCTTAGGGAAATTCATATAAGTCCACCAAGAGATATACCTAAAAATATAGAAATATTATCAATATTTTATTATAAAATCAAAAAACTGAAAACAACCCGATTGTCCAAGTAGATTAGAATGGGGAAAAAAATCAGGTGTTGTAGTCATGTGATGGAATACTGTACCACAGTAAAATTGGATGAACTATATGACATTTATCAAGAGATGAATGTTAAGAGTTCTGTTGAGTGAAGAGAACTAGACACATAAGAATATACACAGTATGATTCCATATATATAAAGGTCAAAAACAAAACTAAACAATCTATTACTTAGAGAAACATACTTATGTGATAAAAAACATTTTAAAAAATAAGCAAACAGTAAACAAAATTCTGAATTGAAGTTCCCTTTTGGAGGGGAGAGGAAAGGGATGAAATTATAGAGGACATACAAGGGTATTCAAAATTATTGTTTTGTTTTATTTACTAATGAATCTCATTGTTCATTTTGCTATTTTAAAGGTATACAAACATGTTAAATATTTCTTTGTGTGTATGACCTAGTTCTCTAAAATAAAATAAAAATGGAAACCATCTGAAAACATGTACTTTGTATTTTGACAGTACTTTCTATGGTACTTAAAAAAACTAGCTCATATTTCAATACAAACTTAGTAAAACTCAAATTTTAAAAAATAAAATGAAATGGGAAAAATTTACCCTTCATAAAATACCCAAGACATTTAAAGAATTATTATGATCATTTTAGTACCTTGTCCAGTAGCTTGTGTTTGACACCATTTACCACTTGGGTAATAAAAGGAAGATGGGAACTCCTGGCTCGGGGTCTCTTCCCTCTGCCATCACTGAACTGCCCCGGAGCCCGAGGGGAGGGCGGCCTCACTGAGGCTGCTGGCTCAAGAGGGGCCCCAGCAGCCGAAGCCGAGACAGTCCTGGGAACCGAGGGCCAGATCACTCATCCTGGGGTAAGCCAGCTGCCAAGTCATGAGGACACTCAAGCAGCTCTAAGGAGAGATCCATGTGGCAATGAACTGAGGCCACCTACCTACAGCCACATACTTCTAAATATTTTCAAAACATTTGTATGAATTTTCATCCTTAGCAGCAGTTAATGAGATTCAAGGATTATACACATTCTTGTCAAACTTGATAATACCTGTCATTTTCATTTGAACTTTCTGGTTGTATTGGTGATGATGGGGTGCTGTGAGAGATATGACTTCATTAAACAGAATAGCTTCAAGATGGCGGAAGAGTAAGACATGGAGATCATCTTCCTCCCCACAAATAAATCAGAAATACAACTACATGTGGAACAACTCCTACAGAACACCTACTGAATGCTGGCAGAAGACCTCAGACCTCCCAAAAGGCAAGAAACTCCCCGCATACCTGGGTAGGGCAAAAGAAAAAAGAAAAAACAGAGACAAAAAAATAGGGACGGGACCTGCACCAGTGGGAGGGAACTGTGAAGGAGGAAAGGTTTCCACACAAGAGGAAGCTCCTTAATGGGCGGAGACTGCAGGTGGTGGAGGGAGATAAGATTCAGAGCCACAGAGGAGAGCGCAGTCACAGGGATGTGGAGGGCAAAGCGGAGATACTCCCGCACAGAGGACCAGTGCCGGCCAGCACTCACCAGCCCTAGAGGCTTGTCTGCTCACCCGCCGGGATGGGGGGGTACTGGGAGTTAAGGCTCCCGCTTCAGGCAGATCCCAGGAAGAGGACTGGGGTTGGCTGCGTGAACACAGCCTGAAGGGGGCTGGTGCACCAGAGTTAGTCGGGAGGGAATCCGGGAAAAGGTCTGGAACTGCCGAAGAGGCAAGAGACTTTTTCTTGCCTGTTTCCTGGCGCTCGAGGAGAGGGGATTCAGAGAGCCGCTTAAAGGAGCTTCAGACACGGGCGCGAGCCGTGGCTATCAGTGCGGACACCAGAGACGGGCATGAGACGCTAAGGCTGCTGCTGCTGCCACCAAGAAGTCTCTGTGTGAGCACAGGTCACTCTCCACACCTCCAATCCCAGGACACTGTGCAGCCCACCACTGCCAGGGTCCTGTGATACAGGGACAACTTCCCCAGGAGAACACACGGCATTCCTCAGACTGGTGCAACGTCACGTTGGCCTCTGCTGCCGCAGGCTCACCCCTCACTCCGTACCCCTCCCTCCCCAAGGCCTGAGTGAGCCAGAGCCCCCGAATAAGCTGTTCCTTTAAACCCGTCCTGTCTGAGGGAAGAACAGATGCCCTCAGGCGACCTACACACAGAGGCGGGGCCAAATAAAAAGCTGAATCCCAGGAGCTGTGCAAACAAAGAAGAGAAATGGAAATCTCCCCCAGCAGCCTCAGGAGCAGTGGATTAAACCTCCACAGTCAATTTGATGTACCCTGAGTCTGTGGAATACCTGAATACACAACGAATCATCCCAAATTGAGGAGGTGGACTTTGGGAGCAACGATATATATATATATATTTCCCTTTTTCTCTTTTTGTGAGTGTGTAATATCAACGGTGAAAATCTCCCAGAGATCTCCATCACAACACCAAGACCCGGCTCCAATCAATGACCAGCAGCCTACAGTTCTGGAAACCCTATGCCAAAAACTAGCAAGACAGGAACACAACCCCACCCATTAGCAGAGAGGCTGCCTAAAATCATAATAAGGTCACAGACACCCGAAAACAAACCAACAGTTGTGGAACTGCCCACCAGAAAGACAAGATCCAACCTCATCCAAGAGAACACAGGCACTAGTACCTTCCACCAGGAAGCCTACACAACCCACGGAACCAAACTTAGCTACTGGGGGCAGACACCAAAAACAATGGGAAATACGAACATGCAGCCTGTGAAAAGGAGACCCTAAACACAGTAAGATAAGCAAAATGAGAAGACAAGGAAACACACAGCAGATGAAGGAGCAAGGTAAAAACCCACCAGACCTAAAAAATGAAGAGGAAATAGGCAGTCTCCCTGGAAAAGAATTCAGAATAATGATAGTAAAGATGATCCAAAATCTTGGAAATAGAATGGAGAAAACACAAGAAACATTTAACAAGGACCTAGAAGAACTAAAGAGCAAACAAACAATGATGAACAACACAATAAATGAAATTAAAACTTCTCTAGAAGGGATCAATAGCAGAATAACTGAGGCAGAAGAACGGATAAGTGACCTGGAAGATAAAATAGTGGAAATAACTACTGCAGACCAGAATAAAGAAAAAAGGATGAAAAGAATTGAGGAAAGTCTCAGAGACCTCTGGGAAAACATTAAACACACCAACATTCGAATTATAGGGGTCCCAGAAGAGGAAGATAAAAAGAAAGGAACTGAGAAAATATTTGAAGAGATTATAGTTGAAAACGACCCTAAAATGGGAAAAGAAATAGCTAATCAAGTGCAGGAAGCGCAGAGAGTCCCATACAGGATAAATCCAAGGAGAAACGCCAAGACACATATTAATCAAACTATCAAAAATTAAATACAAAGAAAAAATATTAAAAGCAGCAAGGGAAAAACAACAAAAAGCATACAAGGGAAACCCCATAAGGTTTCTGATCTTTCAGCAGAAACTCTGCAAGCCAGAAGGGAGTGGCAGGATGTATTTAAAGTGATAAAAGAGAAAGACCTACAACCAAGATTACTCTACCCAGCAAGGATCTCATTCAGATTTGATGGAGAAATTAAAACCTTTACAGACAAGCAAAAGCTGAGAGAATTCAGCACCACCAAAACAGATTTACAACAAATGCTAAAGGAACTTCTCTAGGCATGAAACACAAGAGAAGGAAAAGACCTACAATAACAAACCCAAAACAATTAAGAAAATGGTAATACGAACATATATATCGATAATTACCTTAAATGTAAATGGATTAAATGCTCCCACCAAAAGACATAGACTGGCTGAATGGACACAAAAACAAGACCTGTATATATGCTGTCTACAAGAGACCCACTTCAGACCTAGAGACACATACAGACTGAAAGTGAGGTGATAAAAAAAGATATTCCATGCAAATGGAAATCAAAAGAAAGCTGGAATAGCAATTCTCATATCAGACAAAATAGACCTTAAAATAAAAACTATTACAAGAGACAAAGAAGGACACTACATAATGATCAAGGGATCAATCCAAGAAGAAGATATAACAACTGTAAATATCTATGCACCCAACATAGGAGCACCTCAATACATAAGGCAAATACTAACAGCCATAAAAGGGGAAAACCACAGTAACACAATCATAGTAGGGGACTTTAACACCCCACTTTCACCAAAGGACAGATCATCCAAAATGAAAATAAAAATGGAAAGACAAGCTTTAAATGATACATTAAACAAGATGGGCTTAATTGATATTTATAGGACATTCCATTCAAAAACAACAGAATACACTTTCTTCTCAAGGGCTCATGGAACATTCTCCAGGATAGATCATATCCTGGGTCACAAATCAAGCCTTGGTAAATTTAAGAAAATTGAAATCGTATCAAGTATCTTTTCCAACCACAATGCTATGAGACTAGATATCAATTAAAGGAAAAAATCTGTAAAAAATACAAACACATGGAGGGTAAACAAATACACTACTTAATAACCAAGAGATAACTGAAGAAATCAAAGAGGAAATCAAAAAATATCTAGAAACAAATGACAATGAAAACACAACGACCCCAAAACTATGGGATGCAGCAAAAGCAGTTCTAAGAGGGAAGTTTATAGCAATACAATCCTACCTTAAGAAACAAGAAGCATCTCAAATAAACAACCTAACCTTACACCTAAAGTAATTAGAGAAAGAAGAATTAAAAAACCCCAAAGTTAGCACAAGGAAAGAAATCTTAAAGATCAGATCAGAAATAAAAGAAAAAGAAATGAAGGATACGATAGCAAATATCAATAAAATTAAAAGCTGGTTCTTTGAGAAGATAAACAAAATTGATAAGCAATTAGCCAGTCTCATAAGGAAAAAAAGGGAAAAGACTCAGATCAACAGAATTAGAAATGAAAAAGGAGAAGTAACAACTGACACTGCAGAAATACAGACGATCATGATAGATTACTACAAGCAACTCTATGCCAATAAAATGGACAACCTGGAAGAAATGGACAAATTCTTAGAAAAGCACAACCTTCTGAGACTGAACCAGGAAGAAATAGAAAATATAAACAGACCAATCACAAGCACTGAAATTGAGACTGTGATTAAAAATCTTCCAACAAACA
The DNA here is from genome assembly GCF_009873245.2 of Balaenoptera musculus. NCBI lineage: Eukaryota > Metazoa > Chordata > Mammalia > Artiodactyla > Balaenopteridae > Balaenoptera > Balaenoptera musculus. The sequence goes on along the minus strand of NC_045802.1, from coordinate 33,962,036 downwards.
AAAGTCCAGGACCTGATGGCTTCACAGGTGAATTCTATCAAACATTTAGAGAAGAGCTAACACCTATCCTCAAACACTTCCAAAAAATAGCAGAGGGTGGAACACTCCCAAAGTCATTCTACAAGGCCACCATAACCCTGATATAAAAACCAGACAAAGATGTCATGAAAAAAGAAAACTACAGACCAATATCACTGATGAACATAGATGCAAAAATCCTCAACAAAATACTAGCAAACAGAATCCAACAACACATTAAAAGGATCATACACCATGATCAAGTGAGGTTTATTCCAGGAATGCAAGGATTCTTCAATATACACAAATCAATCAATGTGATACACCATATTAACAAACTGAAGGAGAAAAACCATATGATCATCTCAACAGATGCAGAGAAATCTTTCGAGAAAATTCAACACCCATTTATGATAAAAGCCCTGCAGAAATTAGGCAAAGAGGGAACTTACCTCAACATAATAAAGGCCATGTGTGACAACCCACAGCCAACATCATTCTCAATGGTGAAAAACTGAAACCATTTCCACTAAGATCAGGAACAAGACAAGGTTGCCCACTCTCACCACTATTATTCAACATAGTTTTCGAGGTGTTAGCCACAGCAATCAGAGAAGAAAAAGAAACAAAAGGAATCCAAATTGGAAAAGAAGAAGTAAAGATGTCACTGTTTGCAGATGACATGATACTATACATACAGAATGCTAAAGACGCTACCAGAAAACTACTAGAGCTAATCAATGAATTTGGTAAAGTAGCAGGATACAAAATTAATGCACAGAAATCTCTTGCATTTTTATACACTAATGATGAAAAATCTGAAAGTGAAATTAAGAAAACACTGCCATTTACCATTGCAACAAAAAGAATAAAATACCTAGGAATAAACCTACCTAAGGAGACAAAAGACCTGTATGCAGAAAATTATAAGACACTGATGAAAGAAATTAAAGACAATGCAAATAGGTGGAGAGATATACCATGTTCTTGGATTGGAGGAATCAACATTGTGAAAATGACTATACTACCCAATGCAAACTACAGATTCAATGCAATCCCTATCAAACTACTACTGGCATTTTCCCCAGAACTAGAACAAAAACTTCACAATTTGTATGGAAACACAAAGATCCCAAATAGCCAAAGCAATCTGGAGAAAGAAAAACCGAGCTGGAGGAATCAGGTTCCTGGACTTCAGACTATACTACAAAGCTACAGTAATCAAGAGAGTATGGTACTTGGTCAAAAAGAGAAATATAGATCAATGGAATAGGATAGAAAGCCCAGAGATAAACCCATGCACATATGGTCACCTTATCTTTGATAAAGGAGGCAAGAATATACAATGGAGAAAAGACAGCCTCTTCAATGAGTGGTGCTGGGAAAACTGGACAGCTACATGTAAAAGAATGAAATTAGAACACTCCCTAACATCATACAAATAAATAAACTCAAAATGGATTAAAGACCTAAATGTAAGGCCAGACACTATCAAACTCTTAGAGGAAAACATAGGCAGAACACTCCATGACATAAATCACAGCAAGATCCTTTTTGACCCAGCCCCTAGAGAAATGGAAATGAAAACAAAAATAAATAAATGGGACCTAATGAAACTTAAAAGCTTTTGCACAGCAAAGGAAACCAGAAACAAGACGAAAAGACAACCCTCAGAATGGGAGAAAATATTTGCAAATGAAGCAACTGACAAAGGATTAATCTCCAAAATTTACAAGCAGCTCATGCAGCTCAATATCAAAAAAACAAACAACCCAATCCAAAAATGGGCAGAAGACCTAAATAGACATTTCTCCAAAGAAGATATACAGATTGCCAACAAACACATGAAAGAATGCTCAACATCATTAATCATTAGAGAAATGCAAATCAAAACTACAATGCAATATCATCTCACACCGGTCAGAATGGCTACCATCAAAAAATCTACAAACAGTAAATGCTGGAGAGGGTGTGGAGAAAAGGGAACCCTCATACACTGTTGGTGGGAATGTAAATTGAAACAGCCACTATGGAGAACAGTATGGGGGTTCCTTAAAAAACTAAAAATAGAGCTACCATATGACCCAGCAATCCCACTACGGGGCATATACCCTGAGAAAACCATAATTCAAAAAGAGTCATGTGCCACAATATTCATTGCAGCTCTATTTACAATAGCCAGGACATGGAAGCAACCTAAGTGTCCATCGACAAATGAATGGATAAAGAAGATGTGGCACATATATACAATGAAATATTACTCAGCCATAAAAAGAAAGGAAATTGAGTTATTTGTAGTGAAGTGGATGGACCTAGAGTCTGTCATACAGAGTGAAGTAAGTCAGAAAGAGAAAAACAAATACCGTATGCTAACACATATATATGGAATCTAAAAAAAAAAAAAAATGGTCATGAAGAACCTAGGGGCAAGACGGGAATAAAGATGCAGACCTATTAGAGAATGGACTTGAGGACATGGGGAGGGGGAAAGGTAAGCTGGGACAAAGTGAGAGAGTGGTAGTGTATATATGGATATATATACACTACCCAATGTAAAATAGATAGCTAGTGGGAAGTAGTCACATAGCACAGGGAGATTAGCTCAGTGCTTGGTGACCAGCTAGAACGGTGGGATAGCGAGGGTGGGAGGGAGGAAGATGCAAGAGGGAAGAGATATGGGGATATATGTATATGTATAACTGATTCACTTTGTTATAAAGCAGAAACTAACACACCATTGTAAAACAATTGTACTCCAATAAAAATGTTAAAAAAAAAAAAAGGGAGATGGAGTTCTCCCACTGCAGACACTCACCACTTAGGAGGTGGCTGACAATTAGCACTCCCAAGTGTGGAAAAGAATCCATGATATTTGCCAGATTGTGTATGGTAATGTCATCTCCTTGTGACAGAGGCATTGCCTGACTTTGTGGAGCTTTTAGTCTATTGAATGAAACATAATAAGGAAAAAAGCTAATGAATTGTAGCGAGTGTTGTTAAGAAAATAAACCCACACACCTATGGTCAATTAATCTATGACAAAAGAGGTATGAATATACAATGGAGAAAAGACAGTGTCTTCAATAAGTGGTCCTGAGAAAACTGGAGAGCTACATGTAAAAGAATGAAATTAGAACATTCTCTAACACCACACACAAAAATAAACTCAAAATGGATTAAAGACCTAAATGTACAACCGGATACTAGAAAACTCCTAGAGGAAAACATACCCAGACCACTCTGTGACATAAATTGCAGCAATATCTTTTTGGATTCCTCTCCTAGAGTAATAGAAAAAAACAAAAATAAAGAAATGGGACCTAATTAAACTTGAAAGCTTTTGCACAGCAAAGGAAACCATAAATGAAACAAAAAGACAACCCACAGAATGGGAGAAAATATTTGCAAACAATGCAACCAACAAGGGATTAATCTCCAAAATATACAAACAGCTGATACAGCTCAATATCAAAAAAGCAAATAACCCAATCAAAAAATGTGCAGAAGATCTAAATAGACATTTCTCCAAAGAAGACATACAGATGGACAAAAATCACATGAAAAGATGCTCCACATTGCTAATTATCAGAGAAATGCAAATCAAAACTACAATAAGGTATATCACCTCACACCGGTCAGAATGACCATCATCATAAAGTTTACAAATAATAAATGCTGGGGAGGGTGTGGAGAAAAGGGAATCCTCCTACACTGTTGGTGGGAATGTAAATTGGTACAGCCACTATGGAGAACAGGATGGAGGTTCCTTGAAAAACTAAAAACAGAATTACCATATGACCCAGCAATCCCACTCCTGGGCATATATCCAGAGAAAACCATAATTCGAAAAGATATGTGCACCCCAATGTTCATTGCAGCACTATTTACAATAGCCAAGACATGGAAGCAACCTAAATGTCCATTGACAGATGAATGTATAAAGAAGATATGGCATATTTATACAATGGAATATTACTCAGCCATAAAAAAGAATGAAATAATGCCATTTGCAGCAAGATGGATGGACCTAGAGATTATCATACCAAGTGAAGTAAGCCAGGCAGAGAAAGACAAATATCATCTGATATCGCTTACATGCAGAATCTAAAAAAAAATGATACAAATGAAATTATTTACAAAACAGAAACAGACCCACAGACATAGAAAATATATTTATGGTTACCAAAGGGTAAAGTTGGGGGAGGGATAAATTAGGAGTTTGGGATTTACATATACAAACTACTATATATAAAATAGATAACCAACAAGGATCTACTGAATAGCACAGGGAACTATACTTAATATTTTATAATAACCTATAAGGGAAAAGAATCTGAAAAAAATAGATATATATGTATGTACAACTGAATCACTTTGCTGTACACCTGAAACTAACACAACATTGGAAATCAACTATACTTTAATAAAAATAAATTAATTAATTTTTGAAAAAATAAAAGAAACATGATGCAGCAGTGGAAAATAACAGTGAACAGGTGTGTAGAATAGGTTGGATCCTTCCACAGGTTGACCAGGAAGAGCCTCTCTGAAGAGAAGGCATGCAAAGTCAGATCTGAAAGAGGAGAAAGGGCCCAGTTTGAAGAGTGGGACAGGCAAGGAGTTGGAGGCAAGAGGAAGGAAGATTCCAGGCCAAGAGAAGTGCACCTACCAAGGCCTGGAGAAGAGGTTTGGCATCTAAGAACTGAGGAGCAGAATGGAGGAATGCTGAGAATGTCAAAAGTAGGACTGAAAAAAAGGAGGCTGAAACCAGATCATGCAGGGCCTTGAAGGCCGTGCTAAGGAGGTCTGATCCTTTTTCTCAAAGATCAATAGGAAGAAATGCAATGAGTTTAAGTGTTGAAGCCACATGATTCAATTTGTGCTGTAAAAGATTACTTTGACGGTTATTTGGTGAATAGTAGAAACAGGAAATTACTGTGATTATAGTAGAGTTGAAACGAAGTAGAGGGTAGAACTAGGATTGTAGCAGTGTTAGAAACAAAGTGAGGAGATTGAAGGTCTGTTCTGAAGATAAAATTAATGTGTCAGAAAAAATTACATAAAACAGTAATAGATCAAAAATGTATACAGTTCTCATTCTCTAAGGATGCTTCAGTTATTTCAACTGATTTCTCTGTCTTCATAAAGTTCTACAGACATTAAAAAATAAAACTAAAAACCTCCTTATTATTCATAGCACTGACAGTACTGCCCAGGCCACTCTAAGTCACACAACTTCTTCCTGGGGAAAAAACATAGAACTATCAGAAACATGTCAGAATATCACAAACACTTTCAATCATCTGTATAAATTGTAAAATGTGTTATTATTTTACTTGTTCCCTAAGTTTCAAATTTTCATAGATAGAAAAGTAAAGCCTTTCACTACCACAGCCAACTAATCTGTGCCCCTATTTCCCAACACATTTGTTTCTCTCTGACCCCGCTTCCTAGAATAATAAAATAAGCCAATGCTTACTAGGCACCAGCACTGCTCATAACACTTGTAAATATTAACTGGTTTAACCCTGAGAGGAAGTTACTCTTAATTATCCCCATTCACTATACATGAATTCAAACATGTTTATTGTTGCCCCAGCTTTAGGTTTTAGAAGGAGCTTGGAGCCACACTGACATCAAACAGTGCATTGTAACCTGCCCTAGTTAAACGTGCTTTGATCTTAAGTGTCTTTGCTGATTAATTTTGGTAAAAATAGCCGATCAAGATCAACAAAAATTTAGAAAACACATTGGGTACAAGAATCAACATCTCCCCCAACAGACTGAGAATGAGCGATTTCTCTATTACAAGGAGATAAATAGGAACTAGAAATGCAAGCAAATTTCTAAGCAAATAAACTCTTTATTACCAAGTATTTCAAATGTTGCAGAGTATATAGAATGAAACCAGCCAGGATCCAAACATCCCATTTAAAACTGGGAGAAAAAAAAAGAGCATAACATCTGGATATGTAAAACTCAGCTTTTATTTCAGTTTTGTTTTGTTTTTCAGGTGTCACACTCCAAAACAGATTAAACTGAAATCTTTCTTAGGAGCCAGGAGATCCACGGGAGCGTGTTGACAGCCAGAGGACCCACAGCCTTGGCACGGAAGTCCTCACTTACCAGCACTTAAGTACTAAGCCTGTAATGAATGGTTCACAGTGGTACTAAGTCTGTAAAGCACAGTTCATCGTGGTTCTCAACCTTGGCAACACCTTAAAATCACCTGGAGTGCTTTCGTAAAATACCACCCCAGAGATTCTTTTCAGCTGCCCTCAGGTGGGCCCTGGGAGTGCTTCTTACAAACCCCTGAGTGATTCTACTGTGCCGCCAAAGCTGGAGAACCACCTCTGGAAAGCTGAGCCTCAGGGGTTGCCATGCTGCAACATGATTTTGGGCTTATCCCTGCCTGGAAAGGCAAGAAAATCACAGGACGCTGAAGCCAGCTTCTGAGTTCCTGCAGTCGCTATAAGCACGGGGTTGAACCTCTCTCTCCCTGCTGAGCTCCCAGCGGAAGAAACCACGTAAGAGCACCGCCCTCTGGAAAACTTCGCTGTCAGTCAAGCTAGCCGCTGCCCACAACTTCTTTCAAAACTTACCTCTTCAACATAACATGTTAACAATCTTTGAGCGCCAATAAAAGTATAGTTTTCTTAATTGTTAGTATGAGTTAGGTAACTGTGAATTAGAGAGAGCGCTGAGTGAAGAAACTGAGTACCTAATATGTGTTAGATGTTTTACTTACTTTGCTTTCAATCCTTACCACAACTCTGTGAGGAAGGAGTTGTTTTATTTTAGTCTTCCAGGAGGAAACTGAGGCTCAGGGAGATTAGTCACTGATTTCTCAAGGTCACAGGGCTACTGAAAGGAACAATGGTAGGAGACCCAATCTGGATTTTACTATCCCGCACTGCCCCCTATGGCAGAAGGGGTCATGCAAGTGCAAGTTCAAAGAACTTAAAATGCCTGAAGGCAGCCAGCTTGAAATCTTCTAGGTGGACCTAATTGGCTGTGATTGCTCTTTCCTCCCAACACTTAACAGCCTTTCTGTTGGTACCACTGGCTTACAACTGAACTCTTACCGCCTTTGGTTAATTGCCAGCTCATGTGCTTTCAGCTCATCGCGATTACAAGCAAGCTTAAACCAGTAAAGGCGGTCTTTGGTATTTTTAATCCACCTGAGAGCCTAAAATTGCCTTAGGCAATGCTTCTCAAACTATTATGGCCTTATGAATCACCTATGGACCTTGTTAAAATGCAGATTCTCATGCACCCCTCCAACCTCCATCTTACCAGCTTCATCCATATGCCCCCATCTTTCTATGTCCCTTTTCTTTTCAGAAAAATTTGCCTGTCTCTTGGCTTTTCCAGTTGGGATCCAATCTCCTTAGAGACAGCAAAGAATTAGAAATAACAAACAACTTTACACGCACAAACACTCAGTTCTCTGTAAACACTTATTAAATTAGTAAATGGTTTTGCCCTCCTGTAAACAAGGCAACCCCAATGGATCCTCAATATTGAGTTCTAGACGTCTCTACTATTAAAAAAAATTAGGTGTGAAAATGCGAAGAAGTAACAGGTATCTATAAAACTCCCTCTTAATTGGATTCATTTCAGCCTCTTTTCACAAAGAGAAAAGAATAAATCAAAGGTACCACCAATACTTAGATGGAATTTCAGAAAGAGTGTAGGGGCAAGGACATCAGGATGTCAGAAATGCTGTTTGATACTCTTAAAGCACACATCTTCCTATGATAGTCTTAAACTATATAGAGAAACATGTAGGAAATGCCCAGCCCTGTGAAACTTGTATGATTCACTTGATACATACTAAAGTTGTCTCATGGGTGAACTGAGGATATTACTACTTCTAATATGGGTTTGTCATAAAAGGTAAAGGAAATGGCAGATGTGTTTCTTAGCAGTTACCACTAAGTAGATACTCAGTAAATGTTCAGTTCCAGCTTATGTTGGTAGCACTTTTCATCCCAAAGGTATGGGGAAGAAGGGTAGCAAATACTTAGTCAACATGTTTGTTTGTTGAACTTATAAGAAAGAAAGCTCTGACCATGGCAAAGATTTTATATGTTAAGCAATCTTAGCTCTTGTAGCCTTCCAAAATCATATGAAAGGAGATGTCAAGTTCTAAAAAATATAGTTGTCCATGTACAATCAAATTGCACCCAGGGGCAGGAAAAGAGGGAATGATGAAAACAAACTGGTGATAGAAAAAGTCCCATCACTGCAAAAAAGTTCATAGGAAAAGATCAAATCATAGCACCAGATAATAGGCACTCTAGTAAAGCAGTGACATTAAAATAACTATAAAAGAAAATCTGAGAAAGAACCTTACCTAAGGGAAAAGTAAGAAAAAGGAAACAATGATTGTTAATTGAACAAAATTTAGCCTATATATTTAAGATAGGCAAACAAGGTATCATTCTCAGAGAGAAATTTTTATTAAAATTAAAGTCATACATAAATTGTCCAATTGAGTAACAGTCCCCACAAACAAAACCTACAGCAAGATGTCAGAGCTAAAATATTCATGGCAAATCAAAAACAAAACAAAACAAGAAAGTACAAGATATTTTATATTACATATTTACTTAGCAATAAAATCATCTTTTCTATTTCTTCCTAAAACTTTTGAACATTCAACTAGCAATTGTCCTTAATGTACTACTGCATCTATTCAATATTTTGTTAATTAGGTTACACACAATAAAATCCAGGGGCTACAGAGAACACATTCAAAGTCGATGGGCTCAATACAAAATTCTATTATATGTGATTACATTGCAGTGCACAGGCTTCTCACTGTAGTGGCTTCTCTTGCTGTGGAACACGGGCTCTAGGCACACGGGCTTCAGTAGTTGTGGCATGTGGGCTTAGTAGTTGTGGCGCACGGGCTTGGTTGCTCTGTGGCATGTGGGATCTTCCCAGACCAGGGATCAAACCCGTGTCCCCTGCATTGGCAGGCGGATTCTTAACCACTGTGCCACTAGGGAAGTCCTTTGGATGACATTTTTATTATTAGTATTAGTATTATAGCTGCTTCTCTTGGTTTCCAGTTGTCCTCCACTTGGATGCAGGTAGTCTTAGAAAGATAACACTTCAAGCCTTATATACTTGCATTTCTAAGTTATCTATCCCTTTACTGAGAGCTGCAGTGGTGAACAGATCTAATGAGGATGTGAGAGGACACAGATACCTGGGAGGAGAGCAGGAGAAGGAAGGGAGCACTACGGGTTCTGAAATCAAGCTGATCTCCCCACAATTTTACCTAAAGCTTCAGCAGGGCAAATACTTATGTAAATGAAATCATAAATAGAACAAAAAACATTTAAAAGAGATAAGCCCAGAGCTGTTCTGATTGATGCTACAATTGAAGCCTGGACCTCTGCCCACTGTACTTGTCCTTCCAGAGCCAGAGGCAGTTCAGAGAAATGCTAGGCTCTCAGGAAAGATGCTTTGAAAACCACCAGTCCATTGGAAGTTGATACAGTGAAAGAAATCCTCTCTAAGAACCATTCCTTCTCTTAAATCTTTAATCAAGAATTTATGATTTCAGAAGTTAATATCTGGATAAATAGTTGGGAGGATGAATGCAAGAAAGAAAGGTATGATAAACTGTTGTTTTTCATCCATATCCTTTTTGCTATTAGCATCTCTATTTTCAAATAACATGGGACTAGCTTAAGCAAAGGTAAGGTAGAATGAGGCAGTCTCTCCCATCCATCGACAGGGAAGAACACTCCTCCTGCTCAGATGCTAAAAACCTATTGAAACACGGTCATTCCCTTCTCTCCGTATCCTGTTGCTATGTCTCTCTTGCTGCAGATGGGGTTTATTCTATCCCAAGCCCATGTGAAGGAAACGGTCACTGTAACTAAACCCCTGATTTATACCTCTGTTCATGAAATCAGCCAGAATAATTCCAAATCCAAGTTTTCTAGAGAGTACTTTGCTCAGCCCAACTTGAGTGGAGCATCCCTGATCCAATCAGAAAAATCTGGCTGAAAATTCTGCAGTGGGTAGGGCAAGTTTCAGAAAAGAGAGCAAGCACAACATTGTAAATCAACTATACTTCAATAAAATTTTTAAAAGAACAGAAAAGAGAGCAAGGTGTTGAGAAAACTAATAATAGCAGCCAGCACTTCCTTCCTGGAAACCTATGGTCCCTGATACAGCAGTGATGTGCTGGACCAGCTTGTACCAGTTGGCGAGAACTGATTCTACCCTCACTTCCAAACTCCATGTTCAATGATGTCATACTGGTAGCTCGAAATCAACTATGGTAGGAGTATTTATACCATGAAAACTAGCAAATGCTATAAATCAGGGATTCTTTTTTCAGAGAATCAGTTTACCAGCACACTACTGTCACATGAGTCTCCATGATTTGTGATTTTGGACACAGCCACATTAACTTCTACTCACACACTGTGAAGTTCTGCAGATAGCCTTAGTACCCTTTTCCTCACAAGCAGAGTCCTCTAGAAGGAACTCTGTCCACTTGTTCACCCAGCTATGTTTATATGTTTAAGAAAGAAAATAAAACAAGACGTGCATCACCATGAGTCAAAAGCATCACATCTGTGGTTCAACACAAAGCCTTTTGTCTACTATACTTATTATAAGGTCAGATATATGTTAGAATGATCTTGAAAATTATCCATATTCTTGGTTAAAGTAGAAAATAGCAACTGGAGAAATCTAGGGCAGAAAGTGTGAAGAAATAGTAGAAGTCACAAGAGTATTTACTGGAATACAGTAGGAGATCAATAAAGGTTTGGGAAAGGATGAAGGGAAGAAAGGAAGTGGGAAAGAGGGGAGGAGGTACGGGGCAGAAGGGAGAGAGGGAGAGCAGAGAATACAAAGGGAAACAATGAGCCGTCGATCAAAGGAGACAACCTCTCACTGAGAATAGAAGCATAATAACATATTAAATGATAATATGAAAGTAGTCCTTTATTCAACAAACTGTATAAAATGCTGAACCTGTGTCAGGGGCTGGGCACACAATGCTTAGTAAGACATGGTCCTGGCCTTGGGCAATGTAGAGTTTAGTGGAGGAGAGCTGCAAGTAACATCATCTCAATACTGGTAAATGTTATGCTTAGTTAACCAGGGGTGCTGAGGGAGACCACAGAAAATCTTCTGCCCCAAACTTGGGAGTCAGAAAAGACCTAACAGAAAAGGGAACACCTAAACCAAGCCCCAGAGAACACACAAAAACTCCGCAAATGAATAGGATGAGGCCAAAGGCATTTCAGATGGAGGAGGAAAAGCAAAAAGGTTTGGTGTGAGTAGGAACTGGCAATCATGGGTCTGAAGTAAGTTTAGACTGGCTGAGTGTAGTGTGCGAGAGAGGAAGTGGAAATAAAATTCACTGCGGGTCAAGAAGGTGTTGCGTGCATACTGTGAATTGGGACTTTAAGGACAAAAGTGAACTATCTAAGGGTTTAAAGAAAATAACACTTTAGAAAAATCACCAAGTCCTGATTACTTTATCTCCTGAGTAGCTCTCACATTAATCACTTTGCTTCTTCACCATCACAACCTTTTTCTTTCAACAGGAATGACACCACAACCTCCAGCTGGCCTCCCTGCCTCCACTCTGTCCCAGTTCTAAACTAGGGAAAGACGGGAGACCAGCTGATGGCTGCAACATCAGTTGTGTTGAGAGAAAAAGATTGTGGTCATGAAATAGGGAGGTGGAGCAGTTTGAGAGCTATTCAGGGGATAAAGTAAGCAGGATTTGCTGAGTAACAGGACTCGGGGGGCAGGAGTTCAGAGAGGTTCCCAGGTTCCTGACTTGGGCAGCTGGATGGATGGTGATGCTTTTGACTATGAGAAGAAAATTTTGTTTTAAATAGGTTTAGCGGGGTATATCAGGAATTTAATTTTGAGCTTGAGGTGCTGTGGGACATCCTGGCAGAGATGTATAATAGGCAGTTAACTAGAAAAAACACAAAAGAGGGATTATCATGATTTACAGTTTTTTATACCTTGGGTTTTGAGGGGTCAATAACAGGGGCAAGAACAGACAGAAAAACTATCCCCTTTGATTATAGATACATGCCATGCTCATCTGAAAGGATTTCAATCTAAAATGGAACCAGAGGATATGAAATAGAGAATCTCATACATGCACCCCCAGAAGAACAGAATTTAAGAATGGAAGGACTGATTTCCTTTAAATGCTTGATTTATGGAAGACTGAGATTTATCTCCTGACCAATGAACATCTGCCAAGAAGCTCTCCCCATCTTCAAGTCAACGAACTTACTGCTCGTGCTCTGGCTGTACTTCCTCCACTTTGCACTCCATTAATATAGCCCACCCCCAACCCTCAAAGGACTCGCCTGTAACTTGTTACAGCATGCGTTTCCAGAATTGCAATTCCTCAGATGTTCCCTAATAAACTCAATTTCTCATAATTTCATCTTGCCTCAGTTTAACTCTTTATTTAGGTTGACATTTGGGAAACTTATGTTGCCAATGTTTCCATCCTGATTTAGAGAGAATATGGTCGTCAGCCTCCAAGATGGCCCCTAAAGATCCCTGCCACCTGGTATGTGTGTCCTTGTGAAGCCTTCTCCCACACTGAACAGGGCTGACTTGCGTGACCAATAAGATACTGTGAAAATGGCAAATGTGACTTCTGAGGCTAGGTTATAAAAGACGTAGCAAATTCTATCCTGCTCTCTTTTGGATCTCTCACTTTGGGGGACATGTCACGAGGTTACCCAAGCAGCCTGACAGAGAGACTCACATGGTGAGGAACTGGGGCCTCTTGCCAGCAGCCATGGGAGCGAGCCATCCTGGGAGAGATGCTCCCAGTCGAGCCCCTAGATGACTGACACTCAACCATCATCCTGACTGTAACCACATGAGAAACCCTCAGCCAGAACCACCCAGCTAAGCTGCTTCCGGATTCTTGACCCACAGAAACTGTGAGAAAAATGTTTACTGTTTCAAGCCACTAAATTCTGAGGGTAATTTGTTACACTGCAACAGATAAATAATACAGAAACTTACTTACCAGGTCATAGCAAAAAAGCTGGAGAACTGTAGGCCTCATGGAGGGGTTCCTGCCCTGTAAAACTTAGGCAGTAGTAAAACTTCAGCATGCAACACAATCAACTGAAGGGATTATCAAAACACAGATTTCTGGTCCCCAACCAAGAGTTTCTGATTCAGTGGATCTGAGGCAGGGCCTGAAGATTTGCAATTCTGTGGTGAGTTCCAGGGATCTGATCAAGGAAAAAGATGTGACCATAAAATCATCAAGCTTTATTTGGGTGACACTTTGACATGTTTGCATGTTGGAAAAGTCCCTCACAGCATAAGTCAATCCAGAGGCTACCACCCAGAAAGGGGATTATGTGTCTATCTGTTGTTGTTTAGCTGCCCAACAGAGAGTCTCTAGGTCACAGAGCTCTGAAGGTCAGCAGGAGCTTGGAGCCTTATTTATAGTTGCAGGATTTACCTTACCTTTTCTGTGGTTAGCAGAAGGGTGCAATTTCATGGGATAAACAAAGCAGGCAGGATCTATATGGTTAAAAAACTGCTTATTAGGGCTGTACTTAAAAAAATGGACATGATAAAGAAAGTGTGGTGTGTATATATATATGTGTGTGTGTGTACCACCAAGTGGGTCCATCCATGTTGTCACAAATGGCAATGTTTCATTCTTTCTTATGGCTGAGTAATGTTACATTGTGTGTGTGTATATATATATATATATATATACACACACACAATGTAACATTACTCAGCCATAAGAAAGAATGAAACATTGCCATTTGTGACAACATGGATGGACCCACTTGGTATTAAGCTAAGTGAAATAAGTCAGACAGAGAAAGACAAATACCATATGATTTCACTTATATGTGGAATCTAAAAAACAAAACAAAACAAAACAAATGAACAAACAAAACAGAAACAAATTCATAGATACAGAGAACAAACATGTGCTTGCCAGAGGGGAAGAGAAAAAAGGGGGAGGGAAGAAATAGATGAGGGAGATTGAGGGGTACAAACTTCCAGTTGCATAAAAATAAATGGGTTAAGGTTATGAAATGTACAGTGTGGGGAATATAGTCAATAACTATGTCATATCTTTGTATGGTGACATATCGTAACTAGATTTATCATGGTGATCAGTTTGAAATGTGTAGAAATATTGAATCACTAGGTTGTGTAACAGAAACTAACATAGTGTTGTAGGTCAATTATACTTCAAAAACAAACAAAGTCATAAAAAAAGATCAGATTTGTGCTGTGAGAGGTGGGGGTAAGGGCAGGAAGCATAATTGGGTGAAGGCATTCAAAATGTAAAAACTTCCAATTATAAGATTAATGAGTACTAGGGATGTAATGAATTAACCCTGCTGTATGTTACATATGAAAGTTGTAAAGAGAGTAAATCCTAAGAGTTCTCATCACAAGAAAAATAAATTTTTTTCTATTTCTTTAATTTTTTATCTAGATGAGTATTTACTAAACTTGTGATAATCACTTAATGATGTATGCAAATCAAATCATTACACTGTAGACTTTAAATGTATACAGTGCTGTATGACAATTAGCTCTCAATAAAACTGGAAGAAAAAAATGGATACGTAAAAATGGAGCTGGGTGCCAGTGGACTTTTGAGTTAACTGGTCCCAGGCTGCTGTGAAAAAGTAAACAACATAGGACCAATATACAAAGGTCATCTTTAGCTCATTTATACAACCTGTCTCCAGGGGATCCTAATGCTGCTGGTTCAAGAACACACTTTGCAAACCACTGACCTAGAGGCTTCTTTTGGGCAGAGTAGCTCTGGAAATTAGGGTGAGGGTCAGTTTCTTCTCCCAGACTGATGTTTCAAATAAAGTCTCATGCACTGGAGAGAAGGAACAGGGAAGGAGAGAGATGTTATTGTAGCAGAAGTGCTATGCACACAGAAGGAAGCATTAGAACTAAGGAAGAAATATTCTGTCCCCATATTCTAAAAAAAAAAAACACATATTTTTTTATTGGAACTTTTCTTCATTGTTGAGAAGCAGGAGCTCCAATGAGGACTGTGTGGTTTTCTATAAACAGAAACCAGTTTCATTACCCTGACAAACAACAGTACTTTGCCTGTGGGTGGCAAATGCTGTTTATATATTCTTACCTTTATTAAGTAATCGCTGACTGAAAAGGATTATCTCACAAGTATTCTCAACAGACTTTCTTTAAAGAATTCCAAGAAATAACATCTATTTTCAGTGTTACAAAAGGTATATAAACTGAGATCTCCTATTAAAGCTGTTTCCTTAATTCAGTTTTTAGTTTCTTTCATTTGTCCTTCACAAGATTCACGTCCCCATAATCATCCATTAGTTCAATCACTAATTTATTCATATATTCTTGCATTGAGAACTGCCCTGGGTGCTCTGAGATGATGGATGTTGAAGCCACAGCTAGGAATGAAAAAACAAACAAAAACTTTTTTTTTTCCACTGAGACCTATATAAAGAAAATTAAAGAAAATTTGGTTACTGGAAGATTTTGACATGCTGCTTTCAGCTAGTTTTTTTCCTTCCTTCCTCCCCATCACATTTAAAAGAATTAACACTAAATTAGCATGAAAAATTCAAGAGGGAAAAGACAACAGAACCACAATCCTAACGAAGAAAAACTCCACCATGAGATTTAGTGAAGAGAAATGTGTCACTTTACATGGTAGTTTTAATGACAGATGATGAATCTTCAGTAGGTTTTGTACTTCTTCCTGGCTGAAATCTCAAGCTGGCCGGAAGCTCCAGCCTCTTGGTCCTGTTCGTGTTGATACCAGTTGCCTAAGTACCTGTAATTATCCCCTATCAAGTGCCTCCTCTCCAACCTTGAACATTTCTTCTTGATTCATTATAATTAAGGAGCTAGTGTAGCCATTCAAGTTCACATTGTCAATGACCATGTAATCATCTTCCCTAGTGACCAGAATTCTTTTCTTTTTATGAGGTTACAATTCAATTTCTTCCAGCCATAAGGTCAAAAGAATCTGGAACAGTTAGCCTTCCCAGTGACTAATTACACACCTGTGACTCTGGTGCATATAAAAAAGACCTCTTAAATGGAAGGTGTCAAATTAAGAAATAATATACATTTGACTACTGAAGTCAATTAGACATAAAAATTAAAGACTGTGGATTCTTTTCCTGTTACTGGAAGTGATGCTTGACACTCCACTTATCAATTTAAGACACATCTGTGTCCCTTAGAAATGTTAAAGTAATTTGTAAGTTGGAAGAGAATTAAAATGGCTCAAAGACTGGGAGAATACTGGCCAGGAGATTAAGATAATGTGCTCATGTCTGTTTCATATAATAACTTGTCCATCACTTTATTTTTTTCCCTTCTCAGATTTGCTTAAGTTCTTCTAAAATAGATTTTGTTACTTTCCCTACTAATGAGGCTTTTTACATTTTGTAAAGGATTCTGATTATTAGATCACTACACATGGCTAAGTGCCATGAGCAGATTTAGCCTCCGGCTTCCAAGACATAACACTGACCAGGGAAGACTTCTCTTTTTCCTATCAGCCTGAAATTTACTGTGGACCTTCCTCTTCACCTACAGATTTCAGTTTCACTTCTACACACACACCCTTCCCCAACTCCCTGTGCCTTTATCCTTCTTTCACCTCCAAGACAGTTGTTTTCAGCAGTGAGGCTGGAACCCTTGCAGGTCTAAGTTCAACAGGAAGTCTCTGTCAAGTCTCCATCTGTGTGTCTCAAGGGGATTTCCAGAAAGGATGCTGCCTATGGTAGCCACAGTGCTCCTACCACCATAGCTCAAAGGGGCTGCTGGAAGGACGAGGTGTGTGACCCACAGCCAGCAACCTCCAAACTCTGCATTTCAGCTACCCTGAGATTCCAGGAAGTCAAGTCGACCACCTCATCAGGAACAAAGGCAGGTGATCTTCACTCAAAAACATCTAAGTGATGACTCTGAATCCTGAAGAACAAACAAGATCCAGCTCCTGAACTTCTTGAAGTTGTTGCTGGTACCTCTTGGTCTCATAAGAGAAATAACTGTTGTTACTACCACCCACAATCCATTTACTTTTCTTTTGATAACTATACCTCAATTTCCCTCCGTGTAACATGTTTTCCCTGCTCTCAGCCAACACGCTTTGGATCACATTTTGCATGGCTGTGGGTGCCATGCAAAATGGACTGGGTGATACGAGTTCTCTGACCTGGCAGTTCTTTGACCTATTCCTGGATAGTAACTCTTTCCTCCAGGCTATCCTTTCCCACAGCACACCATGAGCATAAATTTTGCCTGGATCTTCTGTACCTTTGAAATAACGAACCCAATACCCCACTTTCTGAGTACAATATCAATCTTCCCAGTTGTTTCATTTAACACTTCCTCCAGGTCATAGACCCCTCTCATCTCTATGACCATGCTCTATCTTCACATCTTCCCTACCAACCTACAATCCTTAGACCCTTGCTTCAACCCTTACCTGCATCTCTCTTCCCCATTTTCCTTCTGCCTCACCAACCTGACATATCACTTATCATATATTATCTTAATTGTCTATTTAATTCTTTATCTTCCCTGTGAAACTACAGGCTATGAGAAGCATGGACTTTTTGATAACCATTGGATCCTCAGTGCCCAGCATCACTGTGCTTGACAAATAGCAGACAATTAACAAACTTATTCACCCAAAATATATCTCTTATGAATTGACTATGGGATGGAAACTGTGCTGAGTACTGAGAATGTGATGATCAGAAAATATTCAATAAGAACCCAGCCCTGACTCACAGAGCTTAGTCTATTGGGTATAAAAGCAAAGCAGCGGCAACACTGCACTGAGTAAGACATGGTCCTGCAAGTCCAGGCAGTGACCAAGAACAAAGAGAGTGGTGTTCATTGCAGAGGAGTTTCAGAAGAACTTGCAATTCAGAGAATTAGCTGCCAAGTGGACAACTCACAGACAAATACATAATAAATAATTTCTTTCCCAAATATATTGAGGAAGTTGTCTCCTGAAATTAGAGACATTGACGCTTGCTACATATGTACTAAGAATTGGCCAAAGATCATAAAATGAAATAAGTTTTGATATGTTTCCTTGACAACAGGGATAAGGGAGCGATACCAAAAAAGAAAGTGGCAAAACTTTTTAAAACTTTTAAAACTATTTTACTAACCTGGAATCATTTTCAACAGATTGTACTGAACACATGTATTATGTTTTCCCCTGGGATTTCCAGGCCTTGAGCCTCTCAAAGATCCATAAACATTGAACACTACTAACAGAAAAGGAGCATATAACACACCTGATGAAACATTTAGATGATAATAAACTGGGAGAATATGCAAAAGCCTGAGAAAGAAGAAAAAATTATAAATGGCAGTTATATGAATCCAAATAACAAAATAACCAAATCTCAAGCACATGAATTAACATATTTTAATGGCAAAAAGAAAATAATAAAATGAGATAAACATCTTAAATACAAAAGGATAACCATTGGACTGCTTTAAATTTCAAGGACTCAGAAAAAAAATATTGAAAAGGACCCCATGATCATATCAGGATGCACTGGTAGTGTCCCAGGCAGGTACAGGGTATTCTTGAATGTGAGTCTGGGTAGAATTTACAGTTAAATGAGGTGACCACTTAAAATACTAACTGATAGGTAAACAAACAAATAAAAAAATCAACGAAGAAGGGACCAGAGAGTTTCTTAGGGATTCTAGGGAAAGCCAAAATTCCCTGGACCCACTAGGAACATAGTGGAAAATGGGCAAACTGCAAAGCACAAGATGAACAAGAGAAAGAATTAGACAAATGTTAAGGAATCAAAGGAAATGAATATTTATGGTCTAGTTCAGCATTCACATCAAGCTGGAAAGCTTGACTTTGAATAATACAGAGAAGGACTCAGACATCAGAAAAAGAGAAAGAGTTATCCTTATTGGTTCTATTTCTCTGGAGAACCCCAATTAATACAGCCATCATTCTTTATATATGTGTGTTCGTATATATATATATATATATATATATATATATATATATACATATATATATACATATGGAAAGAGAGAGATACAGGGGAATATGGAGAAAAATACATATATATATATGTATATACATATATATATAGTGTAATTCAGTTCAAAGGCCTGAGAATCAGGAGACTAATGGTAGAAATCCAGGTCTGAGTCCAAAGCGCAGGAATCTAAAGTGCTGATGTCCAAGGGCAGGAGAAGATGGATGTCCCAACTCAAGTGAATTCAAGAGAAACTACCTTTCGGTTCTATTCAGGCCCTCAGTGAATTAGATGATGCCCACTCACATCTACTGACTGAATTGCTAACCTGTTCTAGAGACAGCCTCACAGACACACCCAGAAATAATGTCTACCAGCTATCTAGGTATCCTTTAGCCCAGATAAGTTGACACTCAATTAACCTTCCCAGTTGCCATCTTCCTTCCACTGCCTTCCCCCTTTCTCTCATACTTCTGTTGGAGAAGTACCCTGACCTCCTCACATACCTTGTGTTAGGAACACCCAAAAACAGAGCAAGAAGGAGGGCTAGCACCACTCAGCATGCTGTAGGTGAGCTCTGTGGTAGGCCCGTGAGAAGTGGAGCATAGCTCTTATATTATATTACTAGGTGTGTGGTCTTAGGTGAATCACTCAACTACTCATACAAGATGGTGATACAACAGTTCTATTGTTTAAATAATAGTGCTTGACATGCAATGGGTGCTCAATAAATGTTTGTTCTGTTTCCCCTTTTAATTCATAGAGCAGATCAAATAATTAAAAATGCATTCATGACAATAATACAGGGAAGAGTCTAGCATTTATCTCTATATAGATGATTTATTAAGTTCTGTTTGTGATTATCACACTGTGGGGTAAGAAAGAATGAGATTCATATTCATTATATTCTAATTATTATGTTTTGGATTATTGCAGTGAATCAGAGAGCGTTTGGAACTTGTTAGCATTACTTGGTCATAAAAGTGTTTTAATTCCTAGGTAAGATAGGGTAATTGAGCCAATAATAATTAAGTCCCTGTCTCTGAATAAGCCTTAGGAGAAACTAATTTAATGAAAGCAAAACCACCACATGGGAAGTGACCCCCTGCTCTGATGGAGAGAAGCAGGAAGTCCATGCAGTGCAGACCTGGCCCCAAGCAGGAGTGCTCCCTTGGAGGGCACTCTGAGCCCCGACACCTCACTGGGACTTCTCCTGGGCCAGAACAGCTCCTGAAAACGGGAGCCCAGGTGGTCAATGATGTGACATTGCTAGTGAGCAACATCTGTCCTGCAGAAAGACTTTCCTGACAGACCGACAGAGCCAGGTATAGAGGAGCCAGGTGTAGAGAGGGGAGTGGAAACAAATCCCTGCCATTTGTTTCTTGGGTTTGTTTCTTTCTTTTTTGCTGACTGTAGTCAGTAAGTGCATGGTTCTCGGAGTGCTCAAATCTATCAAAACATATGGATAAAAATTCACAGCACTAGGTTATTTAAAATTATTTGCTCTTACTCTGAATGTAGGTGCTATGCCTCTTTCCAGGAAACATAACCGCAGCGCATTCCACATCCTGTAATTGAATAGGGCGCTAGTGGTGGGACGCTGAAATGAGCAAGAGCTGCTGGAGTGCGGAGCTCTCCACATGGGGACAGCAGAAGTTACCCAACAAGTCAAGGCCGCCCCCTGCCCAGATCCGACAGAGAGCTGGGCAGTGGGCAGCTTGGTCTTTGGCTTCCCGATGCCAGTCTCTCCAGTTGTTGCCCAGCATTCGTCCACCTAGTGTGGCACTCAGGTAAGTCCTCAGCCAAAAATGTCGCATGTGATCCCTGGCCTGAGACAGCCAGGCTGACTGACCTCTGCTGGTTCTAGCGCTGAAGGTCCTGTGTCCTGAGATGTTCCGGAGTCCTGGGCAAACTGGGTTGGTTGGTCATACTACACAACATAGTGTGTTATGAGACCTCTCTTTAGACAGATTCCTGATGAAGTGGGATCCCCAGGCCTCACACATTAGGACATTAGGATGTGAGAGCAGATCAGACTCCCTTGGCCACTGGAGTCACCATTCACCTTCTGGCCTCTTTGTTAGAGCAGCAGAGCCTGGAATGAAAGAAGCTCTGCCTCACAAAAGGCTTGCTGAGCTGGTGAGGACGTGCTGTCTCTCCTTCTGGGATCTGGTTTTGAATAGGATTATGGAATAAAAGCAGAAGAGAGGGAAAGAATTTGTCCAGATTCTCACAGTTAATTAGACAAACATACCAATTTAATTTTGCAATGAAACATATTTTCTGCAACTGAAAGACGAGTGGTGAGGCAAAGCATCTGCTTAATGACAGAGCTGTAAGTCTGACTTTAGTGTTTAAGACAAAAGGCAGGCACCTGGCCACGGAGTGTGATTCATTAACATTAAACCAGTCAGATTCCATTATCGTGAACTTCCACTGACGCAGAAACAAGATAGGCATTAGCTAAGCCTTGTTAATCATTCGGGGGTGCAGAGATTTTCAACATAAAAGCATCCATAGCTGTAGAATCCAATTGGTCCCAATTATACCAGACATTCAAGTAATGCTGTACATTGTTGATTTGTTTCAGAATGCCAAAGATGTTGATGTCAGGATTGAAGACTCTTCACCTGATAGGTATATTTATATAAGACATTAAAATAAAACCAGTGGAGAAAATAGACAAGTAACCCATATAAACAAATACTTCATGAATATAGAAAACTCTAGACTCTAATTTGTTACTTGCCTAGAGTCATGTTTATCAGAGATAAAGTTCAGTAGAAACAAAATATTAATTTAGACCTGATATCACAAACTGGCAGCCCACAAGATAAGGAGGCCCAGACAGTGTATAGTTCTGGTTTATTTGTTTTTAATTTCAATTAGGGTTAAACATGGCAGACCAAACACATGTGTTTATATCCACTCCCTCATAAAATGTCACTAAAGTGATAGTAAAGTAATAAAAATAGTATGAACCCTGATGATTAAGAGGACAGCAAGAAAGGTGGTAAAGCATAAGAGATGTCAACAAAATTTTGGAAGACATAAAGTGAATTGAGGGGTGGTAACAAACTTAACAAAGAAAAAGCTGAAACTTAAGTGCCTTCAGTTGGCAACAGTAGTATTCACGCAATCTGCTTTTTGGAAAGTTAGAAGGTCTTAGACCTGAGAAGCAACACAGAGTTCAAAGTGCACTTGAAGTCTTAATACGGGGATGGATGGAAAGCCTCTTTCAGGAGCAACTGGACCCTCAAGTCCCCTTTCCCAGTCTGTGTGGTTAGGCAATTCCCCTTATGCTAACCCACCGAGAAGACCAAATGTTTACTCTTTTGGGGAATTGAATCTGAGCCATCCTAGACTCAGGGACATCTGTTCAGTGTAGGGCTAAGGCAGGGGGATTATTGAAAGTCTACATACAGAACTATTGAGAAGTTCAAAGCCTTCTTCTCTTCTCCTGCCTAGTCCTAGAGCACCAGCAGCCAGACTCACACAACTAGGAAGTCTTCTCTGAAAACCTGAACCACCCCAAAGGAAAGACATAATGATGTTAACATTGAAGAGCTCCAAAGAAAAATCAGATATTGCCCAATAACCCCATGGCAAACCCACCAACAAGTCAACCCTGCCCTTGCATATAGAACTTATAAACGGCTTCTCAATGCTTCACTTTAAGTATCAATAGACCGCCAAAGAGCACCAAAACATTTGAGAAAATCCTACAACATTCAAGAAATCAAAACAAACAAAAATATTAAAAACTTAAGGACTCCAAAAAACAATTCAATGGGAGGAGCAGAAGAAACAGAGAAAGATGAGATATATGGCTGTAAAAATGAAAAATCAGAGATCAAGAAAGAGATCAGAAATTTTAAAATATGAAAGCTGAAATTTTTCTTAAAAATCTATAGAAGAGGGACTTCCCTGGTGGTGCAGTGGTTAAGAATCTGCCTGCCAATGCAGGGGACACAGGTTTGAGCCCTGGTCCAGGAAGATCCTATAGGCCATGGAGCAACTAAGCCCGTGCACCACAACTACTGAGCCTGTGATCTAGAGCCCGCGAGCCACAACTACTGAGCCCATGTGCCACAACTACTGAAGCCCTCATGCCTAGAGCCCCTGCTCTGCAACAAGAGAAACCACCACAGTGAGAAGCCCATGCACTGAAATGAAGAGTAGCCCCCACTCACCACAACTAGAGAAAGCCCGCGCACAGCAACAAAGACCCAACGCAGCCAAAAATAAAATAATTAATTAATTTTTTAAAAAATCTATAGAAGGGATGGAAAATAAAGCCAGGAAATCCCCATGAAAGCAGAGCAAAAAGATACACAGATAGGCAACAGGGAAGAGGTGATAAGAAAGTCAGAGAATCAGCCCAGGGGATTCCACAGTCAACGATTCCAGAAAAAAAGACATTCCAAAAAGGGGTGGGGAGGTTACTATCAAGAAATTAATACAGGAAAATTTCCCATTCAGGAGTCTTCATACGTAGGGCCAACCAAGTGCCCAGCATCACGAATGAAAAAATGCCCAGGCCCCAGACATCAACATGAACTTTCAGAACAACCAGAATAGAGAGCTTTTACAGAGGAGAAACTCAAACCACCCAAAGGATCAGGAATCAGAAATCAGAATCACTTTGGAATCCTCGATAATAGTATAAGATGCTAAAATCCAGTCAGGTGGCCTTCAAAACTCTGAGTGAAAAAAATATTTTTCATGCTCAAGTTCTTTTACCCAACCAAACTACTAAATACATGTGAAAGTAGAAATCTTCAAACATGCAAAGACAAGAAATGTCCCTCTCACACACTTTAAAAGCCAGCGGCAGCTGCACTTCAACAGAGCAAATGAGGGAACCAGACACAGGAGGAGGAGGCACCGGGATAGAGGGGCCCTAACACAGGACCTGCTAAGGGCAACCATAGGAGCACAACGTGCACAGACATGACGAACATGACCCACTCCAGGGAGAAGTCAGGAGTGGGAGAGGGTGACCTGTCTCTATTTTATTACAGTATACATTTTCTATACCATGCGATTTTTTAACCAGTATGTGCTATTTTCATAAAAAATAAGTATTGGCTTCCCTGGTGGCACAGTGGTTAAGAATCCGCCTGCCAATGCAGGGGACACGGGTTCGAGCCCTGGTCCGGGAAGATCCCACATGCCACGGAGCAGCTAAGCCCGTGCACCACAACTACTGAGCCTGCGCTCTAGAGCCCAGGAGCCACAACTACCAAGCCCACGTGTCACGACTACTGAAGCCTGCGCGCCTAGAGTCCATGCTCCGTAACAAGAGAAGCCACCGCAATGAGAAGCTGGCACCGCAACGAAGAGTAGCCCATGCTCACCACAACGAGAGAAAGCCCGTGCGCAGCAACGAACACCCAACGCAGCTAAAAATAAATAAATAAATTTATTTAAAAAAACGAAAAAAAAAGTATCATTTTTAGAAATTTTCATTGGTTGTAATATGTAAAAATTAGGAGATTTCACATAAAAATTAAAATTTATGGTTTGTATCAGTCAAGATGGGCTAGTTTGAGACACAAATGACCATAAACTCAACATTAAAGAAAAAATCCACTTATTTCTTACTCATGTTATATGTTCTCAATGGGCTGAAAGGGCCTCTGCTTATCTTATCACTCAAGGAGACTGACAGAGTCTTTATCCCAAAACATGTCCCCATGATTTGAAAGGAAGGAAAAAGAACATAACAGAACCATCACTGTTCTTAAAGCTTCTGCCTGGTAGTGACACATATCACATGCCTGAGTTCACAGCATAGGATATATAATCCATTTACAGAAGGGAACATCACTGGGCCCATGTTTATTTTTAGCAGGAGTCTGCAAGAGCTGAGTAGCTCAACTTTATTAAATATGTCTTTATTTCTTTAAAGACATATGCACACGCAAATTTGCTAAAATCTTCTTCACTACACTCTAATGTCTCCCTGACATGGAGACCCATATTAGTTGCCATTCACTACTGCACTTGCAATTTTTTATAGTATAGTATATTTTTAAAGGTAGCAATAAAAAGAAAATGAAATATTTCTCTATACCCATGGAGGAAAAAGAAAAGTAGAACAAGAGAATTGATTGTTTCAAGAAAAATGGAATAGATCTTATTTCATCATAGAAGTGAAGAATACTCCTAAAAATTCAGCCTGCAAACAAGGCATAATTTCTTGCACGCTCATTTGCTTTACCTTTTTGTTATGGTTAGAATTGTCCCCCAAAATATATGTTGAACTTCTAACTCCCTATACCTCAGAATGTAACCTTATTTATAAATAGGGTCCTTGCAGATGTAATTAGTTAAAATAAGATCATCCTGGAGTAGGGTGGATCCTTAATCCAATATGACTAGTCCCCTTAAAAGAAGGAAAAGAGACACAGGAGAGAATGCCATGTGACCACAGAGGCAGATTTATGCCACACAAGCCTGTGAACACCTGGGCCACCAGAAGCTGAAGGGGCAAGGAGGGATTCTCCTTCAGAGACTTCAGAGAAAGCATGGCCCTGGCAACACCTTGATTTTGGTCTAGTGCTGTCAGGGAATAAATTCCTATTGTCAAAAGCCAACCAGATTGTGGTACTTTTTTACAGCCGCCCTAGGAAACTAACACACTTCCTAACCACTGCAGGACCAGACCCTCCTCCTTCCAATTTAGAGCACTGCTGAACCACAGAGCCAAGAGAGTTCTGCAACTGTCTCTCTGAGTGAGGACTTCCTTCTTCCATTGTATATTTAATGGTAACACAGCAGACTGCAGAAATCATTCTGATCCTGATAGTGTCCATCAGCAAGCCATGAACCATTCATTACCAGTTAGTTCAGGTGGACATAGGACTGTGGACTTTCTAGATTAACTGCTATACAATTCACAATCCCATTTAGAAAATCGGGTTCTCCAAGGAAGGGCTTGTGAGCACTACAAATCACAAGAGCATGCTAAGGTCAGAGTCCAGAGTTCCAAGCAGCTAGTAGGGAGCAAATATTCCAGGTTAGCCAGCTGGGGTTAAAATCCAAGCTGAAGGGCATGAGCCAAAACTTCATTCCAGAGGGTGAGGATGAATTGTAGTCTAAGGCTCAGAACAAATAAGTAAATCCACATAAGGAGCACAGTGGATGATGACAATTTCTCCTAGGACAGAGATCAGCTGCCCCCTGCAGGAATGGATCTAGCAGATCTCCACTGAGAGCCGGTAAGGCAGGTAAGGCAGGTAAGGCAGCTTTGCGGAGGCCCAAGGAGCATGTCCTCAGGTGGTCTTCTTGCACTTTCCTCAGTGCTATTTCAGAGAAAGTTCACACCTATCAAAGCGAGGTGAGCATATTTATCTGAGTCAAGTAACTAAACCACGGCCTGGAGATTCACTGACTTACAAGATGCTATATTGTCAACAGGAAGGAATAGCCTATTTTGCCTGTAAATGCCATGTTGTTTGGGAAATGATATTTTAATTGCCTGTTGGTAGTCTAGCCTTGTTTTTTAATCTTACAATTCAGAGCATAATGTCTTCTCATTTGTGTTGTGTCAAAACTATCCTCACTGCATTGTGTTTGTTATGCTTTCTCTTTTTCACAAATCACATAATTTTTTATTAAGGGATTCAGCTTTTATCTTTATTTTCCATGATGTTCAATTACTTTTGTCTCCTAAATCATTTCTTTCTCCTATACATACAAAGACACATCAATACTAACGGGCTAATTAATTTGGACTTTCATCCTGTGTTGCTTCCCTGTGCTTTTTAGTAGAATGGCCAGAGCACATCGTTTGCTAGTCACTTTTATAATAAGCACTAAGTTTCATTCTTAAATAGTTATTGATCTAAATAGCCAACCATAGGAGAATCGTTAAGAAAACTAAACAATTGCCACAATATGGAAGATTAGGCACTGCTAAGCATGATGCTTAAAAATAATTTTTCATGTCTTGAGAACAGACTTGCAATATGATAAGTGAAAAATCAGAATATAATATACAATAATGGTATTGTTCTAATTATGTGGAAAATGTGTGTTAAAACCTAGGCAGTATTTCTTTTGTTCATCCCTTCTGTGCTTTTCAAAATCCCAATAATAAGCAAGTATTACTTTTATAATCAGAAAAAGATTAACAAAAATTTTTGGAACATGAATGGTATTTACAATTACCTTATATTATCTGGTATTACCTCAGAAGAATTCGTATTTGCATTCAAAATCATTGAACAATTTTCCCAATAAAAAATAAATAAATTCTTACATTTGTATTTAGGCCACTACATTCATACTGGGCATGTGATCTCTCAGGGAAGTTTTCCCATAACAACCCTGCAATCCAAAAGCAGAGTCTGCAAACCGATTCTTAAAAGGTGAAATAGTAAATTTTTTTTTTTAATCGGAGTATAGTTGTTTTACAATGTTGTTTTAGTTTCTATTATACAGTGAAGTAAAGTAGAGCTCCCTGTGCTATACAGCAGGTTCTCATTAGTTATCTATTTTATACATATTAGTGTATATATGTTAATCCCAATAGTAAATATTTTAGGTTTTGCAGGCTATGCGGTCCTTGTTGCAACTATGTCTACTCAGCTCTGGTGCTCTGGCACCTTAACAGCATAGGCAATGCTTAACCAAAGGACATGGCTGTGTTCCAATAAAACTTTATTTACAAAAACAGGTGGTAGTTTGCCAACCCCTACTCTAGAGCAATGCATCTCAAACTTTAATGGGCATAAGAATCACCTGGGGATTTAGCTGAAAAGCAGATTCAGATTCAACAGGTCTACACTGGAGCCTGAGAGTGCATTTCTAACAAGCTTCCACTAGATGCCATTGCTAATGGTCTGAGGACAATACTTTGAATAGCAAGGCAGAGCATCCATTTTATCAGTCACATAATATATAGATTTTCCCTTGAGACAGACCTCAGTAGGAGAAAATAATACACTGTGTTTACCCACGATACATTTGCATATAGTAATAATATTTTGCTTAATTTTTTTTTACCTTATGCCCTGTTTTATTGGAACTAATTAAGGACATTAAGTGGAAGATAGATGACTTTAAATATTTAAAAATAGTTTACTTAAGCAAAATGATTAATTGATTTTCATGTAGACAAAAATTCATTTGTTTGTTCATTCAATAAGCATTTACTGGTTGCTTCTAGACACTAGATTGCCAATTGCTTGGAAAACAAGAATAAAGAAAGCACAGTCCCTGCCTTCAAGGAGCTCATCATCAAAAGGGAGAGGCAAACACATGAAAAAACAATTTTATTAAAGAAAATAAGTGGGTCCAAAATAGTTTTTTCCTGGAAGAAGTCAGATCTTTTTACGAAGTTTTTAGATTGTAGAGAGATGTCATTACTCAATGCTGAAAATCCAGCCACTTCTCAAACTGTGTCATGGAGGCATCCAACTTCTAACAAGCCACAGCGGTCACGTCTGCAAATATTCCTTCAAAACTTGCTATTTTAAGGGCATGTTGTGAATGTAACCCAGATTCCCTCAGGATTCATTACATGAGGTACTCATGAGTTCACACTAACTGAAAATCAAGTCTTGACATTCCGAACACAATATGGGCAAACCAAACTCCTGAACCCCCCAAATCTGTACCACTTGCATCTTTTTAACTCATCTGATGGCAATTCCATCCTTCCTATTGTTCAAGTCAGCCATCCTTGACACCTCCCTCTCTCCAGCCCAACAAATTGTCTTAGCTTTACTTGCAAAATATATCCAGAATCTAACCAGTCTTAGACTTCCACTGCTTGCCACTTCCTCTGCTGCCAACTGGTCCAAGCTTCCATCTACATGACTGCATGCTGGCCTCCTAGATTGGACACTATTCTCAGCACAGCAGTCCAAGAGATCCTTTTAAACTTACCAATAAATGTGATCCTGTCATTCTCTACTCAAAACTCCACAGTATCTCTCCATTCACTAAAAGCAAGACCTTACAAAGGCACTTGTGATCCAGTCCCAGATCATTTTTCTGACCTTGTGTCATTCTGCTCTCCCTCTTGTTATTCCCCTCCAGCCACTCTGGCCTCCTTGGAGTTGCTAGAATATGCCAACCACATTCCCACCGTAGGGCCATTGTTCTAGCTATACCTGCTGAATAGAACACATTTCCCTCAGGTACCTGCTTGACTAATTCCTTCACTCCTTCAATTCTTTGTTTAGATATTCCCTTCTTAATGATTCCTACGCTGACCACCTACTTTCCCCACAAATACACTCATAATCTCACTATTCTGCTCTTTAAGATATTTTATTACACATATCACTGCCTAACATACTAGGTAATATTATATTTATTTTTTATTGTATTAATCAGTTTGGGCTGCCATAACAAAATATACTATAGACTAGGTGACTTGAACAATGGGAATTTATTTCTCACCATTTTGGAGGCTGGGAATTCCAAGTGAGGGCCCTTTTCCTAGCTTGCAGACAGCTACCTTCTCACTGTGTCCTCACTTGTGGAAAGAGAAGAAGCAAGCTCTCTGGTGTTTCTACTTAAAGGGCACTAATACTATCATGAGGGTCCCACTCTTATGACTTTGTGTAATGTAGTTACCTCCCCAAAGCTCCAGAGTCAAATACCATCACACTGGGGGGTTAGGGCTTCAACATGTAAAGTTTAGGGGGGCACAGTTCAGTCCATAGCATTTATCATCTCCACCCCCTCCAAACTTTGTGTAAATTCCACAAGAATAGAAATCTTTGTTTTGTTCACTGCAACATCTCCAACCCCAAGAAGAGTGCCCAACCCAGATTTGTTAATGATTGAATGAGTTCTATCCCACTGTACCAATATAGGACCTTTTGCACCCCTTGAAAGTCTTTCCCAGTAATTTGGAGAAGTCTTCAGGAGTGTCTCCCATGAGTTCATGAATAGCCATTTCAGGTCTTTGCCCTGCTGATGGTTGCTGTTCATAATCATTCTTGAGGGCACCTCCCACCCACCCCTGCTGCCAGCCCCACAACCACTGTAACCACCCACTGCCTATGCCAAGGATGGATGAAGCTCCTGAACCTCCAAAGCAGCAAAGCTGTGGCACATTCCCCACAGCCCTTGCTGAGGTGGACATTGTGTTTTGGAAGCAGTGGAGAGAATGCTCAGCATTCTCATTTGTGGCCATGCATTGTCACTGGGGCACCACAATAGGCCTGCACACGGAAGCCTATGGACTACTGGACCTACAGACTCCCCCAAAAGTTCAGAAATATCTGAATTCCACCAACAGAAGCAAATTCAAGTTCACCCATTCTTCAATTCCAAGATGGTGCTTCTAAATTTTGCTGATGGATAGGTAGATAATGTAAATTTGTTACTTTGTCAAGATGTTGTCCCTTGGGTTATTGAGTACTACTCTTATAGGCTCAAGCCATTGCTGTGGTATCAAAAATGTGAAGATTAAGTGAAAAAGCATGTATCCAACAAGCCACACCTAACCTGAAGTGCATAAGGCATTTGTCCTGTAGTTCCTTGAAAGAAAGGCACTAAACATATAAAGAAAACCTTTCTTGTTATACATTATTCAAAGGCAATTTGGATATACATCTTGTTATATACATTATTCAAATGTAATTTTTCACAATAACAAATAAATACTCAAAATTGTCCCACTGTCAAAGGATATATCAATATTGGATGAAGTTCATTCACAACATTTTATTTAGAAACAACATGAGTCTTTCTATTACTTTTATAAATGTAAATTGGGTGGTTTTTCTTCTTCATTGAATTACATTTAAATTCCCTTTTCCTCAAACCAATTTAACTGCAGTGTTTCTGTTTTCATCAGAGGCAAGATAAGTGCATCAGACAGAAAATCAAAGTCCTGGCTGTGGTAACAGTGGGCTGTGTGACGGCAGATAGTCTGTGTCTCAATTGTCGATAAAATGAAATGTTTGGATCAGATCATCTCTAATACCTTTTCCAGCAATATATTTTCTTGATTCCGTGTTTTAAGAAGAACCAACCTAATTTTAAGGGCTGGAAATGACTCATTATCAGTACACATTCAAACTCACCATTAAGTAAAAAATTGCAATTTCAATTCATCTTTAAGAGTTCAAAAATAATTACTTACATTGTAATTATATTGTTTAAAATTTCAA
The DNA here is from genome assembly GCF_009873245.2 of Balaenoptera musculus. Taxonomy (NCBI): domain Eukaryota; kingdom Metazoa; phylum Chordata; class Mammalia; order Artiodactyla; family Balaenopteridae; genus Balaenoptera; species Balaenoptera musculus. The sequence continues at coordinate 33,930,808 of NC_045802.1, read as the reverse complement.
CATATATTATAGGAGAATCACTTCTTGAAGTATGCTATACTAACATAATTATTTAGATTTTACAGATGCATTTATTTGGTCAACATTTTTTGAGCACCTAGTATGTGTCAGGAATTATGTTAGGTCCTGTACACATAGTTACAACATAGTCTCTGCCTTTAAGGACTAGATGAGTAAGATAAGATAATGGCAATAAAAATGCTGTAAATCTAGGATGAATTCTATATAAGGTCCAGAGTGGACGTAAGGGAAAGAAGAAGTCAATTCTATCTGGAGGGAGGGGCTGAGGAAGGCTCTCCAGAGGAAATGGGCTTGACCTGAGAGTCTTAGTGAGAAGGGGAGTGAGAAAGGTGAAGGTGTTCTGGGAAAGGAAGATACACCTGCAGAGATAGTAAAGCTTAAGGTGGCACCTTCGGGAGGACAAGTACTCCACTAAGCCTGGGGCTTCAGCAAAAGAAGAGCGAGGCAAGAGAAGATAAATGAGGACTTTCCATCTCGTGCTGAGGAGCTAGGTTTTAACTAGCAGTGATAGGGAGTCACTTAAGGATTTTAAGCAGGGAAATAATGATTAGATGTGCATTATTGGAAGCTTCCTTTAACATTGTTTTGGAAGATGAATCAGATCATGGTCAAGGAAGGCAGAGAGATGACATATTAGTTTGTCATGGCTGCCATAACAAAGTACCACAGACTGGGCAGCTTAAACGACAGAAATTTCTCACATTTCTGGAGGTTTGAAGTCTGAGATCAAGGTGTCAGCAGGGCTGTTTCTTTTGAGACCTCTCTGCATGCCTTGTAGACGATGGTCTTCTCTTTGACTTCACATGATCTTCCCCTTGTGTCTTTCTCTGTCCTAATCTCTTCTTATAAGGACTCAGTCAGGGGTCTGGGCAAGATAGCCCAGGAAGAGTAAGACGCAGAGATCACCTTCCTTCCCACAGATACATTAGAAATACATCTACACGTGGAACAACTCTTACAGAACACCTACTGAATGCTGGCAGAAGACCTCAGACCTCCCAAAAGGCAAGAAACTCCCCACGTACTTGGGTAGGGCACAAGAAAAAAGAAATAACAGAGACAGAAGAATAGGAATGGGACCTGCACCAGTGGGAGAGAGTTGTGAAGGAGGAAAGGTTTCCACACACTAGGAAGCCCCTTTGCGGGTGGAGACTGCGGGTGGCAGAGGGGGGAAGCTTTGGAACCACGAAGGAGGGCACAGCCACAGGGGTGCGGAGGGCCAAGCGTAGAGATTCCCGCACAGAGGATCAGTGCCAAGCAGCACTCACCAGCCCGAGAGGCTTGTCTGCTCACCCGCCAGGGCAGGCGGGGGCTGGGAGCTGAGGCTCGGGCTTCGGTTGGATTGCAGGGCGAGGACTGGGGTTGGTTGTGAAAACACAGCCTGAGGGGGTTAGTGCACCACAGCTAGCCAGGAGGGAGTCCGGGAAAAAATCTGCAGCTGCCGAAAAGGCAAGAGACTTTTTCTTGCCTCTTTGTTTCGTGGTGCCCAAGGAGAGGGTATTCAGAGTGCCGCCTAAACGAGTTCCAGAGACAGGCGCGAGCCGCGGCTATCAGCACGGACGCCAGAGACGGGCATGAAACGCTAAGGCTGCAGCTGCCACCACCAAGAAGCCTGTGTGCGAGCACAGGTCACTATCCACACCGCCCCTCCCGGGAGCCTGTGCAGCCTGCCACTGCCAGGCTCCCGTGATCCAGGGACAACTTCCCCGGCAGAACGCATGGCGCGCCTCAGGCTGCTGCAACGTCACGCCAGCCTCTGCTGCTGCAGGCTCGCTCTGCATCCGTACGCTTCCCTCCCCACCGCCTGAGTGAGCCAGAGCCCCCGAAGCAGCTGCTCCTTTAACCCTGTCCTATTTGAGCAAAGAACAGACGCCCTCAGGCAACCTACACGCAGAGGCGGGTCCAAATCCAAAGCTGAAACCCGGGAGCTGTAGGAAAAAAGAAGAGAAAGGGAAATTTCTCCCAACAGCCTCAGAAGCAGCAGATTAAAGCTCCACAAACAACTTGATGCACCTGCATCTGTTGAATAACTGAATAGATAACGAATCATCCCAAATTCAGGAGGTGGACTTTGGGAGCAGGATGTATTAATTTTTCCCCTTTTCCTCTTTTTGTGAGTGTATATGTGTATGCTTCTGGGTGAGATTTTGTCTGTATACCTTCGCTTTGACCATCTGTCCTAGGATTCGGTCGGTCCGTTTTTTTTTGTGTTTTTTTTTTTACTTAAAAATTTTTTTCTTAATAATTTTTACCTTATGTTTTATTATTAAAAAAATTAAAAATTTTTTTTCTTAATAATTTTTTTATTTTAAAACAATTTTAAAAAGTTTTTTCTTAATAAATATTTTCTTAATAAGTTTTTCCTTGTTTTTTATTATAAAAAATTAATAAATTTATTATTTTTAAATTTTTTCTTAATAAATTTTTTCTTAATAACTTTTTACTTATTTTTTATTATAATAGCTTTATTTTATTTTATTTTATTTTATCCTCTTTCTTTCTTTCTTTCTATTTTTTCTTCCTTTTATTCGGAGCCGTGTGGATGAAAGGCTCTTGGTGCTCCAGCCAGGCATCAGGGCTGTGCCTCTGAGGTGGGAAAGACAACTTCAGGACACTGGTCCACAGGAGACCTCCCAGCTCCAGGTAAAACCAAATGGCAAAAATCTCTCAGAGATCTCCATCTCAACATCAAGACCCAGCTTCACTCAATGACAAGCAATCTACAATGCTGGACACCCTATGCCAAACAACTAGCAAGACAGGAACACAGCCCCATCCATTAGCAGAGAGGCTGCCTAAAATCATAATAAGGCCACAGACACCCCAAAACACACCACTAGACGTAGATGTGCCCACCAGAAAGACAAGATCCAGCCTCATCCACCAGAACACAGGCACTAGACCCCTCCACCAGGAAGCCTACACAACCCACTGAACCAACCTTAGCCACTGGGGACAGATACCAAAAACAATGGGAACTACAAGCCTGCAGCCTGTGAAAAGGAGACCCCAAACACAGTAAGATAAGCAAAATGAGAAGACAGAAAAACACACAGCAGATGAAGGAGCAGGGTCAAAACACACCAAACCTAACAAATGAAGAGGAAATAGGCAGTCTACCTGAAAAAGAATTCAGAATAATGATAGTAAAGATGATCCAAAATCTTGGAAATAGAATAGGCAAAATGTAAGAAATATTTAACAAGAAAGTAGAAGAACTAAACACGAACCAAGCAATGATGAAAAACACAATAAATGAAATTAAAAATACTCTAGAAGGGATCAATAGCAGAATAACTGAGGCAGAAGAATGTGTAAGTGACCTGGAAGATAAAATAGTGGAAAAAACTATTGCAGAGCAGAATAAAGAAAAAAGAATGAAAAGAACTGAGGACAGTCTCAGAGACCTCTGGGACAACATTAAATGCACCAACATTCGAATGATAGGGGTCCCAGAAGAAGAAGAGAAAAACAAAGGGACTGAGAAAATATTTGGAGAGATTATAGTTGAAAACTTCTCTAATATGGGAAAGGAAATAGTTAATCAAGTCCAGGAAGCACAGAGAGTCCCATACAGGATAAATCCAAGGAGACACATGCCAAGACACATATTAATCAAACTATCAAAAATTAAATACAAAGGAAAAATATTAAAAGCAGCAAGGGAAAAACAACAAATAACACACAAGGGAATCCCCATAAGGTTAACAGCTGATCTTTCAGCAGAAACTCTGCAAGCCAGAAGGGAGTGGCAGGACATATTTAAAGTGATGAAGGAGAAAAACCTACAACCAAGGTTACTCTACCCAACAAGGATCTCATTCAGATTTGATGGAGAAATTAAAACCTTTACAGACAAGCAAAAGCTAAGAGAATTCAGCACCACCAAAACAGATTTACAACAAATGCTAAAGGAACTTCTCTAGGCAGGAAACACAAGAGAAGGAAAAGACCTACAATATTAAACCCAAAACATTTAAGAAAATGGGAATAGGAACATACATATCGATAATTACCTTAAATGTAAATGGATTAAATGATCCCACGAAGAGACACAGACTGGCTGAATGGATACAAAAACAAGACCCATATATATGCTGTCTACAAGAGACACACTTCAGACCTAGGGACACATACAGACTGAAAGTGAGGGGATGGAAAAAAATATTCCATGCAAATGGACATCAAAAGAAAGCTGGAATAGCAATTCTCATATCAGAAAAAACAGACTTTAAAATAAAGACTATTACAAGAGACAAAGAAGGGCACTATATAATGATCAAGGGATTGATCCAAGAAGAACATAAAACAATTGTAAATACTTATGCACCCAACATAGGAGCACCTCAATACATAAGGCAAATACTAACAGCCATAAAAGGGGAAATCAACAGTAACACAATCATAGTAGGGGAGGTTAACATCCCACTTTCACCAATGGACAGATCATCCAAAATGAAAATAAATAAGGAAACACAAGCTTTAAATGATACATTAAACAAAATGGACTTAATTGATATTTATAGGACATTCCACCCAAAAACAACAGAATACACATTTTTCTCAAGTGCTCATGCAATATTCTCCAGGATAGATCATATCTTGGGTCACAAATCAACCTTGGTAAATTTAAGAAAATTGAAATCATATCAAGTATCTTTTCCAACCACAATGCTATGAGACTAGATATCAATTACAGGAAAAGATCTGTAAAAAATACAAACACATGGAGGCTACACAATACACAACTTAATAACGAGGTGATCATTGAAGAAATCAAAGGGGAAATCAAACAATACCTAGAAACAAATGCCAATGGAGACACGATGACCAAAAACCCATGGGATGCAGCAAAAGCCGTTCTAAGAGGGAAGTTTATAGCAATACAAGCCTACATCAAGAAACAGGAAACATCTCGAATAAACAACCTAACCTTGCACCTAAAGCAATTAGAGAAAGAAAAACAAAAAAAAACCAAAGCTAGCAGAAGGAAAGAAATCATAAAGATCAGATCAGAAATAAATGAAAAAGAAATGAAGGAAACAATAGCAAAAATCAATAAAACTAAAAGCTGGTTCTTTGAGAAGATAAACAAAATTGATAAACCATTAGCCAGACTCATCAAGAGAAAAAGGGAGAAGACTCAAATCAATAGAATTAGAAATGAAAAAGGAGAAGTAACAACTGACACTTCAGAAATACAAACGATCATGAGATATTACTACAAACAATTCTATGCCAATAAATTGGACAACCTGGAAGAAATGCACAAATTCTTAGAAAGGCACAACCTGCTGAGACTGAACCAGGAAGAAATAGAAAATATGAACAGACCAATCACAAGCACTGAAATTGAAACTGTGAATAAAAATCTTCGAACAAACAAATGCCCAGGATCAGATGGCTTCACAGGCGAATTCTATCAAATATTTAGAGAAGAGCTAACACCTATCGTTCTCAAACTCTTCCAAAATATTGCAGAGGGAGGAACACTCCCCAACTCATTCTACAAGGCCACCATCACCCTGATACCAAAACCAGAGAAAGACGTCACAAAGAAAGAAAACTACAGGTCAATAACACTGATGAACATAGATGCAAAAATCCTCAACAAAATACTCGCAAACAGAATCCAACAGCACATTAAAAGGATCATACACCATGATCAAGTGGGGTTTATTCCAGGAATGCAAGGATTCTTCAATATATGCAAATCAATCAACGTGATACACCATATTAACAAATTGATGGGAAAAACCATATGATCATCTCAATAGATGCACAGAAAGCTTTTGACAAAATTCAACACCCATTTATGATAAAAGCCCTGCAGAAAGTAGGCATAGAGGGAAATTTCCTCAACATAATAAAGGCCATATATGACAAACCCACAGCCAACATTGTCCTCAATGGTGAAAAACTGAAACCATTTCCACTAACATCAGGAACAAGACAAGGTTGCCCACTCTCACCACTATTATTCAACATAGTTTTGGAAGTGTTAGCCACAGCAATTGGAGAAGAAAAAGAAATAAAATGAGTCCAAATCGGAAAAGAAGAAGTAAAGCTGTCACAGTAAACAGTAAAGCTGTTTGCAGATGACATGATACTATACATAGAGAATCCTAAAGATGCTACCAGAAAACTGCTAGAGCTAATCAATGAATCTGGTAAAGTAGCAGGATACAAAATTAATGCACAGATATCTCTTGCATTCCTATACACTAATGATGAAAAATCTGGAAGTGAACTTAAGAAAACACTCCCGTTTACCATTGCAACAAAAAGAATAAAATATCTAGGAATAAACCTACCTAAGGAGACAAAAGACCTGTATGCAGAAAATTATAGGACACTGATGAAAGAAATTAAAGATGATACAAATAGATGGAGAGATATACCATGTTCTTGGATTGGAAGATTCAACATTGTGAAAATGACTCTACTACCAAAAGCAATCTACAGATTCAATGCAATCCCTACCAAACTACCACTGGCATTTTTCACAGAACTAGAACATAAAATTTCACAATTTGTATGGAAACTCAAAAGATCCTGAATAGCCAAAGCAATCTTAAGATCGAAAAATGGAGCTGGAGGAATCAGGCTCCCTGACTTCAGACTATATTACAAAGCTACAGTAATCAAGACAGTTTGGTACTGGCACAAAAACAGAAACATAGATCCATGGAACAGGATAGAAAGCCCAGAGATAAACCCACACACATATGGTCACCTTATCTTTGATAAAGGAGGCAAGCATATACAGTGGAGAAAAGACAGCCTCTTCAATAAGTGGTGCTGGGAAAATTGGACAGATACATGTAAAAGTATGAAATTAGAACACTCCCTAACACCATACACAAAGATAAACTCAAAATGGATTAAAGACCTAAATGTAAGGCCAGACACTATCAAACTCTTAGAGGAAAACATAGGCAGAATACTCCATGACATAAATCACAGCAAGATCCTTTTTGACCCAGCTCCTAGAGAAATGGAAATAAAAACACAAATAAACAAATGGGACCTAATGAAACTTCAAAGCTTTTGCACAGCAAAGGAAACCATAAACAAGACGAAAAGACAGCCCTCAGAATGGGAGAAAATATTTGCAAATGAAGCAACTGACAAAGGATTAATCTCCAAGATTTACAAGCAGCTCATGCAGCTCAATAACAAAAAAACAAACAATCCAATCCAAAAATGGGCAGAAGACCTAAATAGACATTTCTCCAAAGAAGATATACAGATTTCCAACAAACACATGTAAGAATGCTCAACATCATTAATCATTAGAGAAATGCAAATCAAAACTACAATGAGATATCATCTCACAGCAGTCAGAATGGCCATCATCAAAAAATCTACAAACAATAAATGCTGGAGAGGGTGTGGAGAAAAGGGAACCCTCATACACTGTTGGTGGGAATGTAAATTGATACAGCCACTGTGGAGAACAGTATGGGGGTTCCTTAAAAAACTAAAAATAGAACTACCATACGACCCAGCAATCCCACTACTGGGCATATATCCTGAGAAAACCATAGGTCAAAAAGAGTCATGTACCAAAATGTTCATTGCAGCTCTATTTACAATAGCCAGGACATGGAAGCAACCTAAGTGTCCATCATCGGATGAATGGATAAAGAAGATGTGGCACATATATACAATGGAATATTACTCAGCCATAAAAAGAAACAAAATGGAGTTATTTGTAGTGAGGGGGATGGAGTTAGAGTCTGTCATACAGAGTGAAGTAAGTCAGAAAGAGAAAAACAAATACAGTATGCTAACACATATATATGGAATCTAAGGGGGAAAAAAAAAGGTCATGAAGAACCTAGTGGCAAGACGGGAATAAAGACACAGACCTACTAGAGAATGGACTTGAGGATATGGGGAGGGTGAAGGGTAAGATGTGACAGGGTGAGAGAGTGGCATGGACATATATACACTACCAAACGTAAAATAGATAGCTAGTGGGAAGCAGCCGCATAGCACAGGGAGATCAGCTCGGTGCTTTGTGACCACCTAGAGGGGTGGGATAGGGAGGGTGGGAGGGAGGGAGACATAAGAGGGAAGAGATATGGGAACATATGTATATGTATAACTGATTCACTTTGTTATAAAGCAGAAACTTACACACCCTTGTAAAGCAATTATACTCCAATAAAGATTAAAAAAAAAAAAAGGACTCACTCATTTGTGGGATTATGGCCCGTAAATATGACCTCATTTTACTTTAATGACCTCTTTAAAGGCTCCATCTCCAAATACAGTTGCATTCTGAGGTACTGGGTGTTGGAACTTCAGCATAGGAACTTCAGGGTAATGTAATTCAACCCATAACAGATAAGTTATGTAAAGTATGCTGCAATGGTCCTGCTGATAGAGAGGAGCATGAACAAGGCAAGAGCGCTGGGGATGCAGGGGTGGTAATGGGCGCAGGACACATTAAGAAGGACCTGGTCACCACCTAGATCTGGGAGGGAAAAGCAGAAAGAGAAGAAGGAGAACTCCTAGATTTCTGGAGGATGGCAATGCTCTCTAAGAGGAGGGCCAGGTATGAGGAGGGGATTTTTAATTTTTATGAATTTTTAGTTTGTTATGATATATGTGTTCATCAATTTTTGTACTTATCAACACATTGTATATACCTTAAAGAGTCACATATCACAGACTTAAGTCAAAAAGAAGTCTTTGGCCCCCATCCACCTCCTATGCCTTCTTTCCTCCTCAGAAGCAATCACTTTCAACTCTTAGCTCTTTCTTCTGGTATTTACCATGATGTTTCTAAATAATACTAACGTTAGGTTGATGGGGCTTAACATCATTCTGCCTTCTGAGTTCAGTACTGATTGAGAGGCAGGCACAGGAGTCAGATGGCTGAAGATCAAAGCATCAGCTTGATTACTGAGCAAAGCATATGGGCTCCCTAAAAGTCCACCGTGAACTTAACTTGCCTGCCCAGGCATGGCAGAGGTGGACAAACTGCAGGCAGTGCATGCCCTGACAGCTTCCCTTCTCACTAGGGCAGAGGTGCAGGACTCTTGCAAACTGGATACTGTTCAAAAGATCTCAGAAGAGCCTGACCAGGCCTGGCTCCAACTCCCCAATTTACCTGTAAGATAAGGTCCAGGTAAAAGAAACAGAAACAGAAAAATATTCCGCTAACCAAAAAAACAATCAAAAGAGTTAAAAATAAAATCAAGAAAGAATGAAGTTGCTGATACTAAGGAATCCTTGTTAATTTTTATGTATAATGATGATATCGCAGTTATACTTTTAATATTTTTTAATTTTTTTCCCCAAAAAGAAAAACTTTTATTTTATTTTTTTTTTATTTTTTTTAAATCACTCATCAATTTTATACACATCACATATACATGTCAAACCCAATCGCCCAATTCAGCACACCACCATCCCCACCCCACCACAGTTTTCCCCCCTTGGTGTCCATACGTTTGTTCTCTACATCTGTGTTTCAACTTCTGCCCTGAAACCCGGTTCATCTGTACCATTTTTCTAGGTTCCACATACATGTGTTAATATACGATATTTGTTTTTCTCTTTCTGACTTACTTCACTCTGTATGACAGTCTCTAGATCCATCCATGTCTCAACAAATGACTCAATTTCGTTCCTTTTTTTTTTTTTATAAATTTATTTATTTATTTATTTATTTTTGGCTGTGTTGGGTCTTCGTTTCTGTGCGAGGGCTTTCTCTAGTTGCGGCAAGTGGGGGCCATTCTTCATCACGGTGCGTGGGCCTCTCACTATTGCGGCCTCTCTTTTTGCGGCGCACAGGCTCCAGATGCGCAGGCTCAGTAATTGTGGCCCACGGGCCCAGCCACTCCGCGGCATGTGGGATCCTCCCAGACCATGGCCCGAACCCATGTCCGCCGCATTAGCAGGCAGACTCCCTACCACTGCGCCACCAGGGAAGCCCCAGTTTCGTTCCTTTTTATGACTGAGTAATATTCCTTTGTATATATGTACCACAACTTCTTTATCCATTTGTCTGTCGATGGGCATTTAGGTTGCTTCCATGACCTGGCTATTGTAAATAGTGCTGCAATGAACATTGGGGTGCATGTGTCTTTTTGAATTATGGTTTTCTCTGGGTATATGCCCAGTAGTGGGATTGCTGGGTCATATGGTAATTCTATTTTTAGTTTTTTAAGGAACCTCCATATTGTTCTCCATAGTGGCTGTATCAATTTACATTCCCACCAACAGTGCAAGAGGGTTCCCTTTTCTCCACACCCTCTCCAGCATTTGTTGTTTGTAGATTTTCTGATGATGCCCATTCTAACTGGTGTGAGGTGATACCTCATTGTAGTTTTGATTTGCATTTCTCTAATAATTAGTGATGTTGAGCATCTTTTCATGTGCTTCGTGGCCGTCTGTATGCCTTCTTTGGAGAAATGTCTATTTAGGTCTTCTGCCCATTTTTGGATTGGGTTGTTTGTTTCTTTAATATTGAGCTGCCTGAGCTGTTTATATATTTTGGAGATTAATCCTTTCTCCGTTGAATCGTTTGCAAATATTTTCTCCCATTCTGAGGGTTGTCTTTTCGTCTTGTTTATGGTTTCCTTTGCTGTGCAAAAGCTTTTAAGTTTCATTAGGTCCCATTTGTTTTGTTTTTATTTCCATTACTCTAGGAGGTGGATCAAAAACTATCTTGCTGTGATTTATGTCTAAGAGTGTTCTTCCTATGTTTTCCACTAAGAGTTTTATAGTGTCCAGTCTTACATTTAGGTCTCTAATCCATTTTGACTTTATTTTTTTGTATGGTGTTAGGGAGTATTCTAATTTCATTCTTTTACATGTAGTTGTCCAGTTTTCCCAGCACCACTTATGAAGAGACTGTCTTTTCTCCATTGTATATCTTTGCCTCCTTTGTCATAGATTAGTTGACCATAGGTGCATGGGTTTATCTCTGGGCTTTCTATCTTGTTCCATTGATCTACATTTCTGTTTTTGTGCCAGTACCATATTGTCTTGATTACTGTAGCTTTGTAGTATAGTCTGAAGTCAGGGAGTCTGATTCCTCCAGCTCCGTTTTTTTCCCTCAAGACTGCTTTGGCTATTCGGGGTCTTTTGTGTCTCCATACAAATTTTAAGATGATTTGTTCCAGTTCCGTGAAAAATGCCATTGGTAATTTGATAGGGATTGCATTGAATCTGTAGATTACTTTGGGTAGTATAGTCATTTTCACAATATTGATTCTTCCAATCCAAGAACATGGTATATCTCTCCATCTGTTGGTATCATCTTTAATTTCTTTCATCAGTGTCTTATAGTTTTCTGCATACAGGTCTTTTGTCTCCCTAGGTAGGTTTATTCCTAGGTATTTTATTCTTTTTGTTGCAATGGTAAATGGGAGTGTTTCCATAATTTCTCTTTCAGATTTTTCATCATTAGTCTATAGGAATTCAAGAGATTTCTGTGCATTAATTTTGTATCCTGCAACTTTACCAAATTCATTAATTAGCTCTAGTAGTTTTCTGGTGGCAGTTTTAGGATTCTCTATGTATAGTATCATGTCATCTGCAAACAGTGACAGTTTTACTTCTTCTTTTCCAGTTTGGATTACTTTTATTTCTTTATCTTCTCTGATTGCTGTGGCTAGGACTTCCAAAACTATGTTGAATAATAGTGGTGAGAGTGGACATCCTTGTCTTGTTCCTGATCTTAGAGGAAATGCTTTCAGTTTTTCACCATTGAGAATGATGTTTGCTGTGGTTTTGTCGTATATGGCTTTTATTATGTTGAGGTAGGTTCCCTCTATGCCCGCTTTCTGGAGAGTTTTTATTATAAATGGGTGTTGAATTTTGTCAAAAGCTTTTTCTGCATCTATTGAGATGATCATATGGTTTTTCTTCTTCAGTTTGTTTATATGGTGTATCACATTGATTGATTTACGTATACTGAAGAATCCTTGCATCCCTGGGATAAATCCCACTTGATCGTGGTGTATGATCCTTTTAATGTGTTGCTGGATTCTGTTTGCTAGTATTTTGTTGAGGATTTTTACATCTATATTCATAAGTGATATTGGTCTGTAATTTTCTTTTTTTGTAGTATCTTTGTCTGGTTTTGGTATCAGGGTGATAGTGGCCTCATAGAATGAGTTTGGGAGTGTTCCTTCCTCTGCAATTTTTTGGAAGAGTTTGAGAAGGATGGGTGTTAGCTCTTCTCTAAATGTTTGATAGAATTCACCTGTGAAGTCATCTGGTTCTGGACTTTTGTTTGTTGGAAGATTTTTAAGCACAGTTTCAATTTCATTACTTGTGATTGGTCTGTTCATATTTTCTGTTTCTTCCTGGTTCAGTCTTGGAAGGTTATACCTTTCTAAGAATTGTCCATTTCTTCCAGGTTGTCCATTTTATTGGCATAGAGTTGCTTGTAGTAGTCTTTTAGGATGCTTTGTATTTCTGCAGTGTCTGTTGTAACTTCTCCTTTTTCATTTCTGATTTTATTGATTTGAGTCCTCTCTGTCTTTTTCTTGATGAGTCTGGCTAATGGCTTATCAATTTTGTTTATCTTCTCAAAGAACCAGCTTTTAGTTTTATTGATCTTTGCTATTGTTTTCTTTGTTTCTATTTCATTTATTTCCACTCTGATCTTTATGATTTCTTTCTTTCTGCTAACTTTGGGTTTTGTTTGTTCTTCTTTCTCTAGTTGCTTTAGGTGTAAGGTTAGATTGTTTACCTGAGATTTTTCTTGTTTCTTGAGGTAGGCTTGTATAGCTATAAACTTCCCTCTTAGAATTGCTTTTGCTGCATCCCATAGGTTTTGGATCATCGTGTTTTCATTGTCATTTGTCTCTAGGTATTTTTGATTTCCTCTTTGATTTCTTCAGTGATCTCTTGGTTATTTTGTAACGTATTATTTAGCCTCCGTATGTTTGTGTTTTTTACGTTTTTTTCTCTGTAATTGATTTCTAATCTCATAGCGTTGTGGTCAGAAAAGATGCTTGATATGATTTCAATTTTCTTAAATTTACTGAGGCTTGATTTGTGACCCAAGATGTGATCTATCCTGGAGAATGTTTCATGCGCACTTGAGAAGAAAGTGTAATCTGCTGTTTTTGGATGGAATGTCCTATAAATATCAATTAAATGTATCTGGTCTATTGTGTCATTTAAAGCTTCTGTTTCCCTATTTATTTTCATTTTAGATGATCTGTCCATGGGTGTAAGTGAGGTGTTAAAGTCCCCCACTATTATTGTGTTACTGTCGATTTCCTCTTTTATAGCTGTTAGCAGTTGCCTTATGTATTGAGATGCTCCTATGTTGGGTGCATATATATTTATAATTGTTATATCTTCTTCTTGGATTCATCCCTGGATCATTATGTAGTGTCCTTCCTTGTCTCTTGTAACATTCTTTATTTTTAAGTCTATTTTATCTATATGAGTATAGCTTCTCCAGCTTTCTTTTGATTTCCATTTGCATGGAATATCTTTTTCCATCCCCTCACTTTCAGTCTGTATGTTTCCGTAGGTCTGAAGTGGGTCTCTTGTAGACAGCATATATATGGGTCTTGTTTTTGTATCCATTCAGCAAGCCTGTGTCTTTTGGTTGGAACATTTAATCCATTCACGTTTAAGGTAATTGTCGATATGTACGTTCCTATGACCATTTTCTTAATTGTTTTGGGTTTGTTTTTGTAGGCCCTTTTCTTCTCTTGTGTTTCCCACTTAGAGAAGTTCCTTTAGCATTTGTTGTAGAGCTGGTTTGGTGGTGCTGAATTCTCTTAGCTTTTGCTTGTCTGTAAAGCTTTTGATTTCTCCATCAAATCTAAATGAGATCCTTGTCGGGTAGAGTAATCTTGGTTGTAGGTTCTTCCCTTTCATCACTTTAATTATATCATGCCACTCCCTTCTGGCTTGTAGAGTTTCTGCTGAGAAATCAGCTGTTAACCTTGTATGTTATTTGTCGTTTTTCCCTTGCTGCTTTCAATAATTTTTCTTTGTCTTTAATTTTTGCCAATTTGATTACTATCTGTCTCAGCATGTTTCTCCTTGGGTTTATCCTGTATAGGACTTTCTGCGCTTCCTGGACTTGGGTGGCTATTTCCGTTCCCATGTTAGGGAAGTTTTCGACTATAATCTCTTCAAATATTTTCTCTGGTCCTTTCCCTCTCTCTTCTTCTTCTGGGACCCCTATAATGCAAATGCTGTTGCATTTAATGTTGTCCCAGAGGTCTCTTAGGCTGTCTTCATTTCTTTTCATTCTTTTTTCTTTAGTCTGTTCCGCAGCAGTGAATTCCACCATTCTGTCTTCCAGGTCACTTATCCATTCTTCTGCCTCAGTTATTCTGCTATTGATTCCTTCTAGTGTAGTTTTCATTTCAGTTATTGTATTGGTCATCTCTGTTTGTTTGTTCTTTAATTCTTCTAGGTCTTTGTTAATCATTTCTTGCATGTTCTCGATCTTTGCCTCCATTCTTATTCCGAGGTCCTGGATCATCTTCACTATCATTATTCTGAATTCTTTTTCTGGAAGGTTGCCTATCTCCACTTCATTTAGTTGTTTTTCTGGGGTTTTATCTTGTTCCTTCATCTGGTATATAGCCCTCTGCCTTTTCATCTTGCCTATCTTTCTGTGAATGTGGTTTTTGTTCCACAGGCTGCAGGATTGTAGTTTTTCTTGCTTCTGCTGTCTGCCCTCTGGTGGTTGAGGCTATCTAAGAGGCTTGATGGGAGGCTCTGGTGGTGGGTAGAGCTGACTTTTGCTGTGGCAGTCAGAGCTCAGTAAAACTTTAATCCACTTGACTGTTGATGGGTGGGCCTGGGTTCCCTCCCTGTTGGTTGTTTTGCCTGAGGCAACCCAACACTGGAGCCTACCTGGGCTCTTTCGTGGGGCTAATGACAGACCCTGGGAGGGCTCACGCCAAGGAGTACTTCCCAGAACTTCTGCTGCCAGTGTCCTTGTCCCCACGGTGAAACAGAGCTACCCCCCGCCTCTGCAGGAGACCCCCCCAACACCAGCAGGTACGTCTGGTTCAGTCTCCCCCAGGGTCACTGCTCCTTCCCCTGGGTCCCAATGTACACACTATTTTGTGTGTGCCCTCCAAGAGTGGGGTTTCTGTTTCCCCCAGTCCTGTCAAAGTCCTGTAATCAATTCCCACTAGGCTTCAAAGTCTGATTCTCTATGAATTCCTCCTCCCGTTGCCGGACCCCCAGGTTGGGAAGCCTGACATGGGGCTCAGAACCTTCACTCCAGTGGGTGGACTGCTGTGGTATAAGTGTTTGCCAGTCTGTGAGTCACCCACCCACCAGTTATGGGATATGATTTTACTCTGATTGCGCCCCTGCTACTGTCTCATTGTGGCTTCTCCTTTGTCTTTGGATGTGGGGTATCTTTTTGGTGAGTTCCAGTGTCTTCCTGTCGATGATTGTCCAGCAGCTAGTTGTGATTCTGGTGTTCTCGCAAGAGGGAGTGAGAGTACGTCCTTCTACTCCGCCATCTTGGTTCCTCTCCCCTAATTTTTTAAAATTTTATTATTATTTTTTTAATTTATTTTTTACTGCGTTGGGTCTTTCGCTGCTGTGCACGGGCTTTCTCTAGTTGCTGCAAGCGGGGGCTACTCTTCGTTGCGGTGTGTGGGCTTCTCATTGAGGTGGCTTCTCTCGCTGCAGAGCATGGGCTCTAGGCACACAGGTTTCAGTAGTTGTGGCACGCGGGTTCATTAGTTGTGGCTCACGGGATCTAGAGCTCAGGCTCAGTAGTTGTGGTGCACGGGCTTAGTTGCTCCGCGGAATGTGGGATCTTCCCAGACCAGGGCTCAAACCCGTGTCCCCTGCATTCGCAGGCGGATTCTTAACCACTGCACCACCAGGGAAAAGTCCTGCAGTTATGCTTTTTAAAATATTTCTTTTCTTTTGGCAGTACAAGCTGAAATATGCATGGGTGAAATGAAATGATGTCTGGAATTGCTTCAAGTTAATATCAGAGGGAGTAAATGAAGGTTTAGATGAAACAAGATTGGCTGTGAGTTGAAGCTGGGTGATGCTTCTGGGCCTTCATTTTTTAATTTTTCTTACATTTATATCCATTTATTAAAGTTTTCCATAATAAAAATTTTAAAGAGAAAGAGAAATAAGTAAGTTACAAAACCAAGAGATAGTGAGTTTCAAGATGGAAGTAGTGAAAAATGACAAGGCTACTGACAAGTTAAGTAAGATAATAAGGCAAAGTTCTTTGCTTTGATGACTAGAAAGATATTTTTTTCATTTCTTGAGCAGGTGTTAGTTACCTGGCACTACTCTGGGGACAGAACACACAGTGCGGAACAAAACAGAGAAGACTCCTGCCCTCTTAGAAATTACCTTCTAATGACAGTGACCTTTCTCAGAACAGTTTCATGCAGTGGTGAAGTGTAGCTGTCTAACAGCAATAGGCACAGAGTTAGAGGGAAGTGAGGAGGTAAATATAAGACAGAGTACACTTTTCGAGGGAAAAAGAAAAACAATGCAGTAGCTGGAAGAGGCTCTCTCTTTTTTTTTTAATGTGAGACTTGAGAATATGGGCAGGCTATGAGGATGGAGCAGGTAGAGGGGGAGATATTGTAAAAACAGAAAGAATAATTAATAATTTCCTGGAATAGCTGGGAGAGAATTGCGTCAGACCTCAGTGGAGGGATCTTCCTTGAATAAAAAAAGGCCACATTTTCCCTAAGTTTAGTGTAAAGGAGGAGAAGGTGGATTCTGTGGAATGAAACTGGCCTGAGAAAAGTTAGCCTGGTCCAGGCCATATGTATTATGTAGGAAGTGGGCACAGATGTTCCTACTCCTAGACCACCAGGAATGCTCATCTTTTCCTTCCAATTCACACCTGCTATTTAGATAACACCTATTTATATCCCATTCACTTCCTCAGAAATTCCATCCCAGACTCCATAGTTTAAATAAGGTTCTCTGTATATCAGGTAGAAATGCATTCAGCTGCAAGTAGCAAAAAAACAGTGAATTACTAATAACAAGGAAGCCTCTTAATGATGCTATTAAGGCTCTAGGTTTGCTCATTCTTTCTCCTCCACTATTTTAATTGATGTTTGTTTCATCCCTATGGACACAAAATGGCTGCTGTAGCACCAGACATCATGTCTCAAGTAGGAAGAAAGAGGAAAGGACAGTGCCAGAGGCATCTGGCAAAGAGAAAGCAAAAAGTTTTTTGTTTTTTTTTCCCCGCTGAACCCTCTTACAGATTTCTGCCCATACATACTGGCCAAAACTATGTCACCCGGCCATTCCTAGCTGCTAGAGAGTCTGGGAAAGTGTTTGCCAAACTGTAGAATTGGGCAAATAAATAAATAAATAAGCTAAGCTTGGAATGGCTGTAAGTAGTGATTTAACAGTATCTGTCATACCCTTATTATACTTTCTTACTAGACTATATGCTCTCTGAAAACAAGGCTCATGTCCATGCCTCTCACCAACATATGCCATTACTGGAGCAATACCTAGAGGGGAAGAACATCTGAAATTTTTGCTGGCAAGCATCCATCTTTTGTGCCTTCTTTTGGTTACAGAACGTTGATTTCCCTTTGGGGAATGGCCCTCTCCCAGTGTATGCAATTGTGGTAGGACTGTCAGTCAAGGGGTCCTATCCTTCCCACCAAGGTGTGAGAATTGACTCAAGCTAGTCATTTTCCCATTTTCCTGGAAAGTTAAATCTTCACAGGGTGAAAAGGTTGGAAGCATGGATGCCAGGAAAGCCTCTCCCTAGCTCCTGCTGTTAGACCCTTGGAGCTTCCCTGGGTCTCGTCTTGGAGGCCTGCTTGGTTCAGCTTTGCCTTCTATTCTGTGAGCCACCTTCTATCATGACCATAAATTCTTTTATTATTTTGTTCCTTTATCAAGTGCATCAAAGAAGCCTAGCTGATAAAAGCAGGCATTTAATTATTTGCTGAATGACTATTGTTTTGACCAAAGTTAAACTATAAACCAGAGGATCCTGAAACCAAAATGAAATAAACTGAATAAGATTCCAACTTTCATTTGGGGCCAAACTTCTTGATTGGCAATGTTTTACTTTTGTGACTACAAAATGTCCCTCTTTGTCAATCTCTTCATTTTAAATGTCAGTGATTATGTTTTTTATGATCTGATTTACTCTCCCATGGTGCTTCTATCCTAATCCCCACTGTCTGCCAGCCCATGCCCTCTTCGTCCTCTCTCCTCATTCCTCTTGAAAGGCATCTGTTACCTCTAGACAAGCACCCATCAAAGGAATCTCTCTTCACACACATCTGCAAGTTGTCAGAATGACAGTCTCAGAGGGATGTTACATCACCACCTCCAACTTTGAATGGTACATTTTCTTTTCCTTCAGGTTTGCACTTGGATGTACAGTTCTGAAGTCATCTTTGAAAACCTTTTGCTCACAGCCAAGTTGTTTCTTCTAAGGGAGGAACTTTGGGGATATTCTGTTCCAACTCCTTCCCTTTGAAGAAGAGGAGGGATGCCCAGGGCATGCTGTGACCATCCCAATGACACACACTCAGTTCTTAATAGAGCCAGCGTGAGCACTGAGTCTGGGGACTTCCTGATGATTATTCTTTCCAGCAGACTGTACTATTTTCTTGGTCTTTACATTTGTTTATACTCTAGAACTCCACACTATGTAAGATATTAAAATACTGCCCCCTAAAATCTCTACCTCCACTTCCTAATTATTTTGTATCCTCAGCTAAAAGTGATTGCAGGACACACACTCTTTCACTGGTGAGTGCCCTTGGGATAAACATCTGTGGAAGTGAGGGGAGGAAACAGAAGTGGACACAGAGAAAAGTCGAGTGGTGAGGCAGGCCTCTGAGAGCTCAGCCAAGCCCACGGAGAAGCTCCAGAGCTAGAGCGGCCCTTCAGAGTTCCCCCAAGCCGACCCAGGATGGTGGCCCCTGTCACTGCAGATCGGCCACCCAGGAATGATGTGACCTTGGTCTCAGATGGGCTGAGCGCTGAAGCTGTTGACTGACAGCACTGTGGCAGCCAGGATAGAAGTCCTCCTTTGAAGGGGGTCATATCCACCGACACTGTTACCCTCCCAACAACTAACCCTAGTCCTACCAGTAGTGCTAGAAATTGTCATGATTCCTGCCCCTGAGGAGCTTGTAGTCTGGTGAGAGAAACCTTAAGAAATCATGATGATAATTGAAGCATAAAATTAAACACATAAGAAAACAGACTCACAAGGAGGAGGTGATTATGTACATGCAGAAGAGGGGTGACTGAATCAGGATAGACAAGACCCAGGAAACACAAGAGCAGAGGAAGAGCCAGCAGCCTCTGCCTTTCTTTCTTTTCTTTTTTTTTTAAACATCTTTATTGGAGTATAATTGCTTTACAATGGTGTGTTAGTTTCTGCTTTATAACAAAGTGAATCAGTTATACATATACATATGTCCCCATATCTCTTCCCTCTTGCATCTCCCTCCCTCCCACCCTCCCTATCCCACCCCTCTAGGTGGTCACAAAGCAACGAGCTGATCTCCCTGGGCTATGTGGCTGCTTCCCACTAGCTATCTATTTTATATTTGGTAGTGTATATATGTCCATGACACTCTCTCACTTTGTCACAGCTTACCCTTCCCCTTCCCCGTGTCCTCAAGTCCATTCTCTAGTAAGTCTGCGTCTTTATTCCCGTCTTGCCTCTAGGTTCTTCATGACCTTTTTTTTTTTTCTTCTTAGATTCCATATATATGTGTTAGCATACGGTATTTGTTTTTCTCTTTCTGACTTACTTTACTCTGTATGACAGACTCTAGGTCCATCCACCTCACTACAAATAACTCAATTTCCTTTCTTTTTATGGCTGAGTAATATTCCATTGTATATATGTGCCACATCTTCTTTATCCATTCATCCAATGATGGACACTTAGGTTGCTTCCATGTCCTGGGTATTGTAAATAGAGCTGCAGTGAACATTGTGGTATATGACTCTTTTTGAATTATGGTTTTCTCAGGGTATATGCACAGTAGTGGGATTGCTGGGTCATATGGTAGTTCTGTTTTTCATTTTTTAAGGAACCTCCATACTGTTCTCCATAGTGGCTGTATCAATTTATATTCCCACCAACAGTGAAAGAGGGTTCCCTTTTCTCCACACCCTCTCCAGCATTTATTGTTTCTAGATTTTTTGATGATGACCATTCTGACCCGTGCCTTTCTTGACAAATGGAATCTGCTCACGTTTGCATTGAAAAGTCTCCGTTTCCTTCCTTCCTTTTAAGGTCTCCCTCTCCCCAATATCTTTCCTTTGAATATAATCCTCTTAATTTCATTTCTCACTCATTTCATGCATTTTCCTTATTTCTTCTAATGCCTAGGGAGTTATTTTTCTCTACCTAAAAAGCTAGTCCCTCAGCATGTTTTAAGGTAAGCTTTAAAAACTAATTGTATGACATTTTTGCACATTCACTGTGATTGCACACCTGGCAAACAGCATTTTCAAGGGATCTATAGAGTTAATGGGTTCAGGTTTCAAATATGTACATAGTTAAATTTCTGATGTTAATAAAAGAAATATTCAAATGTTAATTAGAAATAAGACCCTGAACAGGAGGGAAGTGGGAAATGGAGTCCTTCAACAAGTATTTACTGGTAAGGAGATTTTTAACAGGTGATGCTGCCAGATCTGAAAGGTTATGTTGCAAATTTGACAAAGGGAATATAATCAGGAAATGCAAACTGGGACTTACAATCCCGTGGCCAAAAAAAAAAAAAAAAACAAAAACAAAGAAGGGAGGGAGGGAGGAGGGAAGGAAGAAAGAAAAAGAGACAAACAACTTGCCCTATTCAGACTTGAGAACTGCAAGAAGGGAACACACACTGAACTGCATTTGAAAATAACCGGCAGCGGCCTCCTCAGAGAGGCTGGCCGCTTTCCACTTGCTGGTGGACCTGGCCTCAGACCCACAGCGGAAGATCATTGAAAAGTCTGGCGTGCCAAGCCACCACCTCATTTCCCAGGGGAACTTCCCACACACGGTGAGAACGAGTGAGGGCAAACCTCAAACCCACAGCCCACTACGCTGGATCGCTTTCAAGCCAGGCACTTGAACTGCACACTGGCTGCAGCCTGCTGGCAAGTGACAAGTGGAAAGCGGCCCGAAGCCTTTGCTGTCTGTGCCAAGAAAAGCTTGTGAAGTCAGGGACCGACCTGGGTCCTGCGCCTAGAGGGTTGGGGGGTGTGGGGCGGGTAGGATGCAATCATTACAATGAGTCAAAGTCCTCCCTCCCCTTTGAGAGTGGAGTCAAGCCCAAGCTGTATTTGATGGCCTGTAAGAATGGGTAATACTCTTCACAACCCTTTGGGGGTGAAATGTTTTGTGGGTTGCTCAGGCCCACCTGGAGGGTTGGTAGATGCCCTAGGCCACAGAATCATTTCGTTAGAGCAGCTTCCGAGTAGTTTGGGCTTTACATTTGGAATCTTTTGGTTCTGAAGATGAATTACAACCTAATGCAGCCGAAAGGTGTGGCAGGCCTCTCCAGATCCATGAATTATATGAGCTCCTGGGAGGAGGAAGTGGAGATTATTCGCAAGTTAAGGCTTTGGCATCTGTCCCTGTTGCCTCTGAGCTCGGAGTCGTACTGCAGTCCAGGAGCCGACTTTGTGACACCGAAAACCAAAGCCAAACCTCAACCACCAGCACCATGTGCTGTTAAAACAACAAAGAACAAGTATGTGTGTGTCTGCGTCCATGTCCAGGTTACTGGGGATGTGAAAACAAAGCCAAAGAAACCAAACACCCAGCTGGTACCAGAGAATGACATGTTTGCATTTAAATACTTCAACTTAAAAAGTGATTTTAAAAAATATTGTTTTAATAAATTATTCCTGAACATGGCTTTGGTGCAAGTTGCATTCGTATATATAACTTTACTTTTACATTTAACCATCATTTGGGAACATCTTTTACGTATCAGGCATCGTGCCAGGTGGTAGGGAAGAATAAAAAGTAAATAAATTTAATCTCAAAAGAGCTTATATTGTACAGACTCGTGGGAAATCGTGTTCAGAATGGTCATAACTAAATTTTGAATCAAAACACAATTATGTCCTTCAAAGAGGCACTTTCACAGGGGCTTCTGCTTCTAGGACCTCCCTAAGTATGACCAGTTTCCCACTTTATAGTGGGGTAACTGTTTCTGTGAGTGAACTTATGAGGACAGGGAATAGTAGAGCTTTCTGTCTGGGTCCTCTTGCTGCTGGAACTAATATACTTCCCCAAAGTAGCAGTGTGTCCCACAGAGGGAGAGCAGATAACCCAGAGAACTCGTGAGTAACAGGCTTGAATGGGCCTTTTTATTTTTGCTATTATAAATGGAGCATGTTTTTTAAATAAGAAAACCATCTATTTTAATGTTTGTGAGAATTCTTAGACAACAGCTAATACTGACTACTTAATACCACAGAGTTCAATGTTTCACATATTTTTTTTTCTTTTAGTAGTCAATGAGGTAGGTGCAATTATTATCTCCAGGTGAGGAAACATGCTCAGAGGCTAAATTACCTGCGTAAGGGCACACAGTTAATAAAGGATGGAACACAGATACTAACCCAGGCACTTGGACTTGGCAATTCTGCCTTCCCCTGTTGTTGGGACTTCCTTACCACTGTTCATTGGTGTCTAATAAATGGGAGGATTCTTTAAAGGATTACTAGGACTATTTGGTTGAAAAAAGTCTCCATTTGGACATGTTTATGGAGTAGAAATTGCCAAGGCAGCCACAGATCTATAATATATACCTGCCCTCACCTTCCAGGCAGGGGCAATGTGTTCTCTTCTGGACCCCTGCACTGTTCTATTCTTCTATTATCCTCTACTGTATTGATTTATTTATTGGTATTTCTCCTCTTGTAAATGATTATACCCAGCAGGAGGGATTTTGAATTATTTATCTTTGGATTCCCAGCACCTATCACAGTGCCAGGCATACTGTATGTATTCAATGAATGTTTAAATGACTGAATAAATGAAATAATCCAGAGACTTAAATATTAATAAAATAGATCAGAACTAAAAGAAATCAGTTGAGTGGGGTACAAATGGAATTTACTGAGACTTGCTATGTGCAAAGTACTGTGATATGCTTATTTTAATTCAGTTAATCTTCAGAACAAAGTTGTGAGGTAAAACTATATCTCCCATTTTATAGGCAAGGTAATTAAAGCTTGGAGAGTTTTAGCAGGTTGCCCTGGGTCACATAGCTAGCAAAGAGTAGCACCGGATTTAACTCAGGTCTTCTGCTTTCAAAGCCCTTGCTTTTTTTCTGTCCTTCTTCTTCCTTTAAAGATGATCTCTATCCTTCCAATTGCTACCACCAAGTTCAAACAATTCTATTCTTCCTCAATTGCACCATACCTCATTTTCTTTCTTAAACTTTGTAAGAATAGTCTCATAATGTTAATTCCTTTATAATCTAGCAGTCTCAAAAGTTAGTTAAGTTTTAACTAGTGACTGACTGAATGAATAAAATGATGGATGGACGGATGGATGGATTCATTAACACCTCTCATTCTTACTAATACAACAATGTTAGCAGGGAAACTAGGGTTTAAACATTCAGCTGTAGAGCAGGATTTGGGTCTCTATTTGCAGAAGCATAATATCTGCAAGATTTCCTTTGGTATTTTTTAATTTGTTTAATTGATTTTACAGTAAGCATGGAAATTAAAATTTATTTTTGCCTCTATTTTCCTTAAAACATAATTAGAGTTTGTAAGGAATTTAATTGCATTTAGCCACTTTAAAACAGTACATTTAAATGTCTTAATTTTAAATGAAATTACATCTGAATCTAATAATAAAATCAAATTTTTCATATATTGTTAGAAAGTGCTAGTTAAATGAATTCTCAAAAGACAATAAGTTGCTGTTTAGTACTTAAAAAACCTGGCAACTTCTGCCTTGCTATTTGTTAAAATGTACTTTAGAATATACAATGCAATTTGAGAATTTTAATTTTGGATCATAAAGCAGTATTAAGATTTTTCTCCTGAAATTTGTTCAGTAAACTTTATTAGGTCTTCTTTTGACCCTCACTAGGGAGAAAGAAGATAAGGACCATTCAGTGGGTGAAGACACACAGCAGAGAATTGAAACTGACAATAGAAAACAACTGGATCATTCAGACAGCAAACGACTGGGAGTAAGTGGCAACAGGTGATTCCTTGGAGCATAAAGCATAACAGACAATGGGTTTGAGAGGGAATGGTGAAACCTGTGGTGCCTGAGTATGGGATAGTTGTCATATATGGGACATCATTGATATTGGACGTGTGAGAGGGCTCAGTTTAGAGCCAAGAATGCCAGGCACTGCTGGTATGATCTCTCTTATATGTGGAATCTAAAAAAAAGAAAAACCAGGCTCATAGATACAGAGAACAGACTGGTGGTTGCCAGAGGTGGGGAGTGAGGGGGAGAGGGGTTAGACAGACAAAGTTGGTCAAAAGGTACCAACTTCCAGTTATAAAATGAAAAAGTCAGGGAGATGTAATGTCCAGCATGGTGACTATAGTTAATAATACTGTATTGTATATTTGAAAGTGGTAAGAGAAATTGTTAAAGTTCTCATCACAAGAAAAAAAAGGTAATGGATGTTAACTAGTTATTGTTGTAATCATTTTGCAACATGTACAAATATCAAATTGTGTTGTACACTGGAAACTAACATAATGTTATGTCAGTTATACCTCAATTTTAAAAAATGCCGGGGGACTTCCCTGGTTGTCCAGTGGTAAAGAATCCGCCTTACAATGCAGGGGACGTGGGTTTGATCCCTGATCAGGGAAATAAGATTCCACATGCCACGGGGCAACTAAGCCCGTGCACCACAACTACTGAGCTCCTGTGCCTCAACTAGAGCCTGCATGCCACAAACTACAGAGTCCACACTCCCTGAAGCCTGAGTGCCACAACTAGAGAGAAACCCGCCTGATGCAACTAAGACCCAACACAGCCAAAAATAAACAAATAAATCTTTAATAAATAAATAAATAAAATTCCAGGCACTGGATGACTAGACTGGGCTCTTGCCAGAGCAGTTACCATCTGATATGTATCTTATTTCCATTAAGCCTCACAACCACCCTCTCAGGTGGGTATGATTATGCCCTCTGAACTGAGGCTCACCTGTGAACAATGTCTCATCAGGGAGTGGTGGACATGAGAGTCAAACTTCCAACTGCCATCTCCAAAGCTGTACTCTACAACTAAAGTGTATTCTACCAAGTTCCGCTATAACCAGTTCTGCTACACTATGGAATGTCTTCCGCCAAGATCCACTCTACTGCTGAGACTTACAAGTACACTTAGTTTTCTTCTAGGTTGTCCAGATAGTTCACTGGAATAAGAATGGAGGTAAAGCAAAAGATCCTGGGACGAAGACCTATTCAGGTGCTCTTTCTTTAATACTTGAGTATAGTGATTATGGTAGCGGAATTATGAATCCTGAAAAAAATATATATATCTGTATATATATATTTTATATATATATATATATATATAAAATATAAATATAATATATCTGTATCTCATATGATAACAGAGCATGTGAAAAAAATGCTCCTAATGTTTTGCAAAGTTGTAGGAAAAATATTGGTATTAGTTTGTAAAAGGACACACACCACCCCCACACACACACCAATGTTGTCTTACAAATTATACTAAATTTTTTTCACATTCAAGAATTAACTGTGATGAAACTATGTCCACAATAGTTCACCTGAAACATCATGGGCCAGATGTGTTTTGAATTCGAAATTTTTTGGATGTTAGTAAAGTAATAGAGTACTATATTACATGACACCCTCAAATGGCATATGAAATGTTGACCTGAAACAATAGACTGTCAGATATTTCCCCAGCAAAGATGGGTTTATTCAGAATCAACAGTGAATTGCAGTTCAGGGTCTGCAATCCTGGTGAGCCACCTACAAGTCCCAGCAAGGAAGGAAGAATGCTTTCACAGAGAAAAAGGAATTTGGGAGGGATATACTAAACAGAGTCCACAGTTTTTCATTGGCTGAGTCCTTGCCAGGAAAGAAAAACTCTTTTTTCTTCCTGTTGGGCTCTGCTATTGTGGCAGGGTGTAAGCACTCCCCGTTCGGTTTCTCAAGTCTATTTAATTGAGGTCTCTGTTTATTAATTTTTTACAGAAGCAGCATCCATATCAAATATTAATATTTCTGCCATGAAATATGAATATTGACACTAAGTGGGATAAATAAGTTCTATGTGAAACTTCGTGTCATTTCTGGTGAGGTTTTGCTGCCAAAAATGTTTGCCACATATTTATCAATAAATTTTTCAGAGATTTTTAAATTTCAAAACTAAATATATGGGGTTTTAGACTGGTATTTTCTTGAAAAAGTCTATTTTGTAAACATCATTAAACCTTGGATTTTGTCAAAAAATGTCCACATCTCAAACTGCATCTTAGAGCAAAGTAAACATTCATTCCATTATCCATTTTCTAAATTCTTAATTCAACACATGTGACAACCTACAGAAAATAAGCCAGTTAGATCTGATACAACATTTGTGCCTTAAGATTGGTAAAATTATGAAGCTGTAGAAGTGTTTCTTCCATAACTCTTTCTTTATACTGCCAACCAAAACACAATGCAGGAGGCTGCAAATAAGAGAGTTTATTCAGGGTCTTAAGAATTGCAATTCAGGAGACACAGATTCAGGTAAAACTTAAAGAGGGTTCCAGGGAATAGAAAGAGTCAGGGGCTTATAAAGACCACAAGGTTTGTCAACTGAAAAAATGCACAACCTAAAATTTGAGAACTACATTTTATTTGGTGGGCTTAGGATTTAAGCCCAGGATACAGCCTCTCAGATAGCTCTGAGGAACTGTTCCAAAGAGGTGAGGGAGGAGCCAGGATATATAGTTTTTGCTGAAAAAAAAAAAAATGTAGTCGAACATTAAAAGATTATTGCTAATCACAAAAAAACAGACATCTCAAGTTAATGATTTTAGTGCTTTTCTATGTATGGGAAGATGTAAGAGTCTGGGCTTATTGAAATCATTCCTTTGAAATGTATGTTAACTATCAAGGGCCAGAATCCTGTTTTTCTCCATCCTGAATTCCCCTCTGTGTGCACTGTTGGGGGCGGCTGAAGTGGCTGCTGGCTTTATGGCCATAATATCCTTTGTTTACTGAAATGGCAGGTACCATTCTTGGTCCATAGTGCCTTCTCTTGGTCATAAATTCGACCAATGTTTGGGAGGCATTTCATGACCAATTTTGTCCCATGATGCCAAGAAGGCTCATTCTTAGATCAGGCAAATATTCTGGTGATAGACCCCTCAAGTGCTAATTTTTGGATTAGGCCCTGTTTATAATCTAAAATTCTCTGGATCACCTGTCTTACTAGTCTACTATGATTCAGGAAATGTCTTCCCTTATTGCTTCTTCCCATATCTAGATTTGCTCTATTAAAATTATTCTATGTAGAGTTATATATGTGATTGATTGCCTCGAGACACTTAGCCATCATTACTTTTGTTGGATGCCTGGTTACACATTGGGTAATGCAAGAGACAACAATCTTATAAAATAGACAGGATATAAGTAATACAGCTGTAACATTAATAAAGTCACAGTACAGCAGAGACAGGCACAAGGCATAAGTAATTTGAAAACAAGAGAAAACAAATTAAAACAATGGTTAGTATAACTAGTTGTAATCTGGTTGCAATAAGCCATCAAGTCCACAGGAAAGCTGGCTGTAGAAACAAAATTCTGGAGGGATCAGGTAGAGAGAAAAAGATAAATGTTTCATCTTTGTTTACAAAAATACACTTTATCAACTTGTTGTAGGTCATAGTTAACATAAGAGGAAAGTTTTCCTGGAAAACAAATATTAAATGCCAGTATTTTTCAGTAAAAATGTCATAAAATTATAAATCATATTGATCAGTTCATTGAGTCCCATGTAATTAATTCCTGTTGATCTGGATGAACCATCAGGTTTTCCATTAGAATTTTAAAATTTCTTACCAGTTCAGTGATATGATCTGAGAATCATCAGAAACTCATATTTGTCAAAAAGTCCTTGTTATGAATCTTCTTGAAGATCTTAATTTTATAAAAATATCAGAGTAAAACAATGATTGTCTATAAATGACAAAAGACTTACAATGGCATGCTTAAAGATCTGATTATAATGCAATTGACAAGAAACTTTGTTATTTCTGTGACATACATTTTAAGATAATAACTAGAATTATGACTAATAATATTATACCAGGACATAACAGACTTTTAGGAATTCCACATAAATTTTGGAATATCTGGTTGGACATTTATCCAAACAATATAACCAAAGATTTTATCACCACTTCTTTGACAATGGTTCCTATGTAATTTAACATACCAAATAAATCTAAATTGTTTATATCTCTCTTTGAGATGTTTCTGGGACCCTCTGAAGCATCTCAAAGTTAGCTGGAGGTCAAAAGAATCTTAATTAGAATTTGATATTTGGGAAGTCTGTCAAAAAATATTATCAAAAGTTTTCATTTTTTTATTTTTTAAATTTTTTTTTTTTTTTTTTTTTTTGCTGTGCTGTGTGGCTTGTGGGATCCTAGTTCCCTGACCAGGGATCAAACCCAGGCCCTCAGCAGTAAAAGCACAGAGTCCTGATGACTGGACTGCCAGGGAATTCCCCTCAAAAGTTTTTTAAAACAGTTGGTCAAATAGGATCGTAGGTCACTGTGAAACAATACTTATTCACTCAACCAAAGTGACAATAAAAGTTTCTTTAAGGCAAATACAGATCATTTAGAAGGCAAAGAAACTCACAATCTGTTATCAAAAGTAGATCAATATTGCAGGAAAACTTTGTTCTCTTAACAGAGGGAGAAACCAACTCCAGTCCTGCACCAGCCCACTCTCAATAACTAAATTCATTTACCTAATTCAATTCCAGCCTAACCATGAACAAGGACCCTTTTTCAGGGCTCTCTTTCTATAAACCTTCCACAACTTTCTGTATCCATATTAGTTTGTCCCTTATTTTTCCATCCAGAAATAACCAGCTATAGGACAAAATTAATCTTTCCCCTTAACAAAATGTAACTCTATTCTTCATACCTTGTTTTGCTGAAAACACACATCCTACTTTCCTTGCATACTAAAATGTTTCCCTTATTATTTTCAGTAGCTTTAATTACATATTACAATTTTAACCCTTAAAAACTTTGAACTCCAGCAAAAACCTACAAGCAGAAAGCAATTGTGAACTGTTTGTCATACCAGTATTTCTTGATTGGCAAACTTAGGAACATTCCAAAACCTCTAGAAATGTACACCTTTTCATTGTATAATTTCTTTCCTCAATGTGGTATAAGACGTGCATCTAATAAACCTAAACATCTTCAGTTTCCCTCTCATAAGGAGACAAAAGTAGGTAAATTTAGACCTGTGTAGCAATTAATGTTCCAGTATTTTATCTTGTTTGAAATGACCTAGATACTCAATGAATTCCCATTATTTAACTTAACTTATCAAAACTCTAGAATTTCAAGTTACCAAAAATCTGGAGAAGCTATTTTAGATAGACATACCCAAAACATAATTATTCCTAAAGAGTTCACCTGAAAACTCTTATCCCATTTACCATTATTTTATAACTTATGAAAATATCATACCAAGTTAATTTCTCCTTTCTGAAAGAACTCTGTAACAGAAATAACATGAATTTATTGACCTTTAGTAAACCTAGGTACAATAAAAGTAAGACATGTCTGTATTGATTAACCCAATAAGTTTAAGCTAGTTTTATGCAAAATATTAATTTAATATTGAATATTTCCTGGATAACCTGAAATTCATTCTGGTCAGTTTTCTTTATATTTAGAAATATTTAATTTGTAAACACTTTTAAGTCAATTAAATAGAATTCTCCTATAAATTTAATTTTGATAATATTTTCCAGAGATAGAGACATCTCATATGTATAATGTACACACAGACATGTAAACAGACAAAACTAGAGATCTCATAGCTTCACTTTAACATTTAGTGACGAATCAGGTCTTACAATATAAACTTATTAGTTTATAAAGAACAGTTGGAATACATTAAATTTATTTGCTCAGATGACTAAGTCTTTACTATTTGTGGAAAAGACTTTTAAGATATATATTTGTTCTTGATAAATTCTTAAGGAAGCTGTGAATTAGAGTTTGTGTTAGGGAGTCTTTCCAGTGGTTTGAGTTTTAAAAGGGTACTTTTTTCCTTTTTTAAAAAACTTTGGTTTTAGGTTTTACATGATTGAACTAATTAGACTCAGTTGCAGGTTATTGTGGGCTGTATCTACATTTCTGATTTGCAAGACAAAGACAGTTGCTTTAATTCCCCAAAGAACTGGTCTGCCACATAAATGATATTAAAAGATTGATTTGCCCAACTATATTTTCATTAATTTGCTTTTTTATATCAGTGAGAAGATTCCCAAATAAACTGAAAATCAAGAGTTCTATGTTCTAGAACTTTAAGGATCAGTTTATCATGCTTTCAGAATTTTGCACAAGGCATTCAATAAAGGACCTCTTTCTGAGGGTACAAGTTAAACCCAGAGCAAAAAAATTTC
Organism: Balaenoptera musculus; assembly: GCF_009873245.2. Lineage (NCBI taxonomy): Eukaryota > Metazoa > Chordata > Mammalia > Artiodactyla > Balaenopteridae > Balaenoptera > Balaenoptera musculus. The sequence goes on along the minus strand of NC_045802.1, from coordinate 33,900,156 downwards.
TATTATTGTTTTCATTAGCCCCTGAATATTAGTTCTCAGTTTTTATTTCATATTATGCAGGCTCAAGTAATCCTGTTGTTTTCTTTTAGTATGTTTAATTACTATTGTCTGAAGGGCACATTTATATGCCCTGTCTTATAATACCACGGGGAGGTGAAGCACCTCAGTGAGACATAACGTCTATCACACAATATAATTAAGCAAAAGTGATGTAACCATTTTATATAAAGCCCATTTAAGTATACCAATTTTTATAAATTTTCTCAATTCTGTCAACTTTAATACCTTTAACTTTAGTTTCCATTAAGACCCCATCAGCAAGCTTTGGTCTTATAAGGAATCGTAGAAGCTTTCCTTTTAATTCCCCAGCCATTTTATCTATTTTTGTATAAAGGCTTTGGGATCTCCAGTGAAAGGTTGAGCCAAGGGAGGGACTCAGGTCCTTTTGTCAATCTTTTAACTTGATTAATTGGCCTTTTGCCCCAAGCAATTGTTGATCAGATATCTCAGTGTAATTTTCTTCCAGCCTTTTAAATATATAGATTTTAACTGGGGTCAATAGAGTGGACTTGTTTGGGGCCCTTTAATGTTGGGACCAATAGGGAGTCCCTTTGGCCCATCCAACCTTAGGTCATGTTGTATAAAAACCTTTTGTTTTAATCCCATTAATGTTCATTTTATTTAATGTCTTATTTCTTAATAACCATCTAAAGATTTTTATTCTTTTGAGATGAGTTCCTTTAAAATTTCCACCTTATTGGGAAGAAGTCTCTGGACTTTCTTTTCAGTTTTTTCTTATTTCCCTGTTAACCCAGTTAACATTAATTATCCTAATGTTTTTATTAGCATCTGTAAGGCCCATTGAGGGGAAGTGGAGACCACAAATAAGGCTTTTCAAATTGGTTTTTTATTTGTTTTAAACTAAGGGAGTTCTTAGGTTAACTATATATATATATCTATATATATAGATATATAGATAATATATATCTATATATCTATATATATGATATATAGATATATATATGATGTTCTTCTAATTTGTTTTTTTTCACCAATAGGTACCAGCTATTTATAATGAGGGCTCTCTAAAACTTTACCAATTTAGAAATTTTTTCAATTTAAAGGATCTATCATCTGGTCATTGATGAAATGTATCTAAATAGCAGCTCAGGCCACAGGAGGCATCCCCACAAGAGAGTGCAACGGATGCAGCCTTCACAAGATCTAGAAAGTTTACTCCCCAAAACCACCTAAGAAAGTAAAGGGCCTTTGTTGTACAGGTAATGCAACAAAAGTTAAGGTGACAAAGACCCCTGTGAGCTGGCACAGCCAGACAAAACACTGCTCAGAATCCCAGTCTATTTCACTGGCTGCCAAATGTACACTATATGTGTACCTTCTGGATGGTAGAGATCAAGCTCTCAAAACAAAGAAAAGGAAAAAACAAAAACAACAACAACAACAAACAATGCCTAAGATCAGGTAGAACATTTACATCTCAAAGACACAGGGAGAGAGATGTAAGGGTTTTTGTTTTCTTTAAGGTCAGAATTCTGAAAAGATGTTTTATGAAGCCAGTTTTCTCTAACTTAACTGTGTATGTAATAAAAGAGCCACATCTTGGGCATTTTCAGGGCAAGATTTCCTTGTAAATATAAGTTTTGTACATACATACAAAAGCCTGGCTGGGGTATTAGTTAGAAGCTGGCAATCTGTCGTTCCTTTTCTTTTGTTTTGAAAACTTTGTTCTCCATTCCAAGGTCAGTCTGCCAAGATAAATTGCTAGTGATGATCATGCAGTAGACCAATGTGCTGTTTGTGAGCTTAACTCCTCTAGGAGTTTCAGCCCTCTTACATGTCTCAGTTTCTCCCTTGGGTAGTATAAGACCACTGTGGGTGTTCAGATCACTGAGCGGCCAGGTCTCATGTGTGTCCCCAGCAGAGCAAATTTTTAATTAAAATGAGTGGGTTTCTCTATAGGGACAGCTGCACAGTATGAGGACTTGCTGCCACCACTTGCAAAAGTTTCTCAGTTCCCTGAGAAAGCCTTTGTCAGCTGGGAAGAAGATGTTCCTTATTCACAGTTGAAAGCTCTCATGAGATATCTTCACTTTTATTCCAACAAACTCTATTAAAGTAGCCAATTCAAGGAAAAATGCCAGGCCAATCTCCCATCTAATTACCCAGACCAACATTACTCATTGTCTAAATTAGGCAAAAATCTTCCCAGTGTCTTTCAACTGAGGATAACCCAGGTACCTCTTCTTGAAACTAAGTTTCAAGGATAACTTTCTCCTCCAGAGAGGAATTTAATACGACTGAATGAAACCTAGGATCATTAGCCAATAATGTGACATCTGAGAACCAGGAGAGACTCACACAAATGTGTCTGGACTCCCTCAGGAGGCGGACAGACCCAAGAGGCCTCTGCTTGTACCAGGTTCCAGATCTTCATAGAGTTCAGGCAAAGGAGAGAAGTCTTCTCTGAATCCCTTCACTGGTCGCCAAAACTATCAACTGAAAAAAACAAAAACACACAACTTAAAAGTGGAGAATTATGTTTTATTCAGGGCATTACTGAGGGTTATAGCTTGGAAACAACCTCTCGGATAGCTCTGAGGAACTTTTCAAAAGAGGTAAGGGAGAGCCAGGATATACAGGAGTTTTTGCTGAAAAACAAAACAAACAAAAAACGTAGTCAAACGTCAAAAGATTACTGCTAATCACAAAAAATCAGACATCTCAAGTTAATGATTTTAGTGCCTTTCTATATACGAAAGATACAAGAGACTGGGCTCACTGAAATTATTCCTTTGATAGGTATCTTAACTATCTAGGGTCAGTATCCTGTTTTTCTCCACCCTGAATCCCATCTGGGTGCAGTGTTGGTGGTGGCTGCAGTGGCCAGTAGCTTTATGGCAGCAAGATGCTTTGTTTACTGAAATGGCAGACAACATTCTTTGTCCACAGGTTGTTAAAAGTTGCCTGGTGAGAACTGTGATAAGCTCTGATGTGAATCAGAAAATATTTGTCCTTAAGGAATCACAAGTTATTTTAGGGTTGGGGGTCCAACAGGTAGATAGGATGTCACCAGTTATTTTACGGTAAGGTTCTATTAGGTATCTTGAGTTTCTGGCAGATGTTCTGGATACCTTCATTAGGACAATAATAAGTCACACTTCCTCAATGGCCTTCCAGCTCCATTTAGAGAGTTCACTTAGCAATACCAACTCCACTTTGATTTTCCTCCCACAATATCTCTCCCCCATCTGAGGCAGGTTTTCCCTTCATGCTGACCCAGGTGTCCCCTCAGTGGTGACTTAGCTCTTCCCCAGCTCCCCAGCCCTGTTTCTCATTCAGCACCCTCAGGGGCCTGCTCTTCCCCTGAAGAGGAGCCAATGCATGTTGTCTGGTCAGAGCCTCTGCGACATCTTAGTTACTCTAAAAGCACCAGTTTAGGGCTTACAAGAAGCAAGATGGGTAATTTTCTCCATTTTAGAGATGAGAAAATGAGGTTAAAAAAATAAAATAACTTGTCCCTGTTGGCAAATAGCTAGCCGAGATCTGAATCCAGCATTTCCCCACTTCTCATATAGCCTCTAAAGTGCACATTCATCTGGAGATCCTCTTTGTGCTGAAAGGCAAGTTGCTTAAAGTGCTACTGTTCCAGAATAGTGAATTTAGAGCTTTGGAGGTGGGCGGGCTCAGTACTCCTCAAATCAGACTGTGTGGATGTCCCTGACCTGCCAGCATCCAGCTCCATCCTGCTTCCCAAGGAAGCGCCGAGCCCAGGATGCAAGCAGAGTCCCAGGGTGAGGATCAGGCAGGGAAGGGAAGTGCATAGGAGGAAAGGGAAGTTTAAACATGGTGAGGCCTTTTCTAGCTTTTAATGTCCACTGAGAGAATATTTTAAAACATGTCAGCAAAACAAGGCAAAGGCAAGTTCTGAAGAGGGGAAAAGATAGAGAGAAAAATCACAGAGAAAAGACTTGTCCTTCCCAAGAGATGGTCGCCCCAGCAGTATTCTTCAAGAAGCCTTCCTTCACAGCCCAAATCACAGAGTTCCCACAAAGCAGTTCCCATGGTGATGAGGAAGCTGCCCACTGAGCCAGGGAATCTGGAGGCTGAGATATGCTGTCAGAGCCAACTCTGAGAGGCAGTTGTCGGGAAAAGCAGTGTGTGTCATGTCAGTACTGGCCCTGCATTCACTAACTGGTGCCCTGGTGCCTGGATTACCACAAGCAAGTCAGAGGATGTTTTAACAGGGAAGAGCAAAATCGGACTCCATGTTGGATCTGTTTCTTTTACTTTAACGTCTGCTTTTCATTGCTTTTGTAATTATAATCACACATAATGGTCTGCCTCAGGGAACCCTGCCCCTCTGCCTGAATGTTAAACTAAAGTGCCTTTGTTTAGCTCAAAGGGAGACAATATGACCCTGCCCACCTGTGAATGACTGCAGAAAATAAGAAATCAACACATTCCCTCCCCCAGGCTGGCCAAGCCAGGAAAAACTAATGGCCTTTTTACTTTACTTTCTCGCCTCCTCTCCCTCTCGGTTCTATAAAAGAAACTGGCATCCAGACCCCATAAGATGGTTTTTTGGGGACCCTAGCCCTGTCTTCTTGGATGCCCAGCTTTCCAAATAAAGTCGCTATTCCTTGCCTCAACACGTCGTCTCCCAATTTATTGGCCTGTCGTGCAGTAAGCAGAGCAAGCTTGGACTTGGTAACAACGTGACCCTGTGGCCCAAGGGGAGCCCTCACAGGCTGACCCCATGGCCCTGCAGGCAGTGGAACAGAGCTTCCCCAGTGCTGTGGGTTCCCAGGGGGGTCAGGCTCATGAATTACCCTGGGGAACCTGTGTAAAGAACTATTTGCACCTGCTGGGGAAATAGCATTAAAAATAAATCTTCTTCCAACCCAGAAAACCTCTCCACAAAGGCAATGGAGACAGAAAACAGGTACATTAATGAATAAAATTTAAATCAGAATGTGATACACACCACAGACAGTCTGGTGAGAGATTGCAGTGACAGAAAAAAAATCCGACCCCCTTGTGTAGCCAAGCAGATAGAACCCATTACATACATGTTCTCAGACAATAACTAGTCCTCAAGTAAGGGGACTTGACAGTACCATTTGTCACACATACGTGGTAAATGGGGTGACTTACGTGGTAAATGGGGTGACTGTCTGTGTTAGCTTATCAGCTGTATCTAGTGGAGAAAAAAAACTTCTCATATTTTTGTGGCTGGAGGTAGTTTTACAACTTGCAGGGGGATCCTGGAGCAGCTAAGCAAAGAGAACTTGGCCATGAAGTACTCAAGTTATCTTCTTTCATCATGACAACAAACTCACAGCCAGGCTCCATCTATCTTTTTTTTTTTTTTTATAAATTTTCTTTCTTTCTTTCTTTCTTTCTTTATTTTTGGCTGTGTTGGGTCTTCATTTCTGTGCGAGGGCTCTCTCTAGTTGCGGCGAGCGGGGGCCACTCTTCATTGCGGTGTGCGGGCCTCTCACTATCGCAGCCTCTCTTGTTGCAGAGCACAGGCTCCAGACGTGCAAGCTCAGTAGTTGTGGCTCACGGGCCTAGTTGCTCTGCAGCATGTGTGATCTTCCCAGACTAGGGCTCGAACCCGTGTCCCCTGCATTGGCAGGCAGATTCTCAACCACTGCGCCACCAGGGAAGCCCCCATCAATCTTAGAATTCAGAAGTGAGGTGAATGTCTTAAAAGAAAGGTATTGCCATGTTTGTTTGAGTTGGGGAAGAAAATAAAGTTAGGTGCTTTCTGATCCCCCAAACCTTATGCTTTTATTTGGCTGACTGGTCTGACCTGAGGACTGGCTTTGGCTAACTGATGGAAAATAGACAACACTGTCCAAAAACTGAATGAGTTAAATGTGTAGCTCCAAGGCTTTGAAGAATATATGTTTCTGAGTCCAGGCTCGCTCTGCTCACTGCACAACGGCCAATAAATCGGGAGACGAGGTGTTGAGACAAATAATACGACTTTATTCGGGAAGCCAACTGACCGAGATGGCAGACTAAAGTCTCCAAAAAACCATCTTATTGGGGTTTGGATGCCAGTTTATTTTATAGAACAGAGAGGGGGAGGAAGTGGGGAAGTAAAGTAAAAAGGCCATAAGTCTTGCAAATATCTCCTGGAATGGCCAGCCACAGGGAGGGGATCTGTTAATTTCTTCTTTTCTGCAGCCATTCACAGGTGGGCAGGGTCAGATTGTCTCCCTGTGAGCTGAACAAAGGCACTTCAGTTTAACATTCAGGCAGAGGGGCAGGGTTCCCTGAGGCAGACCATTATGTGTGATTATAATAACAAAAGCAATGAAAAGCAGACGTTAAAGTAAAAGAAACAGATCCAACGTGGGGTCAAAATTGGCTCTTCCCTGTTATAAATATATAAAGATATTAAAAGTACATATAAAAAATTTTTATGTCGACTTAACAATATTGTTAAAAACAAAATCCAGCCAAGTAAATCTGAAGATCTAATTGGCTTTATTAGGCAATTCATAAATCAGACATCATCCATTCTAGCAACTGGAAGATCCTTCTGAGGGATTGTATAAAATGGAAGGTTTTTATAGAAAGAAGGGTAGGACAAGGGAGCTATTAGCAAAAGAAAAGAAAGGATTATTTTTAGGCCAGGACATCTGCTTTTGGGGGGAAGAGAATGGCAAGGGTTTTATCATGCAGGTTGCCTCTTCTTCCTCTGGGGGATGAAGAGGGCCCACAAGACCTACTACCTCAGTGGTGCTGACCAGTAAATTTTAGACTAGTGATTAAGCTTATACTTCTGGTGACAGTTGAAACTGCAGTTAGGTTAGGTATTAAATCTAGGTTTGGCTTTAGCATAAGTGATGCCATTTGAGGCCTGCAGTTTTTCTATTTAACTGTATGCTAGAAGGTATATAGTTTTTTGGTTTTGTTCTATTTTCATGTTCAGGGAGTATGTGGACAAACATGTTATAAAGCATAGCCTGAAAGATTGGAAGGCTTGAGACCTTAAACAAACAGTGCCATAGAGGGCAATACAGCTCACAAGTAAAAAAGATCAAAAGAAGGAAACATAACAACCACCCCATGGCACCACTAGCAGCAGCATCTCTATATTTGTGGTAAATATAACAAGTTCTTGAAGGGTCCTAATAAAACACTGAGAAAATTAGCGACGGTGTCAAACAATAATCAGTATCCATGGCAGCACCAGAGGTAAAGGTAAGTCACTTAGGATCCCACTTCTGATGTCATGTAATGTCAAACAATAATCAGCATCAAGGCTGCAAAGGACAAAGAGCTTTATCTGGGGTCTTAGGAATTACAATTCAGGAGACACTGATTTGGGTAAAGCTGAGAGTGTTCCAAGGAAGAGAATAAGTCAGGGGCTCATAAAGGCAAATCCACAAGGTTGTTAAAGTTGCCTTGCAAGAATTATGATTAGCTGTGATGCAAAAAGGAAGATTTGCCTTTAAAGGATAGGATGTCACAAGTTATTTAGGGTAAGGATCCAATAAGTATCTTCAGTTTCTGGAACTTTGGGCAGATGTTCTGGATGCCTGATAAGTGATCAAAAGTTCAGATTCCATCTGGGTTGAGATGTGCATAATTCCCACTTCCTCATTAGTCTCCCCACTCCATTTTAGAGAGCTCTCTTAGCAATACCAACTCCAATTTGATTTTCCTTTCACATTTCCCCCTTTTGATTGAGATCTTTCTTTGGAAAGCATTGATGATCAACCAAGGACCAGCCAAAGACTTCCAGAAATATACCTGTTGTTGAATAAACTTGGTTTATTGGCTCATTGCAATGAAAAAGACCATATGCCATGGAGAACTGTGTGATATCTTAGTAAGAAGGTGATAGAAAGGACTTGTTATAGGTATTTTAAAATGTACCTGGGATTTTGGTTTTACTCAAATTTGGTGTGGACAACAGATTAGAAGACAAGTGCCATTGAAAAGATAGTCTATTATGCACAGTTTCCAAGAATAGGAGGACATGCCACAGGGGAGAACACAAAGGTTGGTGGCAGGCAGAGAGTGAGGGAAACTGGGAAGAGCTTTCATGTATTGTGGTTTTCCCAGGAATGGATGGGCTGACCAGGTTTACAATAGTTTAAATAATTTCAGTGGACTCTGGGGTGTAGAGGATGCCCCTATTTGTCTGATGCCTAGCCCTGGGAAGATTAGGGCAGGGGATTAGTATCTTATGAGGGTAAGTGGACTTTGGATTGGTTAGTTTTCGTATGAAAGCAATGTCCCAGTGGTCAGAACATCAAATACAGAAACCGGACAATGTGGTTAACACAGTAGGATTTGGCCTTGTATTATGGGACTTTTGGAATGGTACAAGAAAAGTAGCCTTTGCTCAGCGTTGGATGTTGTCAAGAAGCAGGAAAATTCTCTGATTGGATATCTTCATACTTGTTATCTCGGTGGTGGGATGAATGAAGCAGAGCTGAAACTCTACTTGGTAAAGGAGCAGCAGTCTTTCAAATTAGCCAGAAAAGGGAGAAGTTCAGTCATTTTTGTGGTTTGAACAAATTCTTGTTTTGGTTTTGGCTCTTTAAATTATTTCTCTGGTGTTTTGTTTTTTGGTTTCTTTTGGTATTCAGACATGATTATAGAGTGTTTTTGTTTTTTCTTGCTTCTTCATTTTCCAAGTGACTTTTTCTGCTGTTGATATTCTGTGAAATTGTTTATGGGCAACAAGAGAGTTGAGTTACAGGCCAGCATCTGGCTGTCAGCAGCTGCTTCTCTCTGTCTCACAATAATCCTACAAAGTAAGTCCTACTATTTTCCAAATGGGGAAACAAAGACTTAGAAAGGTTAAGCTACTTAAGTTCACAAGGTCAAGAAGCATAGAGACTTTGATCCCAGCTACTTCATGATTCTACTTCCTCCCTGCTGTAAATAATATGCAAACACAGTGGTTCTTTCTGAAAGTATGAAAGATAGGGGGAAAAGCAGTGCCAAGAGAAAGGGGTTGGATAAACAATCCAAAAGGTGTCCACTTTCTTACAAATGTGAATTAGTAAGTAATTCCACTGGTGCAGTGTTTTAGTGTTACTCTGATAATATAAGTAGCTTCCTTTTATTGGTGTCTAAAATCTAAGTAAAGAATCAGATTCAGGGGTTGAAGTAGAAACATTTGAACCCAGGAAATACTAACTGAGCAACTGGACATGACCATGACACTTAAGTAGGAACTATTCACTGTGAGGAGTCCAAAAATTAAGTTCCAAGAAGTGGTATAAATGGCACCTGGAAGGAACAATTCCTGTTGGAAAAAGCTGGTTTTATATAAGCAGCTTATTTACAGCATATGACACAATTTTCTTGTATTAAGTTGATTGAATTATTCACAGAGGAAGTTATTTTAGGAGATGACTAAACTGTAATCCAGCATACCCAGAATCTGTTTCTACCCATGTTCATGAACAAGAAAATAGTAAATGGCCTGAATTCCCTGGACCTTGTTATTCAGCAGGACAAAGAAATGTGTTCCCAAAAGGTTTTTAAGGGATACGAAGAAGAATTTAGTTGGAAACAGTTGTATATAAAGGGTATCGTTTTGCAAATACCATGAAGACATGGAAAAATTACCATGTTCCATCTCAAAATAAAGTGTTTCCTATAAAATGGTTATAAAAATCTTCAACCTTGTGATTATCACATACATCTGAGTTTATGAGTTTTAGCATGTTATACATTGAAAGCAACAGGTTAAGACAAAATGTATGAGTTATTTGTTCAGTGCACATAAACCTGAGTACCAAGAACAGAAGAGTTACGATAGTGTGTAAATGCTACCACCTAAGTGTATTTATTTTATTTTATTTTTTTAATTAATTAATTAATTAATTAAGTTTTGGCTGTGTTGGGTCTTCATTGCTGCATGCGGGCTTTCTCTAGTTGCAGTGAGTGGGGGCTACTCTTCCTTGTGGTGTGTGGGCTTCTCATTGCGGTCTTGTTGTGGAGCACGGGCTCTAGGGGTGTGGGCTTCAGTAGTTGTGGCGTGGGCTCAGTAGTTGTGGCGCATGGGCTTAGTTGCTCTGTGGCATGTGGGATCTTCCCGGATCAGGGCTCGAAACCCGTGTCCACTGCATTGGCGGGTGGATTCTTAGCTACTGTGCCACCAGGGAAGCCCACTGTATTTATTTTAGCATGTATATGTCATACAGATCCAATGTAAAATAGGAGGGGGAAAACTTACTTCATTTTGAAAAAATGCCATGTAAAGTTTAGAAGAATTCAATGTACTGTAAAAATGCCAGAGCTAATCACTTATGGGTTTATTTTCCCTAAAGACCTAAAGGATTTATGAAATTAAAACAGGTACCTATTAAGTAGCAAATTAGGCCACAGGTACTAGAGTTACTTCTGTCAGTACTTGAAAATTGTATAATAAATAAAAGGAAAAAACAAAAGGGCTCAGATGAGCAAATGTTTTCTATTAAAAACCCTAGTCCTTTTAAAGAAATGCCTGAGGTTTCTGAAAGATAAAAGCCTGAAAATAGAAAATTTAGGTACACACACGTATATATAAAACCCAGGCCCCAAGAATAGTTAGTTTAAAAGTCTAAGTAGTACTAACACAACAAAAATAGCAATAATTATAATGACCTATCTGGCCTCTGAGAATTAAGAGCTTTACAAATGAAGTGGCAATTTTAAAGATTCCATATCTCTAAAACGATCATAAAGAATTAATATTTTTGAGGTTAAATATTTTCTAACAAAGCCAATTATATCTGTCAGAATACTGTCACCACAACCCAGTGAAGAGTAAAAAGTTATGATGTGACTTTTTCATTGAATGCACCAGGAGTGTCCAGTATTATTTCAGTGAGTTAGGGGAAGAGCAAGAAAATATCCACATTGAGTTTACAATTATTTTTAAGAAGTTTTATTGAGGTATGATTGGCATATAGAAATTCTTCTCCCCCCTCTTTGTCCCTCCCTGTCCCCTCCCCCTAAGGAGGAGCATCTAGCCTCTTTCACTCAGCATAATTATTCTGAGATTCATTTCTGTTGTTGCATGAACTATTGATCAGCTCATTCCTTTTTATTGCTGAGTGGTATTTTATTTATGGATATACTACAACTTGTTTATGCATTCACACGTTAAAGGACATTTGGGTTGTTTCCAGTTTGGGGCTATTACAAGTAATAGTAAGTATGAATATCTGCTTTCATTTGTCTTGGGTAAATAACTAGGAGTGGAATGACAGGGTCATACGATGGGTATACATATGTTTAACTTTTTAAGAATCTGTCAAACTGTTTTCCAAGCAGTTTGTATCATTTACATCCTCACCAGCAGTGTATGGGAGTTCTGTTCCTCCAAATCTTAGCCAACGCTTGGTATGGAGGGTCTTTTCAATTTTGGTCATATTAATAGGTGTGTAGTGGTTACCTCATTATGGTTTTAATTTGCATTTCCTTAATGACTAATGATTTTGAGCATCTTTTCATGTCTTATTTGCCATCTGTATATCTTTTTTGGTCAACTGTTCAAATCTTTTGCCCATTTTTCAATAAGATTGATTTCTTATTATGTTTTGAGAACTCATTATATATTATGTATACAAGTCCTTTATCAGGTATGTAATTTGCAAATATTTTTTCCAAATCTTTGGCTTGTTTTCTTTTAAATTTTCTTAACAGTGTCTTTGAGAAGCACAAGTTCTTAATTTGATTAAATACTGTTTATCAGTTTGTTCTTTTATGGATCATATTTTTGATGTTATACATAACAACTCTGTCTAAACACAAGGTCATGAAAATTTCCTGTTTTCTCCCAGACCTTTTATAGTTTTACATATTAGATTTAGGTCAAACAACCATTTCTCTGGTATTTTGCCCTGCAAAATCTACCAAACCTGTCTTCCCTAAGCTCTCCCCTCTATCTCTCAACTCACAGAGACTGACAGGTACCACCTGGGTTCCCCCTCCCTTCACCATGGCCTTAAAACTTCCTCCAGGCAGTAAGCTGAAGCAATTGTAAGGTTCACCCAGTTGCTTCTCGTCTCTCAAGAGTCACTGTACCTTGTTGCCCATGTCCAATGTCTTGAGTTCCAATGTCTCATGTATTTAGTCCAGTTCTTTATGTGTGTCAGGCAGGAAGGTAAAGCCATCCCCTGTTGCTCTATCCTGACAAAAGCAGAAATCCTGTGAACTCGAACTTTAACAAAATTGCCTTTCTTTAGTGACAAAAGGGCAAGAATATGACACCTGAAGTTGGAATATGTCACCACATTCCTCTAACTTTGTTCTTTGCCTATAAACCTCAAAGCATTTAACAGCCTGTGAAAATTATGGGTATTTCTGTATCTCTCAAACCAGATGGCATAAAAATAGGTATCAAAAAAAAAAAAAGTTCTGTCTGCCCTTTCATGAGGCTACATTTCCTTACTATTGCTGTTCTAAATTTATTATTTTTTTAAAAACTATCTAGACCCTGCAAGATGGGCAGCTAGTCTCTCAAAGCCTTTTATAAAAGTTTCATTGAGGTTGAGCCCAGCAATCTCTGAATTGAGTCATTATATGACTTGTTAACATTATCCCAATGTGAAACTAAATATGATGCCATAATAATTCTCTCAAATTATAATGTCTGTGACTCTGGATTATATAATGTGGACCTGACAATACCAGGAAGCAATGTCTTGATATTTTTAACCTACATGGTCAGTCTAACCATGGTCATAAAATTGACTTTCTATTATCTGGAAAGAAGGCAGATGGAAAAATTAGCAAGGAAAAAAGACCTCACCATATGCCAGAAGAATCCATGCTACTGCCCAGAGAACACCCTCAGATGACTCAGAAAAAAATCTCATAACATAAGAAGTTTTAATACCAGGATTTCTACGTTCTGGGTGGGGGTGGGAGTTCTCCATTATGCAGACAACCTGCCCTCTTGGAAAATGGGGGCTGAAAGGGCCTGTCTTCATTTTCAAGTATTTCCCTAAGAGTTCTTTCCTTTATTTGTATCCTTATTTTTAACTTTCCATTTTCCCTTTGACCGCTGTTTCACCCCACCCTCTTGTGGGCAGAATCTCTAATATAAGCAAATAAACAACAAAACAAACAAATAGCACCTCTTTAAGCCCCATATTCTCTAAGTAGCAACCCAGTTTTTCTTGGTATTTCTCTAGCCCAGAAGGATCCCAAATCTTTCAAAGCAGTCACTGTGCTACTAGTATGTTTCATACCTGTGCTCTCAAAGGAGAGAAATTGAATGAGAAGAAAAAAAGTGTTCCCCAGATGTGTCTCTTTCTCATTCTTGTCATTTCTCAGATTAGGAAACACTTAAAACAAATTAGTAAGCTTTGCTTTGAGAATGCAAGAGACCCTTTCAGAGGCCTCTCTTACTGAAGCAGTTGATTATAACCCTACGTTCTTTTTTTATTCCAGCTTTATTGAGATATAATTGAAAAGCATTGTGTAAGTTTCTGGTGTAGAGCATAATGATTTGACTTACATGCATCATGAAATGATTACCACAGTAAGTTTGGTGAACATCAATCATCTCATATAGATATAAAATTAAAGAAATAGAAATATTTTTTCTTTCTGACAAGAACTCTTAGGATTTACTCTTTTAACAACTTTCATATATAACCTACAGCAGGGTTAATTATATTTATCATATTGTACATTACATCCCTAGTACATATTTATCTTATAACTGGGAGTTTATGCCTTTTGATCACCTCATCCAGTTCCCCCAACCCCCTTCCTCCCTCTCTGGTAATGACAAATCTGATCTCTTTTCTTATGAATTTGTTTGTTTTTGAAGTATAATTGACCTACAATACCATGTTAGTTCATGGTACACAACATAGTAATTTGATATTTCTGTACATTTCAAAATGATCACCATAATAAGTCTAGTTACCATTTGTCACCATACAAAGATATTACATAATTATTGACTATATTCCCTACACTGTACATTTCACACCCATGACTCATTTATTTTGTAACTGAAAGTCTGTACCTCTTAATCTCTCTCACCTATTTCTTTCCTCCCCCCACTCCCATCCCATCTGGCAACCACCTATTTGTTCTCTGTATCTATGAGTCTGTTTCTCTTTTGTTATGTTTATCCATTTGTTGTGTTTTTTAGATTCCACATATAAGTGAAATCATATGGTCTTTGTCTTTCTCTGTCTCACTTATTTCACTTAGCATAATACCCTCTAGGTCCATCCATGTCGTTGCAAATGGCAAGATTCCATTCTTTTTTATGGCTGAGTAATATTCCTTTGTATCTATAAACCACAACTTTTTTATCCATTCATCTATTGATGAACACTTGGGTTGTTTCCATACCTTGGCTATTATAAATAATACTGCAGTGATCACAGGAGTGCATATATCTTTTTGAATTAGTGTTTGTGTATTCTTTGGATAAACACCTCAGAGAGTGGGATTGCTGGATCATATGGTAGTTCTATTTTTAATTTTTTGAGGAAGCTCCATATTGTTTTCCATATTAACTGCACCAACTTACTTTCCCACGAGTGTTCCCCTTCCTCCACCTCCTTGCCAATACTTCTTATTGTCTTTTTGATAATAGTCATGCTGACAGGTGTAAGGTAATTTTGATTTGCATTTCCTTGTTGCTTCATGATGTTGAGCATCTCTTCATGTGCCTGTTGGCCATTTGTATACCTTCTTTGAAAAAATGTCAATTCCTCTACCCATTTTTCAATTGGGTTGTTTGTTTTCTTGATGTTGAGTTATATGATTTTTTGTATATTTTTGGATGTTAACCCCTTATCTATATATATATCATTTGCAAATATCTTCTCTCATTCAGTAGGTGGCCTTTTCATTTTGTTGATAGTGTCCTTCACTGCAAAAGCTCTTCAGTTTGATGTAGCCCCATTTGTTTATTTTTGCTTTTTTTCCCTTGCCTGACATATCCAAAAAAATACTGTTATATTGCTATATATATATGTCAAAGAATGTACTGCTTGTTTTCTTCTAGAAGTTTTATGGTTTTAGGTCTTACATTTAAGTATTTAATCCATTTTGAGTTTATATTTTTATATGGTGTGAGAAAGTAGTCCAGTTTGATTCTTCTGCATATTTCTGTCTAGTTTTCCCAACACCGTTCATTGAGGAGGCTGTCTTTTACCCAATGTATATTCTTGCCTCTTTTGTCACAGATAAATGTGGCTTAATTTCTGGGCTTTCTATTCTGTTCCATTGATCTATGTGCCTATTATGTGCCAGTATGATACTGTTTTGGAGTAGCTTTGCAGTACAGTATGAAATCAGGGAGTGTGATACCTCTAGTTTTGTTCTTGTTTCTTAATATTGTTGTGACTATCGGGGTCTTTTGTGTTTTCATACAAATTTTAGAATTATTTGTTCTAGTTCTGTGAGGAATGTCATTGGTATTTTGATAGGGATTGCACTGAATATGTAGATTGCCTTGGATAGTATGGTCATTTGAATAATATTAATACCTCCATTCCATGAGCAGGTTATATCTTTCCATCCCCTACAATGTGAATGTTAGTACACTTGATATTGTCCTGGAAGTCTCTTAAACCTCCCTTATTTTTAAAAATTCTTTTTTCTATTCAGCTTGGGCGATTGCCACTACTCTGTCTCCCAATTCACTGAACCATTCCTCTGTACCATCTAATCTACTGTTAATTTCTTGTAGTGTATTTTTTATTTCAGTTATTATATCTTCAGCTCTGTTTTGGTTCTTCTTTATACTTTTCACTGTGTATATCCATTCTTATCCCTTGTTCTTTGAGCATCTTTATGACCATTACCTTGAACTTTGTATCGGTGACGTTATTTTAAGTACAGTAAGTCCCCTACATACAAACGAGTTCCATTCTGAGAGTGTGTTCATAAGTCCAATTTGTTCATAAGTCCAACAAAGTTAGCCTAGGTACCCAACTAACACAATTGGCTATATACCGCTGCTTTTACGCTTGCTTCTGGACATCCTGGCCTTGAAATAAAGATACTGTACTACTGTATACAGTGCTGTACAGTGAAGCACACAAAAGCACAACCACTTGTAGAGGATGCACGCACATGACAATGTACACCAGACAGGTGAACTGACTTATGTGATTGGACATGAGAATGCACGTTCACATCTTTGAAAGTTTGCAACTTGAAGGTTCCTATGTAGGGGACTTACTGTAATGTGCCAGGCCCTCCCCCCACATTGGTTGTCAAACCTGGCAAAAGGGGAACCTAGAGGATTGAGCTCTTGTGTGTGACCCTGGCCTGCACCTTAAGGCCCACATTTCTCCTAGTGTTGGACCCTGTGGGTGCTGTGTGACCTCCTGCTTGTCCATGATCTCTCTTGGAGCTAGCCCTGTGCTGCCACCCACCTGTTGTCTGCCAGGCATTCACTGGCACTGCACAACACAGGTTTATGAGTATGTCTGAACCCCACAGAGGAAGACCTGTCCCAGCCGTACGTGGAATCTATTCCTCAGGCTGAATACCTACTCCTCTTGATTGTACTTTCTCCTTCCCATTGTATGTAAACTACCCACCAAATTCAAGATTTTCCTTCTGTAGTTAAAACAATTTTAACCCTAGCCCTGTTCTCTTCACTATTTCTATAAAATCATTTCTGATGTCTGTGGCCTTGTCTTTTCCTTTATGCAAACATATTATGCTGTTTTACTGAATATCTTTTTCTGCAGCATTTCACCTCAAGAATTAAAAAAAATTATTTTTGATGGGCTTCCCTGGTGGTGCAGTGGTTAAGAATCCACCTGCCAATGCAGGGGACACGGGTTTGATCCCTGGTAGAGGAAGATCCCACATGCCATGGAGCAACTAAGCTTGTGTGTCACAACTACTGAGCCTGTGCTCTAGAGCCTGTGAGCCACAACTACTGAAGCCAGAAAGCCACAACTACTGAAGCCTGTGAGCCTAGAGCCCATGCTCTGTAACAAGAGAAGGCACAACAATGAGAAGCCCGTGCGCAGTAACAAAGACAAAATGCAGCCAAAAATAAATAAATAAATAAATTTATAAAAAAAAATTTTTTTGATATTTTGAAAAAACATAAATATGACTTCCACATATTAAATTACCCATTTAGTTATCTAGGTGATAAAGCTTGGATAATAGTAAGATTTCTGCCCCGCTAACACAAAACCTGGTTTCTTGCAGTATTTCTCATCTTAGAAAATGGTAATACCATCTTTTCAGTTGCTTTGGAAGGATGGAATGCAAGATAGAAAAGAGTGACAAACATTCTCACACATTTTTTACTTTTGAAAAACAGCCTGAATGTTCTCTAAGCCATGCACTGACACCCTAGCTTGCTCACACATGGGCCAAGATCTTGTTTTCCTGTATGTCCCAGTCAAGGGTCAGGGCTGGCAAGTCTGACAGACACTCTGGCCCAGTCACAGTGGAAGCACCACTCTTACCACTATCAGTTGTATTTTCCTTCTTTGTTCCTTCCATGTTTACTCCTTGCAGGTAGTGGGTTAGCCATGATGAGTTAGTTAAGAGTCACAAAGAAAGGCCCATGAGAGATGTAACTATATAAAAATAGGAGAGAATCACATGAGGCTGGGAGTGTGTGTGTGTGGTGGTATTGCTGTCATCATGGCCTAAGCCTGGAAGGTCCAGCAAACTACGAACTGTTTATTTAATGTGACAGAGACAGTCTCTTCAGTCTTAGCCCTATGAAGTTATGTGAAAAGAAAGAAAGAATGAAGGAAGGAAGAGAGGAAGGGAGGAGGAGGAAGGGAGGAAAGAAAGAAAAAGAAAGAAAGAAAGAAAGAAAGAAAGAAAGAAAGAAAGAAAGAAAGAAAGAAAGAAAGAAAGGAAGAGAAGAAAGAAAAGAAAGAAACAAAGAAACAAAGAAAGGAGAGAGAAAGAGAGGAGAGAGAGAGAAAAAAAAAGAAAGAAAGAGAAAGCAAGAGAGAAAGACAGAAGTAGCGAGGAAAAGTGTGTGGAGGGGGAATCCTTTGGCCAAATTAATTGACAAAATTTAGTACTTTGCTTTGAAGGAGTATGTCTTAGGAATTCTCTTGGAGCCTGTTAACTCTGAGTTTTCTTCATTTATTAGGCCACAGTTGTTTCTACAGTATCTTAATAAGTGGAAGTGGTATAGGGTGGGAAAAAATGGTTACCAGTGCTAACCATCCTTTAGGTCAGGCCTACTTTGTAGAAGTGGCAAAAGTTTGGAGACAACCTCAGGTGCTTCCCCCTATCTTGAGGACTTTCTTCAGAAAACAAATGTCCATGGCCCAGAGGTGAAAAATATTTTAAAATTAAAACCATTTTGAAAAGCAAAGCAGAAGGTAAAATATTAAAACTAAAAATTCATAATTTTTAGTAGTTTAGCAAAAATAAAAGTCAATGAAATACATTTAAGAAATGAAGTTTATAATAAAGAAATAAAAGGAATCTGAAAAGGATAATATGTAGATACTAAAACAAATTGCTAAGATGAGCTACATCTGGAGCTTGGTGAGATTCGAGATCATGCTGGTCTTGTTCACAGCATAGTGCCTAGAACACAGGGAGTAGTACTCAGTACATATTTACTGAATAATTTTTGAACTATATTTAAAACCATTTTTTTTGAAAGGAGAAAAAAGTAAGAAATTAAGCTAAAAATATAAATATGGAAATTCAAAGAAAAAGTAAGGTTTGAAATAAGAGGAAAAGAGGAAAGGAAGGAGAGGAAGGAGTGAAGGTGAGAGAGGAAGAGGCCATGAGAGGGAAAGAGATAGATCTGCTATAGAACTAGGAAGAAACAACAAAAATAAACGTCACACTTCATGGCAATAACAAACTGTGAAACAAACCTAAGGGGCTAATTAACATGACAGAATATAACCATAATGCAAACCAAAACAAAACAAAAATAAAGAATAAGAGGGGAAAAGAGGGAAGAGTGTCCTAGAGTTGTGAAGATTACAAAGATAATGAATGAAAAATGCTTACCACTGTGCTGACACTTAGGAAAACCTCAGCAAATAGTTAACAATTGTTTTATTATTACACACTCCACCCACATATCCAGACCTACAGCTAGCCTTAATAACAGAAAGTCATGGTGGAGCTTAGCTTTTGGTATACTTAGCCAAGTACATCTTGCTGTGTCAGAAATGGCACTCCCACCCTCAGTGCCCCAGCAGCACCCAGCAATCAGCAGGGCAGATAGGCTGGCCTCACTTGCTTTAGAATCTAAACTTTTCTTGATTATCGGGTCAAATCATGTATATCACACATTACCACACAGAATTCTTCTCAGGGATTGTTATCATGACAACCACTAGCCAACACTAGTGCCATCCACTTAGTCTATTCTAGGCTTAACGTTGTACTAGATACTACTGTCCCCATCTATCAATAAGAAAGTGCAGAGAACCAGTACTTTAAGCTACTCTCAGACCTCAGTTACGTTCTTCTGCCTCTTCCCTTAATGACTTATCAGTTGTCAAAGTCATCAAAACTACCATGGGCCTTCCTCTAGTTTTCAACCCAGGATATGCATTAGAATTACTTGGAGATCTTTTTTAAAAAAACCAATGCCCAGGCCACCCAACTCCTTGTTGATTATGATGCACAGCAATGGTAAAAGAAACAAACAAAAAAACCCATACCATTAGCCATGTTTTTCTCACCTGTACTCTTTCACTTATTAAGATACTGTAGAAACAATTGACCATGGGCTAATCAAGAAACAAAACTTAGAGTTAATAGGCCCTGAGAAAATGTCAAGGCCTTCTCCTTCAAAGCAAAATGCTAAATTTTGTCAATTATTTTGACCAGAGGATTCTATTTTCCCCTTCCTTCCTTCCCTCCTTCCTCCATCCCTCTTTCTTTCTCCTTATTTCTTTTTAAGTACTCACTTCTTACTTCATAGGACTGAGACTATTATTTTTGTCCTATTAAATTAAGAGTTTGTAGTTTAGACGTACTGGTTCTCTGTAATGGACATTCTGGTTGCTTTTCCAACACCTCTCCCTCTCCTTTCGGCAAGTATCCTGACTTTCAGATATATATCCTCTGCCTCAAATCGAATATGCTTCCAGGAAAGCAGATGGCCCCCACTTGTAAGGGTGGGACACTTGGATCAGGCCTAAACTAACCCACAGACCCTTGCTGAAGTTTCTGGTTCATAGGTTGAAAAGTCGCACAATACAGGTAAATGTGGCCTGAGTGTGAAAGCTTCTTTTCTTTTCTAAGTGCACTTCTGGAAGGGACCCCAACCCCATCCTTGGATTTAATAGCTCAGGAAGCTGTAGCCATCCTGGGCTCACATGGGGCAGCCTGCTGTAGAATGCTTATGCCAGAGAAAGCAGAAATGAGATGCAAAGAATCAGGATCTTTCATGACAACTCTGAGTCACTAAATTAAACCAGCTGAAATCTACTGTGTTTCTGGTAGTGAAGTCAGTCAGTACTTTAGTGTTTAAGCCAGTTTGAGCTGTGTTTTCTGTTATTTGCAACCAGATGCATCTTAAAAGATCCACTGCACATTTTATAAGGAAGGGAACGCCTGTTTTTCGATCAAATTACATTAATAGAGTGCTAAAACAACATATACAAGCTTTGAATATTTTTTGCTGTCATATTTAGTAGTGTTACCATACTAAGAACTGCTATTTGGCTTCAGGTTGTTTTGTAAGAAATGTGGCAAGCTGTGTAAGTCAGTTTATTCTGTAATTACAGGGAGGCATCAGTATGCTGTAATTGCCATTCTACAGAAGGCAATTAGTATGGGGTTAGTACCAGATGAACAAGAAAAATAACATTCAGCAAATAAAACATAGAGCAAAACAATGTATTTAATAGTGCACTGGTTTTATTGATGGCAGAAGAAAAAATTCTTTCACTTGTAAAAGGTATTTGTTTTATTTATTGTATTTTTTCCCCATTCTTTATGTGGGTTGAATTTTTTTCCCCTAAAATCTGTCTTTTAGTTCTCCAAATAATAATATCCACCATGGCTCCATCTTATTCTGAAGGGAAAGTAGGAGGTCTATCAACAGGTTTTGACCAGGATGTTTCAGTCAACAGCTCCTTTCTTCACAAAGACTCTATTTAAAAAGAGAGGAAGAAAGTGAAACTGAACCCTCAAATTGACTTTTCCATACGCAAGATACACTGCTGAAACTTACCTGTAAATGTGAAGTGTATGTATAAGTATCAATAGATCACAAGTAGAGCAAATTGGACACTGTTAATTCATAAACATAATTTCTATAAATCAGTATGTAAACAAAAAGCAAAATCTTTTAAAATAATTTTTTCTTCTAGAAATTCTTAAAGTACATCTCTGTCACTGTTAGTCCCTCTATTGCTAGCATGTGGACTTCAGGAATTCGGATTAACTGAGTAGAGTTTAACAGAGGATGACCTAAAAAAGATGCAGTCTGCCAATGCACGTCTACCCCCATTCTACCCACCTCCATTTCCCCTTTGAACACCTTTGAGCTGGTTTAGTCTCACAAGTAATTTACTTGAGTCTGCCGCCTCCCCCTGCCTGCTCCCCACCTTTATCAGATACCACGCTAGTAGAAACACTCTGGGTGGTGACAACAGAAAAGGCTGAGAGAGGTGGTGAGAGAAGCCTTGTTTGCTCCAGTCCTATTTCAGTCTCATGGATGAAAGAATGGTTGGGCAGGGATGGGTAGCATTCCCATGGCTGCATTCAAACAGAGCAGAAGTCTTCTGAGGTAAGTAGTCTCCTGATTAGAAAATAAAGAGCTTTGGGTACTATTATCCTCACACAATGCCTATCCTGCTGGCATCACGGGGTCCTGTAATAATAGCTACCTTTATGGCAATCACTTCCCTGACCTTGATTTGAAAAATTTTGCAAAAAGATGCTGATCTAGATTGTCAAAAAAAAAAAAAAAAAAAAAAGCCATTTAAAAATCCATCTTTTACCAGCTACAAATGGTGCTAAAACCTGGACCTTAGAAAATAAACAAAGTCATGGTATTTATACAGTAGTCTATGCTTAGCTATTGGTTTCAAGGTTTCTGGTTAATATGCAAAACTGTGAAGACTACTCATTCATGAAACAAATAAGAAACTAGAAATGAAATTAAAAGTGAGTCACCATTTATTAAACCACTTTGCATACTTAGCCTTAACCTCCATGGCACTAGGGAGCTTCCTGCTGATGTGTGTGACAAGGTCTTTCTACACAGGTGTGCCATTTCTCTCCTTTTACAGCAGGACACGAGGCTGTAACTCTTTGACTGGACCAGTGCAATAGCTTCTTAGATTCTTTCCCTCCTGGTGTTGTAATCCATCCTACATCCAACAGCAATATTTCTTTCTTTTTTTTTTTAATTGAGGTATTGTTAATTTACAATGTTGTGTTAGTTTCAAGTGTACAGCAAAGTGCATCAACCATATGTATACATTTATCTCCTCTTTTCTGGATTTCCTTCCCATTTAGGTCACCACAGGGCACTGAGTAGAGTTCCCTGTGCTATACAGTAGGTTCTCATTAGTTATCTATTTTATACATAGCAGTGTATATATGTCACAACAGCAATATTTAAGCTTAATTTTAATCATATAATTCTTATTCAGAAGTTCATGATAGCACCGAACACATCAAAGTCAAACTCTTAACGTGTCTAAAGCCATACTCTTCTGCCACCACCAATAACTGGTATCTAATTCCTAGGACTCCAATCATGTCAGAAACCTCTCCAAATGCACATAGTTCTGGTCATTTTCATTGATTAAATAACTATGTATACTTTCTCTATCCATATATGCTCTTATCTCTAAGTTGTCTGTAACAATGATGAGCCCAGGAACTAGAGGTTTTGGGCCCTCTGTCCCCTCAGGGGGTGAATCTGACTTGCCAGAGCTCTTTCTCAGACCTAGGCCTATTTCCCACATTGCCCCCAGAGACCTCCTCCTCCACTGAGCCCTAACTCCCAGCTATCTGTTGCTTTTGCTAAGCATTGATGTTGTCCTTAGTACCAGGCTCAAGCAGAATCTAATTCCCTTTCCACTTTTGGGGAAGTATATGAGTATGTAGGGGTGGGCGGTGGTGGCGATGGTATAGAAGGCTTGTAAAAAACCTTCTTAGGATAATCAAAGAATGTAAATTACACATCAACAACTTTAAATCTTTGATTTAATACACTGATTTAAAAAACACTTACTTAGCAGCTACTATGTGTCATTCATCACCCAGCAAAGTACCCAAAACATAAAGATTATGACTATGAAATTATGTTTTTTAGAAGTGATAAAAGAAAGTGTCTTAAGTGTTTCTCACTATCTTGAATAATTTTAAATAACAAAATCTTACAAAAATTTCAGCATATATTAGAATTCATGCTTATATTTGCTGGGAGTCAAATGGCTGGATACAGTGTATATCTTCTTTTTAAATGTTTAAGTTAAATGGAAACCAGGAATGAGGAAATAAAAAGAAAACTACCAAATGTAAAATAGACAGCTAGTGGGAAGCACAGGGAGATCAGCTCCGTGCTTTGTGACCACCTAGAGGGGTGGGTGGGATAGGGAGGGTGGGAGGGAGAAACAAGAGGGAGGGGATATGGGGATACATGTATGCATGTGGCAGCTTCACTTTGTTGTACAACAGAAACTAACACAGTATTGTGAAGCAATTATACTCCAATAAAGATGTATTAAAAAATAATAAAAAATAAAAGGCCTATGTTAAAAACCTTTCATTTAAAATTGTATCTTAAGAAAAAAAAGTAATAAATATATCAACTTAAAAAAAAAGAAAATAATATATTCAGTTGTGTGACAAAAGCAAAAAGTATAATTATTGCTGAATCTCCTATTCAAAGATAGTATATTTAATTCTACTTCATAATTTTTCATAACATATGTTTGAACTAAGTACAAAAATGAATAAATAAGTTTTTTCAACCAAGATCACATGTGTCTTACTAATTAATTTTTAGAGTAAATTCTGCAGTGAGGTTTTTTTAGTGATACCATCATGGGACTGTCCCCCACCAAAATTAATTTTCTTACTGTGAGGATTTCCATGTCAACAGTATAATCCAAAGCAAGCATCTGGGAAAGATGGAAGTTTTAGCTCAGGGAACATAGAGAACCACTTAGATTGTAACGTTTTAGTTGATTAGGAACAATTTGCACTGTACAGTTTGATACGAATAAGCTACAATTACCCCAGGGCTATGGTTTATAATTTACTTTTAAGCAGTGTACTCTTTTTCAAAGGAAATTTTTGATGGAACCCTAATGTATAAAACATATGAAAGACACTAAAGAAGAGGCCAGAGGACTGAGAGTTCTACCCATTGGCTACACTCTCACTCACTCCCACCATCTTCTCTCTACTTCTAGCCCTCCCTTCAACAGCCCTAAGGCACCCTTGAAGAGCCCTAGAGTCCTGCATCCACTGTCCTAGAGCAATCAGAGGGTTGAGAACCTTTGGCCTCATTTTAAAACCTGTTTTAAACAATTTAGAAGACCCTGGGAAGCTAACAGGGAATTCTGTTTTCATTTACCTTAAATAAGATTTAATTATAAGCACACTGAGCTTATTTTAAAAGTGGATGTTCAACCGTGCACAATGTAAAGTTGCTAAGTCCTTACGTATACTTTGATTCTGTTTTGGTCAATTCTTGCATGCTACAGAAAAATGCCCAAAGTCAAGAAATAGCTCTTCTGTGATACTGTGGACAATAGGTCACGTTTGTTTACTTGACAGCCTTGTATTAAGTGTAAAGAAAAACCAACGATAAGAGGAAAAAGGTGCTATACTGGCTTACTCGGGTAAATCAGAAGCCAAATAGCATCAGGCTTCTGCTCCAGGCACACTATTACATAAGGAGCAAAGGGCTAGAAAATATAAGAAAACATTTCCTCATTTAGGATGACAGAACTAATTTTTAACCAATGAAAGAGCTTTGGGGAAGCTGCGGGAGATATAAGACTCTGGAACAGTGCTGTCCAGAAATATAATGTGAGACATACTTAATTCTTACTTTTCTAGTAGCCACATTAAAAAGTAAAAATAAACAGGTGAAATTATTGTAATAACTTTTTATTTAACCCAATCTATTAAAAATATTATCATTTTGATATATAAATAATAAAAATTATTGAGTTTTTTTTCAAACTAAGTCTGAAATCTGGTATGCATTTTTTATTGATAGCACATCTCAATTCAGGCTAGCTGCATTTCAAGTGCTAAACAGTATTGGCTGGTTTGAGAGTCACTTAGTACGGGAAAAATACAATGTGGATAACAGCATTATCAGAATGAACAGCTGAAATAAGAAATAAGGAATAAGGAAATAAGGAAATAAGGAACTGGGAACAATTTCTTAAAAATTCTCAATAGTCTTGGTACTAAGAAGAGACTAAGAAAAAAGATATAAAGTCTAAAATAGTCTTATGTGATGTATAACAAAAGCTGTAACGGGAAAACTCTAATTATTAAAAAAAAATATTCAAAAACTCTGGCATAAGGAAAAGATAGAAATGTTACCAAAGATGGCGAAAGTATTTCTTTCTAAAAACATATTAAGAAGTAAGGTCTTTGTTCATCAAAATGAGATGTCTTAGATTGGTCCTATAATTTGCTGACTTTGTTATATTTCTCTTCCTTCCTACTGAAGATGATTTTCAGATACCAACTCTCTTTCTGAAACTCTAAGATGAAAGTTTCTGGATCGACAGCATAAGGCCCCAAAATTACATCTCAATAAGCAGTCATGTTGTCTTCATCCAATTCCTGAAGATATATATATAACAGTTCCTCTTTCTTAAAAAGGACTGAAATCAACTAAACAAAAAATAAACTCAATTACCCAGGTTGATAATTATTTAGTCCTTTGTTTTCTTTCATCTTCTTCCTGCTTTCAAATCTATAGTCATTTCACTGATTGTCATCACCTCCAATAGAAAAGAGTAGGTATGGAGAGAAAAGGGGATTAGGGATAGCATTTGCGGGGAAAGGTTTGGAGAAAAAGTAGTTTGTAACTATGGTATTATCTTAAATACTTTATAATTGAAAGTAGTTTTAAAACATTAGTTTTCTTCTATTACAGGCAAACCCCAGAGATATTGAGGGCTCAGTTCCAGACCACCACAATAAAGTGAATACTGCAATAAAGTAATCACCCTAAGTTTTTGGTTTCCCAGTGCATATAAAAGTTATATTTACACTATACTGTTGTCTATTGAGTGTGCAATAGCCTTATGTCTAAAAAACGATGTACATGCCTTAATTAAAAATACTTTATTGCTAAAAAGTGCTAACCATTATCTGAGCCTTCAGTGAGTCATAATCATTTTGCAATAGTAACAACAAAGATCACTGACCACAGATCACCATAACAAATATAATAATAATGAAGAAGTTTGAAATATTGTGAGGATTACCAAAATGTGACACAGAGACAGAAAAGTGAGCAAATGCTGTTAGAAAAATGGCACTGATAGAATTGCTTGATGCTGGGTTGCCAGAAACTTCCAATTTGTAAAAAATGTAATATCTGTGAAGTGCAATACAATGAAGCACAATAAAATGAGGTAGGTCTATATGTTATTATGAAATATTATATATATATAATATTTATATATAATAATAATAATAATATATATTATTATATATAATATAATGTTATATATAACTGGACTTATATATTTAACATGATAGTATCTTTCTTTACATGGAAAGCTCCTCACAATGTCAACTTTACCTTCTCACATTAGGTCCGAGCCCGGGGAGGTTGGTAGAACTGCTGGGTTGGCCGAGTGGATCGTCTTGGCTGGCCATCACCTCCTCTACGGAATTCAAGAGTTTGGTCATAGGTGGCTTCTTCTTCCTATTTGCAAAGAGTAGTGATTTAACATGTTCAAAACAGTTCCAAGTTTCCTACATTAAATACATTTTATGGTCCCCATTTTGATATACCCTCTTAAGCTGCCCTGGGATTCACATCTGTCAACTTTTATAATAGTGGGCGGCAGGGGAAAGAAAAAAAAAGGCAAGGACATTGTTAAAACTCTTTTGGTCCTTGTTAATAGAAGAATGAAATTTATAGTGGTAACATTAGAATCAAATTTAATTCTAGAAAAGGAAACTATTTCCACATAATAATATGGCTATCTCCTCAAATGACTTGACACAATGTGGTGAAAACACAGAAAAGAGAGCAATGTAATACAATTTTAATTGAATATTTGGGCTTCTAAATATTTCCAGGTATTTATCATGGAAAGGGGTTTTGGTAAGATATGGAAAAGGGATTGAGGAGCCAGAGAACGTTCACCAGCTGTTTGTCCTCATCTGATGAAATCTCCAACATCGTTAAGAACCTTACATCTAGAGACAGGAGAAAATAATGGATTGGAATGAGGAGAGAAATACAATTTACATATAAAGAAAGCTTCATGCAAGACACAGCAATCACCACGGTAAGACGCAAACTGTTTTCTTCTCATATTCTTTCTTACTAAGGGGGTAGAACCAGCAGTTCAAGGAATGGCATGGATACATTAGTATAAGCAGAATAAACAGCAGAAACAGTATAGTTAATTACAATATTTGAAAAGGACTTAGAAGCAACAGAAATGTAGCCAAAAGCCACACTGGTTTCTTACTGAGTGCTGCCACCCTGTTATTTTAGTGTTTTAAGTTAATGCAGCTGTGAAGTATGTTCCCTTCAGAGAGAGAAAAAAATTGGCTCTCATTTTTGTTTATGAAAGAAACAGTATCTATTTCAAAAGTAGAGTTTAAATTCCAGCTGAATTATTAGAGCACAATAATTTGCATGATTTAGGAAATTTATCCTATTTCCTCCTCCTCCTCCTTACTTTATCATTGAATCTTCTGTCCCAAAAGATTGTTTTCCTTTGACCCTAATAGCAAATGGAGTTATATGAAAGACTGAGTTCTACTCTTTAATTTTTACAGATCAATTATTGCAACTTTACTTGATGCAAGTAGAAAGATGCTATGATAATTTGATCAAATCCTATTATTTAGAAATGATATTTAATATTTGGCACAAACATATCACTCATTAATAGGCATTCTCCACAGTATTCTTAAGAACCGTTATCTCCATTTTATATAAAGGACACTGAAGTCCAGGAAAGCTTTGTGACTTTGCCCTAATACTTCGAAGATAAATCTGAATTTTGATTCAGACACTGCTATTTAAATTCTTAAGTCTCAGTCTGCATGTAAAAGAAATAAACTAATTGCCAAAAATTAATGATCACCCTTAAGGGGCCATCATCACCTAAATAAGAGAATAGAGAAATCTGACAATATATCTGGCATAACTCAATAACAACATTTTTGAGACAAACTTCCAGATTAGTTCTCCTTTCTCTATGCCCCTTTCATTAATAATCAATCTCAAAATGGTTAGAAGCATCAGATATTATGTCTATAATTTAGTAAAGCAATTAAAATGTGGGAAGAAAAATTAAAGTGCTGAGGAAAGAAGAGAAATATTTTTTATTAATATGGTCACTGCTCTGAATGATTATTGTCAAATCTTATAGCTAAATTTGAAAAGAAACTATTTATTTTTATGACATATGACATTTGAAACTGTGCATATTAACTGAGAAGGATGAAAATATGTTTGCTGCTGTAGAAGGTGAAGTAATTATTCTAGGAATTAGAATGGAATATTATTATTCTCCACACCCAGCTGCAAAACTGGTTAGAGGACATCTAAAAACCTGTATACTTTATTAATAAAATATAGTGTTAAAGGTAGGACACTACATTTACTGAGTGAGTGAGCTGGATTTATATAATAAATATGACATTGCTATTTGAAAAACTATCTCTACTGTTTAAAAGAATCTCAGACTAAACTAGCCATAACCAATTAAATGGTTTTATAGAGATGACCAACCATGAGATTTCTTTCACATTATTTGATGTCTTCATAATCATTTTATACAAAATGGAAGCAAAAAATAAAAATAATTCTGACAGCTTGGTTTTCAGTTGTCAAAGGCACAATCTTGCTCTGTTAACTTTGAAATATTCTTCCCACAGAGTAGTCAGGGGCAAACCTGGTTACTCACAAAAACCACTTCATACAGTTTAGAGATAGTAATTTTTAGCACTGAATGAGCAATTCTTTCCATATAACACACAGCTCAATTTAATAGATCAGTTTATTTGGAGTCATCTTTGAATAAAATTTATACCTTTATCTTCTTCCTTTAGTTTCACTACTCTGTAACAGCTTTAGAACTAAAAAAAATTTTAATTTCACAGTTCATGAACATTTTTTAAAAATCTGACAGTATTTTGAGCTGGCACAGTCCTGGAATGCTACCTGGTCTGTCCCCTTAGGTTTGACAGATGAGGAATCTCTAAACCCAGAGAGGTGATTTTCCCAAGTCACAGAGCTCACTAGAGGAAGAGTCCAGACCAGGGCCATTTTGTTTCTGACACAGACAAGGCTCTTTAAAAGACTGGTGATAACGTTCATAAAAATGGAACTGACCAATGCCAACTTCACCAAAGCTTTTGAGATTTAGAACCATTTTATTGGGACTCAGATTTTTGCTCACCATGCTATCAGATTTACCTGGTTTTAAAATACTAAATAAATAATATTCAAAATGTGCCCTCTTTTTATGCCAATATTTAGGAGTTTATTATTCCTTTTAATGAAAAGATACATATGCAATAATCATTGTGACACCAAACATGAATGAAGTGATATGTTGAAAGGAAAAAAAGAGTCACAGCACCAATGCAAAAAGGAGATACACAACTTCACCTATAAAACACATTTGACGGGTCACAACTACACCTTTCCTGCATATCATTTTTAGTCTCTCATTAGTACAAACTACATCTTGAGTGAGAATACAGACAAATACATTATTTCCTCATTTATAAATGAGCTGTTGGAAAAGCTCATTGTAAATCAGTTACTTCGAACCTGGAACATACTTCAGTAGGAGGTGTGAAACACATTTAAATACAGGTCAGGTTCTCTGTTCCACAAATAAAGGTGATGTGCAGATAAGCATATAAACCACCACTCTAAAGAAGGTGGTGGATCTGGTGGTTCTCAACTGGGAGTGATTTCCCTACCCCACTGAGTGGGGGTGCAGGGGAGGTAGCCAATGTCTGGAGACATTTTTGGTTGCTATATTTGAGGGGTGCTACTGGCAGCTAGTGGGTCTGGAGACATTTTTGGTTATTACAAGCTGAAGGAGTAGGTGGGGGGAGTTGTTACTACATCCAGTAGGTAGAGACCAAGGATGCTCGTTAGGTAAATGAAGGAGGAGGAAACTTCCTATTCCTAAGTGCCAGGACAGCCTGGAAAATAATTCTGAAATTCAGGAAGTTTGGGTTTGCCACCCTTTCCCTTTTCCTTTTTCGGATATTTCTTCTGCCTCTGTCTCTAATGCGTAAAAGCTGCGTTTATGGAACTTCTGTGGGGAGGTCTCTATTCGCTGAAAATATTATGTTTTCCTCTGCTTCAGCAACATGTTCATACTTACTTAACTTACTGAATTGCCTTATCTTACATTACCATTTCTTCAGCATTTTTGCACAGCCATGACTTTGTAAGGGGAAAACAATTATTGATTACTGGTGGGAATAGGGAACAGGGATGGCAATTCTCTTCACAAAAAACTTGGAAAAACTTATTAATATTGTCACCTCTAATAGCTATTTTGTGTGAAATTTAATAAAAAATTTTCTAGTCAGTTCCTTTTAACAATTTGCATAGTAGTCACAAAAACACAAGCCAGCATTCAAAATGTATACAACGTACCCTCAACAATAATCCTTGAACTCTGAATATTTTGAACACTGAAATCTTAATGAGTACATATCTCCTTGAGTGATTCACGTATGAATTACTTATGAATTTCCAGACCACATTTGCCTGTCTGGTTAACTTGTGTAGTCAGTTTATAGAAATAGAAACTAATTTTAATATAAAACCTAAGCAAACAATAATTTTAAAGACAAACCTGCTTTCCCAAAACATCATGTAATAAAGGCAAAATAGGGACAGTAAAAAGATCATTGGTTGCCAAGGGTTGGGGGGGGATGGAGGGATGAATATGCAAAGCACAGGAAGATTTTTAGGGCAGTGAAACTATCCTGTACGATACTATTATGGTAGATACATGTCACAATACATTTGTCCAAACCCAATGTACACCATGAGTGAACCCTAAGGTAAACTATGGACTCTGGAAAATAATGATGAGTTAATGTAGGTCTACCAATTGTAACAAGTGTACAACTGATAGATGGTGGGGGATGTTGATAAACGGGAGAGGCTATGCATGTGTGGGGGTGAAGAGTATATGGGAAATCCCGTATCCCTCTCAGTTTTGCTGTGAATCTAAAACTCCTCTATAAAATAAAGTCTAAAACAAACCAAAAAAAACAGGCTGTAAAGTAGGCCACATCAGTGGGATACTTTGTGCCTCATATATTGCTGATGTGGTAGATACTTAATATTTGATGAAATATTTGTTGACCTGCCTTATTAAAATGGCACATCTTGATCCATTCAGATTCTTCCTGTGGTTACCCGTAACTAAAATATGAGAATTAAATTTCTTTCATCCTTGGGATGCCATCAGCATTAATTAATGTATGAAAACCACTTTGAAGATTATTGAGCTTTCTGAATTGGCTCTAGGTTGTGTTTAATTTTGATTATACCTTGGATATTCATAACATTTCCTCTTGGTTTCCACTGGAAAACTTTGACCTTTGATTTTACTTTTTAGTCCAAGTAATGAAATAAAGTACCTCTGCCCCATTCAAAAACAAAAACAAAAAATCATATAATGGATTCCAAAAGTAGAACTTAAAATATTTTAAGTAATCTATTTTAGATCAATTATACTAATATTCTATTATATTAGAGTAAATGAAAATTGAAGAGTAATAAAGTAATTGAAGATTATGGATAACAGCTGTGCTTACAGGAGTGAAGTATTATGATTAACACTGAACCTTAGTTTACCAATTATTCTTGTTTAAAAATATATTCCAATTCCATATTTACAACTCCACCACAAAATAAACTGGGTCTGTGGTAGCCTGGAACCACAGACTACAAAACAGATAGTTTCTGTAAAGAACAGTTAGTCCAAATAACTAAGAAGCTATAATTTGCTCAAGTAATTAGTACCATAACCTGAGTTAGTAGGTCTTCTGATTCATAGTCCTGTCTGCCCTTCACACTATGCTTCCAAGTAATAAGGGCAAGAAATACAGATACAGTGAATGCCAGAATTGGAAAAGGATTTGGGGATAATCTAATTGAGCAGATTTAAATTTTAAAAATCATCATTATCATCATCTATTTTTGGGGTAAATGTGACACTCTTCTTTCAAATGAAATTTTATATAGAATTCCAATATAAAATAGATGGGCTCAGGTTACAGTGGGTGTTTTTACATGTGCATGAGAGCAGTATCCCCTTGGCTTTCTCTTCTTTAGTTCTTCCAAGTTCTGTAACCCCTAAAGCACAAAAACTAAAACCCAACCTGGTTCAACCTCTGCTGTACACTAGGAACCAGCTAGGTTGAGTGGGTTGATTAATATAAAGAAAATGAGCTGCTGAAAGAACAGGAACGGGAACACAGGCCCCTGACTCAGTTCAGAGACCGTTGCCTTTGCGTGTTGTCACAGGGAAAGTCTAAACCCTGCTTTTGACTTCTATGAATTAAATTTCTCATTTGACAATACAAACTCACCTTCTATACCTAAATGGGGAAAAATAAAATTCTCAGGCTTCATTAAACATAAGCAAAATAAGCAAATTTTATGATAATAAACTAATTTATCTGTTTTTGAAACTTTGAGTGAAATAAGATACCATTTTACAATAAAGTGTAATGCAGAATTATAATCCCTCTTTCCCTCAGAGCAGCTCTAAGATAATCTCTTTAATATACCACATCCACTAATAATTTATTTTAACCAAATATTTTGTGGCAGAAAAAAACCCCACACTGCTACATGTAAAAGAATGAAATTAGAACACTCCCTACAACCATACACAAAAATAAACTCAAAATGGATTCAAGACCTAAATGTAAGACAAGACACTATAAAACTCTTTGAGGAAAACATAGGAAGAACAGTCTTTGACATAAATCACAGCAAGATCTTTTTGATCCACCTCCTAGAGTAATGGAAATAAAAACAAAAATAAACAAATGGGACCTAATGAAACTTCAAAGCTTTTGCAAAGCAAAGGAAACTACAAACAAGACGAAAAGACAACCCTCAGAATGGGAGAAAATATTTGCAAATGAATCAATGGACAAAGGATTAATCTCCAAAATATATAAACAGCTCAGGCAGCTCAATATTAAAAAAACAAACAACCCAATCAAAAAATGGGCAGAAGACCTAAATAGACATTTCTCCAAAGAAGACATACAGATGGCCAAGAGGCACATGAAAAGCTACTCAACATCACTAATTATTAGAGAAATGCAAATCAAAACTACAATGAGGTATCACCTCACACCAGTTAGAATGGGCATCATCAGAAAATTTACAAACAACAAATGCTGGAGAGGGTGTGGAGAAAAGGGAACTCTCTTGCACTGTTGGTGGGAATGTAAATTGATACAGCCACTATGGAGAACAGTATGGAGGTTCCTTTAAAAACTAAAAATAGAATTACCGTATGACCCAGCAATCCCACTCCTGGGCATATACCCAGAGAAAACCATAATTCAAAAAGACACATGCACCCCAATGTTCATTGCAGCACTATTTACAATAGTCAGGTCATGGAAGCAACCTAAATGCCCATCGACAGACCAACGGATAAAGAAGATGTAGTACATATATACAATGGAATATTACTCAGCCATAAAAAGGAACGAAATTGGGTCATTTGTAGAGACGTGGATGGATCTAGAGACTGTCATATAGCGTGAAGTAAGTCACAAGGAGAAAAACAAATATCGTACATTAACGCATATATGTGGAACCTAGAAAAATGGTACAGATGAACCGGTTTGCAGGGCAGAAACAGAGACACAGATGTAGAGAACAAATGTATGGACACCAAGGAGGGCAGTGGTGGGGGTAGTGGTGGGGGTGTGATGAATTAGGAGAGTGGGATTGACATATATACACTAATATGTATAAAATGGATAACTAATAAGAACCTGCTGTATAAAAAAATAAATAAAATAAAATTTAAAAAAACAACCACCCACACTGATTCAAGACAAGAAACAAAATCAGATTCAATATCTAATTACTAAGCAACTGGTCCAAAATGCATGGCTGACAATATAATGGTTTTTTTTTTTCTTCCTTTCACTGTCATTTTAATAGAAAAAGAATATAAACTTCTATATTACAAAGTATATTTCATATTTTTTTCAATAGAAACTTAAAAAGCACTAACTTTATAAAATAAATGGATGTTTAAAAGCAAATTCCGGATGGTACTCCATCAATGTGGGGAAAAAGTGTTTTAGGGTACAAATACCCATTTGACTATGGGTACAAAGTATCAGTGAATACAGAGAAGAAATTCCAAGTGAATAGTGTTCTGACCGCTATGATCTTTTGGTCTCTGTACCACCTCACTTATGATTCAGAGGCTGATCTGCGGATCAGTTCCCCCAAATAAGCAGTGATTGTCTTCAATCTATTATTAAGAAAGTTTTGTTCTATTTCCACTTGCCCTCCAGGCCCAGCCAAGGATGCCACCTGGTCGATATTAGCATTTCTTGGAAGAAAATAAATGATATTATTAGTGATCTTCTGGGAAAGTCTGAAAAATTTCAAAGCCATCAGGAGACATCATGGTGCTGATGTCGAAGATCTCGGCAGTGGTGTAGTCTGGTCCTCCCCAAGGAGGGCTGAGAAACACGACATCAACCTTTAAACGAGAAGCCAGATGCAGGAAATCTCCACAGATGAACTCAATCTTGTCTGCTACCCCATAAATTTCTGCATTATTGCAAGCAAGATCGATCTTAACAGGATCAATATCAACGGCGATCACTCTCTTTCCTGTTAAGGCAAACTGAATGGTATTTCCTCCAATGCCACAAAATGCGTCAACTATGGTGTCACACTAGAAGGACTGGCTGACCCTGCCGGCAATGTGCTCAGCGATCTTCTCGGGTGTAACTGAAAACCAGCCCTCTCTAATTTAATCCCATCGTCAAAGCGGGAGAAGAGCCTGTATCTCTGGGCCCAGTACTTTGCCAGCTCAGGCACAGAAGTGATCTCAGGAGGCAGACCAATTCCCTTTCTGTTCTTGCTTTTATTCTTCTTCTTTTTATTTTCAGCTTCGGCTTCTACCTGAAGGCAGTCTGGTGCAGACTGGGCGGGGCAGTCCCCCTCATCTGTCACTGCTGCTTCTGTACTGTCCCTGTCAGTTTTCTCTGTTCCCACTTCCCCAGCTGGAGACATGGCACGACGCTTTCCAGGTTCTAGCTCACTTGTCTCCGGTGGGTCATCCCCTTTTTCAACAGACACTTCTTGTTCCTCTGAACCACTGCTTGTGCAAGTATCTTGCATGTTGTTATGAGAAACTGACTCCTGTGATGCTTTCTCATCCATTGGTTCATTAACCCATTTTAGGAATTTTTCTTACTTACTCAAAGTTTTGCTTTTCTTGAAAAGAGTTTTTCCTGGCTCTTCAGTGAAGAAGATGTGTTTGTTTTTCATATTGATTTGTCTTCTCATGTCCAAGTACTTTGACTTGTACTTCACATTCTTGTGTACATACCTGACCCGCCGGTGACTGAAATTTGAAATTCCACTATATTTTTGTCCTGAGCCATGCTTGAATCCTAGAAGGGAACCGTCGACATCAAAGTCTGAATCCGGGTTTTCATCGATGTCCAGTTCATGGCTCCTCTTGAGTTTACTTGGCTTCTGTTCAGGTGGATCTTCGCCACTCTCATCTCCATCAGTGCCGATAAGGCATGGTCTGTCTTTGATGGTGTTTGCTTCTGATGACTCTTGTGAATCCTGAGCTGGTTGGCTTGTGCTTCTGTTCGCAGACAAGCTGCTTTCCTTGGTTCCTCCATTACATGATTCACTTTGGCCTGAAGCAAGGCATTCTCTTCTGCTCTTAACTTCACTTAAACACTGATGTCCATCACAACTCACAGAGGGATCTAATCGGCTCTGTTATACTTCCTCTGAATTCAGACTTATATTACTAAGTCCGTCAAGAATTTCATTATGATCTTTATCACTTGAACTAGAGCTTTCGCTACCCACTGATGAAGATGGAGAAGAAAGTTCATCTGCTTTCGTGCGATTTTCATCTTTCTTGTTGTCAACTACTGTTTTAGACCCACAAGTATCTGTATCACAGCTTTGTGAAGCATCAAAAGTCCAACCCTGAGCTTCCCAATACTGAAACTATTCCAAATAATACCAATACAGCTGGCTATAATGCTGTTCCCATTCCTCCTTTGTATTAGGGATGTTCCAGGGTTCTGAGCACAGCGTCTGACCTGTATGCTTTTCT
The DNA here is from genome assembly GCF_009873245.2 of Balaenoptera musculus. NCBI lineage: Eukaryota > Metazoa > Chordata > Mammalia > Artiodactyla > Balaenopteridae > Balaenoptera > Balaenoptera musculus. The sequence goes on along the minus strand of NC_045802.1, from coordinate 33,863,620 downwards.
TGCCAGCTTTGCCACAGCAGTTCCCCCCCTGTATTCCTTCCAGTACTTCTCCCAGAGCTCCGTAATTTCCAGCTTTGGAGATAATGTATTTTCAGCAGGAAGATTCTCACCTTCAATATCTTTTTTGGTTCGAAGTTTATACCTTCTGGTGTTCTCATTCTCAGATGAAGATGGATCATCTGAAGCCAAAATGTCATCTTCCTCACATTCTTGTCTCCAAGATTCTCTCTTAATTTCATCTAAGTACTTCTTCTGATGTTTTTTCTTTTTCTTTTTTCTTTTAACTTTGTTTCTAGTACTCATAGATACCTCAAAATTCTTATGTGCAGACACCCTACCAAATTGAAGTGGCAGTCCTATACTTCGCATGAGTTCAGCCTCAGAATCAAGTTCACTTTCATCTGGGCCTACGTCTTTGCTGTCACGTGACTCTGCAGTGCCCTGGGAACGACCGCCTTCTTCCTCTTCTGTAGCTTGCTCTCCTGCACTGTTCCCATCGTCTTCAATGTAGTAGCCTTTTAATCCCAAACTGCACAATTTCCAATCTTCCACAGACGCCCTGGAGCAGAGGCAGAGGATGCAGGAGCCCTCCCGCAGGTCTTCAAGGAAGAGACACATCTCCACCACAGAGCTCCACTTCTCGCAGTACATCGTAGCACCTCAGAGGAGACTGCCACGTGGCAAATGGTGCCGGAAGGCCTCCCGGCCGCTGTTCTGCTGCTGGGGACCAAGGGGAGGACTGGAGGTGCACCTGGCTGCCAGGGACGAACGGCAATATAATGTTTTCATTCCTGTATCATGTAGAATTTCAGGAGAACTCTGAGACATTTCACTGTGTTCTGATATTCTCTTTTTAGAAAAGAGTATATTCTCTAAAGTTACATAAGAATTAGGTAAGGATTATTGATGATTCTATCAGATATTAGGAAATCATCTGAATCCCTACCTCAAGGGTTTTATTCTGTACTCTGCCAACTAAAGCACTACCTAAATAAGACAACTAAACTTTAACATGGACGAAAACTGGATGTTTCAATGACAGTTAAAGCAAATACAGTACTATTCACCATTGTCTTTCCTCTAACATTGTTAAGATCTTCTACTATTTAATACAAAGTAAACAAGCTATTTTTGGCAGCTTAGACACTCAAGAAAATGCAACTCAACATCAAAAGGCTACATTCATATTTCAAATAGGAGAATATAATACAAAAAAGAGACTAGAAAATGTCACCCTTATCAAACTTCAAATAATAAAAGTACTGATACTCTTCCATTCAAAAACACACCCAACTTTATTTAAAACTTAGAATAGAAAAAAGGGGAATGAATGATTATTCTACTATGTGCCTGGCATTTTATCTCATTTAATCCTTGCAACAATGTTTTGAATTACTTAATCTCATCCTTCTACAGATGAACAAGCTAAGGCTCAGAGTAACTTACCCAAAGTTATGTAACTGGCCATGCTTCAATAAGACCCCTGGGCTGTCCACTCCAAAGTTCTTTCCATGGCATCACACAGTGTATATTTTACATTTCTTGCTTCAGACAGTTTTGCTTATTTTTTTCTAATAGCTAGCTAAAGACTAATTTTAAATAAGTTGATGGCTTCTGCCCTGAGGCTAGTATAAACAACATTTAATGGTCAGCATCTTTGTTGAAATGCCATAGTGAAGTCCAAAGAATGAATATATGATTTGTAAAAATGTGTACCTCTCTCCAACTCATTTCCCCTTTTAAAGTTAAAGGTTAAATAGATTCCAAAGCTTGTCCAGAAGTCAGGGTAGGAAGCATATTTCTGCTCCAAAAGATGCCAATCTACTCAGATTTCCTTGAGAGATACCTTATCATGGCATTGGTATTTAAGACCTCAGTATGTTAGGTCAGATCTGAGTCTGAGTTTAGACTCCACCACTTCCTACATGTGTTACTCCACTTCTCTACATCTCAGTTTTCTCACATAGACAACAGTAATCAACTCATAGGTTTACAAGGAGCATTACATGAGATAATAGCTAAAAAGAGTTTAGCAAATAAGCCATATATGTTGCCTATTATTCTGAATTAAGAAATTCTTTGACAGTAATATATACATGTTCACTTTATAAACTATCAAGACTCACAGATTTTGCTAAAAATCAGGTTTGTTGTAAGAATATTCCTCAAATTGCTTTGGTCAGATAAGGAAAGTGGAAAAGCCATTGAAGTAAATGAAAGAGCCAATACAAGGAGAAAGACTCTTGTCACCTGCTTGCATTTTATTTCTTCAGAAATTTTAAAAACATCTATACACAAAAACTAATAATTTCACATTATAAATCATTCCATTGTTACCACTGTTTTTGTTTCTTTTAGGAAGAAGTCTTCTTTTTTAATTATAGAGAAAAAGGGCAAATAAAACAAAGAAAAGGAGAAAATTAGCAAAGACACATTATTGAAAATGATTAATCAAAAGTTAAAGACATTATTTGCCTAAAATATGAATATTTTAAGAAAAAGCTAAAAATAAACGTGATTAACCTCTTTGAACATCTTGCCTTAATACCAATACCATACCCTTAAAGTTTTATCAAATGCCATAAAAAAAAAACAATTAGAAACACTATTTAAACAGCGGAGGTATAGCAATGATGATTAATAATGAAAAATGCTTATCTATGCCTGTTGCTATGCTTTCAGGTCAATGCCTATAAATTATCCTTGCAAAAGCAACTGCTTTCCCAAATATGCTAATTGAGCAAATATGTTTTAGAATATTTTATGGTTAAAACTTATGAGCACTAATCACAAGTGGTTAATCATTTCACTCCCTCATAAGTTATACAATTTTTACATCTTAAATTGGTAACTAATACAATATACTTTAAGAATGAATTAACTAATTCTTTCTCTGAAAGTAATAATTACCACATCATAATGCCAGACTGCTTTTTATTCTAAAACAGTCAGCCCAGTACATTTTATGTAACTGACCACTTGAGACAAATACTTATGGTATGCTTCAGTGACCTGTAATACAGACTAAAGAAACAGAATTAGAAAAAACAATCTCCATGTCAAATTGATAAAATACAGGCCAGATCTTTGCCATTAAAAAGTACTGAGTGTTGGAGTAGGGAAAGGAGATGACTTGACATGTTTTATATAAGAAAAGGTTTGCAATATCTAACAGTACAGAAATAAAATCATTTGCTAATGTTTTCACCCGGTTAGTGAAAGTTAAGAAACATAAGATTGACAGGAAAAGAATTAAAATTTTGAATCTTATAGCAGCTATCTATAAGATTATTTATAGTTATCTATAAGATTACAATGTAATAATCATTTTCACATTTAAATCCCATACATACCCAGCAACCCATATTAACAATGTCTGCATAATGAAGTAAAATTATTTCTCTTTAGTGAAACATAAAGAAAACATGTTTAAAAGTCCCTATCAAAATAACACACACAAGGGAATCCCCATAAGGTTAACAGCTGATCTTTCAGCAGAAACTCTGCAAGCCAGAAGGGAGTGGCAGGATATACTTAAAGTGATGAAGGAGAAAAACCTACAACCAAGGTTACTCTACCCAGCAAGGACCTCATTCAGATTTGTTGGGGAAATTAAAACCTTTACAGACTAGCAAAAGCTGACAGAGTTCAGCACCACCAAACCAGCTTTACAACAAATGCTAAAGGAACTTCTCTAGGCAAGAAGCACATGAGAAGGAAAACACCTACAATAACAAACTCAAAACATTTAAGAAAACGGGAATAGGAACATACATATCGATAATTACCTTAAATGTAAATGGATTAAATGCTCCCACCAAAAGACATAGACTGGCTGAATGGGTACAAAAACAAGACCCATATATATGCTGTCTACAAGAGACCCACTTCAGACCTAGGGACACACACAGACTGAAAGTGAGGGGATGTTAAAAGATATTCCATGCAAATGGAAATCAAAAGAAAGCTGGAGTAGCAATTCTCATATCAGACAAAATAGACTTTAAAATAAAGACTATTACAAGAGACAAAGAAGGACACTATATAATGATCAAGGGATCGATCCAAGAACAAGGTATAACAATTGTAAATATTTATGCACCCAACATAGGAGCACCTCAATACATAAGGCAAATACTAACAGCCATAAAAGGGGAAATCGGCGGTAACACAATCATAGTAGGTGGCTTTTTAACACCCCACTTTCACCAATGGACAGATCATCCAAAATAAAAATAAATAAGGAAACACAAGCTTTAAATGATACATTAAACAAGATGGACTTAATTGATATTTATAGGACATTCCACCCAAAAACAACAGAATACACATTTTTCTCAAGTGCTCATGGAACATTATCCAGGAGAGATCATATCTTGGGTCACAAATCAAGCCTTGGTAAATTTAAGAAAATTGAAATTGTATCAAGTATCTTTTCCGACCACAACACTATAAGACTAGATATCAATTCCAGGAAAAGATCTGTAAAAAATACAAACACATGGAGGCTACACAATACATTAATTAATAACGAAGTGATCACTGAAGAAATCAAAGGGGAAATCAAAAAATACCTAGAAACAAATGACAATGGAGACACGACGACCCAAAACCTATGGGATGCAGCAAAAGCAGTTCTAAGAAGAAAGTTTATAGCAATACAAGCCTACATCAAGAAACAGGAAACATCTCAAATAAACAACCTAACCTTGCACCTAAAGCAATTAGAGTAAGAAGAACAAAAAATCCCCAAAGCTAGCAGAAGGAAAGAAATCATAAAGATCAGATCAGAAATAAATGAAAAAGAAATGGAGACAATAGCAAAGTTCAACAGAACTAAAAGCTGGTTCTTTGAGAAGATAAACAAAATTGATAAACCATTAGCCAGACTCATCAAGAGAAAAAGGGAGAAGACTCAAATCAATAGAATTAGAAATGAAAAAGGAGAAGTAACCACTGACACTGCAGAAATACAAACGATCATAAGAGATTACTACAAGCAACTCTATGCCAATAAAATGGACAACCTGGAAGAAATGGACACATTCTTAGAAATGCACAACCTGCCGAGACTGAACCAGGAAGAAATAGAAAATATGAACAGACCAATCACAAGCACTGAAATGGAAACTGTGATTAAAAATCTTCCAACAAACCAAAGCCCAGGACCAGATGGCTTCACAGGCGAATTCTATCAAACATTTAGAGAAGAGCTAACACCTATCCTTCTCAAACTCTTCCAAAATATTGCAGAGGGAGGAACACTCCCCAACTCATTCTACGAGGCCACCATCACCCTGATACCAAAACGAGACAAAGATGTCACAAAGAAAGAAAACTACAGGCCAGTATCACTGATGAACATAGGTGCAAAAATCCTCAACAAAATACTAGCAAACAGAATCTAACAGCACATGAAAAGGATCATACACCACGATCAAGTGGGGTTTATTTCAGGAATGCAAGAGTTCTTCAATATACGCACATCAATCAACGTGATACATCACATTAACAAATTGAAGGAGAAAAACCATATGATCATCTCAATAGATGCAGAGAAAGCTTTCGACAAAATTCAACACCCATTTATGATAAAAGCCCTGCAGAAAGTAGGCATAGAGGGAACTTTCCTCAACATAATAAAGACCATATATGACAAACCCACAGCCAACACTGTCCTCAATGGTGAAAAACTGAAACCATTTCCACTAAGATCAGGAACAAGACAAGGTTGCCCACTCTCACTACTATTATTCAACATAGTTTTGGAAGTGTTAGCCACAACAATCAGAGAAGAAAAAGAAATAAAAGGAATCCAAATCGGAAAAGAAGAAGTAAAACTGTCACTGTTTGCAGATGACATGATACTATACATAGAGAATCCTAAAGATGTTACCAGAAAACTGCTAGAGCTAATCAATGAATTTGGTAAAGTAGCAGGATACAAAGTTAATGCACAGAAATCTCTTGCATTCCTATACACTAATGATGAAAAATCTGAAAGTGAAATCAAGAAAACACTCCCATTTACCATTGCAACAAAAAGAATAAAATATCTAGGAATAAACATACCTAAGGAGACAAAAGACCTGTATGCAGAAAATTATAAGACAGTGATGAAAGAAATTAAAGATGATACAATTAGATGGAGAGATATACCATGTTCTTGGATTGGAAGAATCAACATTGTGAAAATGACTCTACTACCCAAAGCAATCTACAGATTCAATGCAATCCCTATCAGACTACGACTGGCATTTTTCACAGAACTAGGACAAGAAATTTCACAATTTGTATGGAAACACAGAAGATCCCGAATAGCCAAAGCAATCTTGAGATCGAAAAATGGAGCTGGGGAAATCAGGCTCCCTGACTTCAGACTATATTACAAAGCTACAGTAATCAAGACAGTTTGGTACTGGCACAAAAACAGAAACATAGATCCATGGAACAGGATAGAAAGCCCAGAGATAAACCCACACACATATGGTCACCTTATCTTTGATAAAGGAGGCAAGCATATACAGTGGAGAAAAGACAGCCTCTTCAATAAGTTGTGCTGGGAAAACTGGACAGGTACATGTAAAAGTATGAAATTAGAACACTCCCTGACACCATACACAAAAATAAACTCAAAATGGATTAAAGACCTAAATGTAAGGCCAGACACTATCCAACTCTTAGAGGAAAACGTAGGCAGAACACTCTATGACATAAATCACAGCAAGATCCTTTTTGACCCAACTCCTAGAGAAATGGAAATAAAAAGGAAAATAAACAAATGGGACCTAATGAAACTTCAAAGCTTTTGCACAGCAAAGGAAACCATAAACAAGACCAAAAGGCAACCCTCAGAATGGGAGAAAATATTTGCAAATGAAGCAACTGACAAAGGATTAATCTCCAAGATTTACAAGCAGCTCATGCAGCTCAATAACAAAAAAACAAAGAACCCAATCCAAAAATGGGCAGAAGATCTAAGTAGACATTTCTCCAAAGAAGATATACAGATGGCCAACAGACACATGAAAGAATGCTCAACATCATTAATCATTAGAGAAATGCAAATCAAAACTACAATGAGATATCATCTCACACTGGTCAGAATGGCCATCATCAAAAAATTTAGAAAAACATAAATGCTGGAGAGGGTGTGGAGAAAAGGGAACACTCTTGCACTGTTGGTGGGAATGTAAATTGATACAGCCACTATGGAGAACAGTATGGAGGTTCCTTGAAAAACTAAAAATAGAACTACCATACGACCCAGCAATCCCACTACTGGGCATATATCCTGAGAAAACCATAATTCAAAAAGAGTCATGTACCAAAATGTTCATTGCAGCTCTATTTACAATAGCCAGGACATGGAAGCAACTTAAGTGTCCATCATCGGATGAATGGATAAAGAAGATGTGGCACATATATACAATGGAATATTACTCAGCCATAAAAAGAAATGAAATGGAGGTATTTGTAATGAGGTGGATGGAGTTAGAGTCTGTCATACAGAGTGAAGTAAGTCAGAAAGAGAAAAACAAATACAGTATGCTAACACATATATATGGAATCTAAGGAAAAAAAAAAAGGTCATGAAGAACCTAGTGGCAAGACGGGAATAAAGACACAGACCTACTAGAGAATGGACTTGAGGATATGGGGAGGGGGAGGGGTAAGATGTGACAGGGTGAGAGAGTGGCATGGACATATGTACACTACCAAATGTAAAATAGCTAGCTAGTGGGAAGCAGCCGCATAGCACAGGGAGATCAGCTCGGTGCTTTGTGACCACCTAGAGGGGTGGGATAGGGAGGGTGGGAGGGAGGGAGACGCAAGAGGGAAGAGATATGGGAACATATGTATATGTATAAGTGATTCACTTTGTTATAAAGCAGAAACTAACACAAAAAAATAAAAATTCCTTATCAATTATCAGGCTTGTTAATAAAAGCTGTAGTTTTAGAATTGTGAGGTGCCCCAGGAGTCAATGATCTGATCTACAAGGTACAAAATTCATCCCCACACGTCACACACAGGTGGTGTGATGGTTCTGTCTCCTTCAAGTAAGTGGTGAAGGATGCTCAGGCAGCCAACCCCACTCCTTTGTATCCTTCTCTAGAAAGTGCAAACTACCCGGGTTTTCTAGTTAAGCCCATTTCCTTTGCCATATGGAAGATTTTAAATTATTTTAAAACAAGTATTATGCCTTTCCTTAGTCTTCTATTTTCTAAAATCAAAAGACTCAGTTCCTGGAATCATTTGTCAAATACCATTATTTCCAGTATCTCCTATCATCTTGATCATCTTTTCCTTTATACATTTTAACATTTACTATTCTATGTAACCTAGTATTCAGAATAATATTGCATGTATGGTCTGCTTGCAACATAATACTACTATTTCCCATGACGAGCAATCTCTATATAATCATTAGTGCAATCTGACCTCGCTTTAATGTTTTTAACAGCTGCTTGATCATTCCTTGCTCATACTGTACTTGTCATCAAACGAAATGTCTACGGCCTACTCCCAGGTCTATTTCATCATATATTTGAAGAGAATTATTTTCCCAACCTAAAGTTTTAAATTTAACTCTAATTGAATACATGCACTATTGAAAGATACTACTTTGGCATAGTGTTATCATTGGTGTGTTCTGAATAACTATATAATATTAAGTCAGTTTTTCTAAAAAGTTATCTTGGTAATTTGTTTTTTTTTTTTGCCTAGTGGAAATTGGAGGATTACCACCTAAAACATACATGGGTGGCTAAAATGTAGTTTAACCCTGAAACTAGATTCCAGTGAAATTTAGAAGATAAAAGGAGATTCACAGTATAAGATTAAGCTCTTAGGAATAGAACTGTAGGTTAAAGGAATAGGTTGATTCTATTTCTACTCTTTGTAAAATATTTTCTAGCCCCTTGAGAAATACTAGCTTATACCCCTTGAATATACATCTTTGCTTCTCATTTAAAAATTCTCTAAATTTTAAGAGAGAATTAAGACTGAATGAACTAAATAGTTGAAAGTTTCTTTACCAAAACCGTGTATCACATATTGAGTACAAACTTACTGCTATGATGAGATTTTTATATACATTATACAAAAAGTAAGTTGGTATCATTTATCTCTATTTACAGGTAAAGTGTAAAATCATGTGCTATGATGTCAGCAAGTCTGCAAACTGAACATCAGCTCTACAACTTACTAGCTCAATGATTTTAGGCAAGTTTCTTAATGGCTCTGAACTTGGATTTGTACTTTTTCATGCATATTAAGTGGGAATACTAATAATTATTTCATAGGGTTCCTGTAGTTATTAAATCAGTTAACACAGGTCAAGACACATATGGTACCTGGTGTATATGTTCCAATTATAAGCAGGCATTGTATAGAAGGAACTCCAATCTTCACCTTCTCAATCATTTATTCTAATTTATTTCAATATGTTGGTAAAGATATAACATGTCGTCTTGCTGTTACCTAAGTATAAATTACTCTTAGTATGCTTAAATTTATGAGTTTTTTTCCCTCATGTTGAGATTTCAAAATGTTCGGTATATGAAGAGTTAGCTTTTTTTTAAAAAGAAATCATTTTCTTTCCAAGCTTAGCTTCTCTTTTCAATCATTTTTGATGGTTAGACTGTTGAAGAAAGAAAAGGTATCAAAAAGATTTTCTCAAAGAATAATAAGGGAGATAAACTCATTTCCATCAACTTAGGTAAAAAAAAAATTAGACAGTATATATCACCTGATTTAATTAAGGCTACTAAACATATTATATTTTGCTGTAATAATACTATTTCTAGGTTTATTGAAATTCAGGAACCATGTTTTTAGTCACATGTAATTCCACACCTGAAACATCTGAGATGTTCAACAGAGGCTGGGGGAACTGATAATATACTATGGAGAATAATTTGCTTATCATCATACCCAAAGGAAAAGCAAATAAATGTTTGTTCCTACCAAATATGTAAATATTCTTGTAGTTTAAGAATGAAGCTATTGCTCCTTCTCCATTCAGCCATGGCTGGAACAATGATGGTAAGAACAAATCAGGAAGGTATAAAGTCTCTGCATTAGAGTCAAAAGATTTTCTTGGGTGTTTCAAATACCCAAGAAATAGATCAAAATCAAGTGCCTATACAAATAGATCAAAATTTACATTTTAAATACATCATAAAATTAATAAAACAAAATGGATGTGATATGATTTAGGTGCTACAGTTCTTACTGTAAAACACAAATTATCCACAATGCTTAATATGTACCTTCTGGAAAGTATTAAGGTATAACAATCAACTTTTTAAAAATTCTAAATTCATCCATAAGATTATTTGAAGTGTACTCCTTTATGCAACTTGAAACTCCTTCCCCTTCCTCTCACTTTCTCCCCCACATACAATGTAAGCTGCTTATTAAAATAAAAAGTAAGGCAAATAGATCCTCTGGACAAGAAGGGACAGTAGGCTATCAGTGATGGTGTCTATATTGTACAAGAATTGGTAAAACTGAGAATTACTAATTAAGGCTTAATGAGAAATCAGTAAGAGGACTTCCCTGGTGGCACAGTGGTTAAGAATCCGCCTGCCAATGCAGGGGACGTGGGTACAAGCCCTGGTCCGGGAAAATCCTACATGCCGCGGAGCAACTAAGCCCATGCGCCACAACTACTGAGCCTGCGCTCTGGAGCCCATGAGCCACAACTACTGAGCCCGTGTGCCACAACTACTGAAGCCCGTGTGCCTAGAGCCCGTGCTCTGCAACAAGAAAAGCCACGGCAATGAGAAACCCATGAACCACAACGAAGAGTATCCCCCTCTTGCGGCAACTAGAGAAAGCCCGCACACAGCAACGAAGACCCAACGCAGCCAAAAATAAGTAAATAAATAAATAAATTATTTAAAAAAAAAGAGAAATAAATAAGACTAGTAAAGTTTACGGTACTCCTTCAGAGTGTAAAATGTATGATAAAATAGTCAAATTTCACTTTCATTATCTATGGATAAGAGCAGCACAGTCTCTTAAAAGCTGCACTGAAACGAGGAGGAAAAGCCTGTCCGGGGTTAAACACTAATTTATGCAAAATCCCGATTTTGACAAGAATCCTGTCAATGTCAAGCAGCAGGTACACTGACAGCAGGACAGGCTGAAAAATTCTGTGTCAGAGCTGGGATGGAAGTCGCCAATTTATGAAGGCTGTTATAAACCATAGGATTTCAAAAGTGTGAAAGAAAATGATGGAAATTTTTATAACTTTGCAGGCATTACTATTAGCTTAAAGGGACTGCAGTTCTTTCACTTTATGAGAAAAACTAGTTTACTTTAAAAGACTTGTGGATTTTTATATTAGGGCTATATTGTAAGACTCTTAATACAAAAGTTTGTTATACTAGTAACATTCAAACAGAAAAGAAAACTTTAACAGGACATATAAAAGGAAAAAAATTAATTCAAAGAAAAAGATGGTACAAGGAAGCAGTTTTGGTTTCCTTCCAAGAGGGGTAATTTGGGATGGATACCCAACTCCTGATCTGGAAGTTCCAATCAGTAATTGCTGCGGCTTTCAAGGGTCAACAAATATCACTTCGAGGAAGTGAACAATAAGGGAGGCTGCTATTTCTAAATCCTTGAAGGAAAACTAAAGAAATGGAAACAAAAGTAATTAAGAAACTATGTGCCAGGCATTTTGATCATTTGATGACTGAACAAAATATTTATTGAGCAGCTACTATGTTCTTTAAGACAACCAAAAGATTATGTATCTTGCCCAGGTTCTGCTGGACTCTAAAATCCATGCTCTTTCCACACCTCCCAGTAGATGCAGAGGCTGAAGGAGAGAATTACCTATCATGTTAAACTTTTACAAGGCTTATATAAATAGATCAAAATCAAGTGCTTTCCATCTCATTTACCTTTTAAATACATCATGAAATTATAAAACAAAATGGATGTGATATCATTTAGGTGTTATAGTTCTTACTATAAAACACAAATTATCCACAATGCTATCTACTCTGAGCACCGCCTACTATGAATCACTCAATGAGAGAATGAACTACCCTGAAATGGCTACACTATCAATAAGCAGCTACTATACTTTAAATAAATTAGTGTTAAGTCAAGAGCTTAGAATAATGTTGGGTACAACATTAAGTGTTCAATAAAGTTAGCTCTCATTATTCCTTCGCAAGTGTAAAGTTCTATTCTTTATAATGTCACATACAACAGTTTTTCTTTTATTGGTTTGAGTCAGGCAATTTGACTGCATTATTCTAGTGAGTTACAGAGGTTGAGAACACATAAGGCTAAACGAGCCCTGATGTGGCACTTTACATTTACAAAGTGATTTTACAATTATTGGTGTTAATAACCAATGTAATACAAAAGCGAGGCTGAGAATCTGGTCAATTAGCAACATGTTCATTTTTCTTCCAGTGAAGAAAGGAGCCCAGAGGCAATCTTCTTTACTGAGACAAATCCTACTAGCTTACCAAATACAGTACATTTGTCCTTCAATACCCATGAGTGATTGGTTCCAGGACTGCCCCTCCATATCAAAATCTGTGCGTGCTTATATACAATGGTATAGTATTTGCATGTAACTGACACACACCCTCCTGTAGACTTTAAATGATCTCTAGATTACTTATAGTATCTATTACAATGTAAATGCTATGTAAATTGTTGCCTGCGTGCAGCGAAGTTCAGTTTTGCATTTTGGAACTTTCTATAATTTTTTTTTTCAAATATTTTTGATACACGGTCAGTGGAACCTGTGGATACAGAGGGCTCACTGTAATTGTCTTTATGAAATTCATCCAACTTAATGTCCCCCACCCTTGGTATCCACAGACATGGAGACCCTTCTGAAAAATATTACTAATGAGAAGGAAAGTATAATAAAGCAGTAAAATTCACCAATACAAATATTTACACAACAGATTCTTCACATTAACCATTACATGTTCCAAGACATTTATCCTCAGAGGCTTAGATGAATACAAACAATTCTGCTTTGTATATGTAATTGGCAAGTTCCTAAATTTACCTAAGAACTTACATTTTAAATAAAGGATGTTCATCAATTTCATAATTTGATAAACCTCATAGTATTGTTTCTGTTTAATGAGTGTTATCATATTCTGTGGCATAAACTTTGAGACAAATAACTTTCCTAAGCTCTCTTAGGAAAGTTGAAAATAAGTTGTTGAGGCTCTTTCTTCAGAAATCTTTATCAATATTTTGGTATGGTAGCAATGAGAAAGGGCTGTCCACTTCAATAGCAGAACAAGAATAGTCCATGGTAGCTTATAAATTAACTCTATGATTGTGAACAGCGTATGTTCTTAACTGGTTTCATATTTGGATTGTTTTATAATTCCACAGCTAGACAACTCTTTATAACTGTCATGCAAAAATTACGATGAGCATTTAAAAATTTTTTTCCTTATTTAAAACTGTGTCCATGGTAGGAAAATCTCCTTCTATAAATAGGTCAGTTAATAGAAAAGTCAATAGGTTAAGTTTTTTTTTTTTTTAAAGCTTTTCTTGCTGCCTTTTAATTAATTTATTTATTTATTCATTTTTGGCTGTGTTGGGTCTTCGTTTCTATGCGAGGGCTTTCTCTAGTTGCGGCAAGCGGGGGCCACTCTTCATCGCGGTGTGCGGGCCTCTCACTATCGCGGCCTCTCTTATTGCGGAGCACAGGCTCCAGACGCGCAGGCTCAGCAGTTGTGGCTCACGGGCCTAGTTGCTCCGCGGCATGTGGGATCTTCCCAGACCAGGGCTCGAACCCGCTTCCCCTGCATTGGCAGGCAGACTCTCAACCACTGCGCCACCAGGGAAGCCCTCTCTCACACATTTTTCTCCCAAGCTAAGTCCTTCAAAACTTTCGAGACTCACATTAAACTTCATTCATTCAGATTTAACAAGTACTTATTGAAAGCCTTATGTTTCAGGGACTGTTCTGAATGCTGAAGTATTAGCTGAGACAAAGTCCCTGTTCTCACGTTGCTTTCACTTAGGGGTTGGAAGGAGGGGTAGGATATGCAGAAAATAAAGCGGGCAAAGGGGATAGAGAGTTTGTGTGATGGCGCATTGCTGTTTTATAATACGATAGTTAGGGAAGGCCTCGCCTCTTCTATGAGTCAGTTCCTGACTGAGTTAAACACTCTCCATCTATGGTGCTTTACTTGCTGGGCTCCTCTGCTAGTCTGACTCTTTTAGTGTAGAGACTGCTATGCATTGCCATTGTCCGGCATGCAATCGTTCTAAGGAAATGTGTTGTGCTGGGCACTGTTCTGGGTGGAGAGATAAAGTCACATAATAAGTGCTCAAAAAGTTTTTTGAAACAGATTAAAATATATTTGAAATTATAAGTTAATAAGAAAACCTCAAATATAAAAATATCACTTTACAGTTAATATTTTAATAGTGTATCAAAAACTAAAACAGGAACAAAGAGTCAAACAAAGTATCATAATTATATACTAACATATTCCCGAAATTATGAATGTTAAGTAAGTACCGGCATACCTCTGAGATATTGCAGGTTTGGTTCCAGACCACTGCAATAAAGCAAATATCACAATAAAGGGAGTGACACTAATTTTTGGTTTCCCAGTGCATATCAAAATTTATATTTACACTATACTGTAGTCTTTAAATGTGCAACAGCATTATGTCTAAAAAAAAAAAAGCACATACCTTAATCAAAAATTACTTTATTGCTAAAAAATGCTAACCATCATCTGAGCCTTCAGCGGGTTGAAATCTTTTTGCAATAGTAACATTAATGATAACTGATCACAGATCACCACAACAAATATAATAGTAAAGTTTGAAATATTGTGAGAATTACCAAAATGTGACACAGGGACACAAAGTGAGCAAATGCTGTTGGAAAAATGGTGCCAGTAGACTTGCTCGACACAGGGTTGTCACAAACCTTCAACCTGTAAAAAATGCAGTATCTACAAAGCGTAATAAAGTGAAGTGCAATAAAACAAGGTATGCCGGTACGGATTAAATAAACATTTCATAGGAGAAATGTATTTTGCTGTGCATTTGAAAGCACTTGGGAGAGACTGAATTCTGAAGTGTTCTGGGGACAGTGATTAAGAGAGAATTTGGCAAGGAATTGGAAAGTAGGTTGTATGGACAGACTGAATGAAGGTGGTAATTTGTATAGGTAAGTCTATTGGTTTAGTTGTAGGAGTATTTCATTTACTAATTATAGACAGGAACAAGTTCAAAGATCATGGTATTTTATCATGGAAAACCATAATCATGTTGTTGTTAACTTCACTGAAGGCAAAGGGCAAAATCAGAAAGAAGTTATGTTTTTATTCATATTTCTTTTTTTAAACTCCCATATTTTCAGATCTTTTTTGCAAATTTTAGGGATTTTTTTTAAGACTAAAATTCCCTAATCATGATCAACTTTCTTCTTGCTAATTTTATTTTGCTTGCTGTTACTTTTTCAAATAAAAAATGTAATACAAAATTATAGAAAGTTTATAAAATTGAAAAATAAGTATGTACACATATACAGAGTCTGTACATAATTCTACTGCACTAAAACAACCACTACTTTGAGGGCATTCTCAACTCTATAAATTGCTTTCATTCACTTATCATAAATATTTCCCATGATTTTACAGCCTTCATAATGATCTTTTATCACAATTGTAAAATATTTCACCCAGCTGATGAATGATGCTTTATTTTACCATTCTTATTGTTAGGCATTTAAGTAGTTTCTAGTTTTTCCTGTTATTGCTGCAATGATCATTGCTCAGAAATTCACTTATTCCTTTGATCTTTCACTAGCAGAGATTAACAACTGTGGGATTATTAGTTTAAAGGGAATGAACACTTTTAAGGCTTGGAAAAAAATCAGAAAGATCACACCAATTTACACTGCCATCAGCAATGTATAAAAGCACTCGTGTCACTGCATCTTTGCCAGCATGAACGTTATCATTTAATTTTTTTCCCATTAATTCACACATTTAACACTGAAGTTAATTGTTTCAATTTGCATTTGATTGCCACCAGAGTTCAATATTTCTAATTTTTAGTTAAGAAAGATGACACTGCTACTTCAGCAAGAAACCATATTGAGCATAAGTCAATGGTTCAAGGCTGTAAAAATAAAATAAAATTAAAATTTTAAGAAAGTTAATCTAATCATGACATGAGTAACTGTTACTGTGCTCCATGGTAATTAGGCATTAATGGCAAGCAGTTAACATAAGGGGCTATTATTACTATTATTGACACATAGCCAAATCAAGCATTCTTAGATTATGTGGGAAGGTTGGATCAAGTAGAGCTATAAGCTCTCGTTATGCCCTCTTAAAGATCCCTTGATCTGAAACCAGATGTGATGCAGAAGGCAAATTCTCTTTCCTCCTTAGCTCCATGCAGGCTCTATCAACTGAGCACCCAGTAAAGACAACAGGTGTTATAAATTTAGTTTGACTGAGGGTAGGCTAGAGTTTACTGAGAATCAAAGATGAGGCCAAGTCAGATATAACTCAAAGAGCTGAAAAAGAAATGGCCACTAAATCCCTTGTCTCCTCTCTATGATTATTCCTCAACTTAGGATCTAGCTTATCGGTGAGATTTCAGAAGAACTTTTAACTCTGAACTATTTCCATCTCCTTTCCCACAGAGGAAAAGAAAGGACAAGAGACACAATCATATTCCCATTTACCCAATCAACCTTACTAACTAGTGGAGAAGTGATCTGGGTAACACAATTTAAAGGACTTCTGCCAACACTGTGCGAACTTCCATGCACTGGAGATTTTTCGACGTTTCTAAGTGCACAATTCTGAGAAGATTAAAGAAGAAAGGTGAGAGTGGGAAGGGTAAAAAGGGGCAACACAATCCACACTCTATAATGAAGATTAATTTAACCAGTCTGGTTTAATATTCTTAGAATACTTAAGTCTGAAGCATGCAGAGGACAGGAATAAGAGTTCCAATATGGAGAGGATACAGGGAAAAGCAAAAGGAGTTGTCATTTTGGGCTGCTTAAGAAATGCATAGCCAAGGATACTAGACTACGGAAGAACTGGGAAGAAGAAGGCCAGGTTATGATAATAAAATTTTAAGTTTCTATAGACCTTGGGAGTTTACAAAGCACATTTCCTTTGATCATATTACTTAATCCTTACAACAACCCTGTACTGAAGCTGAGACCCAGAGATATTAAATAACTTACCCAAAGTCACATAGGTAGTAAGTGGCAGAGCCAGGACTCGACCCAGGTCTTCTGACTCCTTCTGTGCATTTCCAGCTCCCCTGGAGCTGAAGCAGGGGCAAAAAGGGAGGTGGAAGTAATTTGCCCAAGACTAGCCTGCCCTCTCCCCTTCTTTCAAAGGCCAAGCAGAGCAGACATTTCACTCTCTCAGTGACCCCTTTTCATCAAATTCTTTCAGGATAAAGCACACAGAATCTGAAAATGTTTCTCAGCCTTGGGTCCAAGAATGGCAACTGGCAGTAGACAATGTCAGAAGTATTTTTGCCATTTATGTGAAATTTATTGGAACTTCAAAGAATAGCAATTATCATTTCAGAAAGCAAAACTTGTTCTTATAATTGAAATTATTTAAAGCAGTTTGTTTAAAAATTTTTTGTTTAGCAGTTTAAGTCAAACCTTTTAAATTATACATTATGAAAATTATTTTGAAAAATGCTTAAGAATCAAGATACCAAATCTACATTTAACCTACTCTGTGGTCATTTTTTTTCCTATCTTAAATATCTTCCCTCAGTCATTAATTTCATTAAAGCAATTATAATCATTAGAATGAATAGAATATTCAGTCTTTTCATAGCCAATTTTAATTATTTTCAATAAATCAATAGGAAAATGTGCATATCATCTTCCTGAAATTTAAATCTTATATTCATTTCTAAATTATATCTAAAATGTTTTTATTGTAGCTTTTATAAGTAATTTTCTATAAAAAAAATTTAGAGTTCTCAGTCTCAAGTTTTTTGTAACATTCCTTAATTTTTCTTAGGGAATTATATATTTTAATTTTAAACACATTCAATGAGAATTTTTCTTTGCTTTGCTTATTTCCTAAGAATACAAGGATACAATTTAAATGGACTGGGCATGTGACCAACGTTTTAGCATTTCTAGATCATTCTGTAATCAGCTCCACTACATCTCAGTCTCTAACAGTCTTTCTATTTATGAGAACTACTATCAGTAAGGCCAACTGCTTAGTATGCATTAACACTAATCAGGGCTCATAAAAGATCAACCAGGGATATCTTTATTTGTGCCCAAAGCTTTTAGAGGCTTTCTGAACTACTACTCTCAAGTTCTTGATCTGTCTCCCTTTTCTATTTGCTTTAAGACTTCAATTCCATATTTTAAAAATCTAATTAAGTCTAACATTCGTTTGAGTACTGATGGTCAAATTCAGGAATTCTTAATAAGATTCATATTAACTGATCACTTTATAAGGAAAAAAATACACTAGAATACTTTTCTCCACATTATTTTAAGCCTTATTTACTTAAATCTTTTCAAGATAAAATGCTCATTATATTCTCCTTAATCATTCATTAAATAAAATGGCTACCAACATTAAAAAAAGATAACAAGTCCATAAATTTTAGAATTTGAACCATATAGAAACAGAATGAAACTGACTTCTAGTATCTTACTTTGTATAATAAGCTCTTGGGTAAGCATGACCAGGAGGGTTGAGCCTAATTTCCCAATCACATGATCTGGGGGAAAAAATGAGCACACTTCAGGCAAAATAAAAATTCCAATAAAAAGTTGTTAAAGTTAATACTAGTTGTAAAAAGTCAACTTTGGCCTTCCCCACTTACTTCCTTCACACCATACCATTCATTTAACAGGCATAACAAAATTATAATCAAGAACCATGACAACAATGGTTCCCAGACTAGAACCATGCCAGCCAGATAGAGGCCTTATTAATATTTATTATGTGGCTTCTGGAAGGAAGGAAATTTATCTTCTACTTGTCTTATATCCTTTTAATCCCTTGCGTATATAGGCCAATCTATTTTCTGAAGTAGCTTTGTTACAAAAAGCACTCAGAATACTTGTGGAAAAACTATCATATTAAACTGTTACACTCAGGCTTCATGTCTGAAGTAATAAGGATGACCACTAGGACTACATTAATCATTCAGCAAATAATTACTGACCTCTTTCCACTGTTTCAGCCACCAAGTCAGTTCATATGCTCACTTAAAATCAAATCCCCTCAAGCTCTAAAACAGATGGTACTTATAGTATACATCTACTGCTTATTAATAGAGTTCCTTTGCACTTTCACTAGCTATTATCCAACCATACATTCTGCCCTTGTTTATAATTATA
Organism: Balaenoptera musculus; assembly: GCF_009873245.2. Taxonomy (NCBI): domain Eukaryota; kingdom Metazoa; phylum Chordata; class Mammalia; order Artiodactyla; family Balaenopteridae; genus Balaenoptera; species Balaenoptera musculus. The sequence continues at coordinate 33,844,224 of NC_045802.1, read as the reverse complement.
AGTGCCTGGAAAGGATATGTTTCTTAAAATAAGAATTTTTTCCCCTCTAGATCTCTCAAGTGAACTCTGGAGTTAGAGCCAAGATTATCAATTCATCTTAATAACTGTTACAAGGAAAATGAGAGATCTTCTGATCTCTTGAACAGAAGATCAAGAGCAGTTAAGTTTAATAGTTTGTTTCCTCTGAGGCTTTTAACAAGCTTTTAATTAATTGAAATAATACTAGTCAAAGGCTTGAGAACACACTAGCCTATTAGTAAAGGAGCAATACAAATGTTGAAACAAAACAGAATTTTTGGTATTTTAGGAGTCCTCTTCTTCATTTAAGAATGCCCACACACTCAGTGGAATTAACTTGCTTTGATACTTTCTTTTGATTCAGTAGTCAATGTCAGTTTAACAAAAAAAAGGATTTCAGATTTTGCCTTAGACTAGATTATTGGAGAATAACAAATACAATACCCAAACAAATGATGACAATGCCTGGCTGCTGAAACATATAAATATCATGTGGGTTATTAGGCAAGAATTACAGAAAAGAAACAGCAATATTATAAAAGCTACAATGGGAGTTTTCATGAATGAAAATTTTAAAAAGTTAATCCATAAATGTTTCTAGAATTAGAGTTAAGTTAAAATTAAATTAAATGACCAGTGAGTTGTGTATAATTACATGTAAAAGAAGATCTCAATTTTATTTTTATGTAATAAAACACTACTACTAATGGCATAAGTACTTAGAAGGGACATAAATTTTCAGAAGTATATTTTGTCCTCTATTCATAGAAAGGTAAAGAATCATGGAACATGTTTGAGGAAAAATTGCCTTTTATATATTTAGTGTCTATTTATAACATAAAAGTACAATATTATATTATTAAGAAGAAGTCTGGGACATCTAAAACAATGCTTCTGAAGATAAATCTTAACCCTATTTTAAAAATTTGAAAACCAGAAAGAAGAAAAGAGCTATGATGTTTTTCAAAGTACCTCCTGTAGACTTTCTATAACAAATTTTATACAGGAAAAAAAAAAGGGTCCCATGAGCAAATATGTTTGTGAAGCAATAAACACTATATATGTCTCTCTTGGAGATTTAAAATACATATTAATCTGTTACTGGCTCAAAGAAGTCCTGTAATCAGAAAGTATACTTAATTTTTTAACCTAGCATTTCCAAATTTATTTAACCAGGAAACAGAACTAACCCTGAGCTAGATGGACTAGGCATGAAGAAGTACGTACAAAAAAATAATAACTTTTTAATTCTTATGATGGTCTGAGCTACTTAACTAGAACCTTATCATTATGTTTACTCTTAACAAACTATATGGTTTGTTTTTTTTTTTAAGGCAAATAAAATATACTCACTCTTGCAGAACGTCCTGTCCCTTCTGAATGGAGCTCTCAGCCACGACAGGCCACTACTAAGGGAGTTATTTCAAACTAAGGTGTAAAACTCTTGCCAGTATTTCCCAAGTTTAATGGAACTGAAAGCTATTAATACCAGAGTGTTTCTCACAAGGAGACAGATCAACTCCACTCTTTTTCTAGAGGTGTGATAGTGAAGCCTACTGCACATGATTCTAGAACAAACAGCATAGGTCCAGTAAAGTTCAGGAAATTAGGATCAGTAGGAAGGGTAACCAAATACATCAAGAGATACCACCCACTAAATGTGAAAAGAAAATAAAGTTCAAAAAACAAAGTCAAAAGGATACAATGATGTTTAAGAAATAGAATGAAAACACAGAGAGATGACTAATAAATAAGGTGATAAAAGCAAGAGTATAGAAAAACACAAATGACCATGTAAGGTTAAAAAAGAAAATGGACAACTGACGATTCATTATGGTACACAATCAAATATGTATCATAAGTCCTCTTCTAGCCTATCACCAACAAAGTTCACAACCACTGACTTTAGAATTGGAAAGATGCATTGTAGGAGCTCCATCTGAAAGGGAATAAAGTCTATGGTGCAATAAGCAACATATTTTCCTGCCTTTTTAGGTATAGCTGGAAGAGGCTCAGAAATTCACTAGAAACTAAAACAGAACTGTGTGCACTGTTTTTTTTTTAAATTCAAGAAGGATGCCTCTTCAGATTTATAAAAATCTTTAAAACATACTGACATGAGTGCCTAGTCAAGTCACATGCCCAATATAAGATTTTAACATCTTTGGGAACAAGAAATAAAACAAAACAAAAATATTCCTCAGATTCATTTATTTTACTACTTTATTTCCTGTGCAATGAGTATATTAGCAAGTCTTCTGTATACATATGTGAAGGAATGGTAAAATTCAGTGCAGTTTGAAATTACAGTTTTAAAAATCTGGGTTAAGTAAAGTAAATGAAAAAATAAAATGTACACTTGAAAGAGAACAAACCTTGGGTCTATTAAATCAAAAATGTCAAAGGAAAAAATAAGTTCATCTGACAATCCTAGCCCCCTTCAGCTGTAGATCATACCCAGGATGCCTCCTTAAGACTACTTTGAAGAAAAAATAAAAATTATACAACATTTAGCATAAATCTAAAGCATCTCGAATTTACTTCTCAATTGACCAGCACCATAATTCAGGAGTCCATCCTTTAAGTTGCTATTAATAAAGGGGAGACTTAGAAGATAAAAGATTAACATAATAGCTACTGGTATTATTCATGTACACAAAAAACATTTTTCAAACAGTTATGCTAACTTGATTATTAATATTTAAATAATATAAGGCTTAAATTGTTTTATGAATTGTAATTAAAGTTAGAAACAAATCAAAAAGACAGCACATCTTAGGTAATACCCTACCATGTTATTTCACTTTGGGAGTTATTTTACCTTCAGTAAAAAGGAATATGAAATAATAACATGATGTACTTTCATTGCTCAATAAAGGAAAACTCAGATTACCCAGAAACCTTTTAAAGATATTTTTATATACAGTTCCTTTGAATAGATTACAATACATTAAATTATCAGATAGCAAAATTCAAGCAGTACTTTTGTACAGGTTCTTAAAATAGCATACTATTTTCTTAGTATTAATTTAATGGTGAAATAAAATGTCTCTTGAATAATATAGCCCGGTCAAAACTAGATTTCGAGATTTTCATAATAAACTCTTAGGTTCCATAATAATCTCAAATTCACAAACTGAATTTGGGATTCAGGAGGTAGATGTCAACAGTATTTAAGTTGATATATCAATGTATATGGCATCATTTATGAATGAATCATCTCTCCCTCTATGTCAGAAGCTTTCATGTCTCTAGTAAAGTCCTTCTGTATAATCCACAACCTCCTGTGGGAATTGTGAAGAGCTGGGTGATAGATTAAGAAATAAATAAAGCATATCAAATACAACCAAACTTTATTAAAACAGAGCTTAAAGATATTATACGGAATCCTCCAAATTCCATCACCCATAAGGTGAAAATTATGTTCTTAAATGGGGCCAAACTAGCTGTACAGTTTCCTTTTAATTTACTCTGTGTTTATACTGCAAAAGAAAATAAGCATTGCCTATATGGCAATCTCTGAAAGGGAAGTGTCCCAAAATATGTATAGTGGAAGAAAATGTATTTCAGTATTTCACTGACCTTACTCAAATTATGATTTTAGTGCAAAAATTTAAGTATGGTAAATTATACCCACTAATTCATTTAAGAATTTATTATCAGAAATGAAAAACCTTCTGGACTATGATCAAATAGGTACCTGCACTTTTTACTGGATACTAATTGGCAGAACCTCACTGTTACATAATTCTAATTTCCCTTTGAAGTTAATGGTTTCTGTAACAATTGTCCTCCTTTTAATATCTATTATGATCTTTGATATCAAATACAAACTAGATATAGCCTAACTTTATTACTATATCATTAAAATTACTAACATGACCTTGTTCTAATACATTTTAACTCATTAATTTACATATCACAACTCTCAATCTCCTTCCTCATTAAATAGGTTAGGGGTATTTGGGGGATAATATGTTTCTCTTTAATATTTTTATTAGTGGTAGAATACTTTATGTTTTTTTCTGAACATTATTTGAATTTGAAAAGGTAATTTTCAAATGTGCTTCCCAGGATGTCATTATAAAATAAATTTTGCACAAAGTTACTTCAAAAGTAAAACTTGAAACTGATAGTTCTTTTTTTAAAGTACACTAAAACTGAAAAAAATATACATTATAATTATTTTTAAAAGAAACCCAAACCCACCTAAAAAGAAATTTACTTTTTAAATCAAGTAGATAAACAGATAGGAAATTTTAAATAGATAAAATTCATTAAATGACACTTCTTTCTTCTGTAATAATTTTATCTTCAAATAAGGTGAAATAAAATAAAGACCTAAACATTATTTAAATTAAAAATCAGTAAACAACATTTTTCCCACTTATATCTTGTTTTAAAGCTTCAAGAGGTAAGAATGAACACTCCCATGAGATATTTAAGTTTGTTTCACGTAACTGGAAATATAACTTTCTTCTAACTTTGTGGGCAGGACTTTTGTGTGTTTTGAGTACTAACATATATTCCTCACCCAGAACAATGTCTAGCACCTAACATACATACAATGAATATTTGTTGAATAAATAAATATGCTACAGAAAAACATTTAAGGTAGGTTAAAAGACAATAACAATCCATCTGTCACTTTCCAGAATTACTGCCCAAGATGATGTGTATGCTAAGGTCTTAGAACTAACCATTATCGATACAATCATAATTTTTCTAGTTGGAACATTAACTGAACAAAGATCATTTCCTGATACTATGAACCTTTAAAAAGAAAGTTTAGAAATCAGCATGTTCTAAAACATTTCTTGGGATATAGAAGTCTCAGTGGCATACAAGTCATAAATATTCTGGGAAATCAGGACTTGACACTGTCTTTCCAGGTTTAGAAAAGTGATTCAGAAGCAACAACACTCTAAAAACACAAAAGATTTGTCTGAGCAGCAACGCCAGGGTATTTTACAGTAATTCCAAATTGCCTGTGGCATCTTTTTACTGGTTTCCTGATATTAGTTTTAGAGTTAAAAAGAATAAATTTGAAAAGCGCCTGCAGGAAACACAAATAGGTTTCCTTTGTCCCTAATGTTTTCTCATACAGTGGTCAGAAATATAAAATAATATTATGGTTTTCTCCCTACATAGTTTTACACATAATATGAGATTCCATAATGCTTCATTTACTTTGGTAAAATAAGGAAAATCCTGCAATATACAAAGAACATTAAAAAAAAAGTTAGAGGATTTATCCAGTTAAGAATGAGCTGTGAATCTCACATTAATATATGATAGAGAGTTTACTATAATAAAGACACTAAAATTAAGACAGAATATTTTACCATAGTTAAAAGATCCAGGTTTAATCTAGCTAGAAGAAAAAAATCAAGTATGATATAACATAACAAAAAGTTCAGTAGATCATTTTGGAGGAAATAAAGTATTTAATCATAATCAGAACATATATATTTTTACCATCTAAAATATCATCACTGAGTATGTTCTGGAAGTAAAAAGGTACATCCAGATAGAAGGGGAAAATAGAAATTTGTCTATAGACAGATTTAAGGCAATTAGTTCTTAAACTTCATGAGAAAAATATTAACAGTTAGATTTAAACTATTAACTTGATTTTTATTTTAATTTTCCATATAAGAGACTATTTACTTAGTCATTGAATCTCATTTCATGCTTTTTATTTAATAACTTATCCTTACACCTTTAAGAGACAATACAGACAACTGATTTCTATAAAGATTTTTGGTTTAGATGCAGGCTTCTTGGTTATTTTTCCTGCAAACTATTAAAAAAATTTCAATGAATGATCATTGCCACATTTAGGAAAACAAGAGGTTTTCCATAATCTTGTGCTAATAACAAACATAAACCTTAATAAAATATACAAAATCATTTCATAATTAAAAACAGTAATGTACATATGTAGTGCAAGAGTTAAAAAAAATTAAAAATTACACAGTCCATAGTGTGAGTGAATAATTGTGCTAAGGCTTCTAACACCTTGCTATACCTTTGCAGCTCTTTAATTTTTCTAGTATGACTTATCAATTAGAGTTACCTTCTTATTGGTATAGTGAATGTTTTGCTTTGATTAAAACTTGTTACAATTCCCAAGTTACAAAAAGAAAAAGTGCTCATAGACCCCAACATCAGCACTCTCAGAGGATAAGAGAACTCTACACTAATTCTATGTTAAATGTACTCACAGCCACATAGATTGTTTTTCTTCAGAGGCTTTTTATGTATATGCACACATAGGTATTTTTTTAAAAATGGAGATGGGTTAAGATATGTTAAGCTGGTGGCTTCTATTTATCAAGAAGGAGCTGCTTCTACAACTAAGTCAATTATTCACACAGATAAGGAAGAAAGGATGATCTTATCCTCAATAACACTGTTCATGATCCAAAAATATTTGCTGTATTAATTTATGCAAAATCATAAAACATCAACAATCACTTGGTTACTTGTAAATAGGAGAAAAGAAATACCAGAATCTCCAAAATATTTAGTAATACTATCCTGCTTCTACCTGAAAAATATTTCACGTATCTTATGAAAGATTTTTAAGTTGACTGCAGAAAAAGTAAATAGGTAAAAAAAAAATAGCACAATAAAGCCTAGAAGAGTATTCCCAAGTAGGCAGGGAGAATATGAAAGTATTGCTGTGGTTCAGAATCACTACGTGGGCTGTCATGTGATAAATTTATTGTCCAGCTAAGTTTACAAAGACCTAAAATCAATAATAAAGCAATGAGGGCTATTAAGGGGAAAAAAGGAAAAGTCATTGACTGTAGAAAGAAAATGATCACTTCAGTACCAAACACCTCTGAATGGAAAAGCTACAGTGAGGAATGAGAAATGTGCTCTTCAGTTATGTCCACTCTGGAACAGAAAGAGGCAGTAGAGAAGAAACAAAGTAAGGAAACTTAAATTTTTCTTTAGGAAGAAAAGAATAAAATTAATCTTTTATTAAATCTCCTAAAAAAACACTAAATGTAAAAATTTAATTTTGACTCTGACTGTAATGGCCAAAAACACTGGGATCACATGATGAATAGCAAACTAGGGTTCAACTTCTAGAAATACAGACTCAATAAATACTTTTACCATCAAAACTACATTAAGATGTGAGTATTAATGAAAAAGAGAATAAATGAAAAGAGAATAAAAACAGCCATCGCATGGGAATCAAAAGGGCAAAAGATATAGTTACATCAAGTTTCTCTAAGAAAAGATATAAATTAGATATTGATGGTATTTCAGTCTTTTAGGGAAAAAGCAGCTAAACTTTAGAGAATGAGAGTGAAGGAAAGGATCTCTTAAACGTATGAATGTTGCGCTGTAAAATATGAAACAATAAGCTACCTAGAAAATGATCATTTTTCTAGAATAAAAAGGTAAAGAATAAAGATCTATGGACCCAAATATGATTGCTGCTACTAGGCTTTTTGTTGTTGTTTTATTTATCTTCTTTTTTGGGGAGGTGAGAGGGAGTAGTGACACAGAGGTCATGACAGAAAAATCTAGAAAGACCAAAGCGAAACTAAACTAAAAGCAGCTCATGAGAATGTATGCTTCAATGATGAAGGCTACTGTCTAGATGATACAGTTTTCTAGTATATTTTTACATTTTAGGGAAACAGCAACAAATTAGGCTTCTAGTGATAAGTTTATTAACAGCTATCCACAAATTACAGAAAGGAAATAAATTTTTAAAAAACTTTATGAAACAAATTCTAATATGCCTTGTCCTCCTGTTTTTGCCTAAATGTAGCTGAGAATCTATCTATGTAAAGTCACATAAGTCCTGTATAAAATGGACTCCATGAGGCCAATACAGTCTAAATTACATCAACAAAATCATCACAGCTTTGACATAACATTTGGCAACAAAATTAATCAAATAATTATTAAACAAAGATATTTAAATTTAATCTGCACATATACATATATAAACATATGTGTAGTAAATGGAGTATGAGTTCATATATAATTTAAAGTGTTTTTCTTAATTTTACATGTAACTAAAATAATAAAGAATATACATGTATCCAACAGAGACTTAAATTTGACAACTGCTGGACATAATTTAGTCAAATTTAAAGTAACAAACTCGGAAAGAACAAAATATGCATAAGAACCCATAAAAACATATACACATTTTTCGCCAACATATAAATAAGGGCACCTATTTCCAAAGCATAACATAACAAAGCATTATACAAGAGAAGCAATTGCAATGCATTCATTTTTACTGTAGTTCAGTGTAATTATTAAATTAAAATCTTACTTTAGGAGTAGCCGGTTTTAAGCAAATTCAAAATATTTTTCCACTGGCAAATTTCGTATTACTATGACTAATCTTTTAGAGCTATGTATTTCCTTCAAAACAGCTTATGCCTTTGTACAGAATTTGGATCACGTACCCATGCCTCTGTCTGAATGGGCCTGATGTTGCTTAGTAGCACCTCTTCATAGTTTCCATAATCAATGAATTTAACAACTGCTGTCATACCTGAAGAATGAAGAGCTTCAACTTCTGCTCGGTAAAACTGAGGAGACAAAAAGGAGTTTTAAATATGACAATCAATATTGTCTACAAAGGGTGATACATGATGGAAATGTAAATACTCAAAATGTTACAATATTTGTATTTTTTGAAAGCTCGTTTTTAAAATCAATTTTTGAGACACAATTGACGTATATCATTGTATTAGTTTTAAGTGGACAACATAATGATCTATGTATATATTGTGAAATGATCACCACAATAAGTCTAGTTAGCATCCATCACCACACATAGTTACATTTTTTTTCTTATGATGAGAACTTTTAAGATTTACTCTCTTAGCAACTTTGAAATATACAATATTTTAAAGAAAATAATTTTTAAGAGAATAATATTTTTAAGAAAGAAAGCTTACCTTTGGATAATCATAAATTGGCTAAGGAAAAGAGAGAAATTCTCTCAGCCATGTGAGTTCTGACATACGTATACTGAGCAGTAGTAAGATTTCAGAACTAAGAGGGTCAATAGAGAAGAACATTCACATGCTAATGGGTGTAAAAAGAACTAGTGTTATGTTTTGTTGTTAGCCATTGAAGCCCTTTGACTAACACTGGTAAGATGATTCTTATGTACTAATCAGAATATTTAAGTATGGAGCAATGTATTTAAAAAACAGAAATATATGACAAAAAAAAACACCCCAAAGTAAAAGGCTCATTGTTGCAGTCATACAGACAGCTGTGGTGAAGGAGGGTCTTCAGGTAAAAAGTAAGCACATTACTTATATCCAGGATTTATAGGATTTGAGACACTGTAAGATCGGACACCTTTATTTCATCTGTTTACCCAGTGTTCCTTGGCTCTTGGAACCAACACACATTAACAAACTCACTAGGAACTGAATTTACATAACAACTACAATTTTTAAATTTATCTGTTGAGGTAACTGGGAGTAGGTCAACTGATTGGAGTATTCCCTCCACTATAGGTCAACCCATTCAGGACTCAAATTATACGTCTGAACGTTGCTTAGTGAATATGAAATGGAAATGAAAAACTCATAAAACTCTTATTTACTCTTAAGGAATGTTTTCTTCAAACTAGGGCAGTAGGATGCTCTAATATAACACTCTAACAGTAACTCTTAATATAACAGGACCTTGTAGGGACCTTCCCAGGACAAACACCCCTCTCCCTCCATGTCCTCCACCTGCCTCTTGTCTGTAGAAAAACTTTAGCCAAAGAATAAATTTAATCAGAGAAGTGAGAAAATGCAGAAACAAAGGAAAATAGTCAAGCAAGACAAAATAATAATATTCATAGTTTAGCCATTAAGCAAAGTCAAGGACCTTTAGTTTCTCCTCCAGGGCTATAGATAAATATTCTGAGCTGTATCCTTTGAGCTGTTTTGCAGATACTGAAACCCCCACCAGGTAGAAAAAGTTAACCACATGATGACTGTAGCCATGACATAAGCTGTTCCATCTTACGCAATTCCAAGAACTGGCCTCAAGAAAATGGGAACACACCGACGCTGGAGTTGAAGATTACTTGTACTTAAAACAATCATATGATGATCAGATCACTGCATGACCAATTTCAAGATGATTGCTGGCGCTGACTGTACTGTTCTGCATGTAGCTCCCCTCCACCAACCCCTCCCTCCACCTGTACATCCCTGAAAGTCCCCTTTAAAAGCTCTTGCCCCCCGATCAGCAATGGGGAGTTAGTTTTTTGGGACACGAGTCCATCTTCTTCCCAGGACTGCCAGCTTCCTCAATAAAGCCATCTTTCTTTTTACCCAACACTTGTCTCTCGAGATTTGGCTTTCAAGCTATGAACAGCCAAGCCTGAGTTCAGTAACATTAATAGGCTCACCAGAATCAAAAAATACTAAACACAACAAAAATTCTTATTCTCTACAATCTTCTAAAATAGCAGTTACTCTGGGTGTACCAGGAAAGAACCTGCTTTCACTGATTTTTTTTTAAATAAGTGATGCATTTTTTTTTTAAAGTCTTTATTGAATTTGTTACAATATTGCTCCTGTTTTATATTTTTTGGTTTTTTGGCCCCAAGGCACGTGGGATCTTAGCTCCCTGACCAAGGATCGAACCCGCACCCCTTGCATTTGAAGGCAAAGTCTTAACCACTGGACCGCCAGGGAAGTCCCTGTTTTCACTGATTAACTAGTATACTTCATATTACAAAAGTTATTAAGTTAATCCATGGTATTTTCCTTTCCAGATCTGGATCCTAGCAAATTTAGAGATACCATGCTAGAATTTTCCTTATCTTAGAGTTCTTATTATACATTCACATCTCTCCCTTCCTCCTTTATTTCTTAGCCTTACACGTCTGTGTTCTGTAAACTGCTGTATTTCTGGACCCATGCTTCAGTTGTAAGCTTCTTAGATAATTAATGTCAGTTCACGTAAGTTCAACAGTTAAGTTCAACAATGACAGCCAGTCATAATATATCCTAGGAAAACAAATAACTTGACATCCTTTTGGGAACTACATGTGAAAAATGACTTCTATATAATGTGGAAAGTACTGCAGTAAAGGTGTAGTGATATGGCACTTAATAAAGCTGAGGAGTTCAGGAAAAGCTTCCTGGGGCAGATGACAATGGATACAGTCTTCAAGGATGAAGAGTATTTAGCCAAGTTAAGAACTGAGGAGGGTGTTCCAGGGAAAGTTACAGAGACATAAAACATGAAGACAAGTATAGGAAACAACAAGCAGTTTTAAATTAACTATGGCATGATGTGAGAAGGGTCAACCAATAGGACAAGAAGGTAAGGACCAGCTGATAGAGGCTCTATATGCATGCTAAAGACTACAAGTGAAAGATTTTAACCAGGAAGAATGACATGCTCTAAGACCAAGATCACAGTGTTGGCAGTGTCAGTAACAAGTTTAAGAGGAATAAGATTTAAGGCAGGGAGACCAATTTGGAAGCTGTTACAATATCCCAGTTGACAGGGCTGAAAGAGCTGAACTAGTTATGGCAGACATACAGGGAGAAAAAGCATTGTCCCAAATGCTCAAATCCTTCTATGGAAGTAAAGCTTGAGAGAAGGTAAGATATCATGAGGAATGTTTTAAATGATACTATTTCCAAAACATTATTACAATGCAATTAAGATTATGGTTTCTTAATGACAGTTATAGACAATGCTTTTCTTAAATCTTTACCTTAGTCTCTGGCTAGAAAATTGGAAAGTTGCTTATTCTTGAAAAGACACTTAAAAGTTATCTCTTAAATTAGGTGGTTTCAGAAGATAACTAATGCCATCTCTTTCAGAGAGTGAATATTATTTATCTTATTTGCTTAAAGGTGCATCTATACAGAGCCTACAGTCCTTCACTCTAAACTGAATGTATACATCCACATAAATTCAAAGTAGTCATCTTAGACGATCATCCAATTATTCTAAGAATACTTTAAAAGCTCAAAACATTTTGGGAAATATTAGGCACTATCTTTCAGAAGCTATATGACATTATTTTGAATATATTCAGTAGAGGCAATAGATGAATTCAGTATCATTGATTTTCTGAGAAAATTACAATTGAAAGTAAAGCTTTAATAACAATCTCATCAGGTATTTGAAGGCATTTGGGTAATAGCACAGACAAAACTATCTGATATATCCCAAGCACCTAACACTTAGCAGCTACTCAATTATGGTCTGTTGAATACTCAATATTTGTTGAAGAACTTGTCTAAGTGTAATATCTGAATATCTTAGGTCTGTTATTCTCTGTTGCTTTATTTGTTTCTGGTCTTTCATATTCTCTCTCTCTCTTTGTATTTTTAACCATGCCTCATAATTTTTTATAGGATGCCAGACATTGTAGATGAAATACTATGAAGAGGATCTGTATAGAAAATGTTACTTTTCCCCAAAAGAGGATTATATTTTGGGGGGCAGGCAGACAGAGTACAAGGAGATATCCTTAATCATGTAAAGGGTTGATTTTAGGCGTTGTACTGGCTTGTTTGTATTTTGCACTTACTACTAGGGCACAATCCTTATGGGATTTCAATGGAAAGCCTGAGTCTTTTACCAAGCCTTTCAAACATTATTAATGATTAATTATTAATCATTTACTTCCTCTGCTCGTCAAGGTCACCATCAACTCCATGCTGTCCAATGCAAAATAAAATTTCCATCCTCATCTTAACCTTTCACAGAAGCATCTGACAGAAGTGAAACCCTCCCTCTAAGGTAGACAAAGTAAGTTCTATAAACTAACACTGACTTCTAACTACTTCTTGCCTCTACCATAATGGAGAAACAGTTAAGCATAAGTAATCCCTCACTAGCCAAATCAAATAGTTGTATTTTGGAAAGTGAGCCGTCTCAGCTGCAAGAGTAAGAGTCTAGATAGTGAAGAACGCCTCTACTTGGTTTCCAAGTCTCCCTAATAGCCAAGGAGAAGCCATGTGAAACAGTTCCAACCAATGAAATTGTCTGTTGGTATTTCTGGGAAGGCTTTTGCTTTTCTTGAAAAAAAGAAAAGCCACAGCTAGTGCTATCTCCTCCTCTGCTTTCAGCCTTGCATAAAAACTTGACAGTAGAGATGCTGCTTCTAGACAAATGTTATCCCACATTCATACCAAAACCTTAAGACTATGCCATCTAGTTGTACCTGGACCCCTCCTTGCTCCTATCATTAGATAACACCTCCTGATCCCAAGCCCTACAGCATCTTTTAAAAGATCCAACCACACTTCCTAGCCTGAATTTCAGTTCCTTGAAATTTTCAGTTAACTTTACTTCCACCACTCCTTTTGGCCACACACAGCACACCCTTATCAACTGAAACTACTCTACATATGAAATATTTATTTCAAATATTTTTTGACTTGATCCTCACATCCACCTAGGTCCCTCACACTATAACTCACTTCTGTTTTTATTACCTTGCTAATATCTCCAGTCCCCTAACTACTCGATTTTTTTCCTGTGTAGGTGCCCCCTTGAGAATGAACTAGTTAACAAAGTCAACAAATAATTATGAAATACCTACACTATGTGAGGAACAGGGCAATAGAGGAAAAACTAGAGATACATGGTCCTGCCTTCAAGGAACTTAAAATCATGATAGGGGAAAGAGTTATCAATGCAGGAACCAAAACCAAAAATACTTACAAAATGTGGTAAGTTTTAGAAAGTGAACAAGGCACTGATTGAGGAAGACAATAATGTAGAAGGGATGAGGGGGCAGAAAAGAACGGCTTCTTCTAGGAAGTATCTGAGCCAAGTCCTCAAGGATCAGAAGAGTAGTTGGTGGAAGAGCATGTTGGGCAGAACGGGAAACACGTACAAAGGCCCTTCTCTCTGACGGTCCCTCTGTCCTCTTCCCCTTCCTGTTTGCACTGTGTTGGTCTTCTCCCTCTCAGCCAGGCTCTTTTATCTGATGCACTGTATTCCTTCTCAACCTCATCTTCTTTTTTTTTTTTTTCCCACGATTTCCCTCTTTCCCTTTTAGCCAGAATATAATGTAGAACTGAAGATTGTTTAAATGATTTGTTTCTTAAATTATTTATTATTAGCTAAATACTTAACCCTCCTGCTCTTAATTTTTTTTAAAGTAGGCTGACTGTGTATTTATCTTTAAATTAAATGAAATCTGCAGAATTTGTGTGCCATTCAACTGATTTTCTTCCTTGTGAATCAGTATAATTTTACTAGAAAGAAAATATTAATAGTTCAGTTGATGATAACTGAAGTAACTCATCAACTTCACTTAATCACTTTTAAAATACTTTTCTGATATGCAAGTGAAAATCAAACCTAACATAACCAAATCCTATGGGACTCCTAAGCATCCATAAAAAATATTAAATATTTTGTTTTCCCTTTGATAAGTTATATATGTATACATCTATTCAAAGACTTTACAAACAAGTACAATCATAGAACACAACTCAGTCCCAAAGCAATGGCTTTCTATGGTCTCACTAGACTGTTACATTCAGTACTATTAGTATTTAATAACTTTATAACATGCATACCTTGTTGTCTTCCCAATAAAGTGCTAAACATTCATCTCCAGGTTTCCACAGTTTTGCATACTCCATAGGAATAGATGATTCTAGTACTTTTTCTGGCTTAATTGGCCCAGATCTTCTTTTGGGTCCACTATTGTAAAATATTTTATCATCATAGGGTGTAGCTGTGATGGGTCCTGCTGGCTTAATAGGTCCTACTCGCCTTCCCTTCAGTGGCATTTCTGTCTCTCCATTTGGAACACCAATGAAACTATTCGTTCGGACAGGATACTGGTAATCAGCATTTACATTAAAATGTTTTTCAATTTTTACACCACTAAAAGCTTCATTATTGATTGTTCGTGGTTTCCTATCATAAAAATGATCAGTATTTGCTGTTTGGCTTTCTCTTTTCCCACGTTTTTGATTATTGTAATCTATGGATCCTTGAGGAAGTGGATTTTCTTTTGCCTCTGCATAGGATGGAACTTTTCCTGATTTGCTTTGCATAGAGTTATCCCTTTTTTTAAATGCAGCATCATTGTGCTGGGAACTTAAAGGGTATGAAGTATCTTTAGTTCTATCATATCTAGAATATGGTCTATCACACTTGATTCTCTCTTCAGCCCATACTTCAGATCCTGAAGAAGTACTTGGTCTTTCAGAACCTTTGTTTCTAGGTAATCCACTGCCTTCTAAAATTGACTTTGAATTTTGGATGTCTCTTTGAAAACGAGGAGGTTTTTCATTTCTTGGCTGTCTGGTATCATTTCGAGGAAGATATCTTGGTTGATTATTATCTTTTACTCCATTTTGCTCAGTATTTGACAATCTGTGTTGTCCTTGATGAAGCTGCTGTGGCTGTGATTTAGGTTCTGAAAAGTAAAAGTATATCATATGCATATTAAAATGAAGACTCTGCATTAATACTTAATTATCAAACTACTATTTTAACATCTTCCACTATCTTCCCACCTCATTATCTTAATCCCTCTTTGCTTTGTTAGAGTCCTGTATTTCTAATGTACAGTTTGCCTGGTTAGCCACATTAGTGAAGTAAAGCAATGATATGAACCATGAATAAATGGTGGATAATTCAAAAACAAGTTGTCTTTGTCACTGAATGTTTGCACTGTTATAACATAGCCAATCTATATATGCTATTCTGGTAATTCATTTCCCAAGACAGTAATGAAATAGAACTGCAACCTGATAACACAGAAGCTGCTATGAAACTGTACAAGTACAACCCTTGCTCAACTCCTTTCTGAATCCCAGTCCCATTTAAAATGTATAGCTATCATTGTCAGTCAAGTTCTAGTCTTTGCAAAAAAAAATATTTCTCAAATCTTTCTGGATCTGGAATTGCCAAGTGTTTGGATTACAATTAGATATTTACTATAGACCTATCAAAGTAATTAAGAACAGGTACTACTTGGAAATATACAGGAAAAAGTGTCAAAAATATGATTAAGCAAAATAGTGCAGATAATGTCCAACTAGAAATCAAAATCAGTAACATGGTAAATATATACTCATAATCTGATGGTTATATTTCACATAATGATTTTTATTCTACTTCAATTTGTACTGTGTCACTTACTCTTTCTTCCTCCATTGTTTCACGTAGCATATCTATAACACTATTACCAATCATATTGACTGGTCTTTGGTGTACACATCTTGTTTCTCTTGTCATACACTATAATCAATATGCAGATCAGGATTATTCTTACATTTCCCCACGGTCACAATACTTCTTAACAGGGGCACTACTGACATTCTGGGTGAGAATGTTTCCTGTATTTGCAAGAAAATTAACTTCTTTGACCTCCAGATACTAAATCCCAAAGCATTCTCCCTCAGCATTCCTAGTCACTGTGACTACCCAAACTGTCTCCATACATTTCCAAACAACCACTGGAGGAAAAAATGTACCAGATAAAATGTTTAGATCAACAGGAATAAAGAGAAGACCTTTAAAAGTTCCTGAGTGACAAAGCAAGTCAAGACTAAAGATCAAGGCTCAAAATGAAAAGAAACTTCTCAATGGAACCACTGGAAACTAGAAGGCAATCTAACAGACTTTAAATGTCTTTGAAATTAAAGGAAAATTATTTTCTAAGTACAATTCTATATTCAGCCAAACCACCCATTAATTGTGACAAAGAATAAAGATTTTTCAAATATGCAAGATCTCAAATACTAGCCAAGACCATCTACAGAGACATTTTTACAAAATCACTTTTTCCCAAGATCGGCTTTACAAATATAACACAAATATCTTATTTTTAAACCGCTGTAGTCAATATTAATTTTTTCTTTAGAGAGAAGAAAAATGGACACAAATGAGCATTTTCAGCAGAAAGCATGTTTGGGCATTTGTTCCAGTCATTATTAGAGAATAAAGGCAGCAGCCGTCTCTTGCTGACAATGTGCTATATATTAGGTACCTCACACTAGCACTTTATACACATTATCAATAGTCCCCACAGTAGTCGTAACATTTAGGTGTTGTGGGGTTTATTTAATAGAGAGAGGTAAAGTCCTTTATATATTGAATTGAAGAAATTTTTCAGCTTCCAAAATAAATCAGATATGAAGGTATTTTATTTCCTGACAACAAGGTTTGAATAGATATTCGGGGAGTAAGCTTTTTAGATCTGTGTTTAGGGATCAATTTTTCAAAATTATTCCAGTTAGGGACACCAAAATCTATGATGATCAGGAAATACAAATAACTTAAGTCATCATGAGAGTAACTGAGTATCCTGGACTACACATGGCAGTTGAATAACCATATATACGGAATGAAGGCTTCAATTAGGCTTGGTAGGTGTGGGAGAATTTGATTTCAGTTCTTCTAAAAGAAGAAAAAAGTTAAAGATTTCCTAATCTATTTAACTGAAGATGTACATTAGATTACAGAATAAAACAATTTTACTACTAAAGAATATATTTCATTTGCATTATTATGCTGAGGCAATATAGTGAGAGAAGAATCTATAAAGGAAACTGCTTTTTAAATAAGAACACCTTTAAAAAAATAAACTCAATGAGGCAGAAGATAAAATTGTGCTTTTTAAAGAACATAGTTTTCATATACATCCATTTCATTCCAAAATAAAATAACAGTAAGCCAAGGAAGGTCCTTAAAGGTTTCATCATTCTTGGATTTCCTTAAACCTAATACCTTTTATCTTAGGTAGTTAAGTAATGAAGTCAGATATAAAGTAAATATTTTGAAACTGAACTAATCTATTAAATAAATAAAAGAATATGCTCAATCACTAAATTGTGGAACGGTGATTTTAAATAAATTAAGAAATAGCCCAAAAGTCAAACAGAAAGCTCCTCAATTCTGCAGTAGGAATCTAGCGGCTCTCTGCCACCTTTCCTGAGGAGGCATGATGATTCCAAACCACCAAAATACTAATTGGCACCAGGGGCCAGGTCTACAGTCACTCTAATAGGAATATACTGAGACACTCTTCTGTATAGGAAGGAGAATAAAATGCATCACTATTTTTTTCTTTTTTTTAATGACCTGAAGGGGAAAGATGAAACAAAACCATAAATGGAAATTGGTAACATTTAATATTAAATAGGAGGAAAAAAAAAAAAAAGAAAATTAGCAAAAAAATTACAGAAAAATTCATCACAAAATAGATAAAACTGTGAAAACATCTAAAAAATTAAAGTGATAGAAGTTCATATGATAAAATTAATCAAAGACTACTACATGAGTTTCATTTGCCTTGTAATAAAATGTTCCTATTAGACCAGATCATTGAGTTTCAAAATGCATCTTTACAAGATAATTGATTACAATGTTTTACAGCCCCATGATTTGAAATGCAAGGATCATTAAGAACGAATTTATTAATTGTCACAAATTATTTAGGTTTGTACATAAGAATGTGCTTAATTAAGCAGGTATCTTAAAAATATTAATACTTCTTTGCAGAGTATTCATTCTCCAGTCACAGTTGTACCTGCTTTTTATAGTAGAAAAACAGGTATATTTTGTTTCCCAAGATGACTCTTCATTTTATTCTGAGACATCTACCTGAAGAAATGACTTAATCAAGACTTTACTACGTACCTGACTCTACTTTAAGGTCTTTTGACTACATTACTTCATATAATTCTCCCAACCACGCTGAAGGGCAATATTATTATCCCCATTTTACAAGTGAATTAACAAAAAGGAAGGCTAACAGCTAGAAAATGTTGAAGCCAGAGCTTAACTCAAATCTAACTGAAGGAAAAGCCCACGATTTTCTCACTATGCCAAGCTGCCTGCCCACAGGAACAAAACAGAATGTAACCAACATGTTAACTATAATTTTATCACCTACATTTGTTCATTTCTGGTGCGATGCAGAAATCACAAAAGCTCTTTCACAAAACCAAAGGAATGGCCATTTATGGGCTAGATACTATTTTTAAAAAGTCATAGTACCACAGTACAACAGGTTACCTACTAATGCAGACATTAATTCAAGAAGAATAGTTAAAATTATTGCTGAGTAATCCTTCAACAAATAAAGTAAAATAAAAACAAATCATTAAAGATACTTGTTACAAAAAGATGGTATTAACTGATTAGTACATGAATTCACATTAAAACAGAAGCATAACACTTTCTCATATTTCTATATCTATATACAAACCCGATTACATTTTTTTTCACATCAAAATTTTCAACTAATTTTCTCAGTTATACAAATCAGGGCTTTTGTGTAAAATATCATTAGATATTGTGTATATTCTGTAATGATCACAAAACTCTGGCTATAAAATTTTATCTATCAGCTCAAAATTTATACTTTGTTTCCTCTGTAAAAAGTTACTTCCTCTATAAATTTATTCTGTATGAATTCTGACTTAGATTAAAAAGGTTAAGACAAGGAACTATGTTTCATTCTTAGCAGGTACATATAAACACAAGTGGTTATTAAATGATTATGTTCTCCATATAGTAAAAAAATAAACTGTAGCCTTTTAAAAATATTATGTTATAGGAAGAGAAATTGCCCATCACCCCAAGCCTAAAGCATAACTTTTTCATGCTATATTAAATACGTCCTTTCTTACCACTCTTTTCAAAATAATCACTTTAACATCCATAGAACATTTATCTACTGGATATCCTTCAGCTTGTCTTCTAACCCCACTATTTCACTGACACTATTTTTATCAAGGTCTCCAATCAGTGGTGTGTTGGAGCCAGTCTGAATATTACACAAAAACTGATTATTAAATTTTCAGAAAATCTGCAATCTGGTTGCAGATTGAAATTAGCTAATTGTTGATAGCTTGAAATTAGCCATAGTGGAATATTTACACCACAGAAATCAGGAAAAGCTAAAAATCAGAGCATCCCTCCCCTGCCTCCCACCTCTTCCCCCAGAGCCAGTTGTTAAACATTCACCAGCACACTCTTAATGCTATGTAAACCCAATGGACACTTCCCATCCTTATCTCTGTTTCTACTCCTCCTCCTTTTTGGCAGCTGTTTTCTCAGTTTCCTTTGCTGGCTCTTCCAGCTCTATTCAATCTCTAAATTCTACTGCCTGCTGAGTATCTCTCCTTGATTTTTTAAAAGCTTAACATATCTTTAAAAAGTGTATTTCAAATTCACGGCAAGCCAATTTTCACCAACTTTCTATATATTACCTTTAAAATTTTTCACTAAAGTTATCCCTAAATCCACATGTAAATTTCTATATACAATTAATTTTTAAATTCAAATAACTACTAACTTTGCATTAATAATCCGGACATTACCTGTGCAGCACTGTGGCATATTTTCACTTTCCACCTGCTATTTTATCTAACACCTTAAACTACCTGGATAATGTCAGGTGCTATGCTGTCAGAATGCTTGCAAATCTAGGGACCACAATGTCATAACAACACAGATCAGAGCATTTCAAAGTAATTCTAGCTAAGGACCAGGGTTTTTGTTGTAGTTATTGGTTCTGGTTTTAATTTCCAATCAACTGTTGACTGTCACTTTTGTAAAATGCAGTAACAAATATTGAGGCATTGACAAACTGCTAAAAGAGTTTCTGAATACTTACTCTCAATTTCAGTACTTATCTGTACTTATTCAAAATCAGACACTATACCAGTATAGACTACAGTATCACTGGTACAGACTATTCACTGTTAAGGTAACAAGTCCACATGACAGAATTAGAAACAATTATCTCAAGTTAACCTAAAGCACTATCTAGATATGTGGGGTAAATTTACACTTAAAAAAAAAAAAAAAGGAACGGTAGAAAGAAATCAGTCCTATAAGAAAAAATCAAGGACTGGGAAGGTCATACTGGTGGTTAGGGATAGAGAGAAAGTGACAGGCAGTGGGTAGATAACTACACATTTTCTCTCTTTTGCTAACAGCTTATGACTATTCACATAGCAATCATTCATCCCTGGCTTCCAAGTAAGCATTCCACCATCAATTTCAATCAATCAGTTGCACAGGGAAATGAGGAGGAATGTTGTTTGATGCAAATGGATGTAAACATGCACAATACTCAATACATGGGCGATGTAAACATACACGACACTCAATACATGGGCAATCCTTTCTTGAGGAAATCCTTCACAAGAACATCTAGCCTAACACATACACATTCTCCTTGTCTTCCTGACCTAGTTTTCTGGCCTTCCAATTAAACTGTTACCATTCTATCACATTCCTTTCCTGTATCCCTATTCTTCATTCTTTAAAATTCAAGCTATAAATCTATAAGTCAAACTATTTAAACTGACTTGAAACTTGATTAAATGAAAATAAAACAAAACCAAAAAAGACACCTACCAACCATCAAAAGCCTGCGACTTCATATGCATTACTCATCAACCACTAATATTATACCTGCTACCATCTAAATATATTACATCTGAATATTATGTGGAATTTGAAATTATGCAGTACCATTAACCAAGCAAAATGATACTTCTCACAAAATCCACAGAAAATAAAGAAACAGAACTCCACAAAAATAGTATATGTAATATAATCTGAATTTTATTCTGCCAACAAGAAGAGTCAATGGAACATTTTAAGCAAGGGGGTAGTGGGATCAAATTTGTGTCCTGAAAGATCACTGTTTGCAAAATGGAGGATGAGATGATAAAGTTCTGCAAAGAGTCAGCGGAGGGCTGATGAGGGCCTAAAGTTGGGTAGTAGGGGAGGAGATGAGGACACAATGAGTGGAGGATAATATTGCTACTACTGCTAATCACAATGATGGTAACGATGATGACAGTGGTGGTGGTGGTGGTGTTAGAACTACCATTATATGGAGGCCTATGTGCCAAACACTGTGCTTAGCACTTTTATGCATAATCTAATTTGATCTTCTCAATAACTCTAAACTTAGGTGGTGCTACTGTTTCCCCATTTCCCAATAATGAAATGAAGGTTTGAGAGATTATATAACTTTCCCAAAGACATACAACTAGTAAATACAAGAGCTGTGAGTTAAGTTAGTGGTAGAATCAGTTGAGTTAGTGGTAGAATTAGTTGTATTTATCTGCCACAGCATCCATTCAATTTTCCCCTTCTTTTGGTAACAGAACTCTGCTTTCAGTGATAACTACTCCCTCCCCTTTAACATATAATCCAGAATCAATTAAGATGTCCTAAGCTCTCCTGACTAAGAAGGAGGCAGATATAGACATTAGAAGATGGGAAGGTCTTTTTCTGTCTGATATTCCAGGTATAAGGGCCATTTGATTGTTTCTGAGAAATATTTTTTTTATTACTTTTTCATATTATGAATGGAGATTTGACACCAACAACTGTCAAATAGACCATCCAAGTCTCTTTGTACTCCTATTTCAGCCACTTCATACACACAAATGCCAACATCCCCACTGGGAGTTAAGCTTGGGGAATCAATAATTATATGATGAAAGGTATTTATCTTTTCCCAGAAAAAATGTGCTTGCAAAATTAAGATAAGTGTTTTTACATGCCTATCTTTATATGTCATTATGCCCCCTTATATACGTTGGCCTTATGCTATACCTGGTGCTACCTGGGCCAATCTTTGCTACCACGTGAAGACAGCCCATCAACACACAATTCAGAGACAGAGAAAGACCTTCCAGTTACATAAGCCAATAAATTACTTTTTTGCATATTTGGATTTCTGTGGCTTACAGCTTAATGCAAACTAATTCAGAAATTAGTGTCAGGAAAAAGAGTGATACAAGTGACAGACCTAAAATGTAAAACTTGTTTAGTAAAGGAAGGGTACAGGGTAGTGAAAGCCGCTTCATCCCCGAACAGAAGTTGGCACTCCTCATGGTTTGGTTAAACTGTAGCCTATTGTCTTGGAACTGAGACCACCTAACTAATGAGGCCAATGCTTTAGAGAACTTGGTATGAAAATGTCAGGGTGATGAAAGGTGTTGGTTACTTCTTATTGCCTTCAGCAAGTCCTACAAGAAAGCAACAAGCTGGCAAGCTTGAAAGTAGAAAGGACACAGATGCAACTAGCTATGAGGTGCTCTTCTCAATTATACCAACAAGCCAAAAGGACTGTGACTCAGATAATCATGCTTCTTGAGAGATTACAGAATTCTATGAACCAAGGAATAAAAGAGGAAAAGTAGAAGATGAGACTGGGTCCTGGAAAGGGGAAGCTTGATCACCTATGACCATGTCCAACATTTATGAATGTTGGATGAGTTCTTAGTTCCTATAATTGTTTAATTTAAATCTTATCCTTTTCATAAAAAATATCTCTATTTGAATTCTGTTCATATTTTTCTAAGTGTTTACCCTTTATACAACTGGGTCATATTCTCTAGTCCACTTTCTAAAATTGTGACACAAAATATGGAGAAACATAAATAAAACTTGTAACACATACTTAATTTACAAAATAAGCTATAGAAACAAGGAAACAGAGGAGTATGAATTTAAGAAAGTTACTCTGTCCACTTTTCTCACAATGCCTCTTGTTCCCCATTTGGAAAAATGAAGGTTTTCCTGGTTTTATTTAGATGTAAAAAGTTAAAACAGTAAAGTTACTGTCTTAAGGCAACCCCTCCCTCTATCTCTGGCCAACCCAGATATCTTCCATAATAGAAAGAATAAAACCTACTCTTTTTGTCCCAAGTTGAAACTTAAAATACATATTTCTAGTGGGCATTGTTTCAAATGGTGGTTATGTATTAGTGAAGTAATATATTGATAAGCTTAAGATATGTAAAGTTGAAAGTTGGCCTGATAATCTGGCCATGAACTCTATCTAGTCTATGAAACCAAAATTTTTTTAAGAGCCTATATATGAACCTTTTCGAACACAACCCTATCACAAACTCATCAATTGAATATTGACATCAACCAACTTGACATCAAATTATTACATATCACATAGAACACTTTAGTGATTACTCTCATAAAACAATGTAATCCAACCTCATTTTTTTCAGAATATTGATAATAATGTCAACTAGAATTACATTTGACTTGAATTAAAAGACACAATAAAAAAGTTAATGATACGAGAAAATCTCTAGGAAAAGTACATGTGATGATCAATTATAGGCACTACTTATTTTATTGCATTTCACTTTATTGTACTTTGCCAATACTACGTTTCTTACAAATTGAAGATCTGTGGCAACTCTGAATCGTTAGATGATGGTTAGCATTTTTGAGCAATGAAGTAATTTTTAATTAAGGTATGTACATTGTTTTTTTAGACATAACGCTATTGCATACTTAACAGACTACTGTATAGTGTAAACATGACTTTTTTTTTTTTTAAACATGACTTTTATATGCACTGAGAAATCAAAAAAAATTTGTGTGACTCGCTTTATTGTGATGTTTGCTTTATTGTAGTAGTCTGGAACCAAACTCGCATTATCTCCAATGTAAGCCTGTACCTCTGATGGAAATTTTTAAAAATCAGAATAAAGAAATGATAGTGCCCTTTGTTCTTTTAGAGAAAATTACATAATACAATGTGAAAGTAAATGTGTTACTTACCTGCATTAAATCTGTAAGAAACACATTCTTAGAGGACGTATTTTTTTTCCAATAAGCCCAACACATTACACAGAATTTGATATGACATAACAAGTCCATCCAGGCCTAGGCTTATTCAGCTAAACACGACTTTTAGGGTTACCTGAACTAAACAAAATCCTCAGACAGCTTAAATGATACAAAACATACAAGCAAGAGAGGTTTGATAATTCAACTGAATTAGAAACAAACATTAAAAAAAATCCAAATATACACATCATTGAATCATGATTACTTCTTTATAATCAATTTAGGTCTGTAACAGACACAAATAATGACACTGATGATATGAACATGAATAAAATTAGAAGCCCATAGTTATTTTCATTAGCTGTCCATAAGGCATTTAACCATTAAAATTTATGGAGACTCTATCCTGAAAAGCTTTCTAGATTTTCCTTAGAAAAATGGCCAATATTTTCTCCCATCAATGCAGAGTTAATTTTAGAACATAAGATTTATGGAACAATGACCAAATTCTGAGGGAAAACCAAAGTGGAGATTCAATTTTACAAAAGTAAGAGGTTATTCTGGGCTTTATTTTCAACTAAAAAGAAACATGAAATCATGAAGTAAGCAGAAAAACAATTCATTAGCTTGCCCCAACTGTTTATTTTACTATGAACCTCAGCTCACCTAGGAATACCTCAATAGTATGAGAATTAATAACAGAAGGAGTAACAGAATGATCTTTGCAAGATACCTGAGGAGGACAACACATCAATCATTTCCATTAATCCTGTCACCTTTATTGTAACAGGATTACATGAAGACAGAGCCAAGAGAACACAGGCACACCTCGTTTTATTGCTCTTTGCAGATATTGCATTTTTTTTTTTTTTTTTTTTTTTTTTTTTTTTTTTTGCATTTTTTTTTAAACAAATTGAAGGCTTGGGGCAACCCTGCATCAAGCAAGCCTACTGGCACCAGTTTTCCAACAGCATTTGCTCACTTCCATTCTCTGTGTCACATTTTGGTAATTCACAATATTTCAAATTTTTTCATTATTATTATATTTGTTATGATGATCTGTGATCAGTGATCTTTGATGTTACTACTATGACTTGCTGAAGGCTCAGATGATGGTTAGCATTTTTTTTAACAATAAAGCATTTTTAATTAAGGTATGTACATTCTTTTTCCAGACATAATACTATTGCACACTTAACAGACTACAATATAGGATAAACATAACTTTTATATGCACTGAGAAACCAAAAAATTCGTGTGACTTGCTTTACTGCAATATTCACTTTATTGCGGTGGTCTGGAACCGAACCTGCAATATCTTCCAGGCGTGCCTGCATAAGAAACATCTACAAGCATGATAATCTTCAGTCCATATATGTATCAATTTATTGTCCCGCTGTTTGTGCTCACGTTTGTTATAATTAATCTCCTCTGATGCGATGTCAGCATCATGAAAGAAAGAGTTTAGGGTGAGAAGAGCTATTACTGAAAGGGTAAGTTTCTCTGGTCAAACATTTAAAATAATGAAATAGCAAACCAAGCAGTATTTTCAAGGCTGCCTGTTTAAAGGATTTCTTAGCCATTCAAAACAACTAGTTAGCCTTATCTTGGCAATAAAACTTTGAAATAAAGAATGTAATATTATTACAGGTTACAAAAATGCCAGATCAGATTTGAGTATTGTATTCAAAATACCTCTGCTAAGTCTTTATATTTTGTTTAGTGTTGCTTACACTAAGTAAATGATAAAAAGGTTTACACAAAGGAAATAATAATATTCTTTTTAATAAGCATTCCTACGACCTTTTAAGTTTGTGGTTTCTTCTGTCTCACAAACTAACAGTAAGCTTCTTTGGGGCAAGGGCTACAAAATCCATCTATTTCCCTGAATTTTCTGAATGAGGTATTTTATTAAATTTTGTATCCCTGCCGCTTATCATAGACCAGGTACAAATAAATACTACATAAAATACTGCATATATAGAATGAATAATTTCTTACGACACATACAGTTGTAGCCTCACTTCAGTCTCAATCCCATTTTCCACCTTGCCAATGGACAAATTTTTTTTCTGAAAGCACCAAACTTTGTTACTGTCATGCCACAAACCCTTTCATGGCTTTGCACTGTCATTTGGATAAAATAAAAACTCCTTAGGACAAAATCCTCTTGATCTGGCTCCAGACTACCACTTTTACATCTGGCCTTCTACCTCCACCTCTCCCATAACCTCCCAGGCATAGGAACTGGCGTTCTGCTGCCTCCAGTTCCCTACATTTGGACTGCCCTTCCCCCAACACTCCTCCTTTGACCTGTCTAAATGCCACCTACTCTAAGAAGCCTCTGCCTATCTCCCATCTTGGTTAGCTGGCCTCCCCACACAATACTTCTAGGAAAGAACAGAAATTTGCTTCTCTGAGAATAGTGGTTATCAAGTAGGACAGAAATCTCTAATGTGTTGGAGGGGGTAATTTCTGGGGTTAGGATGATCAAAGGAACATGTGAATTTGGATAAAATTTAAGAGCCTCTACAAATGTTAGAAATACCTAATTTTTTAATTTGGGGATTTATGAAGGTCACAGGTTATATTCCTTGTGAAAATCTAGGGTGTGAAATACTATTATAATGTCTATATCTTTCTCACATTCTAGCTGACTCTGTACCATATTAATAACAATAATGTAAATACAAAACAGTCTACTAAAACAATATCCAATATTAACATATGTGTTTATAAATTTCTGTCCCCTCAGAAGTAAATCTCTCTAACACTGATGTTTGGATTTGAGTGCATTATTCATGTCATGTATCTTAATTACTAAATTTTGTTGGTATAGGATGTGTTCTGTGAGAACAGAAAGCTGATAGACACACAGGTCACCATACAATTACTATTCTTGGTCTCAACTTCATTATGATTTAGGACAGACTCTAGGAGTCAAAAGCAAATGTAGGGAGACAGAAGGATAAAAGGAAATCAAAGGAGATCTGATTGGGATAGTATAAAGGGAGGTTGGGACAAAAATATCTAGAAGTCAGATTTTAAGAAGCAGTAGAGAATCTCCTGCTAACCTTGCAGAAGCAAACATGTGAACTGCCTAGGGAGGAGGTCATGTGGCAAGAACCTGAGGGCTTCTAGGAACTGAAGGCACTCCCCAGGAAACATCAAACAAGAAAGCAAGAATGTCAGTCCTACAACCACAAGGAAGTGAATATTGCTAAGAACCAGTTAACTTGTAAGAGGACCTCAAGCGTGAGGCAAGATCACAGCCCCAGCTGAAATCTTGATTTTAGTACGTGAAACATTGATCAGAGATCTCAACTAAGCTGTGTTTCAACTCCTGAACCACAGAAACTATGAGATAGTATATCTGCATTGTTTTAAGCCACTGACCTTTTGGTAATTTGTGAAACAGCAATAGGAAATGAATTCATCATACTTTAAAAGCAAGAAAATATTGCTCTTACATGTGTCTACTTACAAATCTCATCTACATTCTACATCCAACATTTGTTTTTCAAACAATGCATTATCTTTTCTTTGTCATCTAACAAAAGATTCCATTTTCATGAAATCTGTACACTTCAAATTTATAATAAAAGCGTTTTATCTCTGAGCTTAAAATTTTTTTTAAATGTCAATCAATTTCTTATTAATTTATTTATCTTTATATTCATTTTTGGCTTGTTGGGTCTTTGTTTCTGTGCGAGGGCTTTCTCTAGTTGTGGCAAGCGGGGGCCACTCTTCATCACGGTGTGCGGGCCTCTCACTATCGTGGCCTCTTTTGTTCCAGAGCACAGGCTCCAGATGCGCAGGCTCAGTAGTTGTGGCTCACGGGCCTAGTTGCTCCGCGGCATGTGGGATCTTCCTAGACCAGGGCTCGAACTCGTGTCCCCTGCATTGGCAGGCAGATTCTCAACCACTGCGCCACCAGGGAAGCCCTCTGAGCTTAAATTTAATTCGAAATATATCTGAAAGAGAAAACTAAATCTAAAAGAATATTTCCCTAACTTTTTGGAATCATATATTAAAATCTTACAATTCTAGAAAATATTTATCATATTCCGTACTTCAATTAAAAAATAAACATTTAACATGATTATATATTTCAGTATTATGTTAGTAACTAAAATATATCATACTAAGAAATATATCACAATGTGGGAGCATACTCACTCACTGTGCTCATTTAACCCTAACCATAACCACATATTATCATACAATGTGTAATATGTAGAGAAAAAAGAGATAGACCAATTTCACAATCAAAAAAAGTTATATAAAATTATATAGTAATTTCTCTAACATAACAATATGTTTTCATAGCTAAATCTGTCATCTAGTAAACTGAGGGAAAGAGTTTTGTGATATTGCCCATCATACAGTTAGAGGGCAAAATAAGCTTTAATATTTTCAGAATGCAACAATTAAAATTTTCTTTTGTTCTTTTGTCAAACAGGAAATTTGTAATTAAATAAATCTGTAAATACCCAGAGTAGACATTCACACTGTCAGTATATTATACCTTTTTTTTGTACAATTCCAAATAAAGTTTGGTGTTTTAAAAAGAAATCTACTTTAGGGACTTCCCTCGTGGCGCAGTGGTTAAGAATCTGCCTGCCAAAGCAGGGGACATGGGTTTGAGCCCTGGTCTGGGAAGATCCGACATACCACGGAGCAACAAAGCCCGTGTGCTACAACTACTGAGCCTGCGCTCTAGAACCCGCGAGCCACAACTACTGAGCCTGCACGCCACAACTACTGAAGCCCATGTGCCTAGAGCCCATGCTCCGCAACAAGAGAAGCCATTGCAATGAGAACCCCACTCACCGCAATGCAGAGTAGCCCCCGTTCGCCACAACTAGAGAAAGCCGGCACGCAGCAATGAAAATGCAGCCAAGAGGGGCAAGATGGTGGAAGAGTAAGACGTGGAGATCTCCTTCCTTCCCACAGATACATTAGAAATACATTTACACGTGGAACTGCTCCTACAGAACACCCACTAAACGCTGGCAGAAGACATCAGACCTCCCAAAAGGTAAGAAACTCCCCACGTACTTAGATAGGGCAAAAGAAAAAAGAAATAACAAAGACAAAAGAATAGGGACAGGACCTGCACCAGTGGGAGGGAGCTGTGAAGGAGGAAAGGTTTCCACACACTAGGAAGCCCCTTCGCGGGTGGAGAATGCGGCTGGCAGAGGGGGGAAGCTTGGGAGTCACGGAGGAGAGCGCAGCCACAGGGGTGCGGAGGGCAAAGCGGAGAGATTCCTGCACAGAGGCTCAGCGCCGAGCAGCACTCACCAGCCCGAGAGGCCTGTCTGCTCACCCGCCGGGGTGGGTGGGGGCTGGGAGCTGAGGCTCGGGCTTCAGTCAGATCGAAGGGAGAGGACTGGGGTTGGCGGCGTGAACATAGCCTGAAGGGGTTAGCTCACCACAGCTAGCCGGGAGGGAGTCCGGGAAAAGGTCTGGAGCTGCCGAACAGGCAAGAGACTTTTTCTTGCCTCTTTGTTTCGCGGTGCGCAAGGAGAGGGGATTCAGAGCGCCGCCTAAATGAGCTCCAGAGACGGGCGCGAGCCGCGGCTATCAGCGCGGATCCCAGAGGCGGGCGCGAGCCACGGCTATCAGTGCGGACCCCAGAGACGGGCATGAGACACTAAGGCTGCTGCTGCCGCCACCAAGAAGCCTGTGTGCAAGCACAGGTCACTATCCACACCGCCCCTCCCAGGAGCCTGTGAAGCCCGCCACTGCCAGGCTCCCGTGATCCAGGGACAACTTCCCCGGGAGAACGCACAGCGCGCCTCAGGCTGCTGCAACGTCACGCTGGCCTCTGCCGCCACAGGCTCGCCCTGCATCCGTACCCTTCCCTCCGCCCCGCCTCGCCTGAGTGAGCCAGAGCCCCCGAAGCAGATGCTCCATTAACCCCGTTCTGTGTGAGCAAAGAACAGACGCCTTCAGGCGACCTACACGAAGAGGCCGGTCCAAATCCAAAGCTGAACCCCAGGAGCTGTATGAACAAAGAAGAGAAAGGGAAATCTCTCGCAGCAGCCTCAGAAGCAGCGGATTAAAGCTCCACAAACACCTTGATGTACCTGCATCTGTGGAATACCTGAATAGACAAAGAATCATCCCAAATTCAGGAGGTGGAATTTGGGAGCAGGATATATTAATTTTTCCCCTTTTCCTTTTTTTGTGAGTGTATATGTGTATGCTTCTGGGTGAGATTTTGTTTGTATAGCTTTGCTTTCAACATTTGTCCTAGGGTTCGGTCTGTCCGTTTTTTTTTTTTGTACTTAAAAATTTTTTTTTCTTAATAAATGTTTCCTTAATAAGTTTTTCTTTATTTTCTATTTTTAAAAATTAAAAAACATTTTTTCGTAATAAGTTTTTTCATATTTTTTATTTTAAAAAAGTAAAAAAATTTTTTTCTTAATAAATTTGTTACTTAATAATTTTTTTCTTCTTTTTTATTATAAAAAATTAATATTTATTTTAAAAAATTAAAAAAAAATTTTTTTCTTAACAAATTTTTTCTTAAAAATATTTTTTCTTGTTTTTTATTATAATAGCTTTATTTTATTTTTTCCTCTTTCTTTCTATTTTTTCTCCCTTTTATTCTGTGCCGTGTGGATGAAAGGCTCTTGGTGCTCCAGCCAGGCATCAGGGCTGTGCCTCTGAGGTGCGAGAGCCAACTTCAAGACACTGATCCACAAGAGAACTCCCACCTCAACGTAATACCAAATGGCGAAAATCTCTCAGAGATCTCCATCTCAACATCAAGACCCAGCTTCACTCAACAACCAGCAAGCTACAGTGCTGGACACCCTATGCCAAACAACTAGCAAGACAGGAACACAGCCCCATCCATTAGCAGAGAGGCTGCCTAAAATCATAATAAGGCCACAGACACCCAAAAACACACCACCAGATGTGGACCTGCCCCCCAGAAAGACAAGAACTAGCCTCATCCACCAGAACACAGGCACTAGTCCCCTCCACCAGGAAGCCTACACAACCCACTGAACCAACCTTAGCCACTGGGGACAGATACCAAAAACAACGGGAACTATGAACCTGCAGCCTGTGAAAAGGAGACCCCAAACACTGTAAGATAAGCAAAATGAGAAGACAGAAAAACACACAGCAGATGAAGGAGCAGGGTCAAAACACACAAGACCTAACAAATGAAGAGGAAATAGGCAGTCTACCTGAAAAAGAATTCAGAATAATGATAGTAAAGATGATCCAAAATCTTGGAAATAGAATGGAGAAAATACAAGAAACGTTTAACAAGGACGTAGAAAAACTAAAGAGGAACCAAGCAACGATGAAAAACACAATAAATGAAATTAAAAATACTCTAGACAGGATCAATAGCAGAATAACTGAGGCAGAAGAACGGATAAGTGACCTGGAAGATAAAATAGTGGAAATAACTACTGCAGAGCAGAATAAAGAAAAAAGAATGAAAAGAACAGAGGACAGTCTCAGAGACCTCTGGGACAACATTAAACGCACCAACATTCGAAATATAGGGTTCCCAGAAGAAGAAGAGAAAAAGAAGGGGACTGAGAAAATATTCGAAGAGATTATAGTTGAAAACTTCCCTAATATGGGAAAGGAAATATTTAATCAAGTCCTGGAAGCACAGAGAGTCCCATACAGGATAAATTCAAGGAGAAACATGCCAAGACACATATTAATCAAACTATCAAAAATTAAACATAAAGAAAACATATTAAAAGCAGCAAGGGAAAAACAACAAATAACACACAAGAGAATCCCCATAAGGTTAACAGCTGATCTTTCAGCAGAAACTCTGCAAGCCAGAAGGGAGTGGCAGGATATACTTAAAGTGATGAAGGAGAAAAAACTACAACCAAGATTACTCTACCCAGCAAGGATCTCATTCAGATTTGATGGAGAAATTAAAACCTTTACAGACAAGCAAAAGCTGAGAGAGTTCAGCACCACCAAACCAGCTTTACAACAAATGCTAAAGGAACTTCTCTAGGCAAGAAACACATGAGAAGGAAAACACCCACAATAACAAACTCAAAACATTTAAGAAAACGGGAATAGGAACATACATATCGATAATTACCTTAAATGTAAATGGATTAAATGCTCCCACCAAAAGACACAGACTGGCTGAATGGATACAAAAACAAGACCCATATATATGCTGTCTACAAGAGAGCCACTTCAGACCTAGAGACACATACAGACTGAAAGTGAGGGGATGGAAAAAGATATTCCATGCAAATGGAAAGCAAAAGAAAGCTGGAGTAGCAATTCTCATATCAGACAAAATAGACTTTAAAATAAAGACTATTACAAGAGACAAAGAAGGACACTATATAATGATCAAGGGATCGATTCAAGAAGAAGATATAACAATTGTAAATATTTATGCACCCAACATAGGAGCACCTCAATACATAAGGCAAATACTAACAGCCATAAAAGGGGAAATCAACAGTAACACTATCATAGTATGGGACTTTAACACCCACTTTCACCAATGGACAGATCATCCAACATGAAAATAAATAAGGAAACACAAGCTTTAAATGATACATTAAACAAGATGGACTTAATTGATATTTATAGGATATTCCACCCAAAAACAACAGAATACACATTTTTCTCAAGTGCTCATGGAACATTCTCCAGGAGAGATCCTATCTTGGGTCACAAATCAAGCCTTGGTAAATTTAAGAAAATTGAAATTGTATCAAGTATCTTTTCCGACCAAAACGCTATGAGACTAGATATCAATTACAGGAAAAGATCTGTAAAAAATACAAACACATGGAGGCTACACAATACACTAATTAATAACGAAGTGATCACTGAAGAAATCAAAGGGGAAATCAAAAAATACCTAGAAACAAATGACAATGGAGACACGACGACCCAAAACCTATGGGATGCAGCAAAAGCAAATATAAGAGGGAATTTTATAGCAATACAAGCCTACATCAAGAAACAGGAAACATCTCGAATAAACAACCTAACCTTGCACCTAAAGCAATTAGAGAAAGAAAAACAAAAAAACCACAAAGCTAGCAGAAGGAAAGAAATCATAAAGATCAGATCAGAAATAAATGAAAAAGAAATGAAGGAAACAATAGCAAAGTTCAACAGAACTAAAAGGTGGTTCTTTGAGAAGATAAACAAAATTGATGAACAATTAGCCAGACTCATCAAGAGAAAAAGGGAGAAGACTCAAATCAATAGAATTAGAAATGAAAAAGGAGAAGTAACCACTGACACTGCAGAAATACAAAAGATCATGAGAGATTACTACAAGCAACTCTTTGCCAATAAAATGGAGAACCTGGAAGAAATGGACACATTCTTAGAAATGCACAACCTGCCGAGACTGAACCAGGAAGAAATAGAAAATATGAACACACCAATCACAAGCACTGTAATTGAAACTGTGATTAAAAATCTTCCAACAAACCAAAGCCCAGAACCAGATGGCTTCACAGGCGAATTCTGTCAAACATTTAGAGAAGAGCTAACACCTATCTTTCTCAAACTCTTCCAAAATACTGAAGAGGAAGGAACACTCCCCAACTCATTCTACGAGGCCACCATCACCCTGATACCAAAACCAGACAAAGATGTCACAAAGAAAGAAAACTACAGGCCAATATCACTGATGAACCACAGATGCAAAAATCCTCAACAAAATACTAGCAAACAGAATCCAACAGCACATTACAAGGATCATACACCATGATCAAGTGGGGTTTATTCCAGGAATGCAAGGATTCTTCAATATACGCAAATCAATCAACGTGATACATCATATTAACAAACTGAAGGAGAAAAACCATATGATCATCTCAATAGATGCAGAGAAAGCTTTCGACAAAATTCAACACCCATTAATGGTAAAAGCCCTGCACAAAGTAGGCATAGAGGGAACTTTCCTCAACATAATAAAGGCCATATATGACAAACCCACAGCCAACATTGTCCTCAATGGTGAAAAACTGAAACCATTTCCACTAAGATCAGGAACAAGACAAGGTTGCCCACTCTCACCACTATTATTCAACATTGTTTTGGAAGTTTTAGCCACAGCAATCAGAGAAGAAAAAGAAATAAAAGGAATCCAAATCAGAAAAGAAGAAGTAAAGCTGTCACTGTTTGCAGATGACATGATACTATACATAGAGAATCCTAAAGATGCTACCAGAAAATTACTAGAGCTAATCAATGAATTTGGCAAAGTAGCAGGATACAAAGTTAATGCACAGAAATCTCTTGCATTCCTATACACTAATGATGAAAAATCTGAAAGTGAAAATAAGAAAACACTCCCATTTACCACTGCAACAAAAAGAATAAAATACCTAGGAGTAAACCTACCTAAGGAGACAAAAGACCTGTATGAAGAAAACTGTAAGATACTGATGAAAGAAATTAAATATGATAGAAATAGATGGAGAGATATACCATGTTCTTGGATTGGAAGAATCAACATTGTGAAAACGACTATACGACCCAAAGCAATCTACAGATTCAATGCAATCCCTATCAAACTACCACTGGCGTTTTTCACAGAACTAGGACAAGAAATTTCACTATTTGTATGGAAACACAAAAGACCCCAAAGAGCCAAAGTAATTTGAGAAAGGAAAATGGCAATGGAGGAATCAGGCTCCCTGACTTCAGACTATACTACAAAGCTGCAGTAATCAAGACAGTATGGTACTGGCACAAAAACAGAAATATACATCAATGGAACAGGATAGAAAGCCCAGAGATAAACCCATGCACATATGGTCACCTTATCTTTGAAAAAGGAGGCAAGCATATACAGTGGAGAAAAGACAGCCTCTTCAATAAGTGGTGCTGGGAAAACTGGACAGCTACATGTAAAAGTATGAAATTAGAACACTCCCTGACACCATACACAAAAATAAACTCAAAATGGATTAAAGACCTAAGTGTAAGGCCAGACACTATCAAACTCTTAGAGGAAAACAGAGGCAGAACACTCTATGATATAAATCACAGCAAGATCCTTTTTGACCCAACTCCTAGAGAAATGGAAATAAAAACACAAATAAACAAATGGGACCTAATGAAACTTCAAAGCTTTTGCACAGCAAAGGAAACCATAAACAAGACCAAAAGGCAACCCTCAGAATGGGAGAAAATATTTGCAAATGAAGCAACTGACAAAGGATTAATCTCCAAGATTTACAAGCAGCTCATGCAGCTCAATAACAAAAAAACAAACAACCCAATCCAAAAATGGGCAGGAGATCTAAATAGACATATGTCCAAAGAAGGTATACAGATGGCCAACAGACACACGAAAGAATGCTCAACATCATTAATCATTAGAGAAATGCAAATCAAAACTACAATGAGATATCATCTCACACTGGTCAGAATGGCCATCATCAAAAAATCTAGGGGCTTCCCTGGTGGTGCAGTGGTTGGGAGTCTGCCTGCCAATGCAGGGGACACGGGTTCGTGCCCTGGTCTCGGAGGATCCCACATGCCGCGGAGCAACTGGGCCCGTGAGCCAGAATTACTGAGCCTGCGCGTCTGGAGCCTGTGCTCCGTAACAAGAGAGGCCGCGATAGTGAGAGGCCCGTGCACCACGATGAAGAGCGGCCCCCACTTGCCACAACTAGAGAAAGCCCTCGCACAGAAACGAATACCCAACACAGCCATAAAATAAATAAAAATAAATAAATTAAAAAAAAAAATCTAGAAACAATAAATGCTGGAGAGGGTGTGGAGAAAAGGGAACCCTCTTGCACTATTGGTGGGAACGTAAATTGATACAGCCACTATGGAGAACAGTATGGACGTTCCTTAAAAAACTACAAATAGAACTACCATACGACCCAGCAATCCCACTATTGGGCATATACCCTGAGAAAACCATAATTCAAAAAGAGTCATGTACCAAAATGTTCATTGCAGCTCTATTTACAATAGCCAGGACATGGAAGCAACCTAAGTGCCCATCATCGGATGAATGGATAAAGAAGATGTGGCACACATATACAATGGAATATTACTCAGCCATAAAAAGAAATGAAATGGAGGTATTTGTAATGAGGTGGATGGAGTTAGAGTCTGTCATACAGAGTGAAGTAAGTCAGAAAGAGAAAAACAAATACAGTATGCTAACACATATATATGGAATCTAAGGAAAAAAAAAAAAAAGGTCATGAAGAACCTAGTGGCAAGACGGGAATAAAGACACAGACCTACTAGAGAATGGACTTGAGGATATGGGGAGGGGGAGGGGTAAGATATGACAGGGTGAGAGAGTGGCATGAACATATATACACTATCAAATGTAAAATAGATAGGTAGTGGGAAGCAGCCACATAGCACAGGGAGATCAGCTCGGTGCTTTGTGACCACCTAGAGGGGTGGGATAGGGAGGGTGAGAGGGAGGGAGATGCAAGAGGGAAGAGATATGGGAACATATGTATATGTATAACTGATTCACTTTGTTATAAAGCAGAAACTAACACACCATTTTAAAGCAATTATACTCCAATAAAGATGTTTAAAAAAAAAAAAAAGAAAATGCAGCCAAAAATTAATTAATTAATTAATTAATTAAATAAAAAGAAATCTACTTTAAGTTGGCCTACCTTCCACACTCAAAGTCCCCATTTTAGATTCCAAGAAGTCAAATAATGTGCTTGGTGCTGATGGCCTTGCATTTCCCAGTTCCTCTTCATCTTCAGATCTTATTCGCCCCCTGCCTTTTCCTTTACCTTAAGAAGTAAAGGAAGACATATACATTATACATGCAAAAACAAAAGAAGAATATACACTAAAATATAGTCAGCAGACATCTTAAGTAGAACTTTATATATATATTTCTTTTCATATTTTTCTGTATATTCTACATCCATTATAACAAAAATGTTTTTAAATGACTATAAGAAGTAGCACCTTTAATCCTGTAAATGATCTATCTGGAAATTTGAATTTGTTCATGTAAATTATCTTTTAAGGAAAATAAATCATTTTTATAAGATTTTTTTTAACCAGTTTTTTTTTTTTTTAATTGAAGTATAGTTGATTTACAATGTTGTGCCAATCTCTGCTGTAGAGCAACCACTTATTTTTTTAAAAGAATACAGGATTGGGACTTGAAAAATCACATAATACATTTGACCATACAATAATTTTAAAATAACATTAAATAAAAGTCATGTTCCTGTTAATTATTAAAAGTTTATAGACTAATTAGTCATTTACACAAATGGCCTAGTTGTAGAAATAGTTAATAGAGCTAGTTACTTTATATTTTCTGTATTATTCATGACCTTGTTAAGTAAGGTATTAGACCTACTTTATATAAAGATGAAGACAATGAGACTAAGAATAACCTACATAAGTCTCTGTGGTTCCCAAACTGCTGCTCCTTCCACTTACCATAATGGTAAATGAAGTTATAGCCTTCACAGCAACAAAACCCAGGCTTTGTCGACAACATATATTTCTCTGAAAATCAAATAATACTGTCAGGCACATTGCTTAATGAATTATACCTCTCAGAGGTGGACCCGTAACAGGTTTCTGTTTATTGCTGTTAAGAAGTACATTCAGTGCTGCTTCTAAGTTGTTGCCATTATCCATGAGAGCTTGCCTTGATGCTTCTTTACTAAAGCCCATTTCTGTTATGTGCCTCAGAGCCTTCTCATCAACCTGTAAGGAACAAAGAGAAAAGTTATGCTGATAGTCAATAAACAAGCAAGTTATAAGTTTTTAACTACATACTGTTTTTTAACTAAAAATTACATCTGATGTTTATGGAAAAAATGTGATATTAATACATCACTTGCTGTTTTTTCATACCAATAGTCAAGGAAGGATCTGTGATATGCGGGGTTGTGCCTTGAGTACTTTCTCTGTACCATTACAAATGTAAAACAAACAAAAAAGAAATTTTATATGTCAGAATAAGGCTTTTGAAAATAATACAGGCAGTGAAAACTACCCAATGAAAAATTTTCATGGTTGATACTTCTCTGTCCTAAGGAAGTGCAATTTATATAGCACCTCTCCAAAAATGCAAAGTATAAAAAGAGGCTAACAAAATGGTACCATCTCAGTAGCTTGTTTTTTTTCCTACTCTCTATTGTTTCAGTACTCTGCTCTATATTTATTAGCAATACTATCTATGAAGCTTTGACAGCCTGTACCCCAAATAAAAAATCTACTTTACAAATGTCAGAACCCCAAATCTTGAAAAATCTAGACCTGAGTAGAATTAAAGGACTGTTTAAGTAACATAAACATATCCCATGAAGAAATTTACTGAATCATAACCAGCCGAGGAATACATAACTAACTTTTATACATTTAAGAGTTAAGATGGATAGGCTTTAAGATAGCATTACACATGGCATGCATGGTGCAGACAGCTACTCTGATACCCATGTAGACGTTGTTAAAAGCACAGCACTTTTTTTAAAATCCTGTTTTTAAAACCCTGACTTTTTTCAAACCCTGGTTTTGTGACTTCCAAACACAAAATCCTTTCTAAATATAGTAGCAACTATCAACAGATCAGAGTTGACACATAAGAGAAAATTTACATCCCTGCTGTAGATATGCTGAAGTAAATGTAAAAAGGACTGGACATTAAAACTATAATTCATCCTTCTTATTCAAAAACATATCTAAATGTAAAAAAAAAATCCTTCCAAAGCCTTTCCCTCTCCCAATTATCTCCCAAGTAAATATCTAATTAAGAATATTGTCCCATACATAGAATTTAACCAAACACACTCAAGAATCAATTAATATTCAACCTTGGTATAACTTATTGTACCTTTCTTGTTAACATGATTTGCAGTTAACCAGTTAACTCTCATTCAGTGTTGTTGGCAGGGCCATGCTCTCTTTGACAGATTTAGGGAAGAACCTTCCCTGCCTCTTCTAGTTTCTGTTGTTTGCTGGCAATCCTGGGCATTCCTTAGCTTATAGATGTATCACTCCAGTCACACAGCCATCTTCTCACTGTGTGTCTTCAGGTCAACTTCCCTCTGTAAGTGTCTACCTCTGTGTCTAAATTTCCCCTCTTTATAAGGAGATTAAATTAGGGTCATATTGGCTTAGGGCCCAACCTAATGACCTCTTTTTAACTTGGTATCTCTGCAAAGATCTCGTTTCCAAAGAGAGTCAGTCACATTTTAAGGTACTGGTGGTCAAGACTTCAAGCTATCTTGTTTGTGGGGGCGGGGGGGGGGGGCGCGGGAGTGATGGATGGGACACAATTCAACCTATTATACCACCTATTATCAAAAATTATTTTAAGAACCTGTCAACTGACATCCCAATCAAGTCCTCTTTCAATTGTTGAAAATAAAGAACTGAATATCATGCAACATGCAAAAGAACAGGGTTCCTGGTCATTAAAATTTCAAACTGTCCTTTTGATAGTCTCCTTCATTCTTAAATGACAGTTTTTCTGAATATAGAATTACAGGTGAACAGTTTTTTTTCTTTCCATACTTTCAATATATCACCCCACTGCTTCCTTGCCTCCATACTTTCTGATGAAAAATTGGCCATTTATTTATTGAGGATCCCTTGTATTTGACGAGTTGCTTCTCTCTCACTGCTTTCAAGATTTCCTCTGTCTGTAGCTTCCAACACTTGATTATGTGTCTTGGTGTGTCTCTGAGTTTATCCTATTGGAGTTCACTAAGCTTCTTAGATTTGTAGATTTCATCAAATTTGGGAATTTGGGGGCATTAGTTCTTCAAATATTTTTTCTGTCCCTTTTTCTCTTCTATTGGGAAGAGAACATACACAACGTAATGTGTATGTTGGTACATTTGATGGTACCTCATAGGTCCCTTAGGCTCTATTTTTCTTCATTTTTTTCTCTTTCTGCATCTTAGACTGGGTAATTTCAATTACCCTATATTAAAGTTCACTGATTCTTTCTTCTGCCTGCTCTAGTCTGATGTTGACCCTGACTAATGAAATATTTATTTCCACTACTGTACTTTTCAGTTCCAGAATTTCTATTTTATTTTTATAATTTATCTTTATTGATATTCCCTACTTGTTCATATATTGTTCTCCTGATTTCTTTTAGCTCTTTGTCAATGGTTCCTTCACACCTCTGAGCATTTCTAAGACAGTTAATTTAAGTTCTTGTTTAGTAAGCCCAATGCCTGAGCTTCTTCAGGGATAGTTTCTTTCAATTTCTTTTTTTTCCTATGAGTGGATCATACTTTCCTGTTTTATGGTATGCTTTATAATTTTCTGTTGAGAACTGAAAATTCTGAATACTGTATTGATAGTAATTTTGGAAATCAGATTCTCCCTCCTCCTCAGGGACTGCTGTTGTTACTTAATGAAGACTGCAGCTGTAAGTTTGTTTAGTAACTTTTCCAGATTTTCTT
Source organism: Balaenoptera musculus (assembly GCF_009873245.2). Taxonomy (NCBI): domain Eukaryota; kingdom Metazoa; phylum Chordata; class Mammalia; order Artiodactyla; family Balaenopteridae; genus Balaenoptera; species Balaenoptera musculus. Next base: position 33,803,197 of record NC_045802.1, on the reverse strand, counting down.
TTGTAAGGATTTTATTCCTTGTGATATGTGATCACTGGAGTCTTTGTTCCATTATCTCCCTGGTCAGCCAGTGACCAGCCTCTTTCTTCATTAATCACCACTCTGTAGGCTGCAAGAGTTTGACTTGACTCCAGAGTTGTAAAATAGTTGCTTCAGACAATGTTTGTCAGCTTAAGAGTTGTTTTGGTGGACAGCCCAATTCCTGGAGCTTTCCATTCTGCCATCTTTGTGATATCACTCCCTTCATATGTTTTTACTCCTCACAACAATCCCAAACTGCTGGTCTTTGGTGTTCTACGGCAAGACATCCCCAGACGAGGGTTCTCAATTCACTCAAGTTTAAGAGCTTCTTGAGTTAGAGACTGTGTAGTTTTCAACTTGCTGTATCCACTCAAACCTGAAAACTGACTTTTTTTTTAAAGAAAGAGATGGTCATGTATTCAAGGAAAAGATAGTCTGGCTCTGTTATAAATCTATTCTCCTTGGCTAGTGATTGATTTAGGAGTGGGCATGTGACCTAGTTCTAGTCAATGAACCATAGACGGAATTTACTGGAGATTTCCAAAATTATTTTTTTATCTGATAAAACAGACCCACACCCAGATAAATATCTCCTTTCCTCTTGCCTTTGAACTTTTTGCATGAAGATTTAACACACAGAGAATCCTGTAACCCAGAGAAGAAAACCAAGAAACTAGAGAGATGCTCACCAGAGCTCCAACACTGTTATACTGCTGAATTTACCAATCTTTGTAACCACCTATCTCCAAATTTCTTGTTATATGAGATGATGAAACCCCATTATTTAAGCTAGTCTTAGCACTCTACAGACAAAATCACCCAAAGTCATTTAACCTTTAAAGGCAGAGGAAAATGAATTCCTGTCAGTTCCCTTATATCTGAGGACACTGTAGCATACCAGAAATATCTCTGACTCCTCCCATTATCTCAAAAATCCAGGAATATTTTGCAATTGAGTCTATAATATACATTTACTATTTCAATATATTTTTCCCAAGGAACACAACAAAACAAAATCACTTTAGACAAAATTTGAGAAAAGATGTGGGGAAGGGTAGGGAACGGCCCATAACTGTATGATTCTGATGCATCATCTTTTAGAATATAATTTCCATTGAACGTTTTCTGTTTAACTTGATGACTTTTTATCAATCCATTCTAAAAGACATCATTCAGACATTAGAAAGTTAAGTAAAACGTAAATTTTACTTAAGTAAATTATTTTTCAACCAATCCAAATTTTCCATGGAATAACTGGAAATTATTAACTGGAATCCTTAATGAAAGCCTTCTTAGAGTTGTGACACCTATTTATAATATACTCAAAAAGCCAGTGGTGGTTCTGAGAAAGAATTAAAAAAACCAAGGCTATTAAAGAAAAAAAGACATAAACTTTGTGGTTGGTTCTTCAGCCTTACCAGTTCTCTATAGACACCTTCATGTTTTCCCTCTGATTTGTTTGACTTTTCTTTCTGTAAAATCTCCCTATTTCGGTTGCCAGCAGCACTCATGCTGAGATTACTTCTAGCACCACCACCACCTCCTCCAAATGTCTTGGTCTTCAGATAACAGAAAGATAAAAGAAATGTAAATAAATAACATTTTAAAAAGCTCTAAAGACTAAGCTATGACTAAAAACTGAAGTAGTTAAGTTTCTTAATTATGCTTTACAGGAAACAAATGAAATGTTAACTAATTCTTTCTAAATATCTACTAGTCATAATCTCACAAGTCCAGGTGAGGCAATAAAAAAATTACATGATTATAATCTTTAAATTTCCAAGGCAAATCATCAGAATAAACTTAAGTAGACAACAATATAAAAGAAAAGAAAATAGTACAAGTATTATGGAGATTAGGTGTCAAAAATTATTCTAGGGTAAAATACTTGACTGATATCATGAGACCTGAGTTACAAATCCAGCTACATGGCAAGGCTTTCTTTAGCAAGGCACCAAACCTATCTAGGAATCTGTTACATTATGTTCATGATCCAGTAGTAGGATTCTAGAATCTAAGAAAGTAGACAAATAATAAAAATTTTAACATGGGATTAAAACTCTCATTACTAATTTATTATTTACATTAATTACCAAATATGCTCTATCTTACCAACTATGTATAAAAGCTTTAAAGTCCATATTTCTTATTTTGTCTGACTTATTTGAATAATTATATGTGTAATCAAATTTGAATTTGATCTCATTTTTGTTTTGTCAAAACTACAGTGGAAAGACTAGAACATAAAAAACATCGGTTTGGAAAGATACAAATTCATGATTGAAAAGCATTCCGCAGTTGTTATTTGTACAATATTAAATTAAATATCTGGTTATATAATATCTTTATAGTTTTCTAATAGAGCTAATAAAAGCAGAAGCCAAGACTTGATTTTTATTAGATATAATTATCAATATTTTTTAATGTATCTTAAAATGATTACAATAAGAAAACTTGCTAGATATACATTTATATAAGACAGGGAAATTATTTTGAATCAGATGAAAATGTAAAGAAATAGAACCTGAAAAATAGAAAAATGATGTGAGATAAGCATCAATGGACAACATATTAAATATCTCTATTAGGTAGTTGATACACCACAATATTTAAGTTTAATTCAAATCAAAATTAAAACTACATCTTCAAAGACCAAAGACCCATTACTGGATTCATTCAATTTTTGGTTTCTGCAATCCCAGCAAAAAAAGAAAAAAATAGCTTTGGAATGTCTTGATAGTCATTGCTTACATAACCACAAGGAAAAATGTGAGTTTATATTAATGTGATACAAAGTTTATTAGATTGGGAGACAATGTAGTACAGGTAAGAATACAGGCTTAAGAGCTACAGAAGGCTGGGACTAAATCTGTACTGAGCCACTTCCTAGTTCCTGCCCTCAGGCAAGTCACTTAACTTCTACCCTCCATGAACCTCGGGTTTCTCATCTTTAAAACAGGGATGAGAGAATTCCCTGGTGGTACAGTGGTTAGGACTCCACACTTCCACTGCAGGGGGCAGGGGTTCAATCCCTGGTCAGGGAACTAAGATCCCACAAGCCGCATGGCACGGCCCAAAAACACCTACCTCACTGGGATGTTGTGAGGATTAAATGACATCATCAACATGAAGTGATGAATTCAATAACTGGCACATGGTAAACACTCATAACAGATGGCAATATTACTGTTTTGCTTAATATATTAGAACATAGTTACCTGAAAAGTCTGGAGCCTGACCTGTTCCAAATTAAATATATTTCTGGAATTTAAATTACATAACTCCAAAAGTGCTTTTTATTTTGGTGCCAGTGAAATAGTACCATCTTCTGGAGGCATTTCCTTATTATTTTCTTTCCATTTTATGGATTAAGGAATAGGATAAATAGCATTTTCAGAATTGCTTTTCACTACTTTAGAACAGTTGTTACCCACTAAACATACAAATATCTAGAAACATCACAACTTAAACATTACCCATAAGGTAACTGATGTTGTCCTGTTGGGTAACAGGACACCATCCCGTCCATATTATGTGAATTAGGCATCTGTGACATCATCACGACCATAAACCCCAAGTGCGCCTTAATGCTGTCTTGCAATCTTACTACATTTTCTTAGCCTATTCACCCTCCCAATCTTCTTTAGCATGGCACCAAACCTATCTAGGAATCTGTTACATTATATTCATGATCCAGTAATAGGATTCTAGAATCTAAGAAAGTAGACAAATAATACAAATAATACAAATAATAAAAACCACTATTTTACATGTTCTCCTCACTCCTCAAATCTCAAACATCTTCTCCCTCATTGTGCCCGTTTGACCATGCTTACTTCCTCACTGAAAAAATGGAAATAATCACTAAAGAACTTACATAGATTTTTACCACATCAACCCACCCACGATATCTGCACACTTATACTTTATCTTACCACCATCTATATGAATGATAAAGGAATGTGGAGAGAATGAATGACTCCTCTAACTCTACATTAATTCTCAGGCCACATCTTACATGACTTTTCAACAGTCTTTGATAAATTCAATACATCATCCTCCATGAAATAATTTCTGTATTCTCTTGTTTTGATCCTATCTTACTGGTCACACCTTGGCTGGTTCAACTTCTTTCATTCAACTGGTAAGGTTGAAATGCTACAGGGTTCATTCCTTCTCCTTTTCTCTTCCCTTCAGCTCTCATTCCCTTGGTGATCTCATTTGACCTCATGATTTTAAATATAATCCATACGCCTACCACTTTCAAATGCATACATCCAATCCAAAGCTCACCTTTCAGCTACACTCTTCTCTGTATCACTGCCTATTAAACATTACACCACATGGATGCCTAAGAGGTACCTCAGTATTAATATACTAATTATATTAATAACACCCTGTTCCACCTCGGTCTTCTCCAGTACAAAGTAAGCAACTCTAACCTGTCAATTTTTCAGGCCAAAACCCTTGAAGTCATTCATGACACCTCTTTTTCTCTCAAGCTCCATCTTTAATCTCTCAGAAACTCTGATGGCTGTATTTTCAAAATACCAGAATCTGAACACTTTGCACCACCTACACAGCTGCCATTGCTACAAAAAACTTTTCTCCCCCTGGATTACTTCAGTAATTTCCTAACTTGTCTGATTCCCATCTTCCAGAAAATAGACATCAAACAAGATTTTGGAAAGAAAGTCTGTCTGAGAAAAATGTAAATCAAAAGAACAACTTTCCTATAATCATTAAGAAATTGATATACTCCCAATATCCTTTTCTGAAACTCCATAATTTTAACAGCTTTTTGGGAAAGAAGAAATGCATTTTATGTAAACTGTGCAAAATGAATTAATTTCAGAAATATTAAAAATAATTTTTAAGTGTCTTAGAATAGAGAAAACATTGAGGAATAGCAATAGTCACATTTACTGAAGGCTTTTAGCAAAGGACTATTGTAACTGAGGCAGTGAGACTATAATTAGGGGCTCTCAGCTTCTCGGCATTATTCCAACTCTATTTCTTAGTTAGGATATGGCTGTGATCTTATGCTTACTATGCCTGACTTCTACCCTATTTACCATTAACTTAGCTTAGCTTGTTGAATGAAGAAAGCTGTTGATGTATATCAAGACTGAAGATTAGTTATTCTGTAGGCCTCATACTTGTTCCTTATTCTCCAGGAACAGGTAATCAAAGATTTATGACTTAATGTTCCAACCACAAGCGAGACTTGCTAGCTACTTGGAATCGTGTGATCAAGAAAAACATCTCTGAAAATAGAAGACAGCACCCTCCCCATGAGCACGTAGCCCTTTCCTCTTTCCCCTATATAATCTCCAAGCAAAACCTGGCGAGTTGGGAGTTGGTTTTTTGGAACATGCATCTACCTTCTCCCAGGATTGCCAACTTCCTCAATAAAGCTATCTTTCCTTTAACCCAACACTCTCAGCATTGGATTCTTGAGTGACAAGCTGCCAAACTGGAGTTCAGTAACCATATCATGATCTGTGCCATGTAGTGTTCTAAATGTTTTAAAGATTAGCAATTTTAATTCTCACAGTTTCATAGATAAAGAAAATATGGTACAAAACTTAAGTAACCTATCCAAGATTGTCAGCAGGATATGTTTCCTGTCTGCCTGATTCCAGAATTTGTGCTCTTGTCCCCTACATAAACATGACAGAAAGACAATGCAGGAAGAACTACCAAAATTCAAGAAGTCTCCTACTTAAAATTTGAATTTAAATAGGAAAACAGTTGTTAGCTAAGATTTATTACTGGTTCTGAATAAAGAAACCTATTTCAATACCACTGGTTAAGAAAAGTCTATCTAAGCAACCAATTCATGAACTAAAATTTCTTGTCAAAATCTAAAAATTAATAAATAACTAGAGAAAAAACTTATTTCAAATAAGCAAGCAATTAAAAATAATGAAAAGAAAACCTTTTGGCTAGCAGTAGTAAATGATAAAGGAGGGTATGTATAAATGCACATATAATCCAAAGATAAAAATTATTTTTTACTATACATTAGATTTAAGAATGAAAACTGACAAAAATGTTAATCCTGAGCCATTGATTTACCTTCTAATGTTTACCTGAATTCCTCAAAAATTTCTATTATAGGGGAAAATTATCCTCAAAAAGTATCATCTATCCCAACTAATAATGGGATACCCTCTGCCATTAAAAAAAAAAAAAAAAAGTTGTGTTCACTTGTATACTGTTAAGAAGAAAAGAAAGTGGGAGAAAAGAAGGGTGGTTTGCTAGCAAAGGTAACTTAATGGAATTGTTAAGGAGATTGGAAAAGGAATGTTTATGAGTAAATGTGTAACCATAAGACTCCAAAAGGCACCAGGGCATTTTCTACTGATGTAATATGGAAAAAGAATGTCAAAAGTTTGTTCAATTACTTTATGTGAAAAGACAATAATGATTGTGAGTAATCTAAATAGAACATAATGGCAAGGAATAAGAGAAATTCATAATGATTTAGTTTCTTACTTCTTTGCTCTTTGCAACTTCTGCAATAGCAGCAGTTCTTTGCTTTTCAAATTCATCATTATCATTTGGAGGTTTGACAGGCAATGTAACTTGTAATGTCTTTCTTCGATCAAGTTCTCTGCTATCCACTTGGACATGAGATACACACTTCTGGTAATAATAAATAAAAATAAATTGTTTCAGTAGTTCCAAAAGAGATTCAAGTTTTTCATAAGAAAGTAATGCCTTCAAAAGAAATATTTGTATCACAACAGCTAAGAGCCCATAAAAATACAATTATTTCCCATAGATTTAAACATAAAGGTAGAAAACTAATTGAAGTAACTTTTAAGTAATTGTAACTGGTAAATGAAAGCTACACTAAATGTAGGCAGTCTAAAACAGGGCACATTTTGGGTTGGCCAAAAAGTTCGTTCGGGATTTTCTGTAACATCTTACGAACGAACATGTTGGCCAACCCAATATTTAAAATATACATCAAACCAAAAGATCTAAGTTTCATTTTAGGATAATGACTTAAAATAATTTTAAATTTCAAACAGTCTAGACTATTGCACAAGAAGTAAATTCAGTTTTTTATTAAGCACTTGATTTCCACATTATGCCACAATATCCATGAGGGTTTATAGTTATTTTAACATATAGAAAGGTGTCTCTCAACTTACAAGCCAAAAGCTAAAAACATACTCCCTCCCCCTAATCAGGCTGCAAAGTTTTAGGTTTTTAGTCTCTTAAGACAAATTAAGAAAGCCATCATTGTCTAAAAATAAGTCCTGAATTCTGTTCTCTCTTCTAATTCTAGCAGCAAAAATCCTATAAAATGAACCTTTTTCAACTTGATAATTTTAAAGAGGAATAAAAATATGCTCTCAAATAAATGTGTTAGACAAATATACAGATTTTTGATTTTTAATAATATAAATATAAAATAGCTGATTCTAACACACAGCCAAGCATATTCTGTCTTTAGCCCATGTTCAAGGCTAAGATGCTGAATAACAGATTTTCACAATGGACTTCATAAACAAATAATATTATTTAAGCTATAACTTTTAATATACTTCCTAATACAAAAAAAGCTATAAACACACTTCAAATTCTTGAAAATAATTAAATCTTAAGTCTCTGTGAGCAATTTTTGAAAGAAATATTATCACCAAAATGTTTAAGGGGAAAGAAAATTCTTACAAACACAGCATTTATTATTTTCAAATATAAATTATTAAAATGTTTACACTCTGTTTTCATTCTTGGGGTTTTTCACTGATAGAAATAAGAATATCATCAGCATAGATCATGCCTCCTTTTATCTTGACTGTCCCATGTTCCAAAGCACAATAAAAAATGACATATGTTTTAAATACTTTCAAAATAGCCACGATGCAAGAATGCCTTATGTAATTTTGAGTAGACCCTCCAAAAAGGGTTTTGAAGAGGATGCCAGTCAACTGATTCTACCCACTTATTTTCTGATCAACTAGGTACCTGTTTTTCATACCAAAATTTTTTTAATTGTTATTGAGATGTAGGTCTCTGTTTCCTAGCTGTTGTGTCCCCAACTCATCTTCACTTTGAGCCAGCACTCTTGAAGGAAAATACAGCACAAATGCAAGGCAGATTACCAAGAGCTAAATTTTAGTGGCATCATGTTGCAAATAGCAAGCAGCCACAGGGATTATTCTCAGATTCTTCAGGTATAAAGCAGGGACAAGCTGGAGGAGATTGTTTTAAAGGCAATTTGATGCTTAGCACAACCAGGAAGACACAAGATATTGGTCAGCTGAGGAGCTACCTCAAGGTAACATTTTGCAGCAAGGGGGTTGAAAGTTAGGAAACAGAAGGAAAACCTTTAGCTTATGTGAGAGAAGAATCAGGGCTGCTGCAGTTGAAAACGAAAATACCAACTGGAAATAAAATTAAGTACCTGACTGAGATGGGCATTTGGATCAAGGCAGAACAATAGAATCTCGGAAGGGACCGCTGGGACAGCAGGCTCTCCTAAAGTGCAGTGATGCCCTTCCCTGCCTCATGTTCTCACTCTTTTGTCTCTTGTCAATCTTTCTGTTGATGCTTTTATTTTTTCTCCCTCTTTTGTTTTTAATGAACAAAGTGAGAAATTATAGCATATTTTTGTCTTCTTACTTTTGCATTTCTCTCTCTCTCTCAAAAAAAATGCCCCCACCACCATCTGATATTAATTAATTTTAAGGTGCATTTCAGGTGTGTCTCTTAACTGTTTCAATCTTTGGGTTAACAGCTTTTGAGAAAAGAATCTACACAAAAACTTAATTACAATAACTAGAAAAAAACCACAATTATTGATTTCCTGTAGTTAATATATTTCCATATAACTCCTATGACCTCTGAGTGAACAGTTCAGCACAAAACTAAACACAGCTTGAATACAAATGAAAAACACTTTTTGCTGATTAAAATTCATCTGCCATAATGAAAGTCATTACCTGTCCAAAAGGCACAAAAGGAGGTGGTCCACCTTCGGTTCCAATATTGCTTCTATTGTGTTTTGACAAGCTCTGTGAGAAAAGTGAGTTGTAAAACAGATTTTTTACATTAAAAATATATTTAACAATACTTATAATGTACCAGGAATCTACTCATTTTAGTAGATTCTTATAGGAAATAGAAAAAAAGCCTTCTATTATTAATTTCAGACTATATAAAATATCTTACTCCTAACTTCAATAACTAGGCAAAGGCTCTCCCCTTACTTCCCCTTTCCAAAACCCAAACTGACATACGATTGTCAGAAGTATTTGCCAAGTTGCTCCCATAAGAAGAAAACACAGTTAAAACCTCTCAACAAAGATGATAAACTTTGGTAGCAAGAATTTCATTTTAATTAATTTCATTTTAATGCATAGTAAAACTATAATCTGACAGAAAAATATTATCTGGAAATCATCTTCAAAATGAAATTTTTAGACATAAAAATCTATTAGCAAACAACGTATTTGTGATACTGTTATATAATAAGAAATATATATTTGGTCTTTGTCCTCAGTTCCTGGAACAGAGACCCTAAAACACTTGAAATTTCCTGAATCACAGGGGTAAGGAGCACATTTTGTTCTTCATAATAAGCGCCTTTGAGCATCCTGAGTTTATATTAATGAGGTGACTATTAATGGGCCCCTAGCAAGCTCCAGGGTGAGGACTGGTTGCCAGAAAAACCAACCATGCGATTAGAGGGCTAGAGATTGAGTCAATCACCAATGGCCAGTGATTAAATCAAGCGGGCCTATGTAATGAACCTCCATTAAAACCCCATAAACGATGGGGTTCAGGGAGCTTCCAGGCTGGTGAATACATCCATGTGCCAGAAGGGTGGTGCACACCAAACTCCACAGGGACAGAAGCTCCTGTGTCCAGGACGCTTCCCGATCTTGCCCTATTAACCTCTTCATCTGGCTATTTATCTTTTATAACATCATTTATAATAAACCAGTAATGGCAAGTAAAGTGTTTCCCTAAGTTCTGTGAGTCATTATAGCAAATTATCAAATCTGAGCAGGGGATCTTGAGAACCCCTAATTTATAGCCAAGTTGGACAGAAGAGTGGATAACGTCAGAACCTACTACTTTCAATTGGCACCTGAAGTGAGGGGCAGTCTTCTGAGACTGAGTTCTTAACCTATGGGGTCTGTACTAACTCCAGGTAGTTAGTGTCAGAACTGAATTAAATTTTAGGACATCCACCTGGTATCCAAGTGGAGAGAACTGGAGAATTGCTTGATGTGGAAAAGAAAACTCCACACTTGGTGTCAGAAGTGCTGTTAACTAGAAACAGTTCATAGGAATACTGATAAAAGTGATTTCTAACTGTTTAAAGAGATCAGACTGTTATAGTTTATAATATGGAGGTTAATTTCAATTACAGTAAAATTTTCTTAATAAAAGTCTTGTTTTGCAAATCAATTTATACTTCAAAGAAGTATTCAACAGATTGCTCTTTAATAAAAAAAAAAGCTTCCAAACGCTACTAATTTTAGTTTTCTTTTTTCCCTATCATATTTATGATTAGAGAGATAACAATATATTATGGAAATGAAAAAAATAACTTCCTAGCAAAAGCAATTTCTCACATTATAAAGTCCTTCAAAAATGCCATAAGGAGGAGGAGCTTCAAGATGGCAGAAGAGTAAGATGGGGAGATCACCTTCCTCCCCACAAATACATCAGAAATACATCTACATGTGGAACAATTCCTACAGAACACCTACTGAACACTGGCAGAAGAACTCAGACCTCCCAAAAGGCAAGAAACTCACCACGTACCTGAGTAGAGCAAAAGAAAAAAGAAAACACAGAGACAAAAGAATAGGGATGGGACCTGCACCAGTGGGAGGGAGCTGTGAAGGCAGAAAGGTCTCCACACACTAGGAAGGCCCTTCGCAGGCGGAGACGGGGGACGGCGGGGAAGCCTCGGAGCCGCAGGGGAGAGCGCAGCCACAGGGGTGCAGAGGGCAAAGGGGAGAGATTCCCGCACAGAGGATCGGTGCCGACCAGCACTCACCAGCCCGAGAGGCTTGTCTGCTCACCCGCCGGGGCGGGCGGGGGCTGGGAGCTGCGGCTCCGGCTTCAGTCAGGTCCCAGGGAGAGGACTGGGATTGGCTGCGTGAACATAGCCTGAAGGGGGCTGGTGCGCCACAGCTGCCAAGGAGTGTGTCCGGGAGGGGGTCTAGAGCTGCCAAAGAGGCAAGAACTTTTTCTTGCCTCTCTGTTGTGCGGTGCGCGAGGAGAGGGGATTAAGAGTGCTGCCTGAACGAGCTCCAGAGACGGGCGTGAGCCGCGGCTATCAGCGCAGACCCCAAAGATGGGCATGAGACACTTAAGGCTGCTGCTGCAGCCACCAAGAAGCCTGTGTGCAAGCACAGGTCACTATCCACACCTCCCCTCCCAGGAGCCTGTGCAGCCCGCCACTGCCAGGGTCCCAAGATCCAGGAACGGCTTCGCCAGGAGAATGCATGGAGCGCCTCAGGCTTGGTGCAATGTCACGCCGGTCTCTGCCGCGGCAGGCTCCCCCCGCATCCGTACCCCTCCCGCCCACTGGCCTGAGTGAGCCAGAGCCCCAGAAAAGCTGCTCCTTTAACCCCGTCCTGTGTGAGCAGGGAACAGATGCCCTCAGGCGACCTACATGCAGAGGCGGGTCCAAATCCAAAGCTGAACCCCAGGAGCTGTGCGAACAAAGAAGAGAAAGGGAAATCTCTCCCAGCACCCTCAGGAGCAGTGGATTAAATCTCCACAATCAACCTGATGTACCCTGCATCTGTGGAATACCTGAATAGACAACGAATCATCCCAAATTGAGACGGTGGACTTTGGGAGCGATGATAAATATATATATTTTTTCCTTTTTCTCTTTTTGTGAGTGTATGTTTATGCATCTGTGGTGATTTTGTCTGTATAGCTTTGCTTTTACCATTTGTCCTAGGGTTCTGTCTGTCCTTTTTTTTGTTTGTTTTTTTAGTATAGTTTTTAGTGCTTGTTAACATTAGTGGATTTTTTTATTGGTTTGGCGGCTCTCCTCTTTCTTTCTCTCTTTTTTTAAATTACTTTTTAAATTTTAATAATAATTTTTATTTTAATAACTGTATTTTATTTTATTTATTTATTTATTTTTCTTTCTTTTTTTCTTTTTTTCTCCCTTTTATTCTGAGCTGTGTAGATGACAGGGTCTTCATGCTCCAGCCGGGCATCAGGCCTGTGCCTCTGAGGTGGGAGAGCCGAGTTCAGGACATTGGTCCACCAGAGAACTCCCAGCTCCATGTAATGTCAAATGGCGAGACAGTCATACAGAGTGAAGTAAGTCAGAAAGAGAAAAACAAATACTGTATGCTAACACATATATATGGAATCTAAAAAAAAAGAAAATGGTCAGAAGAACCTAGGGGCAAGATGGGAATAAAGATGCAGACCTACTAGAGAACGGACTTCAGGATACGGGGGGGGGGGGAAGGGTAAGCTGGGAGAAAGTGAGAGAGTGGCATGGACATACATACACTACCAAACGTAAAATAGATAGCTAGTGGGAAGCAGCCACATAGCACAGGGAGATCAGCTCGGTGCTTTGTGACCACTTAGAGGGGTGGGATAGGGAGGGTAGGAGGGAGGGAGATGCAAGAGGGAAGAGATATGGGGACATATGTATATGTATAACTGATTCACTTTGTTATAAAGCAGAAACTGACACACCATTGTATAGCAATTATACTCTAACAAAGATGTTAAAAAATAAATAAATAAATAAATATAATCAAAGGGTAGAATAGATATGAACCAGCTAAGGGTGAAAAATAATGTCAAAATAAGTAAAAAAAAAAAAAACACCAAAAAGTGAAAGGAAGGAGAGAATGGTATACAAAGTGGTTGTACATTGGATTTACATGTGTACTGAGTTACCTGAAAGAAGGTCTAAGAAAGCAGGGTTGATGAAGTATATCTAACCAGGATTAAAATGGAGCTGCCAAAACTCAGCTGACCTTAGAGGATGGGGGAAATTATCTCACTTCCTAGGCCTTTGTCTTGTCAATTAATCAAACACATTACCAGATTAATTGATTAAAATCTCTATTATTAAAATGAAACTCAATCCAGAAATCAACTTTGTTAAGTAAAAACTGATGATTAAAGGAAGAAAAAAGATCTGGGGGCAATCAGAGAGTCTAGAATTGCTGAGGATCTGAGATCCATAAACAGAATTTCAGCCATACTGATATCAAGGTGAGGGAGTGGCCCTCTTCACTAAGACCAGAGGTAAACCCTCTGAATATTTAACAATGAACTCTCTGTATAGGAATGTATCTGTGTATAGGTATGTGAGTACATGATTAATTCATCCACTGGATATTGGATTTCTTTGAGCAGTTATACTTCATAATAAACCTAAAATCAAAAATTTAAAAAAAGCTATCTCCCCATCCTATGATCTGTAATAAACTACAGACTTTTATAACAACAACAACAAAAAAAAAACCAAACGGCAAAAATCTCCCAGAGATCTCCATCACAATGCCAAGAACCGGCTCCACTCAATGACCAGCAAGCTACGGTGCTGGACACCCTATGCGAAACAACTAGCAAGACAGGAACACAACGCCACCCATTAGCAAAGAGGCCGCCTAAAATCATAATAAGGTCACAGACACCCCAAAACACACCACCGGACGTGGTCCTGCCCACCAGAAAGACAAGATACAGCCTCATCCACCAGAACACAGGCACTAGTCCCCTCCACCAGGAAACCTACACAACCCACTGAACCAACCTAAGCCACTGGGGACAGACAGAGAAAGCAACGGGAACTACGAAACTGCAGCCTGCAAAAAGGAGACCCCAAACACAGTAAGTTAAGCAAAATTAGAAGACAAAGAAACACACAGCAGTTGAAGAAGCAAGGTAAAAACCCACCAGACCTAAAAAATGAGGAGGAAACAGGCAGTCTATCTGAAAAAGAATTCAGAGTAATGATAGTAAAGATGATCCAAAATCTTGGAAATAGAATGGAGAAAACACAAGAAACATTTAACAAGGACCTGGAAGAACTAAATAGCAAACAAACAGTGATGAACAACATAATAAATGAAATTAAAAATTCCCTAGAAGAGATCAATACCAGAATAACAGGCACAAGAACGGATAAGTGACCTGGAAGATAAAATAGTGGAAATAACTACTGCAGAGCAGAATAAAGAAAAAAGAATGAAAAGAATTGAGGACAGTTTCAGAGACCTCTGGGACAATATTAAAGGCACCAACATGCGAATTATAATGGTCCCAGAAGAAGAAGAGAAAAACAAAGGGACTGAGAAAATATTTGAAGAGATTATAGTTGAAAACATCCCTAATATGGGAAAGGAAATAGTTAATCAAGTCCAGGAAGCACAGAGAGTCCCATACAGGATAAATCCAATGAGAAACACACCAAGACTCATATTAATCAAACTATCAAAAATTAAATACAAAGAAAAAAATATTAAAAGCAGCAAGGGAAAAACAACAAATAACATACAAGGGAATCCCCTTAAGGGTAACAGTTGATCTTTCAGCAGAAACTCTGCAAGCCAGAAGGGAGACGCAGGATATATTTAAAGTGATGAAAGGGAAAAACCTACCACCAAGATCACTCTACGCAGCAGGGATCTCATTCAGATTTGATGGAGAATTTAAAACCTTTACAGACAAGCAAAAGCTAAGAGAATTCAACACCACCAAACCAGCTTTACACCAAAGGCTAAAGGAACTTCTCTAGGCAGAAAACACAAGAGAAGGAAAAGACCTACAATAACAAACCCAAAACAATGAAGAAAATGGTAATAGGAACATGCATATGGATAATTACCTTAAATGTAAATGGATTAAATGTTCCAACCAAAAGACACAGACTGTCTGAATGGATACAAAAACAAGATCCATATATATGCTGTCTACAAGAGACCCACTTCAGACCTAGAGACACATACAGACTGAAAGTGAGGGATGGAAAAAGATATTCCATGCAAATGGAAATCAAAAGAAAGCTGGAGTAGTAATTCTCATATCAGACAAAATAGACTTTAAACTAAAGACTATTACAAGAGACAAAGACAGACACTACATAATGATCAAGGGATCAATCCAAAAAGAAGATATAACAACTGTAAATATCTATGCACCCAACGTAGGAGCACCTCAATACATAAGACAAACACTAACAGCCATAAAAGGGGAAATTGACAGTAACACAATCATAGTAAGGGACTTTAACACCCCACTTTCACCAATGGACAGATCATCCAAAATGAAAATAAATACAGAAACACAAGCTTTATATGATACATTGAACAAGATGGACTTAATAAATATTTATAGGACATTCCATCCAAAAACAACAGTATACACTTTCTTCTCAAGGGCTCATGGAACATTCTCCAGGATAGATTGTGTGTTGGGTCACAAATCAAGCCTTGGTAAATATAAGAAAACTGAAATTGTATCAAGTATCTTTTCCGACCACAACACTATGAGACTAGATATCAATTACAGGAAAAAAATCTGTAAAAAATACAAACACATGGAGGCTAAACAGTACACTGCTAAATAACCAAGAGATCACTGAAGAAATCAAAGAGGAAATAAAAAAATACCTATAAACAAATGACAATGAAAACACGATGACCCAAAACCTATGGGATGCAGCAAAAGCAGTTCTAAGAGGGAAATTTATAGCAATACAATCCTAGGGTACGAAACAAGAAACATATCAAATAAACAACCTAACATTTCACCTAACGCAATTAGAGAAAGAAGAACCAAAAAATCCCAAAGTTAGCAGAATGAAAGAAATCATAAAGATCAGATCAGAAGTAAGTGAAAAAGAAATGAAGGAAACAATAGCAAAGATCAATAAAACTAAAAGCTGGTTCTTTGAGAAGATAAACAAAATTGATAAACCATTAGCCAGACTCATCAAGAGAAAAAGGGAGAAGACTCAAATCAATAGAATTAGAAATGAAAAAGGAGAAGTAACAACAGACACTGCAGAACACAAAGGATCATGAGAGATTATTACAAGCAACTATATGCCAATAAAACGGACAACCTGGAAGAAATAGACAAATTCTTCAAAAAGCACAACCTTCCAAGACAGAACCAGGAAGAAATAGAAAAAATAAACAGACCAATCACAAGCACTGAAATGGAAACTGTGATTAAAAATCTTCCAACAAACAAAAGCCCAGGACCAGATGGCTTCACAGGCGAATTCTATCAAATATTTAGAGAAGAGCTAACACCTATCCTTCTCAAACTCTTCCAAAATATAGCAGAGGGGGGAAAACTCCCAAACTCATTCTATGAGGCCACCATCACCCTGATACCAAAACCAGACAAAGATGTCACAAAGAAAGAAAACTACAGGCCAATATCACTGATGAACCACAGATGCAAAAATCCTCAACAAAATACTAGCAAACAGAATCCAACAGCACATTACAAGGATCATACACCATGATCAAGTGGGGTTTATTCCAGGAATGCAAGAATTCTTCAACATACACAAATCAGTCAATGTGATACACCATATTAACAAACTGAAGAAGAAAAACCATATGATCATCTCAACAGATGCAGAAAAAGCTTTCAACAAAATTCAACACCCATTTATGATAAAAACCCTCCAGAAAGTAGGCATAGAGGGAACTTACCTCAACATAATAAAGGCCATATATGACAAACCCACAGCCAACAGCATCCTCAATGGTGAAAAACTGAAACCATTTCCACTAAGATCAGGAACAAGACAAGGTTGCCCACTCTCACCACTATTATTCAACATTGTTTTGGAAGTTTTAGCCACAGCAATCAGAGAAGAAAAAGAAATAAAAGGAATCCACATCAGAAAAGAAGAAGTAAAGCTGTCACTGTTTGCAGATGACATGATACTATACATAGAGCATCCTAAAGACACCATCAGAAAACTACTAGAGCTAATCAATGAATTTGGCAAAGTAGCAGGATACAAAGTTAATGCACAGAAATTTCTTGCATTCCTATACACTAATGATGAAAAATCTGAAAGTGAAAATAAGAAAACACTCCCATTTACCACTGCAACAAAAAGAATAAAATACCTAGGAGTAAACCTACCTAAGGAGACAAAAGACCTGTATGAAGAAAACTGTAAGATACTGATGAAAGAAATTAAATATGATAGAAATAGATGGGGAGATATACCATGTTCTTGGATTGGAGGAATCAACATTGTGAAAATGACTCTACTACCCAAAGCAATCTACAGATTCAATGCAATCCCTATCAAACTACCACTGGCGTTTTTCACAGAACTAGGACAAGAAATTTCACTATTTGTAAGGAAACACAAAAGACCCCAAAGAGCCAAAGTAATGTGAGAAAGGAAAATGGCAATGGAGGAATCAGGCTCCCTGACTTCAGACTATACTACAAAGCTGCAGTAATCAAGACAGTATGGTACTGGCACAAAAACAGAAATATACATCAATGGAACAGGATAGAAAGCCCAGAGATAAACCCATGCACATATGGTCACCTTATCTTTGAAAAAGGAGGCAAGCATATACAGTGGAGAAAAGACAGCCTCTTCAATAAGTGGTGCTGGGAAAACTGGACAGCTACATGTAAAAGTATGAAATTAGAACACTCCCTGACACCATACACAAAAATAAACTCAAAATGGATTAAAGACCTAAGTGTAAGGCCAGACACTATCAAACTCTTAGAGGAAAACAGAGGCAGAACACTCTATGATATAAATCACAGCAAGATCCTTTTTGACCCAACTCCTAGAGAAATGGAAATAAAAACACAAATAAACAAATGGGACCTAATGAAACTTCAAAGCTTTTGCACAGCAAAGGAAACCATAAACAAGACCAAAAGGCAACCCTCAGAATGGGAGAAAATATTTGCAAATGAAGCAACTGACAAAGGATTAATCTCCAAGATTTACAAGCAGCTCATGCAGCTCAATAACAAAAAAACAAACAACCCAATCCAAAAATGGGCAGGAGACCTAAATAGACATTTCTCCAAAGAAGATATACAGATTGCCAACAAACACATGAAACAATGCTCAACATCATTAATCATTAGAGAAATGCAAATCAAAACTACAATGAGATATCATCTCACACCGGTCAGAATGGCCATCATCAAAATATCTAGAAACAATAAATGCTGGAGAGGGTGTGGAGAAAAATGAATCCTCTTGCACTGTTGGTGAGAATGTAAATTGATACAGCCACTATGGAGAACAGTATGGAGGTTCCTTAAAAAACTAAAAACAGAACTACCATACGACCCAGCAATCCCACTACTGGGCATATACCCCCTGAGGAAAGCATAATTGAAAAAGAGTCATGTACCACAATGTTCATTGCAGCTCTATTTAAAATAGCCAGGACATGGAAGCAACCTAACTGTCCATCAACAGATGAATGGAGAAAGAAGATGTGGCACATATATACAATGGAATATTACTCAGCCATAAAAAGAAACAAAATTGAGTTATTTGTTGAGTTATAGTGAGGTGGATGGACCTAGAGTCTGTCATACAGAGTGAAGTAAGTCAGAAAGAGAAAAACAAACACCATATGCTAACACATATATATGGAATGTAAAGAAAAAAAATGGTCAAGAAGAACCTAGGGGCAGGATGGGAATAAAGATGCAGACCTACTAGAGAATGGACTTGAGGACACGGGAGGGGGAAGGGTAACCTGGGACAAAGTGAGAGTGTGTCATGGACATATATACACTACCAAATGTAAAATAGATAGCTAGTGGGAAGCAGCCGCATAGCCCAGGGAGATCAGCTCGGTGCTTTGTGACCACCTAGAGGGGTAGGATAGGGAGGGTGGGAGGGAGGGAGACTCAAGAGGGAAGAGATATGGGGATGTACGTATACGTATAGCTGATTCCCTTTGTTATAAAGCAGAAACTAACACACCATTGTAAAGCAATTATACTCCAATAAAGATGTTAAAAAAAAAATGCCATAAGGAATGTTTTCACCCATCTATTCTTCATATCTGTTTTGTCTTTGAGGTGTTAACATGTATCTGTTAAGCACTGGTTGTCACTTAATACATCTTCTCAACTCTAAAGTTTTTTGTGCATTTTTAATGATTATCATTATAGAAAATGTTACGTTTAAAATATTTTAAATGGTGAAAAATAAGTTAAAAAATTACCATATGTACCTTATACATACTCTAGAGTCCCTGCATTATAAAAAGAATACTATGTATTTTATATAAGTTATATAAAAAAACTAAGACTAAAGACAACAATAATATTCAGTTAATTAATCAAAGAACAATTTAAACTGTATATGAATATCATATTTCTTGATAAGCTGTATTTAAGATGTTAACCTATTTTAACAAAAAACAGCAAATGCATAAACTTATCTAGGGGTCTTTTCCCCAGTTTTAATTTAGATAAAAGAAAAAGACCATTCAAAGGGCAATAAATCATTTCAGTTTATGCCATGACTTCCTTAAAAGCTCACATAAGCTGCCAATAATACCATCTCTCAATACACAGTATATAATTAAAAGCATATTACAGGATTTCTACTTCCCATCCTATGACTGTGTAAGAGACAAGACTTAATCTCCCTCTACAACTAGCAATCTGGACAACATGTAGGAAACAACTGTTTTAAGACATAGGGCAAGAAGTAGCACAGGACTGTAATCCCAAAGAGAAAGAGAAAAAAACAAGAGGTGAACTCTGCCTTTCTGCTTGGAGGCATAATGCAGACAGAGAGCACAGAGAGCTGAGTTGAGAAAATGTCTCATAGCTCAAGCCAGGCTGAAATAACTGGAAGCTGTGGGGCAGAGTTTTGAAAAAGAGAGCCCTGTACAGAAAAGAAGCTCCAGAAACCTGTATAGGAATTCCCTTAAGTCACTGCTGAGAACTAGGCTAAGCAAAAAACAACTGCAAGTTATAAGCTTCCATTTATACTAGAATAAAAAAGAATAAAATACTTAGGGATAAAATTACACAAAGAAGAAGATCTATACAATGAAAACAACAAAAGATTCCTAAAAGAAATTAGACACCAATAAATGAAAAGACATCACATGGTCATGAGTTGGAAGATTTAATACTGTTAAGATGGCAATACTACTCAAACAGGTCTAGAGATTCAATGCAATTCCTATCAAAATCCTAAGAATGCTTTTTGCAGAAACAGAAAAATCTATACTAAAATTCATATGGGATCTCAAGGGACCCTGAATAGTCAAAATAATCCTGAAAAAAGCTCATACTTCTTGATTACAAAACTTACTGCAAAGTTACAGTAGTCAAAACAGTACTGGCATTAAGACAGACTAATAGAATAAAGAAATAAACCCTTGCATGTACGGTTAAATGATTTTTGATGAGGGAGATAAGGTCATTCAATAGGGGAAGGAGATTCTCTTCAACAAATGGTGCTGGGAAAACTGGATATCCACATGCAAAAGTCTTACACCATATACAAAACTTAATTCAAAATGGATCAAAGACCTAAATTTAAGAGTCAAAGAGCTAAACCCATAAAACTTCCACAAGAAAACATAGAGAAAAAGCTTCATGACATTGGGATTTCGCAGTTTCTTGGATATGACACCAAAAACATAGGCAACAAAAGAAAAAACCAGGTAAAACTGAACTTCAATAAAATTTAAAATGCTTTTGCATCAAAGGACACTACCAACAGAGTGAAAAGGCAACCAATGGAATGTGAAAAATATTTGCATATCATATATCAGATAAGGAATTGATATCCAGAATAAATCAAAAACTCACACAACAACAACAACAACAACAACAACAACAAAATTAAAAATAGACAAAAGGACTTAAATACACATTTCTCCAAAGAAGATATACAAACAGCCAGTAAACATATGAAAAGATGCTAAACATCACTACGCACTAGGGAAATGCAAATCAAAACCACAATGATATTCCACTTCACACTTATTAGGATGGTTATTATCCAAAAAACATGAAATAACAAGGGTTGGCAGGGATGTCAAGAAATTGGATCACTTAAGCATTGCAGATGGGAACATAAAATGGTGCAGCTGCTGTGGAAAACAATATAGCAGTTACTCAAAATATTAAACAGAATTACTATGCAATCCAGCAATCCTACTTCTGAGTATAAACTCAAAAGAACTGAAAGCAGGAACTCAAGCAGATATTTGTACACCCATGTTCATAACACCTTTATTCACAATAGCCAAAAGGTGGAAACAACCCTAATGTCCATTAGTGGATGAATGCACAAAATGTGGCATTCACATACAACGGAATGCTATTCAGCTTTAAAAAGTTAGGAAATTCTGACACATGCTATAATATGGATGAACCTTGAAGACATTATGCTAAGTGAAATAAGCCAGACACAAAAGGACGAATACTATATGACTATACTATTATGAGGTAGCTGGAGCACAAGGTGGCCAGAGATTGGGAGGGGCGGATGGGAAGTTATTGTTTAATTGGTACAGAGTTTCAGTTTGAGAAGATAAAAAATTCTGGAGAGAGCTGGTTGTGTAACAATAAGAATGTACTTAATGCCACTTAATTTTACACTTAAAAATGATTAAATTGTTAAACTTTGTTATGGATACTTTATAATTTTTAAAAACAGAAAAAATTACAAAAAAATTATCTGTCATAGGAGGTGAGGGAGGGAGCACTAAAATGTTATAGAACTACATTACTTTACAAATTATATCTGCTACAGAACTCTCCAAAACCTATCTTTATCATACTTTGAGGTTTGAGTTTTTCTTTTCGTCACCTGTCTATAACCAACTTGCTACAACTACAACACCTACACATGCTTTAAATACTATCCAATGTTCTCTTCCCCCTCTATTTATTTTGCAAGAATGCCTAGGACCCCATTACTTCCAAAATTTACTCTATGGTTTATTATTTCTATGTGTACATTTGATTTCTATGTGTTTCACCTGCCAGATGCTCAAGTAATTTGAACTCTCCATGATTTCTACAACACTATGGTTACCAAAATCAAAAAAACTATAAAACCAAAGAGAACTATTATCATATTAAGATGTTTGTAAACTCTTTTTCATGTAAATTTTTACTGGCCCCTAACAAGAAATACTAGCATGGCTTTCAGGAAACAAAGTGCAAAAATATATAATAAAACATTACAAGAATAACTGTCAAACTACTACTGATCCATGCATGTGTTTGTGTGTGTGTATGTGTGTGTGCTGGAGGTGAGGAAGTTCCTAGGAATGTCTGACTGACTTTACAATTAGTAAGGTAGTTCTGGCTGGGTTGTAAAAATTATGTATAATATGTTGGTCTGACTTGACAACATCTTAACACACTTTTAAAAGTCTCTAATGATAATGAAAATACAATATATCAACTTGTGAAAGGAAAAGATCACATGAAATGGGTGGGATTTCTCCAGGAAATTCAAAGTTCATAAACTTGGCTATTTATATAAAACTATTAAACCATCTCTGATTTACTTGTTTGTGTAACATTTTCAATCAAACAATGCAGTTATGGAATATTATCTTATATTTCATAGTATCTTATATAGTATATAATAGTATCTTATATTTCACAGCAGCCCAAAGTGTAGCACATTAGTATCATAAGGAATGAGTACTAAGGAATAAAAAATGTGCCTAAATTTCCTTATCTATTTACATCCCAAACAGAGGCACTTTCAAACTTAGAAGATAAAAAAGAGTAATTTATCTTAAAATACCAAAAGCTTGAAATATTGCTAGGCCCCTTGGCTCACTTTAGACAACAGACAAGATCTGAGAGTGGCACAAAGACATGAATTCTAACTCAAAGAGTAATTAGCTCTATGTGCTTCTAATTCATTTATTTCACTATTATTTGTTATGATGTTTATTACATATAAGACTCAGGGCCACCACTTTGGAGATACAGGAAGGCTCAGATCCATCACCTATTAGTGGTCTAATCATAAAATAAGTTTAACGGTTCTTAAAGCCTATTTTCTGATCCATATGGACATAACACTCTCTTACAAGACTGCTAGGTGAATTACATGATATACAGATACAGGAGCCCAGCTCAAGACCTACACACTGTTCAACAAATATTTGTAGAATTGAATAAAGATAACACAAACAAGAATTCTGACCTCAAAAAGCTTACAATCAAAGGAGATAAGAAATAAATATAATTTTAGTGCTAGATAAAAAGTAATATACTTCTTAATACAATGAATAAAGTATTCAAGAATTCAATAAAGGAGCAATTATTTCATTTTGTGAAAAAAACGAGCACTTGTTTTGAGTCTAAAACCATGGGGATGAGAGAGAAACTAAGATGAATGTCTTAAAAGTGGGAAAATTTTTTTTCTTTTTCAAAAGTGCAACTGAGGAAAGCTTAGAGAATCAAAGAAAGAGTAGGTAGTTCCATTTAGCTAAAACAAAACCTATGTGAAAAAATTAAGAAAGTTGAAAAGGTAAGCTGGAACTAGTGCTAAATTATAAATGACCTGAATCCCAGATTAAGGTATGTGAAATAAAAGCAGGGTGTAGCATGGCCTGAATTATGTTAAAGATAATCTGCCAGAAGTACAATAAGTTAGAAGATGGAGAAAGGATATATGGTGGAACCAGTTAAAAGGCTACTGCAAGTAGTCCAGGCCAGAGACTTAAACTACAATAATGGCAATGGAACCTGACAGCAAGGGATTGACAAGATATCTGACTGCAGAGGATCAGTAAAACTGGTGGCTAGAAGCAAAGTAGAAGGACAATTACTAGATAACCTAGATGACGAGGAGGATGAAGATACTCTTAACATAAATGGTGAAAGCATCAACTAATGTGACTAGGAAGACAAATGCAACAAGAACCCTTTCATTATAGTGAAATTCTAATTTGCTTTCACTTGTATCTGTGTGTGTGTGTGTGTGTGTAGATAAGACAAATACACATACATTATTCATATATATGCATAAACACTTGTTTTCTGAAGAAAGAATTATATACAGATACATTACACATATCTTATAACTGGTATCTTGGCAGTTTTGAAAACTCGTCAGTAAAGAATGGCCTTTAAAATATGTAATAAAATGTAACAAATACTGAAAATGACATCTGTTTTAGAAGAACAATATGCTTACACAAAGGTAGATAGTTTCTGTAAAGATCACTGTGTTCCATTCTATTCAACTCTGGCATAAAGAACTAATTTTACTATCCATTATAGGAAGATCCCTTAAAACAGAGAATACAATAAAAAGAGTGTAGTGGTTTAAAAGTTCAAACCATTCTTAGTTTACACTTACTCTCTGTAACTCCCATTTCTCAATAAGGTGTTCTACTTCACCGCCAAGAACTGTGGTGTTAGAATCATTCAAGAGCAGGAATCCATTTTTTATGTCCACAACGCCTGAAAGCTTAACTTTAGTTCCAGGTGGTGTGTTCAGGCTAAAGCAAAGGGAAAAAAAGAGTTAAAACACATTTAAGCTCCTTCCCCAAACTGGAATTCAGTCTTATACTGTGACCTGGTAAAATTCTTCAAAATGCACGAATGTGAAAACTATTTTTCAGGTGACTGGCTATATAGCGTGAATAGGTCATCAGGGAGGAAGTCAGAAGACCAGGTATAAGACTGTCATTTTCTACCTTAATTTTTTTCTACATGTAAAAAAAATATGGATAAGGACTTCCCCCTCGGTGGTCCAGTGGGTAAGACTCGGTGCTCCCAATGCAGGGGGCCCAGGTGTGATCCCTGGTCGGGGAACTAGATCCCGTATGCATGCCGGAACTAAGGATCCTGCATGCTGCAATGAAGATCCCGCGTGCTGCAACTAGGCCCAGAGCAGCCAAAATAAATAAATAAATAAAAAATAAGTAAGTCAGTAAACAAACAAACAAATAAATAAAAAATATCTGGATAATAAAAATCACAGCTCACAAACTTATGGTAAAGATAAATAGAATAAAAGATATGAAAGTACTTTCTCAACCATGCCATGTTGTATAAATGTAAGATTTGCCCTTTTTGTCCGCTTCTGAGCTTTGTGCATTATTGCAAAGATATACTATGTTATAAAATTAAATTTCAATACAGAAGAGATATCAAACCAGTAATAATCTTAGACATTTAACACCTATATGAGTTACTGTAATCCACACGAAACAATGCTCTTTTTGGTTAACTATCCAGTTAAAGATCAAATGAGAGTTATTTGCTCTAAAGCATACTGACTTCAAAAGTATTTTTTCATAATAGGTTAACATTATCAGATGTGGGGCAAACATTATAACACCATGACCCTTTTTACAAAAACCAGAGAAAAGATGTTTACCCTCCTATCAATCTTTTAATAAAGGAAACAGTGGAAGAAATCCATTTCATCACATTGGTTTATTCTAAAGTAAAAGCACATATACCAAGCCCCACTGCACCTCTTCACACATTCAGCAAGGGGTAAAGAACTCCAAATAGGAATAAAGATAGTCATAAAACACTTAGGATAAATTAGAAAATCATGCTGAAAGACTTCACATTGTCACATTTTTAAAAGCTCATAAAATTCACCATGTGCTGATAAGTGCAATAGCAAATCAATGAAAGCACTGGTATCTCTGGTCTATTTTTAAGAAAGATGGTTGATAAAATAGTTATTAACAAGAAGAAATAGAATATGCCTATTTTTAAGGTTTCAAAGAGCCCATATGGAGTAAGACATTATCTGGTAAAAATTATTCTGAGGACTCCAAGCTTAATCATTCTTAGTCATCCTATGTAACTTAGAAAACAAATGGTCATGGACAGCCTTGCCTAACCTAACTCTTAAGTAGAGAGCTGTGTGGTGGTAAATGTAGGAAACTTACTACAATATCTATCAAACTTCAAGATCAACAACAACTGAATACACTTACACTAAGTGAAGTTTTTCCCAATTCCAGGTAATCAGCAGATACAGATTTTCTAACTCTATAGTCATCATTTAGGGATAAATAAAAAAACTAAGCACCAAGGGTACCAGGCTGCTATACTCTTTACCTCTAAAGAAATTATTAATGAATTACATCATTTATATAAGACCAATATGTGTTCTTTAAAACCATTTTCGCCAATAATTTCTAACACATTAGTAAATCGGAAATGAAATGAAAATGTAAAAAACACAAATTAGCAACATAAGAAACTACAAAAGACCTTAAAAAATAGCAAGCAAATTACAGGGGCATTTAAATTGTGATTTTTAAAACTAAAAGCTAATCTGAAAGCAGATAATGAGCTAATTTTTTATGTAAAATAACTGTACCTTCCCCAAACTCTTTCTCTAACAGGTTAAGAAGGAAAACATGGTGAATTACTTGAAGTTGGACATACAATTTCATTAAGATAATTGATAGAGAGTTCTATTCACAAAATTAAATTATAGTTCTATTCCCACAAAAGAATAAATAGGTGCTAAAATTTTAATATAGTTTTTATTACATCACCTTCAGGGCCATAACTAACTCTTACTCAGAGAGCATACTGTGGTTTAATTAATACTTTATTCGCACTCCAAAGTTCCTTTATTCTCTCTTCATTGAAATTAAAAAAAAAAAAAAAACAGAACAAAAACAAAAATACAGTGAGAAGTGGGGCTGGAGGTAGGATAGATGAATGGAAAGAAGCACCCCAGAGAAATGCAATGTCCAGTGGAGAAAACACATTCTACACCAGTTCCTGGTTTATCCTCTCTAGTGAGTTCTTCTACCTTCCTTCTAAGATAACCAATAACCAAACTTATTTTGAAAATGGTCTCCCAAATTGTTCATATGTGAGAACAATTCTGTAAGCTGTTGTTTTTACAGCACCAAAAGTAGACATGCTACTTCAATGATGAGTGAATGAGAAAGTAGCAACATTTTTTTTTTCAACAGTCAAACTGTAATAAATTCAACAAAAGAAAACAGCGTAAGGGACCCTCCTCTCTGGGTTGATCCTATGTTTTCATTTACCTCAGAGAAATATACAGCAGTAAAATGAGAGAATGAGCCATTACATGGCAAGTCTTTCTTCTCAGGCATCTGTGAACTCCCTTGGAGGGGATCTGATTAAATTTGTCAAAGGAGGAAAGGCTGCGTTTCCTTTTATGGAAGTTTCTCCATAAAAGTAGGACTCTTCCTACTCTTCAAAAAAAAGACAACATGGGCTTCCCTGGTGGTGCAGTGGTTAAGAATCTGCCTGCTAATGCAGGGGACACGGGTTCAAGCCCTGGTCTGGGAAGATCCCACATGCCACGGAGCAACTAGGCCCGTGAGCCACAACTACTGAGCCTGCGCGTCTGGAGCCTGTGCTCCGCAACAAGAGAGGTCATGATAGTGAGAGGCCCGCGCACAGCGATGAAGAGTGGCCCCCACTTGCCGCAACTAGAGAAAGCCCTAGCACAGAAACGAAGACCCAACATAGCAATCAATTAATCAATCAATCAATAAATCTTTAAAAAAAAAAACAAAAAAAAAACAGAAAAAAGACAACATAATCACAAAGTCAATATACCCCCCTTTGTATATGAAAATCAACATTTTAGACGAATAAATATATCTTCTAAGGAAGAAGCCTCCCTCACTAAAGGCAGACACTAGTTGAAGGAAAAAAAAAAAGAAATCATTGAACATGGCATACAAGGCCTCAACCTACCATATCTCCTCCCACATACTACAATGCCAATCACCTATGCTCCTCCAAGTGTAACTTTTCACTCATCTGCTATCAGGGTACCATGTCTTTGCATGTGCTATTCCCCCCTCATCTCTCTCAAAACACCTATTCATATTTTAAGTCCCATTCCTGACTCCCCCAGGTAAAGGTAATTTTCTGAACTTCTATTCATTTCAGTTGATATATTTATTATAATCTGTATGCTGTGTGCTTACCTTGTCATATAAGCTACTTGGAGACAAAATCTAAATTCTTTTTAAATACCTTTGTCCTTCCAGCACCGGATAAAGAGGCTGGAATAAATTCTTGGGCAGGAGAGAAGCAAGGTCTAGGCATTTACACTAAATGAAAAAGCTCAAAGGACCCTGAGCAGCAAACACAGCATATAAAATGACTAAGAAAAGGGGGGCGGGGTTTGCAAATGTCCAATGAAAATTCCCATCTCAGAAAACAGAGTTTAAACTGATCTAATGGGGACACTGAGAATAAAGGTGACACTTTCTCTTGCTTCTCACTGCTTTTCTCCATTCCAACAGGCATGACTCTAAAAACCTCTTATGAAAAATAGCCAAAACAAAGATTTGGAAAATGTTTCCTTATGGAGTTCTTCCTCCTCTTAGAAAGTGGGGTGGCATACAAACCTCTCTAGCTTCAATCATTTCCCCCAAGAAAACTCATTTGCTTATAAACTTTTCTAGACTGCTAAACAGTGTAATGGATACAACTAACTGTCAAGGAAGAAACTGTAACATATTTAAAGAAATTTTTGTTCTGAAAAAATTTTAATGACCTAAAATTTAGTGATAAAATTGAAAAGCTTACTTTCCATGTAAGAACACCTTAAATTTCTGTTTTTAATTATTAACTTTAAAAGTAAGGAGCGACTAACTCCATTTTAAACTATTTTTCTTTACAGATAAAGTAAAAATACAAACTCTTTAATTTATTCTGAAAAACTGTAACATGCACTTAAGAGTTCATTCCTTCTTTTCAAAGGTCTTAAAAACAAAATCCAATGTGAACAGTACCTTTAAACACTTATAACAAATATACACCATAAAGTGCCAATTACCTTATTTTTGACATGTAACTAAATTCTACTGCTGTACAACTTATATGACCATCAGTCATCTGCAAACGCAGCATTCTTGGGGCAGCCTGAGATTCTTCATTATCCTTTGGTGCAGCAACATTGCGAATTTTTTGAATTTGCAAAACACATGGACCTTCAAGCTGTCAAAAGACAAAGGAATAAATATCACTTTTAGCCATAGCTTTGTTTTCACTTAAAATGTTTCTCTTTTCCTTAATGGTTATACTTTATTATTTATAATGATAACTTCAATTAAATAAATTCAAAATTTAAACTGTTATATACATCAGGGTGGTTTTTTTTTTTCTTTTGTATTTAAAGATAAAACTTCAAAAAAGTCTCCTGAAGAATATTTTTAATATAATTCTGAATTCATTTTCAGAAAATAACAGGAAAAAACTCCAGGGAAAAAGTTATTTTTCTGAATTAAAGGTATATTAAAAGATGTTTTCAGTCTTATGTGCTCTAAATTGTTCACATATACCCCCCCCCGTTCCACCCATGTACACTAACAGACATTCTAGAATTAAAGAACTTGGTAATTTTTTAAGGGACATCAACTTTACAGCAGCACTTGAAAGGAATGTTTTCTGTTCAAAAACATCAAGTTTAAAGTACACCTTCTTCTGGCATTAAAAAAAAAAAATACATATTCCAAAATTTAAACTATATAAAATCTAAGAAGTCTGAACTATACTTGACTTATTGTCACATTTCCTTTTTAAATGAGTTTAATGCTATGTTGTTATGCATTGGCAGTAAGGAGAATAAACGTCCTATCTAGCCATATTTTAATCAAAGAGAAAAAGAAAATTGATGGGCTAACTAGCTATTGAATATTAAGTTAAAAGTTTTTATATAATAAAACACTTATGTTGTAACTGGGGAATGAGAGCAAAATCTGCTTACATGTCTGAAAAATAAATTTAACATAAAGTAACACTTTCTACATTATAAAATATTATATCCCTTAAGTAGTATCATACTTACAAAGAAAAAAAAGCTTTTTGTTATAGCCTTTTAAGTAAAATCTTTCTGTATGCATTAGTTTAATTTTTATTTTCAGCAAAGAGAAATGTGAAATGACATTTACACAATTTCTTGAGTAAGCATGTTCCCAGGTTGACAAATTTCTACTTCATATTTACCAGTATCTTTCCTGAAAGGGAGTAATTTTGTTATAAATTTAGCCCTAGAGAATATAATTAGAGAAAAGAGACGAAACTTACATCTAATTTTCAAGTATGAAAAAAAAATTCTAAGTTGAAATAAGTCTAAAACCTTTAACAGATGTAGATAAGCTACTAATTCAGGATAAACTTTTTCTTTTACTTTTGCTAATGCCATTAAAATAAAGACATTTAAATTAAACCAGAGGCATGTTACGGTTCTTATAATGTTCATCATTCTCTATATTCTACTACTCCCAATATTTTTAGCCTAGACACTGACAAATATTTAGCCTTTGCTTTACTAACCACATATAACTATTTAAATTTACATTTAAATTAATTAAAACTGAGTGAAATTAAAAATTCAATACTTCAGTCACACTGGTCACATTGAGTGTTCCATTATCTGCACAACACATATACAGACTGTCCTACATCACTGCAAAAAGTTCTATTAGACAATCAGTGGTGATCTAGACTTATGTGTTCCACAATGATACTAGCGAGTGCACATCCATTGAAGTGTGGGAGGAAAACAATTGTCTCTATTTAATTCTTAGTAAGAAAGAAATTAAATGTTCCTAATACTTAATAATCAGAGCAACAAAGGCACTCTCATTCAGTCCATATGACATACAGGTCACAAGGCATCTTTATAGAATTTGGGGAAATCTACATCTCAAGGGTGTTGACATGGCACCTTCACTGGTTTGTTTGCTTTCAATGTATTATGACAAACTGACATATATTTGTGTGCAGTTAAATGGATATACAGATATTACCTAGTTTTAACCATTAATGATCACAAAATGGACAAGTGGCTTTAAAAGATTCTGCCAAAGAAACACAAATTGAAGATAATGTCAACAACGCAATCACAGAGGGGGAACAGAACCATTTTTGCTGATCTCCTACAACTGGTTGACCATGAGAACAAAAAGCTAGGAATGCTAGGGAGGAACACCTGCTCCCAGATCTTGACGTTTCCTAGCAAGCAGCAAGTTTACTTATTTAATTACTCCAACTCCTGGCCTCTCCATCCCTTTTAGTGAATTAAATAGTGGCCCTGCCAAAAGACATATGTCCACCTGGAACCTGTAAACATAACCCTATTTGTGAAAAGGGACTTGGCATACCTAATTAAGATCAGTATCTAAAGATGAGATGATCCTGGATTAGGAGAAATACAGTGATGAGCTTCTTTAGAAGAGAAGAGGAAATAAACACAAAGACACTGGGTATAAAGGCCATGGGAAGAAAAAAATGGGAGCAGAAATTGGAGTTACACATCTACAAGCCAAGGAACACCAAAGACTGCCCACAGCTACTGGAAGCTATGAGAGGGGTATGAAACAGACTCTCCTTCAGAGCCTCCGAAAGGAACCAACCCTGCTGACACCTTGATTTTTGACTTCTGTCCCACAGAACTGTGAAAGAATAAATTTCTGTTGTTTTATGCCCCCAAGTTCGTGGGAATTTGTTACAAAAGCCTCAGGAAACTAACACACCCATTTATGAAATGACTTATCTGACTGGGAAGAATATACTGTATATTTTGGGCTCATCCTCACCCTTCCTTTCTTGGGATCTAGGTAGGGACCCTGAGGAGGAGGTACCTACTCAGCCTCTTCACTGGATTAGCACTGCAATAAGTGAGTGTACAAATCTGTCAGGTTTGTGGTTCAATTAATGCATCCATTTGGCTCTGCCACCAAGCCACATCTCCCAAATTAATTTTTATCAGTAGTAAAGTTGATACTTTGGCCCACATCTGCCACTTCTTTCTTTCTCAGTCGATTCAGAACCAAAGTAAAAAAGAAGGTACTATTTATTAGACTCTCCTTAGAAACTCCCAAATTAAACACAGTCTTTTTATAATCAATTCTCAATTTGAATCAACAGGCCTTAAGACTAGTTCCACAATTCAGAAAGATTCTATAAGTAAAATTGCAGATATAACGATTTTTTTCATTATTATGTTTACAATATTCAGTTTATTATCCTCTGTAGTCAAAAAATAGGGAAGTACTGGATCTAAATAAAACACAAATAGTAGAATAAAATGTTAAGATCCTAGATTAATTTCGCCTTTACATGAGCAATTAGGAGCAGGTAAAAGAAATTACTGTAAAAAATTTAAATAGGTAAGAAGAAAGATCTCTAATTCTAATAAACAATATCAAGTATACACCAGAGATATTCTCTGGGGCCAGAAAAAAGTCATCCAGGCTTCATTCCTTCCTTTCCCTAGGTAGATGGACCTCTCTATTATCTGAACTCCTAACTAGTCATATCAATTGATATGGAATGTCAGATTTAAATGACTGTATTAGTTTATTAATTTATTGATCATATTAAATAACATTCTTGTTTACAATCAGACTCTCCAAAGTTTGGATGACATGGAACCACTTATCTATAGTCTGATCACACCTAGATAAATGGTTAAAACAGAATTTTTGAGGAATCAAGAAACTATCTAAATTTAGACATTCTATGATACCATGAAAAATCTGCCAGCTATTTCTTTTTATAATCTTATCAATTTCCTTGAGAAATAAATTTCTCACTCTATCTATACCTAACAACATAAGCATCACATTTTCCATCAACACTAGCAACGGGGCCATATACTCAGAAGGAATCTATGAGTATGATTAAGTTCTGATAAATCTTCCGTCATTATTGCAAAGTGGGTTAAAATTAAGAGAATAAAAAAGTTTCATTCTCCACAGTCCTTTTTAAGTACTTAAAATCATAATTTATTTCTTTACTCTGTTACTACTTCCAAAAGCATTTCCAGTGGCTTCAGCAGAGATTTTCTAGGGCTCATTTTTTCATCCACTCATATTTATATCAAGAGAAGTTTTTGCTGGACTATTCACATCTCTACCTGAGGATCCAAGCAACTGGGTAATGATTCAAGTGCCTTGGAATATGAAATAGTGGTTCTGCCTACAGCTGCTTTAAAAGCCTGAAGGATAAATTTTTATGACGCCCTCTTTCTCATCTACTTCTTTGCTCTGTTGAAATAACTCAATATCATTTTAACGAAATTTGATATTAATAAACATGGGGGTGGGACAGGAAGAAATCAGAAAAAAGTATCATTTGTCACACTCTGTACCATCCTAAGGATAGTATCAGACTCAAGAAAACTGGAACAAAAGAAAATTGTTTATTATAATGTTAGAAATTTCAGAACTTTCCCCATGTCACCTATGCAGGCATCTATGGTAAGCCTCAATTTGGAGGACATTTTCCTCCAGAGAAAATCTATGTTTGCTTCTGATCGAAACAACACTGCAATTGAGAGCCTCAGCTTTCGGCCTGTGGAAAAATAGCAAAGTTAACCTTAGCCAGAATCTCAACTCACTGTCAGTTAGTAGCACCACACTAGCTCCATAATCCTTTCTATCAGCTTTCCTGATTCAGATGCCCAAGATTTCCATGCAGAAAGATAAAGAAATATAAAATTACAAGAAAATATGATACAAGGAAATAAGCTACAAAATATAAGAATCATAAAAATATTAATTTTTTTAAAAAATTTAAGACTCTAAGGAGTTGAGAATTTGGAATTATCAAACACAGACTATAAAACAATAAGCCTAATCTAGAGAATTTATATAGAACTGTGAACCTAACAACTAGGGAAAAAATATTCCTCTTAAGCAAGCATGTGACATATAAACATATACCAAGCCATAATGTAAGCCTCTATAAAATTTCAAATACAGCTATCTTTCAGTCCAAATTCTCTGACCACAATATAACTGAATTAGAAATCTGTAACAAAAAGAAAAAAAAGAGATAATGTTCTATTATTAAAACAAAGAAGAAATCTTAATATAAACTGAAAAATATTTAGGATCGAATGATAATGAAAATACCATGCGTAAAACCTTTGGGATATAGTTAAAGCAATGGCAGAAGAAAAATTAATAGCCTCGAGATGCTTATATTAGAAAAAAAGTAAATAAATGAGTCGAACTAACAAGTTGGGAAAAGAACAACAGAATGAGTTCAAACAAGGTACAAGAAAGAAGAAAATAAAGATAAATTAATGAAATAGCAAACTAAAAATACAATAAAGAGGGTTAACAAAGTCTAGCGTTGGTTCTTTGCAAAGACTGATGAAACTGATACTGAGCAAGACTGACCAGGAAGCAAAGAGTAATAATGCAAATAAACAATCTAAGTAGTAATAATAGTAATAAAAACACAAACATACTTTCACTAGCAATGAAAAAACAATAAGAGACCTATGCATACCAATCTAAATGTCCATCAACTAGAGAATGGAAAGGAAAAAGTAAAGTCCATACAATGGAATACTACTCAGCAATAAATAGTAACAAACTACTGATACATGTTACATCATGGATTCACCTCAAAAACATGACAGTAAGTGAAAGAAGCCAGATACAACAAAGTATATACTGTGTGATCCCATTCATGTGAAGTGTCAACAAAAGGCATATTTATAGAGAAAACGTAAAAGAATACACAGATATATTAAGAACAATAAGTACAAGATATTAAATTTAAGATTAGCATACAACTATTGGTTACCTTTTTATGTACCCCTAACAGAGAAAAAAACAGTAATTTTTTAAAAAAACACCATTTACAACAACAAAAATAGGAAGTTCCGAGCATAAAGCTTGCATATAGATATACAACCTATATACTTTCAATAAATTATAAAACTTTATGGACAAAACTAAATAAATGAAGAGATACATCCAAGGGTGTGCTGAAGCCAGCTCAGGCCAGTTCACAAGTGCCTGTTATGAGCACTTCTTCCCAATTTCAGCTTTGGTGATTTCATAGTATAGCTTATAATCAGCCACTGCAGGAATTTTTAAACTACAAATAGTGACAACTACTACATATTAGGGCTTTATTTTTTCCTCTTCAGAGAGGCAGCTTACCAGCATTTCACTTGTAATTAGTTATCATAAAGATGTCAATTGTCTTTAAGCTGATACACAGATTCAATGCAATTTCATTCAAAACTCTGACCCATTCTAAGAAACTTGATCATTTGATTCTAAAATGTATATTGGGGAAGGCAGTTATCAGGGACAGAATAGCCTGAGGAAGAATAATGTATGTTACAACCAAAAGATTAGAAAACTTTGATAATATCAAGTGCCACAAAAGACATGGATCAATGGGATCTCACATATACTACTGAAGGTAATACAAATTGGTACAACCACTTTGAAAAATAATTTGGCATTATCTGGTAAAGTTGAACACTGGCTTAATCTAGCATACAATAATTCAATTCCTGGTTATATTCCCTAAAGAAACTCTTATACACATGCATCAGAAAAAATATACAAGTTTGTTCCTAGACGTAGTAGTAGTCATCTATTATTTAAAGAAAAAAAAAGAAAGAAGGGAAAAAGAAACACATCTAAATATCCATCAACAGGAGAATGAATAAGTAAATTATGGTATATTTAGATAGCTTAATATTATATAAAAGTGAAAATGAATGAATATTAGGTATATACAACATGGACATATGTTACAGCCATCACACTGAATGATAAAAGCAAGTTACAGCAGACAATCTGTAAACATTCTGTAAAGCTTAAAAACGAAACAGTAGGACCTCCCTGGTGGCACAGTGGTTAAGAATCCACCTACCAATGCAGGGAACATGGGTTCGAGTCCTGGTCCGGGAAGATCCCACATGCCGCGGAGCAACTAGGCCCATGCGTCACGACTACTGAGTCTGCACTCTAGAGCCTGCGTGCCACAACTACTGAAGCCCGCGTGCCTAGAGCCCGTGCTCCGCAACAAGAGCAGCCACTGCAATGAGAAGCCTGCACACCGCAAGTAAGAGTAGCCCCCGCTCGCCGCAACTACAGAAAAGCCTATGTGCAGCAGCCAAGACCCAACGCAGACAAAAATAAATAAATAAATAAATAAATTTTTCTAAAAAAACTCTCTTAAAAACAAACCAACATATTATACAGAAATAACTACATATGTAACTAAAATATTTCTTCTAAAAGTCAAGAAAAGCTAAAGTCAAAATTCACAACAATCATTTCTTGGTGTTTGGGAGAGGAAGAGCTAGGACAGAATGGTATTGTAACGTTCTAGTTCTTACATCAGGCTGAGGCTTCACAGATGCTCACCTCATTTTTAAGCTTCAAAAGAGAAATGTTTGTATATATCCAATATTACATTAAAGTTGCTCAAATAATTTACATAACATTTTGAAATTAAGACATTGGGTAGTTCACAGAAGTGTCAGGAGTATTAGAGAACTAAGTCTGTAGCCTTCACAGCAACAATAACAGTGAAAATCAAACCACAGACTGGTTTAATAGCACTAGTATGTTGATGAAACAGTTTGGGATAGGAAGGGTAGAGAAAAAGCCCTAATTTGTAGCATTTGCCAATTTCCATGGCTGATTTCAACTACTCACCTCTAAACAGGGAAGAGATGCTGACATTCAGCCTTCATGAGTTGGAACAAGCTAGATCCAGCACACTCAAGCATCTAGCTCTACACCTTGTACTATCAATCTTACTTGCCCTGGACACTGACCCCAGCACTGTTGGCAGCTATTACCCTAGAAACTCAATCCTGCTGTAGCTTCTGCCACTACCAGAGAGGATTCACCACAGTTCCTGCTTTTTTGTGTGACTAACCCATGTCCTATGCAGCTATACCTGAACTAGTAGAGCTGAGGTACATGTGCACAGCATAGGTGCAAAGGAGGCTGGGGAAAAAGTATCCGGCATTTTCTTCTCCACCACCAAGACTTTGAAAATGGGAAATTCCCCCAAACAAAGGAAGAGAATTCAGGTTCTAGGAAGTATAAATGTTAACTTACTTATCTTCCATGTATTATTATCAGGCAAGAAGATTTTGTGAAGGTCTATCTTCTATAGTTTGTATAGTAAAATACCTTTTTTGGGGTAGCTTTATTTTCTAAATATAAATAATACGTGTATGTGTGTATGCATGTGTATACATATATAACGTTTATACACACACCAGATACACTCTCCCACCGTAAGATGTTAAATATGCCCCCAAATGGGGATTTACCTATTATTCCCTTATTGAGAATGACAAGTCTAAAAACTAACAGTCTAGCAAGAAAAGCAACCTCTCCACCTCATCTCACTAAGCTTAAACAAGCTGAGATGGCTGCCCCTCCCTTGTGTGTACTTCTGACACAGCATTTGTTCCACTACACTGACATTGTTGGTTCCTTGATCTCTTATTAGGGTATATGCTTCAAGAAGGCAGGGGCTGTCCTGTTGATCTCTGCAGCCCCTGCACTTAGCACATGTATACATTCAAAAATTGCTTGATAAAGAAGTTACCTTGTGTTTTTACTATAATTTATTTAGCACTTACTAGATACACCAGAAAATGCAGCAGGATTTTTACGTTATTTTTTTTAATAAATTTATTTACTTATTTATTTTATTTTTGGCTGTGTTGGGTATTTGTTGCTACGCATGGGCTTTCTCTAGTTGCAGCGAGCAGGGGCTACTCTTCATTGTGGTGCACGCGCTTCTCATTGCAGTGGCTTCCCTTGTTGCAGAGCACGGGCTCTAGGCGCACGGGTTTCAGTAGTTGTGGCTCACAGACTCTAGAGCGCAGGCTCAGCAGTTGTGGTGCACGGGCTTAGTTGCTCCGCGGCATGTGGGATCTTCCAGGACCAGGGCTCGAACCCATGTCCCCTGCATTGACAGGTGGATTCTCAACCACTGCGCCACCAGGGAAATCCTACATAAGTTATTTAATTTACCTCCAGAACTAAAAAGTATATTACGATCATCTGTGTGTCTTAAATGAGAAAATTGAGAGCAGAGGATAAAGTATTTTGACAGAGGTTACCCAGCCAGTAAGAGGTAGAATTAGAATTCAAACTCAGATATGCCACACACCAAAGTCTGTCTTCTTTGTTTCATACATTCTAAAACTATGATAAAATTTGTTACATACTAAAAACATGTAGGTATAAAGGGCAGTAGGAATATTAACTCTTAAAAATTAATTCTGTTCAAAAGAGGTCAAGAAAATTAGAAGAGAAGTGGCATTCAAGTTGGAATTTGAAGACTAAATAGCAGTTTGCCTGACAGCCGAGGGAAGAACATTCCATTCACATGGCAATTATTAAGGTCCTGTAGCAACAAAAGCCTATGATTTTAGAAAAGCTGCAGCTCCCTCATCTCTAAAGTAAAACAGAGGTTGGTAACGATTTCTATTTTTCAATGCTGTTCTGAAGATTACACAGATTATTTAACATGGGACCTGGCACAAAGCAGGTTCTCAATAAAGAGAAAGAGAAGTGTTTACTGAAAACCAGGGTTCTCCTAGGTAAGTTAGGGGCTTGTACCAATAAAGGTCAAGAAGAAAGCAGGTTAAAAGCAAGAGGAACACTGAAAGAAATAGCTTTGGGAAGGTAGTCCCTAATCCTGATCTCAAATTTTTCAATTGATATTCATATACATGAAGAGAGTTTAAGTGGATAAATAAATAACAATAAAAGAAAAACTTTCTGAATCATAAATATGGTAGTATACCTACTAGAAGATCTAAAAGTTTCTACCCCTTAGAAATTTTAAAAACAGGGTATTATAAATGTCTAGTAATAGACAAAAAGACAACATAATATTGAATAGGTTTTCCCAAACTTGAGATCGCCTGAAAAAACATCAATTTATACATCAAAGTAACAGCACAGCAGATAATTTGCTCTTATTCAATCAGGGCAATTACAGCCAATCAATTATAAGAAAAACATTGTGGGACTCCAGTCAAAAGTAACACTTCTTTCAATGTGTCATTTGCCTATTTCCATCCTTCGCAGCTATAGCTTTTCATTTTCTGGGAGAATTAGAAAAAAAAAAAAAAAATGGTGAACAGTTTGTTTTTTAATTATCATTAGAGTGTCTAATATATATTCTATATATTGATTTGTGCAGTTGTTTTTAAACTACACAGAAGTCCTACTAATAATTACCAATAAGCACTTGTAAATAAAGCACAGTAATATCAGAATTTTAGTAATCTATTTTTCTAAAATTAAAAGTGCATGTTTAATTTTAATAACTCACTAAAAGAAACACTGGTAAATCGTATTATTTATTAACATATATAAAACATGACACAATTTATTTAACTTAAAACATTTTTCAATTATTTTTTTTCTGAAAACATCCAAGTTCTGTATTGTCTGAGGGTGAGAGGGCATTCAGTTTGAATTTTAAGGCAGTGAAGCCATCTTGTGGTTGATGTTGGTGTTGCTGAGGCTTTGAGAAGGTCACTTCTAACCGGAAAAATTAGGCCTTTAATCACAGTTTCACATTTAAAAATGCATATATAACCTGTCAGTCCTAAAACTTAGATGAAAAAAATAAACACAGATCTGGAAAGCCTTTCCTGTTAGGGCTTCACAGTAATGCATTAAAGTCCTCACACAGCTGGACTGGTAATAAAGTATTTTTACATTAACCTATATTTTATAATTAACTTCTACACCTTGGTTCAGAGGCTAAAGCTATGAAAATAACTACAACAAAATATTAAACTTGGAGAAGAATATGAAAAATATTAAACAGTTTTATAGGAAGCAAAGTCTTACTACCATTTCGTCATGACTTCTTTCCATGATTTTTACCTTACAAGCTAAATATTCCAGGACCTTGTAATATCTAGATATACAAAGCCTGCCCTGAAGAACTCAGAAGTTGCAGCATATAGCTTCCTCGGCACATATTGCTCCACTCTAAAAACCTTTATGGCCTAAAAATCAAACATAAACTGCTTATGGGAAAATCTAGCTTAGGCTTAGAACCCTGGAGAAAAGTGTCATCTTCCCACTCTCACTACTCTTTAAATTTGTCTGAAACCTTTGCATCAAGGTTACAAGCAACCTTATGGAGAAAATATGGGAACTGCAAAATAATATTAAGAACAGAATGGGAGGAAAGAGAAAAGAATGTGAACAAAACTATTACATTAATTACTAACAAAGTTACTTGCATTTTTTTGGCTATCCTACTTCCTCACAAAATAATCAGTGATAACTAATAGAATTATTAAGACTTCAGTTTCAAACTTCAGATGACAATGCCCTTCTGAAGGTCCCAGTTTGTCTTAGGACAAAACAGATGTAACTACAATGTTCCAGGATTAACTGTCTTCTCCTAACTGCGGACCTACCATCTCTCCAACCTGATCATAGCTCTCTCCACACTTCCTTTCCAAATGCTGAAAATGCTGTTATCTAAGCCTTATTAATTATGATAATAACAATACACAGCATGTAAGCATTTACTTTTGGCCTCTCAGGAGAAGAAGTTTGAAGACTCCTCTCTACATTCCTTTAATCTACTTCTAAAGAGGATTACTGCTCTGTCTTGCAGAATCTCTAGTACATTGGATGGAGCCTCGGGCCTAATGAATAAGCTTCCAAGGGGGATGGAAGACCCAGGACTACGGCTCTTTTAAAGGACCCACACAAAACTAATGGAAGTAGCTCCTAAAAAGACAGCCTCCTCTCTTCTCTTGCTTATTAAGGATTTGCTTCTTAAACACTGGGGCAAATGCTCTCCAATTCTTTTTCCTTTGGCTTTCTCTCTTAGGAGTGGTAATATCACAGGCAGGCAAGGAACTTAGTAGAAATAGAGCAGGACTTTGACCTACTTTGATTCTATTATACTAAGATCAACCTAGCTCTAGTGATAAAGTTCTGCATTAGGGGCTGGGGCTAAAACACAGTCAATAATGAAGTATCCATTTGCCTTACTTCATTTACTGCATTCCCTTGGAGATCCCTAAGTAACAAGATAACAAAATGAGGTAATAAACATGCACTCTTAGATCTCCAGGACAAAAATACCATCCTAAATGTCTCATAATGCTCAATACTTGCCATACACATTGCACTACATTTAAGATGTCACATAGATTACATCATTTAATTCTTCAATGTCATAAGGGACATAATATTTGAATGATAAGAAAATTAAAATCTGGCAAGATTAAATAACTACCAGAAGTCACAGAAACATAATAAGCAGAAGAATGAGGATTTAAATCCAGCCCAATAATTCTAAAATCTATATCTGTCCAAGATGTTACCAGCCCCTACTGTTTTATTCTCCCTCTCCACATCGCATCTGAAGCACATCAAAACCATGCCTCTGCTTCCTGGGACAGCTAGTCTATCTCACACTTTAAATTTTCTGTCTAAATTAGTTTTTGCAAAACTAGTTTCTAGTATGATGTATTTGGAAAATCACTAGGTAATACAGTTCTTTCTTTCATTCATTATTCTTTTACTATTAAAAGAAAATTAGAAAATAATATTATTTTATACCAAAATCTGACATGTTCAAGGAACAGGAAGATTACTTATTCAAATACTCTGCTTATCTTATGCACAGATTAAAATAAAATTTATTTAAAATTTTTTATTTAAAATTTATTTTAAATAAGAACTATTACATAATTTTAGTGTCCAGACCCATGTCTTAATGATTATGTCACCATTAACATGATGAAGTGCTGGGTAATAAAGCTTTCCAATAAAGGCACAAATAAAGCAACTTTTACTGTATTAGTCTTATTTTACAGACAAAGACGCACAACTAATTCATGTCAAAAATACATTCCTTAAACATTTACTTTTGCCTGAAAGCAGTTATATTTTTATACAACGTATGAAGTTTTAACCAAAGGCAAATAAAATGAGTAATTCCCGTGTGTTGGCTTCTAAAAATTCTATTAAAATTATTTTTCAGAACATTTTCACGAATACTGTGAAGAGAATTTTATTTGGCATCTGAAGGAAAAATATAAATGAGAAGAGCAGAAAGGGGATATCCCACTCTACTTCTGTTTCACGTGAAGACAGCTTATTTTCTATCTTTCCATTTTATGTATAAGCTAAATCTACATCAGCATTAAAAATATTTCAAAGGATAAAATTTGGCAGAGAAAATTCTAGATTCAAATATTCTAAGTTATATTTTATTTTTGTTAACTACATTCAAAGGAAATTCTGAAGAGACCACTTATAAAACTTTGTGAGAAGATGGCAGAGTAGAAGGGTGTGCGCTCACTCTCCCTTGCGAGAGCACCAGAATCACAGCTAACTGCTGCAAAATCGACAGGAAGACACTGGAACTCACCAAAAAAGATATGCCACATCCAAAGACAAAGGAGAAGCCGCAACAAGACAGTAGGATGGGCGCAATCACAATAAAATCAAATCCTATTACCACTGGATGGGTGACTCACAAACTGGAGAACAATTATACCACAGAAGTCCACCCATTGGAGTGAAGGTTCTGAGCCCCACATCAGTCTTCCCAACCTGGGGGTCCGGCAACAGGAGAAGGAATTCCCAGAGAACCAGATTTTGAAGGCTAGCGGAATTTTATTGCAGGACTTCGACAGGACTGGGGGAAAAAGAGACTCCACTCTTGGAGGGCACACACAAAGTAGTGTGTGCATAACGACCCAGGGAGAAGGAGAAGTGAACCCATAGGAGAATGAACCAGACCTACCTGCTAGTGTTGGAGGGTCTCCTGCAGAGGTAGGGGGTGGCTGTGGCTCACCACAGGGAAAAGGACACTGGCAGCAGAAGTTCTGGGAAATACTCCTTGGTGTGAGCCCTCCCAGAGTACACCATTAGCCCCACCAAAGAGCCTGTTGGCTCCAGTGCTGGGTCACCTCAGGCCAAACAACCACCAGGGAGGGAACTCAGCCCCACCCATCAGCAGACAAGTGGATTAAAGTTTTACTGAGCTCTGCCACCAGAGCAACACCCAGCTCTACCCACCACCAGTCCCTCCATTAGGAATCTGGCACAAGCCTCTTAGATAGCCTCATCCACCAAAGGGTACGCAGCAAAAGCAAAAAGAAATACAATCCTGCAGGCTGTGCAACGAAAACCACATTTATAGAAAGATAGACAACATGAAAAGGCAGAGGACTATGTACCAGACGAAGGAACAAGATAAAACCCCAGAAAAACAACTAAATGAAGTGGAGATAGGCAACCTTCCAGAAAAAGAATTCAGAATAATGATAGTGAAGATGATCCAGGACCTCAGAAAAAGAATGGCAGCAAAGATTGAGAAGATGCAAGAAATGTTTAACAAACACCTAGAAGAATTAAAGAACATACAAACAAAGATGAACAATACAATAACTGAAATGAAAAATACACTAGAAGGAATCAATAGCAGAATAACTGAGGCAGAAGAACAGATAAGTGACCTGGAAGACAGAATGGTGGAATTCACTGCTGTGGAACAGAATAAAGAAAAAAGAATGAAAACAAATGAAGACAGCCTAAGAGACCTCTGGGACAACAATAAATGCACCAACATTCACATTAGGGGTGTCCCAAAAGGAGAAGAGAGACAGAAAGGACCTGAGAAAATATTTGAAGATATTATAGTTGAAAACTTCCCTAACATGGGAAAGGGAACAGCCCCCCAAGTC
Source organism: Balaenoptera musculus (assembly GCF_009873245.2). Taxonomy (NCBI): domain Eukaryota; kingdom Metazoa; phylum Chordata; class Mammalia; order Artiodactyla; family Balaenopteridae; genus Balaenoptera; species Balaenoptera musculus. The sequence goes on along the minus strand of NC_045802.1, from coordinate 33,759,651 downwards.
CAGGAAGCACAGAGAGTCCCAGGCAGGATAAACCCAAGGAGAAACATACCGAGATACATAATAATCAAATTGACAAAAATTAAAGACAAAGAAAAATTATTAAAAGCAGCAAGGGAAAAGCAACAAATAACATACAAGGGAACTCCCAAAAGGTTAACAGCTGATTTCTCGGTAGAAACTCTACAAGCCAGAAAGGAGTGGCACAATATATTTAAAGTGATTAAAGGGAAGAACCTACAACCAAGATTACTCGACCAGAAAAGGATCTCATTCAGATTCGATGGAGAAATCAAAAGCTTTACAGACAAGCAAAAGCTAAGAGAATTTAGCACCACCAAACCAGGTCTACAACAAATGCTAAAGGAACCTCTCTAACTGGGAAACACAAGGGAAGAAAAGGACCTACAAAAACAAACCCAAAACAATTAAGAAGATGGGAACAGGACCATACATATCAATAATAACCTTAAATGTGAATGGATTAAATGCTCCAACCAAAAGAAACAGGCTTGCTGAATGGATACAAACGTAAGACCCGTATATATGCTGTCTACAAGAGACACACTTCAGACCTAGGAACACATACAGAATGAAAGTGAGGGGATGGAAAAAGATATCCCAAGCAAATGGAAATCAAAAGAAAGCTGGAGTAGCAATACTCATATCAGATAAAATAGACTTTAAAATAAAGAATGTTAGAAGAGACAAGGAAGGACACTACATAATGATCAACGGATCAATCCAAGAAGAAGATATAACAATTATAAATATATATGCACCCAACATAGGAGCCCCTCAATATATAAGGCAAATGCTAACAGCTATAAAAGAGGAAATTGACAGTAACACAATAATAGTGGGGGACTTCAACACCTCACTTACACCAGTGGACAGATCATCCAGATGGAAAATTAAAAAGGAAACATCAGCTTTAAATGATACAATAGACCATATGGATTTAATTGATATCTACAGGATATTCCATCCAAAAACAGCAGATTACACTTTCTTCTCAAGTGCACACAGAACATTCTACAGGATAGATGACATTTTGGGTCACAAATCAAGCCTTGGTAAATTTAAGAAAATTGTAATTGTATCAAGCATCTTTTCAGACCACAATGCTATAAGACAAGAAAATAAATTACAGGGGAAAAAACATAAACACAAACACATGGAGGCTAAACAACAAGTTACTAAATTACCAAGAGATCACTGAAGACATCAACAAGGAAATCAAAAATTACCTAGAGACAAATGACCAGGAAAACACGATGATCAAAATCTATGGGATGAAGCAAAAGCAGTTCTAAGAGGGAAATTTATAGCAAGAAACAAGAAAAATCTCAAATAAACAATCTAACTTTACACCTAAAGGAACTGGAGAAAGAAGAACAAATAAAACCCAAACTTAGTGGAAGGATAGATTTCATAAATCAGAGCAGAAATAAATGAAATAGAAACAAAGAAAACAATAGCAAAGATCAATAAAACTGAAGGCTGATTCTTTGAGAAGATAAACAAAATTGAGAAACCTTTAGCCAGACTCATCAAGAAAAAAAGGAAGAGGACTCAAATCAATAAAACTAGAAATGAAAAAGGAGAAATTGTAACAGACACCACAGAAATACGAAGCACCATAAGAGACTACTACAAGCAACTCTATGCCAATAAAATGGAGAACCTGGAAGAAATGGACAAATTCTTAGAAAGCTATAACCTTCCAACACTGAACCAGGAAGAAATAGAAAATATGAACAGACCAATCACAAGTAATGAAATTGAAACTGTGATTAAAAATCTTCCAACAAACAAAAGTCCAGGACCAGATGGCTTCACAGGTGAATTCTATCAAACATTTAGAGAAGAGCTAACACCCATCCTTCTCAAACTCTTCCAAAAAATTGCAGAGGAAGGAACACTCCCAAACTCATTCTATGAGGTCACCATCACCCGGATACCAAAACCAGACAAATATACTACAAAAAAAGAAAATTACAGACCAATATCACTGATGAATATAGATGCAAAAATCCTCAACAAAATACTAGCAAACAGAATCCAACAACACATTAAAAGGATCATACACCACGATCAAGTGGGATTTATCCCAGGGATGCAAGGACTCTTCAATATACGCAAATCAATCAATGTGATACACCATATCAACAAACTGAAGAAGAAAAACCATATGATCATCTCAATAGATGTAGAAAAAGCTTTTGACAAAATTCAACACCAATTTATGATAAAAATCTCCAGAAAGTGGGCATAGAGGAAAGGGAACCTAACTCAACATATTAAAGGCCATATATGACAAACCCACAGCAAACATCATTCTCAGTGGTGAAAAACTGAAAGCATTTCCATGAAGATAAGGAACAAGACAAGGATGTCCACTCTCACCACTCTTATTCAACATAGTTTTGGAAGTCCTAACCATGGCAATCAGAGAAGAAAAAGAAATAAAAGGAATACAAATTGGAAAAGAAGAAGTAAAACTGTCACTGTTTGCAGATGACATGATACTATATATAGATAATCCTAAAGATGCGGCCAGACAACTACTAGAGCTAATCAATTAATTTGGTAAAGTTACAGGATACAAAATTAATGCACAGAAATCTCTTGCATTCTTATACACTAACAGCGAAAGATCAGAAAGAGAAATTAAGGAAACAATCCCATTCACCCTTGCAACAAAAAGAATACATTACCTAGCAATAAATGTACATAAGGAGGTAAAAGACCTGTACTCAGAAAACTATAAGACACTGGTGAAAGAAATCAAAGATGACACAAACAGATGGAGAGATATATACCATGTTCTTGGAATGGAAGAATCAATACTGTGAAAAACACTATACTACCCAAAGCAATCTACAGATTCAATGCAATCCCTATCAAATTACCAATGGCATTTTTTACAGAACTAGAACAAAAATCTTAAAATTTGTGTGGAGACACAAAAGACTCCGAACAGCCAAGGCAATCTTGAGGGAAAAAAACGGAGCTGGAGGAATCAGACTCCTTGACTTCAGACTATACTACAAAGCTACAGTAATCAAGACAATATGGTACTGGCAGAAAAACAGAAATATAGAACAATGGAACAGGATAGAAAGCCCAGAGATAAACCCACACATCTATGGTCAACTAATCTATGACAAAGGAGGCAGGGATATCCAATGGAGAGAAGACAGTCTCTTCAATAAGTGGTGGTGGGAAAACTCGGCAGCTACATGTAAAAGAATGAAATTAGAACACTCCTTAACACCATACACAAGAATAAATTCAAAATGGATTAAAGACCTAAATGTAAGACAATACACTATAAAATTCTTAGAGGTAAACATATGAAGAACACTCTCTGACATAAATCACAGCAAGATCTTTTTTGACCCGCCTCCTAGAGTAATGGCAATAAAAACAAAAATAAACAAATGGGACCTAATGAAACGTAAAAGCTTTTGCACAGCAAAGGAAACTATAAACAAGATGAAAAGACAACCCTCAGAATAGGAGAAAATATTTGCAAACGAATCAACAGACAAAGGATTAATCTCCAAAATATATAAACAGCTCATGCAGCTCAATATTGAAAACAACAAACAACCCAATCAAAAAATCGGCAGAAGACCTAGGTAGACATTTCTCCAAAGAAGACTTACAGATGGCCAAGAGGCACATGAAAAGCTGCTCAACATCACTAATTATTAAAGTAATGCAAATCAAAACTACAATGAGGTATCACCTCACACTGATTAGCGTGGGCATCATCAGAATATCTACAAACAACAAATGCTGGAGAGGGTGTGGAGAAAAGGGAACCCTCTTGCACTGTTAGTGGGAATGTAAATTGATACAGTCACTATGGAGAACAGTATGGAGGTTCCTTAGAAAACTAAAAGTAGAATTACCATATGACCCAGCAATCCCACTACTGGGCATATACCCAGAGAAAACCATAATTCAAAAAGACACATGCACCCCTTGGACTTCCCTCGTGGTGCAGTGGTTAAGAATCCACCTGCCAATGCAGGGGACATGGGTTCCAGCCCTGGTCCAGGAAGATCCCACATGCCACGGAGCAACTAAGCCCGTGTGCCACAACTACTGAGCCTGCACTCCACAGCCTGTGAGCCATAACTACTGAGCCCGTGTGCCACAACTACTGAAGCCCACATGCCTAGAGCCCGTGCTCCACAAGAGAAGCCACCGCAATGAGAAGCCTGTGCACCGCAACGAACAGTAGCCCTCACTCAACACTAGAGAAAGCCCGTGCACAGCAACAAAGACCCAGCGCAGCCAAAAATAAATAAATAAATAAAATTAATTTTAAAAAAAATACACATGCACCCCAATGTTCAATGCAGCACTATTTACAATAGCCAGGTCATGGAAGCAATGTAAATGTCCATCGACACATGAATGGATAAAGATGTGGTACATATATACAATAGAATATTACTCAGCCATAAAAAGGAATGAAATTGGGTCATTGTAGAGACGTGGATGGACTTAGAGACTGTCATACAGAATGAAGTAAGTCAGAAAGAGAAAAACAAATATCTTATATTAACGCATATATGTGGAATCTAGAAAAATGGTACAGATGAACCAGTTTGCAAGGCAGAAATAGAGACACAGATGTAGAGAACAAACGTATGGATACCAAGGGGGGAAAGTGGGGCTGGGGGGCAGTGGTGGGATGAATTGGGAGATTGGGATTGATATATATACAGTAATATGTATAAAATAGATAACTGATAAAAAAGTATTTTAAAAAAAATGCTCTGAGAAGTTGGAGGAAGCAGAGGAAACTCTTATCAGTACCTTTCCCCATGAGCTTATAGTAGAGATAGGTGCTGAGAATACCTAAAGACACATGAAGAAACAATGGAAAATCAATAATCCAGAATGCTAGTTTTCTTAAATCAACTAGCATAAGGATGCGCAGCCACTGCTTTGATATTAGTTACTTTTCCTGTAAAGAACTGTGCATTCATCAGACCTGTCCAAGACTGCTGCCTAATTTGGAGTTCTATACCCCAGAAGTTTTCTAATTATGCTTCCCAGACCAGCAGAATCAACATCCCACAGAGACTTGTTCATAATACAAATTCTAGGGCTCTATCCCAGTTGAATGGAGACAGAGGCATGGGAGTGGGAGAGGTTAGAGGCTGGCAATGTGTGTTCTAGCCAGGCCTCAGGATGATTCTGATGTATGCTGAAGTCTGAGAACTACGACCACAACCAGAAAAAGAAATGTATGGAACTGGAGAGGACTCTGAGAAGAACAATGAAGATGAATGGAATGCCTGGGACAGAATAAACAGAGGAACCAAGATAGATGGCTTTAGCAAGAAGAAACCTGTGGTACTGACATTTACAAGTCTTCAAGTATATGAAGAATTATTCACAAGGGAAGGTAACCAGATGTTCTCCATTTCCCCTGAGGGAAGATAAAGAAGACGTTACGGACTTCAAGTTGCATCAAAAGAAATTTAGGTTAAAATACAATTAAAGTTTGCTGACACAGAGTGTTGTTAAACATTAAAATGAATTGCTGAGGAGTTTGTAGAACTTTCTTCTCTGAGTATCTGCTTCAAAAACTACTGTAAATTATAAAATAAACTCTTGTTTTCTTTCCAGCTAAATGACTACCATCTATTGCATTAGGGAAAATGTGAAAAATATGTTGTTACATTTCAGACCTTTTAAAATTATCTAAAATTTAAAATATCTGAGGTACAGCAACTATCTTAAATATCTGAGTGTTAAAATGATAAGAATACTTATTCAAACACAAAACATATACATTCAAAGTATTTCTTTAAACTACAGATAATGATGTTCCGTAATAGTTCAAAAAGTGAGCAGTAGCACATATAAAATTCTTGGTTGACTCAATTTACATGTATTTTCAAATAAAAAGAAGAAATTGAATACAAATGAATAAGAAGTAAAAGATTGACTAGTTGGTATCTAAAAACTGTATCCTTGTATTTTAAAAACATCACTGAAAAAATTCATAACATGAATACATATATGTGTTACACAAAATGATAGCAGTAACCAAATGCATGGCTTTGCCAAATTGCTCCTAACACTCTCTCCCAATCTTATAATTTTATATTAATAAGTTCATTAAACAAATACGGTTAACAGGTAACTAAAATAAAAAGATACAAAAAGGTCCTTTTCCTGAGCACCAATAATATCTGGTAAGTCTCACATGTAAAGTAAGTGTGTCATAGTTACAATTCCTGAAAAAAAAGTTTTTTTTAAATGTTGAAAAGTCACCAAAAGTTTAAAAGTTTAAGCTTTAGTAATTTTCCATGTGTATAGGAAGTCACTATAATGATAACTCTGTGAATTGTTCACCTCCAAAATATTTTGAAGTTGCAGTCTTCATTGACAAAAAATAATTCCAGTAATTTAGTAGATGTTCATATTTATCATACTTAGCATAATTTAGGAAGTTAACATTTTTCATTACCTTTTCCACCTTTCCACCATTGATGTCACTGGGGAGGAATTTCTTGCCAATTGTTCTCAAGTCTGTCTAAAATAAAAATATTATTATTAAAATAAAATTATAGAGAAAAGTGAATCTAAATCTAATCTCACTCACAAACAAAAGATAAAATTACTTAAGGTATGTGGAACAAAATTTAAATAAATGTCTTTCAACTGATTATGAGATCTATATATATATAAAATCAATCTTTTCTAATAACACAGTCCCATACATACATTGTTTAAAGTACGTCAAAGGCCTTATTTATATCTGGTCATACTTCTCTAGATAACCTTTTAACTTACTAAGTCTTCTTTATTAAAATCTAAAACTTGATTTTATGAAACTATATAGTCTTACTAAAAAATTAATGCCACAATCCAAAACTAAATGACTACTTTGAACATATAAACAGAGTATATTTTTGACAACTAAATTCTATATAACCTTGATATGCAGAGACATGAAAACACATTACTCTATAGGCTGTGATACTTATGACATAACAAAGCTACATAACATAAAAATATCCCAGAGAACAATACCACTGCAACAGCAAGAAATCATAAGACTATACTGTAGTAAATACTTATTTCATTTGCTTTTTAAACAAATTACAGAAACAGAAGTTGGTGAACAAATGACTAACCACATGAAAATTCCTAAGTACATATTATTCAGCAAACCAAAGCAAAACATAAAAAGGACAACATAGGACTAAGATAAAGTTGTAGGATTTCTGACATAAAAACAGAACTTCAACTACACAGTCTACATAAAAAAACAGAAATTTTCAGGATTTTGTCTTCTTTAAGAAGTGAAAACTAAAGGAATAGTAAGAAATTTGTTCAGAAGAAAACTAATACTACTCATGAAAAAGGCCTAATTATTTAAGCTAAGAAATTATCTTGCTGCTTGAGATAGTGAGGTTAGATTAGTAACTAAATTTGTACTGTTTTGTTATTCCTTAAATGTAGTAAAGAGAAGCTCTTCATTGCCTCAAGAGCAAAACAAAACAGACTTAGAGTGCATTTAATCACAACATTTATAAGGGAGAAATTTATATTAGACTTAAGGAGAAAATACTAGATGATTAAAATTACAGTATCACAAAAGGATACATACAGAGAAGTAGGACAGTCTTCTTTGAACACCTACAATAATAGAATATCCTCTTATTTGAAATATCCATATATGGTCAGCTTAAGAAACAAGCATACATGTTATATAACCCTCACAGATCCTTTCCAGTCTTTTACTACAATGATTTATAATTTATTTCTCAATGTAATGCAAGGATCACTCCTAAAGTAAAACTCACTGAATGGAACTGCCAGGTAAACTAAGCCCCAAACCCAAATACTTGTTTAACAATTTTTCAGGTTTATCCTTTTTGCAGCCTCCACCCAATAACAGAGTGAAAGAACTATAAACCATACCTCAAGTTGCATGGCTTTGACTTTGAAAATACTAAGCAACATATGGGGAAAAAAATACTTTCCTATACTAGCATTTCCTATATTAGGATTGTTTTGAAGATTAAATAATGCATGTAAAGCATTCAGCACAATGACTTGCAAACAGTAAGCATTTAATGAATGTTAGCTATCATGTTTACTTTAGCGAATATAAAACATGCATACTGTTATCATCTGAACGTGTACAAGTCAATAATACAACTAACAGTTCATAAAAACATAAGCATTATCTTGAAGTCACTCAAAAGCTGAAATATTTAAATATGTATAAAAAACAGAATATATAAAAATTTTATGATACATCATGGTCCTTCATTTCTGGTTTTTATCACTAATTATAAAATTAAAATTAAAATTAAATGAGGCATTAATATAAATGAGAAATGAGCACTAGACTAAAATCCTAAACTTTGATTTACTACATACTGTAATTAACTAATATGACCTGGGACACGTCAGAATTTCTCTAAATCCAGTTAATTTATTCCTCTGTAACATGGAAAACATATTACCAATTCTATCTTCCAAAGCTGTTGTCAGGCTAAAAGGAGACAATGTATTCAAAGTGCCGTACACACATATAAGGAATGTTATTTCACTGTTCTTTTAGCAAGATGAAAATGACCTACCAAATCTTTAAACATCCTAAATTCAAAGTCAATTTATGAGTTCTGCAAAGGCAATTCTACGATTCAGACGCTGTTATATCAGGATCACTAGGATAACTGGGTCCAAAATTACATTTATAGTGAATAAGCAATTATGCAGGAGAAATATTTAACCTATAACATGCATGTGTGCACACACACACAAGATTCCTGACTATTTCTTCAAGTAAGTTCAGCAGAATATCTATTTGGCAAATCATTTTGTATTATACAGAATCTTAAAAGAAATTTTAAAATAATCTTTTAAAACTTTTACTGTTACATATTATTTAGTAATTTAAGACTAGGCTATCATTTAATTTTTTTCTGAATAATTCAGGAATTTGAACGCAAAACTATATGCTGAATTTCAAGGTTATTTCTTAATATCCTTACTCCTCATTCTACAGAGGAAAAAAATTAAGAACCTCCCTCCTTTCAACATAAAAACCCATGCAGAAAAGAGTTACATAGCAGCTCTGAGGCTGCTATCTTTAGAAGGGCCTGCTTACAAAGTTGGCCCGAAGGTGTCATCTGGGAACTTGGCACTTGAACCATTCCCTAACAGAAAATGTGGTTCACTGCCTGAATTATTTGTATTAACAATGTGATTTATGGTAAACACCTGCTTTTTGAGGGGGGGAGTCTGGAATTTTATTTCATGCTAAGCAGGGAGTACCTTCCTAAGCAGCCCAATAAGAGCCTAATGGACTTCCCTGGGCAGCAAAACCATATACATACCATTGCTTTGTTCACTGCTAGATAAAGGAACAAATTCAGTGTGTTCCCACTGATAGAAGAGAACATAAGCAAGCTTATGCATGGATTATTCTCCCAATATGTAATAAGTTATATGTAAGAACTAATAATGCAAGTCTTTCTCAATTAGTGATTAACATCCCACAATCACTTGAAAGTTAAAATAATTCAACAGAAATACTGTATATACCTGATTTTATTTAAAGGTTATAAACTTGAAACTTAGATTATTTGTCTGGTGTAGACTTCATCCCGATTAAAAGTATTTTTTTTATCCTATTATATCGCATAATAGCTTTGGACTGCAGTATTCAACTATATATTTTAAAGAAAATTATAAAGACAAATTAATTCACTAAGATAATAATCATCATGTACCTCTTATGTACACAGGACAAATACTTCATGTTGACTTACTTTACTTAGTTTCATACCCAATTTATACATAGCTCAATGCTATTTACCTATGTATATAAATAAGAAAAATAAAAAAGAAGATTATCACAAAGCCTTTTTCCTATCATCTTTAGGACTTTTTTTAATAAACAAAGAAACTAGGGTTCTTTATACCATTTTTTGAAAATAAAATTCACTAATTTGGGTGCAAATCAAAGAAAGTTAAAGTGTCTAGCAAATATTCCCATTTGTAGTCACAGATAACACACATAATTTCTAAAAAACCTGTTGGTCTTATTGAATAAAATTTCAAAGCAGCTAAAAAAATCACAGCCTTCAAAATATAAATTTTATGTTTAAACCCAAGTTTAATTATATAAATATAAATTTAAGTAATTTGAAAAGTTATACACAGTTACATATTTATACTTCACATATTCTTATCAGTTGTCACCCTTTCTGCTTTATGCTAAACCTACTTTGCAGTGACATAATGGATTTATCAGACAGTAATTCTCTTCTGAATTTCATTGATTATGTATCATAGTATATGAAGTTGATTAATAGACTGTGACTGCAAAGGCGATACAAAAAACACTCCCACGGGGTAACTGCAAGATTGAAAAAAGAATATTAATTTACTTACATCTGTACTTCAAACAATTTTTATAACTCTTCAAAAAAATCCAAAAGTCAATCCCAATTATAGAAAAGATACAACTATACAAATGGGTAGAGGGAAAGAGCTTGGAAAGAAATATACACCAAAACATTAACGGTAATTATTTGGTTTTATTATTTTACTTTTCTGTATTTTATGAAGTAGTTGTATGGTACCATATATACTACTTTTATCAACAGGAAAAGTTACTTTGAAAGAAAAAATACAACTGTCAAGAAGCTATAACCTAGCTAGAGTTTCTATGCACATTAAATGTCAATTTGTTTTCATGAATATGATCAGTTTTTACTGTTATTACATAGCTACTGTAAATGTAATGAAATTCTGTAACTGATCACAGGGTGAAAAAAAAGGAGTTTTAATTGCATTTTTCCCTTTTTCATTGAATTCTGAATAATAGATGTTAAAGAAATATATATTTCTAATAATTGGCTTATATGAGATTACCAAATTCAACAAACATTCCTGCAACTTAAAATGGACAATAAAAATGCAAGATGATTTATGATTTTTTCTCATCATAAAATCCAGTTTATTCTATGAGATATTTTTCATAAATATAGCTTCCAGATTTAAAACGTTTATAAGTTAATAAATAAAACCTACATTGAGAGCAATCAGGATGATGTCATTTATATTGACTTTGTCAGGAGAACTTGTGCACGCTTCAATGCCTTCATCTGAAAGATACCTGTTAAAATAAAATAAATGGCTTAATATTTTCTAAAATCAAAATTAACCAAAATTATTTTCTTAAGTCTACATGCAATTTTGTTCTCTACTATAAAATGCTTCCACTACAAATACTAGGCAAAAAGAGCCCTGGATACTCCCTGTTGTTTATTTACTATCTGATAGAACAGGATAGACAATGCGTATTTTTCCTCTTTTATATCTTTAAAGGGATACTGTGTTAATAAAAGTATCCATATGTTTTCCGAGAAAAGCTATTTAACCATCAATATACTTCTTAAGGAATGAATGAGCTCCTCTTTACTATTATACAAATACAATATCCGACTTAAATATTTAGTAATACAGTAAACTCTTAAGAGATTGAGATGTGCTATAAAAATAGAACTAAAAACAACATAGATTTAAATATAGTCCAACAAACTTTCTTCTGGGCTACTTTCTCACATTATCTTCTCAAGTCCCCTTTCTCTAACATAATGTTCCCAAGAATCTTTCAATAAATACTACTGACTCCAAATAGCACAAAGATAGGCAACTTTTTATCTTACATCTTTTACTTTTCCTGTCTCTTTTCAGTTTTTTTTTACTCATTGTCTTATTGTCCTCTGTTTTTTTTTATTCAGTCCAAACCAACCATACATCTGTAGCAGACAATAATTAATTCAAGAGTAAAAAGATTATTGAATCCAAAGGGGGGAAAAATCATCTCTACCAATTCACCCATACCCAATACAGTCATTTTGAAATTCTTTGATAAATTCTACAATTCAGATATCATCCCCCCAAAAGTCCACCTGTAAAAATGCCCATTAACATTCGGCATCTTTTGTAATCAGTATCAGATACTCCTTTAACCAAAGATCTGATGCTAGCATTGCCACTGTAGACATTCTCCCACTAAAAAGATCCCACTACTGGGCATATACCCTGAGAAAACCATAATTCAAAAAGATACATGTACCCCAATGTTCCTTGCAGCACTACTTACAATAGCCAGAACATGGAAGCAACCTAAATGTCCACAGACAGATGAATGGATGAAAAAGATGTGGTACATATATACACAATGGAATATTACTCAGCCATAAAAAGGAACGAAATTGAGTCATCTGTAGTGATGTGGATGGACCTAGAGTCCGTCATACAGAGTGAAGGAAGTCAGAAAGAAAAAAAGTAAATACCGTACATTAACGCATATATATGGAATCTAGAAAAATGGTACTGATGAACCTAGTGGCGGGGCAGGAAAAGAGATGCAGTCTTAGAGAACGGACTTGTAGACACAGGTGGGTAAGGGGAGGGTGAGATGAACTCAGAGAGTAACACTGACATATATACACTACCATGTGTAAAACAGATAGCTAGTGGGAAGCTGCTGTATAGCACAGGGAGATCAGCTTGGTACTTTGTGATTACCTAGAGTGGTGGGATGGGGAGGGTGGGAGGGAGGCCCAAGAGGGAGGGGATATAGGCATACATATAGTTGACTCACTTTGCTGTACAAGAGAAACTAACACAACATTGGAAAGCAATTATAATCTAATAAAGATGAAAAAAAAAAAAAAGATACAGGAGTGCTAGTCTGACAGAGCTAACTCCGGCTCTTCCTGATGGCCAGCAATTCCACCATCAACCCTCAACCTTAGGCTGATTCTAAGACACTTGTCAATGTAAACTTTACCTGAAGACAGCAACCAAAGAGCATTTGCCTTTAAGAAACATAGGATGAATGATTTCTCAAAAGTAAAAGGGCAAGTGAAAAGAAATGTGAATAGGAGAGTAAAAAAGCAATAGAAAATTAAAGCTGATAAACCTATGCATAAGATCAAGGAGGTAAAAGAAAGGAAAGTGTATATAAATCAAAGCAAGAAAGTGTTAAAAAAATTAGATACTATTAAAAGTTGAAGACCATGGCAGTGCTAAACTACAATGATGAATGAAGGCAAGGAGTTAAGTGGGCTACAGAGAAAAATAGAAGTGTTAAGTAGGTAGATGAGTCAGTAAGAAGGAATGGATGGGAGGCAGGAATAAATAGTACATGAGTGACCATGGAATACAATGTTTGCAGTCAGCATAGATGGCTAAAACACTGCTTTAATTCAGAATGGCTAAGTTCATTTCCTTATTACCCTGATAATTTTTCACTATTCACAGCCATTGACTGTATCCAGCACTAACCATCTTACAAATTCAGTTCTACAAATATTAATTAACTCCCCCTTTATGTGAAAAGTACTATGTGAATCAGTAATAAGATCAGTAAAATGATGAAAAATAAACATCTTTCTTCAAGGAGTTTACAGTCTCACATAAAGAATAATACAACATGTAAACAGCTATCATACAATGCCAAAATAACTATAAACAAAATGTTATGGGTGCTCAAAGTGGTTGCAGAATGGAAAAGAGTGTACAGAAAGGGAATAGTACGACCAACAACATGGAAGTAAAAAAGTATAAAGCACATTCTAGAGGTAATAACTTGGAACGTTACGGCTGGAAAATGGGGAAGAGATGAGAGGTCAGTATAGGTTGAGATGAATTTTATTTACTGTAGGAAGCAACAGTGCATAGAGGGATATGGGTGCTATATTAAATGCTGACTGAGTAATTACAAAAACACAACTTTCAAAATTCCTACAGTGGGGAAATAATATGCAATGACTAATAAAATACTTTTGTTTTCTAGAAAGGCAACTCTTTAGAATTAAAAGATTATAGGATGTCAGATGAACTGGAAATGCTCTTAAAAAATAATCAAAGTTTAACTCTTCAATTTTACAGATGAAGAAAAGAATGCCCAAAGATGTTAACCTAAACTTGCTCCAAAATACAAACTTAAGCTATGCAAAGTTAAAACAAAAATGTCTCCTGATTCCCAGTTTAGCAGTCTTTTCATTACAACACACTATTTTTATTTATCAACAACTAATGCTAATATCAGGAATATGATTTTTTTCTCATAAACAGAAGTCAACATCTATACAAATCAATTTCTTAATCAAGTAGACACTTTACCAACACACACAAAAAAGCACAACTAGGCAAATTCAATCAGTGTCTCCAAAGTATACTAAATAAGAATAGGCCTAGTTTCATAGTAAAAGATCAGGGAACTAATATTAACTACTATTAAGAGATTCAAAAATTGTTACAACAATAAAAATACCTATCCTGCAAAATATAAAAAGGAAACATCTATCTAACAAAAATTCTGAAAGCAGAAGAGATAAGGGGGTGTAAATTTGACTTCATCCATGTATAAATCAAATATCATGTGATTTCTTCCAAACGATGCCTGGAGAAGGCTTCCTGAATATAAGAAATTATAAAATATGGCTCAGTCTCAATTTCCAAGTTTTACAAGTCTCCCTTCCTCACCCTTCACATTAAAAAAAAAAAAAAAAAAAAAAAAAATCAAAGGACTTGAGCCTCACAGCTTTACTTTGTAATTATCAAGAAACAGGAGACCCATTCACAGGTCTCCCCAGTAATATCTTGGTTATCCTTCTGTCAATACTGGACCATTTTCACAGGACTAAATCTAAATTAACTGTAACTTGAGATTTACAAATTAATCTTTTTGTTTTTGTAAACATTTAAGACTCCAATATCATCAATTAATAAAAAAAAGTGATAAAACTAAGGTATTATGTCCCAATCAGCTTCAAGATGCACTACAGGAACACAGCAACTGAAAGAACAAAACAACACAAAATTCACCAGCCTTAATGTGGTCACTGGGAAAAAAAGGAATTGAAAATTGGCACAGGCGTGTCAGATCTGATCCCTGTGCACATCTGCACAATGGACCTCAAGGGAAGTGAGTCATAATCAGTTCCCATGTGCCGTCTTCGAGCATGCAAACCCAAGGGCATGGACCTTAAAGAAGAAATAAACCCCAGAGAGCTCTTGTTGACTACAACAGCCCCAAAAGCACACACTTTTTTTCTCCTCTGGTGGAGATTTGAGAACAGTAACATTATAAAACCACTCATTACTATTCTGAACTAAAAATACATCGGAATACATTTTATTGACAAGCAAGGCACTAAAGGGCTAAATTTCTGCATCATACTCACAGAATAGACTAATATTTCTCCTTAGTTTTACCTTCAAATAATTCCATTTTAAATCACAGTTTAATAAACACTCAAATTTGTTTTAAAAGATTTTGGAAAGTGCTTCTTATTTTCATAAATAAATGTTAAAATTCTGACTTTCTCAGAGTCATTTAATTTTAATCCTGAGCAACTCTTCTTACTTAAGAAGTAAAAGCTTTAAAATTAATTACTATCCACCAATTTGGGGGAGAGGTGGTTTCCTATTACAAATAATGAATATATATTTAATAAGAAGGGTCTCACTGCTAAAACCATCTTTACCTCATGTTCTAAAGTTACCTGGGCATATAAAACAGACACTCCCAAACTACAGTTCAAGAATCTCAACTGACAGAAAACTGTGATAAAAACAAATACTATTGTTTCAATATTACTTGTTAGATCCAGATAGTGGATCACTATTACCAGTAAGTGGATTCCTAACTGCAAGGGAAAAGAGTGCCTATTTTCCTTTGATCCATTCCTCTGGAAGTAGGTAAAATCCTTGAGTCTAACTTAATTACTGACTATGATGTACACATAATGAGGAGGGCAGCAACAAACTGAAGAGTACATGCCCATCTAAAGGGGGCAGCTCCAGTGACTATCTGTATGAGGATAGGTTAAGCAGCCATTGTCAGATCTTCTCATTTTTAGCTTTTAGTTTTTTGCAAAGCAATGTACAAGGCAAACAAAACAGGCTTCAGTCTGCATGTGGCACACACACTTTGTACGTATTAATTGTATTAGTTTATTTCAGTTATCTGTTTGTTTGCTCTTACACACTTTCAACTTGTCTTTCACATGCAGGGTTGTGCCCTAAGTGTCTCTCAAATGATATAATATCCATGGCTGACATCCTTTTCAAGCAAAAGAGGAGAAGAACTGTCTTTTAGGTCACTTTGTATGACTCCTGGACAGCAATAAACATATTTATGCATGTAAATAGTGTTCTTACCGGATTTATCGTCAAATCATTTACTTTGGCCTAAATTATCTTCAAACTGCACATATGATAACTCATCCTTACCTAGATTTCCAGACTACATATATTTTTTAGGGGGAAAATGTTCTAATTGACCAGAAATACTAAAACAGCACACTGAACTTTTCTTCCCCTCCACCTACCTGTACCTGTCCAAGCAATGAATGTCCATTCAAGTCTGAACTGAGACCTGAATTCCTAAGATAATCAAAAACGGAATCTATTATCACGCATACAAATTAGGCTGACGACACATGAAAATTCTTTAAAATGCCAATAAGAAAATCAAGAGTGAAAACATTCTTCCCAAATGGATAGGGACTCAATCAAAAAATAAAGGACATATCTGGACAATGACTGCTACAGGATGGTCTTAACTGTCTCTGAAGAAAACCCAAATCGCATGGTCTCATGTGGTTTTTGGGGTCTCTGATCTATACATGATTATTTGCTGCTACACTGAGATTACTAGCCCACATACGTTATCCAAATACCAAAATGGGAATTTTATAACTGAATCCTTGCTTAGCTACAAAGAAAATAATAACTAACTCCCAATTACTCAAGCCAATAGAGGGACAGGAGAGAATAAAACCTGACAGGTAATTTTTTAAATCATTTATATTAAAAGATATCTTTCATCTTAGCAAATATGAACATTGCCAACCTACTGCAAATTCCCAGGGCATTAAAAAATAATTTTTAAAAACTACCCAAACAAAGGTCTCTCTATTCACTCTGCATATCCTGTTTCCAGCCCCACAGTGTAAGTGGTCTGTAACATGCCTGCTGAAAATTTTGGGTTTTGCTATTATTCTTATAGGCTTTTGCTGTACCCAGTCAAAAACACTGAAATAATAATTTGCTAATTCCCTCCTTTAGGATAAAGGAAAATGGCTTATGAACTCCTATTTATGAACCACAGAGTAATAAGATTAGTTAAGGTAACAAGGCTAATAAAAATTTGGGCACAAGGACTTCCCTGGTGGTCCAGTGGTTAAGCACGCTCCCAAAGCAGGGGGCCCGGGCTTCATCCTTGGTCAGGGAACTAGATCCCACATGCCGCAACTAAAGATCCTGTACGCGGCAAGAAAGATCCCACGTGCTGCAGCTAAGACCTGACGCAGCCAAATAAATAAATATTTTTTTAAAAAACTGGGGCACAAAATTTGCTTCAAATAACCTGGTACAGACTAAATGAACATACTAAATACAATGTATAAATACATTGGCGAGGGGGCGCGGGGGGGAGTCACCAACCAGAATATAACTTGGTACACCAGCATTAAGTTGAATGAATTTATGGTATTAAGCACAGCAAACAGGAGGATCAGAATCTATTAAAAGTAATTCAGAAGGGGGAGTCCTATGACCCAAATGGCAAAAAAGGAAAAAAGAGGTCTTTTATTTCATTTCCCTAAAAAAAAGTACCACTTCTATCACTACCATTTTCTTTCCTTCTTTAGGTTAAGTGGCCACCTACTATGCCAAAATGAATACCACAATCTTTATTCCAACAATTACAATAAGGACCTGAGTCAACACTAGCTTAAAATTTAATTTTCTCTATGGTTTATATACGAATGGATCAAATAAAGATATGTATTATATAAAGGAACTCTAAGTAACAAGTAATTAGTGTTCATCTTAATCAGTGAGTGAACTATTTTCTATGTAAGATTTATTTTATTCAAATATAAACTATCTTTAAAAATGCATCTCTTTTTCAGTTTTTAGTTTTTATGATTTCTTTGCATGCACAAATGTATATTACTTCCACCATTTAGCTAATATGATATTAAATTTTTTCTACACATGGGAAAATCTATTTTAATTTCTTCTATGCTAACTTTCCAAATTTTTATATTACAAAAATAAAAACACCAAAAGCAAAGAAATCATCATTAAAACCTTAACATTTTATGTGCAAATGTTTCAAAAAATTAACCTGCACAAAAATGGAGAGGATAAATATGCAAAAAGTAAAAAAAAAAATCTGCTTAGTACTACATAAGGATCTTTATTCTAAGCAAGTAACTTCAGTAGAGACGTGAAGCATTATGAAATGCCTTGATACATCATGATTAACATCCGTATTACTCAAACTTCAACATTTCAGTGGCCAGACAAAAATCTGGGGGCCCAATATTCAAGATTAAGATATGGACATCAGAAAAGGTTCTAGGGATAATCCTTTGTAAAGTCATATATAATGTAAAATATTTAAAAGTGTTTAAATTCTGAAAATTTGAAACCTAGATTTGTTTTTGTTAAGCATTTCCTTTAAAATGTTAAAGATGTTTTAGAGAGCTAATTCTGAAGAATGTACTACTTGAAAACACCACTAGATGACAACCTTGCTTCACAAGCATAATATCATCAGCCCATTACTGGAAGCTAAGACTCCAAAGATGTACTAAACTGGCTTTCAAATAAAGGTTTCCAACATTTATTGGGTTTTTTTGGTGGCGAGTAGATATATCAAAAATAAAATAGACTGTTATAATTTTAGAATTTGTGTTTGCTATAAAGATCACTCAGGATTTAAAAAAGAAACTCATTTAGCAGACACTCAAGAGATATCTCACATGGAAACAACAACTGAAGCATATCAATAGACAATTTTCTCTCTTATTCTCTCCTATTCATCCTTTGGAAATAGAAACTTATAAAAAGTACACATAAATTACTAGAGATTAATGTTTTTTTGCTGTGAAATAGTTACAAAGAGTATTTTCAACATTATTTCAATAGTTGTTTTTCTCTGACATCAAAACAAATAATATGACAATTTTAAGATAACTATAGGAAGACAGGTGACAACAAATCACAAACTTCTATTTTTTATGATCCTTTTTCAGCTATTTAAAATATTTTCCCTATACATAATCCAACCCATGAAGACATTAACCCTGGAATGCTTATTTGATATTAAGTAATTATTTTAACATCTGAGCAAGTAAAACTTCCTTTGAAATTCCATAATTGATATACTACAAGGATTAGTGGCAATGGGAACCTAACTATGTTATTATTCATTTTTGTAAACCAAACCCTCACATATTTTTAAAGTATAAATGAAGGCCTGGATATTTTTACTTTCGTTAATTTATGTCCTTCCTCTAATTCAACATTTTCATACTTAAATTCTGAAGCAGAGTTGAAGTTAGTTTTTAATAAATCATATTTTAAATATGTGATTTGATATTTCTGTCATCTCTACTCCAGCACAAAGGTGATAGCTATAAAACCATACATCAGGTGGAAAGACTCACTTTAGGCCTAATGCCTGTGTGCTGACTACTGCAATACAGAATCAGGGCCTGTAGAGGGCAGGCCAAAGGCCTCCCAGGATTAACCCCAGACCATGTACCTAGTTAGGTTTACATGAGAGTTGTTACTTTAAAATCTAAGATATGATAACAAATATTAGAAGGCATTTTATGAATAGCTTGGAGAGACTGTCATCTGATCTGTACTTTTTAGTGAGACAGAACTAGATGCAAATCTCAGTCTCACCATTTAATAAATGTGGGACACAAAGCAATTTATTCAATCTTTCTGTGCCTGTTTCCTCTCCTACTTAAAAAAAAAAAAATCTATAGAGTTGTTCTTAAAAAATGCTAATCTTTAAGAGTTGTTCTAAGAATAAATGAAATACCTGGCATATGCCTCATATGAAGTTAGATACTAAATAAAAACTAGTTTTCTTCCTTCTTAAACGCTGTACCCTTTGTGTCTATTCTGGAAAATATTTCCAAAACATAATGATACTTAAAAATGCCTTCGGGCTTCCCTGGTGGCACAGTGGTTGAGAATCTGCCTGCCAATGCAGGGGACACGGGTTCGAGCCCTGGTCTGGGAGGATCCCACATGCCGCAGAGCGACTAGGCCCGTGAGCCACAATTGCTGAGGCTGCGCGTCTGGAGCCTGTGCTTGGCAACCAGAGAGGCCGCGATAGTGAGAGGCCCGCGCACCGCGATGAAGAGTGGCCCCCACTTGCCGCAACTAGAGAAAGCCCTCGCACAGAAACGAAGACCCAACACAGCCATAAATTAAATAAATAAATAAATAAAATTTTTTTAAAAAATGCCTTCTTCTGAAACTAATACAATTGAATCTACTATAGTTAAAAAAAAAAGTCTTCTGGGTTATTAGAAGGGAGGAGGGTGGTGGGATAAATTGGGAGATTGGGATTGACATATATACACTAATATGTATAAAATAGGTAACTAATTAAAAAATAGTAACACATGAAGTATGATTCCACTTTTGATGGGGAAAAGCCTATATTTAAAAAAGAAAAAAAGAAAGAAAGAAAAAAAAATGAAGGGAGGAAAAGAATGAAATCTGCCTACCAATAAAAGGAATTGACTTGAAGGCTACAGCTAATAGTCAAAAGTGTATAACCTTCCTTATTAGAAAGCCTAAACTACATATTTCCAACCTGCTCTTCATATAGAGCTCACTGAGAAATGAAGGAAGGTGTCAGCAAGATGAAAAGATTTTTATTATTTAATTTTCTCCAATTTTACATATTGGATGAATAGACATAGTTTTTAACAATAAGAAAAAAACTTATTCCATGAGACAGTGCAAATATTTCTGCCTCAAAGAGAATTTTCAGTGCAACATACATTGCCATCATTTTTGCTCAATCTGCCATTTATGTCAAAATTTTAAAAAATGATGTCAAGAAACAGCTGGGAAGTAATAAGTTTAATATTCTATAGCAGAATTATATTGTATTAAAATTACAATTTTAGTATCTGTTTTAAAATTAGACATCTTATAATTTACACTCATAATTTATTTAAACTAATACCATCTATTCAAAACTTTAAAAATGAAAACCTACTACTTCAATTATCATAGGCAATTATGACGAATACCTACGTTTCTATTGCATGTCATCATATATCTTACCATTTAATAGCATAACAATTCTCCAAAAATTAAAATGAAATGAAAATAGAATGCCTAAAATAAAAAACGGCAGTCACTTAAATATGCTACTAAGTTAATTAAGTAAATATAAATGAATTTTTTGCAAGAGTGAAATAGCCCCTCATACATATATCTTAGTCAATAAATATGAATAATTCTAATTTTCATTTCGTTAAAATGCAACTTAAAATATAAAATGCTTGGTGTTGATTAAATTTTTGAAATTGAAATGCTGCAAATAAATTAAAAGTTTTCTTTTTCCAGCTTAGAAAACATAATTTAAATGTATACCCATCTCTTTGCAGTGGACTGAATGGTGGTACCCCGAATGATATGTTCATGTCCTAATCTCTGGGACCACTGAATGTTACTTTATTTGGAAAAATGATCTAAACAGATGTAATTAAGTTAAAGATCTTGAGATGATTAGCCTGGTGGGCCCTTAATGCAATGACAAGTGTCCTTATAAGAGAACAGCAGAGGGAATTTTGAGACATACACACAGAAGAGAGAGACACAGATGGACACAGAAATTGGAGTGATGAGGTCTCAAGCCAAGGAATGCCAGCAACCACCAGAAAGCTGTAAGTGGCAAGTAACTGATTTTCCCCTAGACCCTCTACACACACCTTTATTTCAGACTTTTAGACTCCAGAACTGTAAGAGAGTACGTTTCTATTGTTTTAACCACTCTGGTTTGTGGTAATTTGGTACAGCATCCACAGGAAACTGATACACCTATTATGAATTTAAGTAATTTGAAAGTACTCATTCAATTAAATAAAAACCTATTTTTTGAAAAGCCATCCTTTACATTAGAATCTATGAAAAACATCCTCTATTCAATTTAAAATGTCCTGATTCATTAACTCTCCCTGAATGATCAAGTTCAGTGAACTTGATCAGTTTAAGCCTATAAATAATAAAAATACAACTTTACAGAGGTATAATAAAAAGTGAAAGTGGTCCCTCCCCAATTCTTCCAAAAAATAAACATTATTAACAATGTTATTAACAACGTTATAACAATATCCTTGTAATACACATACACATAAATTGGGGTGGATTTTAGAAGGAAATACTTGTTTATAAAAATAGACTCATATACATAAAAGTTTCTGCAATACATCTTTTCACTTAAGAATAGATCATGGCCAACTTCTATTTCAAACATAGATTTCCCAATCTCATACTGTTCAATAGCTGCTTGTCCCTCAATATCCGAGGGGGATTGGTTTGAGGACCTCTGTGGAAACCAAAACTGGCAGATGTTCAATGTTCAAAATGGTATCTAGAAATAGAACTTTCAGGATAAACTCATGATTTTATATTTATATATCAATGTATCCATTCTCATGTGTGTGCACTGTCTAGAAACAACACATGACTCATGTAATAGTTGTATCTTCATTAATCTAATCATAAAGAAGCCTTGGTATAACTTTTAATTTTAAAAGAGCAATAAAGCATTGTTTTATAATATCTGACATATATACATTACAAAATGTTACAGATTAATAAAATCTCAATTTTAAAAAACTGAGGTAACATTGATTTATAACATAATACGTTTCATGCGTACATTGTATTTCTATTTCTGTATACCCTAACAGCATGCTCACCACCAAAAATTTAGTTTCCTTCCTTCACCATAAAGTTGATCCCACCTGTTCCTTCCTCCCTGGTAAGTACAAATCTGTTCTCTACATCTACATGCTTGCTTTTCTTTGGTTTGGTTTGTTTATTTATTTGGGGGGTTTTGTTTGTTTGTTGTATATTCCACATTGGAATGAGATCTATACAATATTTGTCTTTCTCCATCTGACATAATTCACTTAACATAATACCCTCAAGGTCCACACATATTCTCAGAAATGGCAAGATTTCATCCTTTTAATGGCTAAGTAGTATTACATTGTACATACATACCGCATCTTCTTTATCCATTCATCCACCCCCTGATGGACACTTCTGCTGTTTCCATATCTTGCATATGGTGAATAATGCCATGATGAACAGAGGTGTACATATATTTTCTCAAATTACTGCTTTCATACTCTTCGGATGACCCAGAAGTGGGAAAGCTGGATTAGTGATGTTGAGTAACTTTTCACGTGTCTGTTGGCCATATGAATGTCTTCTTCGGAAAAATGTCTATTCAGCTCCCCTGCCCAGTTTTTACTGAAGTTGGTTTTCTTTTTAATTGACTTATATGAGTTCTTCATGTTTTTAATTGAAGTATAATTCACTTACAACACTATGTTGGTTCCAAGTGCACAATGCAGTGATTCGATATTTCTACACATTACAAAATGATCAAGATAAAGTCTAGTTGCCATCTGTCACCAAAGTTATTACAGTGCTACTGACTATATTCCCCATGCTGTATATTTCATCTGCATCACTCATTTATTTTGTAACCTACCAATCCACTTCACCTATTTTGCCCAAACCCCCATACGCCTCTCCTCTGGTGACCACCAGCTTCTCCTCTGTATCTATTAGTCTGTTTCTCTCTTGTATTGTTTGTTTTGTTTTCTAGATTCCACATATAAGTGAAATCATATGGTATTTGTCTTTCTCTGTCTGACTTATTTCACTTAGCATAATACCAACTGGGTCCATACATGTTATCACAAATGGCAAGACTTTATTTTTTTTTATGGCTGAGTAATATTTCTGTTGATTCTATAAATCACATCTTCTTTATCCACTCATCTATTGATGGACACTTAGGATCCTTCCATATCTTGGCTACTGTAAATAATGCTGCAGTGAACATATGACTGCATATATCTTTTCCAATTAGTGTTTTTTATTCTTCAGAAAAATACCCAAAAGTGGAATTGCTGGATTGTATGATAGTTCTGTTTTTAATTTTTTGAGGAGCCTCCGTATTTTTTTCCATAGTAGCTATACCAATTTACATTCCCAACAACAGTGGATGAAGGTACACTTTTCTCCATATTCTTGGCAACACTTTATTACTGTCTTTGATAACAGTCATTCTGACAGATGTAAGATGATATCTCATTGCGATTTTGATTTCCAATTTCTTGATAATTAGTGACGTTCAGCATCTTTTCATGTGTCTGTTGACCACTTGATGTCTTCCTTGGAAACATGTCTATTCAGATCCTCTGCTCATTTTTTAATCAGATTTTTTTTTTGACATTGAGTTGTATGAATTCTTTCTATGTTTTGGATATAATGTTTGCAAATACATTCTCCCATTTAGTAGGCTAGCTATGTGTTTTGTTGAGAGTTTCCTTCGCTCTGCAAAAGCTAGTTTGATGCAGTCCCATTTGTTGATTTCTGCTTTTGTTTCCCTTGCTTGAGAAGACTGGTCTGAAAAAAATTGCTAAGACCAATGTCAAACAGCATAATGCCTATGTTTTCTTCTAGGAGTTTTACAGTTTCAGGTCTTATATCTATGTCTTTATTCCATTTTGAGTTTATTTTCATATATGTTATGAGAAAGTAGTCCAGTTTGAGCCTTCTGCATGTAGCAGTTCAGTTTTCCCAAAACCATTTATTGAAGAGGCAGTTTTTTTCCTCCATTGTATATTCTTGCATCCTTTGCCATAGATTAATTGGCCATATAAGTGTGGGTTCGTTTCCGGGCTCCTTTATTCTATTCCATTGACCTATATGTCTTGTTTTGTGCCAGTACCATACTGTTTCAATGACTGTAGCTTTGAAGTATAGTTTCCAATCAGGGCATGTGATACCTCCAGCTTTGTTCTTCATTCTCAAGATTGATTTGGCTATTCGGGGTCTTTTCTGTTTCCATACAAACTTTAGAATTATTTGCTCCATTTTTGTTAAAAAAAAAAAAAAAAAGGCCATTGGTATTTTGATAGGGAATACATTGAATCTGAACTGCTTTGGGGAGTACAGTCGTTTTAACAATATTAATTCTTCCAATCCATGAGCATGATATATCTTTCCATTTGTTTGTGTCATCTTCAATTTCTTTCATCAATGCCTTGTAATTTTCCAAGTACAGGTCTTTATTCCTAGGTATTTCATCCTTTTTGATGCAAATACACATGGGATTGTTTTCTTAACACATTACTGACCAGGGGATTTCTGTAGAAACTAATGCCTGTGGCTGGCAATTTGTTATATAAGTGAATATTGAAACACCCGCATTTGAGTAAATATCAACAACTTTTTTGCACTTAATGTATTTATTTGATACTTTGAACATGTCTTACTACAGCATTCTAATATAGAGTGTGACAGGCAGTATAGCAGGCACCTCTGTGTAGGAGAACAGAACATCTATTACAAATATACTATGTTTCACTGTGCTTTCCCCTGGAAGAGCAGACTCTACACTTTCTGGCAGCATTTTTTTTTTTAGTCCTGTGGGTATTATTTCCTCTAGAATATGTTCTTTTATTTTACGTGATAGTCGACAAGGTGGATCTTTGTGGGGGGCTCTTTTAGAAATGTCACAAGAAGGACCAGGTGCGGGACCACCACTACATTCACCAGAATGGTCAGTTACCTATTCTCTAGCTACTGCTAACAAAAATTGTTTGTAAGTCATTTTATTCTGTGCATTAAGGCTACAATAAATTTTAAATGCATTAAATAAACTGCAATTACTCAAATAGAAACCTGCTTTCTTATACCATTTTTGTGTTTTCCAGAGGATATTGAAGTTTGCAAGATATTGATCAGATCGATCAACTCCTTTCATATATTTATTATATTCTAATATACAAGTGGGCTTAGTTATCTGATGGCCAGTCCTCCTGTCTTCCTTTCCTGGAGATGCTATGGAGGTGTCATGAATAGTTGTCACCATGTGGACTAGGCCTCTTGTCTTTCCATATAAGAAGAATCACTTCTCCCTTCCATAAGAATGTCATTTCTCCCCTCTGTAGATTTTTAGATTTCTCCTTTAATTGGTTTGGTAGACCATGATTCTCTCTTACAGTACCATAAACTCTGGTTTTATTTTTCAACAATATTTCAGATGTGGACACACTGTTGTAATAATTGTCTTGGTAAATATGGTGCCATGACCAAGATAAGGTTGTAGGACTGATAATATTGTTTCTTGCAGTTTCTTTCCTTCAACCATGTGAATCTCAAGGTTGCATATATATCTAGTTTCACTTTCGCTAACCATTCTGACCAAAATTCCATAATTTGTAAGTTTTCCAGGATTATAGGTTTTGAATCTGAGTCGTCCTGTCCACTTTATCATTGCCTCCTCAAGTGATAGCTCTTCTCTGGGCATATAGGTCGATTGAAATTTTGGTAGAAGATAATCCAAAAGAGGTTTAATTTTTGAAATTCTGTCTGCAGGAAGTGGAGTTTCTGAGATATCGTCAAAGTGAAGACATGTCATTATTTGTTCAAACCTTGCCTCATCATAATCTTTGGAAAGACAGGTGTTTCAAGTAAGGGATCAGTCGACCAATATTCTTTCCAGTGTGACTTTATTTGTCCCATCAAAATTATTAATCCAAGAAACTTCTTCATGTCACTATGGGTTACATCAGTCCATTTTAAAGCCTTATACTTTTTATATGATTTTTCATTCTGTTGGTGACACAAGTTTGTGTGAGAAGCGACCAACTCGAAAAAGTCGTTACCAAAAATTAATTCTGTTATTTCACTAACACTTGGAGGGTTATTACATTCAGCAGTTACACCTGACACACCTGTAAAGTCTTCCAATTTCTGTGAAACGTTGTCTTCAATCCACTCTTCTGTAGAAGCAAAGGAGCATTCTCCAGCACCGTTTCATTTTCACTTTCCGCATCAGAGTCAATCACTAAGGTTTTTTGTCTTTTTGTTGGTCTAATATTCACATCATCTGAATCAGAACTATATTCTGAAGAACTATCATCTTCTGAGACACTAGTATATATGTCACTTGGACAATCAGAGAAAGTATCTGCACAAAATTCACCAAAAAATTCTTCACTCAATTTCGTGATGTGCCATTTTTGAAAATTTTACGGTAATTAACTTGTGTTTATAATATACAAGATAGGGACAAAAAACAGAGCAAAATGTGAATGATAATGATAAGGATAATCATAAGTTGTATAATGAAACCTTGATCAATTTTAAGTGCTAACAACTTTGCATGGTGATGTTAATTGTATCACTCTCTAAAAACGTATTGATATGTCTCTGGTCAATAACATTCGGGTAGCAAAAGACGTATTAATACTTCTCCTGTCAATAAATTATTAACTTCTCTTTCTGATAGTTTGTTGTTGGTGTATAGAAGCACAACAAATTTCTGTACATTAATTTTGTACCTGCACCTTTACTGAGTTAATTTACTAGTTCTAACAGTTTTTTGGTCACATCTTTAGAATTTTCTATACATGGTATCATGTCATCTGCAGTGATAGTTTTACTTCTTCCTTTCTAATGTGAATTCCTTTTACTTCCTTTTCTTGTCTGACTGCTGTGGCTAGGACTTGCAATACTATGTTGAATATAAGTGGCAAGAGTGGGCATCCTTGTCTTGCTCCTGATCTTAAAGGAAACATTTTCGGCTTTTCACTGTTGAGTATGATGTTAGCTGTGGGCTTGTCACATATAGCCTTTATTATGTTATGTTCTCTCTACATCCACTTTGTTGAGTTTTTAAAATAGATGTTGCATTTTGTCAAAAGCTTTTTCTGCACCTATGAGACGATTATGTAATTTTTATTGTTCAATTTGTTAATGTGGTGTATCACATTACTTGATTTGCAGATATTAAACCATCCTTGCATCCCTGGGATAAATCCCACTTGATCATGGTGTATGACCCTTTTACTGTATTGTTGAATTCAGTTTGCTAGTATTTTGTTGAGGAGTTTTGCATCTACGTTCATCAGTGATATTGACCTGTAATTTGTGTGTGTGTGTTATCTTTCACAAGTTTTGGTATCAGAGTAATGCTGGCTTCACAGAATGAGTTCAACAGTTTTCCTTCCTTCAAAATTTTGTGGAATAGTTTGAGAAGGATAGATGTTAAATCTTCTTTAAATGTTTGGCAGTATGCATTTGTGAAGTCAACTGGCCCTGGACTTTTATTTGTTAGGCATTTTCTGATTACCGATTCAATTTCATTACTGGTAATTGGTCTGTTCAAATTTTTATTCTTCCTGATTGAGTTTTGGAAGATTAGACATTTCTAGGAATTTAACCAGTTCTTCTAGATTGTCCATTTTATTGGTGTATCATTGTTCGTAGTAATCTCTTATGATCCATTATATTTCTGTGGTGTCAGTTGTAACTTTTTCATTTCTGACTTCATTTACTTGGGCAATCTCCTTTTTGCCTTGATGAGTCTGGCTAAAGGTTTACCAATTTTGTTTATCATTTCAAAGAACCAGCTCTTAATTTCCTTGACCTTTTCTATTGTTTACTCTTTATTCACTTATTTCTGTTCTGATCTTTAGGATTTCCTTCCTTCTACTAACTTTGGGCTTTGTTTACTGTTCTTTTTCTAGTTCCTTTAGATGTAAGGTTAGGTTGTTTATTGGAGACTTTTTCTTGTTTCCTGAGGTAGGCTTGTATCATTATAAACTTCCCTCTTAGAATTGCTTTTGCTGTGTCCCATAGATTTTGGATTGTTGTGTTTCCATTTTAATTTGTCTCAAGGCATTTTTAAATTTCCTCTTTGATTTCTTCAGTGGCCCACTGGTTGTATAGTAGCATACTGTTCAGCCTTCACATTTCTTTTTGTTGTTGTTGTTGTTGTTGTTGTTGTTGTTGGCTGCACCGCATGGCAGGCAGGATCTTAGCTCCCAGACCAGGGATCGAATCTATGTTTGTATTTTTTGAAGTTTTTTTTTTTTTTCTTGTAGTTCATTTGTACTCTCATATCATTGGTTGGAAAAAGTGCTTGAAATGATTCTTATATTTATTGAGACTTGTTTTGTGGCCTAACATGTGATATATCCTGGAAAATGTTCCACGTGCACTGAAAAGAATGTGTATTCTGCTGCTTTTGGGTCAAACGTTTTATACATATATATTTATCCCATCCTGTCTAATGTGTTGTTTAAGGGTAGTGTTTCTTTATTAACTTTGTCTGGATGCCCTGTCCATTGATGTAAGTGGGGGTGTTAAAGTCCCTTACAATTATTGTGTTACTGTCAATTTCTCCCTTCATTTTGTTAATATTTGCTTTATCTATTCAGATACTCCTATGTTGGCTACATACATATTTATAATTGTGATACGTTCTTGTTGGACTGATCCCTTTGTCATTATGTAACATCCTTTTTGTCTTTTGTCAGTCTTTGTTTTAAAGTCTATTTAGTCTGGTATGAGTATTGCTACCCCAGCTTTCATTTCCATTTGCATGAAATACCTTTGACCATTCCCTCATTTTCAGTGTGTGTCTTTACATCTGAAGTATCCTGTGGGTGGCATATATATGGGTCTCGTTTTTTGTTTGTTTTTTTGTTTGTATACATTCAGCCACTCTATGTCTTTTGATTGGAGTATTCAGTCCATTTACACTTAAAGTAATTATTGATAAGTATATACTTATTGCCATTTTGTTAATTGTTTGGGGTTATTTTTGTAGTTCTTGCTTTTTTTCTCCTTCTTTTGCTCTCTTCCCTTGTAATTTGATGACTATTTTTAGTATTATGTTTGGATTACTTCCTTTATGTGTCTATTTATCATAGATATTTGGTTTGTGGCTACCATGAGGGTTATATATTACAACCTATATATATACATGATTATTTTAAGTTGATGATCTCTTAAGTTCAGACTCATTCTAACCATCCTGAATTTTTATTCCTCTCACAACGTTCAATGTTATGACATAATATTTCACATCTTTTAGTTTTATGTACCCCTTAAATACTTACTGTGGATATCGATGGTTTTACTACTTTTGTCTTTTAACCTTCCTACTAGCCTTATAAATAGTTGATATACTACCATTACTGCATATTTACCTTTACCAAGAAGATATTCTTCCTTTCATAATTGTCATATTTCTAGTGTGCTCTTTTCTTTTCACTAATAAAATCCCTTTAAAATTTCTTGTAAAGCCAGGTTAGTGGTGCTTATCTCTTTTAGCTTTTGCTTATCTATAAAACTTTTATTGCTCTTCCAAATCTGAATGACAGCCTTGTCAGGTAGATTATTCTTGATTGTAGTTTTTTTCCTTTCATCCCTTTAAATATATCATGCTACACCCTTCTGGTGCGCCAAGTTTCTGCTGAAAAGTCAGCTGATAGCTTTATGGGAGTCTCCTTGTATGTAAATAGTTGCTTTTCCCTTGCTGCTTTTAGGAGTCTCTCTTTATGTCTAACTTTTGCCATATTAACTGCAATGTGTCTTGTTGTAGGCCTCTCCGGGTTGATACTGTTTGGGACTCTGTGCTTCCTGGACCTGAACGTCTGCTTCCTTTCCCAGGTTAGGTAAGTTTTCAGATATTACTTATTCAAATAAGTTCTCTGCCCCCTTCTCTCACTCTTCTCCTACAATTTGAATGTTAATATGCTTGATGTTGTCCAAGAGGTCTCTTAAACTATCCTCAGTTTCTTTTTAATTCTTTTTACATTTTTCTGTTCAGTTTGAGTGGTTTCCACTACTCTGTTTTCCAGTTCACTGTTCTGTTCCTCTGTATCATCTAATCTACTCTTGATTCCCTCTAGTGCATTTTTTATTTAAGTTATTGTATTCTTCAGCTCTGGTTTTTCTTTACATTTTCTAACCCTTTGTTAACTTTGGAACTTCTCACTGTGTTCATCCATTCTTCTCCTGAGTTTGTTGAGCATCTTTAAAATCATTATCCTGAACTCTTTATCAGGTAGATTGCTTAGCTCCACTTTGCTTAGTTCTTCTTCTGGGGTTTTATCTTGTTCCTTCATTGGGAACATTTTCCTTTGTCACCTCATTTTGCCTAATTCTCTGTTTTTACTTCTATGTATTAGATAGGTCTGTTACATTTCCCAATCTTGGAGAAGTGGCCTTTTGTAGGAGATGTCCTATGGGACCCCGTCACATACTCCCCTCTGGCCACCAGACTTACATGTTCTAGGGGTTCCCCCCATGTGGCCTGTGTGGGCCCTTCTGTAGTGGTGGGGCTGAATACTGTGGATGCACTGGTAGGTGGGGCTGACCCTCAGCCTGGCTGACTGCCTGGCCTTACCTCTTGCAGATGCTGCCCACCCAATGGTGGGCAGGGAGAGGTCCTAACACAGCTGGTAGTAGGGCTGAGGAAGTCTTGTGGCTGGTACCAGACTGCTGGTTGGCCAAACCAGGTCCTGGTATGGCTGGCTGTGGGGCTCAGGGGGCCTGGGGCTGGTGCTGGCCTGCTGTTGGGCAGGGTTGGGTGCTGGGGCAGCTGGTGCAGGGTCAGGGCTGGTGCTGGCCCACTGGTGGATGGGGCTGGGTTCCCACATAGTTGGCTATTCAGCCTGGAGAAGGGGGGTGGGGGCTGGATTAAGTCTCAACCTTTATAAGCACAAAGTCATCACCATTTTCCAATGAAAACATTTTTCTCACTTTAAAGCTGTACATATGAACAAAGATGATATTTAATCAAATAATACAGATAACTAAATATGTGTATTTCTATCAAACAATTATGGTAGTGACAATCCTAAAATGAATAAAGTCAAACTAGCAAGAGGTCAGGTTGTTTGAGGAAGTATTATTCTAAAAGCATGCTTATACAAAAACTATATGCTGACAAAACTGTATTTTGTGAATCCATTTTTTTAGCTTGTATAATTTAGAAAAATATGAAACCCATATTTTTGCAGTACATTTATCGTGCAGGTAATTTTAAAGACAAACCTTGTTATTCTATCTGTTAAAAAATCTGGTATTTCATTGACAATGGATATAGATGCAAATATATTTCTAGTGTGTGTAATGGTACTCATATGTCAATTAGGGCACAAGAATTTGGCCTTTTACATGGCCAAAAAGTTTAACAAAGGATTTTTTTTTTCTTTTTTGTCTCCTTTAATTCAGTCAGTCTCATGAATTCTTTTCTCCTTCCTTCAACAAAACTTTTATTTGGGACTTACTTGGCACCAAAAGCAATTCAAGTTAAAAGCTCAGACCCACTTTCAAGAAGTCTATGATCCAGTGAACTGGTAGACATGAAAACAAGACACTATAATAAAAAGAAAAATGTTCTAAGGTACCCTATATGAATAAGATGAATTGGGCAGCTAAGTCTGTGTGGAAAGATCAGGGTAGGCTCTAAGGAGGAAGCGGTATAATGGGCTGAGATTAGAAAGAACACAACCCTGCAACTAGGACACCAAAAATGTAATCCTCAGTTTTCCTTCTCATTAGCAACAAAACTATCAGTCATTCATAAGAATGATCAACCTTGCATGATAAAAAAAAGCTCAGGGCTGTGAGATAGGTAAACAAATTGTAGTAGTCAAAAGTATATTCTATGTCCAAACTGCAGCATCAGTAATATATTCTATACCTGCAACGTTAAACTGGATATAGCATCATAAAGTCTGCAATAAGTAAGAAAGGTATCAGTTGTGAATTTTATGCCTTCCTCAACTGAACACCCTCTGCCCTAATAAAGGAAGATCTCACTCATAAATGAGGCATATTAAAACAATTCTAAGGCAGTTGATTATTATTCTACAAACTCCAGTAGATCACCATATGCTAAAACAACCAGCCTCAGGACCAAGTAAG
The DNA here is from genome assembly GCF_009873245.2 of Balaenoptera musculus. Lineage (NCBI taxonomy): Eukaryota > Metazoa > Chordata > Mammalia > Artiodactyla > Balaenopteridae > Balaenoptera > Balaenoptera musculus. The sequence continues at coordinate 33,726,759 of NC_045802.1, read as the reverse complement.
TTTGCTACAAATCTTACTGCCCTTTAAGAAAATCACAAGATAGGATAATATAACATATTAAATTCTCTGAGGAACCTGAAATAAACAAGCTGTTTTCTATTTTTTTTTTAATGAAGAGTTAATTAGATAAGGGAACCTACTTTCTCATTTAACAACCTCAGAACATATTTTGTATTAGCATTTTAGTATTTGAGGATTTAACTATTTGTAAGTAACCCAAGACTCAACATAATAATGTGTAATTTTGCTAAAACACAAATTTTAAGCACATCTGCTGAATAGCTGCTTTGTGGGAGTGAGTCACAGAAGAACTTAGCCAACCACCAGATATCCACATCTCAGTGCAGCTTTTCAGTATTCTATATGGTAGTCACAGAGAAATCAGGCCATATTCTTCACTAATGTCAATATCTACTGTAATTCCTATAAAATATAAAAACCGTATTATAAGCACAATGGCTATTTCCCTATATTTCAAAATGAAAGTATGAAGTAACACAATATATAAATTAGGCCACATATATAACTCAACTCAGAATGCCTTAGAGTAACAACAACAACAACAGCTAACACTGCTTGCTAGACACTGGTCTAAGTGCTTTATGTATATTAACTTAGTTAATCCTCACAACAACTTTATGAGGTAGGTAATATTATTACTCATTTTACAGATGAGGAACCTCAGGCATAGAGAGCTTAATTAAGTTGCTCATGGACACACAGCTTGCAAATGACAGAGCTGGCGTGCTAACCCCAGGAGTCTGGCTCCAGTCTATACTCTTGGTAATGACACTTGAACCCAGAGTTTTAAAAAATGCTTAGAGTCTGAAACCTGGATTCTGCACTAAATCAGTGGGACATAAGGAATTCACACTTCTGTGCTTTAGGTTAGTCATATATAAAATAAGAGAACTGGATGGATTCAAGATGGCGGAGGAGTAGGTGGACATGGACAGTTCATCTCTCTCCACAGATGCATCAGGAATACATCTATAGATGCAACAATTCTCACAGAACACCGGCTGAAAACTAGCAGAAGACCTTGGACACCAGAAAGGACTATAAAGATCCCTGCATAACTGGGTAGGATGGAAAAAAAGAAGAGAGAAGGAGGAGGAGAGGAAGCAGGATGGAACCTGCACCCCGGGGTGGGGGAGCTGAAGGAGAAGAGAGATTCCCGAATTTGGGGAAACCCCCTCTCTGACAGGGAAACAGATTGGGACAGAAGGGAAGCATTTGAGGCTGCTGGAAGAAAAAGTGGCCCATCTGCGGCAGACAGGACAGAGTGAAAACTACACAGACGGTCCATACTGCGGCCCTACATGCCCCGGACTGGGAGTGTGTTCACAGGTGTGCAAGGGGGCTGGGAGCTGGTGCGTGGGGAATGAAGAACAGGCCCGGAGCAATAACTGCTGTTGGCTGTGGGGAGATGGAGTGAGGGGACAGGAGGGAGGAAATCTGCAGCAGGGAATGCCTATGGAAGAAGACTGGACTGCCAAGGAAGCAGGGTGCTATTGCTGAATCACAGGCAGAGGGAAGGGCCACTATTGTAGCCTCTCTCTCCCCACACGCTGGCTCCTGCTGACGACAATAAAAAAAGCCCCCTCAGAGCTGGCCCTCCCGCACTGGCTGCAGAGCAATTTAAAAAAATAAAAATAAAAAGCCCTCTCAGGGCTGGCCCTCACATGCCTACTGCCAGGTGCCAGAAAAACCCCGACAAGAGCTGGCCCTCACATGCCTTATGCCGGGCACCAGAAAAGGCCCTCACTAGGGCCATATCTCTTGAGCACATGGCTGCCGGATTCCCTGTGCATTTGGCACCACGAGTGCTCCCGCGATCCAAGCAGTCATACCACCTCTGCACCCGGCCCTCACAGAGGCAGACCCAACAGGTCCAAGGCCGCCTCAGGACCAGACTCCTATGGGTGGACCACACAAAGGTGGGGATAAAACCAAAGTTGAACCCCAGGGATGGGGTGACTAAGGAAGAAGATCGAAAATCTTTCCATCAGCTGTACAAGCTGCAGATAAAATCCCCGTGATCAGCTAGGAAGACCCTACATCTATGGAATATCTGAGTAGACAATGAGTGTTCCCACAAATGAAAACTGTCTATCTCTGGCAGCTGTGGCTTTTGGGGGCAAGCACATGCAGGAACTGGGCCAGATCAGAGTCAGAGTGGTCCCCACAGGGCACACAGGAGGTCCAGAGGCCAGCCCAGAGGCAGAGGAGGGCCTCTTGGGGAGGCGGAGGTGGGCTGTGGCTCACAGCGTGTACAAGGACACTCACAGCAAACACCCAGGGAAACATAATTATTACTATTAATTTTATTATGTTTTGATTCATTCTGTTGTTGATTCTAGCTTTTTTTTTCTTGGTTTCTTTTTCTTTCTTTTGTTGTTTGTTGTTTTTTGTTTGTTTGCTTTTTTGGATTTTTTTAGTCTTTTGGGATCTCCGTGTTTTACAACATTTTTATTTTAATTTTTTATGCATTTCTATTTTCACTTTGCTTTTCTGTTGTTCTGTGTTCTTTTCCCATATTTATTTTCCTTTCTTCAATATAGTTGTTTCTTTGTGCTTCTTTTTTTTTTTTTAATTATTTATTTATTTATTTAGTTAGTTAGTTAATTTATTTATGGCTGTGTTGGGTCTTCGTTTCTGTGCGAGGGCCTTCTCCAGTTGCGGCAAGTGGGGGCCACTCTTCATCACAGCGCGCGGGCCTCTCACTATGGCAGCCTCTCTTGTTGCGGAGCACAGGCTCCAGACGCGCAGGCTCAGTAATTGTGGCTCACGGGCCCAGTTGCTCCGCGGCATGTGGGATCTTCCCGGACCGGGGCTCGAACCCGTGTTCCCTGCATTGGCAGGCAGACTCTCAACCACTGCGCCACCAGGGAAGCCCTGTGCTTCTTTTTTTATATTTCCATTTCTACTTTGCTTTTCTGAGGTCCTGGGCTTTTCCTTTTCATTTTATTTTATTACTATTACTTTCTTAATCATTTTTATCCATTTCTTCTGTTTCCTTGCTTTATTCTTCACTTGGTACACTACTTTGGTTTTGTTTTAAGATTATGTGTTTTTGTTAGTTTTAATCCTAATTGTATGATTTCATTTTTGAGTTCTTCTATTTGTCTTGTTGTTTTCTTGCTTTTTGTTTTATTTGGCTCTATTTTTGTTTCTTTTATGTGTGTGCATGTTTCCTCGTCTCGGTTTTTGTTTGTTTGATTTTGTTTTTACCATTTCCCCAGGGTTGTTTGTCATTTTTTTTTCTTTAATACACCCTCTATTTTACTTTTTTTTTTATATTTCTATTTCTACGTTGTTTTTCTGTTGTTCTGTCTTTTTTCTCCTTGCTCTATTTTTTTTATATATACATCATTTTTGCTGGTTTTTTTGTTTCTTTGCTTCATTCTTCAGTTGGAACTCTGCTTTGGTTTTGTTTTTTGTTTCTGGGTTTTTGTCAGCTTTCTCCTTACTTGTTTTATTTCGTTCTTGGGTTCTTTTGTTTGCCTGCTGGACCTCTTGCTATTTACTTTACTCGGTTCTATTTTTGTTTCTTTTCTGTGTGTGCCTGTTTCCTTCTTTCTGTTTGTTTGATTTTACTTTTTAACCATTGGTCTGGGGTTTTCTTAGTCTTTTTTTCTTTTTTTTAATGCCCTTTATTGCTGTGAAGAGTGACTTGTGGGGTTCAGAAGTAGGGCCTGAGGCTCTGGAGTGGGAGCACTGGGTCCAGGACACTGCACCACTAGAAAATTCCCAGCCCCAGGGAAGATTAATTGCCAAGAGCTCTCACGGAGACCTCTATCTGAATCCAAAACCCAGCTCCACCCAACTGCCAGCAGCTCCCAGTTCTGGACGCCTCACACCAAACAACAAACAAGAACACAAACCCACACATCAGCACACAGAGTACCTAAAGTCATACTAAGCTCACAAACACCCGAAAACACACCACTTAACATGGTCCTGCTCATCAGAGGGAAAAGACTCAGCTCCACCCACCAGAACGCAGGCACCAGTACCTCCCATCAGGAAGCCTACATGAGACACTGGACCAACCCCACCACCAGTGGCAAAAACAGAAGCAAGAGGAACTACGACCCTGCAACCTAGGAAAAGGAGACCTCAAATACCGCAAATTAGAAAAAATGAGAAGACAGACAAATATCTTACAGACAAAGGAGCAAGATAAAAAACCACGAAACCAAATAAATGAAGAGGAAATAGGGGCACTACATGAAAGAGAATTCAGAGTAATGATAGTAAAGATGATCCAAAATCTTGGAAATAGAATAGAGAAAATATAAGAAACATTTAACAAGGACCTAGAGAACTAAAGAGCAAACAAACAGTAATGAACAACACAACTGAAATTAAAAATACTCTAGAAGGAATCAATAGCAAAATAACTGAGGCAAAGAACAGATAAGTGAGATGGAAAATAGAATGGTGGAAATAACTGCCACAGAGGAAAAAAAGAAAAAATAATGAAAAGACTTGAGGACAGTCTCAGAGAACTCTGGGACATTAAGTGCACCAACATTCAAACTATAAGCATCGCAGAAGAAGAAGAAGAAAAGAAAAGATATAAGAAAATATTTGAAGAGATTATAGTTGAAAACTTCCTAAACATGGAAAAGGAAACAGTCAATTAAGTCCAGGAAGCTCAGAGAGTCCCATACAGGAATAAACACAAGAAGAAACATGCCAAGACACATATTAATCAAACTAACAAAAATTAAACACAGAAAACATATTAAAATCAACAAGGGAAAAGCAGCAAATAACATACAAGGGAAGCCCATAAGGTTAACAGCTGATCTTTCAGCAGAAACTCTACAGGCCAGAAGAGAGGGGCAAGATATATTTAAAATGATGAAAAGGAAAAACCTACAACCAAGATTATTTTACCCAGTAGGGATCTCATTCAGATTCAATGGAGAAATCAAAAGCTTTACAGACAAGCAAAAGTTAAGAGAATTCAGCATAACCAAACCAGCTTTACAACAAATGCTAAAGGAAATTCTCTAGGCAGGGAACACAAAGCAAGGAAAAGATATACAAAAACAAACCCAAAACAACTAAGAAAATGGTAATAGGAACATGCATATCAATAATTACCTTAAATGTAAATGGATTAAAGGCCCCAAACAAAAAAAATAGACTAGCTGAATAGATACAAAAACAAGACCCAAATATGGTGTCTACAACAGACCCACTTCATGCCTAGGGACACATAGAGACTGAAAGTGAGGGGATGGAAAAAGATATTCCATGCAAATGGAAATCAAAAGAAAGCTGGAGTAGCAATACGCATATCAGACAAAACAGATTTTAAAATAAAGACTATTACAAGAGACAAGGAAGGACACTATACGATGATCAGGGATAAATCCATGAAAAACATGTAACAATTGTAAATATCTATGCACCCAACGTAGTAAAACCTCAAAACATAAGGCAAATGCAAACAGCCATAAAAGGGGAAATCCACAGTAACACAATAATAGTAGGGGACTTTACCACCCCACTTACACAAAAGGACACATCATACAAACAGAAAATAAGTAAGGAAACAAAAGCTTTAAATGACACATTAGAACAGATAGACTTAATTAATATTTACAGGACATTCCATCCAAAAACAACAGAATACACTTTCTTCTCAAGTGCACACAGAACATTCTCCAGGACAGATCACATCTTGAGTCATAAATCAAGCCTCAGTAAATTTAAGAAAATTGAAATCGTATCAAGTATCTTTTCCAACCACAACGTTATGAGACTAAATATCAATCACAGGAAAAAAACTGTAAAAAATACAAACACATGGAGGCTAAACAATACCTACTAAACAACCAAGAGATCACTGAAAAACTCAAAGAGGAAATCAAAAACTACCTAGTAACAAATGACAATGAAAACATGACGACCCAAAACCTATGGGATGAAGCAAAAGCAGTTCTAAGACAGAAGTTTATAGCAATACAATCCTACCTCAAGAAAGAAGAAAAATCTCAAATAAACAACCTAAACCAATTAGAGAAAGAAGAACAAACAAACAAACAAAAAAACACCCCAAAGTTAGCAGAAAAAAAGAAATCATAAATATCAGATCAGAAATAAATGAAAAAGAAATGAAGAAAACGATAGCAAACAGCAATAAAACTAAAAGCTGGTTCTTTGAGAAGATAAACAAAATTGATAAACCATTAGCCAGACTCATCAAGAAAAAAAGGGAGAAGACTCAAATCAACAGAACTAGAAATGAAAAAGGAGAAGTAACAACTGACACTGCAGAGATACAAAGGATCATGAGAGACTACTACAAGCAAATATGTGCCAATAAAATGGACAAACTGGAAGAAATGGACAAATTCTTAGAAAAGTACAATCTTCCAAGACTGCAACATGAAGAAACAGAAAACGTGAACAGACCAATCACAAGGACTGAAACTGAAACTGTGATTGAAAATCTTCCAACAAAAGCCCAGGGGCAGATGGCTTCACAGGCGAATTCTATCAAACATTTAGAGAAGAGCTAACACCTATCCTTCTCAAACTCTTCAAAAATACAGCAGAGGGAGAAACACTCCCAAACTCATTCTATGAGTCCACCATCGCCCTGATACCAAAACCAGACAAAGATGTCACAAGAAGAGAAAATTACAGGCCAGTATCACTGATGAACATGGATGCAAACATTCTCAACAAAATACTAGCAAACAGAATCCAAGAGCACATTAATAGGATCATACACCATAATCAACTGGGTTTTATCACAGGAATGCAAGGATTCTTCAATATACGCAAACCAATCAATGTGATACACCATATTAACAAACTGAAGAATAAAAACAATATGATAATCTCAATAAATGCAGAAAAACTCTTGACAAAATTCAACACCCATTTATTATAAAAACCCTCCAGAAAGTGGGCATAGAGGGAAACTACCTCAACATAATAAAAGCCATATATGACAAACCCACAGCCAAAATCATTCTCAGTGGTGAAAAACTGAAAGCATTTCCTCTAAGATCAGGAACAAGACAAAGGTGCCCACTCTCACCACTATTATTCAACATAACTTCGGAAGTTTTAGCCACAGCAATCAGAGAATAAAAAGAAATAAAAGGAATACAAATTGGAAAAGAAAAAGTAAAACGGTCAATGTTTGCAAATGACATGATACCATACATAGAGAATCCTAAAGATGCCACCAGAAAACTACTAGAGCTAATCAATGAATTTGGTAAAGTAGCAGGATACAAAATTAACGCACAGAAATCTCTTGCATTCCTAAACACTAACAACGGAAGATCAGAAAGATAAATCAAGGAAACACTCTCATTTATCACTGCAACAAAATGAATAAAATACCGACAAATAAACCTAAGGAGGCAAAAGGCCTATATGCAGAAAACTGTAAGACACTGATGAAAGAAATTAAAGATGATACAAAAAGATGGAAAGATATACCATGTTCTTGGATTGGAAAAATCAACATTGTAAGATGACTATACTACCCAAAGCAATCTACAGATTCAGTGTAATCCCTATTAAACTACCAATGGCAATTTTCACAGAACTAAAACAAAAATTTCACAATTTGTATGGAAACACAAAAGACCCCAAAGAGCCAAAGCAATCTTGAGAAAGAAAAACAGAGCTAGAGGAATTAGGCTCCCTGACTTTAGACTATATTACAAAGCTATAGTCATCAAGACAGTATGGTACTGGCACAAAAACAGAAACATAGATCAATGGAACAGGACAGAAAGCCCAGAGATAAACCCATGGACATATGGTCACCTTATCTTTGACAAAGGAGGCAAGAATATACAATGGAGAAAAGACAGCCTCTTCAATAAATGGAGCTGGGAAAGCTGGACAGCTACATGTAAAAGAATGAAATTAGAACTCTTCTTAACACCACACACAAAAATAAACTCAAAATGGGTTAAAGACCTAAATGTAAGGCCAGTCATTATAAATCCCTTAGATGAAAACAAGCAAAACACTCTGACATAAATCACAGCAAGATCTTTCTTGACCCACCTCCTAGAGTAATGGAAATAAACACAAAAATAAACAAATGGGACCTAATGAAACTTAAAAGCTTTTGCAGAGCAAAGGAAACCATAAACAAGACAACCCTCAGAATGGGAGAAAATATTTGCAAACAAATCAACAGACAAAGGATTAATCTCCAAAATATATAAGCAGCTCATGCAGCTCAATACTAAAAAAACAACCCTATCCAAAAATGGGCAGAAGACCTAAATAGACATTTCTCCAAAGAAGATATACAGATTGCCAACAAACACATGAAATAATGCTCAACATCACTAATCATTAGATAAATGCAAATCAAAAGCACAATGAGGTTATCACCTCACACTGGCCAAAATGGCCATCATCAGAAAATCTACAAACAACAAATGCTGGAGAGGATGTGGAGAAAAGGGAACCCTCCTGCACTGTTGGTGAGATTGTAAATTGATATATATGATACAATTGATACTATGGAGAACAGTATGGAGGTTCCTTAAAAAACTAAAAATAGAATTACCATATGACCCACGAATCCCACTACTGGGCATATACCCTTAGAAAACCATAATTCAAAATGATACACATACCACAATGTTCATTGCAGCACTATTTACAATTGCCAGGACATGGAAGCAACCTAAGTGTCCATTGACAGATGAATGGATAAAGAAGACGTGGCACATATATACAATGGAATAGTACTAAGCCATAAAAAGGAATGAAATTGAGTTATTTGTAGTGAGGTGGATGGACCTAAAATCTGTCATACAGAGTGAAGTAAGTCAGAAAGAGAAAAACAAATGCCGTATGCTAACACACATATACGGAATCTAAAAAAACAGTACTGATGAACCTAGTGGCAGGGCAGGAATAAAGATGCAGACATAGAGAACAGACTTGAGAATACAGGGGGGGGAAGAGGAAGCTGGGACAAAGTGAGAGAGTAGCACTGACATATATACACTACCAAATCTAAAACGGATGGCTAGTGGGAAGCTTCTGCATACCACAGGGAGATCAGCTGATGCTTTGTGATGACCTAGAGGGGTGGGATAGGGAGGATGGGAGGGAGGCTGAAGAGGGAGGGGATATTGGGATATATGTATACTTATAGCTGATTCACTTTGTTGTACAACAGAAACTAACACAACATTGTAAAGCAATTATACTCCAATAAAGATATTTAAAAAATAAAATAAAATAAGAGAGCTAAAGACATTATCTTTAATGTCCCATCTGGCCTGATTAAAGCTTTCTGAAGTCACAATATATCTTAGCAGCTTCCAACAACTATAGGTTCACCTCCTAGCCTTGCTGTTCCTTTTCCTTCTGTTTCTTCAATCATTTCCTTGAAAGCACTTCATCATGCCACTATAAAACTTGAATTTTAAGATTCAGGATAATATTGAGAAAAATCTTTCTTTTGAGAAATAATCCTTTCCTCACTGAGGCTTCTTTCTTTTTTTAAAACTACCAAGTGAATCAACTAGGAATGTTTTTGGCTGCATGCAACAGAAAACCAGCCTGGAGGGAAGCGATACTGGAGACCGACACCAATTGGAAGGCTACTGCATCAGTCCAAATCAAACATGATGGTGGACTAGATTAGGGCAGTGATGGGGGTGGGGGGTGATGTAGATTAACAGAGGCAAGAGGCATTTAGACAAAAAAAATTATAGCGTTTGGTGACTCAGGGGAAATGAGGGAGAGTGAGAATGGATAGTGAGAATCATTGGTGAGGAGTAGTTTTGGGAGAAGGATGATGATTTCAGTTTGGGGCAGGTTTGATTTGATATGTCTGCAAGTCAGTCAAATGGAAATGTCCTGCAGATGGCTGATGTTCAGGAGACTATTCTCAGCTAGAGAGAAACAATGGAGAACTGTCAGCATGAAAACGGCAATTAAGGCTTAATAAGATACTACGTAGCCCAGAGCAAGCATGTAAGTGAGAAGAGAGAAGCCTCTAGAATAGAAACTTCTGGCAGGTACTAGGTCCTCAATACATGTTCATTGAGTGAATAAAAGAAGACCAACAAAGGAAAAAAAGCCAGCAAAGTCATCTACAAGGCATACAGGAAGACAACTACATACACTTTGGCTCCAGGCATCCATTCCAGCCTCATTCCCAGACATGTCACCACTGGGCCCTGACCAACAAGTTACCTTAGACTACACTAAGTTACCAACTACTCCAAAACCATGTCATTCACCTTTACACTTTCTTTTATTTTCCCCCTCCCGTCCCCCCATCTCCAACAAATCCTTAGTCGTTCCTCAAGATGTAATTTAAAAGTCTCCTCCTCTGTTGCCTTTCTTCAATCAGGATTGGGCTTCAACTGAACATTTTGCTCAATCACTGCTCTTTCACAATTTGTCACTGTATTTTGTTACTTGTATAAAAGACCAGTCCTCTCCACTTCAGAGTTCCTTAAGGTAAGGTATCCTTAGTACCACGCTTGCCTCACAAGAAGTAGTTAATAAATATCTGATAAACTGAACACATTTTGTGAAAGGGCATATGTAAAGAAATAATTTTTTAAAGGAACTAGTTGATTTCCTTGAGCCTCCCTCTGTTTATTATCTGTAAAATGAAAATAGTACTACCTTCTTCAACAAGGTTGACGAAAAAATGTCATAACATGTGGAAAGTGCTTACTTCAGTGCCTGTCTCACAGAAGAATTTAATAAATGAGCTTGAAAAATTAATAAATAAAATCAAGCCTCAGAAAGTCTGGCATCAAATTATAAAGTCCCTAAGTACCCTTCATTCAGTTTGCCTCTTTTCCCAGATGAATTCCAAAATGTTAAGGCCTGCCCTGATACAGAACCCTGTAAGGTATCCCATTATTAATTTCCTTATTCAGAGCGGAATCCAGACATCCTTGACACTTTGTTGTGTTTCACGCATTTGACAGTCACACTGCCTTATGATATTTCAGTTTGGGGCTTTACCCATCACTGGGGTGAAACTTCTTGAAATTTTTTAAATGTCTATTATTTAGTAGACTGCAATATGGATTCAGGGTGGGATTATATGTGAAACAAAAGAGAAGTAGGGAGAGGAGAGGAATAAGAGGGGACAAAAGTAAAGAAGGAAAATGGTCAACATTCTCTCACCCTCCATTACTCAAGGGCAGACTCACAAACTCTGGCAACCAAGTGTTTGTCAATATAAAACAAAAACAAAAACAAAAAAAAAGAAAGAAATACACACACAGAGTTTTTCTTTAAAGAAACTGAATGCTCTCTCTGGGAAGAAACAAGATAGCAAATATGAGTACCAGGTACCACAGAACAAATAAGCCCACCCCAATTCTAGCTTTTACCAGTCCTAAAGTGAGTTATTAAGTGATCCACTTGTTCACTCCAGAGCAAAGCCTTTCAGGCTAAAAGCCCCTCCCAGTGATAAAGACTTTTTCTCCTCATTCATTCTAAAATGTGAACTAATAACCAAATACCATGGATAATTGGGGAAAATCTGTAACATGAAACAGAGACCAAGAATAAAAAATAGAAAAAAAGAAAAAATGGCACTAGAGGAAACAGAAATAATTCAGAAAGGGAGAGGATCTCTGATTACCTATCTCAGAGAAAGTCAAGAATGATATCAAATAAAAACAGAGTGTCATGAAAATTATTAAGCATCTATAAAAGAAATATGAATAAAAGAATAGGATGTTATGAAAAACATTAAAGAACAAAGAGGATTCCTAGAAATTAAAAATACTTACCAAAATCAAAAACCCAATAGTAAGTTTGGAAAACATCAAGGAAAACTCTCAGGGAGTAAAAGAAAAAAGAGAAGCAGAAAATGGAAGAGAACCATTACATTGTCCACTTTAAAATGGTTAATGTTATGTATATTTTACCTCAATAAGTTACTTTTTAAAGGGAGGAATAACTGGCAATATAACTCAAAAATCAAAGGTTAACTCTTCTAAGGATTTCAAAAGAATGGATCCTGATGCCTCACATAATCATTTTGAAAAGTTGATAACCTGAAAGGAAAAATAAGATAAAACTATTGCTCCAGGGTGCAGAGCACTTAAAGGATGAAAAAAAAAATATGAAGAGAACTTGTTTTAAAACAATGATTTTAAAACCAAGAAACTATGAAAAGTAATTTCGTTGTATCTAGATAAATATAAAGTTTATTTTCTACAACCCTGCAACTCCAACCCTAGATAAGCACTCTTGATAAAAATCTCAAACATAAGTACAAGGAGATGCATATAAGGATATTCTACAACAGTGTTTGTAATAAGAAAAATGGAAATTAGAAACTACCTAAACTGTCAATCTCTAGGGGAGTAAATTAATAAAATGTGAAATGGGGTATATTCATACAGTTGACTACTACTTAGCAGTTAAAAATAAACTATATTACTCTACCTAAGAAGTACATATATTGGGAGGACCTTCAAGATGGCGGAGGAATAAGACGTGGCGATCACCCTCCTCCCCACAAATACATCAGAAATACATCTACATGTGGAACAACTCCTACAGAACACCTACTGAACGCTGGCAGAAAGGCCTCAGACTTCCCCAAAGGCAAGAAAATCCCCACGTACCTGGGTAGAGCAAAAGAAAAAAGAAAAAACAGAGACAAAAGAATAGGGATGGGACCTGCACCACTGGAAGGGAACTGTGAAGAAGGAAAAGTTTCCACACACTAGGAAGCCCCTTCGCGGGCAGAGACTGCAGATGGCAGAGGGGGGAAGAAGCTTCGGAGCCACGGAGGACAGCATAGAAATAAGGGTGCAGAGGGCAAAGCGGAGAGATTCTCACACAGAGGATCGGTGCGGACCAGCACTCACTAGCCTGAGAGGCTTGTTTGCTCACCCGCTGGGGCGGGTGGGGACTGGGAGCTGAGGCTCAGGCTTCAGAGGTCAGAACCCAGGGAAAGGACTGGGGTTGGCTGCGTGAACACAGCCTGAAGGGGGTTAGAGGGTCACAGCTAATGAGGAGAGAGTCCGGGAAAAAGTCTGGAACTGCATAAGAGTCAAGAGACCATTGTTTCAGGGTGCGCAGAGGAGAGGAGATTCAGAACACCGCCTAAACGAGCTTCAGAGACAGGCACGAGCCGCGGCTATCAACGCAAAAATCAGAGACAAGCATGAAATGCTAAGGTTGCTGTGGCAGGCACCAAGAATCCTGTATGCTAGCACAGGTCACTATCCACATCTCTCCTCCCAGGTGACTGTACAGCCCACCACTGCCAGGGTCCCGTGATCCAGGGAAAACTTCACCTGGTGAACAAACGGCATGCCTCAGGCTACTGAAACATTACACTGGCCTTTGACGCCACAGGCTTGCCCCCCATTCTGTACCCCTCCCTCTCCCCAGCCTGAGTGAGCCAGAGTGCCCTAATCACCTGCTCCTTTAACCCCCTCCTGTCTGGGAAAACAAGAGACAGAGGGCAACCTACATGCAGAGGCGGGGCCAAATACAAAGCTGAACACCAGGAGCTGCACAAACAAAGAAGAGAACGGGAAATTTCTCTGTGCAGCCTCAGGAGCAGCGGATTAAATCTCCAAAATCAACTTATGTACCCTGCATCTGTGGAATACCTGAAAAGGCAACAAATCATCCCAAAATTAAGGCGGTGGACTCTGAGAGCAATTGTAGACTTAGGGTTTGCTGTATGTGACTAACTAGTTTCAGATTTTTATGTTTATCTTAGCATAGTTTTTAGTGTTTGTTATCATTGGTGGATTTGTTTATTGGTTTGGTGGCTTTTTTTAATTACATTTTTATCTTTTATTTTAATACCATTTTTTTATTTTAATAACTTTATTTCATTTTACTTTATTTTATTTTACTTTTTTCTTTCTTCTTATTTTCCGTTTTCATCTGAGCCATGTGGCTGACAGGGCCTTCGTGCTCTGGCCGGCTGTCAGGACAGAGCCTCTGAGGTAGGAGAGCCAAGTTCAGGACATTGGACCACCAGAGACCACCTGGCCCCACGAAATATCGGTGAGAGCTCTCCCAGAGATCTCCATCTCAACGCTAAGACCCAGCTCCACTCGATGACCAGCAAGCTCCAGTGCTGGACACCCTATGCCAAAAACTAATAACACAGAACCACAACCCCACCCATTGGCAGAGAAGCTGCCTAAAATCATAATAAGTTCACAGACACCCCAAAACACACTACTGGACACGGTCCTGCCCACCAGAAAGACAAGATCCAGCCTCATCTCCCAGAACACAAGCACCAGTCCCTTCCACCAGGAACCCTACACAACCCATAGAACGAACTTTACCCACTGGGGGCAGACACCAAAAACAACAGCAACTACAAACCTGCAGCCTACAAAAAGGAAACCCCAAACACAGTAAGTTAAACAAAATGAGAAGACACAGAAACACTCAGCAGATGAAGGAGCAAAGTAAAAACCCACCAGACCAAACAAATGAAGAAGAAATAGGCCATCTACCTGAAAGAGAATTCAGAGTAATGACAGTAAAGATGATCCAAAATCTTAAAAACAGAATGGAGAAAATGCAAGAAACGTTTAACAAGGACCTGGAAGAACTACAGAGCAAACTAACAATGATGAACAGCACAATAAATGAAATTGAAAATTCTCTAGAAGGAATCAATAGCAGAATAACTGAGAAAGAAGAATGGATAAGTAACCTGGAAGATAAAATAGTGGAAATAACCACCGCAGAGCAGAAAAAAGAAAAAAGAATGAAAAGAATTGAGGACAGTCTCAGAGACCTCTGGGACAACATTAAACGCACTAACATTTGAATTATAGGAGTTCCAGCAGAAGAGAGAAAGAAAGGGACTGAAATTATTTGAAGAGATTATACTTGAAAACTTCCCTAATATGGGAAAAGAAATAGTCAATCAAGTGCAGGAGCGTAGATAGTCCCATACAGGATAAATCCAAGGAGAAACACGTCAAGACACATATTAATCAAACTATCAAAAATTAAATACAAAGAAAAAAATATTAAAAGCAGCAAGGGAAAAGCAACAAATAACATACAAGGGAATCCTCATAAGGTTAACAGCTGATCTTTCAGCAGAAACTCTGCAAGCCAGAAGGGAGTGGCAGGACATATTTAAAGTGATGAAAAGGAAAAACCTACAAACAAGTTACTCTACCCAGCAAGGATCTCATTCAGATTCGACAGAGGATTTAAAACCTTTACAGACAAGCAAAAGCTAAGAGAACTCAGCACCACCAAACCACCTTTACAACAAATGCTAAAAGAACTTCTCTAGGCAGGAAACACAAGAGAAGGGAAAGACCTACAAAAACAAACCCAAAACTATTGAGAAAATGGGAATAGGAACATACATATCAATGATTACCTTAAATGTAAAGGGATTAAATGCCCCAACCAAAAGACATAGGCTGAATGGATATGAAAACAAGACCCGTATATATGCTGTCTACAAGAGACCCATTTCAGACCTAGGGACACATACAGACTGAAACTGAGGGGATGGAAAAAAATATTCCATGCAAATGGAAATCAAAAGAAAGCTGGAGTAGCAATTCTCTTATCACACAAAATAGACTTTAAAATTAAGACTGTCACAAGAGACAAAGACGGACACTACATAATGATCAAGGGATAAATCCAAGAAGAGGAGGTAACAATTACAAATATATACGCACTCAACATAGGAGCACCTCAATATATAAGGCAAATGCTAACAGCCATAAAACGGGAAATCGACAGTACCACAATAATAGTAGGCGACTTTAACACTCCACTTTCACCAATGGACAGATCATCCAAAATTAAAATAAATATGGAAACACAAGCTTTAAATAACACATTAAACAAGATGGACTTAATTGATATTTATGGGACATTCCATCCAAAAACAACAGAATACACTTTCTTCTTAAGTGCTCATGTAACATTCTCCAGGATAGATCATATCTTGGATCACAAATCAAGCCTTGGTAAATTTCAGGAAATTGAAATCATATCAAGTATCTTTTCCGACCACAACACTATGAGACTAGATATCAATTACAGGAAAAAAACCTGTAAAAATTACAAACACATGGAGGCTAAAGAATACACAACTAAATAACCAAGAGATCACTGAAAAAATCAAAGAGGAAACCAAAAAGTACCTAGAAACAAGTGACAATGAAAGCACGACGACCCAAAATCTACGGGATGCAGCAAAAGGAGTTCTAAGAGGGAAGTTTATAGCAATACAATCCTACCTCAAGAAACAAGAAATATCTCAAATAAACAACCTAACCTTACACCTAAACCAATTAGAGAAAGAAGAACAAAAAAACCCCAAAGTTAGCAGAAGGAAAGAAATCATAAAGATCAGATCAGAAATAAACAAAAAAGAAATGAAGGAAACAATAGCAAAGATCAATAAAACTAAAAGCTGGTTCTTTGAGAAGATAAAATTGATAAACCATGAGCCAGGCTCATCAAGATAAAAAGGGAAAAGACTCAGATCAACAGAAATAGAAATGAAAAAGAAGAAGTAACAACTGACACTGTGGAAATACAAAGGATCATGAGACATTACTACAAGCCACTGTATGCCAATAAAATGGGACAACCTGGAAGAAATGGACAAATTCTTAGAAAAGCACAACCTTCTGAGACTGAACCAGGAAGAAACAGAAAATATACACATACCAATCACAAGCACTGAAATTAAAACTGTGATTAAAAATCTTCCAACAAACCAAAGCCCAACCAGATGGCTTCACAGGTGAATTCTATCAAATATTTAGAGAAGAGCTAACACCTATCCTGCTCAAACTCTTCCAAAATAGAGCCGAGAGAGGAACACTCCCAACCTCATACTACTAGGCCACCATTACCCTGACACCAAAACCAGACAAAAATGTCACAAAAAAAGAAAACTACAGCCAGTATCACTGATGAACGTAGATGCAAAAATCCTCAACAAAATACTATCAAACAGAATCCAACAGCACATTAAAAGGATCATACACTGTAATCAAGTGGATTTTACCCCAAGAATGCAAGGAGTCTTCAATATACACAAATCAATGTGATATATCATACTAACAAACTGAAAGATAAAAACCATATGATAATCTCAATAGATGCAGAAAAAGCTGTTGACAAAATTCAACACAGATATATGATAAAAACCCTCCAGAAAGTAGGCATAGAGGGAACTTACCTCAACATAATAAAGGCCATTTATGACAAACCCACAGCCAACATCATTCTCAATGGTGAAAAACTGAAACCATTTCCACTAAGATCAGGAACAAGACAAGGTTGCCCACTCTCACCGCTATTATTCAACATAGTTTTGGAAGTTTTAGCCACAGCAGTCAAAGAAAAAGAAATAAAAGGAATCTAAATCAGAAAAGAAGAAGTAAAACTGTCACTGCTTGCAGATGACATGATACTATACATAGAGAATCCTAAAGATGCCACCAGAAAACTACTAGAACTAATCAATGAATTTGGTAAGGTTGCAGAATACAAAATTAATGCACAAGAATCTTTTGCTTTCCTATACACTACTGATGAAAAATCTGAAAGAGAAATTAAGGAAACACTCCCATTTACCATTGCAACAAAAAGAGTAAAATATCTAGAAATAAACCTACCTAAGAGACATAAAACCTGTATGCAGAAAACTATAAGACACTGATGAAAGAAATTAAAGATGATACAAACAGATGGAGAGATATACCATGTTCCTGGACTGGAAGAATCAACATTTTGAAGAATGGGAGAAAGTATTTGCAAATGAAGCAACTAACAAAGGATTAATCTCCAAAATATACAAGCAGCTCATACAGCTCAATATCAAAAAGACAAACAACCCAACCCAAAAATGGGTGATAGAACTAAATAGACATTTCTCCAAAAAAGATACACAGATTGCCAACAAACACATGAAAGGATGCTCAAAATCACTAATCATTAGAGAAATGCAAATCAAAATTACAATGAGGTATCACCTCACACCGGTCAGAATGGCCATCATCAAAAAATCTAGAAACAATAAATGCTGGAGAGGGTGTGGAGAAAAGGGAACCCTCATACACTGTTGGTGGAAATGTAAATTGATACAGCCACTATGGAGAACAGTATGGAGGTTCCTTAAAAAACTAAAAATAGATTACCAAACAACCCAGCAATCCCACTACTGGACATAATCCCTGAGAAAACCATAATTCAAAAAGAGTCATGTATCACAATGTTCATTGCAGCACTATTTACAATAGCCAGGACATGGAAGCAACCTAAATGTCCATCAACAGATAAATGAATAAAGAAGATGTGGCACATATATACAATGGAATATTACTCAGCCATAAAAAGAAACGAAATTGAGTTATTTGTAGTGAGGTGGATGGACCTAGAGTCTGTCATACAGAGTGCAGTAAGCCAGAAAGAGAAAAACAAATACCATATCCTAACACATATATATGGAATCTAAAAAAAAAAATGGTTCTGACAAACCTAGGGCCAGGACAGGAATAAAGACACAGATGTAGAGAATGGACTTGAGGACATGGGGAGGGGGAAGGGTAAGCTGGGATGAAGTGAGAGTGGTGTTGATATATATACACTACCAAATGTAAAATAGATAGCTAGTGGGAAGCAGCCGCATAGCACAAGATCAGCTCCGTGCTTTGTGACCACCTAGAGGGGTGGGATAGGGAGGGTGGCAGGAAGACACAAGAGGGAGGGGATACAGGGATATATGCATACGTATAGCTGATTCACTTTGTTATACAGCAGAAACTAACACAACATTGTAAAGTAATTATACTCCAATAAAGATGTTAAAAAAATAAAGAAAAATAAGAAATTATTTTAAATTTTTAAAAGAGTAAAAAAAAGTTAAGAAAAAATAAAAGAAATACATATATCATACCTACTATATGCCAGATACTGTTCTTGGTGCTGGGGATTCCACAGTTAGTAAGACAAAGGCACTGTCCATGGAAGCTTACAAATAGATCTATACACCAGCATGGACAGAAGACAGAAAAACAGGCTGTAAAACAGTAACTATATAAATTCTTAAATTATCTACTAAGCAATCCTACATGTTATTTATTTACACACATATAGATAAATACACTCTTTAATGACCTTAGAGAATACACGCAAAAATAACAGGGTTGCTTCTGGAAAGGGAAAGAAGGGGATCAGACTGAACATGTGGGTAAAGGGAACTTCTATCTGAAGCTTTCCTTTTTTATTAAAAATTAAAAAAAAAGAAGTCATTGAACCAGCTAACAATAGTCAATTTTGGGTATTGAAAACACTGATTTTAGTATATTAATCTCTCTGCTTTATTTATTTCCAGAAAGAAGAGAATGTAAAGGACTAATCCAGGGAGATTCTATATCCACCTAATAAAAGTTCTAAAAACAAAAAGCAGTATTGAAGAAACTAGCAAAGAAAAAAATAAATAAGAGAATTTCCCAAAGCAAACATAAGACATAATTAATGACTTGAGAAAACCCAGTAAGAAAGGAGAATTCCCAATACAATAAGTTGGGGGGGGGGGGAACCCCAGACATGTAAATGAATTTTCAGAATGCAAGGGATATAGAGAGGGAATACTAAAAAACTTACAGACAAAATAAAAATAAGGGGGAAAAAGGCAAGAAGGAAGAAGAGTGAGGCTGACACCAAATTTACTCTGATTAATGTCCTCAAAAAGATGAAAGAAAATGATTTCCACTTATAACCCCATAGCTATCCAAAATATCACTCAGGTGTGTGGGCAAAATATAGTTTCAGATATGGAATACCTCAGGAAATTTACCTTTATCCATTTATAGGAAATTAAATTCCATAAGGTTGTAATCTAATGAGGAAATGAAATAAACTAAGAAAGTAAACAAAACCAGAAAATGGACCCAACCCAAGAAAGCTGCCCTGTGCAGAGCAGTATGTTTAGCAGCAGTCCTGGGCTCTACACACTAGATGCTAGTAGCACTCCCCAAGTTGGGACAACCAAAAATGTTTCCAGACATTACCAAGTGTCCTGAAGGAGGCGGAGAGTTGGGGAAATTGCTGTTAATTGAGAACCATTATCTTAAAAGAACTGAAGGAAATGATAATACCAAGCAATGCAAGGAAAAAAAAAATGGGAATTAGAAACTCCAGGAGATACAAAAGGCTGTTTAAGAAAGAATATAAAATCAGAGCTTATTTACATGATTTTTTAAAAAGAAAATTTATAGTCATATTAATAAAAACACTATAAACTTAATTGCAGCTACAGTGTCAAGCAGTTAGGAAAATAAGAATGATTTAATTGTAGTTACATGACAAAATATACATATCATCTACCTTGATACTATATAAATACAGATAAGTAAGAAGGGAAGCAAGTAATGGGCTCCTAAAAATAATAATATAATTTATTAGAGAGGACAGATAAATCATAGAACAAGGCTAAATATTCATATATGGCAGATAAATAAAATTAAAACTTATAAAGTCAAGACAACTTGATAAAAGCATATTATATTAAAAGAAGACAACAACCATCAGAAATATTTAAGAGTTAAAGTAGGATGGGGGAGGGAGAGAGAGATGGTTAGGCCAGGAACTACTGTTTTTCATTACAAGTCCTTCAGTATCATTTTATTTTTCTTTAAACTATAAAGATACATTACTTTGATAGAAGTTCTAACAATCATGTTTAGAAACAATTACGTTTAGAAAAATCAATGATTACCTTTTACAAGAAAAAATTTACATAAATGAAAACAGAATACTAACATCAACCACAGATACACTGAAACTGCACTGTAACTTAATTTTTAAGTGCTATAATAGAACCATTGATTCAACTTATTCAACAAATATTTAATAAAAACCTACTATAAAGTTTAAATAAGTAAAATGAGTTATTTAAATACCAAAGCAAGATTTAAGTCTATGAGCAATGGAGAGATATTCTTGAACTGGGCAGTGTCCTGATTAAAAATTCTATTTCAGGTAGATTTGTCTGAAAAGTGTAAATAAACCACATGGATGGGACAGAAACTGGAGGTAATAGTATCAGTTAGGAGGCTACTGCACAAGTTTAAATGCAATGTGATAAGAAGTAGTGTGTAAAATATGATGGTAATTGTCAGAACAGACAAATGGAAATGATGATGGGGTGGGTATGATGATGATGCTAATGATGATAACAACTGTGACGAAAATAATATCAGCAAGTATTTACTGTGCTTTTAAATGTCAGATAGCACACTAATCATTTGCCATGTATTATGTCATTTAATTGTCATAAAAGCCCTGTGAGGAAAGTACTGTTTTACTCCCATTTATAAAATAAGAAAATAATAATACCATAATAATATGGTATCTGAGAGAAATGGCAAACTCAGTAAAAGAATGGCTAAAGAATTATTACTAAAACTTTTAAGACGCTGATGAAAGAAATTGAAGATGATACAAACAGATGGAAAGATATACCGTATTCTTGGATTGGAAGAATCAATATTGTTAAAATGACCATACTACCCAAAGCAATCCACAGATTCAATGTAATCCCTATCAAAATACCAATGGCATTTTTACAGAACTAGAACAAATAATTTTAAAATTTGCATGTAAACACAAAAGACTCCAAGTAGCCAAAACAGCCTTCAGAAAGAACAGAGCTGGAGGAATCAGGCTCCCTGACTTCAGACTATACTACAAAGCTACAGTCATCAAAACAGTATAGTACTGGCACAAAAGCAGACACATAGATCAATGGAACAGGAGAACAAGCGCAGAAAAAACTCACACACTTATGGTCAATTAGTCTATGGCAAAGGAGGCAAGAATATACAATGGAGAAAAGATAGTCTCTTCAATAAGTGGTGCTGGGAAAAATGGACAGCCACATGTAGAAAAATGAAATTAGAACATTCTCTAATACCATACACAAAAACAAACTCAAAATGGATTAAAGACCTAAATGTAAGACCAGATGCTAAAAAACTCTTACAGGAAAACATAGGCAGAACATTCTTCAACATAAAGTGCAGCAATATTTTTTTGGATCCACCTCCTAGGGTAGTGAAAATAAAAACAAAAATAAACCAGTGGGACCTAATTAAACTTAAAAGCTTTTGCACAGCAAAGGAAACCATCTACAAAACGAAAAGACAACCTACTGAATGGGAGAAAATATTTGCAAATGATACGACCGCCAAGGGATTAATTTCCAAAATATAAAATCAGCTCAAACAGCTTAATATCAAAAAACAAACAACCCAATCAAAAAATGGGCAGATCTAAACAGGCATTTCTCCAAAGAAGACATACAAATGGCCAAGAGGCACATGAAAAGATGCTCAATATTGCTAATTATTAGAGAAATGCAAATCAAAACTGCCATGAGGTATCACCTCACACTGCTCAGAATGGCCATCATCGAAAAATGTACAAACAGCAAATGCTGGAGAGGGTGTGGAGAAAAGGGAACCCTCCCACACTGTTGGTGGGAATGTAAATTGGTACAACCACTATGGAGAACAGTATGGAGGTTCCTTAAAAAGACTAAAAATAGAGTTACCATATGATCCTGCAATCCCACTCCTGGGCATATATCCAGAGAAGACTCTAATTCTAAAAATTACATGCACCCCTATGTTCACAGCAGCACTATTTACAATAGCCAAGACATGGAAGCAACCTAAGTATCCACTGACAGATGAATGAATAAAGAAGATGTGGCATATATATACAATGGAATACTACTCAGCCATAAAAAGGAATGAAATTTTGCCATTTGCAGTAACATGGATGCACTTGGAGGGCACTGTGTTAAGTGAAGTAAGTCAGAGAAAGACAAACACTGCATGATATCACTTATATGGAGAATCTAAAAAATAGAACAAACTAGTGAATACAGCAAAAAGCAGACTCACAGAAAACAGAACAAACTAGTGGTTACCAGTTGTCAGGGGCAACATAGGGATAGGGGAGAGTAGAAGGTGCAAACTATTGGGTGTAAGATAGGCTCAAGGATGTATTGTAAAACACAGAGAATATAGAAATATTTTATAATAACTGTAAATGGAAAGTAACAGGAAGGAAGGAAGGGAGAGAGGAAGGGAGGGCTGAACACTAGTCTATTAGCCTAAGGAACTGTATCATCTGGTTACTGACCCAGTAATCATACCTCACTTCATACCATAAAGGTTTTGAGGCAGAAGGAAATAAGCAGAGCTAACTGAAGGTAGAAGGAAAGTGGAAGGAAACTTTAAATTCTGTAAGTATATTTATGGCAAATACAAGAAAAAAAAGTCACAGTACTGAAATGTTCTCTGTAAAAGGTACATGAGACTCTAGTTATCTAAGGCCACTTATAACTCAGTCAACATTTCTTAGAAAAGAGCGAAGAGAAAAGACTGGGCCTGTAACTTGTTTAAATAAATACATAAAATATATTTATCTTATATTTAATAAGATTTAGCCTTTAATTGCAAATATGTGCTCATTGAAAGATCCTCCTTACCTTTATTCCCATGAATTTATTAGCATTTTACCAGTTAGAAAAGCTTCTGGCAACCTAAAAATTTTTCTGCTGTCTTATACTCTCAATCATTTATAAAACTATCAAACAAAACTTGTGCTGGCATCTATTCCTGAAAGACTGCACTTTATATTTTTACCTTTCTCTGACTAAACAAGTGGCCACTCATTCCTAACTACTTGTTACATATCTGAAATGAAGATTAGCTTATTCTTATAATTAAAAGAAATTAAAATTATTTGCATTGGAATCATATATCTCAAAAATTAATACCACTGAAAAAAATCTCACTGGTAAAGGCAGATATACAGTAGGTAGTAGATCAACCACTTATAAAGTTAGTATGAAAGTTAAGAGTCTAAAGTAGTAAAATCAATTATAACTACAATATGTTAAGGGGTACACAAAATAAAAAGATGTAAATTGTGATGTAAAAAACATAAAACATGGAGGTGGAGTAAAGTATTGCTGGGGGCAGGTGAAATAAGTGAAGGGGATTAAGAAGTACAAACTTCCAGTTATAAAGTAAATAAGTCATGGGGATGTAATGTGCAGCATAGGGAATATAGTCAATAATATTACAATAACTTTTTATGACTACAGATGGTAACTAGACTCATCATGGTGACCATTTCAAAATGCATATAAATATCAAATTACTACAATGTATACCTGAACCTATTATGGTATGTCAATTATACTTCAATAAAAAAATTAATATCAAAGTCCAATTTTTGTGAAAAAGTATATTCTGCTGCATAAAACAATTCAAAGGAAAATATTATTCATAACTACTATCTACATTTTAATAACCCACTACATTCACAATATTATGTACTGTTTTAGTAAATATCTATGTAACACAAATCCATTTATATGTATATCTCATTTATATTACAGAAGAGACAAACACTAATAATTAATACTCCAGAGGAATAATCTGTCTTTTCTAAACATTTTAAAATTCAAATTAAAGTCTGAATAAACAAAATATTCACCACAGATAAAAATTACAAAGTAGAAGTCTAAAACATATAAACATTGTGCTAAAAGACAAAAAAGCAATGGCTATAGATAACTAGATAACACACTCAAACTCATTATGACCAGCTAGAACATAAAGGTATTTTCCCATGGGTAAAATAAAGGGATTGGACAACATGACCAAGTAGCTTCCTGTTCAGAACCTCCATGTCACAATTATCAAGAGATACATTCAAAATAACATTGCTTTGCTCAGTGATATTCTAGGGCAATGAGCTAGCCTTCGTTTTTTTCAAATTAAGAGTAGACCTAGTCAATATTCTGCTTCAAGTGTACAAAACTTGAAACATTTAAGGAAACTGTAAGGAAATTTTAAAAATTAAGAGGATGATTCATTGGTTATTAATTCCACATTCTTTTACCATTAAGAAAGTTCTACAAAATTAGAAATATAAAGAGAAACACTGTGTTCCACAAAGCAGCAAGAGACCGTCACTCTCAACCAAATGAACAAAACAAATTGAATAAACTACAAAATCACAGGTTTTTAAACCCATCAGAGCAATGAGGACACAAAGAAATTTACATGAACTAAATTCTAGAGAGTGGCGAGTCCTTCATAAAAGAGACAGAAAATTGTTCCATTCTTTCTGAAGAAAGAGGAATTTACCACACTTGAAGAAAGACAAATCGGCCAGACTTTCAACTTTTTACAGCCACATACAGTCTGGCTTCACAGATAAGAATCCCAAGGATTTACAGCCACAAGCAAGTCTGCAATTAATGGCCAACTCTCACACAGGTTTTTACCAAGTGCTCAAGAATTGTATGCCAAAAGCTGGAGGTGGGGGAAGAGGGGTCATGGGAGGTGGTGGGGGGGTGGTGGAGAGAGAAAGTCCATCAGAGGCAATCTGGACTTTTAGGTACAGAAGGCAGAAGGCTGGGTCCAGAGCAGGGTATCTGAGAGGTACCCTCTGAACACTTCAGGCTTTCAACTGCAAATAACTATGGGCAGGATAAGAGAGAAGCAAGAACTTCTCATCTCCTCCTATCTTCCTCACTCCCACATCTCCAGGCACTCCAAGCTTTAAACTACAGGCAGTGAGATAGGAGAGCTGAAAGAAACTACTCCAAGGCTCTCCAGGCTTTAAGAGACTAAACAGGCAACAGGGCTTACAGACCCATAGAAAGTAGAACATGAATCATGAATCTGAGAGCTAGCTGGGCAGCAAAACAGAGAAACAGATCTCCCACAGTTTCATAGCTGGCAGCTTAGCTGAAGCAAGAGCAGAACTCCGGAAGTTAACACTGCTAAGATCCCAGGTCCTGTTGAAGAGAAAATTGTGATCCTATCCTCAAAGCACCTGAAACCAGTGGTGACTTGACTCAAACTAACACTGAAAAAAAGCCATCATAACCTCAAATCTCATTACCTCAGGCTTCCCCATCCCACCCCTCTCCCCAATCTAGAAGAAGGGTATGGAAATGAATACTATTTATTTCATTTTCTACAGTTCTTTTATACAAAGTCTAGCCTGCAATCAAAAATTATATGGCATACCATAAAGCAAATATATATATATATATTATATAATATATATTGTATAATATATATATACAAATATATATATAATATATATATATATTTGTGTGTATATATATATATATATATATAACAATCAAGAGATGAAATAGTCAGTAGAAACAGACCATAGATAAAGCAAATGTCAAAACTGGCAGGAACTTGAAACTAGCTATGATAAAAATAAAAAGATCTCATGGAAAAAACTGAACAGTAAGCAGGAAGAGCTGAGAATTTTCAAAGGATATATAAACTATACAAAATAGAAATGCTAAAAATAAAAAATACAAGTTAGAAATAAAGAATTCATAGATAGGCTTTACAGTAAACATGACACAAAAGAGGAAAGGATTAGTGAACTTGAACATAGGTTAAAAAGGAAGTAGATAACTAAAAAAAGAAAAAAGGTAGAAAATTAACAGAATGGAAAATCCAAGATAACAGAGTCTAACATGAAGTGTCAGTGGAGTCCTAGAAAAGAAATAGAAGTGAAAATGAGGCAGAAGAAATGTATGAAAAGATAACACCTGCATAATTTCCAAAACTGATGAAAGATACCAAACCAAAGATGCAAAAGCTCAACACTGTGGGGTTCACAGTGAATAAACACAAAGAAAACAACAGCAAGGCACATCTCAGTTGAATTGCTGGAGGAAAAAATAATAAAGAACAAATCTTAACAGAAGTGAGAGAATTAAGACATTATATACTGAGAAAAAATGTAAGAATTTCCACTAACAATTCATTCTGGAGAAAATAAAACCGTATCTTTAAATAACTGAAAGAGATAACAACCTATAAATCTATAGCCAGAGAAAATATCCTTCAAAAAGGAAAATGAAATAAGAGATTCCTAGATAAAAGCTGAGAGACGTTACCACTAAAAGACACACAATACAAGAAATGCTAAAAGAGGTTATTGGTCTTAAGCAAAATGATACAAGATGAAACCACAGGAAAGAATTAAAAGCATCTGAAATGGTAAACATGTAGGTAAATACAGAAAACCTTTTTAAACTACCTATGACCAGCTTTCCCTGTGACCAGCTTTCCCTGACACCTTAGAAGGTAGATTTAGAAGTTCCACCTAGAAGTTCCCAAGGAGTGATTTCCAGCAGGTTCTGCCAGTGCAGGACCACAGCAACTTCTCTTCCATTCAGTACCCTCTTCAATGAGGAATGAATCTCAGACCCCAGGACAAGGCAAGTTCTTCTTCCTCAGGCGTAGTAACTGCTCCTTATATCCTCTATTGCTATATTTTTTTTAATTCTCTTTGCTTCTTAGAACTCCTCATTATTCCAATCACCTGTTACAGTTCATAATTTTTATATGAAATTTTCTCTGTTCAAGTTACCATGTTGGTTTCACTCTCCTTACTGGAACCAGACTGATACATTACCTTTGCCATATACTAAGTTTCCATTGTTTTGGTGTCTAAACAGGAAGTCCAATTCTGGACTTTCTGTTCTAGTTCCCCTTTTACCAAGGAGTTGTTCAATCAATTTTTAAGGTTCCAGGTGAAAGAGGCTGTTTTTGCTTTTGGTAGTAAAACCTAGTTTTATTGCATTGTAATCAGTAATTGTTTGTAATACTTCTACTTTATGGAAATTATTGTCTTGAGACCTAATATATAACCAATTTTGTCAATGTGTCATGGGCACTCAATAGAAACATGTATTCTCTGTTTTCAAGGTGTAGCGCTCTGTATGCACCAAATACCAATCTTAATGACTTTATTATTTAGATCTTCTACCTCCTTTTTTTTTTTTTTGGTACACTTCATCTGTCTAATGAAAGTGGTATATTAAAATCTATTATTGGTATGTTTCTATGTGTCCCTACATCTCCTGTGGGTTTTATTTCTGAAAGGTGGTTGATAAATAAACTAAATATTCATAAGTATAACATCTTAACTGTGGAGTGTGGGTTTAAGCATTAACCTTCTCTGTCACATTTAATGTTCTTGGACTTGAATTCTACCATATCTGATATAAAAATCACTATCTCTGCTCTCATATTGTTTCCATTTGTCTGGTATACTGTTATCCATCCTTTTATTTTCAGCTATTCTAAATCACATTACGTCTCTTATAAACAGCATATTGGGTTTTGTTACATGAACCAAAATTTTTTTTTAATTTTTGAGTAAAGCCCATTCACGTTGATCGTTATGACTGATATATTTGGTCTCAATTTCATCATCATAGTTTATAAATTGTGTATTTTGTTATTTTTAGCATGTTTCTTTATCCACAGGATGTGTATTCTTTGCTATTTTGTTAAAAAAAGTTTTTTTGGTTTCTACAAAGGTCTGTATTTTTGTTTTCATGGTGCCTTTGTACTTATAGCTTTTTTAAATTCCCTTGAGTCTCATTTTCTCATTTAACTTTTTAAGGTACGACTTATCATGTACTGTTGATATTCTTAAATACCTACTGCCCTATTTTCCCCCTCCCCTCTCCATTTCCCTCCTGTTTTCCAGTTACATTATTTCTAATGCTGTCACAATATATAACACTTTTATATTAGTAGTCCATTCTCACACCAATCTTTGTTTTAGTGTTATACGTATATTTATACATTTTTTAAATGCTCATCATCAGTCCTTTTGGTGAATTTTTCCCAATCATCAGCTGGTTGGATCAAGTTCAACTTCTAGATTCCTCAAGAAAGACTGAGGGGTAGAGATTTCCCTAAGTTCTGGTTTGCTGAAAACTATGTTTATATAACCATATTTAAAGGCCAGCTTCACTGTATATAAAATCTGGAATCATTTTTTCATTGACTTTTTTTAAAACACTGTTCCACTTTGCCTTGCTTTTGTATGTTGGTTTTGAAAAGTTTGATGCTAGTACAGTTGACCCTTGAACAACATGGGTTGTTGCTTACTTATACACAGGTCCACTTATACACAGATTTTTTTCAATGAATATTATAGTAATACTATACTATCTGCGGTTAGTTGAATCTGCAGATGCAATAATGTGGATATAGAGGGCTGACCATGAGTTACACATGGATTTTCAACCGCATGGAGAGTCGGTACCCCTAACCTCCACATTGTTCAAAGGTTAACTATATAATTTTTTGCTTTTCTAAGTTATTTGGGTTTTTTACATGGAGTCTTAAGGATTTTATTATCTTTGATATATTAATATAATAATTTTACTAACATATATTAGAGTTACTTGTTGTGGATTAATTTTTCCAGGTTTTTGGTATACTTTCAATGTGTGGATTCAGATCTTTTCTATCTGGAAAGTTTTCTTGAATTACAGTTTCAGGTATTAGCTCTTTTCAATTGTTTTGGTTTTCTTCTTCAGAGATTCCAAGAACACAAATATTATTCCTTCCTTAACTAAGTCTTCCATTTCCACTACTTTTTCTCTGATATTTTTTACTCCCTTATGTCATTTTAATTCTAATGGTTATTTTCCTGGTTTTTTTTTTTTTTTTGATGCTTATTAAATTTTCATATTAGTCTATTATCCCTCTGGCACCTTGTAATATATTCTTCATTTCTGGAATAATTTTGACATTTTCTTCTATTTCTTTTCTGAACTCCATCAATTCTTTTTTTAATTTCTCCCTGTTTATTGTCCATTTGTGTTTTCAGTTTTTGAATTTCTGATTAAAATGATTTTTCATATTCTCAAGTGCTTGTTAGAGTAAATTTAATTCTGTTTGGAGTATCAATTTACAGTTTTTTTAATACTTCATGGTGTGTATTTGTGGGGAATTTTCCTCAGTTAATTTGTGTACAAATTTATTTCCTGATTTAGAAACTTTTTCTTTCATTTTTTGTGCTGTTGACCTGTTTTACAGTATTTCTAGTCCAATGTCACCCTTTCCTATCAATACCAGGTACTATAATGGGGTGGTTGGTTGGTCTGTTTCCTTAAGTGGTGGGGAGCGGGGGGCCAAAGTAGTTTTTGTAAATCCTCCAATTTGTGATTCAGTTTTCTTGTAAGATTCTAACGTTTCCCTTATTTTTTTCCTCTTCACTATCCAAAAGCCAAAGGAAACTACTTCCTACACTTTTGCCTTTTTTGTCTCCCAGAAGCTATGTATTTGTAAGATTATGCATTTGAATAGTGCATGCTCTTTGAAATCAATCTTAATCCTTTAAATAGAGTCTATCCCTTTAAATCACATACCTGTTCCTTTATATAGCTATCTATCTCTTTAAGTTGCATGCCTGGCCCATTGTACAACAACTATCTCTTTAAATCTCCCACCTGGCCCTTTATTTGGAACCTGTCCCTTTAATATATGCATAATTTGAAATACCTTCCTGACATGTCAAGGTACTTTAGTATTTTCAGTTTTAGGGTAGATTTCATCTTTCTGGTTTCACCCTCAAGCCACTGGCATCTCTCCTCTGCTTTTCCTATAGCCCTGAATCATCAAGCCCCACAGTGGGACAAGTTTGAAGTGGGAATGTGTGGAACAATGGTACTGGTGTTTGTTAACTTTCTTTTTTACCCTCAGCTATTTGATAGTTTCAGCATTCTCCACCTTCACATAATGTTGAGAGAATGCTTTTACATAGAATTTTCATACGTATAGTTTGAGAGGCGATTTTGGAGGTTGTTAACTACACTACTGTCATTTTCTAACTATCGTATGTTCCAGCAAGCTTTGTTCAATAAATAGGTAAGCTGATTCTAAAATTCATATGGAAATGCAAAGGATCAAGAATAGGCAAATTATACTGAAAGAAGAGATGAGAACTTGCACTAATTGATATCAATACTACTATACAGCTTTATTAACCAAGACTGTGATATTGGCATGAGGATAGTCAGACAGAACAATGACACAGAATAGAAACTAAATATAGATGCACAAAATATGGTCAATAGATCTTCAACCAAAATGCCAAGTCAATCCAATATGGAAAGAAAATCTTTTTAACAAATGTTACTGAAAAAACTGAATACCTGTATAAAAAAATAAATAAATAAAACTCAGCCTCTTTCCCACTCCACATACCAAAATTAATTTGGTCATATACCTAAATATAACCCTAAAGCTTCTGCAAGCAAATTTTAGAGCACTTTCACAAACTTGAGATAGGCAACAATTCTTGGACAGGACATAAAATGCAATAATCATAAAAGAAAAAACTGATAAAATTGAT
This sequence comes from Balaenoptera musculus, assembly GCF_009873245.2. NCBI lineage: Eukaryota > Metazoa > Chordata > Mammalia > Artiodactyla > Balaenopteridae > Balaenoptera > Balaenoptera musculus. Next base: position 33,695,490 of record NC_045802.1, on the reverse strand, counting down.
CTTTACCAAAACTAAACATTTCTAATATCAAAAAATAACATTAGTAAAAATAAATTGAAAACCCATAGATGGAAAAAGTATTCATAGTATGTGTATCAGTCAAAAGATTTGTATCTAGAACATATAAACAACTTCTACAAATCAATATTAAAAATCCAACAATCCAATTTTTAAAAAAATAGGCAAAAGACTCAAATAGATACTTCAAAAGAGAATATATACACATATTTATGAAACAGACTCACAGAAATAGAGAACAGATTTGTGGTTGCTGGTGAGGGGGCAGGGGGGTGAGAGAGGGAAGGATTGGGAGTTTGCAATTAGCAGATGCAAACTAGTATATACAGGATGGATAAACAACAAGGTCCTATTGTATAGCACAGGGATCTATATTCAATATCCTGTGATAAACCATAATGGAAAAGAATACAAAATATATATATATATATGGCTGAATCACTTTGCTGTACAGCAGAAATTAACACATTATAAATCAACTATACTTCGATAAAATTTTTTAAAAAGAATGTATACATTCCCACCAACAGTGCAAGAATGTTCCCTTTTCTCCACACCCTCTCCAACATTTATTGTTTCTAGATTTTTTGATGGGAATGTAAATTGATACAGCCACTATAGAGAACAGTATGGAGGTTCCTTAAAAAACTAAAAATAGAACTACCATACGACCCAGCAATCCCACTAGTGGGCATATACCCTGAGAAAACCATAATTCAAAAAGAGTCATGTACCAAAATGTTCATTGCAGCTTTATTTACAATAGCCAGGACATGGAAGCAACCTAAGTATCCATCATCGGATGAATGGATAAAGAAGATGTGGCACATATATACAATGGAATATTACTCAGCCATAAAAAGAAACGAAATGGAGTTATTTGTAGTGAGGTGGATGGAGTTAGAGTCTGTCACACAGAGTGAAGTAAGTCAGAAAGAGAAAAAAATGTATAGTATGCTAACACATATATATGGAATCTAAGGAAAAAAAAAAAGGTCATGAAGAACCTAGTGGTAAGACGGGAATAAAGACACAGACCTACTAGAGAATGGACTTGAGGATATGGGAAGGGGGAAGGGTAAGCTGTGACAAAGTGAGAGAGTGGCATGGACATATATACACTACCAAACGTAAGATAGATAGCTAGTGGGAAGCAACCGCATAGCACAGGGAGATCAGCTCAGTGCTTTGTGACCACCTAGAGGGGTGGGATAGGGAGGGTGGGAGGGAGGGAGATGCAAGAGGGAAGAGATATGGGAACATATGTATACATATAACTGATTCACTTTGTTATAAAGTAGAAACTAACACACCATTGTAAAGCAATTATACTCCAATAAAGATGTTAAAAAAATAAAATAAAATAAAAATAAAAAGAATGTATACAAACGGCCAATAAGCACATGAAAGGGTACTCAACATCTTCAGTCATCAAGCAAACACACATTAAAACCACAATGTGATATCATTTCACTCAAGCATGAATGGCTAAAATTAAAAGGACTGAAAACACTGGTAAGGAAATAGAGAAACCAAATCTCTCATACATTGTTGGCTGGAGTGTAAAATGTCACAGCCACTTTGGAAATAAAGGTAAACATAAATCTACCCTATGGGCAACTATTTCCACTCCTTGATATTTTATCCAAGAGAAATGAAAACACATGCCCACAAAAAAACACTTGTACAAGAATGGTCACAGTCTTACTCCTAATAACCGGAAACTAGAAACAGCCCAAAATGTCTATCAAGAGGAAAATGACTTAAAAATTATGCTATACTCAAACATGTAGTACTACTCAACAATAAAAAATAATGAACTACTGCTACAGGCAAGAGCATGAATGAATCTCAAAAACCTTATGTTAAGCTTCTAAGAAATCAGACAAAAATTACTCCATTTTTATGATGTCCAATTACAGGAGAAATTAATTCAGGATGTCAGATGTCAGAAAAAGATGACCTGGGGGCAACAGGCCAGTGGAAAGGACAGAGCATGAGAAAGCTTTCTTGGGTGATGGAAATGTTTTGTCGCTTGTTTGGGATGGTGGTTGCATAAGTGTATACAACTATCAAAACCTATTGCACTAAACACTTAAAAGCTGCACATTGTAATGTATGTTAATCATGCTGAAATTTAACAAGAAAAGTCTGATCACTTTATCTTTTTTTAATTTTTATTGGAGTACAGTTGATTTACAATGCTGTGTTAGTTTCTGTTGTGTTAGTTTTTGCTGCTGTACAACAAAGTGAATCAGTTACACATATACATATATCTGCTCTTTTTTAGATTCTTTCCCCATACATGCCATTACAGAGTCTTGAGTAGAGTTCCCTGTGCTATATAGTAGGTCCTTATTAGTTATCTATTTTATATACAGTAGTGTGAATATGTCAACCCCAATCTCCCAACTTACCCCTAGCCTCCATTACGGCCCTGGTAACCATAAGTTGTTTTCTACTTCTGTGACTCTATTTCTGTTTTGCAAATAAGTTCATTTGAACCATTTTTTTTAGATTCCACATATAAGTGATATAACATGATATAAATCTAATCACTTTATTCAATAAACATTTGTTGACTCCCTACTCTGTGACAGACATTGTTCTAGTCCTGGGAATTCAAAGATGAAAGGAACATGGTCACTGACCTCGAATAAGTTCAGTTCCAGTGATGTTTAGTTGACCTGAAGAGACACATATAAATAATTATAACCCAGTGAGTTAGAGCCAGAATGTTACAAGAGCTCAGAGGAAGGACCTCCCATCAGAAAAGAAGTCCAGTAACAGGTGACAGCTTAAAATGATAGGCAAGAATGAACTTAAATGGAGAAAAGCATTATGAGAAATGGTACAATGGCAGGACACAAGATACCATGTACACAAAAGGTTCACAAGCAGGTTGATGTTGTTACAGCACACACTACAGGAAGAGAGGAGCAAGAAAGGAAGCCAGAGAAAGAACAACAAGAGGCCATATAAACCTGTGTAAGGAAGACAGTGTTCATCCTGTATGTAACAAGAGATCTGAAGATTAGACAACTATTTTAGGTTACTCATACTAACAGCCATAGAAAAGATGGATTTAAAAGAGGAAACAAAAAAACCAGTGAGGAGGCTACTAATGTGTTCCCAAGAATGAAGGCCTGAAGTGGAATAATATTTAGAAGGTAAACTGGCAGGACCAATACCTAATTTAAATATAAGAGAATGGTATGAGTCAAAAATGACTCTCATGTGACTGGTAAGATGAGTGTGCCACAAACTAAGACAAACTAAGACAAAGTGTAAAGAGAAGAAGTGGGAAAGAGAAGCACAGTTAGAGGCATGGGGAGTTTGAAGTGCCTCTGTGATACCTAGTTAAGTAGCAAGTGTTTCATATACAAGGGTGCCTTTTCAAATACAGGCCTAGGCAGTAGGAATCATTAGCATATAAAAATTAGTTTCAATATGAAAACAAATGAGATTTATCAGTTAAAGTAAAAAGAATGAGAAAGTGGAACAAAGACATAATTTTGGTAGTACCAACAGGAAAGATAAGAAAAGGCAGAGAAGGGCAGTTCTAAAAATGTATTTAATTTTTAAAAAATTATATTGTCCCATAAATTTACATATTACATAGCTGGTTCCAAACATTTAATTTTTGAGGAGGACATCTCATTACTCCTTAAGTAAAAACCTTATTGACAAAAATAAAAGGCAAATACTTACTAAATTCAAATCCATAATAAGAGACTGCATATTGACCATTTCCTCTCTCAAATGTCTTTCTATTCTTCCTTTACAAATGAAATAATTAATATTATATGAAATAAATATTCTATCTGTACCATTTTATCTTTAACTTGAAACGCTAATTATTTATAAGATTACCAAATGATAAGAATATACTTATGAAACTTAAAATCCTTAAGACATAAAGATTTTTTTCTTTATCAAAGGAACCCTTTTAGAGACTATATAACGTATTCTAAAACAGAGTAAAGGACAACTTTTCCCAAAAGTGAAACAATATCAGAAATCCATATATGTGCAAATCACATAAGTTATGAGAGTCCAGGCTTAACATACAGTAGGAAGAACTGCAAGTATTTACTGAGCATTTAGCATATGACAAGCAATGTTCTAAATACTTTGTGTGTATTAACTCACTAATCCTCATAACTATGCTATGGGATAGGTGTTACAATTGACACCATTTAACAGATGAGGAAACTGAGGCAGCAAGCAGTTAATTAATGTGATCAGGCTTACAGCTGCTCAGTGGCAGAACCAGGATTGACCCTGGCTCAAGAGACTTGGACTTCAGAGCCCTTGTCTTAACCACCAACCATACTGCTTCTCAGGAAATAGGTATAAATTTGGAAATTCCTTGGCAGTCCAGTGATTAGGACTCCGCACTCTCACTGCTGAGGGCCTGGGTTCAATCTCTGGTCGGGGAATTAAGATCCCACAAGTCGCAAGAGCACAGCCAAAAAAAAAAAAAAAGAAGTAGGTAAAAATCTAATTGAAGATCAAGGGAACATAGTAATGTTTTTGTAATATTTTTTCCTCAGTAATCCCTTATGATAATCCAGTTTTGTGATATAATTCTAATTATTTAATTCTAATTAATAATTCTAATATAGATTTTTAACTATTCAAAACCATGTAATTTATTAATCTCAGTTTCAAACACAAATTGATTCAAGCTTGCAAGCCTGTTTCTAGGCAATTTCACAATGCAGACTTTCTGCTGACCTATTAGTTCATGTACACTGGGTACTTAGAGGCGGAAAAAATTGGTGCTGCAGGACAACACTAGGCAGGCCAAAACAACAACAAGCATGTTGAATATAACAAAAACATTTAGTCAAACATTAGGCTACTTTCCACTTTAAAAGTATGTGTCTTTAATATGTAGAAATACATAATCATACATTTTTAAAATATACTTTTGCATAAAGCATTACCAATAACTATAAATAATTCAATTTACACATGAAAGTTATTGTGATAAGGTAAAACATTTTAAAAGACTACCAACAGTCCAATTCAATTTTATTTTCCATAAGTGAAGTAAGTCAGAAAGAGAAAAACAAATACAGTATGCTAACACATATATATGGAATCTAAGGGAAAAAAAAGGTCATGAAGAACCTAGTGGTAAGACGGTAATAAAGACACGGACCTACTAGAGAATGGACTTGAGGATATGGGGAGGGGGAGGGGTAAGATGTGACAGGGTGAGAGAGTGGCATGAACATATATACACTACCAAATGTAAAATAGATAGTTAGTGGGAAGCAGCCACATAGCACAGGGAGATCAGCTCGGTGCTTTGTGACCACCTAGAGGGGTGGGATAGGGAGGGTGGGAGGGAGGGAGACGCAAGAGGGAAGAGATATGGGAACATATGCATATGTATAACTGATTCACTTTGTTATAAAGCAGAAACTAACACACCATTGTAAAGCAATTATACTCCAATAAAATGTTAAAAAAAACAAAACATGTTGAGGCAGTAATAATTCAAACCATGTCAAGCCAATATGATAATGACACAGGTAAGTCTCATAACACCAACTGTAAATTAATATTAGTTTGTATTAATTCATAACTAAAAGTATAAGAAAGTTACAAAATACATTAGTATCTCATAACAAATATGAACATCCTTCTATGACGTGCCATACTAGGTATCAGCAACATGATTAAACTAGGAAAGCTTACAATACCCTTTTATAAGCAAATATAATACATACATACTACTTCTTTTTATGGAATGACACATAATTAGGGAAAGAGGGCTTTGCAAGCTGAGAAGTCCTTTACAAACATAAGATTATCATTTAAAATAATATAATTTTTCAGGAATTCCCTGGCAGTCCAGTGGTTTCACTGCCGGGACCTGGGTTCAATCCCTGGTCCAGGAGCTAAGGTCCTGCAAGCCGCACAGAGTGGCAAAAAATAAATAAAATAATATAATTTTTTAAGTAGAAGAATATTAGCAAGTAAATCAAATCAAAAAGTATGAAAGGCCAAAAATACAGTGCCTCATTCATTCATACCAATTCACGTAACATTACCATAATTTGAACAGCATCACTGAGTGAAAAATTCAAAGTGTATCCAGGTGGAATACATGACCCATGTGTCCATGCATCGGTGCAGTGCCAATTCTCAAACTCTTTGTTAGTGCACCATGATGGGATAAGTACAGAAACTGAGGTAAGCATTTAGAAGCAATCTGACATTGCTGAAAGATTTCACAGTTTACAAAATTACTGATCTGTGAGAAGCTGGATATTTTTAAAACTGGCAGATAGTTTGAGAATCACTGAACTAAACCACATTTCTGAGAATCCCTTACAGGCAGATTGAGACGAAAGTTCTTGGAAACCAAGGACATGATGTGTGCCACCTTCCCCAACAGGGAACAACGACTCTATGGCTCTCCGCTGTCTTTCCTTTTCCTGTTACCTGAAACTCAGATAAGGCTTTGACCATGATGACAATGACAAGGCCCTAGAGCAGTGCTTCTCAAACTTTAATGTACAGAAGAAACACTGAGAAAATCCTGTTAAAATGCAGGTATTGATTTACTAAGTCTGTAGTGGAGATCTGAGATTCTACATTACAAATAAACTATGAGGTAATGCCAGTGCTGTTGGTCTGAGGACCTCACTTGAAGTAGCAGGGGTAAGAGGACAATGAATCAGTAAGATAGAAGGAACCCAGGTCCCTAAATGACAGCACAAAGCAGAATTTCCCACCACTTTGTTTTGTGACAGAAGAAAAAGAGGCTACATTCTTGAGCCCTCTGTAATGCGGGGCCTCTATTACAGCAGCCTAGCCTTCAATCTAACTAATACAGAGCGGTTTCTAAATATTAGAAGTGTGTATCTTGGGCTAGTTCTTGCATTTTAATTAAAATAATATCAATGTAAATGTTTATTCACATAAATATAAACTGGCAAAAACTTCGAGGCCCTATTGCGTTTTCAATCAGACTTCAGTATGTATACATGATTTATGTCATGTATCACTCAAATATTAAGTCCTTTCTCATTACCCTGTACCCATTAAAGTCTATACCACTACACTGGATTATCTTTTTCATGATGTCAAATCAAAATTTCAATTTGTTAAACTCTCAATTTGTTAAGAAATTACATCTAATTTTATGAAGATAAAAGTTAATTGTGAACTATCACTACAAAACAAACCTTGTCTATGTAACTGGTAGAAAATGTAATGAGTATAATGGTAGCAAAGAGCAGCTAGGTATGTCTACCAACAAAGTTAAAAGTTATGTTAGGTGATCACTTTGTAACAACAAGGATGTAAACAAAGACACAAAAAAGGGCACCGAAATTTCATTGTATTGGTATAGCAATTAACTAGGTATACATAATACTTTATTATTTATCAATTTTTAACTACCAAAGAAACACCTAATTAATATATGCTCATAAGAACTTCTGATGGATGTGTAACTAATTAAGTGAACAAGGGAAAAAATAGTAAAAACAAAGAAAACAACCACAACCAGAAAAAGCAAGTCAAAAAATTTATCAGTAACCAAAATAAGGAAACAGTACATGCCGGTCCTGTAAAACTTCCAAATGTAGCAAGGAAAGAAGATTCTGATGGAGCATGGGTATTAATCTACCCCATCCCTCCCCAAGAAGCTCAACTGAGAAAAGAAGTCAAATAAACACAGCCCTGAAGAAATCTCACTATTACTCATAGGTGACAGTGAAACAGACTGAGAAATCAGCAGGCAGCCTGGACAAAAGATCATGGTAAACCACTAAGACTAGGAGCCCCTTTATACCAACTTGGGCTCTCAGCTCAGGCAGAAAGGGCCACTGAAAAAGTATACTGAGAAGGAGCCTATTTCACATGCTTTGTATTCTAACTAGTAACATATACATGATCCTTTTTGGTGTTCATAATTTAAATAACAAAAGAGCAACGTGTGCTTGGCAGTGTCTTCAGGTGGATTGGGAGCCTATGCCAGCTTACTAGACTACAAAGTGCCTAAATGCCTACTTCTTTGCCTCATCAAAGGTCCTAGAATGAATTACAATCTTGTCATCCTAACACCTTTCTAACCAGGGACGCGAAGCTAACAATTCTAAAATATCAAAAAGACAAGTAAAAATTTGTAGCATATCTCATAAAATATCTAATGTATAAAGAAATAATTAGGGGCGGAGGAGAGAGATGGCGGAAGAGTAAGACGTGGAGATCACCTTCCTTCCCACAGATACAGTAGAAATACATCTACACGTGGAACTGCTCCTACAGAACACCCACTGAACGCTGGCAGAAAACGCCAGACCTCCCAAAAGGCAAGAAACTCCCCCCGTACTTGGGTAGGGCAAAAGAAAAAAGAAATAACAGAGACAAAATAATAGGGACGGCACCTGCACCAGTGGGAGGGAGCTGTGAAGGAGGAAAGATTTCCACGCACTAGGAAGCCACTTCGCAGGCAGAGACTGTGGGTGGCAGAGGAGGGAAGCTTCGGAGCCACGGAGGAGAGCGCAGCCACAGGGGTGCAGAGGGCAAAGCGGAGAGATTCCCGCACGGAGGATCAGTGCCGACCAGCACTCACCAGCCCAAGAGGCTTGTCTGCTCACCCGCTGGGGGCGGGCGGGGCTGGGAGCTGAGGCTCGGGATTTGGTAGGATCTCAGGGAGAGGACTGGGGTTGGCGGCGTGAACACAGCCTGAAGGGGTTAGTGCACCACAGCTAGCCGGGAGGGAGTCCGGGAAAAAGTCTGCAGCTGCCGAAGAGGCAAGAGACTTTTTCTTCCCTCTTTGTTTCCTGGTGCACGAGGAGAGGGGATTCAGAGGGCCGCCTAAACGAGCTCCAGAGACTGGCGCGAGCCGCGGCTATCAGCGCGGACCCCACAGCAACAGGGGCGCAGAGGAAAAAACGGAGAGATTCCCGCACAGAGGCTCGGCGCCGAGCAGCACTCAGCAGCCCAAGAGGCTTCTCTGCTCACCCGCCGGGGCGGGCGGGGCTGGGAGCTGAGGCTCAGCTTCGGTCAGATCGCAGGGAGAGGACTGGGGTTGGCGGACTATCAGCGCGGACCCCAGAGACGGGCGTGAGACGCTGGGGCTGCTGCTGCCGCCTCCAAAAATCCTGTGTGTGAGCACAGGTCACTCTCCACACTGCCCCTCCCGGGAGCCTGTGCAGCCCGCCACTGCCAGGGTCCCGTGATCCAGGGACAACTTTCCCGGGAGAACGCACTGCGCGCATCAGGCTGGTGCAACGTCACGCTGGCCTCTAATGCCGCAGGCTCGCCCCGCCTCCTCTGTACCCCTCCCTCCCCGCAGCCTGGGTGAGCCAGAGCCCCCGAAGCAGCTGCTCCTTTAACCCCCTCCTGTCTAGGCGGGGAACAGACGCCCTCAGGCGACCTACACGCAGAGGCGGGTCCAAATCCAAAGCTGATCCCCAGGAGCTGTGCGAACAGAGAAGAGAAGGGGAAATCTCTCCCAGCAGCCTCAGAAGCAGCGGATTAAAACTCCACAAACAACTTGATGTGCCTACATCTGTTGAATACCTGAATAGACAACGAATCATCCCAAATTCAGGAGGTGGACTTTGGGAGCAGGATATATTAATTTTTCCCCTTTTCCTTTTTTTGTGAGTGTATATGTATATGCTTCTGGGTGAGATTTTGTCTGTATAGCGTTGCTTTATAATACCTTTATTTTACTTCACTATATTATAGCCTTTTTCTTTCTTTCTTTCTTTCTATTTTTCCTCCCTTTTACTCTGAGCCATGTGGACGAAAGGCTCTTGGTGCTCCAACCAGGCATCAGGGCCGTACCTCTGAAGTGGGAGAGCCAACTTCAGGACACTGGTCCACAAGAGACCTCCCAGCTCCACGTAATACCAAACGGCAAAAATCTCTCAGAGATCTCCATCTCAACATCAAGACCCAGCATCACTCAATGACCAGCAAGCTACAGTGCTGAACACCCTATGCCAAACAACTAGCAAGACAGGAACACAGCCCCATCCATTAGCAGAGAGGCTGCCTAAAATCATAATAAGGCCACAGACACCCCAAAATACACCACCAGACATGGACGTGCCCACCAGAAAGACAAGATCCAGCCTCATCCACCAGAACTCAGGCACTAGTTCCCTCCACCAGGAAGCCTACACAACCCACTGAACCAACCTTAGCCACTGGGGACAGATACCAAAAACAACGGGAAATACGAACCTGCAGCCTGTGAAAAGGAGACCCCAAACACAGTAAGAAAAGCAAAATGAGAAGACAGAAAAACACACAGCAGATGAAGGAGCAGGGTCAAGACACACCAGACTTAACAAATGAAGAGGAAATAGGTAGTCTACCTGAAAAAGAATTCATAATAATGATAGTAAGAATGATCCAAAATCTTGGAAATAGAATAGACAAAATGCAAGAAACATTTAACAAGGACGTAGAAGAACTAAAGAGGAACCAAGCAATGATGACAAACACAATAAATGAAATTAAAAATACTCTAGATGGGATCAATAGCAGAATAACTGAGGCAGAAGAAAGGATAAGTGACCTGGAAGATAAAATGGTGGAAATAACTACTGCAGAGCAGCATAAAGAACAAAGAATGAAAAGAACTGAGGACAGTCTCAGAGACCTCTGGGACAACATTAAACGCACCAACATTCGAATTATAGGGGTCCCAGAAGAAGAAGAGAAAAAGAAAGGGACTGAGAAAATATTTGAAGAGATTATAGTTGAAAACTTCCCTAATATGGGAAAGGAAATAGTTAATCAAGTCCTGGAAGCACAGAGAGTCCCATACAGGATAAACCCAAGGAGAAACACGCCAAGACACATATTAATCAAACTGTCAAAAATTAAATATAAGGAAAACATATTAAAGGCAGCAAGGGAAAAACAACAAATAACACACAAGGGAACCCCCATAAGGTTAACATCTGATCTTTCAGCAGAAACTCTGCAAGCCAGAAGGGAGTGGCAGGATATACTTAAAGTGATGAAGGAGAAAAACCTACAACCAAGATTACTCTACCCAGCAAGGATCTCATTCAGATGTGATGGAGAAATTAAAACCTTTACAGACAAGCAAAAGCTGAGAGAGTTCAGCACCACCAAACCAACTTTACAACAAATGCTAAAGGAACTTCTCTAGGCAAGAAACACAAGAGATGGAAAACACCTACAATAACAAACCCAAAACATTTAAGAAAATGGGAATAGGAACATACATATCGATAATTACCTTGAATGTAAATGGATTAAATGCTCCCACCAAAAGAAACAGGCTGGCTGAATGGATACAAAAACAAGACCCATATATATGCTGTCTACAAGAGAGCCACTTCAGACCTAGAGACACATACAGACTGAAAGTGAGGGGATGGAAAAAGATATTCCATGCAAATGGAAATCAAAAGAAAGCTGGAGTAGCAATTCTCATATCAGACAAAATAGACTTTAAAATAAAGACTATTACAAGAGACAAAGAAGGACACTATATAATGATCAAGGGATTGATCCAAGAGGAAGGTATAACAATTGTAAATATTTATGCACCCAACATAGGAGCACCTCAATACATAAGGCAAATACTAACAGCCATAAAAGGGGAAATCAACAGCAACACAATCATAGTAGGGGACTTTAACACCCCACTTTCACCAATGGACAGATCATCCAAAATGAAAATAAATAAGGAAACACAAGCTTTAAATGATACATTAAACAAGATGGACTTAATTGATATTTATAGGACATTCCACCCAAAAACAACAGAATACACATTTTTCTCAAGTGCTCATGGAACATTCTCCAGGATAGATCATATCTTGGGTCACAAATCAAGCCTTGGTAAATTTAAGAAAATTGAAATCGTATCAAGTATCTTTTCCGACCACAACGCTATGAGACTAGATATCAATTACAGGAAAAGATCTGTAAAAAATACAAACACATGGAGGCTACACAATACACTACTTAATAATGAAGTGATCACTGAAGAAATCAAAGGGGAAATCAAAAAATACCTAGAAACAAATGACAATGGAGATATGACGACCCAAAACCTATGGGACGCAGCAAAAGCAGTGCTAAGAGGGAAGTTTATAGCAATACAAGTCTACCTCAAGAAACAGGAAACATCTCGAATAAACAACCTAACCTTGCACCTAAAGCAATTAGAGAAAGAAGAACAAAAAAACCCCAAAGCCAGCAGAAGGAAAGAAATCATAAAGATTAGGTCAGAAATAAATGAAAAAGAAATGAAGGAAACAATAGCAAAAATCAATGAAACTAAAAGGTGGTTCTTTGAGAAGGTAAACAAAATTGATAAACCATTAGCCAGACTCATCAAGAGAAAAAGGGAGAAGACTCAAATCAATAGAATTAGAAATGAAAAAGGAGAAGTAACCACTGACACTGCAGAAATACAAAAGATCATGAGAGATTACTACAAGCAACTCTATGCCAATAAAATGGACAACCTGGAAGAAATGGACAGATTCTTAGAAATGCACAAACTGCCGAGACTGAACCAGGAAGAAAGAGAAAATATGAACAGACCAATCACAAGCACTGAAATTGAAACTGTGATTAAAAACCTTCCAACAAACAAAAGCCCAGGACCAGATGGCTTCACAGGTGAATTCTATCAAACATTTAGAGAAGAGCTAACACCTAGCCTTCTCAAACTCTTCCAAAATATTGCAGAGGGAGGAACACTCCCAAACTCATTCTAAGAGGCCACCATCACCCTGATACCAAAACCAGACAAAGATGTCACAAAGAAAGAAAACTACAGGCCAATATCACTGATGAACATAGATGCAAAAATCCTCAACAAAATACTAGCAAACAGAATCCAACAGCACATTACAAGGATCATATACCATGATCAAGTGGGGTTTATCCCAGGAATGCAAGGATTCTTCAACATACGCAAATCAATCAATGTGATACACCATATTAACAAATTGAAGGAGAAAAACCATATGATCATCTCAATAGATGTAGAGAAAGCTTTCGACAAAATTCAACACCCATTTATGATAAAAGCCCTGCAGAAAGTAGGCAGAGGGAAATTTCCTCAACATAATAAAGGCCATATATGACAAACCCACAGCCAACATTGTCCTCAATGGTGAAAAACTGAAACCATTTCCACTAAGATCAGGAACAAGACAAGGTTGCCCACTCTCACCACTATTATTCAACATAGTTTTGGAAGTGTTAGCCACAGCAATCAGAGAAGACAAAGAAATAAAAGGAATCCAAATCGGAAAAGAAGAAGTAAAGCTTTTTTCATTTGCAGATGACATGATACTATGCATAGAGAATCCTAAAGATGCTACCAGAAAACTCCTAGAGCTAATCAATGAATTTGGTAAAGTAGCAGGATACAAAATTAATGCACAGAAATCTCTTGCATTTCTATACACTAATGACGAAAAATCTGAAAGTGAAATTAAGAAAACACTCCCGTTTACCATTGCAACAAAAAGAATAAAATATCTAGGAGTAAACCTACCTAAGGAGACAAAAGACCTGTATGCAGAAAATTATAAGACACTGATGAAAGAAATTAAAGATGATACAAATAGATAGAGGGATATACCATGTTCCTGGATTGGAAGAGTCAACATTGTGAAAATGACTCTACTACCCAAAGCAATCTACAGATTCAATGCAATCCCTATCAGACTACCACTGGCATTTTTCACAGAACTAGAACAAAAAATTTCACAATTTGTATGGAAACACAAAAGACCCCGAATAGCCAAAGCAATCTTGAGAACAAAAAATGGAGCTGGGGGAATCAGGCTCCCTGACTTCAGACTATATTACAAAGCTTCAGTAATCAAGACAGTTTGGTACTGGCACAAAAACAGAAATATAGATCAATGGAACAGGATAGAAAGCCCAGAGATAAACCCACACACATATGGTCACCTTATCTTTGATAAAGGAGGCAAGCATATACAGTGGAGAAAAGACAGCCTCTTCAATAAGTGGTGCTGGGAAAATTGGACAGCTACATGTAAAAGTATGAAATTAGAACACTCCCTGACACCATGCACAAAAATAAACTCAAAATGGATTAAAGACCTAAGTGTAAGGCCAGACACTATCAAACTCTTAGAGGAAAACATAGGCAGAACACTCTATGACATACATCACAGCAAGATTCTTTTTGACCCAGCTCCCAGAGAAATGGAAATAAGAACACAAATAAACAAATGGGACCTAATGAAACTTAAAAGCTTTTGCACAGCAAAGGAAACCATAAACAAGACCAAAAGACAACCATCAGAATGGGAGAAAATATTTGCAAATGAAGCAACTGACAAAGGATTAATCTCCAAGATTTACAAGCAGCTCATGCAGCTCAATAACAAAAAAACGAACAACCCAATCCAAAAATGGGCAGAAGACCTAAATAGACATTTCTCCAAAGAAGATATAAAGATGTCCTACAGACACATGAAATAATGCTCAACATCATTAATCATTAGAGAAATGCAAATCAAAACTACAATGAGATATCATCTCACACTGGTCAGAATTGCTATCATCAAAAAATCTAGAAACAATAAATGCTGGAGAGGGTGTGGAGGAAAGGGAACACTCTTGCACTGTTGGTGGGAATGTAAATTGATACAGCCACTATGGAGAACAGTATGGAGGTTCCTTAAAAAACTAAAAATAGAACTACCATACGACCCAGCAATCCCACTACTGGGCATATACCCTGAGAAAACCATCATTCAAAAAGAGTCATGTACCAAAATGTTCATTGCAGCTCTATTTACAATAGCCAGGACATGGAAGCAACTTAAGTGTCCATCATCGGATGAATGGATAAAGAAGATGTGGCACATATATACAATGGAATATTACTCAGCCATAAAAAGAAATGAAATGGAGGTATTTCTAATGAGGTGGATGGAGTTAGAGTCTGTCATACAGAGTGCAGTAAGTCAGAAAGAGAAAAACAAATACAGTATGCTAACACATATATACGGAATCTAAGGGAAAAAAAAAAAAAGGCAATGAAGAACCTAGTGGCAAGACGGGAATAAAGACACAGACCTACTAGAGAATGGACTTGAGGATATGGGGAGGGGGTGGGGTCTGATGTGACAGGGTAAGAGAGTGTCATGGACCTATATACACTACCAAATGTAAAATAGATAACTAGTGGGAAGCAGCCGCATAGCACAGTGAGATCAGCTCGGTGCTTTGTGACCACCTAGAGGGGTGGGATGGGGAGGGTGGGAGGGAGGGAGATGCAAGAGGGAAGAGAAATGAGAACATATTGTATATGTATAACTGATTCACTTTGTTATAAAGCAGAAGCTAACACACCATTGTAAGGCAATTATACTTCAATAAAGATGTTTAAAAAAAAAAAAAGCTATTTTAACTAATAAGAAAAGAAAAATATCCATTTAGCTTGAATATAAAATCAAAAATATATTTAGAGAAAAAGGTAAAATTATTTCATTAACTTAATCATGATTACCTATCAACTTTCTGGACACTTAAACTTACGTACATCAACTATTTCTTGGTAACTCCCTAGCTGTCCAGTGGTTAGGACTCTGCGCTTCCACTGCAGGGGGTGTGGGTTCTATCCCTGGTCCGGGAACTAAGATCAGACATTTTGCTCAGCATGGCCAAAAAAAAAAAACAATCTCTCTCTCTCTCAAAACAATACTTGAATGGAATCAATTCCAATATCCATTATAAAATGTTGGCTTAACTTATTTAGCAACTTTTTACATCAATACTTACGTTTAGTGTTTCATATTAGGTATTTATCAAACTTCTCAAGGTCCTGCTTAGAAATTTAGCAAAATAAAAATGTTTTTTCTTAACATGTTCACGTCTTCTGAAAAGCTGCAACTGAGTTTCACTTGCATTTTATATTTACAGGAGTTCTGGGGGGATTTGGGGAGAATTTTTTTTAAATGACCTTCAGATACCTTAAATTTATAAAGACTGTCTTAAAATCTGCTCTGAATCTATAATACCAGCAAGTCAATAAACTAATGATGACCTAATCAAATAATCTTGTCACAGAACTCTTAAGAGATTATATCCGTTTTCTCTTCTTAGAAAAGTCAATGACTTCATATGCTTTTTCCCCCTCTGGCAGCTCCTTAAAGGCTAATTCTCTTCTAAAAATGCTGAAATTTGTCATTGCTTAAACCTAGCCTCTT
The DNA here is from genome assembly GCF_009873245.2 of Balaenoptera musculus. Lineage (NCBI taxonomy): Eukaryota > Metazoa > Chordata > Mammalia > Artiodactyla > Balaenopteridae > Balaenoptera > Balaenoptera musculus. The sequence goes on along the minus strand of NC_045802.1, from coordinate 33,679,237 downwards.
CCTACTCAAAGCCTGGTCTTTAGATCATAGGTCACTGCTGTCTAACAGAAGTATAATGCAAGTCACATATGTAATTTAAAATTTTCTAGTAACCATATTTTAAATAGTAAACAGGTGAAATTAATTTAATAATATGTTTTAACACAATATATTGAGAATATTATTTCAATATTATAAACAATATAAAACTTAATGAGAGATATTTACATTCCTTTTTTGTAATAAGTCTCCAAAATCAGTGTGTATTTTACATTTACATCACATCTGAATTTGGACTAGACCCCTTTCAAGTGCTCAGTAGCCACATGTGGCTAATGTCTACTATATTGGACAGTACAGCCTTAGATGATCTCATCCATGCTCTGCTTCACCATCAACTATACTCAAATGACCACAGATTTATATCTCAATCCCTATCAAATTACCAATGGCATTTTTTACGGAACTAGAACAAAAAATCTTAAAATTTGGATGGAGACATAAAAGACCCCGAATAGCTAAAGCAGTCTTGAGGGGAAAAAACGGAGCTGGAGGAATCAGACTCCCTGACTTCAGACGATACTATAAAGCTACAGTAATCAAGACAATATGGTACTGGCACAAAAACAGAAACATAGATCAATGGAACAAGATAGAAAGCCCAGAGATAAACCCACGCCCCTATGGTCAACTAATCTATGACAAAGGAGGCAAGGATATACAATGGAGAAAAGACAGTCTCTTCAATAAGCGGTGCTGGGAAAACTGGACAGCTACATGTAAAAGAATGAAATCAGAACACTCCCTCACACCATACACAAAAATAATCTCAAAATGAATTAGAAAACTAAATATAAGACTGGACACTATAAAACTCTTAGAGGAAAACACAGGAAGAACACTCTTTGACATAAATCACAGCAAGATCTTTTTTTCATCCACCTCCTAGAGTAATGGAAATAAAAACAAAAATAAACAAATGGGACCTAATGAAACTTCAAAGCTTTTGCACAGCAAAGGAAACCATAAACAAGACGAAAAGACAACCCTCAGAATGGAAGAAAATATTTGCCAATGAATTAACACAGGATTAATCTCCAAAATATATAAACAGCTCATGCAGCTCAATATTAAAAAAAAAACAACCCAATCTAAAAATGGGCAGAAAATCTAAATAGACATTTCTCCAAAGAAGACATATAGATGGCCAAGAAGCACATGAAAAACTGCTCAACATCACTGATTATTAGAGAAATGCAAATCAAAACTACAATGAGGTATCACCTCACACCAGTTAGAATGGGCATCATCAGAAAATCTACAAACAACAAATGCTGGAGAGCATTATACATACTCTTATACATCATTATACATGCTCTTATATATCACTAGTTCTAGAAAGCCTTTCATACTTCCCAAGTGGGGGTTAACTGCTCTCAACAACACCCTGGAAGCAAAATACCAGTGTATAACATTTAAATTCTGCCTGTCTTGTACATCATCCTAACAACAAACACAGTGCCTTGTGTATAAGAGGTATAAATATTTATTACTTGTATTTCAGTATACACATTACTATAGGATTACATATTTCCCTGCATTACTGCAAAGACTTACTTATTGTTGCAAAGATATCATACCTTCAGTAGCACTATACTGAGATGAAGGTAGCTACTTGTCTTCCACGTTAAAGGCTGTAAAACTGTAAAATGAGTGAGAAGCACTCACATTTGCACACAGGCTCACACCCATCGAGCAGGGGTGTGAAACATGCAGAGGTTACAGTACTAAGGTACACGTAGGCTCTGTCCAGCCCCAGAGCACAATGTGGTTCTTTCCTCTTTCTCTACATCACAATGTGCTTCTGCTATGAGTATCTTTGACTCACTTTATTACTTTATCACCACACATTTCCTGCTATCTCTCTGCTTTTCTTTGTCATTCTATGACTTCACAATGTTTTCTCAACTTTTACAAGAAAAATTTTGCATTTCTGAAAGTGCAGTCTGCTTCTTCTAAAAATTATACGGAGATAAAGTGTTCTTCAGCTAGTTCCAGATTCTATACCTTTCAAAAAGTCAGAATTTCTAGATACATGGGACTTAACATGATAAGACAAAATGCCAATATTGTTGTTTTGTCAAAAGAAGAAAGCATAAGCCAAAATATATATATATATAGTTATATTTCTATGGCTATTGAAATGTTACTATGCAATTTTTACTTGATTTAGCAAATGCTGCTGTATGAGGAGAAAATTATTTTCAACTTGCTGAGGTAGCAAATTTCTTTTTATACCCCCTTTATGCTTGAGGCAGTCAAAGACAGGCAGTTAAAACTAGATTTATAGGTTATTCACCAAAAAAAATACTGCAAACAGCACTTTCGAACCTGAAAACTTGCACAGTTTAACAGAATACACAGTCATTTTTGTGTATTAATGACATTTTACAATATCAACAGAAGCAACCAGGTAATATGTAACATATTTTGAGACAGAAGGTCAACAACATTTATTACATTTGAACATTATAATTTCACAAACAACATAAACCAAAGATACAATAACAAATGCTCATTAAAAAAACATGAAATATTTCAAAATGGAAAGATGTCTCCAATAAGCTCTCCCAAAAACCAAATATAAAGCAGCTGGTTTCTTCTAGTGTTCTTCAGCACAGTCTATTATTCTGTTTCACCTAAAGAGTGTCTTAATGTTTCTGATCCTTTCCAAACGAGAGTACCAAGAATACATGTATATCAAAGGGGTAATGATGAAGTATTTTATAATTCTAGAAAATAAAAGAATCCTGCACTTAGCACATAACCTTATAAACAACTACCAAAATTCTTTACAAATACACTTATGCCTAAGAGTTATGCTGGAATAATATGAGGGAACAGAACTTCTGATACCCTTTGCATAAACTCTTACGCATGACTATTACCAACAGTATATTATATAAAGGTATAGTTATATTTATGATGCTACAGAGAGCGTTTCTCACTTGAAGATTGAGCTCATTTACCAGCAATCTCCTGGGGAATTGGTGTGCTTCTCAGAAAAAAACAAACAAACAAGAAAAGTGCAGGGGTGGCTACAGAACAGGAATTTGACTTTCTTGGTCTTGATGTGTTTTGGAGGAAGTTTCTAGGTGACGGGATGTGAAAAACAGCTCTCCATCTGTGGACAGGTCAAGAGCTAAGAATTAGAAATTCCAGCAAAATGTCCTGAAGTTGTCTCACCTCTCTGGAGCAGCTATCTCAAGGCAATATGTGGAATAACAGGGCATGCTCCTCAAGACAAGAGAACCATCACTTTATCATCTATGCTGCCATTGTGCATCTTTTTTTCTCTATTTATCCCATAAATAAATATTCTCCTCTACTAGTGTTTTGATAAAGACATTTATACTTGTAGCCTTTCTTAGCTGTTCAAAGGTGAAACCAAGGGAATGAAGTTTGGTATACACTTGGGCCAGAGGATATCAGTATGGTGGTAGTACCAGTAATCAAGGAGAGAGAACTCCAAAAGGGAAGGTGAAATTCAAGGGGGACAAGATAAGAAGAAGACCTTTGTGTTCACCCTCTCTTCCCCCTCCAACTCCGCCCTACCCACAAAAACAAAAACAAAAAAACACCCACCTCAAAGCACAACCAAGTTAAACTTCGGATGTTAGAAACCCAGGGTTTCTAAGAAAATATGTTCTTTCAGAATAAAATGGAAACACACTACTTCGAATGCTTCCTTACGGTGTCTTCAACTCAAAACTGCTGGGTAAGGCAAATACATGCAACATAGTGCCTTATTTTTTCAGATATTCTTAGACTTCAAAAAATACAGAATTAAACAGATTTTTAGATAAGCCTAATCAGCAATTGGGTGAACCACCAAAAGGTAAAGGTTTCTTTGATTCCAACTGCATCACTCCTCAGTATAAGCATGAAAGGAAATTTACACATCACAAAAAATGCTTTAATCCAATTTTCAATTTCCAATTTTCAAATGTGTTTTATTTGACCAACAATTTAAATTAAACATGGTCACCAGGACTCGGTGGAAATCAGTACTGAATCTTTATTCCAGACATTTGGACTGTATTCACGGTTCTGCCGCTTATATCTCTGAGTAAACTGTTGATACCAGTGTTTCAGCTTCCTTATTTGCACACTGAGGGAGTTAAGCTATACAATCACTAATTCTATAAAAAAAAAAAAAAACTTTTTCAAAATTAAACACAGCTGATTATGTTTCCTTAACATGTTTCTATTAAAAAAAGTTCTGAAAGGCTTGAAAAAAAAAAATCCAAAAGGTTAGTAGAAGTACAAAATTCACCCTTAAGGAAATCTCAAGAGAAAAAACAAAAGGCAAAGAGTGAAGTAAATCTGTTATGCAGACAAATCTAGAATCAAATATCTTCTCTAAGTAGTTATTCCATGCACATAAGTAAGCATTACAAAGGACCAATGTACAATTTTCTGCAATATTTAAACATAATCACTATACTGGAAAAGTTTCTAGAACTTTTCAGTTCAGATCAGCAAATCTAACACCTTCTGTGCTACTGGCTACTAAGGAAAAACATTATTGTAAAGTCTTCCAAGGTGGCTACTATTGAGAGTTACATTTTAATATATAGATTTTTGTGGGGGTTATAATGAAGATTAAAGACTTAAAAGAAAATAATGAGCTCAAAAAATAACATAAACTAGAATATAGATCAGTCTATACAGATCATCTGCACCCCATGAAGATCACATTTTCAGAAACATAAGCTTTTCAGCACTAAATATTTCCCTAACCTGCTATTTTAGGTGAAGCTGACAGAACAGACAATAATAGTTTAAGTGCTTTAGCATCTATTTCTTTTGAGGTCCTTCAAGTAATTAAGTGAGTACTAAGTACTAAGAAAAATGATTTTGTCAGTGACAATAAAAGAGAATCCCAAGAGTCAAAGGAAACTCAGGATGTCAGAACTGGAATGAGTGGGTCAAAGCTGCTCTATGGTCAAAAATTCTCCTTCCAGTACTCTTCTCTGCATACACCTTTGAGATTCTGTATGTTAACATAATAAATATCTACTTAAATATAAGATCTAATACAAGTCACCGATAAGACTAGGACATCCTCTTGTTTTCTTCACAAGTCTAGTGGGTTCAAGACTCATCAGGAATTACTCCCAAACTTGTAGATATATAGTCTTGTTAGCCCCACAGGTTCTTCCTGCCTTTATGAGTCCCTGCCACACAAAAAGAGCAGTCTGGAGTAAGAAACATGTAAACAAATAAATTGCAACACAAAGTGGAAAATATCAAAATATAACATTGCTGAGGATTTATAACAAAATAACAAAGACAGGAAGAACACTAAGCTTGGGTAGAGACCCTGGTTAGAGAATTCTGACTGGCAGGAGCATGGGGCATCCAAGTTCAATTTGTATCAGACTTTATTAAGAATATACAAGGTAGGAGATTGGTTCAAGATGGCGGAGTAGAAGGACATGCACTCACAACCTCTTGCGAGAGCACCAGAATCACAACTAACTGCTAAACAATCATTGACAGAAAGACACTGGAACTCACCAAAAAAGATACCGGACATACAAAGACAAAGGAGAAGGCACAATGAGACGGTAGGAGGGTCACAATCACAATAAAGTCAAATCCCATAACTGCTGGGTGGGTGACTCACAAACTGGAGAACACTTATACCACAGAAGTCGACCCACTAGAGTGAAGGTTCTGAGCCCCACATCAGTCTTCCCAACCTGGGGGTCCAGCAACAGGAGGAGGAATTCCTAGAGAATCAGACTTTGAAGGCTAGCGGGATTTGATTGCAGGACTTCAACAAGATGGGGGGAAAAGGAGACTCCACTCTTGGAGGCCACACACAAAGTAGTGTGCACATCGGGACCCAGGTGAAGGAGCAGTGACCCCATAGGAGACTGAACCAGACCTACCTGCTAGTGCTGGAGGATCTCCTGCAGAGGCAGGGGGTGGCTGTGGCTCACCGTGAGGACAAGGACACTGGCAGCAGAAGTTCTGGGAAGTACCCCTTGGCGTGAGCCCTCCCAGGGTCCGCCATTAGCCCCACCAAAGAGCAGGGTAGACTCCAGTGTTGGGTCGCCTCAGGCAAAACCACCAACAGGGAGGGAACCCAGCCCCACCCATCAGCAGACAAGCAGATTAAAGTTTTACTGAGCTCTGCCCACCAGAGCAACACCTAGCTCTACCCACCACCAGTCCCTCCCATCAGGAAACCTTCACAAGCCTCTTAAGTAGCCTCATCAACCAGAGAACAGACAGCAGAAGCAAGAAGAACTACAATCCTGCAGCCTGTGGAACAAAAACCACATTCACAGAAAGACAGACAAGATGAAAAAGCAGAGGGCTATGTACCAGATGAAAGAACAAGATACAAGCCCAGAAAAACAACTAAATAAGGTGGAGATAAGCAACCTTCCAGAAAAATAATTCAGAGTAATGATAAGTGAAGATGATCCAGGACCTCGGAAAACGAAAGGAGACAAAGATCGAGAAGATGCAAGAAATGTTTAATAAAGAACTAGAAGAATTAAAGAGCAAACAAAGATGAACAACACAACTGAACTGAAAAATACACTACAAGGAATCAATAGTAGAATACCTGAGGCAGAACAACGGGTAAGTGACCTGGAAGACAGAATGGTGGAATTCACTGCCATGGAACAGAATAAAGAGAAAAGAATGAAAAGAAATGAAGACACACTAAGAGACCTCTGGGACAACATTAAACACAACAACATTCGCATTATAGGAGTCCCAGAAGGAGAAGAGAGAGAGAAATGACCCAAGAAAATATTTCAACAGATTATAGTCCAAAACTTCCCTAACATGGGAAAGGAAATAGCCACCCAAGTCCAGGAAGCGCAGCAAGTCCCATACAGTATAAACCCAAGGAGAAACACGCCAAGACACATAGTAATCAAATTGGCAAAAATTAAAGACAAAGAAAAATTATTGAAAGCAGCAAGGGAAAAATGACAAATAACATACAAGGGAACTCCCCATAAGGTTAACAGCTGATTTCTCAGAAGAAACTCTACAAGCCAGAAGGGAGTGGCAGGATATATTTAAACTGATGAAAGGGAAGAACCTACAACCAAGATTACTCGACCCGGCAAGGATCTCAGTCAGATCCAACAGAGAAACCAAAAGCATTACAGACAAGCAAAAGCTAAGAGAATTCAGCACCACCAAACCAGCTCTACAACAAATGCTAAAGGAACTTCTCTAAGTGGGAAATACAAGAGAAGAAAAGGACCTACAAAACACAAACCCAAAACAATGAAGAAAATGGTCATAGGAACATACATGTCGATAATTATCTTAAACATAAACGGATTAAATGCTCCAACCAAAAGACACAGGTTCGTTGAATGGGTACAAAAACAAGACCCATATATATGCTGTCCACAAGAGACCCACTTCAGACCCAGGGACACATACAGACTGAAAGCGAGGGGATGGAAAAATATATTCCATGCAAATGGAAATCAAAAGAAAGCTGGAGTAGCAATACTCATATCAGATAAAATAGACTTAAAAATAAAGAATGTTACAAGAGACAAGGAAGGACACTACATAATGATCAAGGGATCAATCCAAGAAGAAGATATAACAATTGTAAATACATATGCACCCGACATAGGAGCAGCTCAATACATAAGGCAACTGCTAACAGCTGTAAAAGAAGAAATGGACAGTAACACAATAATAGTGGGGAACTGTAACACCTCACTTACACCAATGGACAGATCATCCAAACAGAAAACTAATAAGGAAACAGAAACTTTAAATGACACAATAGACCAGATAGATTTAATTGATATTTATAGGACATTCCATCCAAAAACAGCAGACTACACTTTCTTCTCAAGTGCACACGGAACATTCTCCAGGATAGATCACATCTTGGGTCACAAATCAAGCCTCAGTAAATTTAAGAGAACTGAAATCATATCAAGCATCTTCTTTTCTGACCACAATGCTATGAGATTAGAAATCAATTACAGGGGAAAAAAACGTAAAAAACAAAAACACATGGAGGCAAAACAATACGTTACTAAATAACCAAAAGATCACTGAAGAAATCAAAGAGGAAATCAAAAAATACCTAGAGACAAATGACAACGAAAACACGACGATCCAAAACCTACTGGATGCAGCAAAAGCAGATCTAAGAGGGAAGTTTATAGCTATACAAGCCTACCTCAAGAAACAAGAAAAATTTCAAATAAGCAACCTAACCTTACACCTAAAGGAACTAGAGAAAGGACAAACAAAACCCAAAATTAGTAGAATGAAAGAAATCATGAAGATCAGAGCAGAAATAAATGAAATAGAAACAAAGAAAACAACAGCAAAGATCAATAAAACTAAAAGCTGGTTCTTTGAGAAGATAACCAAAATTGATAAACCATTAGCCAGACTCATTAAGAAAAAGAGGGAGAGGACTCAAATCAATAAAATTAAAAATGAAAAAGAAGTTACAATGGACACTGCAGAAATACAAAGCATCCTAAGAGACTACTACAAGCAACTCTTTGCCAATAAAATGGACAACCTGGAAGAAATGGACAAATTCTTAGAAAGGTATAACCTTCCAACACTGAACCATGAAGAAAAAGAAATTATGAACAGACCAATCACAAGTAATGAAATTGAAACTGTGATTAAAAATCTTCCAACGAAGAAAAGTCCAGGACCAGATGGCTTCACAGGTGAATTCTATCAAACATTTAGAGAAGAGTTAAACCCGTCCTTCTCAAACTCTTCCAAAAAATTGCAGAGGAAGGAACACTCCCAAACTCATTCTATGAGGCCACCATCACCCGGATACCAAAACCAGACAAAGATACTAAAAAAAAAGAAAATTACAGACCAATATCACTGATGAATATAGATGTAAAAATCCTCAACAAAATACTAGCAAACAGAATCCAACAACACATGTTTAGAATCCTAAACATGCCACCAGAAAACTACTAGAGCTAATCAATGAATCTGGTAAAGTTGCAGGATACAAAATTAATGCACAGAAATCTCTTGCATTCCTATACACTAATGATGAAAAATCTGAAAGAGAAATTTAGGAAACACTCCCATTTACCATTGCAACAAATAGAATAAAATACCTAGGAATAAACCTACCTAGGGAGACAAAAGACCTGTATGCAGAAAACTATAAGACAGTGATGAGGGCTTCCCTGGTGGCGCAGTGGTTGAGAATCTGCCTGCCAATGCAGGGGACACGGGTGCAAGCCCTGGTCTGGGAAGATCCCACATGCCGTGGAGCAACTAGGCCCGTGAGCCACAAATACTGAGCCTGCGCGTCTGGAGCCTGTGCTCCACAACAAGAGAGGCCGCGATAGTGAGAGACCTGCGCACCATGATGAAGAGTGGCCCCCGCTTGCCGCAACTAGAGAAAGCCCTCGCACAGAAACGAAGACCCAACACAGCCGTAAATAAATAAATAAAAATTAAAAAAAAAAAAAAAAAGATTCAGACAATCCAGAACAGAACATGAAGTCCCCTTCACCATTACCTCCCCTGTCCAGCTCCCAGAGCCTCCCTGCAAGTAACCATCATCAACAAACAGGCAGCTTCCTTCCAGACCCCTTTCAAAAAAAAAAAAAAGACTGTGATGAAAGAAATTAAAGGTGATACCAACAGATGGAGAGATATACCATGTTCCTGGATTGGAAGAATCAGTAGTGTGAAAATGACTATACTACCCAAAACACTCTACAGATTCAATGCAATCCCTATCAAATTACCAATGGCATTTTTTACAGAACTAGAACAAAAACACCTTAAAATTTGTATGGAGACACAAATCACCCTGAATAGCCAAAGCAGTCTTATGGAAAAAAAACAGAGCTGGAGGAATCAAGACTCCCTGACTTCAGACTGTACTACAAACCTACAGTAATCAAGACAATATGGTACTGGCAGAAAAACAGAAATATAGATCAATGGAACAGGATAGAAAGCCCAGAGATAAACTCACTCACCTATGGTCAACTAATCTATGACAAAGGAGGCAAGGATATACAATGGAGAAAAGACAGTCTCTTCAATAAGTGGTGCTGGGAAAACTGGACAGCTACATGTAAAAGAATGAAATCAGAACACTCCCTAACACCATACATAAAAATAACTCAAAATGGATTACAGACCTAAATGTAAGACTGAACACTATAAAACTCTTAGAGGAAAACTTAGGCAGAACAGTCTTTGACATAAATCACAGCAAGATCTTTTTTGATCCACCTCCTAGAGTAATGGAAATAAAAACAAAAATAAACAAATGGGACCTAATGAAACTTAAAAGCTTTTGCAAAGCAAACTACAAACCAGACGAAAAGACAACCCTCAGAATGGCAGAAAATATTTGCAAAGGAATCAATGGACAAAGGATTAATCTCCAAAACATATAAACAGCACCTGCAGCTCAATATTAAAAAAACAAAGAACCCAATCCAAAAATGGGCAGAAAACCTAAATACACCTTTCTCCAAAGAAGACATACAGATGGCCAAGAGGCACATGAAAAGCTGCTAAACATCACTAATTATTAGAGAAATGCAAATCAAAACTACAATGAGGTATCACCTCACACCAGTTAGAATGGTCATCATCTGAAAATCTACAAACAACAAATTCTGGAGAGGATGTGAAGAAAAGGGAACCCTCTTGCACTGTTGGTGGGAATGTAAATTGATACAGCCACTATGGAGAACAGTATGGAGGTTCCTTAAAAAACTAAAAATAGAATTACCATATGACCCAGCAATCCCACTACTGGGCATAAACCCAGAGAAAACCATAATTCAAAAAGACACATGCACCCCAATGTTCACTGCAGCACTATTTACAATAGCTAGGCCATGGAAAGAATCTAAATGCCCATTGACAGATGAATGGATAAAGATGTGGTACATATATACAATGGAATATTACTCAGCCATAAAAAGGAACGAAACTGGGTCATTTGCAGGTACGTGGATGGATCTAGAGACTGTCATACAGAGTGAAATAAGTCAGAAAGAGAAAAACAAATATCGTATATTAATGCATATATGTGGAACCTAGAAAAATGGTACAGATGGACTGGTTTGCAGGACAGAAATAGAGACACAGATGTAGAGAACAAATGTATGGACACCAAGGGGGAAAGTGGCAGGGGCGGGGGTGCAGTGGTGGGATGAATTGGGAGATTGGGATTGACATATATACACTAATATGTATAAAATGGATAACTAATAAGAACCTGCTGTATAAAAAAATAAATTAAATAAAATTCAAAAATTCAAAAAAAAAAAAGAACCTACAAGGTAGTGAGCTCCCTGGCATTACAGATATACAGAAACATAAGATGCAGTTTACCCACCCTTAAGGATCTTAGAGTCCAAAGAACAATTTAGTATGTGTTTGGAATCAAAATATTGAGACTGGCCTTTCTAACACAGGTGGGATCATGTTGGAAAGCAGTAAAAGACTGTAAACGAATTCATACAACTAGTTTGAAGAACTAAGGCTTAATCAAACGAAGAATGGGGAAAAACTCAGAAAGAGTGATCCAAGATTTTTCAAGACAGCGTTGTGAGGTAAAGAAACTGAATGTAGAAATTCCAGTTAGAAGAACAAAAATAAAACTGAAAAAGGAGTTTTTAACGCTACAGTTTGTTATGCCAAGAGTGTTCTAAGCAAAAACTGTCAGAACAGTAACAGTTAAAAGCACCAGAGCTGGAACCAGCCCCTCTGTGCTCACCATTCAACTCCACCACTTTCCAGTTATGTCATTTTTTTTGGAAAGTTACTTAACAATTTTGTGCCTCAATCTCTTCACCTGTAAAATGAGGTGCCAGTAGAGCCAGGAACAGCGTCTTCAAAACACAGGTGTTACAGCCCTCTAATCAAAAATTTAATTCACAAAATCAAATCCATCCTTTAGGTACCTGTAGGCTCCATATCCTGGCCACAAACTTTTAAGGTCTTAATCTTCATTGGACACCCTTCTACTTCCAGGAACCATAGGGATCTAGTGTCAATTCTGCAAACCAATAGGCACTTTCCTACCTCTGTGCCTCATCTCCAGCGGCTCTGTATCTACAAAGCCTTTTCCTCACCATCTCCCAAAGCCCACTTCTCTAGGAAATTAACTCTCCTTCCTCTCCAATTCCATACCACATTTGCCTGCACCTCTGTACAGTTTACCACAATTTCCCGTTTTTGTGTTTGTTGTTTTAATGCCTCCTTCCCCTCTTTTCGCTAAGATAGTGAACTTCCAGAGAGCAGGGACAAATCTTTTTCAACCTCCTTCCCACCCTTCATCCCAGACTGTGCCCATGCAGGCCTGTTAAAGCGTTAGTAAATTAAACTGGATGTTTACAACCCTAATGGCCGAAGTTGCAGAAACTGCTTAATTCGCATAATTTTTTTATTGTTTTCAGATCCTAAAATCTTAACCTGTCTTTAAAAATCCGAACACCGTCATCCTTTCAAGAAAAGTTCTACGGAGCATCCACACGAGTTAATGTGGTCATTCTCAGCTTCAGAAGTTGTGTGTCTGCCGCAGAGAGCGGCTTTCCCCTGCTCCGTCCTGTACTTTGGAATAAGGAGGACGGAGACGCGGCCGGCAACAACCCGGGCTGTGCTCTGCCCTCAACTTCCCGCGGGCCCGCGGGCTCCGGCCGCGCTCGTCCCTCTCCGCCGCACTCCGTTCTCCAGCCCTCGCCTCCCCTCGTCCAGCCGCGGCAACAACCCCCGGAGCGGCGCGGTGGCGCTGAGGGTCCGCCCGCGCGGCTCGGCTCGGGCCTGCGTCGCCGCCCGCCCCGCCGCCCTGCCCGCGGCCCCCGGCCTCTCCCCGGCGCGCCGCCCGCCTCCCGGGGCCCAGGCCGCGCCGCCACGCCGAGGGGAGCTGGGGAACTCGCTCGGCTCCGCGTGGCGCCGGGGGCGGAGCCGGCCCGGAGGGCCCGGGGAGAGGCCGGGGGCGGGCGGCGGCCTCCGCCTACCCCGACACGCACCCCACCGCCCCAACCCCAACCCTACTCCGGCCCGGCCCGCGCCCGCGGCCGATGGGACTCGCCACTTACCAACCCGCCTGGGACAACACCGCGCCGGGGACCTCGGCCATGGTAGCTGCTTAGGCCGGGGGTGGTGGGGGGCTCGGGTGGGGGTGGGGAGAAGGCCTGCTGCTTGAGACCAAAAAAAAAAAAAAAGAAAAAGAAAAAGAAAAAAGAAAAGAAAAGAAAAAAACTCCTCTGGTCGGCTCTGCAACTGGGCATGCTCAGTGCGCCCGGCGCTTCCGCGTGCGGGTTCCGCTCGCCGCGTTTTCCGAGCGGCCGCAGGGGCCGGCCTGGCGTGAGGCTGTGAGGCTGTGGCGCGCCGACAGCAGCGATCCGCCTAGGACAGGCAGAGGCCTGCAGGTCGGGTCAAGTTTGTCGGTAAAGAGCACGGCACGGCCTCTCCGCCGAAGGCCGGTTGCTTTTCGTTCGGGGTCACTTTTCTGAGTTGCACACCGTGGAAACTAGTGGGGCGGTTCTTTGTACAGCAGAAAGTAAGGCCGCGTTTCCAGCGCCCACAGGCGGCCACCTCCGAGAGGGCAGGACAGCGCTAGAGCTGAGACGCTCGGGCGGTGGCGGAAAAGCGCTTCCAGTTAAGCACTAATAAGGCCACATTTCGTACAGGGAAAGTCAAAGGAAGGGTGTTCCCAGTCCACTCCACACAGGAGAAAAGTTTACTTTCTTATGAAAATTCGCTCCATTTGCTCCCTTTTTCGATCTGCCCGGATACAAAGAAAAGAAATATAATCGGATTTTTTCCGACTCCCCACAGCTAAATCGGACTGTTCAGGTCCCACACTACAATAAAAGTGAATGGGTCAACCCAGGGAAAACCTGCACTTAAGGGATATGGGAAAATCGGGGAGTTCTGTCGGTGCTAGTTTTTCCTGTCGCTCTCCCACTGGGCCCGTCCAGGTCCCGGCACGGCCCTCTGATATTGGCACGGGCACTGCCAGGCCCAGTTCCCACCCGCCGCTTCCCGGTGCCCTTCTCTAGCTCTCCGGGGGACTGAAGCGTAGAGGCGGCTTCCGAGTGGGCCTGCGCGGCGGCGCCGCCGAGTAACGCAGGAGACACTCCAACGCGATTGGGCGGCCGAGACTCACGCCAGCCAATCGGAGGAACAGGCGGAAGGGGCGCTGGGCCCGGGAGACGCTCCCTGAGAGTTTGCTCCAGCCGCCACGGTATTCCAGTCTTGTGGCTGCTGGGGAGAAACATTCAATCGAGTGGCTCTGGTCCCACGTGCCAAGTCACTTGGGAAGACTGTCAAAACCTTCAACCCTATAGCGGGGCTGCCTCATCTGTTTCATTATCACCAACGTGGATTTAGAGCAGAGACTGCGGAATTGGGCAGAGTCGCTCCTGGGACTGGGGAGGAAACTGACAGTTACAGAAGGAAGAGGATAATTACACTGGGTGGAGTTAAATTCCTTAATGCAAATTTTTTTCACGATGCTTTGCTTAGCTGTGATGCTACTGAAATGTGTGTCCAAGCACGTTGCTTAGATACTGATTTTAATGAAACATGTTTCCAAGCACTTTTAGAATCAGAAATAACTATATCCTTGTCCCTACATTTTGCAGTAGTATACAATGTTTAGTCCATTGATATACTACATGTGTATTTCAATTTATAGGCACCATTCAAAATATCCAGGAGTCAGGAAAAGATTTACCATTCTGAAGCTAAATAGATGACTCAAATTTAAATTGCTAATAATTTTTTTTGGTTGTGGAATTTTCTCTTACCAATTGCATTTTTCAACTAGTGTAGCTTGTTAACTATGAAAGTAATATGTTGTCCCAATCATCAGAATTCTTTGCTGGTTAAATGTGAAGCCTTTACACATTTGGTCTCATATGCAGTGTGTACAATAAGAATTTACCATTGTGTGGTACTTAAAATAACTTTAATAAAATGCTCCACAAAACACTAAATTCCCTTACTTCAAGAAATGCTTTAAAGAATGGGTCGAAGATTCCCACTGGAGGAATTTGGGATAATATGAGCATCAAAAAGAATAATTATTATAATTGAATTTTTAAAAAAGGATAAAGAAGATGCAAGAATTCAGAGTGCCAGTAAAAATAAATAAAAGGAAGGAGGATGAAACTTTTCTTTCAAAGAAATAGCAGAGAATAAATGTAGAACAAATAATAGAATTAGAAAATCACCATATTCCAAGTCAATCTCAATTGATTCAGACAGAGTCCATCAGAGCATGCTAAAAGGCACTGGGTGAAAGATTGTAGGAGTATAGAATCTTCACATGGTCTCAAAGTATCAAGCCATAACCTACTTCTTACAAAAGGGAAAAACATACCTTTACTTTAAAGAAAAAAAATCATTGCCTTAAATAAGTGATCAAGGCTAGAATCACTAATGGCACAATCTGATATTATGTGCTTAGTGATACAATGCAATTAGAAATACATGTCATCTGAGAAATATTCTTTCCAAAATTGTTTAACCTGAATTTAAGCAAGTTTCTAGACAGTAGTTCACAACCAGGAGGTGGATCCCTACCCCACCCTCCACCCCCATCCCCTGGGCACATTTGGCATGTGTGGAGACATTTTGGTTGTCACAACCTGGTGAGAGGGGGATTCTATTAAACATCCTGCAATGAACAGGATAGCCACCTGATCCAAGATGTCAGTAGTGCCAAGGCTGAGATATGTAGGAGCTATTGGAACAAGTAAAACATAAGGAAACAGGCAAATAAATCTAGAATGTGGCATCTTCTACAAGAAACCTGGCCTGGGCTGTTCAAATGAGCCAATGCAACTAAAAAAAAAAAAAAAAAAAAAAAAAAAAAATTCTTCCAGATTAAAGAGAGTAAAGAGACATGACAACAACATGCAATCCTGGATTTTAAAAGAATAAGGGGAAGGAAAAGGAGGAGAGATTTTTGTGGCCAAATGCACAAATTTAAATGGACTAGATATCGGATAGTACAATGGAATTATAATTTTCTTAGATGTGATAATATTGTCCTTAATGTTAGAAATTTTATGTCAAACATTTATGGCTGAAGAGTTGTGTCTACAACTTATTATTATATATATGTGTGTGTATGTATATATATATATATATATATATATACACGAACGAGAGGGAGAAGCTAAATGTGGCAGAATGTTTAAAATGGGTGAATCTGATTGGAGGGTCGGGTGCTCATTATATATTTTTAAAAATTGTATCTAAGTTTGAAACTTTTCAAAATAAAAATTTAAGGAAAAAAGCATGGATTATACTAACTTCTTTCACATCAAAAATTTTAAATTGGAATTATGTTCTGTATTGATAAGTTAGTGCCATGGGATATGGTAGGAGCTGACTAGACAAAAAATTATATTTCCATTTTTAATAAGATGAATCATTGATTTACAGAAAATATAAAGTCTACAATGAACTGAAAGCTGGGGGAGAGCCTAAGGATGACAAAAGAGCTTTGTTAGGTACAAGAGGACAAAAAGGAGGAGTTAAATGTATTGGAGTCAATGGTATAAATTAACAGAAGAGAGACTGAAAATCCATTCAACTATGTTTTGCCCCTTTCGTTTCAGTGAAGGAAGCTTCTCAGATTGAAAATGATAGAAGACTATGGATGAGGAGGTAAAAACCACAATTTAAAAAGTGGTATTATAAGAGTACCTAGCCCCTCGGAGGCACATTAAATCTTTTGACCTTAAGCCATTTACAACCCAGAGAATACTAAAATAACCTGTGAATAACTTTGATGAGCCAGTGCTAGGGAGCTTTGAAGAACTGCTGAGCTTTTCAGGAAATGTACTAGAAGCCTGTCAACAGGAAAAAACTATTTTCAGTTTTAAGAAAAGGAAGAGAATCTTTTCAACAAATGGTGCTGGGACAACTGGGTATTCACATGCAAAATAATAAAGTCGGACCCCTTTTAACATCATATATAAAAATTATTTCAAAACTGATTATAGATTTAAATGCAGGGCTAAAAATATAATACTCCTAAAAGAAAATGTAAAAGCAAATCTTCATGACCATGGGTTAGGCAATAGATATGACATCCAAAACACAATTGAAAAAAAGAAAAATTAGATAAGTCAGACTTCATCAAAATTTAAAACTTTTGTGACTCGAAGATCATCAAGAGAGTGAAAAGACAATTTACAGAAAGGGAGAAAATAGGGGTTTGTATCAAGAATATATAAAGACTCTTATCATTCAATAATAAAAAGACAACCCAGTTAAAAATAGGCAACGCATTTAAACAGATATTTCTTCAAAGGAGACATACAAATGGCCAATAAGTTAATGAAAAGGTACTCAACATCATTAGTCACTAGGGAAATACAAATCAAAAGCACATGAGATACTTCATACCCACTAGAATGGCTATGGTTAAAAAGATGAAGGACAATGACAAGTGTTGGTGAGGACATGGAGAAATTTGAACCTTCGCACATTGCCAGTGGGAATGTAAAATCATGTAACCACTTTGGAAAGCAGTTTGGCAGGTCTCAAAAACTTAACTTAATAGAGTTTTCATATGACTCAGCAATTCATATATACTTCTAGGTATGTATACCCAAGAGAAAAGGAAACATGTCCACACAAAAACTTGTACATGGATGTTCATAGCATTATTCATATTAGCCAATAAGTGGAAAAAATAATCAAAATGTCCATCAACTCATGAAAAGATCAATAAAAGGAGTGGGGTTCCACAAACTAAAGACCAGGGAATTTGCTGTTAACCCATTTGTCATGGTTCTAGAACTCATGATTTAGGAAATGATTTAGTAGGCAGAGGATTGAAATAGCTGACCTCTAAAGATTGTTTGACTCATAGAATTCTATGTAAAATGAGCCTCATTTCCTTTTAAAAAAAAAAGAAGAAGAAGTTTCTTAACTACTGAGTACAAGAAATAGGTGGTCATCAGGAGAGTCTGGGTTATGCCATGACAATAAACAACCACAAAATATTAGTGATTTGTGATCAAAACATGTTTATTTTTCTTTCATGTTATATGTCTAATGTGGATGTCTAGAGAGTGGGGAGAAAGGCCTTGATCATTGTCACTCCAGGACCCTGACAAAGCACTAACCATCTGGAACATTGCTGATTGAAGCAGTAGGAGAAAAGAAGACTCTGGAGGATCTCACACTGGAAATTAAATGCTCTGCCAGGACTGGACATATGACAACACAGGAAGTCAAACACCAGGAGCCAGTAGGTGGAGAGCCAGAACTATTCAGTGAGCAAGATTAATGGCTGTGGTAGTCAATGTGGTGCAGTAACACCACAAAAAAAACAAAAACAAAATCCAGAAGATAAAGTGTCTATCAATAGGGAAATATTTAAATAAGTTATAATGGGTACCATTGTAGACATTACCAAAAAAAAAAGAAAGAAAAAAATTTAACAGATCACTATGAACTGACTAAGATATATTAGTGAGATACATATGTGGAGTAAAAAAATAAAAGCAAGTTTTAATGTGATGAATTACTACAAATCATTAAGAAAAAGGCAAAATTGCCATAGAGAAATGGGCAAAGTATGTGTATAGGCAATATACAAAAATAAAATCTAAGTATTCAGTAAATATGTGAAAATGTTTAACCACATCAATAAGCACAAAATGACAATTAAAACAATGGGATATCGATAAAACTCCGTTTTCACCAACCCAATGGTAAAAACTAGTAGACAATAATCAAACGTTGGCAAGGATATGGGGAAATTTTTAGTGCACTGCTCATAGGAGTAAAGTCAATACAACCACTTGGGAGAGTATTTTGGCAATATCTGGCAAAACCGAAAAGGTGCATACCTTATGATTGAGCATTTTCATTTTTAGATACGTATTCCAGAGAAAAATGTTCATTGATGCATTGTTTAAATTAGAAGAATGAAAACAACTCCAACGTCCAATTGGGGAGAAATGAGTTTTAAAAAGTGTTATATATATTTTTTTCTACCAAAAAATAGAATGATCTATGCCAGTTTAAATAAATACACTAGACCTCCTACATGTCAGTTTGGGTGGATCTTGACAACATAATGCCAAGTTTTTTTTTTAAAAAAAGAGCAGCTTGATAAACATACTCAGGGTACTACCTTATGTGAAATTTTAAACGCACATACTAAAATATAAAACAACAGAGCTCTGTGCAATGATGGACGTGTTCTATATCTGCACTGTCTAATATACTAGCTGCTAGTCACATGTGGCTACTGAGCACTTGGAATATGGTTAGTGCAATAGAAGAACTGATTTTTAAAACATTATTTTAATTAATTTAAATAACCACACTGGCTAGTGGCTACGTACTGGACAGCATAGATATATTTATGTTTGGATGTATAGGTTCACACAAATGTACTGTAGAAGGATGAAAATACATTTGAAGGATACCCAACAAACTCAGAATACTGGTTGAAGTGGGGAAGAAAGGGAATACAGCTGAGGGAAGTTGCCAGAGAGGAATTTTGCTTTGTTGGTAAGGTTTATTCCTTTAAAAGGAATAGAAGCAATTATGACAATATATTAGTTACTGTTCCTTGAGTAGTAAGAATATGGATGTTTTAAAATTATTATTTATACTTTTGGTTGCATTTTAAATATCTCAAAAAAGCAAGTTGTAACACTGTTGTATTACATGATACTTTAAAATAATATATGTAATACACTTTCATTTTCTACAGTATATTGTTTTATGTTGTTAATATAATGAACATATAATCAGTATAAAAATAACAAGAAAAAAATAATGGGGAAAGGAGGGCAAATAAAAAGACTATAATAGTGGCCTTAGAAATTTGAAATGTGGAAGAAAATAGACTTGTCCTTGTCACTCCCAGATGATAGTCCTAAGGACTAAAGAAAAGATTTCAGCTTAATTTAATAAAGAATCCTAATCTAGAGGCAGTCCAACAAGGAAACAGGCAGTCTTAGAACAGAGTGAGTTCCCCAGAGTTAGACAATTCAAGCTTCCGTTAGATGATTAATTGGTACGAATATTACAGAAAAGAATCCAAGCAGTTAGACTTGTTCAGTGGTTCACAAAGGATTTTCTAAGGAGCCCTAGTGGCTCCACTTGCTGCCTGAAGAACCACAGTATGTGGCAAGGAAAACGGGCAGCAAGCTGGAGTCTAAGGCCCTAAACCCCCTCAAAGCAGAACAGCACTTCTTTTATCTGCTTTAATTTGAATAAAGGATTCAACAATTAAAAAGAAGGTTTAGGAACCATGAGACTAGATGAGTAAGCCATTCATTCATTCAACAGGGATTTTTTGAGCCCACACTATGAGCCAACCACTGTGCCAGGCACTGCAGGTGAGATTAGCAGTCATGAGCCCTGCCTTTGAGGTTTATAGTCTATCTGAGGATAAAAACATTAAATTAGTTATATGCAGTTACTTAGTTACAATTGTAGCAAGTGCTAGGAAGATATCAAACCAAACCTGAGATCTTATGTGTAATATTATGAATCCATGTTTTCATTATTAAAATGACTAATTTTTAAGGAATTTGATTTTGTGCTATGTATTTTATGTGTGTCCTTGAATGTAACTGTTGATTGTCTATTTATGCAAATATCCTTTAACAAAAATTTACTTAGGGGCTAAGCGTGGGGAGATACAGTGATTAAGAAAATGGAATCTCTGCCCTCGTAGAGTTTTCCTTCTAACCGTTTAGGGGAGAAACAAGTTGTTTTACTTAGTAAGTTGAATATTTTAGGTGATCACTGTGGTTTTTGTCAGTTATTACAAAATAATACAATTATTTTACATTATATGAGCATTATTAGACACAAATACAGCAACATGAGTTGTAAGTGAAGAAAAAGATTGAAAGGGCATATGCATGAATGTTACTAGTATAGCTCTCTAGGTGGTTACAGGAGGAGGATTTTATGTCCTTTTTAAATATATACATATTTTCCAATACAGTGTTACTTTTATAAGAACCAGTAAGTATATGGCAGAGTGAATTTATATGGCATCTTTTATTCTATGGAATCTTAGAGTTTTACATATACGTGCAATACTGTTGGTAGCTGTAACAATTTGAAGATTCTTCTATCTACCCTTGTTAAGGATTTTATCATCTAATACATTGCAACACGTCTTATGACATATATTTTATATTTCTGATTATGCTATTTCTCTTTGTTATGGGTATCATGAATTATATTTATATATTTGAAATACTATTTTTCTAGTTTAATACTTTACTTAACCTAGGTATTCTACATAACCTTTTTATGTAATCATTTCCTATAAATCACTGAGTACTTCAAATATATTATATTTCACTAAACATTTCCATAGCTGTATTAATGTAGTTTTGATATACCACTGAAAGTGCAGAACATGCAGTAGGAGTTGTCTTAGGGCTCTTTGGTTTCAATCACACCTAAGGGAAAGAAGAATGTATGTATAAAGACAGAGGGGATTCTATTCAACCCATGAGCAGAGAAGTAGCAGACCTTAAGAAGGACTGAAAGCAATAGCTGAAAGCCACTGGATTCCCAGGCAAAATTTTGTCTCTACATCTCTGCTGTTCCATGCATAACTTCTTTCTTTCTTTTTCCTTACTTCCTAATTTGCATGACAGCATATGTCCTTAACTCCTGAGTTTACATATCACAGTTCCAGGCCCCAGAGAGATTAACTCTCACTCTTGACCCCAAAGGGAAATTTCAGGAAAAGCACTCTGGCATGCCATGGCATGGCATGGCATGGGTAAGAAGCCCACCACAAGTTCAACCAAGATGGTCAGAGGATGGGGTCACATTTCACACAGAACTGCTAGAGGACTACCACATGCAAGAAGCAGGTAACTAAGGGGATATTTACCCAAGCAGACACTCCAAAAGATATCTACCACAGCTGTATTCCTTCTAACTGTATAGAAATCAATGTTTTGTCATGTATTATATTTTAAGTTACCCAAAGAACCTTCCATTTAAAAGAATACTAGTTGCACCCACTTATAATAAATAAATAAAATAAATTTTATTTATTTATTATAAATAAATAAAATAAATAAATCATCACAATTTTAATGTATCTTCTGGATAACTTTCAGTTTTCCAATAATCACTCATTTAAATAAAAATCATTGGCAGTCACTTTCCAACAACTTTTCAACATGAGCAAGTTTCATAAGTATGTTAAAGAGGAATTAGCCTGTTTTGCTTTCATATCACAAAATTAGATTGCACATATTTTGGTTATTTCATTTAATGCCCTTCAAGTACTAAATGTTGCCATATTCCTTAGAGTCATTGAACTTACCTTTTAAACTATTTAGGAAAGACACCATATGTATTTTATGTTCACAATGTGATCTGATACAGTTCACAGGATGATATGTTTTTAAAGAGAAATGAAAATGCTCCCCAAAAAGTCTTTGTAGTCTTTCAGTGTCTGATGATAAATCCTCCCTTTAGAATGGTCAGTTAAGTAATGAAATTCAATGTAAACAGTATTTTATCTACATTTCTTTACAGACTATTTCTTCCAGCATTCACTTTTCTTGAAGTATTGGGAAGTTTTGACCAAATATATATATGGATCTTGTTGATGAGTAGTTTTCAGTTAAATTAGTGAATAGTAGAGCCAAGATTCCATAGTATTCTGACTCCAAAGCACATGCAGTTAGGCCTCACACTCATAAACTGGAAAATGGTGGGATCCTTGACAAGGAGAGGAGGATGAAACAGATGTGCTGACTTCAGTCATGTCTAATCTAAAGTGACAAGATGTGCCAAATATCAAGTAGTAATTGGGCTGTAAACAGCTGAAGGGCAGATTTGGAGATACTGATTTTTGGAGTCATCTTCTTACAAGAGATTGTTAAAGCCTTATAAATGACCAGGCTTCTGAGGAATAATGTATAAACTGAGAAGAGGCTCAAATATTGAGCCTAAGGAAAAATCACAGTAAAAGGTAGGAGAAAGAGGAAGTAGCAGAGAAATAGAGGAGCTATTAGTAAGTCAGATTGCTAGAAGGACTATGATGCTAAGAGGACAAACAATATGGATGGATTTTTAAAACAAATGAACTGAAGTCAGAATGGATTTGCTTGACAACCAACCTGTAGACAATGCCTTAATAAAACAATAGAAATATATCTATAGTCCCTTCCTTAGCACATCCTGTACATTTTTACCTTATGAACAGCTTCATTATCATTACAACAAAATTTATTGACTGTGCTAAATGTTTGCTTAAATACAAATGAGAAAACAGGATTATAGTAGTAAAATTACCTTTCCATGATAGCTGTACCATTAAATGACAAAGCTGGGATTTACATCCATGTCTATCCAGCACTCAGACCACCCTCTTAACCAATACACCATTCCCAAAATATGGAACAAGTGGAGATGGAGAACATTTCTAGATTTCTATCATGAAATTTTTGTTTCTATCATAAACATCTCTATCATATTTGTGAACATGATATTAAATAACATCAACTTAGTAAATATTTATTAAACCAATCACGTAGAGGAAAGTTATACCCTTTCCAATTCTCTTTCAGTTTGTCTTACGGCCTCAAAGAGAAGGTATCAGTTCGGAGCAAGTGTTTCTAACATCCCTCTAACACTTGCCAACCTCCATTTTTAACAAAAAAGATAGCAGGCCTTAAGGTCAAAATCTTCTGTAGATGACAACTTCTAACTATAATAACATTGCTTTGTTTTCTTTGTGTTTATTTTTTATAGTTTCTGTTTATGGCAAATTATTTTGCTTTTCTATTTATAGTAGTGGGTAAAGTTTCCTGTCTAAATACACATAAGATTTTTAACAGTGGCTCTGTTCAAAAACTTATGTTAAGCAAACAAAAATACTGGAAGCATGTGGATATGGCAGAATTTTGAAGGTGGCATGTAAACGACTAAAATTAGGAAAAACTACATTGTGTTAAACATCTTCCCCCGCTCTGTGAAATCCTTAATCATAACCTTGGTGCCAGCGATCAGTTACTTATTTTCCTCCCTACATTCCTGTCACTCTTTCTGTAGCACTGATCCAAACAACGCCTTCCATGTGATTATCCTGTTCATATGGTAGATTTTTTCTTTTTTCTTTTCTTTTACTTTTTTTTTTAACCCTTGCAAAGTATAAAACAATAAATGGGACAACCAGATTGAAGAGGTTTTGGATCTCTAAATTTCAGCAACAAAAAAGCATATAATGATATTTTCAAATAGGTGCTTCAGTAAATGTTTTTGAAAAGGGTAGTAAATGGAGTAATTTTATAAAACTTCTGCTTGGCTCAGAGTGAATGGAAGAGAAGGTAACAGTTCATTTTTTAGACATAAGTTATCGAAATCATTCCTCCAAATATCCTTCAAAATTCTAAGAAGTCAAATAAAATTATTGCTAATTAAATGTTAATTATAGATAGTTTATTAGTGTGATCCAAATTTTCAAGGACCTTATCTGCCAGCAGGTTCAAATGCATCTACATTAGCATCTCTACACCAATTTTACTATCACTCTTAACTACAGGGGACTTAACGCGTTACTTATTGCCACCGCAGCAAATAACAAATTCTAGTTTTGCAAAGACTCCTCAGGAGCTGTGTAACACTTGGGCAGCAACATTCCTCCACTGTCTTCTGTTCTAGCCTCTTGTTTCGTCCACTGGCTTGAAACCCACTAGGGGAAAGTACTTGGATATTATAATCATCCCATGACCTCTCTTTTTCTCTGTTTCTCTGCCTAGGAGATTGTTTATCACTGACCCCAAACCAGCAAAACCTCAACATGCCAAACCGCAATGTGTTCCCACCACCACGTCCTCTGCGTAAAGTGGGGACTGCCCCTCTCCAAATCCTGGTTGCACTTGGGGCACCTGGGACCCAGAGAAGCTCTGCTTACTCAGTAGGTCTTACACTTTCCTTTTGAAACAGCAGTTGCTTCAGCCCTCAGATTCCCTAAAGCTCAAACAAGAAACTGCACAGAACAGGGTTGAGGAACAGACACTGCATTGTCCCCTCCACTCTCCTGTCTTGCTGAAACCCCGTACCTCTCGCTCATGCAAGTAGATGTCAGAGAGGTCATGAGTCAGCCTGTTTATCAGACACATCTACACTTTTTTAACCCCAGCTGGGAAACATTCTCCTCCAATATTAGTTTCAATAATCTAGTTTTCTCATATATAAGAATTGTAGTTTTTTACACAGATGGATAGTTTTAAATACATTAAGCCCATTTTTCTAATCAGTGGACAAACAGACACATTTTATGGGATAATATTTATATGATAAATTACTATAGAATTGAGATTCAACAATCCTGGGTTAAACTCCTAACACTAGAATAACCAGTTGAATGGCCCCACTCAGATAATTTATTTCTCTGGGACTGTTTTTTCTTTAGAGGGTTTGATTTCTGAATAATTGGATTTTAAAGTCCTCCAGACCCTCCTAATTCCTGATGATTTCAAGTGTAATTTTATTATTTCAGATTATTGATAGGTTGGCAAATTGTTTTTTCAAAGATGACTGCACCAATATATACCCATGCCATATGCTCTTCTTACAGTGTGGCACTCACATGCCTCCACTGACAGGTGGAATTGATTCTTCCTCCTTTTGAGTGCCTGTAACTTCCTTGACCATTCAAATGTAGCAGAAGTAAGGCTGCTTGATCTCTGAGACTAGATCATAAAAGGCAAAACAAGTTCATTGTAGTATCTCCCCCTCTCTCAATATCTCCCTATCTATCTTATGTGCCCTTACACCCCAACCATCATATTGTGAAGAAACTCAGGCCACACAGAGAGGGCACATGTAGGTGTTCTGGCCAACAGCCCTAGTTAGACCCTCCATCAGTAATCCCCAGCAACTTCCAGATATATGAGTGAATAAGCCTTCACATGATTCAGCCTTCAGGCTTTGGCTCTTCCAGCTGAGGCTTCAGACATCATGGAGAAGAGAACAGTTGAGCCTATGGTGCTATGTCTGATTTCTGCTTCCTGACCCACAGGAACTGAAACAGGAGGGAAGGGGGCAGGGCACAACCTTTAAAAGAATGACATAGCCATTAAGGATAAACTAGGCCCAAGATGGTGGAAGATTTGACATCCAGTAGACTTTGAGTCTCATTAGATGCTCACTGTAATGCACTACCATGCTAAATGACACACCCACAGGGGCCATGACAGTTCCAAGGCTAATCATAAAAAGGCCAAAAAGTGGGCAGGGCCCAAATCCTGGAAATCTCCTCCCTTTCTCCAAAATAGTTGGAATAATCCTCCCACTTATTAGCCTATGGAATTACCCAGCCCATAAAAACTAACCACGCCAAGTTTTGGGGCCTCTCGCTTTCTGAGATGGCTCACATGCTGTCCGTGGAGTGTGTTTCTCCCATGCCCACTCTCACTTTCCAAGACGACCATGTGCCCTGGGGCCACACTTGCCTTTTGAGACTGTCCGCATTCTGTCTATGGAATGTGTATCTCTCTAAATAAGTCCACTTCTTACCTAGCACTTTGTCTCTCACTGAATTCTTTCTGCGACGAGACATAAAGAACCTGAGCTTCAGTTAAGTCCTGACACCAGGTGAGCAAGTTGAACTAAAGGACAATAGGTTCAAGTCCCGGCCCATGGGTTCAAGTTCCATCTGAGTTTTCACTGGGTTCAAATCCCATCGGAGTTGTGTGGTTTCAGAACTTTAAGAGAGAATAGGTGATTATTATTATTTTAAGCCATTAAGTTTTGGAGTAGCCTGTGAGGCAGCCAAAGTAACCAGAACCTGGGATATGAGATACTAACATGTATGGATTGCCTACTATGTGACAGGAACTTATTTGCATCATTTCCTCTAGTCTGCACCATGACTCAATATTTGCTTTTATGCTATATTATTGGACATATCTGTGATTTATTTTATGCTAGGTTTTTGTCAGTAAAGCAACCCCCAGATATAACATTGTCCCTTGGGAAAAATAAGACTTTAAGATGTTTCATTTCCTAGTGCTGTCCCCAGAAATGCCCTGTGCCACCTGATTCTTACAAAAGAAAAACTACTGTGAGGTAATGAAAACTCATTTCAGGGTTAATGCTCAGATAGAATGTTTTGATGTTGACAGTTTTGAAAAAAATATTTTTAAATGATTAAAATTGAACTCTAAACTGCCTTCCATCTCTAAGGTTTAATTCTGTAAAATTATCAATATATTTATTTTTGGGGTGCCACTTAAAAAGAGGAATTTTAGTTTTATAAAATATTTCTTCTTCTACCTCTTCTTTCACAGTAACTAATATCCATTTTTCTTAAGCTTTGCTGACTCTAAGAAGTATAAGGGGAAAAGTGATCAAATGAGATAGAAATATTCTCATTTATAATCTTTTTAAAATATGTTTTATACCAAATCCTGATTTTATACAGAAATGCAGCTGGGCTTATAGCTAGTGTTTGAAGAAATTACCTATTTCCCCCACTCAATCTCTATTATGCAAAAATAAAAATAGTAATATAATAATACAGTAAAATTATATGTATACACACATAGATATTGATATATATGTTTAATTTTATGCATTCATTATGATTGGTGCTAATTAGTATCAGGCACAATATTATTATTTTTAATAAATTCTTAAATATTTATTACAAATATCATCATTGTTATTATTGAAATACCTGGGGCAGAAATTCAACCCATGTGGAGTTCAAAGCAGCAATTCAAACTGCTTTGTTTTATCAGTCATCAACAAATGGAACAGATGCAGTGTTTTGTTGACAGATAATAGTAAGTGGTATATTGGATCTTACGCTAGTAACACTGGTGAATATTAAAGTCATAAATAATTCAATCCTTTGTAGCATCAGTGTATGACCTCAAAATAACCCTGTTCAATCTGAAGCTACTGGTAATGACCCAAAGTTCAGTAAGGCCAAATCATAGCCTGCCATATATAGTAACACACCGTAATATAGAGTTTCAACAAAGAAAATACAGTTAGCATAATAATGAGGCATTAGCTGAAATGCACACGAAGTTGTTGACCTGAAACAAAAAATCTACAGAAAGGATGTGTTCTGAAGGATGCTGACAAAGTAATTAAAATAACTAGAGAAATAGACCTAGCTTAAAACTTAGCAAGTCCTAAGTACTGTCTTAGTCACTTAACCTTTAGCTTATGCTCCCTGATCCTTACAGACTATTTTAATATTCAGTTATTCAATAGAGTAAATTCAGAGTATTGTTGTATTTAATTCCAATACTCCTGCCACAAGCATCTTTACCCCAATGCCAAACTTTGCATGATTTCCATAATGTGCAATGTCTTTTCCTCTTTAGTGGCTCTTTACTTACAATGCTCTTAGCCTTGAATACCCTTCTTTTCCTTTGTGTCTCAGATTTCACATTTGTGAACCTTCACTTGATTTACCCAGATCCAACTGCTGCCTCCTGTCTCTGTGCTCACATGCCATTTTGTAATATCCATTTTCTCCAGTTCTTAGTGTACCACATTGATATCATTTGTGTATACATCCACCTATTTCTCCCTTCACATTGTGAGGTGCTTAAAGGCAGGCACCTTATTTCATCCTTTTCCTACCCAGCTAGTCACAGAGCTTGGTGGTCAACAGTATGGACTTGGAAGTTATACATCCAGGTTTGAATTCTGGCTCTACCTTTCATTAGCGGTGTGTTCCTGGAAGAGCTACTTAGCTTCTGACCCTCATTATCTCCTAATGGACCACACTAACAGGAATCCTTGAAAGATTAAATGAGTTAAAACACACATACACAGAGTACTCAATAAACATTGGGTTACTGAATGTAATAAATGTTTGCTGTCATCTGATTAACTTGAAATGTTTACTCTAGGTTAGATCAGACTAATGGACTGAAATTAGTGAACAGATACCATTTGTCTTCTCTGGATTAAAAGAACTGTATGCACTTATGAATGGTACCCAACAAATTTCCAACACATCATGGGCAATAATAAAAAGAATCCATGGAGATATTATTTGACTCAATACCTTAACCTCTTCCAGAACACCCTCAAAACCACAAAATGATCATCATCATCATCATAGTTATCAACTTATACCAAATTCACTCCCCACAGTCTTTCCTTATTAATAAGGAGGT
The DNA here is from genome assembly GCF_009873245.2 of Balaenoptera musculus. NCBI lineage: Eukaryota > Metazoa > Chordata > Mammalia > Artiodactyla > Balaenopteridae > Balaenoptera > Balaenoptera musculus. The sequence continues at coordinate 33,650,030 of NC_045802.1, read as the reverse complement.
ACATTTAAATTAATTTGGTAAAATTTAAATATAAAAATAAATATATTTTTCTATTATAGAAAATATTATTTTATTATATATGAAACATTCAAAATATATCAACTATTTAATATCTTTAGAAATAGTGACTAGTGGTAAAGAAGTAGGAACCATGAAGGAATAGCTTTTTGTGCATTTTCTTATATAATAGCACTGGCACCATGCTTAGCCTTATACTAAAAAATGCAGAAGTCATTATTCCAGAATATGCATCTACAGGCTCACAGGAAACATGATTACACAGTAAAGGCCACAGTCAAGTTTGTGACCTGTTCGGTGCAGGAGAGCAAGTGAACTCTGCCTTGAATCTAATCGTGCTCCTGCTACAGGGCCAGGAGCTTGAAACATTTTGCATTTTTCAGTATCAAACTCACATTACAGTGAATTTAATCTGGATAACTGACTGGATCTAATCTTATTCATGGTCCTGGACAGTTATAATAGTGGGCTGCCAACTGCTCAAGCTATAAGTCCTGAACAGGAGAGTGGCTGAATGAGGTGGAAATGTCTATGTAGGGCAGAGAAGTCAGAAGTCCTTCTCAGGGGAACTGGAGAGTGTAAGGAAATAGAGCAAAAATGAACCTTTCTCTCCCATCCATGCCAACATTTTCTTGCATAGGGACTGAAGACACTGTTTTCCCCTCCACATGAAAAAGCGAAGTAACAACAAGGACAGATCCTACTACTTAAAAACAGCATGGAAGAGGTAGGAGGTAAGAACAGAGCTGAATAATAATACTGTTCAACATTTCCCTCCATTATCACTGCTCTTCATTTCTTCTTGTACTAAAGCTCTTTTCAGAAATGTCAAGCAAATAACCAGTATGGTATTACTTCGAAATGCACACTCTATCTACAAATAGTGAGGGGGTTTGATCCTTATTATATATAAACTGTTAAGGCCTTTAAAATTCAAGGCTCTTAGAAAAACCTAAGTAAATTAATTCATTCTCAAATTTAGACCTCCCAGCAAATGATAGCTTAAAAATTGATATTCTGACTTTAACAAAATAAAATGAGATTTCCCAGTATTAATAGGCAGAATTAAATGTAATGAATAAAAATGTAAATAGATTAGTATTGCTTTGAACTTGTATCATTTTTTTCAATTACACCTCAAACTATTACGTATTTTTTTTGTTATTGTTGCAGCATTGTATAGGTGATCTTTTAATCTTCATTTTAGTAATGAAAAAATTTTATACATATATGTGTATATATATACATATGTATATATATATATATTTACATACATATATATATGAAGTTAGGTAGCTGTCTTTTGGTAATTTTGATGGTGAATGCATTAAATGGAGAACTCAGGGATCCTGAGCAATTCAAGTCAATAAATATATTAGCTGTCACAAATTCTTAACCCTAACCCTAGCTAAGAGCCTTGTTATACTATTGACTAATTGAAAAAAAGTAGGGTTTTATTTTTAATTCATCTTTGTACCATCTGTAGGTGTCATCAAGTGGTAATTAATAAGTTAGGACTCACTAGACTTGTTACAGGAATGTAGAAACACACCTTTCTCATCAAAGAAAATATATTCAGGGACATACAGTCAAAACTTCACAGAGCTATAAATAATCTTCAAAGCTCTTCTTTCCCAGAAACACCCTGACAAAGACTTAATTTCTCCCGTTCCTCTCATCCCATTCTCACTTAAACCCATTCCATTTTGCCCCCATTACTCCATTAAAATTGCTCTTGTCAAGGTTATCACAGACCTCCATATTGCCAAATCCAGCGCTCAGTCTTTCTTTCTCACCCTTTTTGACCTATCAGCGTTGACATTTAGCACACTGATTATCAGCCTTGACCCTGAACACAGTTGAGCACCTCTTCTTCCCTGGTACACATTCTTCACTCGGCTTGTGGGATACCACACACTTGATTTTTCTCCTACAAGAAAAACAAAGAACTTCATAGCAATTGAACCATTTGAAAGATAAAAAAATGTATCTATGCTCAGAGAGGCAGCCTTTGCCAATGTCCTATAATCTGAAATGCCTGAGGGTCTACTGATCTGAAGGTTTGCAATATTAAAGAAACAAAGTTCTCTGCACCAAACTAGAGAAATGCAAACAAAGCAGGAGATGGGAAACCTAGTATGAGAAGAAATTGGCATTTAAAACAGGTCTGATGCTCAGGTTCTTCCTTAGCATCTCTTGTTATGAATTCTCTTCTTGCAAAAGGGAATAATCATTCTAATTGCAAATATTCAGTGGGCTTGTAGCTTGGGGGCTAAAAGCTGCTTAGTTATTGCCTATTCACTTGCAGACCATATGTTCACCGTGCTGTGAGACAAAGGACTAGATAAAGGTCTTGACACTGAGATCTGGACAAATAAAGAAGAAACTGAAGGTGGTTGCTAAGAAGTACAAATCCCTGCTCAGATTCTAAGTTAAATGACTAATTTAACAAGATTAAACAGATTTGGTGATTAACCCATGGAATTGCAGACTCAGAGTCAACTAAATTTTTAGATTGCATTGCTAGAGAAATCTCAAATTTAGTAAAGAAAGGTGGTGATTGCTTAATTCCTAAGTCCTAAGTAATCCTTAGACCTCCTCTCAGTGATTTCCTGATAAATGGTAAAACTGGCTACAGGGAGGGGGACATTGATTCATAGCATTTACTGATTTCTGTAGTATATATACTCCCACCATGGCCATTTCAAGCTGCCAATATATGTCACTGGATTCAGAGTTGGCAAGAGATATACACAATTGGCTCTCACACCCCTACCTTCTTTGCACCAACAGAAAGTCGGCTGCTACAGACATAACTTCACCAGAAGGGGACTTGTCCTTAATGCTCATTATCTATGGAGGATACTAGACTAGGGAGATCCTTCCAGAGAGAGAACTAGCCAGATTGTATATGACCAAGGATTTTCTTTTACTCCCCAAGCAAAAGTCCATATTGTTCCTTACCTGCAAGATGTGATATGGACTACTGAATCAGTGACCAGCCTTGGTTGTTTCCTATGCTATCCTCTTCTCTATATGAATTCTAAATTGAAATTAGGCTATTTTAATCTACAATTGCATTTTGAATTAATTGGAACTAGTTAGGTTTTGCATTTATCCACTGGTTCTCAGATCATGAGAATTATATCCAGATCTATTTGAAAACATGCATTATCCAGATATCTTAAATTTAGAGTTAGATGCAGTAACTGGACCAAACTCTCAGTTGTCTCCCTTTGGGAAGGGCAGGAGTGTCATTATGTGCCAAGGTAAGACATGTTTGGAAATTTATATTTGTGGAGAAAGATGAGTATTGGAGCTGAGTTACCAAAGGGTAGACTCCACTGGATTTTCTCCATCTAACAGTCATTCTCCCTCTTTTGTTAACAGTGTTATATTTGGATTTCTTTTGGGTGCCCATTTCTCTTCATTCTCATCCATGCAGTGTGGCATAATTTTACCTTTGGTTCCAGGGAAAAGTATGTGACTCAGGCCCTTTCCTCTAGAGAATAATTTGATCTACCATGAGAATGTGACCCCAGTGGGTCCAGTAAGAATGAAGTCTATCACTTTTGCTGAGTTACTAGCAAGAGGTATTTTCCCTTATTTTCTGGACTTGAATCTTGGAAGATATAAGCCTCGAGATTCAGAAGCCACTATTTAGTGCCTTAAAATGATACCCCACAATGAATGGCATGGTTGAAAGCGGTAAATTGATTTATTTTAGCCCCTAGATCAAGCCAAACCTGAAGAAATTGTTACATAGGCCAATAAGTTATTTAACCAGTTTGAATAGGATTTTTTTACCTCTTAAAACTGTTTCAAGTACATATTTCTCTTAGCTAATTTCAAATTAAAGAGAAAAATTTTACACGAAATTATATATATTTTTTTAATACTTAAGTTTTCTCAGATTCCCCTAGCCACAATCTACTTCTTTAATTAAATGGAATACTAACATTTCAAAAAAAAAAAAAAAATCAAATCACATTTAGGAAAGATAGAATACTGATTACTTGATTCCCTATCTGCTACCTTTTCAAAAACTCCAAAAAAATAATGCATAAAGCAAAAATTTGCATATTTATGTTTATTGAATTAAGTTGAAGAATTGAGATTTCTATAGTGGCTAGTTTCTGTGATATCACCACAGCCCTGTCATCTATGGTCAAAAATCTGTTGCCATCAAGATCTTGTCTCTGCCATGTTCCATTCAATTTTATTGACCCTCAGACCTGTCAGATTTCTTGTCGCTACAAAAATCAAGACGATAAATATCAATAGCTTATATAATTAAATAATTTATATTATTATAATAGGAGAAGAACATGCTCTAGTAAAAGATCCCTTTGTGCCATGGCATATAGAAATATTTTGGAACAACTTGACGTTTTGGTGTCCCTCAAACCAAAACTGTAGTGAAACTCCCACTTTGTCAAATTGTTGCAACAATTGTAGTGACTTCTTTTAAAGGCATAAGTTAAACAAAGTGTCTCTTGAAAGAGCATGAAATTGTGATTATGACAAAGCTTTACAGAAGGTAATTAAGTATCATCTGATACAGGTAAATTATAATCCATACATAAGTTAATATATCTGTTTCTTATATTTAATGATCTATAACATAAAATATATTTGATCTTTCAATGAACAAAGATGTTACATTTTTCTTTTTCTTTTTCCTAAACAATGAGTTTCTTTAACATTTCATCTTCCCATTCTCATATTCATAAGGAATTTTTTGTTCCCTCTAATACATGAGGGTCAGATTAATTCTCAGGTTTTCTCTTGAGCTATCAGAACTCAGTTGGTGGTCTCAGAAAGACGTCTGTTTGAACAGAAGAAATTAGGCACCAACTTTGTATATTAAGGAAACTTAATGTAGGCACTGAATGAAATGCAGAAATCCAGGGAACATTTGTTCTTAGTCTGCTGTGCTAGGGCTAGACCAATACTCACTCAGAGCTCGGAGGGCACTTTTCAGAGAATAGATAAAATTAAGTAAAATGCTACATCTAGTCCTCTAGCTTCAAGTTCCTTCCCCATGAGATAGAAGTCGATTTACTGTGCCCAGTTTGTAAAATTTGCTAAAGAAGGATATCTTAATCTCAATCAGTTAAAACCACTGTCTCTTTCTATTCTGCATTGGAATTCTACGTATTGGGGATTTGCCTAAGGAGAACTGAGTTGGGGGTACATTTAGTCTGGGTTTGGAGACATGTATTTATGTAGTTTGTAGGCACTTCCCTGGATAGCTGTTATTGTTGGCTGTCCCAGTGTGGAATGACTTCCAGGAATCTTCCTTCATCCCACTGTGCAGACCCACCCAGCATCATAATACAAGAACATCAATTACAAATTGGTTAATGAGTGCTACCAGATCAGTCACTGCTTAAGAGATCTTGAAATGCCTTGAAATCCAATAACTCATGTATAAAAGAAACTTGATAGAGGATTTTCCAAATTTAGCAACAATATTAAAATTGTAGGGGCTTCCCTGGTGGCGCAGTGATTAAGAATCCGCCTGCCAATGCAGGGGACACGGGTTCGAGTCCTGATCTGGGAAGATCCCACATGCCACGGAGCAGCTGGGCCCGTGGCCACAATTGCTGAGCCTGCGCATCTGGAGCCTGTGCTCCGCAACAAGAGAGGCCGCGTTAGTGGGAGGCCCGCGCACCGTGATGAAGAGTGGCCCCCACTTGCCACAACTAGAGAAAGCCCTTGCACAGAAACGAAGACCCAACACAGCCATAAATAAATAAATAAATAAATAAATAAAAATTAAAAAAAAAAAAATTGTATATGGACTTGATCAACAGGAGTTGTGAAGCTGAAACTTTTCTAAATTTTTAATAAGAATGAACAAGTTTAAGTTAACTATGCTAGAGGAAAGTCTGAATTATTTTTCTATTCTCTGGATAAAAAACTATATTCTGAAACTATTGTCATATGAAGAGACAATTAATGAGCATGCTGCTAAAAAGTGTAGGGAAAAGAGTATTACAAGGATGTATCAGGAAATCCATCAATTAAAAGAATTTTGTTAATTTTCTGGATTTTGTGATTTTTGTGGTATTTCAGGCTTTTGAAATTTGTAACTCGCTGCAATTTCTACTATCTTTCTAAATAATAATCACTTTATTACCAAATTTTATATTCACAACTTTGTATTCTTTTTCTTAAAGAAATCCCCCTCCCCAAATTGCATAAGCTTCAGGGTACACAAAACCTGGATCCACATATACCTTCAAAATAAATATCAATACAATTCTATCTATTTGAGTGCAAAGTAAGAAAATTTAGTATCCAGGAGTTTCCAAATATCTGGATGATTTGCTGTATTTTTAAAAATTTCTCATCAGGATGACTATCTCCTCAGATAGTCATAATCAATGAATGACATTTCAGAATGAGAATCTGATTTACAGCCTCTGCCAATTCTCCAGGCTATGAAATCTCATTTGTTTGAGGGTTCAATCCCACTCAAAATTAAAGAAAGTTTTAAATAACTCTGGTTATCATGGAAAATAATGTTCCGGCTCTTTGCTTCCTTATCATATAGTTCTTCTCATCTAAACACAGTAAGATCTTCCTTTACATTTTTATTCAATATTTTTGGCTAAGAATAAAACAGTCGCTATCAACTTCTCACCAGTTCCTGAACATTCCTAAGTTGAAATTATTTTAGAGTAGTTATTCATGGGGCTTGCAAGTTGAAATGAAAAAGCAATGAAAATCAATTTCATTATAAGCTTTGAAGTAAAGGGATGTTGCATCAAAAAACTTGACTGGTTGGTAGGTGGTATTTACTTATTTTATTCTGGAATGCTATAGAACAGCAGCTTTTAAACCACTGAAAAACCCAGCTGGTGATTTTCTGAAATGCATCCCTGTACATAATCAGGGAAGTCTCAGCTTGACTGGGTGTTTGCACAGAATTCACTGAAAAGAATACATCTGTATTATTTCATGGCAGTGACTTCACTTATAACATTATGCACTTTCCTTCTCGGAGTGGATGTTTCATTTAACCATCCTGTTCCATAGCAGGTTGGATATTTTCCCTGGTGAGTATCAAAATAGCGAGACTAACTAACAGTTCTCAAAACCCTGAGGACAGTTCGAAAATCAACGTTTGCAGTATTTAATGGGCCAGAAGCCTAAGGTTTAAAGCCATGCATACACAAGCAATGTGAAGTAGAGAATAGCAATTGACACTCAGAAATTTTAATAGCCCCAAGTGTTACTAACTTCTATGGGAAACCAGAGCTCTTCCCAAACCCCTTGAAAAGAGTCAAGGGCAAAATGGAGTCCCAAGTACACACAATTTAGGTTTTGATATCAGGAGAGGACAATTTAGTGGAAATTGCAAAGATACAGTCAACAGAATTCAAATCCTCCCTTCCTATGCCACTGTGCTGGCTTTCTACATTCTCTTCCCCCCACTGTGATGAATACATCAAGGTAAAGCCTGAGGGTATTTCCTGTATGGGAATCCTACCCCACCTCAATTTAAACAGTGTAGCCCTTTATGGGTTCTGGGATATCCAAGAGCAAACAGAGGGCTGTTTACCAGCAGAATCCTTATTGAGGATGCCCTAACTTTGGAAGGTCTAGTGGACGGCAGGGTGGGACCAGGAAGAGGAGACAGGCAAGCTCCTCTCCAGTCCTTAAAGACAGGGCTCTTGTTTTCTCTGCCAAGCTTCACAGGGAAAATTTCAGGTGCTTAGGGTCAATCAAAGAAGACCTAGGAGCAAGCCCCCAAACTACCGCTGGTGTAATCTGAAGGAATTCTCATGGATCTCATGTCCAACTACTTCACCAAGCACATGGTCAGATAGGAGTTTTGACTAAAACTTAGGCATCAGACTTGCATATTACAGTGACCGTGGGCATCTGGCAGATAATATGACTGATCCAGGCAGGCCAGGCCTAAGGAAAGTAAAGCATGAGTGCCCTGATACAGCATCAGTGCCACCCACCTTCAAGGTCAGGGGGACAGGACAAAGTCAGGGAGCTGCCCCTCTACTCCAGGGGATTGCTGCCAGCCATCCTGATAAGGGAAATTGGAAATCTGGATTTTCATGTGAATTCTCCTGATTTTTTAAGTTTTGTCAATTAACTGAAACTTTTTAAAAAACATGCTGGCTGATACCATGCAGGTCAAGCAAAAATAGCTGTAAACTGGATGTTGTTTATGGGCCACCAATTTGTAGTCTCTGCCAGGTGTTTACCATATGTTATGGGATCTTCATGTCCCCATGACTCTGTGTGACAGTAAGTTGTTGCTTCAGGAATCAGAAGATCTGGGGTTCCTATCTCTTTATATGAGATGGTGGGACTAATACTATCTACTTAATAACAATAGATTCTAAAAACAAAATGGAGAGATTCAAATTCCAAGTAATATAATTATTATATTGCATTGAATTGGGATTGGAATTGGAATAGAAGGTGATAATTTTGCTCTCATTTTCATCTCAAAAGCTGGGTAGAGAGACAAAAACCAACAGAGAGCTATAAAATACTTAGGTTGTAATGCCTAATGTGGATGAGATTTTGAGTATAAGTTTATATGTAGGATAAATTACTCAATATTATGATTTTTAGAATAGGTAATGTTAGTACCCAGAAAAAAATAAATTACATTAGATTTGGAAGTAAGAATACGAAGTTCTATCTATAGAAAATCTGAAAGTGTACCACTATTATATGAGCTATCATAACACGATTCAACTCGGGAAAACCAAAAAAAACTATAGTACCTTTACTACATTTTACAAATATAATGAAACAAGTGAATTTATTATGGAGAAAACATGGATTAATTTAATGGAAATAAGCCACAGGCTCTTTGCAGATAATTTAAAAATAACTCACTGGAAGCTCAAGAAAATGTGTGACGTGAATTAAAAAGACCAGATTTCTGGAAGAAAAAAATTCTTCATGGTTGATTGCGATGTCTAAAATAATGCAATATCAATGATGCTGTCACAGAAAGGGATAGAGCATTTCTTTAAAAATATAAAGATTTCTCAAGGGGAAGATCAGGTGAAAATAAAATTATGAGAGGAAAAAATATCCAAGGCTAACCATGAATTAATAATATCTCAATGATGTATAGAAAAACACACACACACACCCCACAAGAGTACCAGTAAAATGGGAAATCTGAATAAAAATTGATGGATTGCTTCATGTTAGCATGTTAATATCTTGGTTGTAATATTGTACTACTGTTTTGCAAGATGTTACCATCAGGGAAACTGGGTAAAGTGTACATGGGATCTCTGCATATTATTTCTTACAACTGTTTGTGAATCTACAACTATCTAAAAGTAAAATTTTTAATTTTAAAACACTAATAAAAATGTAAAATATCAATGACAATTCGTTAAAATATTGAAAAATAGGAATCTTGCTAGAGAGGCACTTAATAACCACAGTGTGATACATGTACAGAGGAGAATAGAGAGAGAATAAATGAGTTGTTTGCTTCAGTCAGAGAAAAGACTTGAGGGAACTTCTCATTTCCATAGTGTCTTTGAAAAAGAAAGGTAGCAGGTACTATATCAAATATTGGCAATCACATGTACTAGCCTCAATTTAGTAGTGAGTTCTGGTAGTTCAAGACTCTGTAAGGTGTTGCTGTCAGCTATTAGCCACCATGAGCCCAAGGACAGGCACACTGCTCTATTATCTTTGTATACCTATTGCATTTGAGAGTACATGGCACATAATAAGCATTCAATAAATGCTTATTTTTCTATAGAAAGAAAGAAAGAAAAGGAAAGAAAGAAAGGAAGGGGAAGGGAGGGAGGAAGGAAGGAAGGAAGGAAGGAAGGAAGGAAGGAAGGAAGAAAGGAAGGAAGGAAGGAAGGAAGGTTGAGGGAGTAAAGGCCTGAGGATTAGTGAAATGCCAGAGCAAACATTCCTCAAGAGGCAATATAACTCAATAATTAAGAGAATGGGCACTGGACTTTGACTAACTGGGTTCAAATCCTGGATCTGTCCCTAACTAACTGGGGGGTTACACAAACTCTTTAATCCTTGGCTACTCACCCTTGAGCTGAGGATGATGAAATAACACCACCAACTTCACAGGTTTTGGAAAACTCAGAAAACTTTAATGCAGCAAGAGTGCACAACACAGAGCCTCGGACACAATAAATGCTCAGTGAACATTAGCTGCTACTCTCCATAAGGAAGATCCCAGTGCTAGCTTTGAGCATTACAGGCCAGTAATCCTTCCATACTCAGTAAATTAGTTAACAGTGGAATAACAGTAATCACTAGCGACTAAGATAAATAGAGCAAGTGCAAGAAGATAATCCTTGCGCATCTGCTAGAGTTCTTCATGAAGACAATTGTTTACTAAATACCTAGTAAATGGCAGATGCCTTATGAAGTGTTTAACTTAACTCTAACAATAACCCTAAGAGGTAAGTACTATTATTATGCCCAGTTTACACATGAAGAAAGCAAAACCAAAGAGTTCAACTTGTTAGTCAACTATCAAAGTCAATCAACCTGAAATTGGAAAAGCCAAACTTTAAGCAGGAGCTGCCTTGAGAGCCCCCTCCTTTGGAGGATAAAGAAAATTAAAGTATGATCAAGGATCTAAATACCAAAGGACATACTGTAGATTATCAGGCAGTACATACTTTTTTAGATAGTAAACAATAAAAACTGTGGAAAGAGGGTCTCAGGTATTAATAGAAATTATTTCTAATGGCTGTCTAACTAGTATAGAAACAGTCTTATAAATAAAATGTATGTATGGATTAACTTCCTAATGGCTCAATGATTCTAGAGAGAAGCAACTAAAATGATCAAGTAATATCTGGAAAAATAAACAGAAAACTAGTGACTTGGTTGCCTCTGAAAGAACCTGAGTGACTGGGAGGAAGAGAGGGTCAGAGACTTACTCTTCATTATACACCATTTAGACTTCTATAATTTTTTTTTTTTACCATGTATGTATTACATTTCTTAAAAAAAAAATGAACAGGGCTTGAAGAGTATGTTTCGGTATCCAGTTTGATACTATAAAATGCTAAAGTCTCAAACAAATTATCTCTGTGTAGTTACTGGATTAGATAGACCTTGGCTTCAAACAAATATGGCATTGATGGTTTTTAAGCTTGAATTTTATTAATTATTATATTAACTTTAGACTTCACATAATCTCATTACTAAATATCTTAATATTTTTATTTCTATGCAACTTCAGTCTTTTAGTATTAAAGTCTAATTAACCTTTTAGAATCTGGTCCCAATTTTATATATTTCTTTGCTTGTCTGGTATAACAGTAATGAATTTTGTGGTAGACTGAAGGGTGTCCCAAAAATGTCTACATCCTAATCCTCAGAAAGTTTTAACTTGTTTACCAAGAATTTTTGTGTTATCTTGTTCAGCAAAAGGGACTTTGCAGATGTGATTAAGTTAAGGATATTAAGGTGAAAGATTGTCCTGGATTATCTGGGTGGACCCAGTATAATCACACAGGTACTTATATAAAGAAGACAAGATAGAGAAGGAGATGTGAGACAAAAACATAGGTAAGAGTGATGCAGCCACAAGCCACAGAATACAGGCAATCTCTAGAAGCTGCAAAAGGCAAGGAACAGATTTTCCCGTAAAGCGTCCAGAAGGAATGTAATCTTGCTGACACCTTGATTTTAGCTCTGTGAGACTCATTTCAGACTTCTGACCACCAGAACTGTAGGATAATAAATCTGTGTTATTTTAAGCTCCTAAGTTTGTGGTGACTTGTCACAGTAGAAATAGGAAACTAGTACAAATGCTTTGTTTCCAGTTCTTTTAAAACTGTAAATCTGTGAAGAGATATATGGATAATTGTAAAATCTAAAGATAATACAACACAATAAATAAAGATTTTGCTATAAGCAAGAGGTTTATCCACAAAATTCAAGGTTATTATAACAGGAAGAAACAATCAACAAAATTAATTATATCAACAACAAATTTGTAAACACTAAATGTTTATCTTAGAAGTGAAAACTCATTATTACAATTAAATTTGATTAAACAGATATTTACTGCCTTAAGCTAGGTGCCAATAAAGGCCTGAGGCCCAGGCGAGCTGATCCAGGTCTACACAGCTGAGTGGAGAGCAAGAGCAGAATGTATATGAATGGGTCAGCCACGAGGCCATGAAGGATGAGGGGGTGTTTCTGGAGGCAGAGCACGGAGTGTGGCCAGGATGCAACAGAGTGCACAGTGGAGCGAACCTGTGCATAAGGAGAGAGCCTGCACCCACACATGTGTGTAAGGACGGAGTCTTTAGGATTTTCCCAAACACCTAGAATGGCCACAGTGATTTGCCCTGTTTAATTCATGGTTTTATCCTTTAGCTGTAACTCAGTAATCTACAGAAGGCAAGTAGACTTTTCCCATTAAGACCTACAGTATAAGAATAATTGATCTCCACAATGACCATAATGTCCATAAGTACATGGTAAGTACATAAGTACAGTTTCTTTAATTTTTTGTGTCCCTTTGTTCCCTCCTTCCCCTGTCATTTGTTCTTGAGCCCAATAGACAGACTGTGAAATATTTATATGAACTTATTTGACACATCTTAGTTTTACCTTTCTTTACCAAGACTTTTTGTAAATATAAGGCATAAATGTTCCAAACATTGTATTCAGTTTAGAGCAATTTACTGGTAATTACTCAGACATATCTTCTCTTAGAAATTAAAAATGGAAAGAAGGGAGTGTTGCTAGGTAGAATTACAATTCATTGGTAAAACAATTAACATTTGTAAGCTGCAAACACAGAGTTAAATTTCATATAGACTAATCATTTCTATTTCACTGTTTTGACTTTTCAAACAAATTTACCTAACTTTTAAAACAAAATTGAAAGAGTTAGCGGCCTTAACTCATTTAAAATTAGGTTAGGGCTTCCTGGCGGTGCAGTGGTTAACAATCCACCTGCCAGGGCTTCCCTGGTGGCGCAGTGGTTGAGAGTCTGCCTGCCAATGCAGGGGACACGGGTTCGAGCCCTGGTCTGGGAAGATCTCATATGCCACGGAGCAACTAGGCCCGTGAGTCACAACTACTGAGCCTGCGCGTCTGGAGCCTGTGCTCCGCAACAAGAGAGGCCGCGATAGTGAGAGGCCCGTGCACCGCGATGAAGAGTGGCCCCCGCTTGCCACAACTAGAGAAAGCCCTCGCACAGAAACGAAGACCCAACACAGCCATAAATAAATAAATAAATAAAAATTAAAAAAAAAAAAAAAAAGGTTCTTCAAAAAAAAAAAAAAGAATCTGCCTGCCAGTGCAGGGGACACAGGTTAGAGCCCTGGTCTGGGAAGATCCCACATGCCACGGAGCAACTAAGCCCATGTGCCACAACTACTGAGCCTGCACTTTAGAGCCCATGAGCCACAACTGCTGAGCCTGCCTGCCACAACTACTGAAGCCTGTATGCCTAGAGCCCGTGCTCTGCAACAAAAGGAGCCACTGCACTGAGAAGCCCACACACCGCAACAAAGAGTAGCCCCCACTTGCCACAACTAGAGAAAGCCCGTGCACAGCAACGAAGACCCAACACAGCCAAAAATAAATAGATAAAATAAATAAATTTATTATTTTTTTATAAAGCATGTTAAATGTGCCATGATTAAATGGGGTAAGTCTTTAATGGATAATTCAGAGAAATACTTATATACACCATAGGGCTGCTAAAACTTAACTTGTACTTATTGTGCTCAAACTAATCACCCTATTATCTTCATTTTACAATTCTCTACGCTTAGTTAACAACATGGCTCACAATATATTAAAGAATGATGCCTGAAAATAAGAATTAGATAAGCTTATGATATGATCAGTAAATCAAATTAAGTTGAATCTAGATTAAAGATAATAGGAGAAAAACTATTCTTACAAAGAGATAATGAATCAAGAATGTTAAGTACTGGGACTTCCCTGGTGGCACAGTGGTTAAGACACCACACTCCCAATGCAGGGGGCCTGGGTTCAATCCCTGGCCCGAGAACTAGATCCCACATGCATGCCACAACTAAGAGTTCTCATGCCACAACTAAGGAGCCCACCTGCCACAACTAAGGAGCCCACCTGCCGTAACTAAGACCCAATGCAACCAAATAAATAAATAAATATTTTTAAAAAAAATAATGTTAAGCACTTAATACTTTCTGTGTTGTTATTTATGGAGTATTTGTACCCTACAAGTAAGGCTGAGATTGCCCCTTGACCTTGGCTGTAGTTACAGGTTACTCAAACCTTTGCTCCTCCTGACTTGCTTTAGAAACAGAGAAAGGTTTGTGTGTTGGGCTGCTAGGAGGTATCTTGCTAGGTCCCCCTTCTGCCCGATGAATTGATTTCCCTGGCACAGTGGTGGATCCGGGCATGAGGGCACTATTTGTGCCACCTTATTCCAGGAGATGGACAAATGACTCAAGGTGAACTCATTGAAACTTCCCCATGATCTGAGATTTCCTTTCTCCTGATAATATAAATAATTTTAAACAACCTGAGTCATGGGTCAAAGAAGAGCTATAAACTGAAGTTGCAGAATTTCTAAAATGCAATGATAATGAAAACTATATATCAGTGCTCAAAAATGTCATAGCCCTAAATATTTACATTACTTAAAAAAGAAGGAATAAAAACAAATGAATTAAGCTATTAACTTAGAATAAGTTAATTTTCATTTTGTAAATGGCTGTCAACCATGAGTCATTCTCAACCTTGAGAGACCCCTGCAGTTCCTTGCTATGTTGCCCCCTTAGAGGACCTCTAACAACAGAGATTTTTGCTTCCTTAAGGTCAGCAGAAGACTCTCTGACATCTAAACCCGTCATTAAAGCACTCAACTGATTAGGTCAGACCCATTCAGGACAATCTTCCTCTTGATTAATTTAAAGTCAACTGATTAGAGACCTTAATCACATCTACAAATCTATTCACTTTTCCCATGTAATCTAATCTAATCACAGCAGTGAAACCCATCATATTCACAGGTCCTGTCCACAGTCAAGTGTAGGGGATTATACAGGAAGTGTATGCTGAAAGGCAGGAATCTTGGGGGTCATCTTAGAATTCTTCCTAATTCCATTTGAAGTTAAGTGAAGTATCTCACTTAATTTTATCCAGAAAGCACCGCATTTTTTCCAGCACCACTCATTGAATAATTCTTTTTTTAACAGGTTTCAGATGACACATTTATCATATATTAATTTATAATATGTTTCTCAGTATCTATTTGGCTGTATTTCTGGAATTTTTATTCTGATTTATTGGTTTGTCTGAAGACCTCGTAATATTTTAATATCTGGTAGGGCTAGTTCTACATCACTATTCTTTTTTTTTTTTAAGAATTTTAATGTTTTATTCTTGCTTTTTAATTTCCTATGTAAAATTTAGGAACAACTTGTATAGAAAAAAATAAATTTGTTTTATTTTTACTAGGACCACATTAAATTAGCAAATTAACTTAGCAGAAACTGATTTGAATTCTAATCAAGCATATGATATGTCTTCCCATTAATTCAAGTGCTCTATATGTGTCTTTTCTTTGTATTTAAATGTTTTATTCATAGAGGACTTGCAAACTTATGAAAAAAATAGGTTTGGGATTTTACTTTTTTCCATTCTTGGAATAGTTCTAATAGCATTGGAGTTACCTTTTTTTAAGATTTTATGAAATTCTTGTAAAATTGCCTGGGTCTGGTAATGTTTTTAGACAATCACGCTTTGACAGCTGCTATTTCTTTTTGAAAATTGGTCTGTTTATATATTCATTATTTTTTATGGTAATTTATTCTTTCCATCCAGGTTTTTCAGTTTGTTTGCATAGAGTTAAGCAGAGTAATCTCAGAATTCTTGAAAGTCCTCCTTTCTGTGATTACTTTCCTACTGTCATTTATCAATCTATATAGTTATACTTTCCTTATATTTTTCCTTAACCCATTTATGTACTCTGTTATTTTCCACAAAGACTGAGGTTTTAAATTATTTATCACTTCAATTTTCTATTTTTAAAATTCATTAATTCTGCTTTTATCTTTACTAATACATCCTTCTGTTTTCTTAAGTTTATTTTGTTTTTCCTTTTCAAACCTTTTTAAGTTAATAGCTTAATTCATTTATTTTTATTCCTTCTTTTTTAAGTAATGTAAATATTTAGGGCTATGACATTTTTGAGCACTGATATATAGTTTTCATTATCATTGCATTTTAGAAATTCTGCAACTTCAGTTTATAGCTCTTCTTTGACCCATGACTCAGGTTGTTTAAAATTATTTATATTATCAGGAGAAAGGAAATCTCAGATCATGGGGAAGTTTCAATGAGTTCACCTTGAGTCATTTGTCCATCTCCTGGAATAAGGTGGCACAAATAGTGCCCTCATGCCCGGATCCACCACTGTGCCAGGGAAATCAATTCATCGGGCAGAAGGGGGACCTAGCAAGATACCTCCTAGCAGCCCAACACACAAACCTTTCTCTGTTTCTAAAGCAAGTCAGGAGGAGCAAAGGTTTGAGTAACCTGTAACTACAGCCAAGGTCAAGGGGCAATCTCAGCCTTACTTGTAGGGTACAAATACTCCATAAATAACAACACAGAAAGTATTAAGTGCTTAACATTCTTTTTTTAAAAATATTTATTTATTTATTTATTTATTGTTCTAATTCTGTGAAGAATGTCATTGGTAATTTGATAGGGATTGCACTGAATCTGTAGATTGCTTTGGGTAGTATAGTCATTTTCACAATATTGATTCTTCTAATCCAAGAACATGGTGTATTTCTCCATCTGTTTATGTCATCTTTGATTTCTTTCATCAGTGTTTTATAGTTTTCTGAGTACAGGTCTTTTGCCTCCTTAGGTAGGTTTATCCCCAGGTATTTTATTCTTTTTGTTGCAATGGTAAATGGGAGTGTTTCCTTAATTTGTCTTTCTGCTCTTTCATTGTTAGTGTATAGGAATGCAAGAGATTTCTGTGCATTAATTTTGTATCCTGCAACCTTACCAAATTCATTGATTAGTTCTAGTAGTTTTCTGGTGGCACCTTTAGGATTTTCTATGTATAGTATCATGTCATTTGCAAAGAGTGACAGTTTTACTTATTCTTTTCCAATTTGGATTCCTTTTATTTCATTTTCCTCTGTGATTGCCATGGCTAGGACTTCCAAAACTATGTTGAATAAGAGTGGCAAGAGTGGACATCCTTGTCTTGTTCCTGATCTTAGTGGAAACGCTTTCAGTTTTTCACCATTGAGAATGATGTTTGCTGTGGGTTTGTCGTATGTGGCCTTTATTATGTTGAGGTAGGTTTCCTCTATGCTCATTTTCTGGAGAGTTTTAATCATAAATGGGTGTTGAATTTTGTCAAAAGCTTTTTCTGCATCCATTGAGATGATCGTATGGTTTTTATTCCTTAATTTGTTAATATGGTGTATCACACTGATTGATTTGCATATACTGGGGAATCTTTGCGTTCCTGGGATAAAAATCACTTGATCATGTATGATCCTTTTAACGTGCTGTTGGATTCTGTTTGCTAGTATTTCATTGAGGATTTTTATGTCTCTGTTCATCAGTGATATTGGTCTGTAATTTTCCTTTTTTTTTGATATCTTTGTCCGGTTTTGGTATCAGAGTGATGGTGACCTTGTAGAAAGAATTTGGGAGTGTTCCTCCCTCTGCAATTTTTGGAAGAGTTTGAGAAGGCTAGGTGTTAGCTCTTCTCTAAATGTTTGAAAGAATTCACCTGTGAAACCATCTGGTCTAATATTTTTAAATTTATTTATTTTATTTTTGGCTCCATTGGGTCTTCGTTGCTGTGTGTGGGTTCTCTCTAGTTGCGACGAGAGAGGGTTACTCTTTGTTGCACTGCGTGGGTCCTTTTTGCGGAGCATGGGCTCTAGGCACACGGGCTTCAGTAGTTGTGGCTCACGAGCTCTAGAGTGCAGGCTCAGTAGTTCTGGTGCACAGGCTTAGTTGCTCTGCAGCATGTGGGAACTTCCAGGACCAGGGCTCAAATCCATGTCCCCTGCATTGACAGATGGATTCTTAACCACTGTGCCACCAGGGAAGACCCATTTCTAATTTTATTGATTTGCGTCCTCTCCCTTTTTTTCTTGATGAGTCTGGCTAAAGGTTTATCAATTTTGTTTACCTTGTTAAAGAACCAGGTTTTAGTTTTATTGTCCTTTGCTACAGTTTTCTTCATTTCTATTTTATTGATTTCTGCTCTGATCTTTATGATTTCTTTCCTTCTCCTGGCTTTGGGTTTTCTTTGTTCTTCTTTCAGTAGTTACTTTAGGTGTAAGGTTGGATTGTTTATTTGAGATTTTTCTTGTTTCTTGAGGTGAGACTAAATTGCTATAAACTTCCCTCTTAGAACTGCTTTTGCTGCATCCCATAGGTTTTGGGTCATCATTAATTTCTATGTATTTTTTTATTTCCCCTTTCATTTCTTCAGTTATCTCTTATTTAGTAGCACACTGTTTAGCCTCCATGTATTTGTGTTTTTTATGGTTTTATTCCTGTAATTGATTTCTAGTCTCATAGTGTTGTGATCAGAAAAGATGCTTGATACGATTTCAGTTTTTTAAAATTTACGAAGTCTTGATTTGTGACCCAGTATATGATCTATCCTGGAGAATGTTCCATGTGCACTTGAGAAGAATGTGTATTCTGCCACTTTTGGGTGGGATGACCTATAAATATCAGTTAAATGTATCTAGTCTTTTGTGTCATTTAAATCTATGTTTCCTTATTTATTTTCTGCTTGGATGATCTGTCCATTGTTGTAAGTGGGCTGTTAAAGTCCCCTACTATTATTGTGTTGCTGTCAATTTCCCCTTTTATGGCTGTTAGCATTTGCCTTATGTATTGAGGTGCTCCTCTGTTGGGTATATATATATTTATAATTATATATATTTACATATATATATATAGGATTGATCCCTTGATCATTATGTAGTGTCCTTCCTTATCTCTTGTAACACTCTTTATTTTGAAGTCTATTTTAACTGATACGAGTATTGCTACTCCAGCTTTCTTTTCATTTCCATTTGCATGGAACATCTTTTTCCATCCCCTCACTTTCAGTCTGTATGTGTCCCTTGGTCTGAAGTGGGTCTCTTGTAGACAACATGTATATGGGTCTTGTTTTTGCATCCATTCAGGCAGTCTGTGGCTTTTGGTTGGGTCATTTCACCCATTTGCATTTAAGGTAATTTTCGATATGTATGTTCCTATTACCATTTTCTTAATTATTTTAGGGTTTTGGGGGGGGGTCTTTTTCTTCTCTTGTGTTTCCCACCTAGGGAACTTCCTTTAGCATTTGTTGTAAAGCTGGTTTGCTGGTGCTGAATTCTCTTAGCTTTTGCTTGTCTGTAAAGCTTTTGATTTCTCCATTGAATCTGAATGAGATCCTTGCTGTGTAGAGTAATCCTGGTTGTAGGTTTTTCTCTTTCATCACTTTAAGTATATCCTGCCACTCCCTTCTGACCTGCAGAGTTTCTGCTGAAAAATTAGCTGATAACCTTATGGGGATTACCTTGTATGTTATTTTTTGCTTTCCCCTTGTTACTTTTAATATTTTTCTATAAATTTAATTTTTGAAAGTTTGATTAATATGTGTCTTGGTGTGTTTCTCCTAGGGTTTATCCTGTATGAACTCTCTGTGCTTCCTGGACTTGGGTGGCTATTTCCTTTCCCATGTTAGGGAAGTTTTCAACTATAATCTCTTCAAATATTTTCTCAGATCCTTTCTTTTTCTCTTCTTCTTCTGGGACCCCTATAATTCGAATGTTGGTGCATTTAGTGTTGTTCCAGAGGTCTCTGAGATTGTCTTCAATTCTTTTCATTCTTTTTTCTTTATTCTGTTCCTCAGCAGTTATTTCCACCATTCTGTCTTCCAGCTCACTTATGCATTCTTCTGTCCCAGTAATTCTGTTACTGATTCCTTCTAGTGTATTTTTCATTTCAGTTATTGTGTTGTTCATCTCTGTTTGTTCTTTAGTTCTTCTAGGTCTTTGTTAAGCACTTCTTGAATGTTTTCAATCCATGCCTCCATTCTATTTCTGAGATTCTAGGTCACCTTTACTATCATTACTCTGAATTCTTTTTCAGGCAGGTTGCCTGTTTCCTCTTCATTTATTTAGTCTTGTAGGTTTTTACCTTGCTCCTTCATCTATAACATATTTTTTTTTGTCATCCCATTTTTTTTTTTTTTTGATGGGTGGGATTGTGTTCCTGTCTTACTGGTTGTTTGGCCTGAGGCTTCCAGCACTAGAGTTTGTAGGCTGTTGGGTAGAGATGGGTCTTGGTGCTGAGATGTGGACCTCTGGGAGACCTCACTCTGATGAATAGTCCCTGGGGTCTGAGGTTCTGTGTTAGTTCAGTGGTTCAGACTTGGAGCTCCCACCACAGTAGCTCAGGCCTGATTCCTGGCTCATGAATCAAGATCCTGCAAGCTGTGCAGGGCAGCAAAAAAAAAAAAAGAAAAGAAAAGAAAAAAAGAAGGAGAACAATAACAAACAGTAAAAAATAAAATAAGATTAGAAAACTAACAGATAGGTTAGAAAAAATAAAAATATAGAGGAAACAACAACCAGAAGGTAAAACAAAACCACAATAGCAAAAAGGAGGAAAAAAAAAAAAAACGGGAAAGGCCTTGGCTGTTGGGGGCAAGGTTTAGGCAGCAGGTAGGGTCTAGGCTTAGAACCCATGCCACTAGAAAAGGCCCTGGAGGCACTGAGGGGCAGAGCTTAGGCTCAGCATGGCCGGAGGGGTCCCAGAGTGCCTCCAGCCTCAGTGGGTGGAGGACCAGGCCCAGGACCCCAGCAGGCTTCTGGGGGTCTGAGTGGGTGGGGGAAACTAGGCACATCTCCCCTGATCCTCCCATGCTGGAGGGTTCCTCCCCATCTGCCTCTTCTCTTCTTACCCCCCCCCTCCCTCCCACACCCCTAGGACTCACGCAGCTGGAGCGGGCCTTGAAGGGCAGTGGACCTACCTTTGGAGCCAGCAGGCTTCCCGGGGCCCAAGTAGGCAGGGGAAACACCAGCTACACTTCCCCTGATCCTCCAGTCCTGGAGGGTCTCTCCCATCCATCTCTCTTCCTCTTCCCCCCTCCTCCCTCCCTCCTATGCCCCTAGGACCCACACAGCCAGAGGGGGCCTTGGAGGGTGGAGGACCATGCCTGGGAGTCCAGCAGGCTGCCCAGGGCCTGAGTGCACAAGGGAAATGTAGGTGCATTCCCCCCAATCCTCCAAACCCCCTAAGATCCCTCAAGATGTGGGAACTCCACTCCCCCAGCCACCCCTCAGGATCTGGCCTCCACTTCTCCTCCCCCTTCATTCCCCCCACATCCTACCCAGTTGCTCAGGGTTTCCTCCCAACCCCTTGGGTGTCAAGGTCCCCCACCAGTGTCTGGTAGGTGCCCTAGTTGTGGGGAGACACCTATTTTATACATAATAATTTGTACCTCTTAATCCCCTTCTCCTATCTTGCTCCTCCCCCTTCCCTCTTCCCAATGGTAACCACTAGTTTTTTCCTTATGTCTGTGAGTCTGTTTCTCTTTTATGATATTAATCCCTTTGTTTTATTTTTTAAATTCCACATATAAGTGATAACATAGAGTATTTGTCTTTCTCTGTCTGAATTATCTCACTAAGCATAATATCATCCAGGTCCATCCATGTTGTTGCATGTGGAACCAGGTCCTGGGCCCTCTGGTGGACAGGGCCATGTCCTGGGGTGGCTGTGGGCTTAGGGTGTCTTTAGGCAGCCTGCCTGCTGGTAGGTGGCTCTGTGTCTCCACCTCACTAGTTGCTTGGCCTGAGGCATTCTCAATACTGGTGCCAACAAGCTGATGGAAGGGGCTGGTCCCAGTGCTAATAAGCTAGAGGGAGGATTCCAAAATGGCCCTTGCCAGCACCAGTGTCCTTCTGGTAGAACAAGCTCCCAGAATGGCTGCCTCCAGCATCTGTGTCCCCTAGGTGAGCTCCAGTTGCCTCCTGCCTCTATGGGAGACTCTCCAAGATCAGCAGGTGGGTCTGACCCTTTCAAATTACTGCTTCTACCTTGTCTCCCAGAACATTTGAGAATTTGTGTGTGCCCTTTAAGAGTGAAGTTTCTATTTCCAACAACCCTCTGGCTCTCCTGAAAGTAAGCCCTCCTGGCCATCAAAGCCAAAGTGCTGGGGGCTCATCTTCCTGGTTCAGGACCCCTGGGCTGGGGAATTTCATGTGAGGCTTGGACCTATTGCTCCTTTGGGAGAACCTCTGAAATTGTAATTATCCTCTCATTGTAGGTTTCCCATTTGGGAGTATAGGTATTTACTATACTGTGGCTCCACCCTTCCTACCCATCTCATTTTGGTTCCTTCTTTATACCTTCAGTTGTAGAAGATCTTTTCTGCTAGATTTTGGTCTTTCTCATCAATAGTTGCTCTGTAAATAGTTGTAATTTTGGTGTGCCTGTGGGGAGAGGGGGGCTCAGGGTCTCCATTTCATACTCACCAACTTAGCTAAGTTCAATTCTTTGTGGTTTATTTCACAGAAATAATTATTTCTTTTACCATTTAAAAAATATTTATTATGAAGTGCTTAGTACCAAATATCAACTATTCCATGGCATTATTTTTGGAGAGCATTCTGTTCTTGATATTGCTAATCACTTTTATCTTTTTTCTATAGTATCATTTTATCAATTCTGTGTCAGTTTCTTTTCTGTCAGTTTTAATGAGTGAGATTTCCCTGTACTGGTTATTTGCAGTTGTTTCCTATGGAAGGGTTCAGAGCATTGTTATTAAATCTACACTGCCAAGGATACCTTAATTTAACACCATGCAATTAAAAAAGCACTTTGACACATGTTTTTATTTTTATTTTCATCCTACTACAACCTGGTGAACCAGATAGATAGGATAATTATTATATATTTTTCAGAGGTGGATGTTTGAGATCAAACAGATTGTAAAATGTTTCCAAGTAGTAAGTGATTAAAACCTAGTCTCCAAGTCTAGACTTCACTACCAAGTATATGGAAATTAATACCTCTCTTTGTACTTAGCCTAAGTATCCTTCTAGGTGCTTTTAGCCCATCTTAAAATTGGCAGTGAGGGGGCTTCCCTGGTGGCGTGGTGGTTGAGAGTCTGCCTGCTAATGCAGGGGACACGGGTTCGAGCCCTGGTCTGGGAGGATCCCACATGCCGCGGAGCGACTAGGCCCGTGAGCCACAACTGCTGAGCCTGCGCATCTGGAGCCTGTGCTCCACAACAAGAGAGTCCACGATAGTGAAGAGGCCTGTGCACCGCGATGAAGAGTAGCCCCAGCTTGCCGCAACTGGAGAGGGCCCTTGCACAGAAACGAACACCCAACACAGCCTAAAATGAATATAAAAATAAATTAATTAATTTAAAAAAAAATTGGCAGTGAGACATAACTTTTGTTATTGTTATGAAATGACTCAATGAAAGAGTAAATTTATCTATTGTTCATTTCCTTCTTATATGAACTTTAAATTATATAGAATTTGGGATTATCTAAAGGAAATATTTGCTTAATTGACATTAATAGGATCTATTTCCTATTCAGTGGATAATTAGCTGGTTATTCAACTTCATGGATCTCAGTTTCTTTACCTTTATAAGGCCTAGGTTTAAACCCAAATATATAAAACTAATATTCAACGAGACTAATTCTCAATACGTACTGAACTGAGACAAAACCATGGCATCTTGAATCAAACACAAGATGAGACTCTCATAACCCTACCTTTCTGCAAGTATAACAGGACATTCTATGGACCCTCCCCACACACACACTGTGTCATTCTCAGCCTTAGTTCTCCTCCCTGCACAAAAGGGAGCATCTCAAGGTAAGACAAACTGAAACCAATGTCCAAGGTAATTCCATGGGGCAGAGAATGCGAAATCCTCTTCTTCCTTTTTTTCCTCCATTTTGTTCTTACCTCTCTGTCTCTCCCCTCATTGCCTTTCTTTGATGTAACGTTGAATATTGTTGCACTTCTTTGACTCAACAAACACGTAGTTTATGTCTACCACATGCCAACACAGTGTTAAGTACTGGAGTTCGTGATTGAGAAACAGCTCTTACTGAAAGTTATAAGACTTTGAAGCCTCTTAGATAGCCTCATCTACCAGAGAGCAGACAGCAGAAACAAGAAGAACTACAATCCTGCAGCCTGTGGAATGAAAACCACGTTCACAGAAAGATAGCCAAAATGAAAAGGCAGAGGACTATGTACCAGATGAAGGAACAAGATAAAACCCCAGAAAAACAACTAAATGAAGTGGAGATAGGCAGCCTTCCAGAAAAAGAATTCAGAGTAATGATAGTGAAGATGATCCAGGACCTCGGAAAAAGAATGGAGGCAAAGATCAAGAAGATGCAAGAAATGTTTCACAAAGACCTAGAAGAATTAAAGAACAGAGACAACTGTTTGAATACAATAACTGAAATGAAAAATACACTGGAAAGAATCAATAGCACAATAATTGAGGCAGAAGAACGGATAAGTGACCTGGAAGACAGAAAGGTGGAAATCACTGCTGCAGAACAGAATAAAGAAAAAAGAATGAAAAGAAATGGAGACAACCTAAGAGACCTATGGGAAAACATTAAACACGCCAACATTCACATTATAGGGGTCCCAGAAGGAGAAGAGAGAGAGAATGGACACAAGATAATATTTGAAGAGATTATAGTCCAAAACTTCCCTAACATGGGAAAGGAAATAGCCACTCAAGTCCAGGAAGTGCAGAGAGTCCCAGGCAGGATAAACTGAAGGAGAAACACACCGAGACGCATAGTAATCAAATTGACAAAAATTAAAGACAAGGAAAAATTATTAAAAGCAACAAGGGAAAAACAACAAATAACTTGCAAGGGAACTCCCATAAGGTTAACGGCTGATTTCTCAGCAGAAACTCTACAACTCAGAAGGGAGTGGCACGATATATTTGAAGTGATGAAAGAGAAGAACTTACAATCAAGATTACTCTACCCAGCAAGGATGTCATTCAGATTCGATGGAGAAATTAAAAGCTTTACAGACAGGCAAAATCTAAGAGAATTCAGCACCACTAAACCAGTCCTACAACAAATGCTAAAGGAATTTCTCTAAGTGGGAAACACAGGAAGAAAAGGACCTACAAAAACAAACCCAAAATAATTAAGAAAATGGTAATAGGAACATATATATTGATAATTACCTTAAATGTGAATGGATTAAATCTCCCAACCAAAAGACACAGGCTTGCTGAATGGTTGCAAAAACAAGACCCATATATATGCTGTCTACAAGAGACCCACTTCAGACCTAGGGACACATACAGGCTGAAAGTGAGGGGATGGAAAAAGATGTTCCATACAAATGGAAATCAAAAGAAAGCTGGAGTAGCAATACTCATATCAGATAAAATAGACTTTAAAATAAAGAATGCTATGAGAGACAAGGAAGGACACTACATAATGATCAACAGGTCAATTCAAGAAGACGATATAAAAATTAGGAATATATATGCACCCAATATAGGAGCACTTCAATACATAAGGCAAATGCTAACAGCTATAAAAGAGGAAATCAACAGTAACATAATAATAGTGGGGGACTTTAACACCTCACTTACAACAGTGGACAAATCATCCATACCAAAAATTAAGGAAACAAAAGCTTTAAATGACACAATAGACCAGATAGACTTAATTGATATTTATAGGACATTCCATCTGAAAACAGCAGATTACACTTTCTTCTCAAGTGCACATGAAACATTCTCCAGGATAAATCATGTCTTGGGTCACAAAGCAAGCCTCAGTAAATTCACAAAAGTTGAAAATGTTCAAGCATCTTTTCTGACCACAACACTATGAGATTAGAAATAAATTACAGGGAAAAAAATGTAAAAAACACAAACACATGGAGGCTAAACAATACATTACTATATTACCAAGAGATAACTAAAGAGATCAAAGAGGAAATAAAAAAATACCTAGAGACAAATGAAAATGAAAACACGATGATCCAAAACCTATGAGATGCAGCAAAAGCAGTTCTAAAAGGGGAGTTTATAGCAATACAATCCTACCTCAATAAACAGAAAAATAAACAATTTAACTTTACACCTAAAGGAACTAGAGAAAGAAGAGCAAACAAAACCCAAAGTTAGTAGAAGGAAAGAAATCATAAAGATCAGAGTGGAAATAAATGAAATAGAAACAAAGAAAACAATTGCAAAGATCAATAAAACTAAAAGCTCGTTCTTTGAGAAGATAAACAAAATTGAGAAACCATTAGCCAGACTTATCAAGAAAAAGAGGGAGAAGACTCAAATCAATAAAATTAGAAATGAAAAAGGAGATGTTACAACCGACACTGCAGAAATACAAAGCATAAGAGACTACTACAAGTAACTCTATGCCAATAAAATGGGCAACCTGGAAGAAATGGGCTAATTCTTAGAAAGCTTTAACCTTCCAAAACTGAACCAGGAAGGAATAGAAAATATGAACAGACCAATCACAAATAATGAAATTGAAACTGTGATTAAAATCTTCCAACAAAGAAAAGTCCAGGGCCAAATGGCTTCACAGGTGAATTCTATCAAACATTAAGAGAAGAGCTAACACCCATCCTTCTCAAACTCTTCTAAAAAATTGCAGAGGAAGGAACACTCCCAAATTCACTCTACAAGGCCACTCTCACCCTGATACCAAAACCAGACAAAGATACTACAGAAAAAGAAAATTACAGACCAATATCACTGATGAATATAGATGCAAAAATTCTCAACAAAATACTAGCAAACAGAATCCAACAACACATTAAAAGGATCATACACTATGATCAAGTGGGATTTATCCCAGCGATGCAAGGATTCTTCACTACATGCAAATAAGTCAATGTGATACACCATATTAACAAATTGAAGAATAAAAACCATATGATCATCTCAATAGATGCAGAAAAAGCTTTTGACAAAATTCAATAACGATTTATGATAAAAAAACTCTCCAGAAAGTGGGCATAGAGGGAACCTACCTCAACATAATAAAGACCATATATGACAAACCCACAGCAAACATCATTCTCAATGGTGAAAAACTGAAACCATTTCCACTAAGATAAGGAGCAAGACAAGGATGTCCACTCTCACCACTCTTATTCAACATAGTTTTGGAAGTCCTAGACATGACAATCAGAGAAGAAAAAGAAATAGAGGAATCCAAATTGGAAAAGAAGAAGTAAAACTGTCACTGTTTGCAGATGACATGATACTATACATAGATAATCCTAAAGATGCCACCAGAAAACTACTAGAACTGATCAATGAATTTGGTAAGATTGCAGGATACAAAATTAATATACAGAAATCTCCTGCATTCCTATACACTAACAATGAAAGATCAGAAAGAGAAATTAAGGAAACAATCCCATTTACCACTGCAACAAAAAGAATAAAATACCTAGGAATAAACCTACCTAAGGAGATAAAAGACCTGTACTCAGAAAACTATAAGACACTAATGAAAGAAATCAAAGATGACACAAACGGATGGAGAGATATACTGTGTTCTTGGATTAGAAGAATCAATATTGTGAAAATGACTATACTACCCAAAGCAATCTACAGATTCAGTGCAATCCCTATCAAATTACCAATGGCATTTTTTTACAGAACTAGAACAAAAAATCTTAAAATTTGTATGGAGACACAAAAGATGCTGAATAGCCAGAGCAATCTTGAGGGGAAAAAAACAGAGCTGGAGCAATCACACTCCCTGGCTGCAGAATATACTACAAAGCTACAGTAATGAAGACAATATGGTACTGGCAGAAAAACAGAAATATAGATCAATGGAACAGGATAGAAAGCCCAGAGATAAACCCACACATCTATGGTCAACTAATCTTTGAGAAAGGAGGCAAGGATATACAGTGGAGAAGACAGTCTCTTCAATAAGTGGTGCTGGGAAAACTGGACAGCTACATGTAAAAGAGTGAAATTAGAACACTCCCTAACACCATACACAAGAATAAACTCAAAATGGATTAAAGACCTAAATGTAAGACCAGACACTATAAAACTCTTAGAGGAAAACATAGGCAGAACACTCTTTGACATAAATCACTGCAAGATCTTTTTTGACCCACCTCCTAAAGAAGTGGAAATAAAAAGAAAAATAAACAAATGGGACCTAATGAAACTTAAAAGCTTTTGCACAGCAAAGGAAACTATAAGCAAGATGAAAGACAACCTTCAGAATAGGAGAAAATATTTGCAAACAAATCAACAGACAAAGGATTAATCTCCAAAATATATAAATAGCTCATGCAGCTCCATATTTAAAAAAAAAAAAAAACCCTATCAATAAATGAGCAGAAGATCTAAATAGACATTTCTCCAAAGAAGTCATACAGATGGCCAAGAGGCACATGAAAAGCTGCTCAACATCACTAATTATTAGAGAAATGCAAATCAAAACTACAATGAGGTATCACCTCACACTGGTTAGAATGGTTGGGCATCATCAGAAAATCTACAAATAAATGCTGGAGAGGGTGTGAAGAAAAGAGAGCCCTCTTGCACTGTTGGTGGGAATGTAAACTGATACAGCCACTATGGAGAACAGTATGGAGGTTTCTGAAAAAAGTAAAAATAGAATTACCATATGATCTAGCAACCCCACTCCTGGGCATATACCCAGAGAAAACCATAATTCAAAAAGACACATGCACCCCAATGTTCGTTGCAGCACTATTTACAATAGCCAGGTCATGGAAGCAACCTAAATGCCCATCAACAGACGAATGGATAAAGAAGATTTGGTACATATATACAATGGAACATTAATCAGCCATAAAAAGGAAAGAAACTGGGTCATTTGTAGAGATGTGGATGGACCTAGAGACTGTCATACAGAGTGAAGTAAGTCAGAAAGAGAAAAACAAATATCGTATATTAACATATACATGTGGAATCTAGAAAGTGGTACAGTGAACCAGTTTGCAAGGCAGAAATAGAGACACAGATGTAGAGAACAAACGTATGGACGCCAAGGATGGAAACTGGGGTGGGGGTGGTGGCGGTGGGTTGAACTGGGAGATTGGGATTGATATATATACACTAATATGTATAAAATAGATAACTAATAAGAACCTGCTGTATAAAATAAAATAAAATAAAATTCAAAAAAAAAAAGAAAGTTATAAAACTTTGATCTATATATTCTGAAGAAAAAGCTATGGAAATTTAATCAATAAAGTAGGGAGGCTGTTGTACTATAGCTTATTGTTATCTCCAATCTGCAAATGTAACAACAAACATACTTTGTGACTTTTATTTATTACATATCATTTTCTCCTTCAGCCAGATTTGTGGCTTATAAAAATAACCAAATATTTGCTTACAAATTGTTATAATGAAAATCTGTAGCCTGCTGCAATAAGATTCATGATCACAATAACTTTGAATGCATTCATTTTCTTTTGGAGTGTGGGGGAATAATTTAAATTAAAATTTTTTGCATAAATTATTTATATGTTGAGTCCAAGATGCAGTGCAATTATGACAACATTTGTTAGAAGTTTAAAATTTATAAATACCTCTTTATATTTTGGTGGCACTAGATATTGTTTTCTAGAAAGCTATATTTTTTGTTGTTTGAATAGCAGTTAGCTGTTTTCACTTTCTCTAACAGATGGAACCAAAGCATTGTGAACATTTTTATTAAAACAACAAATGAAGCTATGAAAGAAATGTCACATTGCCAAGTATTCATCTTGCAAATTAAATTCTACAACTTAGCAGGTGGTTTAAGTTCCCTTTAGAAATTTAAAATCAGCTTATTTCATTTATCTGTGGTTTAACAGGGACACAGGTTCACTGCTGTATTCAGTTTCACAGAATCTCTTTGCATGTTTCTTAGAATTGACAGTTGGAAAAATATTTGCCAACTCTCACTCAAAACAGCTCACAAAGGCCACATTCAGATGGCTGAGTCTTTGATTTCTTTCACTGTTAAAGTCTACTATTTGTCTCTGTAATCAGTTTCAAGGCCCGGATGGATTCAAAAATTTAAAGCCCACACTCGGTATGTTTTTTGTTTGTTTTTTCTACCATTTTGATAAACATTATCATTCAGGCACTGGCACTATACTATCCAATACAGAAAATTCCAATATTAGATAGTACTTGCTATAGACAGAAAATTTTTGTCTCCCCAAAATTCATATGTTGAAAACTTAATTCCCAGTGTGATGGTATCAGAAGTTGGAGCCCTTGGGAAGTGATTAGGTCATGAGGATGGAGCCCTCATGAATGGGATTAGTGCCCATATAAAAGAGACTCCAGAGAGTCTCCTCTCTCCTTCTGCCATGTGAGGACACAGTGAGAAGGCATCATCTATGAACCAGGATCTGAGCTCTCACCAGACACTGAATCTTCTGGCACCTTGATCTTGAACTTCCCAGCCTCAAGAACTTTGAGAAATAAAATTTCTGTTGTTTATTAGCCACCCAGTCTACAGTATTCTGTTAGAGTAGCCTGAACTGATTCTAGCTTAGAGAACAACAGTGAAGCAATTGACACTTCCAAGTCTCTACTGGGCTGTACTGATGAACTATCGTAAATTAGATATATTAAAGTACTGCCTTCTGCAGTCATTTCAGAGGTGATGAAGTAAACCTACGTTTTCTGCTTCTGAGTCAGTGCCATAAGATTAATTTCACAAAAACATTTTTCCTCCAAAAAAGTTTTTAATGTTTTCCCACTACCTACAGAATAAAACTTAGATTCATCATTCACAGACTTCAATTTTGCCTCCAAACTCTTTTTACAACTACCTCTCAAAAGATCTTCTTGTTCCAGATAAACTGGTCTATTTATTAATTATCTCCCAAGCAAGTTGGTACTACTTTGCCTGCCCCTCTTTTCACTTTTTATATACCTTCTTCCTCCTCTTTGATTGTCTAAATCATTCTTTTCCCTGCAGGCACAACTTAAATCACAACACAATGAAATCCTTATTAACCACACTAGATTATATTTGTTTCTACTTTAAACCTCTCTAGCATCACTTATTACATGATAGCTTGTATGGTTCTTTATATTCCATGTATACATTCTACCTCCCAATTAGAATGTAAGATCCTGAGGGTAGAGATGCCATTTTACACACCAGTATCTAGGACATAGTAATCAATAATATGTGTTGATGTTGGCAGGCTACATCAAAAATATAAAACATACTTATTGGTAGCTCATAGCCCTTGCGGTTTAAAATTATAGCTGAAGTTTTGCTTGTCTAGCATGCTTTCTCACCTCCTTTCTTCAGGCTTTTTTGGGGACTTCACCCTCACTCTATGTGGAGTTGTCAATTTTAGTGTTGAATTTTTAAGAACAAGCTAGTACATGAATTTGGATATGAGTAAATTGAAGCAAAAGTTGAATTCTCACTCACACTGTGTCCAGAGTGCTTTGGTTCTGAGCTTTTCTCCACATTATCCTTACTGTGGAACCCAGGTTAAGATTTCAGTCCCTATCTGGAACAATGAAGAAGCAAAGAAATAAACTGTGGCAAATTGTGCACTGGCTCTTAAAACTTGCCAAGGAAGTGACACACATGCACTGGCAGAAGGCTAAACATCAATGAAATAGAATTGAGAACCCAGAATTAAATCTTCACATTTATCATCAATTGATTGTTGACAAGGATACAGAGAAAAGTCAATGGGAGAAAAATAGTCCTTCTAACAGATGGTGTAGGGGCAATTAGATATCTGCATAAAAAAAGAATAAAGTTGAACCACTACCTCACATGATATAGAAAAATTAATTCAAAATGTATCATAGACCTAAACGTAAAAGCTAAATGTGAAATATGAAATAAAAGGTAAATGTAAAATGTAAAGTTAAATGTAAAAGCTGAAATTATAAAACTCTTAAAAACAGGACTAAATCTTCAAGACCTCAGGTTTCCTATATATGATACAAACAAAAATGTTTCCTTATATATGGCAAAAACAAAAGAAAAAATTAAAATGAAAAACTTTGAGCTTTAAAAGACTCTATCAAGAAAGTGAAAAGACAACCGAAGGAATGGGGGAACGTATTTGCAAACCATATATCTGACAAGGGACCTGTATCCAGAATATATAAAAAGTCTTACAACTCGACAATAAAAAGACAATCCAGTTAAGAATGGGCAAAAGATTTAAATAGACATTTCTCCAAAGAAGATGTACAAGTGACCAATAAGCACATGAAAAGATAGATATTCAACATTGTTAGTCATTAAAGAAATGCAAACCAAAATCACAACAAAGTACCCTCAAGAATAGTTAAATTTAAACGATAGAAAATAAGAAGTGTTGGTGGAGAAACTGAAACCCTTATACATTGCTGGTAGGAACGTAAAATAGTTCAGCTTCTTTAGAAAACAGCTTAGCAGTCCCTCAAAAAGATAAACATAGAGTTACCACATGACCCAGCAGTCTCACTCTTAAGTATATATGCAAAAGAAATAAAAAGAAACAAAAACCTGTAAACAAATGTTCGTAGCAGCATTATTCATGATAGCCAAAATGTGGAGACAACCAAAATGTCCATCAATGGGTGAATGGATAAACAAAATGTAATAGTAAATCTATACATTGAAATATTACCCAACCATAAAAAGGAATGAAATACTGATTCTGCTACAACTTGGATGAACCTTGAAAACATTATGTTAAGTGAAAGAAGCCAGTTATGAAAGGCCACAAATTGTATGAAACATCCAGAATAGGAAAATCTGTAGAGACAGAAAATAGGTTAGCAATGTGCAGGGGCTGGTGGGAGAGGAAAATGGGGAGTGACTGCTAATGAATATGGGATTTTATTTTGGAGTGATGAAAACTTTCTGGCATTCGATAGAGGTGACAGATGTACAACTCTGTGAATATACTGAAAACCACTGAATCATACAATTGAAGATGGTGGATTTTATGGTTTGTGAATTATTCCTCAATAAGGCTGTTATTTTTTAAAGTGATATCCATTACTTCTGCTCCCTTTCATTGGTCAAAGTCACATGGCCATAAGTTACCCCCAATGAAACAGGGAAGTGCAGTCCTACCTTGTGATGGAAGGAAAGTGGAAATATCTGGTGAACTGCATTAATGTCTATAAGCAATGCCCTCAGCCTTTAGTTATACAGGTAAGCATGAGTCTCAGGGTAGGCCAATCATGACACTACAACCTCCTGGTCACAGTGATTGGTCCTGTAGTGGGCATGTAGCATAAGCAAAGACAACAAGTCCTTTTATGGCATGGATGTATGTTACAGACAGAAAAACTGAGGTATTACTAAACAGGAGGATGGGAGTCGGGGAGTATCAGAAGCCATATATAAGATATCAGCCTTGTGGAGAGAACGTGCATCCAGCTATGACTTTTCACCCCCTGGATTTTCAAGACGCAGAAGAATTCTGATTAATGAGTCATTAACAAAAAAACGGGATTCTAATCTTATAATTCTTTGCTCAACTGGTGTCTCACATGTTTCCTGAAAATTCTGACAGTGTTTCTTCTTTGCCACCTTCTGGGATCTGCTCTCTTCCCCTCACTGTTTCCAATGCCTTAAGGGAAGGATTCTCCTTCTACCCAGGCTCTCATGCTCCCCCTTGCCTACAACCTCAGAATCCATCTTTGATGTTGCCCCAGATTGAAAGAATTTTAATGGGGCTCATTCCTTCTGTGTTTTACTGCCTTTGCTGAACAGCTTCTAAAATGGCTCCCAATGATCCCCAACTCTTCACATATGTATGTGTGAGGGTGGGCTGGACCCTTGAGAGTAGGCTGGACCTGGTGACCTGCTGCTAGCAAATAGAATGCCGCAAAAGTGATGGGATGCCACTTCCAAGATCAGGTTATAAATGACTCCAATTTCTGATTTGCTTGCCCTCTCTTGCTCTCTCTCTTGCTCACTCCGATAGATGGAGACACCATGTTGTCAGTTGCCCTGTGGATAGGCCCACGTGGCAAGGAACTGAGGGCTGCCTCCAGCCAAAAATCCACAAGAAACTGAATCCTGTCACCATCACTTGGGTGAATATGGGAGTGTACATTCCCCAGTTGAGCCTTGAGATTTCTGCAGCCCAGCTGATACCTCGATTACAGCCTGTGAGAGATCTTGAAACAGAGGCCCCAGCTAAGCCATGTCCAAGTTTCTGACACATACAAACTGTGAGATCATAAATATTGTTTTAAGTCACTAAGTTTTGGTGTAATTTGTTATGCAGTGATAGATAACCAATATAGTACCCCTTCCTCAAAATCTTGCCACAAGATTGGGATCCCTTATGTCTAACTTTGTCCTAAACTACTCTCAAAAATTATCCATTCCGGGATTCCCTGGTGGTCCAGCGGTTAGGACTTGGCACTTTCAGTGCCTGGGCCTGGGTTCAATCCTTGGTTGGGGAACTAAGATCCTGCAAGCCACGCAGCAAAGCCAAAAATATATATATATATATCCATTCTCGTTGACTCCTTATTCAAGGCCCTGAACCAAGCAGATTTACCCTGCTTCTCTTCCTTTGAGTGAACTGCTTCCTCACCTCAGTATGCTGCCTGGGGAGATTAAAGTGGGCCTCATGCCTCCTTCCTTGCTTGGTGGTCTTAACCCAGAGTTTCAGCCCAATGTGCCCCATAGTTTCTTTTCCCAGATGCCACAGGC
This sequence comes from Balaenoptera musculus, assembly GCF_009873245.2. Taxonomy (NCBI): domain Eukaryota; kingdom Metazoa; phylum Chordata; class Mammalia; order Artiodactyla; family Balaenopteridae; genus Balaenoptera; species Balaenoptera musculus. Next base: position 33,615,255 of record NC_045802.1, on the reverse strand, counting down.
TGCTTTCATACTACTAGAGCCTCATTGCTCCTGGACACTCTCCAAAATGCTCCAATTTGCAGTGAGCATGTAGCTAATTACCCATTATAGGAATCTCATAATAATAAGTTTCAGGACTGGATAGAATCAGGATAGTAGTAAAGTACAGAATAGGCTTAAGTAGGCTTCTTATATGAGCAAGTGTTGGTTCTACAATAAGCATGTGATGTCACGGCTACTTTCAATCTTCTGGTGGCCCATCCATCTCTACAGTAATGCCCCAGCTACTCAGCATTCTCCCTCTCATGCTGCCCCCACCATCCCTCCTCACATCCTGGGTCCAACCATGCTGCATTCCTTGGCAATCCCTACACTTGATAGAATCTCTCATGTCGGGTGTCTGGCATATGGTTCCCTCTGTCAAGAATACTCATTTCTAGATTACCTTGTGCTTCAAAACTTAGCTCATACAGCACTCTCACACTCTCCAGGAATGTCAAGGCTCCTCTCCACCCTGTCCTTCCTACACAAACTCTCCCCCAGGGTAGAGCAATATTGTTAAGATTGGTCATTTAAAGGCATTTTACTGATCACCATGAAAGAAAAGGAGCTTTTCCTTGGGCTAAGCAAAGGGGTCAAAAGGTGAATCCACATAAGGCAGTACTGTGGTCTCCTGATGTATTGTGAAGAGGTGCAGAGAACTCAGAACCTGCTCCTGCAGCCTTAACCTGCAATGGCCTGAGCTAGGTGGGAGCCAGGGTGAAGGATAGAAGGAGGCAAAGGAGGACTTTGAGGCCACTTTCGTTCTGAGCAACTTGGCTTATGTAATTCCCATGGTCTGTCCTAATTCATTATTTCAACTGATTTAGGGCCAAATCTGATCATTAGTTTCTGTGCATACATTTCTCTGTGGAACATTGAAATGAGGGACTACTGATTAAAAAAGGATTGGGTAATCCAGGTCCCAGCTATCTGTGTCTTTCTATGTAAATGTATATGACATCCAATTTGATGGGACTTTCTTCCTCTGGGAGGCTCTCTGTGGCTCCCAGGCTGAGTTGGGTTTGTTCCCTGGCTCCTGTAAGACTTCATACTTACATCTGATATAACACATTACACTTTGATTATTCTTTAACTCATGTGTTTCTCCACCAGATGAGGAGGTTCTTGAGAGGAATGATCATGTCATTCAACTTTGTGTCCTCAGTATCTTGTATGGTTCTTGTCCCATGGTGTTTTCTCAACATTTAAAATGTTTAATATATGAATTATACATATATGAATATATATGTGAATATATTTAATATAGGAATCAATGCTATATGATTCCTTAGTTCTTTTTTTAAATTTTAATTAATTAATTAATTAATTAATTTACTTATTTTTATTTTTTTATTGGGGTATAGTTGTTTTACAATGTTGTGTTAGTTTCTACTGTACAGTGAAGTGGTGTTCCCTGTGCTATACGGCAGGTTCTTATTAGTCATCTATTTTATACATATTAGTGTATATATGTCAATCCCAATCTCCCAATTCATACCCCCACCCTGGATGCCTTGGTTCTTATCCCATCTTTGTCACATGATAACAATTGATCATTACAGTATCTTGACTTGTTCTGTTATTAGTTAGCATTTACAAGTCTCATCCCTCCATTCAGAAATCACATTCTGTCCATTTCCATTTGATGTCAATTCCTGTTCCTGTCTTATCCCCTTTTTAGGTGGTCTTGATGACTCCTCATGTCTACAGTCTGCTCTGAGCTGCTTCAAAATTAAATGAGACGATATTGAATCTGTATATCAATTTTTTCATCCAAGGAATCAATAGAGTGTGAAATATTCAAGCCTGAGACAGGGTTGGTGAGTGAGCCCATGAATCTATCTAGGAGAACCCTGTAAATAATTGGGGTTGAGGCTGCTTAACTGACTCCTTCTGCTTGGGTTTCTAGGACTCCTTTGTCTTGGCCAACCCCTCCCACACGCGGATACCCACTCACACATTCAACTTGAACCACAGTGGTCAGAGCCCTGGCTCCCCAGGGAAGCTCAGCCAATATGTCCTGCCAGCAGCTGGGATCTGCCCATTACCTTGCTCCTGCCAGCCCTACCCCAAGAGGATTGAGCCAGACTGCCCTCTCTTGATTTGGTGTTACTAGTAACATAAAAGACTTAGCCAGTGTCTAAAATATAGTAGACAGTTATCATTTCACTTCTCTCGTGTAACAAAGTGGTCACCTGGGGCTGCTTCCCCTCAGACAGTGGAAAGTCCTGTCCACAGGCCAGTGCCCATCTGGACCCTCCCTGTGGTTCCCCACAGCCTCCTTCCCTCAACTCCTCTCAGAAGGCTGAACATCCATCTCTACATTTACACCAGTTTCTACAAGAAATCCAACCAAATGAAATAGGTTGTGATTGTCTGTGGATTTTTATTCAAGCTGGGAGCCTCTGGGAGCATGAGGGTCTCCAATGCAGCCTTTACAGTCTGAATCCATCTGCCTTTTTCACCTACTGGTGTCCTCCCAGGTGACCTAACATGCTGAGCACACCCCCAGGGACATGTGTCTGGCCCTCGTACTCACAGCAGTGCCTCTGCCAGGAGTTTTAGTTTAAAAAGTTTCCTCCTTCTCATTATACTTGTTTTGGATGCACTTTCGAGTATGATTTGGCACTGTGTCTGATAACAGTTACTTTTCTCACCTATTCAACCACCTTCCTCCCTTTTTTCTGGTGCTAGTTCTAGAATTAGGCTACATTTGCCATGCCTTGGGTGTGTTGACCTGTTCCCCGGCATTTCGCATCCCCTTCCCCAGCTGATCCCGCGTTGTTTACCACTAAACCCCTGCTTTGGGAAAACCCTAACAATTGACTGGGACAGCAAAGCTTTTTCCATTTCATTGATGTGCGTGCTGAGCCTGAGGCAGTGTTTTCTCCTAGATCTGCATGCAGGGAGGCAGATTAATCAAAAAGATCTTAAGCAGGCACTGTTTGTTTTGCATGAACAAACAGCAATTGTTCTTTGTTTAAATTTAATAGTTAAAAATGAACAGTTCCGGTGATAATTACCACATATTTATATTGGTATTTTACTTTCTAAGCTCTAGAAGAACAGCAGTTTAACTCAATTGAATCACATTTATCAAGCCAAAGGTTAAGTACTACTACTGCCTTTTAACACTAGAGAAGACAGAGAATTTAGTAAGAAAATGCCCAATAATTATGCGCAATATACATCTCTTTTGTGGGGGAGGGAGTGAAGCGAGAGCTAAGAGGAACTAACAGTAGATCAAAGGAAATAAGTATAACATTTATCTATTAATATTGGGGAACATACATAGGAAATCATCTTTGTTGCCCACATTTGCATATGGCTAACTTCTGTCATTGGATGAATGAAGCATGTTTGTCTTAAAAGACACCAGTACAAACCAAATACTAAGCACTTCACACCACAAAACTAATCCTACTGATGCAGCCCTTATCATGCTGTAAGTGAGAATGTCAACAGTGGCATTTTTAAATAAGAATATTGTTAATGATAATCTCATGATTTATGAAATACATTGCTGGTTTTAGAGTCATGCTTAATTTTAATCCTGTTTCTAGGCACCAGAAAGAGGAAAGTTTCTTTTTTCATTGTGACAGTCTATTTGCACCTCTCTTTAAAATATGTCTTTCCAGTGCATGGCACACAGGTATTTAATTAAAACTCATCCATATGAAACCTTTCTACCTGCTCCTAGTAAATAATTACAAATAGAAATGTTTGAAAGAGACTGAGTTACGAAAAGAAAACAATTACCAATTTGGAATTAGAAATAGAGTAGATTACATAGAACACGTTTATAAAAATGTGCCTTTAGTTATTTTCACTTTAGAGATTTAAGATAACAATTTAAATTATAGAATTACAGAACTGGAAGAACTTTACAGGTTACCAAGATTAACCTCTCCTCATTCTCCTTAGATAAGGTAACAAGAGGTTAATTATGTATCTGAGACTACAGACCTGGTGGGAAGGGTGGAACTAATTCAAAAAGCTCCTGATTTCTAGATGAACATTCTTTCTACAACCTCCACTACTGTTCCAGTAGTAAATAAAATTAATTTGAAGTATTAAGTTTCATTGTATTTTAATAGATCGATTTTCTCATTGAAATTAAGATATCAATATTTCAACCAGTCAAACCATTGACTTTGTGTGCATATATTTCATGTTTATAGTATTTTGCATATTTAAAATTCAAGATGTTCTTTTCCTAGACCTAATTTTCAATCCCTACAATTACTCAAGGTGGAGAGGGATAAGACATAGACTTTCAATATTTGCATTTTTTCTGCCAAATGAGAGTTCAAAAAATTAGTTTCACTGAGGTTTTAATAAATGTGACTTGATGTTTTAATAAATGTTTTAATAAAATATGACTTGAATTGTAGAATACATTAAAAGGAAATATATATCCATTCTAAGGTAAGTAAAATGTTTAATCAGTTACTCCTAAGCTGATTTTTTTGTTGTTGTCTTATAAGGTTAGGTTGTGGATTTCCTTTTATTAGAAAAGTGCTTTACAACATTGGTTGAAGAATACGTCACACAAATAATCTTTCTTGAGAATCTGTAACAAATTGGTGACTGTCTGACAATTAAAAATAGAAATCGCCTTCATATATCACTGTATCAGATAAGCTGCTTCCAGCTACAAGTAACAGAAATCCTAAATTAAACTGATGAAATAAGGAAATGTATTAGCTCACAAACAGAAAGTTTGCTTTGGTTGATTTTGCAGCTCAGCCGTGTCATCAAGGGCTTTAGTTCCTTTAATCTCTTTGCATGAGTGTCCAAAGAGCCAGCTTCATCCTCTGTGAGGTAGATACTAGCATTATCCCCATTTTACAAATAAGGAAATTTATGGCCTTAAAATTATGACATCATGGTCCTTTGTGGTCATGATATGACCTCCAGTAACAACAAGGGCTATATTATTTCCATCCAGTGGGAGAGACAGACACTGGCTTCCTGTTGTTCTCTATCAAAAGAACGGAAGGATGTTCACATAAGTCACTAGTACACTTCTAGGATCTTATTGGCCAGAAGTGGCCTTACATTCATTTTCGTAGCAAACATTGCTGGCAGGGGGTGGAGGACGTGGGGAGGGTTACTTTAACTCAGTCAGACCCACCCTTGAGTTAGGGTCAGTTGTTCAACAAGGCATTGCTGCTACTCAATGAGGAGGGGAGAGGTTCTGCATTGAGCAGAGGGGCCCCAACTTCCCCTCTGAAACACTCTACCCTCTTAATTTCCATGACCTCACTCTTAGCTTGCTTTCTGCCTCTCTTGTCCCCACTTCTCAGATTCCTTTTCAGGCTCCTCTTCCCCTTCCCTTTCTCTAAATGTTGGAGCTACCCATGCCCCAATCCTCAGTCTTCTTCTCCTTCTTTCTCTGACTCTCTCCCTTGGTTATCTCACGTGTTCCTGTGGCTTTGAATAGCACCCTAAATTGATAATCTCCCACCCACAACTTTCTCCTGAGCTCCAGATTCATATGCCCAGCTTTATGCCATGTGAACATTCAGGTACTTGGGTTTCTTCCTTTTATGTCTGCTCTTGCGCCTAAAATAGTGGTTCTCAAACTTGAGCATGCATCAGAATCACTTGGACTAAAACACAAATTTCTTGCCCCCATCCTCAGAATTTCTGATTCAGTAGGTCTGTGTTGGGACTAGAGAGTATGCATTTCTGACAAGCTTCTGAGTGATGCTGACGCTGCCCATCTGGGACAACACTTTGAGAGCAAGTGTCCTAGAGTGTTGTCCTCATACAACTGTCCAAAGCTGAGTCACTGCCACAAAGAGGGTGCAGCCAGTGAGAAGGGATAAAAAGAGAGGATAAAGGAAGCACATCTATTGTCTGAGGCATTGTCTCTAAAGTATTATCCATCATGCCTACTGACATTCTATTGGCCCCACATAAGTGAAAGGAACCTGGGAAACACAAAGCAGTTGGGCATTCATTTACCCAGCTACATTGTAGTGCTGTAAAAGAAGAGGAGAATGGGTTCTGGTAGACAGCCATAAGTCTTCACCCTCTCCAATCTTCTAATACCAACTAGTCAACAGCCACACTTGCTTTCTTTTATTTTCTCCAGTGTTCATCAAGTGTATTTGCACTTGCTTCCACACTGCTTAGTGCCCAGGTATTAATTTATGAAGGTAGCTAAGTGACAACATGGAGAAGTTAATGCCATTGAAAGAAGATTTTTATTACTTACATTTCCCAAGAGAGAGGGGCACATGCACCACAGCACTCAAGGCAAAGGGAAAGTGCTAGGCTTTGGTCAGGAGGCAGAAGACAGGAGCCAGAGGAAAGCTTAGACCAAAGCCTTTATTGACGTTTCCTCGAGAAAGACAAGGCAGGGCAGAGTAAAGAGTTGAGGATCGGCTAGTTTGGCAGGCTTTGGGCTAGAGGAGTGGTCTCTAGTTGCCTAGTACCTGGCCCTGGGATGATTTAGAGCAGGGGAAATATTGACTTGGTGTGTGAGAACTAGATAAAGGGGGTGTTTGGGGGTACAGATTGAGGTTGGTTGCTTGGTTTGCATATGGAAGTCATGCTCCCAGCCCAGCCCTTTGCTGTCTCTAAGAATTGGCCAGCCTTGGCAGGGGCAGCCTTTCCCTGGGTCTGTAAGAACCCAGAATGTGAAAACATCCTAAGACGCAAAAAATATAAAACATGGGGCTTCCCTGGTGGCGCAGTGGTTGAGAGTCTGCCTGCCAATGCAGGGGACACGGGTTCGAGCCCTGGTCTGGGAAGATCCCACATGCCGTGGAGCAACTAGGCCCGTGAGCCACACCTACTGAGCCTGCGCGTCTGGAGCCTGTGCTCCGCAACAAGAGAGGCCGCGATAGTGAGAGGCTCGCGCACCGCGATGAAGAGTGGCCCCCGCTCGCCGCAACTAGAGAAAGCCCTCGCACAGAAACGAAGACCCAACACAGCCAAAACAAAATTTAAAAAAAAAAAAAAAAAAAAAAAAAATATATATATATATATATATAACATGATTAACACACACACAAACACACATTCCTCTATGCTCTGCATGTAACTGATTCATTCTCATCTGTGGTCTTAATTTATACGTCACCTCAATAGAGAGGTCTTTCCAGAAACACCTTGCTTTAAGTAGACATCAGTCTACTTCACAGATCCTTGTTTATTTCTTTCTCATCATTCATAGCAATGTATAATTTTACTTTTTTAAAAATTTTACTATCTTGCCAGGAGTCAGCTTCATCAGGACAGGATTTATGCCCCTTTTATTCATCTCTGTATTACTCATTTGGAAAACCAATTTTTGTTGGTGACTGAAAACCATTTCCCTTCCCCTCTTTCTTACATAGCAGACTCTCAATTTAGCTCAGGTTTCAAGAGATTCTTGATCTCAGGGAAGATGGGACTAGTAGTCTAGGAGCAGGTAAGTAATCCAATTCTAACCATTGAGATACAACAAGAAATTTGGAAAATCTTCTGTAAATTATATGAAGATGTGATATCTGGAGTTGCAGCAGCAGATTGTAATCATGAGGGAAAGTTCTAGCAAATTGCAGAGATGCCAATCCGGAGACTCAACATCATTAAGCTGCTGCACATACCTAGCAAACACCAACCAATTGTTAAGGGAGATAATAAAGACCACTGTAGTTTAAGCTGCTTTCTATTACAGTGGTTAGATGGAGCCCAAAGTATTATGATTTAGCACACTGCTTGACACATGCAAGCAATATGTACTCAGTTAATACAGGTATTTGTTTTTGTTGAATGAATAAAAGACTACATAGCTAAGGCAAAATGAGAAAGGTTGTGGGAGGTATCCAGATAATATTATCTACATTAAAAACACAATTTTGTTTCTCAGGGTTAATCTTAGGGGGGAGAGAAGCAGGTGCAGGGCACATATTATGCAGACTGGTGATATTTATTAGCCAACTTATACAAATATTCTTTCATTCATTTAAATAAAAATGTAATGAGGACTTACTGCTTTGAAAAGTGTTACATTAAGGAGGCATACAGTATACTGTTTGAAAATACAGGCCACTAAATACTTAAACACAACCGCTTAAAGTCTGGTGACCTTAAGTTGTCACTGAATCTCATTTAACTTCAGTTTACTCCTCATCATAAAGGAAATATTCACACTTTTAAAAGGTTAGTGTGATGAGATGATATATGTAAAGTGCTCAAAATGTCCTACATGCCCATCAAATAGTAAACAATAAAGTTTTATAATTGTTATTATAATTATTAAGCATAGCTGAGAGAAGTGGGACATAAAGGTGAAAAATATATTGCCTCTTTCCATAATAAAAATAGCACAGAATATTTAAGTAACATAAAACAACATGATGGGGACTTCCCTGGTGGCTCAGTGGTTAAGAATCCGCCTGCCAATGCAGGGGACGTGGGTTCGAGCCCTGGTCCGGGAAGATCCCACATCCCACATGCCGCAGAGCAACTAAGCCCATGCGCCACAACTGCTGAGCCCGCGCTCTGGAGCCCGCGAGCCACAACTACTGAAGCCTGCGCACCTAGAGCCCATGCTCCGCAGCAGGGGAAGCTGCCGCAATGAGAAGCCTGCACACCACAACGAAGAGTAGCCCCTGCTCGCCGCAACTAGAGAAAGCCTGCGCGCAGCAACGCAGACCCAACGCAGGCAAAAATACATAAAATTAAAAAAAAAAACAAAAACAACATGAGGAATGTGAAGGAAAGGTCTTTCTGCTTTGGAGGATAAGACAAGTTTTCAGTAGAAGAGAAGGCATTTGATCTGGACCTTTAAGAAAAGGTTGCATTTTTACATGCAGAGATGAGCAGGGAAACATGTATGTCACGGTGGTTGGAAAGGGAGAACTGACAAACATATTACAGGCAATAAGACATGGGGAGAGGAGGGCAGGAAAATACAAGGCAGTGTAGGTCATGGCTGATAGGATGGCTTGGAACCAGAATAGACTTAAGGAAGAGGCCCAAGGAGGTGAACCCATGGAGAAAATGGAAGGGCCACATCTCACGGAGGAGTCTCAATACCTAACTAAGAAGGCTAGAGCTTTTTTGGCAGGCAATGAGGTGCCATGAAAAGGTTTTAAAGCAGGGCAAGAAAGTGACTTGATGAAACTGTGGCAGACACTATTAATACCTCCCCACCTCCATCCTTCCTTTGGTTTGCCCAGCCTCAAGGGATGAAGACCACCAGCTCTGACAATGTAACCCAAGTCTGAGCAATGAGTTGTAAGGAAAATCTACTGAGTGCTTCTGGAAAATAAAATTTTTTAAAAGAGAAAGATATACAAAGGGAAAATCATTTTGCTCTCTCCTCCATCTGGTTCCCCTAGCTGAACTCATCCTGTAAATTCTGTTGTGTACAGATACCGTGCTTAGAGCTTCAGCAGCAATCTTGAAGAAAGATCTCTCACACACTGAGGATTTGAGAAGCCTGGGTCTTTGATGACATTATTGAACTGTTGAATCAATTCCTGGACTGCCTTCTCCCAGATGACCAGTTAAGTAAACAGTAGATACATTATAGTTTAAGCCGCTACTGCTTAGGTTTCCTGCTATTTGTGGCCACACCATTCTAACTAATGCTGAGAGAGGTGTTTTAGGAAGATTCATAAGGGATCAATGGGATGAATTGATGCAGTGATGAAAATAAGGACAGTCAGTAGAAAAACAATTATTGAGCACATCTTGTGTGCATTTTTTAAATTCAGAAACACATGTATAGCACTTACAATGCACCAAACACTATGAAGCACTTTGCTCATTTAATTCTCATTAAACCTTTACAAGGTAAATACTATCATTATCACCATTTTTCAAATAAGAAGACTGAGTCATGGACTGGTGACACAGTTTGCCTCAGGACACAGAGCTAGCAGTAGTGGAGCATTTACCCAAGCAGTTCAGCTCCAGAACCTGTGCTCCTAGCCACTAGTATACATTTAATTTACACACAAGCACTATCTTACCCCTATGTGACAATTCTATGAGGGAAAATGCCACCATTATTGCCATTTTTCAAATGAGGAAACTGAAGCAGAGAGGGTAAGTAATTTAGGGTCATGCATATAACAAGGAATGGAGCAGGAAGTCAAGGCCAGTTCCACCTGACACCAGAGACACAACCTTGGTGCCAAATTTCCAGCACTGAGACTGTTCCAGACTTCTGAATCAGAGGAGCGCCTCTACAAAAGTAAAAGGAGAAATTTATGCAAGACAGAGATTAGGCAAGAATTAAGGGTAGATTTTATGTTAGGGGAAAGGATGAAAGGTGATTCTCGTTTTTCAAAGCTAAGTTAAAACACAGGGATACTTAAAAAAAAATTTTTTTTTATTGAAGTATAGTTGATTTACAGTGTTTACAATGTTGTTAGTTTCAGGTGTACAGCAAAGTGATTCAGATAGATAGATATATATTTTCAGATTGTTTTCCCATATAGGTTATTACAAAATATTGAGTATAGTTCCCTATGCTATACAGTAGGTCCTTGTTGTTTATATATAATAGCAGGTCTATGTTACTCCCAAATTCCTAATTAGGGATACTGTTTTTAAAAAGGAAGCCTGGAAAATGAACATTTTAAATTTATATTTTGAGAGAACACTTCAAAATCCTTGTCAGCACACCCCAGTGAGTTAGGTTCAACTCCAAAAGCAGATATTAAGATGAACTATCTTGTTTAAGCAGCAATTTCTATGTGCATCTAAAAATGTGGCCCAGGAGGAACAGGTTAGGGGCCTCTTCCACTTAATCCTTTTGCAATTTCAGATCCCTGAGGCAATTCTCTAAACAAAGCTCCCTGATAACCTACCTCCTCTAGAAGTAGTGCGGGATTGCCTGCCCCCCACTCAGGCCTCTGCCACTACCACACATGGTCTCCCTCAGTGTAGGACACAAGGAATCATTTGTTTTAAGAACATAATACATGTAGTGCTGTGGAAGGAGTCTCATGATAGGAGCTATATTCACAGGGCCTCTGTGGGCTATTTCCTGGGCTTCTCTCACAGGGCCACTTGCATCCCAGCTCCAATCCTCTATTTTTCCTCTTACAGAACCTTATTTCTACCCCTTGGACAAGGCAGATGAATTTTTTTAGTTTCTGTAGTCACTGTAGAAGTTTAGCTCTAGGTGAAGGCTTTGGTTTGGCGTTAAAATGCCATTTTCCATCTCCACCTGAAACTCTGTTTGGTGGCCTCCAGGAATTCAACTTAATTCATTCAATAAACTTCCATTAAGCATTGACTAAGTGCCAGGCACCATGCTAGAAGCTTAAAGTTTAGGAAAGCGGTGCTTCTCAAACTGACTGCATAAGAAATACCTGGGCCTTTGTTAAAACTGCAGGTGCAATAGGTCAGAGGTGGGGTTGAGATTCTGCATTTCTAAAAATCTCCCAGGTGAGTCCATTTTGAATAGCCCTAGAGGAAGATTGAAATATAAACAAATAATAAAGAGTTACAGATGCTATGATAAATATGTGAGAAACTGAGAATGGAAAGAGGTTTCCCAAATTTCTCTGGTCTGCACTGCTTCCTCAGTAACCTCCCCTAGACTGCTCCTGATTCATTTCAGTATTTCTGGTCCTGCTTTAAACCTCTGCCATCAACTCCTACTCTAAACATTTGCTACACACCTACTCCAACTAATATTCTCCTATGTCTACAGAAGCATCTTTCTGCACCACTATTTCCCTCATACTTCTCCTTTGTTTCACTTAAACCTTTGTAGAATTCCTTCATCCTGGCTTCTAATTTCTCATCCATGGTTATCAGTCACCCTCAGGAAATTCAATTTTCCAGGCATACAATGCCAGATTCTATGATCTCATCCTTATGAACACTAGTAGTATATAAACATATACATGTTATACATTTACACTAATATGTTGATTCTTTGTATATAATCATAATAATAGTTAACATGCATGAAAAGCTTAAAATATGCCAAGCACTGTGATATCTCATAAAAGCCTATGAAATGGGTACTCATATTATCCCATTTGAATAGAACTGAAACAGAGAGATTGAAGTCACATTACCATTAACTGGTGGAACCATAGTTTAAATATTGTATCAGCAGTTAGGTCTTCAGAGGATGGTGCCATTTAAAATGAAACTAGTTACAGCTAAATCTACTCACTACTGTGGTAAGTTTGGGAAGGTGTGTTAGCCATTCCTGTTGTGTGGGAAATCTCCTCCATGATGTGGAAGGAACTGGACATTTTCTCCTCTGCCTATGAGTAGAAGGAGATCTGGTGTCTATCAAATGTGCTTTCAAATCTGGTTAAATGGCATGCCAGGGCAACTTATGGCTCTAGATGAGTCAAACTCTTAAATTCAGCTCTGCCTTATGTAGATGAAAGATTCACTTTTATTTGATGCTTTATGTTCTGATCAAGCCTTTCAGTCGAGTGTCTCAAAATGCAAATACAAATCTTGGTTTTATAACATCATCTGGGTTTAGCAGAAGATCTTATCTCACTAGAGAATTGTATCATGTTGGGTTCCTTTTATGCTGTCTCTATAATTGAATCGCCTTTTCACCAGAAAGATTATTTTGAACTCATGGAAAACTTCTTAAAAAAATAAATGACAATGAAAGCCCAGAGGACATTCAATATGAAACCAAATTATTATAGCATTAAAGGATCAAGTTAAATCCATGAAGGCAAGAAAATTCAAAGCAAGTTTTTAGGAATAAAATTCCTTCAGTTTCATGCCTCACTGCATGTGCAGGACCACTTCCTTAAACATATAGGAGGGAGTGGAGGCAGTGAAATTATTTATCTGACAACTCCCATGGACCTTCAAATCAGTGAAGGAACTCAAAATATTGGTAATAGGAGCAGGATCAGAAGGAAATAATCCAATTTTTTTTTTCAAATGAAGCCTTTCATTATTACTATTCTCTCGTCTTTTCTTTATCCTTGGTGTTTTCTTCGGCATACTTCCTAATAGGCGCTATCTTTTGGCCATAAAAATGATACCACAAAAGTGAGATTCCATTTTGAGTGCTATTACCACCCGTTCACCTGACCTAATTACCTCCCACCTCTGACCCTCACTGCTTCCCAGATTCTGTCTTCTCGTCTTCATTTTCTTTCTCTCTGTTGGCCCATCCTAACAAGAACAATTGTAAGCAGCTTTTGGCAGGAAAGAGCTCTTTCTCTACAGGAGGCCCCTTCTGCTTTGTCACTAACCTTAAACCAGGCGCCCCTACACTCTACTCATCTTCCGCTGAGCACACCTTTCAAATCTTTTGGTCACACAATACCTTGCCTAACCTGTTGGTTCTTCCCACAGATAAAAGAAGTAGAAGTAAAGAATAAGTAACTAACAGATGACCAGATCTCTTCCCTAGCTTTCCCTTCAGTAATCTTGCCAACTGTGTGAACAAACTGAGTGAACAAGAGAGCATCTAAAGAAAAATAACAAGAAGTCAATAAGCCTGCACACAAGCCTGCACACAGTGGGGGATGGCAATGACTCTGACCCCCATCTCAATGATTAACTGAGATTACTTCCCCTTTTCCCTTTAAATCTTTCATGGCCAAGCATAATCTTCGGAGGTGTTTTTGGGAGACACTGAGTCCACCATCTCCCCAGATTGCTGGCATTCAATTAAAAGCAACTTTCCTATCTACCAACCTTTGCCTCTCTCGAGTGTTGATCTTTGAGCAGCGAGCAGCCAGATCTGATTCGGCAGCACAGTCTTTCTTGGTTCTTTCCCTTTAGCCCCCTGTTGAACCTCAAATTCAAATCCTTCACCAGATCTCTGCACCAGCTGATAACAATGTCCAGCTGTTTCAACATGCATGCATGTGGGAGGTTCTAATATAAGCAGGCAAGAAGAGCGCTCCAGAATCAGCGGGCAAGTAGCAGTTTGTATCAATTGTATCAAATCATTCAAAGGCCCTGGAACTTACCCTGCTTCATATTGGGCCTAAAAACAAACATTTCCTGGCTCTTCCTGTAACAAAGTAAATATTCTGGAGTCACTTTTATTCATATAGGATAACTCTTTTCTGTAAGTTACAATAACCTCTGTCAGCTCCCCAGATTTCTTTTCTATGACAAGTAGAGGGTGTCCCTGCCTCATATAGGCTCTGGTGTGTACACAGTGCGGGCGTTTATCCAGAGCAATTCTCTCTTCTCTCAATTGTGTTTAGCAACCACTTTGGTTCAATCATGTACATAGCTTTGCAATTCAGAGCATCAGGCATAATTTATTTCTCTTCTTCTTTCTCCCTTTGGAATCAAAATGGTCTGAAATTTGGTAAGTCCTCTTGCATGGTTTCAATTCAGTACGTTAACCTTTCCTCTTTGGCTATTATCCATGCTGCAGAAAAATCTGGGAGGGTGGAAAACCCACCTACATTCTATTTCTTTTAACATTAAGTCTAGCTAAGTTAACAGAAATATGCTGATTAATCTTTATTATACACAACTCTAGCTCTATAGCCCTTTCTCTACCTATTCAATTTAGTCAAATAAGGTAATACAATGCAGTTCTGCATCTTTTTCACAAGATGGCACTATAACTTTCTGTATTTATTGTTGAGCAAGGAAATACAATAGAATTCTAAAATTTATAGTTTAAATTACATAAATTGTAGTTGAATACTAAAGAGAATATAATGGCACAAAACTATATTATGATCTAATTTTCTTTAAGATATTGTAACTCCCTTTAAAAAAGTAACAAGTGAAAATCAGAACTCTTTTGAAAAAATTTCTCCCTTGTTTTTAATATCTATTAAATCAGGAAAGCCTTTTTTTCTTTTAGAATAATATGATATGGTATTTCCACTGAACAGAGATGCTAGACCTCTATTTAGTTTCTGCTTTCTTGGTTCAATTTTTCTAATACTGTAATAAATTCTTATCTGGAGTTCCATTGTCATTAATATACAAAGTGTCAGATTTTTTTTTTCCCAGAAATTTAAGCTGGAGAGAAATCAGAACTATCAATTCAAATTGGGACCTTATTACCATCTATAAGCACAACCCTATAAAGAGTAGACATTTTTCTAAAGAAGATAGAGATTATGGAAGTGATAGGAGAAATAAAAGAGAAAGTAAAGAATGCATAATTACTTAAATTCTTCTATGTCCGTGCCCTGAGGTGTGCATTATATGTAACTCTATGCAATATAATAGAGAACATTTATTGAGCTCTTATTCTATGCTAAACATTATGTTGGATTCTTTACAAGGATGAGCTCACTTGATTCTCAAAGCCCTATAAGGTGGTTACTATTATTATTCATATTTTAATTGGGGCAAACTGATATTCAATAAGATCATGCATTCATTCATTTCATCTTTCAGCAAGTGATTATTGAGTGCCTATTATGTGACCTGAACATTTGAACATGGCACAGTTAGAGTTAAACCCAGAATCTACTGAGACCAAAGCCCAAGACTACTTCACTTAATTACAGAACTATAAAGAATCAATTTCTCAGATAAGCCTAACAGGCAATTAAGTGGTGAAAAAGAGAAAAAGAAATTCCACTATAAAATGAGTAAGCAAATTGACACACCACCAAATCAGCACTGGTTTCTTGTTCTATGTGTTTTTCATAATGTTGATTTGAAGCTCCTTTATACAAGGTTCAAATTGGCCAAAATACAGTGTATACATTAATTATAGAACAATTTGAGAACCATTCTTGCACACCAAATCTCTCTCAGAGTATAAAACATTTGGGGTAGAAAAAAAGGCCTGGAATGACTTCCAGTTAAAATGGTAGGCTACACAGAAGAGGAAAACCCCTCTATTTCTCCAACAAAAACGAAAATACAGACATCTTAATAAAATGTTTTACATTACTTTAATAGTATGTAGCCAACCTCAACACTAGAAAAAAAATCTCCAGGCTACATAAATGAAGAAGGAATTTAAAGGCTTAGAGTAAAAAGAAATAAAGTTGCACTGTCCACGAGGCACCAGGATACCATAATCAGGGTCTTGATGCTTTGTGGACATGAGACTCAAAGTGCAGATCCTTGCACAGCAAGAACTCCATTCCCTGCCTAAAGGTAGAAGGTGAGAAAGAATTGTCCTGCCACAGGTCTGACAGCCCCGAGACAGCCATCTGCCTGGGATCAGGAGGAAATAGTCCACACGGAGGAATCAAATCTATGCTCAAGTGAAAGGATCTAAATTCACTCTACCCACAATATGCAAAAAAACTAAAAAACATGATAATTAGTTCAGAACCTCAGTCCAGGCAATGTGAAACTACCTGTGAGGAATGCCTTCCAAACCCATGTGAAACTGCCAGGAAAAATGAGTCTTATGAGTCTAAAATTACAGTTGTTCAAGACACACCAGAAATACTGTGTGTTAAAGAAAATCAAAAGAATTTCAGCTCGGTTTTATATAAAGAAGATGTCTCACCAGGAACGGCGATTGGAAAGACACCTGAGATGATGAGGGTGAAGCAAACCCAGGACCATATTAGCTCGGTGAAGTATAAGGAGGCGGTTGGACAAGGAACCCCCATCCCAGACCTGCCTGAAGTGAAGCGCGTCAAGGAGACACAGAAGCACATCAGCTCGGTTTTGTACAAAGAAAACTTGGGAACAAGCATTCCAACCCCTGTCACTCCAGAGGTTGAGCGAGCCAAACACAATCAAGAGAACTTTAGCTCGGTGCTTTATTCTGATAGCTTCCGGAAACAAATACAAGGCAAAGCTGCCTATGTCTTGGACACGCCAGAGATGAGACGGGTGAGGGAGATCCAACGCCACATCTCAACGGTGAATATCATGAAGACTTCGAGAAACACAAGGGTTGCTTCACACCAGTGGTGATAGACCCCATCACTGAACGAGTAAAGAAGAACACACAGGACTTCAGTGACATTAACTACCGAGGTATTCAGAGAAAAGTGGTAGAAATGGAACAAAAACGGAATGACCAGGATCAGGAAACTACGACAGGTTTACGTGTCTGGCGTACAAATCCTGGCTCAGTTTTTGACTATGATCCAGCAGAAGACAACATTCAGTCCCGAAGCTTACACATGATTAATGCACAAGCTCAGCGCCGGAGCCGGGAGCAGTCTTGATCTGCCAGCGCGCTGAGCGTCTGCAGCTGCGAGGAGAAGTCCGAGCATTCAGAAGATGCCCACCTCTCCACCTACAGCGACGGGGGCGTCTTCTTCTCTGCAACCTCACCAGCTTACAAACATGCAAAAACCACAGAGCTCCCACAGCAACGATCATCTTCAGTTGCTACCCAGCAGACAATGGTATCCTCCATCCCATCTCATCCATCTACTGCTGGAAAAATCTTCCATGTCATGTATGACTATATGGCTGCAGATGCAGATGAGGTGTCCTTCAAAGATGGAGATGCCATTGTAAACGTTCAAGCTGTTGATGAAGGTTGGATGTATGGCACCGTGCAGAGGACTGGCAGAACCAGCATGCTCCCAGCCAACTATGTTGAAGCTATTTAGGAACTTCAAAGCACTGCACCTGTCTACAGCACCTACAAATCTTGCCATCAGTATTCCAGTTTAGACTCTCCACTATTTCCCGAGTTCTGAAGCTGCCTAGTGGTTTTTGTGTCAATATGATTCATGGTTGTACCATCCCTTAACTTGTTTCTATATGTACCCCAATAATTCACCAGTAAAACAAAGGTTAGTACAACTAATCTGTCCAATTATTAAACTAGACTTCTATCTTGTGGACTTGCACATAAAACTTGAGACAACATTAAACCCATAGGTCTTTTAACTGCCATTATTAAATTTTCCTTTGAGTTTTAAAATGTTTAATTTCAGAATAGACATTTTTAAAGTTTCTGTATTGTTGTTATATTATTGCTGCATCAACGCAGAATCTTTCTCCATTATGAAAATGTTTAACAGTATTTCTTTTCTAAATCAAGAGTTCTAAACATGTTAAACACATTTTTTAAAAAAATGGCAGATATTCACCTTTTCCTTGCTGACTGCTGACAATCTTATTTCTAATCCAGTTCTGAAGTTAGTTATAAAGCTGATAGTCAATATAAACTGGTGTTAAGCTAGTAACTAATAAAATCTGCAACAAACAAACAAACAAAAAAAAATGAGTCTTATGGAAAAATGAGTCTTATAAGCAGTAATTATATGAGAAATTTAGTGGCCAAAAAGAGAAGCTGAAGGGGAGAAACCAAAGCCCCACCAAAAACTGGAGATTTCACAAATATGACAATAAAGAAATCTAAAGGGGACTTTAATGTAAACAATTTTAAAATGCTCAAAAATATAGTGTGTGTGTATATATGGATAGATAGATAGATAGATAGATGATAGATTTCAATGAGCAGTTCATTAACACTGAAACAAGTTGGACTATTAAAAAAATGATAAAAAGGAAAGAACAGAATCACTTAAAAAAATCAATAGATGCTAAATAATAATTTAGATCTCTTTAGATAGAAGAAAAATTTAGTGAATTGAATGATAAATCTATGGAGATAACTCAGAACACAGCACAGAGAAATAAAAAGATATATGATATTAAAGAAGAGTTAGGAGAAGTAATAGAATAAAAAGATCTGGGCATGAAGACAGATGGCTAAGAGATTTCCAGAAGTGAGTAAAGGAGCACACATTATTCTGAACAAGATAAATAAAAATAAATTACTCTTAAACACGTAGTAAAATTGCAGGATAAAGTTACCAAACATAAGAACCCTGTGAAAATCTTAGAAGTAAACAGAGAAAAGACAGATTAACTTCCAAAATGGGCATTAACGTAAGCACTGACTTTTCAGCAGCATGAGAAGATGCACTGAAAAAAAGAAAAAGTGCCAACATGAAAGATGCTCATCACTGCTAACTATCAGGGAAATGCAAATCAAAACTACAGTGAGATACCACCTCACATGGGTCAGAATGGCCATCATATAAAGTCTACAAATAATAAATGCTGGAGAGGGTGTGGAGAAAAGGGAGCTCTCCTACGCTGTTGGTGGGAATTTAAATTGGTGCAGCCACTATGAAGAACAGTATGGAGGTTCCTCAAAAAACTAAAACTAGAACTAACATATGACCCAGCAATTCCACTACTGGGCATATATCCAGACAAAACTATAACTTGAAAAGATACATGCACTCCTATATTTATAGCAGCACTAGTTACATAGCCAAGACTTAAAAACAACCTAAAAGTCCATCGACAGATGAATGGATAAAGATGTGGTATCAATATATATACACAGTGGAATACTATTCTGCCATAAAAATAGAATGAAATAATGCCATTTGCAGCAACATAGATTGACCGAGAGATTGTCATACTAAGCGAAGTAAGACAGAGAAAGACAAATACCATAAAATATCACTTATATGCAGAATCTAAAATATGACACAAATGAACTTATCTGCGAAACAGAAACAGACTCACAGATGTAGAGAACAGACCTGTGGTTGCCAATGGGGAGGAGGAATGGGGGAGGGATGGATTGGGAGTTTGGGATTATCAGATGCAAACTCTTATACATAGAATGGATAAACAACAAGGTCCTACTGCATAGCACAGGGAACTACATTCAGTATCCTGTAATAAACCATAATGGAAAAGAATAATATATATATGTATAACTGATCACTTTGCTGTACAGCAGAAATTAACACATCATAAATCAACTATACTTTAATAAAATAAATAATTTTTTTTAAAGTGCCAAGAAACAATAACTGTACTGAGCTAAATTTTATCCTAAAATGAGGGCAAATTAAAGACACTTCCAGATTTATTTATAACATCTAAAAGAAGTGTAAGTTGACCAACATTTTCCTCTTGCACAACCATGGTTTTCTTATCAATGGAAAACTTGCCCAAAGTGGAGATAACTGACAAGTACATACAGTAAAGCCACTTGAGGTTAAGGGAATGTGTATTGTCTGTCCTGCTAAAAGAGGTTGTTAGTTGCCTTCTTAAGAAACCTCCTGTTACATGAGTGAAAAGTAAACTAAAAAAAAAAATTTGTTTCAGTGAGAAAGAGGGTTAGAGAGCCATAGACTTTCAGGCTTCAAAATGTCCCCAATAAAGGTTTTCCTTGAAGAATTTTGTGTATAGCTACAAATCCAATGCATTGCTTTTTCTCCAGGTGCCATATGTATCCTTTGGGCAGGAGTAGACTGGGGACATGTAACTTTTGGTGTTTAAATTTGAAGCAAGCCAATTCTTCCTTGTGTAGATCTGTTCGGTGCATTGCAGTGAGTTTGGCATCCCTGGTCTCCACCCACTAATTGCCAGTAATTCTCTCACACCACGCCAGTTATTTTGACAACTAAAATTTCCCCCATATTTTTGGAAACCCAGTTCCACTGCACCACAGGACTAATTGCTTTTCTTTACCAGAGCTACCATCAGCACAGTGCTTATCTAAAGACCTTCTTTAGAAGGTCTTATCACCTTCATCATCCATTGTCTTATCACCTAAGCATTTAAACAATGCTGGCTGCAACCAGAGCAGCAGTTTGGTTCTGATTGATGCAAATTCCCAGTCTCGGCCCAATTATAGCCAATGCAATCTATAAATGTAAATAATGTTCCCTAATTAATCAATCATACTGAAGTCAATTCAAGTTATGAAAACTCAAGTTGTAGCTGAGAGGTTTGCACCCTTGTCACCTCTGCACTGTTTCTGTCCCCCTGTCCATTGACAACAAGTCCTTCAGCTTGTCTTAATTCTGAGCCCTGAGTACAAAGCCTTTCAACCTCTTACACCCTGTTTGCACCTAGAAATTCAGCCTCAGATTCATATTGTGTAGAACACATTAGGTCAAGAGTCTGGAGAAATCAGTATGTAAGCCATTTGAAAGTCGGTGAGAACATGTGGGAAGAGTAGCATTACCTCGCTCCTAGGGTCAGAGAGCATTTTCAAAATCATAAATAAATAACAGGCAGAAAGGAGGAAACGTTTCCTGCTGACCCCCACCCCCACTCCATTCCAGGCATAACTGAGCCAAGCAAGTAAGGATGTGATAAAGATCCTCAGATAGAAAACCAATCTGTCCTTTTATAACAATCTTTCCTCATGCAGATAAACATTCTCTCCGGTTAAAGAATAGAGTGAGAAAAATGCTATTGGTGAAATCAGTAACAAAGTGATGAGGTTGGCTTACTTCAGCAGACAGGGTCTTTTTGAGGCCTGTTGAGACTGTGCAGCCTTGGTATTGGAGACAGATAACACAGAGAGACCTATGTAAATAAAGGGAGAGGAAATGCAGCAAGGTGTCAGACTGAGCCGAAGCTTAGGAAGAAGCCTGCAAAGGGATGACGGCAGACAAAGTAGCAGCCCCTCCATTCTGTGCTACACAGGTAAGGCGAGTATCCAGGACAAAACATGCAGGAGGACTAGGCTGCTGAAGGAAAAAGAAAGAGGAAACAAAATTGTGCCTACATCCAGGACATGTATACCTAGGACATCAAGGATTAGGCAATATCCAATGATTCATTCTTTCACCCAACCATTCATTTATTCATTCAACAAGTTTTTATGGCGCTGTTATTACATGCCTGGCACTGTGCAAGGTGCTGCACAAAGACGAGCATAATAAAATCCTTGTCCTTCAGGTTTTAGTGAGGAAGACTGACAAACAAGCAGGTACAAAAAATGTGATCAAGTGCTTTAGCAGAATACAGGATGCCATGGGAACTTAGAGGAGAGTA
The DNA here is from genome assembly GCF_009873245.2 of Balaenoptera musculus. Classification (NCBI taxonomy): domain Eukaryota; kingdom Metazoa; phylum Chordata; class Mammalia; order Artiodactyla; family Balaenopteridae; genus Balaenoptera; species Balaenoptera musculus. Next base: position 33,593,538 of record NC_045802.1, on the reverse strand, counting down.
TGACTCTTTCCTGCAGTCACAGAGAAGGCTGGAAAATACTTCAGAGACCATATCTTTAAAGGGTGAATAGAAAAGCATAGGACAGAATGCTGAGATGTAGGAGCTGCAGTTGATCCATGATGATCAGAAGCCAAATTGCCTGTGAGACAAGGTAGGGAATGAGGCTAGAGAGGTGGGCAGAGGAGGCCTTTCATGAAACACTTGTGCCATGATGAGGAGTCTTGATTTTATGTTGTAAGAAATCCAGAGAAAGTAAAGGATTTCAAACAAAGAGTAATATGGCTAACACTTATTAAAGAACTAACCAACAGCCATTCCCAACTTCCTCCTTCCTTGTCCAATTCTCTCTCTCTAGAAGCTGAAAAAAACTATATATTTTCCTGGTCTCTCTTGCAGCTTACACAGCCATAGGACCCAGTTCTGGTCAATGTGACATTAGTGGAGGTCTCATGGGTAGGCTTCTAGGAAAGATTTGCCTCCCTGGCAGAAGCAGACAGGCATGTGCGAGGAGCTCTCTCACCACCATGGCCACTCTGTTGTTTCTTAGTTCTGAGGCCTGGGGACATGATGCTTGTGCTGCGGGGAAGAAACATCAACTAAGTGCCCTAAAATTTGAAGCTGCTGATCTAATCCCCAAACCATGTGCATCCAGGTTTTTATTACATAAACAATATTCTTATGGCTTAAGCCATTTAAGCTTAACTCCAACTTAAGCTAGAGTTTTCTGTAATGTGCAGCCCGAAACATTCCCCTTACAGATAATTACTAAAATGTGGTAATTCATAAACTAAATTAAACGTATTCTAGAATTTACTGAGCACTCTAAATCAGTATTCTAGTGGCTCTTATCTTCTCAAAGTGTGTTGCAGATACCTGAAATTCCTCCTACTTTCTGAAAGTATCCTTTATTGTCAGTGTGTCAACTGTGTGATGTTGGGTTGGTCCCAGTTCTCATTCACTACTACTCTTACTCTTTAATTATAGGCATACCTTGAGGATATTGCAGGTTTGGTTCCAGACCACCGCAATAAAGTGAATATCACAGTGAACACACGGAGATTTGGGGAGAACAGCAGCCTGGAAAGGGTGTGGGAGCTAAGAGCCCTCTCCTTATACCTTGCCCTCTGCATCTCTCCCACCTGGCAGTTCCTGAGTTTTATCTTTCGTAATGAGCCAGTGATCTAGGTATAAATGGACCATCTTTAAAACCATTTCTATGGGAGAGGACCTTCAAGATGGCAGAGGAGTAAGACGTGGAGATCACCTTCCTCCCCACAAATACATCAGAAATACATCTACATGTTGAACAACTCCTACAGAACACCTACTGAATGCTGGCAGAAGACCTCAGACCTCCCAAAAGGCAAGAAACTCCCCACGTACCTGGGTAGGGCAAAAGAAGAAAGAAAAAACAGAGACAAAAGAATAGGGATGGGACCTGCACCAATGGGAGGGAGCTGTGAAGGAGGAAAAGTTTCCACACACTAGGAAGCCCCTTCACTGGCGGAGACAGGGGTAGGTGGGGTGGGAAGCTTCGGAGCCACGGAGGAGAGCACAGCAACAGGGGTGCAGAGGGCAAAGAGGAGAGATTCCCGCAGAGAGGATTGGTGCAGACCACACTCACCAGCCCGAGAGGCTTGTCTGCTCACCTGCCAGGGCGGGTGGGGGCTGGGAGCTGAGGTTCGGGCTTTGGTGGTCAGATCCCAGGGAGAGGACTGGGGTTGGCTGCGTGAATGCAGCCTGAAGGGGGCTAGTGCATCACAGCTAGCTGGAAGGGAGTCCAGGAAAAAGTCTGGAACTGCCTAAGAGGCAAGAGACCATTGTTTCGGGGTGCGTGAAGAGAGGGGATTCAGAGCACCGCCTAAACGAGCTCCAGAGATGGGGGCGAGCCGCGGCTATCAGCGCGGACACCAGAGACGGGCATGAGACGCTAAGGCTGCTGCTGCAGCCACCAAGAAGCCTGTGAGCGAGCACAGGTCACTATCCTCACCGCCCCTCCTGAGAGCCTGTGCAGCCTGCCACTACCAGGGTCCCGTGATCCAGGGACAACTTCCCCAGGAGAACACGTGGCGCACATCATGCTATTGCAACATCACATTCTGCCACTGCAGGCTCACCCTGCATTCTGTACCCCTCCTTTCCCCCGGCCTGAGTGAGCCAGAGCCCCCTAATCAGCTGCTACTTTAAGCCCATCCTGACTGGGCAGGAACAGAAGCCCTCAGGCTTCTTGGTTATTTACTAGTGTATTGTTTAGCATCCACGTGTTTTTAGTTTTACAGTTTTTTTCCTGTAATTGATATCTAGTCTCATAACGTTGTGGTCGGAAAAGATACTTGATACGATTTCAATTTTCTTAAATTTACCAAGGCTTGATTTGTGACCCAAGATATGATCTATCCTGGAGTATGTTCCATGAGCACTTGAGAAGAAAGTGTATTCTGTTGATTCTGGATGGAATGTCCTGTAAATATCAGTTAAGTCCATCTTGTTTAATGTATCATTTAAAGCTTATGTTTCCTTATTTATTTTCATTTTGGATGATCTGTCCATTGGTGAAAGTGGCGTTTTAAAGTCCCCTACTATGATTGTGTTACTGTCAATTTCCCCTTTTATGGCTGTTAGCATTTGCCTTGTGTATTGACGTGCTCCTATGTTGGGTGCATAAATATTTACAATTGTTATATCTTCTTCTTGGACTGATCCCTTGATCATTATGTAGTGTCCTTCTTTGTCTCTTGTAATAGTCTTTATTTTAAAGTCTATTTTGTCTGTTATGAGAATTGCTACTCCAGCTTTCTTTTGATTTCCATTTGCATGGAATATCTTTTTCCATCCCCTCACTTTCAGTCTGTATGTGTCCCTAGGTCTGAAGTGGGTCTCTTGTAGACAGCATATATACAGGTCTGATTTTTGTATCCATTCAACCAGCCTATGTCTTTTGGTTGGAGCATTTAATCCATTTACATTTAAGATAATTATCAATATGTATGTTCCTATTACCATTTTCTTAATTGTTTTGGGGTTTTTTTGTAGGTCTTTTCCTTCTGGTGTTCCCTGCCTAGAGAAGTTCCTTTAGCATTTGTTGTAAAGCTTGTTTGGTGATGCTGAATTCTCTTAGCTTTTCCTTGTCTGTAAAGGTTTTAATTTCTCTGTCGAATCTGAATGAGATCCTTGCTGGGTAGAGTAGTCTTTGTTGTAGTTTTTTCCTTTTCATCACTTTAAATATGTCCTTATACTCCCTTCTGGCTTGCAGAGTTTCTGCTGAAAGATCAGCTGTTAACCTTATGGGGATTCCCTTGTACGTTATTTGTTGTTTTTCAGTTGCTCGTTTTAATATTTTTTCTTTGTATTTAATTTTTGATAGTTTGATTTATATGTGTCTTGGTGTGTTTCTCCTTGGATTTTTCCTGTATGGGAATCTCTGCACTTCCTGGACTTGACTGACTGTTTCCTTTCCCATATTAGGGAAGTTTTCAACTATACTCTCTTCAAATATTTTCTCAGTCCCTTTCTTTTTCCCTTCCTCTGCTGGCACCCCTATAATTCCAATGTTGGTGCATTTAATGTTGTCCCAGAGGTCTCTGAAACTGTCCTCAATTCTCTTCATTCTTTTTACTTTATTCTGCTCTGTGGTAGTTATTTCCACTAGTTTTTCTTCCAGGTTGCTTATCTGTTCTTCTGCCTCAGTTATTCTGCTGTTGATTCCTTCTAGAGAATTTTTAATTTCTTTTATTTTGTTGTTCATCATTGTTTTTTTTGCTCTTTAGTTCTTCCAGGTCCTTGTTAAACGTTTCCTGTATTTTCTCCATTCTATTTCCAAGATTTTGGATCATCTTTACTATCATTATTCTGAATTGTTTTTCAGGTAGACTGCCTATTTCCTCTTCATTTGTTTGGTCTGGTAGGTTTTTACTTTGCTCCTTCATCTGCTGCATATTTCTCTGTCTTCTCATTTTGCTTAACTTACTGTGTTTGGGGTCTCCTTTTTTGCAGGCTGCAGGTTTCATAGTTCCCATTGTTTCTGGTGTCCGCACCCAGTGGGTAAGGTTGGTTCAGTGGGTTTTGTAGGCTTCCTGGTGGAGGGAACTGGTGCCTGTGTTCTGGTGGATGAGACTGGATCTTGTCTTTATGGTGGGCAGGACCACATCCGGTGGTGTGTTTTGGTGTGTCTGTGAACTTATTATGATTTTAGGCAACCTCTCTGCTAATGGGTGGGGTTTTGTTCCTGTCTTGCTAGTTGTTTGGCATGGGATGTCCAGCACTGGAACTTGCTGGTCATTGACTGGAGTTGGGTGTTAGCGTTGAGATGGAGATCTCTGGGAGAACTCTCACTGATTGGTATTACGTGGAGCTGGGAGGTCTCTGGTGGACCAATGTCCTGTCCTGAACTTGGCTCTCCCACCTCAGAGGCACAGGCCTGACACCTGGTCAGAGCACAAAGACCCTGTCAGCCACACGGCTCAGAAGAAAAGGGAGGGAAAAAAAGAAAGAAAGAAAAATAATAAATAAATAAAATAAAATAAAGTTATTAAAATAAAAAATAAAAAAATATTATTAAAATAAAAAAATTAAAAAGTAATAAAAAAAAAAAGGAGAGAGCAACCAAACCAATAAACAAATCTACCAGTGAAAACAAGTTCTAAAAACTATACTAAGATAAACATAAAAATCAGAAACTGGTCAGTCACATACAGCAAACCCCAAGTCTACACTTGCTCCCAATGTCCACTGCCTCAATTTTGGGATGATTCATTGTCTATTCAGGTATTCCACAGATGCAGGGTACATCAAGTTGATTGTGGAGATTTAAGACCCTGCTCCTGAGGCTGCGCTGAGAAATTTCCCTTTGTCTTTTTTGTTCACGCAGCTCCTGGGGTTCAGCTTTGGATTTGGCCCTGCCTCTGCGTGTAGGTTGCCCTCTGGCATCTGTTCTTCACCCAGACAGGAGGGGGTTAAAGGAGTGGCTGATTAGGGGGCTCTGGCTCATTCAGGCCAGGGGGAAGGAGGGGTTTGGAATGTGGGGCAAGCCTGCGGTGGCAGAGGCCAGCATGATGTTGCAACTGCCTAAGGCATGCCGTCTGTTCTCCCGGGGAATTTGTCCCTGGATCATTGGACCCTGGCAGTGGCGGGCTGCACAGGCTCCCGGGAGGGGAGGTGTGGATAGTGACCTGTGCTCACACACAGGCTTCTTGGTGGCTGCAGCAGCCTTAGTTTTTCATGCCCATCTCTGGTGTCCGCGCTGATAGATGCTGCTCGCGGCCATCTCTGGAGTTTGTTTAGGTGGTGCTCTGATTCCCCTCTCCTCACGCACACCGAAACAATGATCTCTTGCCTCTTAGGCAGTTCCAGACGTTTTCGCCGGACTCCCTCCTGGCTAGCCCCCTTCAGGCTGTGTTCGCGCAGCCAACCCCAGTCCTCTCCCTGGGATCTGACATCCGAAGCCCAAGCCTCAGCTCCCAGCCCCTGCCCGCCCCAGCGGGTGAGCAGACAATCCTCTCAGGCTGGTGAGTGCTGGTCAGCACCGATCCTCTGTGCGGGAATCTCTCCGCTTTGCCCTTCGCACCCCTGTTGCTGCGCTCTCCTCCGTGGCTCCGAAGCTTCTCCCTCACCACCCCCAGTCTCCGCCAGTGAAAGGGCTTCCTAGTGTGTGGAAACCTTTCCTCCTTCACAGCTCCCTCCCACTGGTGCAGGTCCCGTCCCTATTCTTTTGTCTCTGTTTTTTCTTTTTTCTTTTGCCCTACCCAGGTACGTGGGTGTTTCTTGCCTTTTGGGAGGTCTGAGGTCTTCTGCCAGCGTTCAGTAGGTGTTCTGTAGGAGTTGTTCCACATGTAGATGTATTTATGATGTATTTGTGGGGAGGAAGGTGATCTCCATGTCTTACTCCTCTGCCGTCTTGAAGGTCCTCCAAAGCTACAGAATCTTGAGAAAGTTACTTAACCTCTCTGACTCTAGGTTCACTCATTTAAAAATGAGGTACGTTATACTTCATAGGATTATCGGGGAGATAAATGTGAAAATATGAAAAGCATCTAGTACAGTACTAGATATACACTAGGTGCTCAATAGATATAACTTCTTTTTAGTGATACTTTATATAGCAATATGAGATTATTTCATCTTTTTTCTTTTCTTTTGTGCTTCGTCTAGTTTTACTTGCTCACAGGGAGCCGTGGGCAGAGGCCTCACGCCAACCCTTCAGACCAGAGTTCCTGGTGCAGAACTGCCTTGCCAACACCTCAGCTCATGGGAAAACTTTTTAGAAAAATTCTTTGTGGTCTTGCCCAATTTGAGCACTGGTCTTATGTTAATTTTTTTTTTTTTTGTCCCTTATATTTCATCTCAACTGGCACAAATACTGATTGACAGCTTAAAATCCGTGTCCTTCTCTTGGAGTGAGAATTGATATAGGGATTTTGAAACCCCAGCACAGGGTTAGAAATCCACTGGCTGCTACGAATTTGAAGTCCAACAGAACACCTGGGCCAGATGGTTTAAACGTGTCTATTTACTAATCACTCAGTACAGAGAAGAAAATAACTCCCTAGCTAGATAGCATGTTTCAAATGGTTTTAGAGATGGGAATTAAAGTAATGAAAACCAGGTGAATAAACCAATTTTTCTCCTTAAAAATGCAGGTGGTACTTTCCAGTGCAGCTGCTATGTCTTAGGGGAAGATAATAGTAATGTACTTTTCTTATTTTACTATTTTGAAACTTGATTTTTCTTTGGGAAAGTTTGAAACATTACACAAATACAGTAAGTTATGACAGTTATTAATTATTATGAACTATTAACATTGACATTATCATTTGTATTAGTTATCAATTGCTGTGTGACAAATTATTCCCCAAACTTGGTACTTAAAACAACAATACTTATGATCTCATCGTCTCTGTACATCAGGAACCTGGGCATGGCTTAACTAGTTTTGCTCAGTCTCTCACAGGCTGCAATCAAGATGTCAACTTGTTTGCAGAAATCAAGGCTCACATGGGGAAGGAGCCACTTGCATGCTCACTCATGTGGTTATTGGTGGGAATCAGCTCCACACGAGCTGCTGGTCGGAGGCCACCCTTTGTTCCCTGCACTGTGGGCCTCTCCATAGCATAGCTCACAACATGGCAGCTTGCTCCATCAGAGCACGTGAGCAAAGGGGTAGGAAAGAGCGCCAGCAAGCAAGAGTGCTATTAAGACTGAAGTCACAATCTTGCATAATCTAACGTCAGAGCGGCATCCCATCACTTTTGCCATATCTTGTTTGTTAGAAGCAAGTCACTAGGTCCATCCTATACAGAAGGGGAAGGGATTACATACAGGAGGGAACAACAGGAGGCCAGGAACGTTGGAACCATTTTAGAAGCCGTCAGTCTACCATACCATTATTGCTGTAGGTATGCTGAGGCAATGTCCTATTGCCCATAAGATCACAACCTTTGAAGTTGGAGAGAAGAAATTGAGGCCCAGATCTGTTATTTATTAGCCATGTGACTGTACACTTCACTTGACCTCTGTAAATTTTCATTTTCTAATCTCTAAAAATCATAATACTCCATAGGATCAGAAGGAGGACGAAATGAAACATCAAAGTAGAGCACTTAGCACAGTACTTGGCACCTAGTAGGTGCCAAAAATTAATATTATAAATTATTATTGTTATAATATGAGACCATACAAGTGGCAAGGCCATCAATATTTAGAAGGGATTTGTGTGTGAAAAGCCCAAGAGCCTGGATGATGTTGATCTCAATATGCCCTATGTTGGCAGCTGAATCAACAATCCATCATTAGGTCCCATGAATTCTACGTCCAAAAATATACCTTCATCTATAGGTTTCTTCCTCTCTCCTTGGACACATTCTCCTACCTGGATGACAGTGATATCCTCCTAATTGGTCTCCCCTATTCCTCTGTTTAAGACCCTACTGTGAAACTTCCATACAGCAATCAAGGTAATCTTTAAAATATTTCAAAAGATCAAATCACTCTCCAGCTTTAACACCTTTCAGTGGCTTCTCATTTTATATGAGATTCAAGTATTTTACTATGACCTACAAGGCTCTGCCTATCTTTCCAACCTCATTTTCTCCCACTTCACATTGTCCTTTTGACTCAGCTTGAGTCCTTGACCTTGTTGAGTTCCTGCGTGCCTCAGGAGCTTTACATGTGCTCTTTTCTTTTTCTCAAATGTTTCATCTTGCTGACTCCAGCCATCCTTCAGGTCACAGCATACATCATTCCCTCACTATGGGCTTCTGTCACCTTCCTCTTCCAATTCAATTGGGGCTTTTCCATTATTATTTCTTTCAGCATCTTACTCCTCTCCTTTGCAGTTTCTAACTTTATTTAGGAGGATTATATGTTTAATGTTTATCTCTTCTGAGAGGGCTGAGCCTATGTCTGTTTTAGTGCCCATTATATGTTCAAGTCAAACACAATCCCTACTCATAGTGGTTTTTTTTTAATGTTAGTTCTATATATTTTGAGAGACACTTAAGTACACAAGGAAGTGTGGAATGTTAAACAATAATGAGGGCTTGTCTAATGGAGAATCCAGTGTCCTTTCAAGAAACTGAAGATACTCAAAAGTCACTCCCCAATTTCTATAAACAACCTTCTAAAAATGAACCTCTCCATTTGATACAAATATACAAATTTAAAATAAGTGTGTAGTTCAGAAAAGCCTACCATTTTCAGATTGCTTATTTCCCAGAAAATACACAGTTAAAAAATACCGGAGATGTAGAGCCAAAGCCTCTCTAGACCTATACAGCAAAAATAAACATCACTTCAATAGGTAGCAATTTGTGGAGAGCGTGGCATCCTTGGAAACTAGTAGCACCGAAAGATGGAAGATCACAAATCTTCCAAAGATAAGATGTATATTAAGGTTCATTTTTCCCAGAATGATATTCAAGGACAAAAATCTCAATACTTGAATTGCAGTGCATATCCTAATACAAAACTTCTCTCCTTATTTGTAGCACCTCACCCTACCTTCGGCGTTATATCCCCCATTAAAATAGGCACCTAGGCTTTCCACGTCTCAGAAATGCCTATGGGCACTAGGGAACAGCTTTCTCCTATTTCATTCCACTTTATGAGAATAGTATTTGATACTTTCTAAAAGTACTTAAAGAATCAGAATAGCCTAATTTTTAAACTTTATTTTATATTTTATCTATTAGCTGAAATAATAATATTGAGGGATTTTCATAGAGTCAGATCTTTCAGGGATATATACAATGCTTATAGATGAAATGACACAATGTCTGGGAATTACTTCAAGTGATTTAGGGCATTGGTGGTGGCTACAAGTTCACATGAAACAAGACTGATAATTTTTGAAGTTGAGTGATGACACGAGAATGCTCATTACGTAACAGGGAAGAGCCAGTTTTGACTCCATGTTGGATCTGTTTCTTTGACGTTAACTTTTGCTTTTCGTTGCTTTTGTTATTATAATCATATATAATGGCCTGCCCAGGGAACCCTGCCCCTCTGCCTGAATGTTAAACTAAAGTGCCTTTGTTCAGCTCACAGGGAGACAATCTGACCCTGCCCACCTGTGAATGGCTGCAGAAAAGAAGAAATTAACACTTCCCCTCCCTGATGCTGGCCAAGCCAGGAAAAACTAATGGCCTTTTTACTTTATTTCCTCACCTCCTCCCCTATTCTATAAAAGAAACTGGCATCCAGACCCCAATAAGATGGTTTTCTTGGGGACCCTAGCCCGCCATCTTCTCAGACGCCTGGCTTTCCGAATAAAGTCGCTATTCCTTGCCTCAGCACCTCGTCTCCTGATTTATTGGCCTGTCGTGCGGCGAACAAACCGAGCTTGGACTTGGTAACAATTATACCATTCTCTTTGTTTTTTTTATTTGAAATATTAATAATAAAAAATTTAAAAGAATTCTTACAAAATATCATTAAAAGCGCCTAGATTCTATACGCCTGCTTTTCTTTTCCCAGCCCCACCTTAGGTCACAATGCTGGCCATATGGATTTAAAACCCTAGTGACTGAGAGTACAGTCTGGTCAAAACTGCTACAGTTCCAAACCAGGCTCCACCACTTACTACATGTCATATTGGTACATGCTGAAAGAGGCAGCATACTCTTTCTGTGGCTCAGTTTCCTTTTCTGTAAAGTGGGGAGAAAAATATCAATCTCAAATTATTTTGAAGATAAATAAAATAATGAATGTTAAATGCAGAGTCTAGCAGGTAGTAAGTGCTTATTCAGCTAATAATGACAATCATCTACAAATTAATTCAGTTGATTATTTGTTGAGTACTTTTTGTGGAGCACTGTTCTAAAGGTAGCTATTATTATTCTCAGACTTAGCTATCAGCTATAAATACACAGGAACACTGAATAAGAGGAGAAATTTGCAGAAACTCTAGAGTTGGACTGAAAAAGGAAAGGCATTGAAGAATCAGAATGAGGGAAAAGAAAATAAAGTCATGGGTGCTAGTTTGACTATGTTTTCCTCCTTTGTCCCTGTGTCTTTATACAATGAAGGAAAGATAAGAGGACATCTTTGGTTTTTGAAGGACTTACAACTTCATGGGCAGAAGTTGTCCTTTGAGGGTCCTCTTTATAATGGATAGGAACACAATTAAAGCCTGGTTAAAAGAATACATCTATTCACTGGGGACCCTTATCCATTCTATAAGAACAAACCCAGGAGAATTTTTATCTCAAATTCAAATCCTTAGAGGAAAAGATTCATGAGGATTTGATATGCATTTTTTTTCAGGCTGCATCTAAGAAAAAAGCCCCTCACCTCAGTCATGTGTCTGTGTGGCTTATTTATCCCATAGCCACCCTGGCTTGAGAGAGACTCAGAAGCAAGGCAGACAGGAAGTTTTTTCCAAGGTTAAAGCTACACAGATGTGGTGAGTTCCTCTCTTCTCCATCTGCAGCTGCCCAGTCCTGTCCCTGTGCACTAATTCTCCCCAACTTCCGCCTTTGGTCAGGGGCCTCAGATCCCAAGGTGTCTGAGCCCTAGTCTTCTGCTGCCTGCCTGTCCCTGGCCTGCCTGCTCTGGCTCTGCAGCCCTCCCACCCAGCACTGTCCACCTCTCTGCTCTCCAGGTCAGCAGTTCTGTGCACCTGCTGCCACCTTGGGCCATGCTGCTGTCAAGAGAAAGTGAGAGCAAGAATCATAGCCTTGGAGAGTAAGACTCTTAACAATAGCAGAGTTATTGGGAGTTGTATTACAGTCAACAAGTACAAAAGAAAAACTTTTAAAATAGCATATCAGTTTCTTAAAATGTGGAAATTTTCTTTAGGAAAATAATTCTTTTAGAATTCTTTCAGAGTGCATTTGAAAGCATACACTCTTAGAAAATATAAACTTTTACAGTAAGTCTCAACTACATTACCTAATTCGGGGTGAATGCAGGGCAGCTTTGCTTTTCATGGAGTCAGGCCTCCTCTCTCCTCACCATATGGTATCTGACAAAAGAAGTTGACTACTGTATTCTTTTAAAAGTCATTTCCTCCTTTTTGATACATGTCAAGATCTGAATTAAAGACTTTTTATTTCTTTTAATTTCTTCTTTTCTTTCTTTGATTTCTTAAGTCAACAGTTAGGGAGAGGAGAAACATCCCATAGTATTGAACAGTGACACTTGTTAGCAGTTACAGGGGAGAATTTGAAACTCAGTTTAGCTGGTGTGATCTTTCAAACGTTGCTAGGAATTTTCTAGAATAAATGATGCTTTCAATGACATCTTTCCTAATTTGGGTGTCGGGGAGTAGTGGGAGTTAGTAAAATGCCCACTTTTAGAATCTTGGGGGAAATGGAAGAATTCAATGGTCTACAGGCTCAGTGTTGGTCAGTTAATATCCATCCCATTTTGATTTCCTGTTGACATCACCATTGCAGCCATTGTGGATATTGCCAACTCTCCTTAACATTCCCAAGTCCCCCTACTCCTTCCACGCTCTGCTGCTAATATCACCACTTTTCTGGAGAAATCCGGTCTCTAGAAAGTGAGCTTTCTCAGCTTTCCTCCCCTCCACTGTGATTTTCAATGTCTATATCATCTCAGTGAAGATTAAAATGTATGTGTGTTGGGGAAGACAGGTGAGAATTTTTCAAAAATACCAGCAGTGATATTCTCTAGTGGGGATATTAATAAGGGATTGCTACTTCTTAAAATTTCCATCCCTTGCAAATTGTCAAGGAAGACAGTTAATAATATTTTGATCAGAAAAAAACTCTGTTTTGCAAATGACCTGAAGAAATATTTTTTCTCTTCTCTTCAGTATCTCTCCCCTTTTACCTCTTCTGGCAACCCCTTCATCCCTTAAAAGAGAGCCAGTATCAATTTCAGAGCAACGGGGGGTGGGTGGGGAGGGAACTTTTATTTTGGAGACCTCAGAAGAAACCATCCTTTCCCCTTGGCTCAGTTGTCACAATTTCCAGGGGCCCAATTTCCATTTATAGTCACAAGACTATCTCCCCTCCATTTTTATCCCTCGTCCCCTGGTCTTGTTCTCAGTCCCTTTTCCAGACTCTCTCCCTCATACAGCGCTGATCTTGCCCAATCCCTCACCTTTCCTGTTCTCTCTCAGCCCTTCACATGCCTTGAGGAATTCTAGATCCATGCTCAGCAAACTCCTCTCTGCCTCTAACTTCTTGAATATACCTTGCACTTCTGGTCTAATGAAACCTGGCTGTTCCCTGAGGACACCACTCCTGGCAACCCTCACACTCTTTTTATCTCAGGGCTAGAAGTAAAGCATAGAGTGCTCCTCATTTCCATACGCAAGCCTTTTTTCTTCCTTCAAAGCCCAGATCCTTTGATTCTCCTACCTTCCTTTTTGCTACATTTTCTTACTCCTTTGGCTGTCATCTACTGACCCCCTTCCTAGGCTCCTCTCTTTGAAGATTTTTGCTCACTGTCTTCTGGTGCCTACAATTGTCACCACTCTCACTTATTCTTGACATCCACAAGGATGACACATCCTGGCCTTCTGGGCCTTGGCTTCCCAGCTCCAGTAAGCATTTCCTTTACCCCACCTCAGAGACCCACACCCAGGGTCAGAGTCTAGTCCTTGACCTCACAGTAATGGCACCTAAAATCAAACTTGAATATGCTTCTTCTTAAATACCACCTCCTACCTTTCCAGCTCACTGTTCCGCTACATACACTGTAGTAATACTTTGACACTCTTAACATTTTTAAGTGATCACTTTCTACTGTTCATCATTCCTCTTCTGTTTTCATGTCCCTGCTTCCCAGTTTAGATTTCACGGTCTGTCACTCCCAACAACCACCTTACACACACTTGCCCCTCTCTTCTTCCATCACATTCACCTGTCAAAACCCTAACCTGCTTAAACACATATCAGCACCAAAGTTGCTAATGGCTGCTAGGAAAATGATGCAGAGGACTTACGCGGTGACTGGTGGCATCCAAATCATGATTACAAACCCCTGTTGAAATAATTTTCTAGGCCCAAGATGGAGCCACTTCTGCCTGGGGTGCACATCAGCAAACTGAAACTTAGATAATTTTCCTTTTCTTGTAAATCCTCCCCCTGACCAGAAACACAGTCTATTCAGTCAGCCAATCCCTAGACACCAAGCTGACTCTGGGCCTTCTCACCCCAGAGTTGACAATATGGGCTCAGCCAATCAGATATTTCATTTGTCTCTTCCTTAGTCTTTATTCTTTATCCTATACAAGCTTCCTGCCTTCTACCCCATTTTGCAGTTGTCCGAAAGGGGACTGTCCACATCATGTAGTGTTACATAGTTTGTTTGCATCATCTAAATTGTCTTTTTAAACCATTTTTTACCACCCTAACGGGCATCCAACTGCACCCAACAATCCCACTACATTTCCCCGGTGAGTTTGCTGCCCCAATATCTGAAACCGCTCTTTAGTTCACACCTTCCCCTCTCTTTCCACACTTTCTTACTCCCTCACTCCAGGATGACCTTTCCTGATTCTTCATGGATAAAATAGAATTAAGAACTCTCTCTTCTTTCATGTTCTTTGCCTTCCTCGTTTCCTCTTCCTCTTACTACCTTCCTCTGTGTCTTGGCCACCATCTCTCATTTTCTCAGACTTTGTTCCTTTGACTATTTCCTCTCACTGCAGCATCATCAGTCTCTCCCTTTCTACTGGCTAGTTCCCATCAGCACAACAGACACGCTCTGGTGTGTCCTTTTTAAAACATCAACCTTCCTTTACCCAACATTTCTCTCCAGTTTTCTCCTTATTTCTCTTTTGCTTTTCACTGCAAAATACCCCCAAACATGTTCTACACTTACTTTTTCTCGCTTCTTACTTCTTTTTCACTTCTTCATTCCCATTTTCTCTTCAAGTAATTTCACGCTGGTGTCTGCCTCCACCATTCTTTCTACTTCAATGTCTACTGTGCATCTAAAAACTGACTTGTTCAAAGCCATCCCCATCCCTTGAAATCATCTACCTTCTGGTCTTCCACAGTTTGGACAATGGAACCACCATCTGCCCAGATGTTCAAGCCAGAAATCTAAGGGACATTTTGTTTCATCCTGTTTCCTCCTCCTTAATCCAATCCATTAGCAAATCTTGTCATTTCTTCCTCCAAATATATCTAGAATCTGCCCATTCCTCTTCCTATGTATAATTGCCACTGTCTTCCAGGATAATGCTTTCTTTCTTTTCTTTTCTTTTCTTTTTTTTCATTTTTGGCTGTGTTGGGTCTTCATTGCTGTGCACGGGCTTTCTCTAGTTGTGGCGAGCAGGGGTTACTCTTCATTGCGGTGCATGGGCTTCTCATTGCAGTGGCTTCTCTTGTTGCGGAGCATGGGATCTAGGTGCACAGGCTTCAGTAGTTGCAGTACGGTGGGCTCAGTAGTTGTGGCATGCAGGCCCTAGAGGGCACAGGCTTCAGTAGTTGTGGCATGTGGGCTCAGTAGTTATGGCTCACAAGTTCTAGAGCGCGGGCTCAGTAGTTGTGGCTCATGGGCTTAGTTGCTCCACAGCATGTGGGATCTTCCCGGACCAGGTGGATTCTTAACCACTGTGCCACAAGGGAAGTCCCGATAATGCTTTCTTAAGTGGTCTTATGCTTCCACTCCTCCCCTTCTTCAATCCATTTTGCACAAAGCATCCAGGAAGAATGATCTGTTTAAATGCAAATTGGATCTTTTAGCACATCCTTTAATGGCACCCATTATACACATACAATACACTCCAAATCACCTTACCTCTTACTCTTCCCTTAGGGCACAGCCCAGATGTCACTTTCTCCAAACCTGTCTTCTTTCACTCCACCCCAAGTCTGAATCAGTTGCCCCTCCCAGAGTCACATAGCAGCCTTCCCTCCCCTCATGGCTCTTCCCCAACCACTCTATCCTACTATTTTTTCTTCTTTTCTGCCTCTCTCATTATGCTACAAATTCTTTTAGATCTGGGAATATGCTTATTTGCTCATGAGTACATTGAAATCTTTTAGTAGAGTGTCTAGCAGACAGGATGTCCTTGGTAAATAATCAGAATATGAATAGATAAATGTCCTGGACTTTCCTGGTGACACAGTGGTTAAGAATCCACCTGCCAATGCAGGGGACACAGGTTTGATCCCTGGTCCGGGAAGATCCCACATGCTGCAGAACAACTAAGTCCGTGTTCCACAACTACTGAGCCCGTGCTCTAGAGCCCACGAGCTACAACTACTGAGCCTGCACGCTGCAACTACTGAGCCCGCGTGCTGCAACTACTGAGCCCACATGCTGCAACTACTGAGATTGCGTGCTGCAACTACTGAAGCTCACACACCTAGAGCCTGTGCTCTGCAACAAGAGAAGCCACCACAATGAGAAGCCCACGCACCACAACAAAGAGTAACCCCTGCTCACTGCAACTAGAGAAAGCCCACAAACGGCTATGAAGACCCAGTGTAGCCAAAAAGAAAATAAATAGATAAATGTCCCTCCCTACTATGTATGTCTCTCCCCTGTAACCACTGAAGTTCACCTATAAAATCACTCTGGTAGGTGCTTCTTCTCATGTTGTCCAACCCAATGATGAAATAAACTTCATATTTTACGGCAAGACAAGAAAATTTTAAACATAAAATTTTAACTATAAAATTTTTCTCTGCCCGTTTAGGCCTCCGCCCTCCCTTTTAGTGTGTGTTGTGCCTGTGCACAACATCCATCTTAGGAGATAACCTTCCTTCTGAATCTTGTAAGGGCCCATGAAGACACATGCCCCACTACTTGCTTTGTACATGTAGACCTGAGTTGTGTAAACTGTCAATGTCATTTAGCGTACAGCCCTCTTGTTTCAAAAACTCATATAACTGTGCTTTGACCGCTAATGGGCAAACAGTTCTTGGAGCTTTCTGAGAGGCTGTTCCTGGGTTATAACCCAGGCTCAAATAAAATTTTCCATTTCTCTCTTAGATCTACTGATTAATTTTTTTGTTGACACCAAGTCCATATGCCAGACTTGTGAGGTCAAACAAACCAAAACATTGGAGTTTGGAGCAGAGAAATGTTTATTGCAGGGCCAACAAAAGAGAACGGTTGGCTCCTGCTCAAAAAACCCAAGCTCCTCAATGGTTTTGTGGAAGAGTTTTTAAAGGCAACATTTGGGGAAGGGCTGCAGGGTACATGACTTTCTTCTGATTGGTTGGTGGTGAGGTAACAGGGTAGAGTTCCAGGAATGTCAATCATCCACCTTCTGGTTGCAAGCAGTCTAGAGTCTCAGCATGTAGTTACCATCCTCCACCTGGGTGGGGGTCTTAGTTCCTGCAGAATAACTCAAAGATGTGTGTCAGATTGTTACATATATACATACCTCCCTTGAGGAAGAACTAGGACTCTTTTATCACTGAACTAGTGCTTCTTAACTGTTTTTCCTTTGTTTCTGCATTCCCTCACTACCCTAATGAGTAACTACTTGAATCCACTCTTTGGAACCAAGGGAAGGTCTAGGAGACTAAAGTCTTTTACTACAAACAAGAAATGGAGGACACAGAAAGGCTTTTGTAGCTGGGAGGGACTTGTAGTGTCCTGCTTGGTTTCACTCACATGTAATTGATAAAGAATCTCATTACTGATTTAAGAGAATGTTTAGTCAATATAGATTTATTGACCTTTATTTGTTGAACATAAGGCAAAAAACAGAATCAAGCAATTTTTGCAGTCTGTATAAGATTTGGAGACATGAAGGGTTCTGTGACGGAATTTTCTCCTGTAGTGCCAGCTGCCATAATTAAATGTGAAATGGTGACAAATATTTAGGACCTTTAGCTTTATGTTGCTAATCACACAAAGATCTATGGGTCTACATCCAGGAAAGAGAATCAGTGAAAAAAATAAAATTATAGTCACAACTACAAGAAAAAACTTTCAGCTTGACAGTTTTTCTTCTAGGTGTTGAAAAGAAAACCACAAACCCAAAATGGCATCACTCGTGCTGAAAGCCCAAAATACCAAACCTAGATTTAATATCTGATCTAATTGCAGTTTCAACCTCTCCCAGAAATGTAATCTTAATTGACCAGTCTGGAATTTTCTAGTCAAGCACCAGTAAGGTAATCAGTCATGTGGGCCCTCTCCATCCCCCAGAGAAAGAAGAGGCAATCTGCATGATAAAATCCTTGCCATTCCCTTCACCCAAAAAAGAAGATGTCCTGGCCTAAAAATAATCCTTTCTTTTCCTTCACTAAAATCTCCCTTGGGTTCACCCTTCTTCCTATAAAACCTTCCATTTTGTACAACTGAAACAGGAAGGAAGAAGGCAGGAAACAACCTTTGAAAGAATGACATAGCCTAAGGACACAACATAAACTGATTAGAACCAAATAGGTCCAAGATGACAGATAAATGACTTCCACTAGACCCTGAGCCTCAGTATGTGCTCATTGTAACACATCATCAAGCTAAATTACACACCCACAGGTGCCATGATAGTTCCAAGTCCGACCATAAGGATCAAAAAGTGGGCAGTGGCCCAATTCCTGGAAATCCCCACCCCTTCCCGAAATAGCTGGAATACTCCTCCCACTCATTAGCCTATGAAATTACCCACCCCTATAAAAATTATCAACCCCATACCCTGGTATGGGCTCTCGCCTTCTGAGATGGCCCACACTCTGTCTGTGGAGTGTGTTTCTCTCTAAATAAATCCACTTCTTACCTACACTTTGTCTCACTGAATTCTTTCTGTGATGAGACATCAAGAACTTGAGCTTCATTAAGTCCTGAAACCAGGTGTGTGATCTCAGTTGGAAGACCGTAGGTTATGGCTTGGGTTCAAGTCCCAATCTGAGATGCATGTTTTCACAACCCCTTGGATCATCCTTCCAGTTGCTCTTTGGGATGCTTCTGGATTCATGAATCTTTGAACAAGCCAATTAGGTCTTTAAATTTACTCTATTTAATTTTGTTTTTTAACATAGGTATAGCTTAAAATTAATCCAAAGCTCAATGAAAAGTACATTTGAGTTCTTTTGAACTCATTTGAGATCTTTTGAAGTTTAATTTTTTAAAGACACCTACAATATATATTAAAGAAGAAATAGTTTATTGTTTTAATCCATTCATTCATTTATACAATCAATAAATATTTAATGAGAGCTTCTACATGTCAGGCATTGGGCCAGGTACCAGTAATAAGCAGAGAAAAAGACCTAAAGTGTATCTGCACTCAAGGAGTTTACATTCAAATAGAAAGATAAATGCTAAACAACTAATTATATAATTCATTTTTTAGCTTTAATTGTGACAAGTGCTATAAATAAGAAACCAAGAAACTATGAGTGCACATGGGGGTGGACAATCTCTCTTTGCCTTTCATATGAGTCCTCTCCCTGTTACCACATCTGTTGTTCCAGAATCATACCCCTGCCTCTCCCTCCAATAGAAACCAATGACTCTTATCTGAGTTTCAGGAGGAAGCTGCAAAGAGAAAAAAACAAGAACTGGTTAGAACCAACTGGGCCCAAGATGGCAGAAGATTCGACTTCCAGTAGACCATGAGCCTCATTATACCCTCATTGTAATCCATTAGCTAAATGACACAGCCACCAGTGCCATGAAAGTTGATTATTGTCATGACAACAATAGGAAAAGCCCAGACAAGGACTGGAAAGGAGAGTTGCCTCAGTTCTAGGTCCAAACCACACCCCTGTTCTCAGAAAACTCATGAATATTCCTCCCACTCTTTCCAAATCCCTCCCTTTTACTTTGACCCTCCTATATATTTGGTGTCTCTGCCCAAATTGGGTTGAGGAGTTGATTTGTGAACTAGGTTCCAGCTTCTCCATTCTTTGGCCAGTGAATAAGCGTGTGCTGTTCTAGTCTCAGCATTGGTTTCATAATTGGCTGTGTGAATCTGATCGGAAAAAGAACCTCCCTGGAGGAGACAAGGGTCTTGGCCTGGGCTAGGACCCCAGCACGGGTCCACTTGACCAATTCAGTAACATCCCTTCTCTGCTCTGCTCTGGTCTGGGAGGCTGACCTCTTTGGGCTACACCCATGTTTCCTTGCTCTCTGGCTTCCCTTTGTGTTCATGAGGATATAGGAGAGCAGAAGGGGATCAAAGTCAGGGTAACTACCTCCCAGGCCCCCTCTCAGTCCAACCCTGGCATGGCAGTAGTTATACTGCTCTCTTTAGGTCTTGGGAACCACTTCCTTCCCTTGTCATCCAGGCCTAGCCATGGGCACAGCTCCCACGTGACAGTCTGGCTGTCCTCACTGTACCGTAACCCTGCGTCCACGTGGTGAATCATCTTCTTCTTGAGCTCATCAGTTTTCCACGTTGAGTGTGCCACCTATTTCCTGTTAGGCTCCTGAGAACTCAGAGCAGATAGCTGGGGAATCTGACCAAATTTATTTATTTATTTATTTTTCAAAATTTAGATAGAAAGGGTGAGGACAAAGAAGGCTTCCTTGAGGAAGTCATGCTTAAGCTGCCGGCTAAAGGGTGTTGCTCTCCTGGTTGGTTCTTCTTACACCTCCTCTCCTCTCCACATTAACATCCATGAGACCAGAGAAGAGTAATGGCGTCCGTCATCAATTGTTCTTTATCCCTTTGATTCCACTGCCCTCCCTCAACCCCAGCAGTAAACACTTTCTCTTTCTGTTTTCACTAGAATGACCCCTCCTGGGATAGGTCATCATGCGCTCTGAGATCTTTCCCCCTCCTTACTCTTTCTCCTTAATCCTCCATCTTTCCTGTCCTGTCAAAATCCCTAAAATATGTGCCCTCCATGTGACCATGCTGTGACATGTATGCCTTCTCTCACTGCTCCTGTGTATTCAGCCACACTAGACAGTTTGCTGTTCAATGCCTTTGTTCACAGTTTTTCTTCTGGATCACCCTAACCTCATCTGTCTCTTCTGTTGAAATCCCTTCCAGTTTAAATGCCACCACTGTGCAAAGCCTTCCTAAAGGTCTCAGTAGGAAGTATTCACGTCCATTATTTTTTGTTCCCATAAAGACTCTTTTTTTTTTTTACCTTTTTTGTTCTTCTCACATGATTTATAGTTTTGATATTTGTGAAAATGTCTTATTTCTCTCCCATGATTTTCAGCTCTGAGAAGGCAGGGACTAGTTTGCCTATGGAACATTTACAACACTACATCTAATACAATGCCCAGCACTTAGTAAGAGAATTTGGCTTTTAGTATCCATTGATACATATTATTTACCCTCTGTTGTAGAAAATCATAATGGAATCATTCCCTTACACAACAAAATAAATGAAAATGTTAGTGTGCTCTCTTTGTTTGTGGCCCCTGGCATGGTTACTTGCATAGTGTGCTTTTTATTGCAATGTAATTAAATCGTACAGTTAAAACAAACATAACTAAGGGAAATAGAGCTAAGAATTTTGCCTCCAGTTACAACTTGGAAGGCCTGATTTTATCCCACCATTTCCAGTCTTCTAACATTCAAGAATCAGTTATGCCACAGTCTTTATCATCTCAGGAAAAAATAAAATAAAAATCTTTTAAAGCCCTCCAGATACCATATAGCTGCATAGAGCTGGATAAATAAGGACAAGGCATAGACAGATTAATTCAGGGGAAATAAAAATATGTTTCCCTTAGATTCATGTTCCACACTTCAAACTGAGATTTCTAAAAGTTCTCCCCTAGGAGGCTTTTGTTATGTCTATTGTTTGGTTTGATAATGCTGGAAGATGAGGAATTTGGGAATTTTAACTCCAAAAAGACTTTTCAGTTCTATGTATTCTGTGAAATTGAACTTGGTTTTAAATGGTAGTTTCTATACGTTAAAGATATATTTAAAATAAAGTAATAACACTAACTACCATTTATTAATCATCCAATAACTCTTTTAACCTTATAACTAGCTCCAATGCAGATATTATTGTCCCCATTACATAGATGAGGAAACCGAGACTCAAGATGTTCACTGCCCTGTTCCAGGGCACAGTTTTCAGGTGACAGCTCTTCCTTGGTCCAATGCTCATGTTCTTAAACACTACTGTCTACCTCCTCCTGGCAGTATCACTGGGGTGATGCACATTTGTTTGGCCATCCTCTGTGTATGGTACAAATGTTCTACAACCTTCTGAAACTTGTATGATCTCAGAAAGCATCTTGCTTAGGGAGCAGAGCTGCACAAAGAGCTGGAGAAGTGATGGCCTGGAGGAAACATGACAGGGAAATGGACCAGCCCTATTCAGAGTACTGCTAGGGCTTCCTTTGTCTTTTAAACCAATAACAGCTGGGAAATGAGCCTGTTAATCTGCTGGGAAAGAGAGTCTCTGGAAGGACAAGGAAGGACTTTCTGCCCTGCACACATAGGTAAGCATGCTCTGAGAGCATATATCATCTTCTATTTTAAAAATCACTCCCGAGAATGTGTGTTTTAAAGTGGTTGGGTGGTAGATTTTTTACGTTGCTCTCTGTGCATATTTAAATACATTTTTTGGAGAATACAAAGGAGAAAAGATAGCCTCTTCAATAAGTGGTGCTGGGAAAACTGGACAGCTACATGTAAAAGAATGAAATTAGAACACTTCCTAATACCACACACAAAAATAAACTCAAAATGGACTAAAGACCTAAACGTAAGACCAGACAGTATAAAATCTTATAGGAAAACATAGGAAGAATACTCTTTGACATAAATCACAGCAAGATCTTTCTTGACCCACCTCCTAGAGTAATGAAAATAAAAACAAAAATAAACAAATGGGACCTAATGAAACTTAAAAGCTTTTGCACAGAAAAGGAAACCATAAACAATATGAAAAGACAACCCTCAGAAT
The DNA here is from genome assembly GCF_009873245.2 of Balaenoptera musculus. Taxonomy (NCBI): domain Eukaryota; kingdom Metazoa; phylum Chordata; class Mammalia; order Artiodactyla; family Balaenopteridae; genus Balaenoptera; species Balaenoptera musculus. The sequence continues at coordinate 33,571,273 of NC_045802.1, read as the reverse complement.
GGGACAAAATATTTGCAAACAAAGCAATGAACAAGGGATTAATCTCCAAAATATACAAGCAGCTCATGGAGTGAAATATCAAAAAACAAACAACACAATCCAAAAATGGGCAGAAGACCTAAATAGGCATTTCTCCAAAGAAGACATACAGATGTCCACGAGGCACATGACAAGATTCTTAACATCACTAATTATTAGAGAAATGCAAATCAAAACTACAATGAGTTATCACCTCACAACAGTCAGAATGGCCATCATCAAAAAATCTACAAATAATAAATGCTCTAGAGGGTGTGGAGAAAAAGGAACCCTCCTACACTCTTGGCAGGAATGTCAATTTATATAGTCACTATGGAGAACAGTATGGAGGTTCCTTATAAAACTAAAAATACAATTACCATATGAGCCAGCAATCCCACTACTGGGCATATACCCTGAGAAAACCATAATTCAAAAAGACACATGCACCCCAATGTTCATTGCAGCACTATTTACAATAGCCAGGTCATGGAAGCAATGTAAATGTCCATCGACACATGAATGGATAAAGAAGATGTGGTACATATATACAATGGAATATTACTCAGCCATAAAAAGGAATGGAATTGGGTCATTTTTAGAGACATGAATGGACCTATATACTGTCATACAGAAAGAAGTAAGTCAGAAAGAGAAAAACAAATATCATGTATTAACGCATATATGTGGAATCTAGAAAAATGGTAGAGATGAACTGGTTTGCAAGGCAGAAATAGAGACACAGAAGTAGAGAACAAACCTATGGACACCAAAGGGGGAAAGTAGGGTGGGGGGGGATGATGGGATGAATTGGGAGATTGGGACTGACATATTTACACTAATATGTATTAAATAGATAACTAATAAGAACCTGCTGTATAAAAAAAATAAATAGATAAAATTAAATTTAAAAAAGTGAAGTGGTTGGGTGGTAGATTTTTTACATTGCTTTCTATGCATATTTAAATACATTTTTCTCCAGCTGTTAACGAAAGTTGTTTAAACATCAAAAGCTTCAAAGACATAGAGACCCAAGAAAAACATTTTTTATTGAATTGAAGCTATATTTTTTTCATCGAGAAAGCAGTCATCTAAATGGTTTTTTCTATTTTCTATCTCACATATAACACCTCAATAGTAATATGAGAGACAGTATTCAGAAAGCAATTCCAAACACATTAAAAAAGCTGCTTTGGAAAAATGAGTCAAGTGAGTTTTTTCCCTCTAAAGGCCACAAAAAGAAACACCCTTCTCACAGGGCAATAGGTTGGAAAGGGGATAAGCGCTAGGACTCAATATCTCATCTAAAGTCTTGCAGGAAAGAACGGTTATTACTGCAGGAAGCAGAAGGTGAGCCTAGATTATAAATGAAATCCTGCAGACAAGGGAGATGTATCTTGCTGAAGTATTACTGTACAGAACGAACCTTTAAAGCTTGGACTCTGAAGGCATAAACCATTGTCAAATAAATCTAAACTGATGTATTCATTTTTAATAAAAGAAAATGCAACATAGCATGGCCACAATAATATGTAATTTCATCCTTGCATTTCAATTCTCAAGGGTTATTTAATTTTCCTTAAAACATTACAGAAAATACAAAGAGTTAGATGAAAATAAATATTCTCACCTAGAATGATAATTATTTTATCAGCATTTTCCCCACCAATGAGAAACAATAGTAGAATACGCATATAGGAAGGCCTGTCTATAGTTTATCTATACAATAATTTTAAATATCCTGATTGACATATAAATAGTTAAGAGAAGGGATGGCTAATTTTTTTCTTTTAAAATTATTTAAAGGTCTTTTATTTGAATATTTAAATTCTCTATAAAGAAGGTAAGTCCCACAGGAAATACAAATATTAATTGTGAAAAATAAAGAGAACTGAACTGGTATAGGAGTATTCTATTAAAAATGGTCCTCATGTGAATAATCCATGGGGTTAATTGCAGCCATGAGACAAATGACTGCCAAAGCTGTTTTTAAAAAATGTTTTTATGGGCTTCCCTGGTGGCGCAGTGGTTGAGAGTCTGCCTGCTAGTGCGGGGGACGCGGGTTCGAGCCCTGGTCTGGGAGGATCCCGCATGCCGCGGAACGGCTGGGCCCGTGAGCCACGGCTGCTGAGCCTGCGCGTCTGGAGCCTGTGCTCCGCAACAAGAGGGGCCGCGATGGTGAAGAGGCCCGTGAGCCACGATTGGGAGTGGCCCCCGCTTGCCGCAGCTGGGGAGGGCCCTCACGCGGAAGTGAGGACCCAACACAGCCAAAAATAAATATAAAAATAAATAAATAAATAGAATTTATTAAAAAATAGAAAATCTCACTCTTAAAAAAAAATGTTTTCTTAATGTGACATTGCGTTTTTGATCTCAGTTTTTTTTCTCTCTCTCCTTTTTCCTCTTCACTGTTTTCCTTCTTGCATTCTTCTGCTATTTTTAAAGTAGGGCTTAAATTAGTAAGAAGGTGGTAAATAAAATAGAAATAAAAGTTACCGGAAACTAATGACTTTACTACAGTCTTCTACAAAGATTGTAGAATCTTTCTGTGTAACAGACAGTGCAGCTGAGTGAGTTTTATGGTGACCCAGGTAGATGTTAGGCATTCTTTTTTTTTTTTTAATTGAGGTATAGTTGATGTACAATACTATGTATCAGGTGTATGACACAGTGATTCACAACTTTTAAATTTATAGTTATTATAAAATATTGGCTATATTCTGTGTTCTGTACAATATATCCTTGTAGCTTATTTTATACATAGTAGTTTGTAGTTAATCCCCTACCCCTATGTTGCCCTTCCCCTCCCCCCACTGGTAACACTAATTTGTTCTCTATATCTGTGAGTCTGTTTCTTTTTTCTTATTTTCACTAGTTTGTTGTATTAATAATGCTGCTATGAACATTGGGGGGCATGTATCTTTTTGAGTTAGTGTTTTCCTTTTTTTCAGACATATACCCAGGAGTGAAATTGCTGGGTCATATGATAGTCCTATTTGTAGTTTTATGAGAAACATCCATACTATTTTCCACAGTGGCTGCACTAATTTACATTCCCACCAATGGTGTACCAGGGTTCCCTTTTCTCTACATCCTTGCCAACATTTGTTATTTGCGTTTTTTTGATGATAGCCATTCTGACAGGTGTGAGGTGGTATGTCACTGTGGTTTTAATTTGCATTTAGGTATTCTTTTTTAATGACCAGAATCATCAGTTACTTCCTCTTCACCAGTGCCCAACATACCAGTGGAAATTCTATTATATAATCATATTTAATGTAAGGACGTCTTTCTGGAAGCTTGTATCATGTGCCACTCAAAGGAACAGATATAATTAATCAAATAATGATTTTGATTCCAAAAATCTGGATGCAATTCAAGGGATACTGACTTTCAGGGATATAGTGTCTACAACTTTAGTTTTTATGTTGAATAGAACCTTAAAACGTTAAAGAGGAAAACAGCTTGGCAGCTTCTCAAAAAGTTAAACATAGAATTACCATACCACATAGGAATCCCACTCTTCAGAGTATACACAAAGGAACTGAAAACAAGTACTCCGACAAATACATGTACATGCATGTCCATATCAGCACTATTCCTAATAGCCAAAGGTGGAAACAGCTCAAATGTCCATCAATAGATGAATGGATAAACAAATTGTGGTATATAAATACAATGGAATATTATCCAGCCATAAAAAGGAATGAAGTACTGATACATGCTATGGCAAGGACGAACCTTGAAAGCATTGTGCAAAGAGAAAGAAGCTAGACACAGAGGTCACATATTGTATGATTCCATTTATGTGAAATAGCCAGAAGAGGTAAATCCATATAAAGACAGATGCAAACCGGTGGTTGTCAGGGGCTGGGAATGGGGAGCAGCTGCTTAATAGGTGCAATGTGATAAAAATGTTTCAGAACTAGATAGAGGTGGTGGTTTCACAATATTGTATGTGTTCTAAATGTCACTGAAATGTTCACTTTAAAAAGGTTAAATGTTATGTTGTATTAATTTCATTTCCAAAAAAAAAAAAAAAAGAAAAGAAAACCTTCCAGAAAATAAGGAATGAAAACTCAAAGTCACTGAAACTTAAATTATAGCTCAGAAAAATATGGACAGGAGGCATTGGACAGTCAGAATTTGATGTAAATGAACATGTGATAATTTTAGGAGACAGAGAAGAAAAGTGAGCCCAATAGCAAGTATATTATGAACAAAAAACTTCAATAGAAAGACATAGTCAAACAAAAGCAAACCCTCCCTAAAGCAAACTTAGGAAAAGCTCTTTTTAAATGAGTGAAATATAAATAGTAAATATGTTTTTAAATTTTATATTATTGAATCAATTACATAGTTAAAGTCCGAAGTTGATTTTTGTAGTAGATAATAGATAACTCATTTATAGTTTATTAAATTACATAATTATTATCAAATGTATAGTGTAATTCAATGAGTTGAAATATGCTCCCTCAATCTATTTTTTTTGAAGTATAGTTGATTTACAATGTTGTGTTTCATGTGTACAGCAAAGTGATTCAGATATATATATGATATTATAAGAATATATAATACATATATTCTTTTTCAGATTCTTTTCCATTATAGGTTACTACAAAATATTAAATATAGTTCCTTGTGCTATACAGTAGATCCTTGTCATTTATTTTATATATAGTAGTATGTACCTGTTATTTCCACATTCCTAATTTATTCCTCTTCCTTTTTTCCTCCCTTCATCTTATTTACAGTAGAGTTTTGTTTCATATGGCTTATGTTCAGAGAGTAACGCAAAGGAAATTTTCAGTCTGTCTTTGGTCTGTTGTCAGAAAAAAAAAAAATCTGAGTAAGTTATGTTTAAACATTTATAGCATGCAAAACAAAGAACTGTATCAGAATAAAAGATGTAGAGTAACTCTTAAATACAAAAAGAGGGCTATAAAAGCCCACATGTTGGGTCTGAGTTATAGAGATGGTATGATATAGTTATTTCAAATAATTTTAATGATTAGAGTAAGTTAATCTGAAAAAAGGAGAAAAACAATTTGAAAAACTGGAGACCATGTTGAGTACAATACAGAAGGATAAGAGAGCAAATGGGGAAAGGAAGTGGAAGTGTTCAGGAAGCAATTACTCGCTATCCCAGGGTTCTGTGAATGATCTAGCAGTAGGTGCCCGGGAGTGGAAAGGGGCCACTGTGAGTGAATAGGACCTGAAGGAAGTAATCAGAGATAAGAATACGAGTATCAGAGGCACAGATACAGAATTGAGAGAGAGGACGACAAAGTTTACAGCCTGAACTTAAAGACATTGCACAATAAGAAAGAAAGCAAAAGCTGAGAATGGAATGAGGGGTCTGCTCACAAATATTATGAAAACTTAAGATGATGGAATACAAGCTCACTGAAGGAGGCAGTAAGGGCATGTGAGAGAAGCCAGAATGAGGGGCAAAAAGCAGTAGCATTATCAAAAGCATAAATGAATTTTTAGATTTCATGTTCAAATGCATAGACAGGAAAGGTGAATACGTGCTGTGGTTCAGAATATAATTCTCAGAAGAAACAATTTTGGAAAACCACAGTCTCATTTTAACTGAAAAATAGAAAATTAGTCACGGGCAATCAGGGACATACTGGGGCCAGAGTTTCTGTTCTAGAAGTTTCACAGAGATGCAGTTAACAGGAACTAAAACAGAAAAACTTAGAGCCTTTCCCAAACACTGACTCTGTATTTGGGAAAATATGAACAAATAGCACCAAGTAAATATTGGGAAGCTAATAACTAATAAAAATTCCATTAGAAATCATTTATTATCACATATCACATTTATAAACAAATGTGAAAATCAAGGAGCATATTTAACTATTTGAATTATACCAGAAACAGTTCTACCACCTCACAACCCCTTCAAAAATATTTATTTATGTTTTACTGTTTTAAGTGTCAAATGATATGGTCTTACATACAACCTTGTCTCTTTCCAGCTGTGTCCCTAATATTCCTAAGTCTCAGTTTTCCTATGTGTGGAGAGGAGGTAACAACACCTGCATAAATGAACGTCACTTGTCATCGAAAAAATGGCATGAGATAATGTCAAGATGCACTCTGCAACTTGAGAAAACACTACATCACTATTAATTTTTTTGTCACTCATCACTAATGGTCATATTGCCAGTATGCCTCAGTCAAATAACATGGAAAGGGAAAAAGGAGGTTATGGCCAAAAACAATATAAGTCTATTTATTGTAGACTTAACATGATACTAAAGAAAATAAAAGCTCACTTTTTTTTTCTACAGAATTTTTAATTAAATGTTATATTTTTATTAATAACCATATTTTGGCATAAAAGAGGAAAGCTGCACATTAAAAAATGCTTCAAAGAGAAATTAGTCCAGTGTAATTACTCTGAATTGTTGAAATGCCAGCATATAAGAGTATATGTGCCCTATTATAAAAACCAGGTGTTTAAATAAGATAAAATTGCCTCCTGAAACAATAGGGGACTAGAGTTGAGTTGTGCTTTTCAAATATAGAAAAGATTGTTTCTAATTTCTTTCTCCATAGGTACCAAATTTGTGCATTTTATAAAAATGTTTCAAAAAGAAGTTATCAATGCGATTGTGAATATTTGTACGCACTCAGTCACTCTGGATGTATCTTTGGCCCTAAGAAAGAGAATTTAAATATCAATCTAGTATAGAATAATAGATGGAAAAATGCTAACCAAAATAGACGGGAAAAAATTTCTCCCAGAATCTTGAATTTAGCATAGAAATTTCTTCATAGTTTTGAATCTTAGGAAGGACATGTAAAGATGGAACAAGGTCCTGAAAGAGACAGAAAGTGACTGGCTCAAGAGGCAGGTGGTGGTTTTGGCCTTATAAAAGGAGAAGGAAAGACAGGAGCCTCTGAGACAGGCTGAAAGGAACTGAGTGCAGGTGTGAATGCAAATAGTTTATACATAGCAGGTCAGGATTTAAGAAAGGTCATGCTCAATGGCCTCAATTTTCTTGATTAATTGGGAGGCAAGATTGTCTTTTTGAGAGTGGAGCAGGCAGGGGCAAGTGGGGGAGGCTAAAACCAAAAGCAAAACGAAATGAAGCATTAGTCCTTGTCACAGATCCAGGACTGGGATTAACCCCAAGAAATGGTAAACTTTCTTTCCCCTTTTACATCTTTGCCCAAAGATCACACACTTGACTAATTTTTTTAGTCCTTTAACTGTCTCTGTAGATTTCACATACTTTCTCTCATATATATTCTTCACTAAACTGCTAGATATACACATAGTTTGTATCCTGCTCTGGTGGAAAAACCAATGCATTCATCTCCAGTTCTGCTGTGTTATCCACTCTTGCAAAAATTGTTCACCTCAGATTGATAACAGAGGTCACTCCCAGGGCCCCATATATGCATGAGGCTGTCTCTCAGCAATCACATCATTATGAAACTTTTGTTCCTCCTGAATGTCTTAGTCTCTGAAGATAATAATCTGGGGAAAATGCCTGCAATTTCTACTCTAATTACTGCAGTACTCCAAAGGAAGCTCTGTTTGAAGGTGAAGTCAATTGCCCTCCTCTTTCAGTTTGCCAGGAAACAACTTAAGGATCTTGTCCCTTCCATTTTTACCAAAAAAAATTGTCAGATAAAGAGATGTTTTAAGTATCCTGCCAACAAAACTTACCTGTTTATTTAGCAATAATAAGCATCTTTTCACCCCTCAAACACTGACAAAGATTCTCTTCTTGAGCAAACTCTAATCAGGCTCCTCTGAGCTCTATTTCAACTAGGTTTCGACTTTTAGACTTCTCTGTTCATCTCTGCAATGTCCAGTTTTAACAAGAATCCTGCTAAGTCCAAGTTTAGCCAGAATCCCTCATTCTCCATATCTGATCAGCCTCAATATCTAATCTCATCCTCCCCCACTCAGGTGATGTCTGATCACCCTGACGCACCTTCAGTAAGAATCCTGTTAGGTCGGTTTAGTCAGAATTCCCCTTTACTCCTGATGTTTCCTCATAGCAATTTTCCACCCACTGACCCCCACCCTGCTCCTTGACTCTAAATTCCCACTTTTTGTTGTTGTATTTGGAGTTGAGCCAATCTCTCTCCCCCACTGCAAGACCCTATTGCAGTGGTCCCTGCATCTATCACTATAGTCCCCCTGAATCAAGTCTGCTTTACCATTCTTTAGTGTCATCCATTTTTTTCTTTAATAATATCAACAGTTAAATGTGGATTTATAAAGTGATCCAAGCCTCAGTCCACATAACATAAACTGGACAAACCACAGTGAAGTGCGACCCATGATACTGTGACACCAGGTGAAATAATTGTCTTACTTTTGGACAAGTCCTTTAGGTGGATCCAAGATATTTCTATCAGTTTATGGCTACATTCAAGGCAAACAAGATGTTGAACCCTCCAGGAGAAAATGTGTCACTTCTACAAGGGAGCCCCCTTGAGTCTTTGCTTAATCTTCATGAAGTCCTGGAAGACTTGTTCAAAACAGCTGGTGCAAGAAAGCTTTTGGACTTCAGGGGCTGTAATGTATGTGAAACTATTAAACTTAAATATTATACATATGTGAGGAAGACAGGAGAATATATACCGCCTGAGTCTAACCCATACTGAAACCACAATTTTATCACCCACCTCCATCTACAGTCAGTTCACATGGAAATCAAATTTGTGGGTTGTATAGACTGCAATCATAAAGCCTAGATGGATGGTTAAGAGAAAGGAAATGATGAAGCTGCATGATGTCCTAGAAATAGCTGGGGCTGATTCAAAGCAATGGAAGCTCCATTAGTTAGAGCACAGCTTGTTCTTTACTAACAATCAGCCCACGAAAGATTTGCTGTGCTTGGTCTGACACATGTCTGAGCCTGGGACTCTGTGGTTTGATAGTGAGCATTGACTTGAAAATCACGCATCTCGGAGATCAAGAAAAACCCAACCAAACAGGAACACCCAAGGAGAAGCAAAATGGGATGCCATAATTGGGTTTAAGCACATTTGCTAACTCACCTTCCAACCATTCTATTTTTTTTTTTTTTAATTTAGTAAGAGAGGAAAATGCAGAAAAGAGCCTGCAGCTCAGAGGCCCTTTGTTTTACCCTAGGCAAAAACAAGTGTAATCTATGATGGAAGTTCTTCCTTTTTCCTTATAAAATAAGATCCTTCTGTCTGTTAATAGTAGTCTATCAGTGTCAACTTCTTGATTTTAATAATGTATTATGTTTATGAAAGAGGCTATTGCCAGGGAAAACTGGGTGGAGGATACACAGAAACTCTTTTCCAACTTCTTATGAGTCTTGTATAAAAAGGTTTTAAAAACCAACCAAACAAAACAAAAAGATCTTTCTGCATACAAATTAGTCTCAATCTGTCCCCAGTGACCTATTAGTCAGAAAAAGATTATCTACATTATCAGCAGAGGAAGTGGTTCTCTTTCTGTCCTCCTCCTAGGAGATTTCCACCTTATTCATTTTCTCAAGATGACATAAAAGAGGTGTGAGGAAAAGAACTGGTCTATGTGGGTGCAGCTTTGGGGCAGAAATGTATTAGGGCTTTTATGTATTTGTCATCTGTGGGGAAACAAAGTTCACAAAGCCCATGGCACAGCTGGGCCCGGACTGAGCACAAAATATATGTCCCATACCAGGGACTGGCATCCCTCTCCAGGGTCAAGGAGAGAGGGAAGGCCAACCTGTCAGCCCTTCTACCTTTTTCATTTCAGCCCTTCTACCTTTTTCATTTATGTCCCTGTCCTCCCTGCACACCCCCGCTCAACCTCCCCAGCTAGACAAAACCAGCCCAGGACTCAGTGGCTCACCCCATTGCCCAGAGGCTGGCAAGAAAGTGTCCTTCTCTGACTGGGTAATGTAGACCCATTAGGCTCCTGTGGAATCCCCACTGCTCAGTACTCCAGCCCCACCCCATGGCCAAGCCCTTTTCCAATTTCCCACCAGGCCAAAGCAAGGCCCTGTTATTAGTCAGGATCTAGCTGCACAATTTTTTTTTTTTAATTTGGCCTGTCTTGTCTGTGATTACTGCATTTGAAAGGACGGTACTACAGCTACTTGGATCACCTGGTACACATGATCAGTTCATCAAAGTATGTAGAAGAAAACATTAACACTGTACTGGTTAGCTGGCTATGTGGTTTGGCCAATGTAGACACTGGTCCTGAGTCTCCAGGAGTATGCAAGAGAGATCACTGGTAGAAGCAGGGGTCTTCATCTCCATATGCATCTGACTCCCACAATATTTTTACTGCTTAGTTACCATGTGTGGCTGGTGTGGGAAAGATCTCAGAAAGGCCATGACTAAAGCATTGGAAGAGAGTATCAGGAAGCACACTGACCAAGTCAGTTCTTCACTGAGATGATGGTATTGAAAAGTGTTGGATGAGTATGAGTAATACAAACCATAAATGATACAAGATGTGAGAAGACAGAAGGAGGCAACAGATAAGAAACAGAAGGGTGATGTAGACATAAAGTTGAACCATATAAAATAGCCATTTGTGTAGGTCAAAAACAGAATATCAGCAATTTCAGTGTTCAGCCTAATAAAAAGAGGCTTGGTATGGTCTCAATTATGATTTACTTCAAGAAATAAATAAGCTATGTCATGTCATTGATTAGCTCATTTATTTTGTCATTCATTTAACAATGATTTATTGAGCTTCTACTATGTTCCATGTAACATTCCAGGCACTGGGATTCAGCAGCAAGTAGGACATCCAAATACCTCTGCCCTCACAGAGATGACATTCTGGTAAAGAAAGACATGCAATAAATAAATTATACATATACATATCCATACACACTCAAAAGCATTAAATATACAATATGGTATGTTGGTAATATATATGTACACCTATGTTTGGTTAGGCCACTCAAGATGGCTGCTCTCTTGCTCTCTGTACATCCCCTGCTTGACCAATGCCTGTCTCACCTACACCCTACTCACCTGACTGACCTTCCTACATACTTGCCCCAGGCCCCAGCTAGTGGTTGTTCTTATCAAAGGGGCGGTGAGGGCAGTGCCCCTCTGCTGGTTTCCCTGGTAACCGATGAGCCAACCTGATGTCAATTCCCCCTATAACGGCAATCTCCCCTTCCCTCAGAAGTGAAGACTGCCATGTGCTGCCCACCATCTGCTGCACATGGTGAGTGTCGCTCCAGGACCTTGTTTCAGACGTGTAAGATCCCTTTATCCATTAAACCATTGATGTCTCTGTTGCTGACTCTGGGCTCTTTCTTTGGTCTTGAAGCTGGGCAAGCAGAGGCCTTGTAGGCCTGTGGGTTGCAGCCCAACAATATAATATTACTATCTATCATAGCATTATTATCTAACATAAATCTAACATTTTATATAGCATACATATGTATATGTACATATATTTATGTATATATAAATATATATAAATATATATAAATATATATAAATATATAAATATATATATACACAGATAGTAAAATGTACTATAAAGAAAAATAAATAGGAAAGGATGATACAGAGTGACAGGAGGTTATACAACTGTATGCAATTGTAAATAAGGTGATTAACAAAGGCTTTATTGATAAGTTGACCTTTGAGCAAAGATCTAAAGGAGATAATAGAGTAAACAGTGAGGATGTTTGGAAAAAGAACTTCCAGGAAGAGGGAACAGCAAAAACACTAGGTGACTCCAGTGCAATGAGCAAAGGGGAGAGTAATAGGAAGTGAGTTCAAAGAAGTAAAGGGAGCCTATCCTGTGCGGCACTTTAAAGCTTTTGTCTGTTGCTCTGAGGGACAAGGGAGTCATTGGAGGGTTTTGAGCAGAAGAGAACTATGCTCTGACTTATATTTTTAAAGAATTCTGGCTATTCTGTTGAAGAGACTCTTTAGGAGCAAGGGTGGGAGCAGAAAGAGGAGTTAGAAACTGTTATGGTGATCGAGGGGAGGGAGTGAGTGGTGGTGATGGAGATGGTGAGGAGTGGTCAGGCTCGAGGCATATTTTGAGGGTTGAATGAATAGTGTTTGCTGTAAGATTGGACATGGGATGTGGGAGGAAAGAGGGTCAAAGAAGACTGAAGATTTTTGTCTGAGCAAGTGAAAGTGATGCCGAAAGTCAGCCTCTGTGCCCTGGTGCTGAATCAAATCTTGGAGACAGAATTTTGGGTGAAGTAGAAAAGAATAGCTTTATTGCTTTGCCAGGCAAAGGGGGACACAGTGGGCCCATGCCCCTCAAAACTGTGTGCCCCAACCTAGGAGTATTTGATGAGAAGTTTTTTGGGTTTGTTTTTTTTTTTTTTGCTGCGTTGGGTCTTTGTTGCTGCACGCAGGCTTTCTCTAGTTGCGGCGAGCATGGGCTACTCTTCGTTGCGGTGCATGGGCTTCTCATTGCGGTGGCTTCTCTTGTTGTGGAACATGGGCTCTAGGCACGTGGGCTTCAGTAGTTGTGGCACGCAGGCTCAGTAGTTGTGGCACACGGGCTCTAGAGAGCAGGCTCAGTAATTGTGGTGCCCTGGTTTAGTTGCTTCACAGCATGTGGGATTTTCCCAGACCAGGGATCGAACCCATGTCCCCTGCATTGGCAGGCAGATTCTTAACCACTGCACCACCAGGGAAGTCCCTGATGAGGAGTTTTATAGCAATGGTGCAAGGGTGGGGTTGCTGATAAATATCAGGGTGTGTGCAGAGCCTGCATTCCTTTAATCGGGACTCAGGTGGTCTCCTGCTGAGTTTCTGTGGTTCTCAAGGTTATAAAACTCAGCAGGACATTCTCTCTGGAATGAAGAATGCTTCATCAAGTAGTTAACATCTTCCATTTGTTGGGGGTTTTAGTTCTGCAGAAGAGCTCGAAGATATTGTTATGTGTATCCCTTGAGGCAGGACCAAGTTCCTGTCCCAAGGCTGCACTATTGTTTCTTAACTGCTCTTCCCTTGTCTCTGCATCCCCTCCCTTCCTGATTAGCAGCTGTTTGAACCAGCCCTTTGGAACTCAGGGAAGGACATGGAGGCTGAAAGCCTATTCCCTGACCAAGAAACGGGGAACACAGGCTTTCATGCCCAGGAGCTCCACAGGATCCTGCTCAGTATCAAAAGCATGAAAAACTGAAAGAGTAACATGGGGAAGACTGCCATAGAAGTGAAACTGCACACCTCAGATGGGACTTGAACCCACGTCTAGGACTCAAACCCAGCCAAAACTCAGATTGGGACTTGAACCCATGGGCTGAGAATTTTACTCAGCCAAAATGCAGACTGGGACCCATGATCTTTTAACTGAAATCATACACCTGGTCTCAGGACTTAATGACGCTCAGGTTCTTTATGTATCCTCACAGAATGAATTCAGCAAGAGGCAAAGTGATTGGTAGATTTATTGAGAGAGATAGACACTCCATAGACAGAGTGTGGCCATCTCAGAAGGTGAGAGACCCCCAAATATGGGGCGATTAGTTTTTGTGGGCTGGGTAATTTCATAGGCTAATGAACGGGAGGATTATTCCAACTATTTTGGGGAAGAGGCAGGGATTTCCAGGAGTTGGGCCACTGCTCAGTTTTTGGCCATTTATGGTCGGCCTTGGAACTGTCATGGCACTTGTGGGCATGTCATTTAGCATATGCTAATGTATTACAATGAACATATAATGAGGCTCAAGGTCTGCTGGAAGTCAAATTTTCGGCCATCTTGGACCTAGTTGGTTCTAACCAGTTTATGTTGTATCCTCAATGGCTATGTCATTCTTTTAAACGTTGTACCCTGCCCCCTTCTCTCCTGTTTCAGAAGCCTTTCGAGGCAGGGTGAGGGGAAATAAACTATGAAGAGTTCAGTTTAGATTGTGTTGAATTTGAGGCATCTATTAGATGTCTAAGTGTTACCGAACACTAATGGCCAGTGAGGCCAAACAAACTGAAACATCAGAGTTTGGAGCAGATATGTTTATTGCACGCCCAAGCAAGGAGAAAGGGTGGCTCATGCTCAAAAACCTCAAACTCCCTGATAATTTTTGGGGAAAAGTTTTATAGGAAAAATTTGGGGTGAGGGCTGCAAGGTGTGTGACTTTCTTCTGATTGGTTGGTGGTGAGGTAACAGGATGATGTTCCAGGAATTTTGTGCTCAGTCTGAAGTTACCATCCTCCACCTGGGTGGAGGCCTTAGTTCCTCCAGAAGAACTCAAAAGTATTGTTATGTATATTTCTTGAGGAGGAACTAGAACCCTGCTCCAAGGCTGCAGTATTGTTTGTTGACTGCTCCTCCTTGTTTCTGCATTCTCTCCCTTCCCTGATCAACAACTGTTTGAATGTGCCCTTTGGAACTAGAGGAAGATCAAGGAGGCTGAATGAAGCCTATTTTGTACAAACAAGAAACTGGGAACATCTAAAGGTCTCCCTGCCCCAAACAGGGTCCTTCTGGGTTTCATAAGGGTCATAATATTGCTACCCCAAATCTGGGTGTGCCTCTTGGTGGGTGTCAAGCCAAAAGACACAACCAAGCCAAAGATGGGGAGAAGGAAGTATGTATTACTTGCAGCAAGTAAGGGGAACACCGGGGATCTTTCCCAAAGCTGTGTCTCCCTGAACAGCAAAGTTGGGGAAGTTTTAAGCTAACGGCACATGCGTATTCATGAAGGGGCTTGAGCAGAGGAGAATTCAGCATAGAATTGGGGCAAATGTTGACATAGTCCAAGCTTTAGTTGATTGAAGTCACAAGGGTCAGAAAGGGTCAACATCATCATTCCTAAGGTTCGACCAGTCTGGGGTCTCAGCAAGTAGTTACCATCCTCCACCTGGGTGGGGCCTTAGTTCCTGCAGAACTCAAAGATATGTATCAGATTGTGATGCATATCCCTTGAGGAGGAACTAGGACTCTGTTTTATATCACTGAACCATTGTTTCGTGACTGCTTTTCCTTTGTTCCTGCATTCTCTTAAGATCATTAATTACTGAGACCTGTTCAAGGGCAAGCATTGTGGCCAGGCTTAGATCACAAAATGACTTAGGCCAAAAATGGCTTCTCTTATGTTAGGAAAACCATTCCTGGTTCTTTCTCAGGGGACCTACTAACCTAGACAGAATAACCTACTATTAAAAAATGATAGTATTCATTCCAGAGCCAGGTCCACAAACATTTTCATATATTCATAATTTTTAAGCCCCCTCTAATGATTGCTTATATGGTTATATAAATATCTGGTGGTTTAAAATTAACTTTATTTTCATGTTAGCCCATAAGTTAACATATTCTTTTCCCAAATGAATAGGAATTATAACAACTGACTGCAAAGAGTGTTTACAAGAATAAGAAAAGGTAGAATTTGATCCAACTTATTTTGCATACTAATCACATAATTTGGAAATCTTTGCGTTAAAAAAAACAACAACACATTCTTCCATTCTGACTAATGTTGATTTCACTTCCAAAGTCATCTGTGTTGTCAAGACTATGAAAATTGAAAACTATCGATCCCAGTTTATCCACATGTACTTGAGAAATAAAATCTGGCTCATTTCTAATTTTTTTTAAAATTCATGAGCTTATATCTGGCGTTCAGTCATGCAGGGCTGTAATTTGCTACTCTTATATTCTCTTCATTTTAAAGTCAGCTTATTTGACTCTCTGGTGTCAGAACAAATGTGTCCAGAGTTCCAAAGCATGTACATCATCCCTTTCATTTCACAGAGTCCCAGAGAAGTCTGGATCTGAAGCTACTAAGAAAACAGATTGTGCTGACCCCAGGCCAGTGGGTCATGGTAACCCTCATGCCTGTGGATCAGAGACAAATGGATCTGTAAAGCAGAAATACAATTATATTCATGTCATTATTTCTGTGATTCAACTGATTTAACTTGGGCATTTTATCACATTTTTCATTTGTTTCAACAGCCTTTAGGTAAACAACAGAAGAACCTTGGATTTCAATTAGCAGGAGAAATT
The DNA here is from genome assembly GCF_009873245.2 of Balaenoptera musculus. Taxonomy (NCBI): domain Eukaryota; kingdom Metazoa; phylum Chordata; class Mammalia; order Artiodactyla; family Balaenopteridae; genus Balaenoptera; species Balaenoptera musculus. The sequence continues at coordinate 33,555,312 of NC_045802.1, read as the reverse complement.
CTTAGATGGCAAAAAGAATGAAGAGAGAAATGAGGGAAGGATGCAGTTCAGGATAAGGATAGAATATTTTTAAAAGAAAAGAATGAAGGAAGGGGGAACGGAGGGAGGGAGGGAGGGTGGGAGGGAAGGAGGAAGGAAGGAAGGAAGGAAGGAAGGAAGGAAGGAAGGAAGGAAGGAAGGAAGGAAGGAAGGAAGGAAGGATGGAAGGAAGGGAGGGAGGAAGGAAGGAAGGAAGGAAGGAAGGAAGGAAGGAAGGAAAGAAGGAAACCAAGGACTCCTCCAAAACCAGCTTTGTGTTTATTACATTTTCCCATTTTTTGCTGCCTCTCATTTCCTAGCCACTACTGTGCTAGGTAGTTTTCAGACTCTGACTACGCTGACTTTGTGATTTCTGTCCATTTAATCATTCCCTTTTTTCCCATTAACCCTCCGAAAGCTTTGAAACAGATAAGTTTGCCTATTGACCTAAACATAACATTTTGATCTAAGCAAAAATCCAGAGTGAATAGCTGATTATACAATTAACAGCATACACCATTTTAAACTCAAGATTACCAGGGGCTCCTTCCCAACCTCCTAAAGAAGAAACAGGTTCCTCCTAGTCAGCAAGAACAACAATAAATCTGCAATCTTATGCTTGGGCTGCTATATGAGAATAAAACGTGTTTGAACAGGGAAGGCTGCAGACTGGTATTTTTTAAACTAAATTATCCAGATAATTGCACAGTTCTTCATATCATTACGCTATTAGCAGCTTAAGCTGATATAAGCATCGACCAAGCTAAAGGCTTGTCTGCAATGCTAACTTTTTATTCTGCTTAGGTACAATCATTGAGCTTTCCTATGTTCTTTTTTAGTCACTAGACTTAAAAGTAAGGAAGAAAAAAAAAGCTAGAAAGAAGAAGGAAAGATGAGTGATTTGATCATCACAAACCCCAGAACCCTGTTAAAAAGTATTTGTACTTTAAAAAGTCTTTTTTGCTGAAAGCTTTTTCAGGAGAAATAAATTATACTGACTCTATATAAATAAAAGCAGAAAGAGCAAAGACGAACATGAACATATATTACCAATGCCATTCATCAAATATAGCTGACACTTCAATCTAATCCAGCAAATGAAAACACAGAAGTTTATAGAGTCATAGGAAGTAAGCAATTTAAACATACCAGGGCATGAGGTCATCTAACAACACAAGAAGGAAGATGTTCCTTTTTCTTTTCTGTTTTTCTCTCTTGCATCCTTCCACTTCTCTCAGATACTGATTGATATCCATGTTTCTTGCAGGGTAAGGTGATCTTCAAATCAGATAATTAATAATAGCAGTCCAAATGTTCCTGAACAATCCACCTTCCTCTAATGTCATAAAATAAGAGGACTTTTCATGCATTTCACACCATCATTATGGTGCAAGGTTTCTCTCTCCATAATAAAGTAATACATTTCTTAACTAATTAGGTCACTAATTTTAAATGTGATTCCCAGTAAAAACTCTTTGAGATAGTTAATCTTTCTTAAAAGTGTGTGAGGTTGTAAAAAACAGTTCCCCAAGCACTGTCACCACCAATCATTAATGATCTGAATAGGTGAGGAAATACAGAGCTGCGAAAACACATCTCATTTGTTTTTGAAAGCAAACTTCCAAGGCCACTTCATAACCAGAAATCACATCCACGTCATGAAGAGGCTGTGGTAAACTTTACAGTTCCAATTAGGAACGGACAGTTTTCAATGCACTGTTCAACCGCTTTGCTAGTCTATATGTAAATACTTCACTAAAACCACTGAACGGTGATGGTGTTTAATATTAATATCACAAATTAAAGATGACATCTGAATGCCTACTATCCAGAAGAGTGATCAGAGCTCATGGCAAGGCAATAATCAGCGGCTTAAGCAACTTTCAGGCACAAAGGGGGAAAAAACAAATGTGATGGAACTTGGAAATTCCACTGGTGCATGAAGAACATACCATATTAAGAGCAACTGCCGATTGACCTGGTGATGAAGTGGAGGATACGACCATATGCTGCCATAAAGGACATTTGGAAACAGCTTCGAGATTGTCCCCCGAGAGCTCATGACTATTACCTGGTGGATTCCCATTAATTGACAATGTAAACTTTATCTGTAAATGTGAAATAAGCTGTCAAAATAACTGCCTGTCCTCCTGGGAGGAAAATATTGCCTGAATAATTATCATGCCCAGCACATTTTCCCGACAGAAATACTGAAGGTTTATGATGTCTGGATTTACCTTAAGTTCTGTAATCATTGCCTTGGAGAGAGAAATGGTTTCCACTTCTGTACTCGGATAAACTGGATGGGGAAAATAGGTATGTTAACATGGAAATAGAAATATAAAGTCATAAGAGAGGTAGGACACGATCAATGAAATTTTGTAATCCCAAGCACGAGACCCTTTGCCATATGCTAAGGATACTACTCTGGGCCTGCTTCCTTTGGTAAATCATGTTTTACTTATAGAAACCAATCATACAAAGCAAGTAAGGGAGTAGGCACTGATGGTCCCAGGCATGAGGCCTAAATCCAAGAATCTCCCCAAAGGAAGCTATGAATCTCCCAAGACACTGCTCCCCCATTTCGTCCTTCATGTTGGGAAAATGTCAAGAAGTGAAAGTGAGCACAAATGTAAATAGACATTATTTTCTCATGACAGTGTGTGCTGGGGTCACAAGAACAGACTCTGCGGGAAAGGCTGCTGGAGTTCGAATCCTGGCCCTGCTACCTCCCAACTGTGTGGCCTTGGGCAGTTTACTTAATCTCTCTGTGTTTCAGCTTTCCTCTGTAAAATGTGGCTATCTCACAGACCAGGGCCTGTTCTATGTCCTATAGCTACTACCTCTTATTATTGTCTTCCTGAACCTAGAACAGTGTAGGGACATGTTGATAGAGCAAATAAAGGATCAAAGTTTGTTCTGGCCTCAGTTCATCCTCTCTCTGCTTCAAAAATGAGGAGAATTTTTTTTTTTAATGTCCAATGGATGAGTTGGGTTTTTTTAACTCTTATTGTTGGATTCCAAATTCCATTTATTTATTTACATACTTACTTATTTTTGGCCACACTGCAGCATGCGGGGATCTTAGTTCCCCAACCAGGGATCAAACCTGTGCCTCCTGCAGTGGAAGCGCAGAGTCTTAACCACTGACCGCAAGGGAAGTCCCAAGAAGGGGAATTCTGAGGCTCTCTCATGATCCCCTTTGGCTGTGTCTACTGGAAAATCCTCACCCTGGCTGCTGAACCTGGACCCAGGCAGGGATGTTCCTCCACAATACCCTCTCCACCTGGGCAGAGACCTGGATGGCAGGCCAGGACCACAGTCACCTCTTCTCCTGCTGCCCTTCTCTGCACTCTGTCTTCCCACGACTCCTCTACTCCCAAGAAGGGGGAGACAGATCCAGCACCATGTGGAAACTGGGGCCATCCCACCACTGACACCTGTTTCCCCCATGTCCCCTACTGCTATGGGAAGCTCGAGTCGTTGGATCCCGAATGGCACCACCTCCCCTGGCTTCCTGGGGAAATTTGCATTAGAATCCTTGTCTCAGGGTCTTCTTCTGGGGAAACCCAAACTAAGACCCTCAGTGGGTGTCTTCTGGTGCTGTCACTAGAGTGTGAAATAGGTTAGGGAACTCCAGTGGTTACACTGATTTGGGTCAGCAGCAACCACAAAGCAGGCACCTGTGAGCAGGTGAACAAAGTAGGAAATGACCATAAACACTGGCATGCTATACTAATCCTCATGACTTTTATTTGTGGCCTACTCTTTTTCTGAATACTCTTTTGTTCTAAGAGGCTTTCAACTAGGAGTATGAAAAGAAAAGAAACGGGATACGGAAACAGTACCAAGAGAACGCTGCTTTACGCTATAATTGCTGTGAGCAGAGAGGCTACGAAGAACAGATGCCGTGTCGGGTTGAGATTCTCTCACCTGCACCTTTTCCAGGAGGCTGACGCAAATGGGAGGATGTGACACGAGAGCAGTGTCCCCGTAATAACAATCTACCATGACTGTACAATCCATAATAGCTGTAATAGAGAAAGCAACAGTAATAAAGGCACATACCTTGCCTCTGTGAGATCAAACAATGCTCAGATTGATGGAGGGTACACTTTAATGTCTCCTGAAAAGTCCGTATTTCTGGATATCGCTGAACTACCAAAGCTTTTCCTAAGGTAAGGTTAAAAAATTAATTGTGGTTTAGGCTTCTATTTCAAAAGGAGAACAAACTGCTATTTAAGTTCTGTGTAAGAACCACAGAGACCCCGAATACAGACAGTGTCTCTGACCCGCTGTACAGCAGAAGAAAAATAAAGCTGGGCCATCCATTAATACCTGCCTTGAATTCAGGAGTAGTTGGAGTGGATAGAATAGGCAGGAGGTATTATTACTTTTTAATGGCTACTTTACCAGAGATGTACACATGAGCATTCTTCTTGGGGAAAAAGCTTCTATTCTCTAAGACACTTGTCACTCTTCAATTAAAAACATATTTATTGTCAAGGGGTAGTAGAATATTGGTTTCCTTCCACCTGTATCTTGTCTATTGTTGAAAATCTTACATAAAGAAAAAGTTAGATGCCGAGATGAGCTTTTTCTAAGTCCAGAGTGGGGAAATACTGCCACTTAAAAAATACCATTTCTGAAAGAAAGCAGAGGTGTCAGAGACAAAGAGAAAAAGGGGGAGATGTGTCAGTCAGTCAATAGTCTTTATTGAACACTCACTGTGTGGGGAGAACACAAAGGGCATAATATACACCGTGCTTATTCTCCAGGAGCTTGGGACCAGATGCAAGGACAAGCATTAACACGAGGAAACACTCTTAAAGCATACGACTAATTGCAACTTTAAAGAGCTGTGTGTGAGTGAATGAGTGTGAGAGTGTGTGTGTGTGTGTGTGTGTGTGTGTGTGTGTTTAAAAGGAGCTTGAAAATAAGACACAGACATAGTAATGAAATCAGAGAATAAACACCATTGAACATAGGAGAAATGATACAAGAATACAAATTATCCTGTAGTACTTTTGTCTTTCAGTTGACTCTTCCCTGAGTGTAAATCAGAAGTAGAAATATAACACAGGATACCTTTCTTGTCATTGGGATGTCAAGTAACTGGTATCCTCCCATGTCTGATAGCTAATGCTTTGAAGATATGCATCACATGTATTACTGTTCCACCTCATGGAAGTGACTTGACTTGAAAATGCAATGACAGGGAGCCATATTGGGGAACAGAAATTGTTTACATACTTGCTCGGTCTGTTGGCGAATACAGGCGTTCATTTAGAATTCATTATTTTATAAACTGCACAAAGGGATTTCCAAGTTGTCAAGCTTGGTTTGTAAAAAATAAAATAAAAAGATATGATAAAATGTCTGGCACCAGCTTTTCTGACTTTAATTTTTTTTCCTCTGTACTATTCGTCTTCCCAGTTATAGCGGGTACTCCATCAGCTGTGATAGCTGCTATTTTCTCTGGATTTAGATCAAACAACCTCAGAACATCCATCAGGGCCATTTTTACATCCTTTCTCCTTTGATGCCAAACCCCAAAGATTCCCCATCACGTAGAGTCTGAAAGTTGTTGGACTGACAAGCATTAGTAACCTTGGAATGTCACCCAGACACCAGCTTTCATACTGGAGAAGGCTAATGAATTTTGCTGCAACCAACTTGGTCTTGAAATGATTTTTCTTTAGGTCACCTTTCATAGTTAAAATAGTTTGCTTTCTCATAGTTTACTTTTTGTCTGCCATGTGAAGGTGGCAGAGAGGACTGAGCTGGAGGACAAGAGTCTGGAGCACAAAATTCTGCTAAAACATGCTTTTAACACTGTATATTGTTTTAAAATCATCTCAGCAAAACCCTAATTTCTTACACACATATATCAAAATTATATTAAATGTATGCATGTTGTATGCTTTTATTTTTAAAGATCTTATGCTTAAAATATTGAAAACTCTAAAGTGTGGGCTATACTTTTATAATCATATTTAGCAGATGAGGACCATCTAAGAAATTTAAGTTTTGTCCAGATGATTAAAAAATACAGTGTTAATAGCACATATCAGAATTTTGTGCCCCAGAATCTCTTGTTCTGGGGCTCAGTCTTCTCTGCCACCCTTACTCAGCAGACAAAAAAAAAAAAAAAAAAAAAAAAAAACTAGAAGAAAAGAAAATGATTTTAAGTGTGAAAAATGACCTAAAGAAAAATCATTTTACACACACACACACACGAAACTTTTAATTGTCAATGCAATTTTGGCATGCATAAAAATTGGCTTGTCCTTCAAAATAACTGAGTTCCCCGGGTTTGAGAACCACTGGTCCCGGGCTATAAGATGCAAAACTATTTCTGATTTATAATGTGCTCACATAGAGAAAAGTGCCCATGTGGCCAAGTCAAGAGTTGAAGCTCAGGATTCACTCTTTTATGTAATTAGTAATATTTGTTGAAGACTAACCACATGCATTTCATCCACCATTGCTCAGGGCAGAAGAGGCGCTCAAAATTTCAGTCAAAATAATTAAAGAGTATATGTAACCTAAGTTTTCTTCTCTCTCTCCAGTTTCTAGCTACTAGCCAAGTTACCGGAATAACGGGTTCCTGCCCTCACCAGCGTAGAGCAGGCCTTGGGCCACTTGAAAGACCCACCCACCGGCTCTGTCTTTCTGCGCCTGCGCCCTGCGCGCGGCTCCCACGCGGAGTCCGGCCATTGTCTCGCTCAGTGGCCCCCCGGGTCCACTGGAGGGCGCCAACGCGCTCCGTCAGAAGGCGCACTCGCCCGGCTTCCAAAGCCGCAGGCTGGTCATCTCAGAGGATTGTCGCATTCTTTGCGTCACACTTTATCCACTAGGCATCCAAAGAGGAGATGTCTCACCTAACCCCGTGTGAACGCAGCTCCCACAGCTTTGCCTGCAGCCACTCCCACGAGCGCATGAGGAATATCTGAGGAACCCAGATATGAAACTCTCCGGAGCTCTCCTCCCTATGCTCACCCCCTCCCGCTGCTGCCGCTTCTGGGGCAGGAGGAAGGCAGAAGGTATCTATCTTGTTCTCCAGCTCCAACAGCCACCAGTCCAGCCTCAGGCTTTTTTGGCACTCCCAGCACCTCAGGAGACCAACACCAGCTGTGGGGTGAAGTGGAGGCCCCCCTGAGGTCCTAGGTCCTGATGATCCCCTTCCCCTCTCTTTTGTTCCCCCAGGCCTAGGGATGGTAGCTGCTTCCAGAAGTTACTAACACTAGGGCTACTTCAGCATTTTCTCTCTGCTCTTTTAGACTTCAAACTCTTGTAAATAATACCCTGTATGAAATTCCTCTGCTTGAAATACTTATTCTGGCGTCTATTTTCCTGACTAAAAACTAGCTGATATAGGCTATTTTAACAATAAAAATAGGGACTATATAAGATACAACAACAAAATGCATGCAAGTGTGACTACACCTCTTCAGATACAGCTTATCAACTGTGCATTTCTCAGTGACCCTACTAGAAATAACATATGTAAAACATTACATTGCATGCTTGGAACAGAAATGCTCATAAAAGGGGTATATTTCTTTGCCATTTGTACTGTCTTTTTTATCCACCAGAGGAAGCTGAAGATTAGGCAGATCAAAATTATTAAGAAAAAAAAAAAAAAGATTCCAGCTGTTTGACCAAAAAAAGCAATGTCTGGAATGTATTTCAATAATGTACCTCAACCGGATGTGAACTAGAGTTTTCTCCTTTTTAAAGAGCAACGATGCCTGTCCAAGAGGAAACACTTTAATCATCCCACTCTCCCTTTGGGACTGTGGAAAACTGTTGCTTGCAGATGCCACAGGCCTCATTGATCATGTGTGGGTATATGTAAGTGACTGTGTATGACTTCCATTACTCTATTTCTGACTTGCCTGTTTATTCTTAACAAATACTTGTCCACTTTTCTATACATCCTAGATGTTCTTAAGTCTTAAGGAAACTTGAATATTTTGGCAGCCTGGCTTCTGTCATTTAAATTATACTATGCACAACTGTGAATGTTTTTCCTAAAATACAGAATCCTAGGAAAGTTGAAATTTTATGAATATTCTGACAATCATTTTATTCTATACAAACACAGCAGTTAGTGATTTTTATACCACTCCAATGACACTTGGTAAGTAGGTAGAAGACAAATAAATAACTGCATTTTTATAAAGCCAGTTAGACATCTTAAAAAATATAATACCCATTGTTTGTAATATTCCTGTTAGAGGAAAATGGTTTTTTGCCTCCATCCACATTGACTGAATTGAGTGAAGTCTACAGTTCTATTTATATGACCACTTTCTGCAGGTTACCAGTGGCCCAACACCATAAACTATCCAGTCAATGTAAAATAACATCTTGGATGCTAGTAGGAGTACCAAAGGGACATAAGATATGGGCCCCGCTTTCTTAATCAGTAGTCTCCAGCAGGCAGTGATGGGATAATCATGTGTCTTTATATCAGTGTGGTAAACTTTGTAAATACATGCACATGCAGAGGGCTCTTTGTGCTGCACTGAGACATGCTTAAGTGATAGATAATTCATGGAAGAGAGGCCATGTGGAACTTAGGGGAATAATTACAGTGACCTGGGATGTTTGCTTGTAGTCTTAACCCAAGTTCCTCCCAGGAAAACAAAGCCTGAGCCCTAGGCTTTTGTGCAGGTAGTTTATTCTGGTAAGTGATCCTAGGGACCAAGAGTGAAGGACGAGGGAGAGTGAAAGCAGGAAGGAGGAGAGAACAAATCAGGTGTTCATGACTGAGTTGGCCACAACTCTGGAGTTCTACCCTGCGGGCACCTCCTGAGTAGCTGAGTGGAACGGTCCACCTGAAGGATCACAGCCTTTATCCACTGGCTCTAGGATCTCCCATGGCACTCCTTTGGTTGAGAGTTGCCCACTGGGAATTAACTCCTTCCCACACCCGAGGCCATAGATGTCCCACACCACAGGCAGGGAGCCCAGAGCAGGTGAGAGAAGCAATTCTTTCAGCATGAGTCAGAGCTTGTGCAGACCTGTCCACAGTAGCCATGGCTTCAGCGGGAAGCAAGACACGGGGCACGGGGCAGGGCTCAAGGGGGAGTCTGATAGGGCCAAGGAAGTCTTCTACAAAAGAGATTTCACCCTCTATGCCACAGTAAGTGTTTTCATCATAAGTGCCTATCAGTAGGTCCTGATTTATGTTTTCTTTTTTTTTGTAAAACATTTTATTTTCCCAGACATTTCACTACTAAGAATTAATTTACTTCTTAGCTCCCGTGTAAGTGATGTCTCATCAACTTTGAAGAAAGGGAACCATTCTTGTCTTCTTTTAATCTGGCTAGAATTTTAATTCTTGTTGTTTACCACAGGGCCATCCCTACCTTGGGATGGGGGGAGGCAAATATTTTTTCAAAGAGAAGCTGTCTATATAAACAACGTGAGTTATCCAAAATCAGCCTGGCAGCATCATTCTGGTAGCCCATACATTCCTTTGACAGAAAGACTGAACTTTTTGCAAGAACAATTTGCTCACGTGGCTGCCTCCAGGAATGGGCAACCAGCCTCAGGACCCTAGGACAAGCCCCACCAACGTGAGTCCAGCAGTTCCCCAGAGCATCTGGCTGACCCCACACTTGGGGGCTGGGAGGTGAGGATTGGAGAGCACCCCAAAGAGGAGCAATGGAGCCTGGGGCCCACACAGAGTGGTCTGGGGCAGGGCACCCTGCTGGGATGGCACTGCCACTTGGGCTGGTCACAGCCACTGGAGGAGGACTTAGATCGTTTGAGGAGGTGCTCCAAACACAAGGGGGAAGGAAGAGGGAGGAGCCGAGGTCCCCTGGCCCAAAGCCCAGAGCTTTTTGTCCAGGTCAAAGGGCAGAACTAGTTCTCCTAGTCACCTGCTTTTTCAAAAGTATCTTTTCTTGGGACCAAATCACTGTTATCCTGGCAGCCTAAACACTTGGAGAAATGGACTTTTCCTTTGTGTGCTAATGCCAAGTGTTTATAAATTGGGCTTCATGCAGTACAGAAATATGTATATATATCGGGAGCCCATTTTTATCTGCAATACAACCAAGGAAAACTCATTAGCAGTATTGAAACACCATCTTCATGCTTTATATATTACTCTCCAGGATTCACATTACACTTAGAAGACATTCCTGGTTTGAACAGAATGGAATGTATCTCATTTTCATTTGATCTGTAACGGAATCTATAGGTAACACTGTATATTTTCCTCTTTAAAAGATGCCTCTTTGTTATTTTAATACTTGGTTAATATTTCTTACAACCTATATTTATATCACATATTCTACAGAAAACACCATTATCAACGTCAGGCAGTGCAGGTATTATCACATACACCCTTTCTTAAGAAGACAGCATTAATGCTGCTGTTATTGTTGAACTGTTTCCGATTCATGAGGTTAACATATAAAAATGTATTATTCATGAGATAAAATGCATTACATATATTTGCCAGTTGTTACTATTGTTCTAGAGGGGGAAATAAATGAAAATGGTGGTAGTTGTAGAAATGCATCCTTATTAGGAACTTAATATACAATACCAATTTAGACTACTTACCTTCTTCAACTTTACATCTTCCATTAAACTGCAAAGCTTGATGTCAGCTAAACTCTATAAATGTTAATTTAAGGTCAAGGTGCTCCTGGGAAGCATTTGAATGCTTAGAGCAAGGCCCAAGAAAACTTCTTTTCAAAGATTTATGGGATGATATGGCTCCTTTCTGAAAAATAGGAACTCTATTTCTACTTTTTCTAATCACTTTCTATTTCAAGCTCTAGGACACACTTTCTTTTATGGACCTTTCTGAGATGTTTAATAGCATTCTGGAGATGTTAAAATGCAAATATTTTCCCATGTGTAAGGTATAGAGTCTCTCCAATTTAATCTTCATTTAGTAATGGCAAATGCTCTGTATAGTGAGGAATGAATCATCCAAAACTTGGGAGCCCCTTCGTCCATAAAGTAGCCAAGACACAAATGCATCATTTTCAATATCTAAATTATCATGAGGTAGGTTTTTTAGCCAGTAGTCTCTTTTTCTGAAACTAAATCACATACCAAAATGCATTTAAGGTTTGGTTCAAAGAGACCCAGGGTCCATTTTTCTTTGTTGCCTAAGTTACTAAATGAAATAAAGTTGGGCACACAGGAATCTATACATGTTCCCCCTTTTTAGCCTACCGAAGTTTCTTTCAACAGGGATCCGGAATCTTTCTGGGGGTTGGTCAGGGGGAGCAGAACGGTTTATTATTTGCCTGGAAGCCATGAGGTCACTCCGTTCCATGCGTGAATGCAGGCTGCTGAGAGCGAGGGGAAGCAACATCGCCTCATCCACATGACTCTTTGGGACTCGGACCAGACGGGCCACGTTCACTGCTCTCCTAGGAATCACACACCAACCCCCCGGCGCCACGCCCCAGCCACCCAGCTGCTGGTCAAGGAAGGCAAGTCTCGATGGTCCCTTAAGCATTTTATATGACATTTTATGTAGCACACCATCTCCTAGAGCAAGTGATGGAAGGCCAGCAAATATATAGGTTCCCCAGAGGTTTATTAGGTGGTTTGACACAACAGCTTTCTCCAAAAAAGGATAAGGCAGGGCAATGAGATTTTTCTCTCAGAAATTTGAAAGTGAGAAAAGCAAAACCCAGAACTGAGCAATTAGCAGAGGGGTTGGAGGTGGAAGGATACACAGAGAAGGCTGTTTGGAGAGGCCATGTGGGCAGTAAAGGTTGTAAATAAGCAGAAGCTCTAATAATGCCAGAGTCATAAAGCAGAAAATGGACATTGAAGAGAAATTCCTACAAAATACCAGAATACAAACCATCTCCATGAGGCCTAGTTGTAAACCTTTTCTTAGTTCCCTGAAATACTCGTTGTCCTCATTCCCTATCTTTCTTGTTAATTGAGATGACCTGAATTTTTTGCTCAGGACCAACAAAAGGGGGCATACAGATAGCTTAGGGGGCTTCCAGGTAAAGCTTGGAAATTAACTAAGGAATCTTTATCTTCTGATGGAGGACTCTTGGAATCACATGACTGACAAGAGGTTGAATCATGCAGACTTAACAATAGTCAGTGCATTCCTGAGGAAAGTTCTGTCTAAATAGCACCTCTTTTCTTGGTGGGGCTGGGGGCAGCTGGGGGTTGGCATGGATGTGACTGCCCACAGCAGCTACAGGAATCTGGAGACGGCAGAGTAACCGGTACCCTGTGGGCCTGGGGAAAGGATGCCATCCTAGACACACCCTAGTTGACACTATGAGGCCTGGCTTTCTAGATAAGAGCACATCTTGCAGCCTCTCTTGGTTATCTGAGAGTGGAAGAAAGACTCCAAAATGAAACCGTCTCTTGGAGGCATTGACACTGAAAATTTGCTGCAACCTGCGTGGGCTGCCCATTAGGAACTTGTTCTCTCAGGGAAAATCTGGTCTATGATCAGAATCAGGAGGGTAGGAGTGAAATTCCAGTGACCTCATCCAGCCTTGTTTCTGAGGTTGTGGGATGTGGTGGAAAGAGCACTGGGGCGAGAACTGGGAACCCGCTTGGAACTGAGAGCACCTCACTGCACTTCTTGGGCCTCAGCTTCATCACAGGTACACTGGGTGGTAGGATTAGATAAACATTAAGATCCCAGTTCTGAGGTCTCTGATTTGACGCTGACACCTCCACAGGTTTTAGAGTTCTGTTCACTCTCCCTGGCACAAGCTCAGGGCTGAAAAGGAATATTTTTCTGCTAAGAGCTTTGTAATTGCCGGCTTTCATTACCATACGGTAACTTCCGAGGTTGTAGACAGGTATGTAAATATTGATCCATAGTCAGCTCAGACTCTACAGTATTTTTGGCCTAATCAAATTTGAAAGATGCATGAATATGAGAAAGGGTAGAGTTCTCTTTAGTAGGCAACATAAACGGCTGACCATCACACAGGCTAGAAGAGCCAGGGAATTGACTCCCCTCTTGAACCCTCAAGCAAAGTCTGACCAGAGCTGGTATATAACTGCCCCTCAGGTAGGATAACTTTAAGGCACATGTCCTGCCCTGGGTCCCAGAGTTTTCCTAGTGGAATTTGGCTCCAGCTGCCCACAGTTTAACCACTTCTGTAAACCTGGCCTGCTGAGTCAGGGTCCACCCCCAATCTCCTGCCTGCCCAATATATCTGTATGTGTGAAATCTGAGGGCAGGTTAGTTAGTTTCAGGGAGAGAATGCACATGTGCAGAGGCCCAGGGCACAGAAAGAGATGGTGAGTTAGGAAAATGGTAAGTAGATCATTGTAACTGGAGCTTAAGGTGGAGAGCAGTGAGAAACAAGATTAGATATGGAAGCAATGGCCAGTTATGCCTAATAAGCCAGACTGAGGGTTTGGATTTTAGTATGTGGTAATGGGGAGTGACTGAAGGCTTTTTAGGGGGGAAATGACATGACCAATTTTCCTTTTTGGAAAATTCCTCTGGCTGCAATGTGGATAAACAAGAGAAAGCAGCAAATGGGAGACAGGAAGACCAGCCCTGAGTCAGCTGGAGAAGTTTAGATGAGAGACCCTGGGGTTTTAGATGAGGTGGTGGCAGTGGGAATGGAGAAGAGTAGACTGTTAGTCAAGCTTTCCTTGGCACCCCCAAGCAGATACAGGCGGGCTTCCTCTATTCTCTCTTTGAAAACTACTTGTCTCTCTGTGGTTTCATTTAACATGACCAATTATAATTGTTTGCTTGCATGTCTATTTCTTCACCAGACAGTAATTTCCTTGAGGTGAATAAATGCTTATTTTCATCTTGTGTCCAGTCTGCCCACTCTCTGCATGGTACAGAGTAGCTTCCTAGATGTTTGTTGAAGGAGAAATGTGTATCCCTTATACATTCCACCCATTTTTCTAGTTCTACCACTAGGCAACTGTAAGGAATACATTTAAACCCGTTTTGAAAGATACATGCACCCCCTATGTTCATAGCAGCACTATTCACAATAGCCAAAACATGGAAACAACCTAAATGTCCATTGACAGATGAATGGATAAAGAAGATGTGGTATATATAGACAACGGAATATTACTTAGCCATAAAAAAGAATGAAATAATACCATTTGCAGCAACATGGATGCAACTAGAGATTATCATACTAAGTGAAGTAAGCCAGAAAGAGAAGACAAATACCATATGTTATCACTTATATGTGGAATCTAAATATAGCACAAATGAACCTATCTATGAAACGGAAACAAAATCACAGACATGGAAATCAGACTTGTGGTTGCCAGTGCAGGGGGTGGGAGGAGAGGAATGGATTGGGGGTTTGGGGTTGGTAGATGCAAACTGTTATATTTAGAATGGATAAACAACAAGGTCCTATTGTATAGCACAGGGAATGATATTCAATCTCCTGGGATAAACCATACCTATTTGCAGGGTAGGAATAGAGACGTAGACATGTGGACACAGTGGGGAAAGGGGAGGGTGGGACGAGTTGGGAGATTAGGTTTGACATAAATATACTACCATGTGTAAAATAGATGGCTAGTGGGAACCTGCTGTATAGCACAGGGAGCTCAGCTCCATACTCTGTGATGACCTAGGTGGAGGAAGAAGAGAGGGGTGGGAGGTCCAAGAGGGAGGGGATATAAGTGTACATATAGCTGATTCACTTCATTGTACAGCAGAAACTAACACAACATCGTAAAGCAATTTTACTCCAATAAAAAAAAATGGGACACACTAGCCACTTTTCAAGTGCCACTAGCCACACATTGGAGGCGCAGATAAAAAACATTATCCCAGAGCCCTGAACCAACCAATGGTGGAGTAGAAGGACGTGCTCTTACTCCCTCTTGTGAGAACACCAGAATCACAACTAGCTGCTGGGCAATCATCGACAGGAGGACACTGGAACTCACTAAAAAAGATACAGCACATCCAAAGACAAAGGAGAAGCCACAATGAGATGGTAGGAGGGGCCCAATCACAGTAAAATCAAACCCCATAACTGCTGGGTGGGTGACTCACAGACTGGAGAACAGTTATACCACAGAAGTCCACTCACTGGAGTGAAGTTTCTGAGCCCCACGTCAGCCTTCCCAACCTGGGGGTCTGGCAACAGGAGGAGGAATTCATAGAGAATCAGACTTTGAAGACTAGCAGGATTTGACTGCAGGACTTCGACAGGACTGTGGGAAACAGAGACTTCACTCTTGGAGGGCACAACAAAGTGTGTGCGCATCGGGACCCAGGGGAAGGAGCAGTGACCCCAGGGGAGACCGAACCAGACCTACCTGCTAGTGTTGGAGGGTCTCCTGAGAGGTGGGGGGGGGGTGGCTGTGGCTCATCATGGGGACAAGGACACTGACAGCAGACATTCCGGGAAGTACTCCTTAGCATGAGCGCTCCCCGAGTCCAGCATTAGCCCCACCAAAGAGTTCAGGTAGGCTCCAGTGTTGGGTTGTCTCAGACCAAAAAAAACAACAGGGAGGGAACCCAGCCCCACTCATCAACAATCAAGCAGATTAAAGTTTTACTGAGCTCTGTCCACCAGAGCAACAGTCAGCTCTACCCACCACCAGTCCCTCCCATCAGGAAACTTGCACAAGCCTCTTAGATAGCCCCATCCAAAAGAGGGCAGAGAGCACAAGCAAGAAGAACTACAATCCTGCAGACTGTGGAACAAAAACCACATTCACAAAAATACAGACAAGAAGAAAAGGCAGAGGGCTATGTACAAGATGAAGGAACAAGATAAAAACCCATGAAAACAACTAAATGAAGTGGAGATAGGCAACCTTCCAGAAAAAGAATTCAGAATAATGATAGTGAAGATGATCCAGGACCTCAGAAAAAGAATGGAGGCAAAGATCGAGAAGATGCAAGAAATGTTTAACAAAGACATAGAAGAATTAAAGAACAAACAAACAGAGATGAACAGTACAATAACTGAAATGAAAACTACACTAGAAGGAATCAATAGCAGAATAACTGAGGCAGAAGAATGGATAAGTGACCTGGAAGACAGAGGGTGGAATTCACTGCTGCGGAACAGAATAAGGAAAAAAAATGAAAAGAAATGAAGACAGCTTAAGAGACATCTGGGACAACATTAAACGCAACAACATTTGCATTAGAGGGGTCCCAGAAGGAGAAGGGAGAGAGAAAGGACCCGAGAAAACATTTGAAGAGATTATAGTCAAAAACTTCCCTAACATGGGAATGGAAATAGCCACCCAAGTCCAGGAAGCACAGAGAGTTCCATACAGGATAAACCCAAAGAGAAACATGCCGAGACACATGGTAATCAAATTGGCAAGAATTAAAGACAAAGAAAGATTATTGAAAGCAGCAAGGGAAAAATGACAAATAACATACAAAGGAACTTCCATAAGGTTAACAGCTGATTTCTCAGCAAAAGCTCTACAAACCAGAAGGGAGTGGCATGATATACTTAAAGTGATGAAAGGGAAGAACCTATAACCAAGATTACTCTACCCGGCAAGGATCTCATTCAGATATCATGGAGAAATCAAAAGCTTTACAGACAAGCAAAAGCTAAGAGAATTCAGCACCATCAAACCAGCTCTACAACAAATGCTAAAGGAACTTTTCTAAGTGGGAAGCACAAGAGAAAAAAAGTACCTACAAAAACAAACATATAACAATTAAGAAAATGGTCATAGGAACATACATATCGATAATTACCTTAAACGTGAATGGATTAAATGCTCCAACCGAAAGACACAGGCTTGCTGAATGGATACAAAAACAAGACCCATATATATGCTGTCTACAAGAGACCCACTTCAAACCTATGAACACATACAGACTGAAAGTGAGGGGATGGAAAAAGATATTCCATGAAAATGGAAATCAAAAGAAAGCTGCAGTAGCAATACTAATATCAGATAAAATAGACTTTAAAATAAAGAATGTTACAAGAGACAAGGAAGGACACTCCATAATGATCGAGGGGTCAATCCAAGAAGAAGATATAACAATTATAAATATATATGAACCCAACATAGGAGCACCTCAATACATAAGGCAACTGCTAACAGCTATAAAAGAGGAAATCGACAGTAACACAATAATAGTGGGGGACTTTAACACCTCACTTACACCAATGGACAGATCATCCAAAATGAAAATAAATAAGGAAACAGAAGCTTTAAATGACATAACAGACCAGATAGATTTAACTGATATTTACAGGACATTCCATCCAAAACCAGTAGACTACACTTTCTTCTCAAGTACATACTGAACATTCTCCAGGATAGATCACATCTTGGGTCACAAGTGAAGCCTCAGTAAACTTAATAAAACTGAAATCATATCAAGCATCTTTTCTGACCACAATGTTATGAAATTAGAAATGAATTATAGGGAAAAAAACGTAAAAACCACAAACACATGGAAGCTAAACAATACGTTACTAAATAACCAAGAGATCACTGAAGAAATCAAAGAGGAAATTAAAAAAAACCTAGAGACAAATGACAATGAAAACATGACGATCCATAACCTATGGGATGCAGCAAAAATAGTTCTAAGAGGGAATTTTATAGTTATACAAGCCTACCTCAAGAAACAAGAAAAATCTCAAATAAACAATCTAACCTTACACCTAAGGGAACTAGAGAAAGAAGAACAAAAAAACCCAAAGTTAGCAGAGGAAAGAAATCATAAAGATCAGAACAGAAATAAATGAAATAGAAACAAAGAAAACAATAGCAAAGATCAATAAAACTAAAAGCTGGTTCTTTGAGTTGATAAACCATTAGCCAGACTCATCAAGAAAAAGAGGGAGAGGACTCAAATCAATAAAATTGGAAATGAAAACGGAGAAGTTACACCAGACAGCGCAGAAATACAAAGCATCCTAAGAGACTACTACAAGCAACTCTATGCCAATAAAATGGACAACCTGGAAGAAATGGACAAATTCTTAGAAAGGTGTAACTGTCCAAGACTGAACCAGGAAGAAACAGAAAATATGAACAGACCAATCACAAGTAATGAAATTGAAATTGTGATTAAAAATCTTCCAACAAACAGAAGTCCAGGACAAGATGGCTTCACAGGTGAATTCTATCAAACATTTAAAGAAGAGCTAACACCCATCCTTCTCAAACTCTTCCAAAAAATTGCAGAGGAAGGAACACTCCCAAACTCATTCTATGAGGCCACCATCACCCTGATACCAAAACCAAACAAAGATACTACAAAAAAAAAAAAATTACAGACCAATATCACTGATGAATATACATGCAAAAATCCTCAACAAAACACCAGCAAACAGAATCCAATTAAATTAAATAATCCAATTAATTAAATAATCCAATTAAATTAAATAATCCATTAAAAGGATCATACACCATGACCAAGTGAGATTTATCCCAGGGATGCAAGGATTCTTCAATATATGCAAATCAATCAATGTGATATACCATATTAACAAACTGAAGAATAAAACCCACATGATCATCTCAATAGATGCAGAGAAAGCTTTTGACAAAATTCAACACCGATTTATGATAAAAGCTCTCCAGAAAGTGGGCATAGAGGGAACCTTCCTCAACATAATAAAGGCCATATACGACAAACCCACAGCAAACATCATTCTCAATGGCGAAAAACTGAAAGCATTTCCTCTAACATCACGAACAAGACAAGGATGCCCACTCTCACCAGTATTATGCAACATAGTTTTGGAAGTTCTAGCCATGGCAATCAGAGAAGAAAAAGAAATAAAAGGAATACAAATTAGAAAAGAAGAAGTAAAACTGTCACTGTTTGCAGATGACATGATACTATACATAGAGAATCCTAAAGATACCACCAGAAAACTACTAGAGCTAATCAATGAATTTGGTAAAGTTGCAAGATCGAAAATTAATGCACAGAAATCTCTTGCATTCCTATATACTAATGATGAAAAATCTGAAAGAGAAATTAAAGAAACACTCCCATTTACCACTGCAACAAAAAGAATAAAATACCTAGGGATAAACCTACCTAGGGAGACAAAAGACCTGTATGCAGAAAACTATAAGACACTGATGAAAGAAATTAAAGATGATACCAACAGATGGAGAGGTATACCATGTTCTTAGATTGGAAGAATCAATATTGTTAAAATGACTATACTAACCAAAGCAATCTACAGATTCAATACAATCCCTATCAAATTACCAATGGCATTTTTTACGGAACTAGAACAAAAAATCTTAAAATTTGTGTGGAGACACAAAAGACCCCGAGTAGCCAAAGCAGTCTTGAGGGAGAAAAACGGAGCTGGAGTAATCAGACTCCCTGACTTCAGACTATACTACAAAGCTACAGTAATCAAGACAATATGGTACTGGCACAAAAACAGAAACATAGATCAATGGAACAAGATAGAAAGCCCAGAGAAAAACCCACACACCTATGGTCAACTAATGTATGACAAAGGAGGCAAGGATATACAATGGAGAAAAGACAGTCTCTTCAATAAGTGGTGCTGGGAAAACTGGACAGCTACATGTAAAAGAATGAAATTAGAACACTCCCTAATACCATACACAAAAGTAAACTCAAAATGGATTAGAGACCTAAATGTAAGACCGGACACTATAAAACTCTTAGAGGAAAACATAAAACTCTTAGAGGAAAACATAGGTGGAACAGTCTTTGACATAAATCACAGCATGATCTTTTTTGATCCACCTCCTAGAGTAATGGAAATAAAAACAAAAAGAAACAAATGGGATCTAATGAAACTTCAAAGCTTTTGCACAGCAAAGGAAACCATAAACAAGACGAAAAGACAACCCTCAGAATGGGAGAAAATATTTGCTAATGAATCATCGGACAAAGGATTAATCTCCAAAATATATAAACAGCTCACGCAGCTCAATATTTTAAAAACAAGCAACCCAATCCAAAAATGGGCAGAAGGCTTAGATAGACATTTCTCCAAAGAAGACATACAGATGGCCAAGAAGCACATGAAAAGCTGCTCAAAATCACTAATTATTAGAGAAATACAAATCAAAACTACAATGAGTTACCACCTCACACCAGTTAGAATGGGTGTCATCAGAAAATCTATAAACAACAAATGCTGGAGAGGGTGTGTAGAAAGGGTAACCCTCTTGCACTGTTGGTGGGAATGTAAATTGATACAGCCACTATGGAGCACAGTATGGAGGTTCCTTAAAAAACTAAAAATAAAGTTACCATACAATCCACCAATCCCACTACTGGGCATAAACCCAGAGAAAACCATAATTCAGAAAGACACATGCATGCCAATGTTCATTGCAGCACTATTTACAATAGCCAGGTCATTGAAGCAACCTAAATTCCCATCGACAGACGAATGGATAAAGAAGTTGTGGTACATATATACATTGGAATATTACTCAGCCATAAAAAGGAACGAAATTGGGTCATTAGTTGAGACGTGGATGGATCTAGAGACTATCATACAGAATGAAGTAAGTCAGAAAAAGAAAAATAAATGTTGTATATTAACGCTTATATGTGGAACCTAGAAAAATGGCACAGATGAACTGGTTTGTAGGGCAGAAATTGAGACAGATGTAGAGAACAAACGTACGGACACCAAGGGAGGAGAGCGGCAGGGGGGTGGGGTGGGGGTGGGGGTGGTGGTGTGATGAATTAGGCGATTGGGATTGATTGACATGTATACAGTGTTGTGTATAAAACTGATGACTAATAAGAACCTGCTGTATAAAAAAATAAGTAAAATTCAAAAATTAAGAAAGAAAAAACATTATCCCAGAAAGTCCTGTTAGATAGTACTGATGCTTCACATGTTTGTCTATTTCATCAGTGAAGGCAGTGTTCTCTGTGATTGGATTTTTCAAGTAAGTTATTCCAACTTTATGTTTAAAAAAAAAGGAAAGAAACCATAATGTAAAAGAATATTAAAATAGAATGTCTGTATGTGTATAACTGAGTCACTTTGCTGTACAGCAGAGATTGGCACAACTTTGTAAATCAACTATGCTCCAATTAAAAAAAACTTTTTTTTTTAATAACCCATTTTGTATTTAAAGTCTCTTCAGAGTTCCCCTTTCCTCTTCCAGGTTCAACAACCTAATGCTTTCAATGGTTCAGTGTCTGACTTGGTTGTGAATCCTTCACCATCCTAGTTCACCTAATTATGCTAAACTCCTAGGACTGGGCATTGCACTTCTGGAAACTTGAAAGAGAAAAGTCATGCTCCAGAAGATAAGTGAGACTGAAGACTCCACCCAGTACTGCCGTGTTGATCACTGTCTATGTGCTGCCTGCATGATCATTTTCTCCAAGGGCCAAGCTAGAGACTAAAGTGAAAAGGAAGTGAACTTCCCCGGGGAAGTGCTCCCCAGGGAAGTGAACAATTTCCCCATGTATTCCACAGTACTGTCCTTCATGTAAAGATTGGGGAGGGGTGAGGAGACTGTAGAGGAAGGGTCAGATGGGCAAGAATGGATCTAGCCCCTAGCAAAGAGGAAAAGGACAAACAGCCAGTTGAAATAAGAACCCCAGGGGGTCTGTGTTGCAGTTCATCCCTTTGAGGCCAAAGCACAGAGTATCAACTTCAATCCCATTCACAAGTTACCAACCCTCTCTTTCCTACAAAACTAGAGTATTTAACATTCCTTGTCATTTTCCTTTAGATATACATGTATAAGCACATACTTTTGACAGGAGAAAGAGAGAGACAGCAATATTGAAGAAGAAAAGTTCCATTGTTCTGTTGCTTCTAAAGTAAATGATGGAAAATTATAAGCTAATTTACATATGGGAGATTAGAGGAGTATCCCTTTATTCCTATTAATATATTTTCTCTTCCTAATTATAAAGATTTGAATCTTTTTAAAACAACTTTATACAAAACATTTGTGTGGATATAAGAACTGCATGTTAAATGCTAATTCTGGATGAGTTATTTGCATAATCTCACAAAAGAGCTAAATTGCTTGTATTTAATAAGAAATAGAGAGTTTAAAAGGATTGTGGATATCTTGAGAGAATGTGAAACAGAGAAAAAATTTGCTTCTATTTTAAGATACAGACTGTTTTTTACCACTTTGAATTTAAAACTACTCGCCGCCCTCTAGGGAAAACTTGTCCTAACTTTTCGATAAGCTTAATATTTCAAGGTTCCGACAACATAACAATTCAAGTACATTGAAGGTGAAGAGCTAATATGTTTTAAAATGAATATGGATAATTTTCAAAAGATAATAAACTGCATCTAAAATAGTTCTACATTTGGAAAGTGGAGACTTTTGAAGACTGTAGATTCTGTGTATGACAACAACATGGAGAGAATTGTAGAAGTTATCCAGAGAATTCAGGGAGAATCAAAATTCATGAAGAAAGAATAGATGGGAGACTTTTCTTAAGAATGTGATTTGACAGTGTTATGACTCAGCAGTTGTTATTTCTGCAAGTGAGCAGGAAAATCATGCTAGCAGGTAAAACACATGAAATAACAGATGCTAAATATATCTAATTTTGATTTGATGTTTATACTTTTTGAAGTCAGGAACCAGTCTCGGTGGCATTCAATACAGCAGACCCTTCACCTTTCTCCTTCTCCTCCCCTCAACTCTTTGCTTTCTTGGTTTTCCTTCTGTCTCTTTGCCAATTCCTCTTCGGACTCTTTTGCAGACGCCTCTCTCTCTCTTTGACCTCTAACTGTTGACCTCTCATTCAGTCCTAAACCCTCTTTCCTTTTCTCTTAACCCCCTCTCTCTCGGTGATCTTTTCAGTTTCCATGGCTTTAAATTCTATCTCTATGCCTCAAATACCAAATTTACATCCTAAAACCTGTCCTCTGAGTCCTGGTTTACAGATGCTTGTCAGCCTCCTCGTTCAGATGTCTGTCAGCATCTCAAATGCAACAAATCAGTTTAAAACTACACTCTCGATGTGACCCACCACCCATGTCTCCCCAATCTTCTCCACTTCAGCAACTAGCACCACATGCACCCAGTCTAGCTGCTTGATATCAACACACTTCCTCTGTCATTTCATTGAAAAAGCATGTCAAATCCTTTCACTGGGCTTCATTTGCACCACTGTCACCATAGTCTAAGTCACCATCTCACATAGACTATTTTGTTGGCTTCTCTGCTGGCTACTGACACTCATGTCTCCTCCAACCAGTTTTTTCTCCAACGAGTTTTTCCCACAACAACAACAAAAAGTAATCGTTATATGTCATTAATTATTATCAGCTGCCTTTCCTTAGAATTAACAAGCAGATTCTGTAGCTACTGTAAAATAGCTACTCTGGGTTGCCACAAGTCTGACCCGGTCTATGAACATGTCACTTTTCTATTAAAAAGCTGTCAGTGGCTTCCTATTACATAAGAATAAAATATAAACTCCTGACAATGGTGTTATATACCGAATGTTTGTATCCCCCCGAAATTCATATACTGAAATCCTAACCCCTAACATGATGGTGTTAGGAGGTGGGGACTTTGGGAGGTAATTAGGTCATGAGGTTGGAATCCTCATGAATGGGATTAGAGCCCTTCTGAAAGAGACCCCAAAAGCTTCCTCACCCCCTTCTGCCATGTGAAGACACAGCAAGAAGATGGCCATTTGTCATTCAAGAAGCTGACCCTCACCAGACACTAAACCTTCTGGCACCTTAATCTTGGTCTTCCCAGCCTCCAGAACCATGAGAAATAAATGCTTGTTGTTTAAGCCACCCAGTCTATGGTATTCTGTTATAGCAGCCCAAATGGACTAAGACAAATGGTCTACAAAGACCCCACGTGATCTAGCCCTTGCCTATCTGACGAAATTCATCTCCTGCCCATCCACATTTTTCACTTTCCTCCACCCACACTGACCTTTCAACCCCACAGATGTTGTGTTTTTTCCAGTCTCAGAGACTTTACACATGCTGTTCCTTTACTGAGAATACCCTGTCCCCTACTTTTTTTTTTTTTTTAAATAAATTTATTTATTTATTTATTTAGTTTTGGTTGTGTTGGGTCTTCGTTTCTGTGCGAGGGCTTTCTCTAGTTGCGGCAAGTGGGGACCACTCTTCATCGCGGTGCACGGGCCTCTCACTATTGCGGCCTCTCTCGTTGCAGAGCACAGGCTCCAGACGTGCAGGCTCAGTAATTGTGGCTCACGGGCCCAGTTGCTCCGCGGCATGTGGGATCTTCCCAGACCAGGGCTCGAACCCGTGTCCCCTGCATTGGCAGGCAGATTCTCAACCACTGCGCCACCAGGGAAGCCCCCCCTACTTTTTATGTAACTGACACTTTCAATTCTCAGCTTAGATGGCACTCCCTCAGAGGTCTTCCCTGCCTACCAGTCCTGAGTAAGCCCTTCTCTACAATGTACCGTGTATCACTCTACCCTCTTTGTTTCTTTCAAAGCACTGATCATAATTTGTATTTTATATTTTTTTATTTACTTGTGTATTGACAACCTCTTCTACTACACTGCTAATACCCTAAGGACAGGGATTATATTTGTTTTATTATCTAAAGAGCTTAGTACAGTAACTGTCACATCCTAGGCCTTCAATAAATATTTGTAGAATGAGTGAAGAGTAAATCAGTGAGCTGAGGGCAATTACAGAGATAATGTTTTCTATAAAAATTTTTGGTGAGTGAGCAAAACTAGTCAGCTGCTCAGTATCTGAAAACTCAGTGGCGGATGGCTGTAGTTTGCTACCTGAAAACTTGATATATAGTTTTGACAGCGATCTTTCCATGTCTGGAGAACATTAAAAGTTTTGGAAAGTAGCCTTTCAAAATGTCAAGTGCCTATTGTATTGAGGTTTTTAATGTTTTCAGATGATTTAAGCTAATTTGCATTCTCATAATTTATTCCCCAAACACTTGCATGGCCTGAAAGAGTAGAGTCAAGCCCAACAAATGAAGACAGGGACAGCACACAGAGACTGAAGTGGGCCGTCTGTGCCAGTCTCAGATTTCCCTGATAGGAGACATACAAACACCACGGCCAGGTGACTCTGGAGTATAATTACTCACCAGTGTGGGTTCAGACCAAGTGGCTTGAACTCTGAGAGTATGCGATTCAATGACTCTCAACATAGTCAACGAGTTGATATAGCTCCTTGGATTTCTATGCTATTTTCTCTGTTTCAATACAGTTTTTCCTTGAGTTTTAAATATTGTTTCTGTAGTTATCTAATAATTACCTATGCAAGGATGATGTAAAATCCTTGGCAATTCCAAAAATATGTTTTGCAACCTGCCAGGGAATAGCCTCTGCCCTGCTGATTCCACTGAGTGACATTTCAAAGCTGATTACTTAGTCCTATTCAGACAGATATCCCACTGCAATCAACATCCTTCTTGTGTTTACCTCAATAGGGATTTTGCCTTAATAAGAAATATAGAATTGGGTTCTTAGTGATAATTATGATAATAATTTTCAAAGGACAAGTCTTTCCCTTAATAAATAATCCTTCTCTAAGAGCAAGCATCCTTGAATCTTATCTCTGCTGTTTTTCAAATGAACACTCTTAAAAATCAATTTTGATACTTGAGACTTATGCAAGGATAAGTGGAACTCAGAAATGACAGATTCTGTTTTCATGTGGCTATAGATGTTTTTCTAATGCCAACAGTAGGGGAAAAATAAATAAATTTGTTTATTAAGGTCCTCTTTAATCTTCCATTGCCAAAGATAACCTCAGATTCATATTAAATAAATATTCCACCATTGTCCTAAATTAATTAATTAAAATCAACAGAGGCTGCCATATCAGCATATTGTTATCATTGGAGTTTAATACAAGGCAGGCAATGTTTGGATGGCTTGAGGCTATTTAACACCTCCTATTTCCATCCATTATCCCCATCCACCTCCAATAATATTTAATTAAGTAAAAAGAGAGCATTTGTTAGTGTTTAATTCCTCAGCCCTCCCTTAAATTCACACTGCTGCCTCTAAGCTGTTCATATGTGGGAATTCTGGACCCATCAGTGAAGACAGCAATATAGTAAGTTAGCTAAGACTATGTAAATGTTCTGAAGGAATATGTGTAAAGTAAAATACGTGGCCAGGAGGCAGTGGGAGTCTGTACAGGATTCTCATGACACTGTCTCTGCACCATCACAGTTCAAGGCAGTTGCCTGCATTTCATTGTCACAATGGTGAGAACACTGAACAAAGAGTTGAGCAAGCAGGAATCGAATTCAGTCATTCCACTAGTAGCTGTGGATCCTTACCCAAGACTTCAATTTCCTCATTTTAAAATTGAATGTATTGGATTTCTGCTCCTGGGAACATAGAGTAAACATCATTTCCCTGTTTGTCATATAAAATAAAACTTTAAAACCCTGAACATTTTATATAAAACACATAGGAAGTCACTGAAAGGGGGAGAGAAGAAGGCAGACAAACAAGAGACTTTGGGACATGAGACAAAACATGGTGGTGGGTTCTCTAAGTTTTCTTTTAACATCATATATCCAGACTTGGAGCTGAAGAAGCCAACAATATGGGAATGCCAATGGAGGCAAGGAAAAAAGCCACAACAAAACCTGCTTTCTCTAGCCAAGCAATAAAAAAAGGGCAACCCAACAAGACAGAAAACAATAAAAGCCAAACACCCTAGAAAAGTCTGTGGCCCTACTCCACCCATGCTGGCAAAGACTGAGTGGAGTGAGGAGCTGGGACTTCCACTCACACACACTATAGCAAAGTGCCCCAACACCCCTACTAAGGTGATGTCTGAGAAGACCAAGCAGGAAGATGGAACATTTACCTCTGCTGACCAGTAATGAGCCCCCTCTCTTACACAATATCCCTGGAGACCATGTGAGAGTCTGTAGTTCCACCCCAATCCAGCAATAATTAGGCACTCCTCCTCCTCCCTGTTAGGGCAGTGTCAGAAGAAGTCTAAGGAAGTGTGAGGACTTTCACCATCAACCAGCAGTAACAAGGCCATCTCCACTGTGGTATCAGTGGAGATCGCAGCTGAGCTGAAAGTCCCACTCATCCAGTGAAATGAGGATCCCTCTGACCAGGTGTCAACGGAGCCTGGATGGCCACAGAGGCCACCTCTATCTGGCATTAACAAGGAGGTGCCCTCCTCTTTCCCCAAAAGGACAAGTGTCAGAGAAAGAGAATTAGAATAAAAGGAATAAATAAGATCCAGAGTCTTATAACAAAACACAAAAATATTCAGTTTTCCATTGAAAATTACTCATCATACCAAGAACAAGGAAGATCTTAAAATGAATTTTAAAAGACTATCAATAAATGTCAACGCTGAAATGGCAGAGATGTTAGAACTATCTGACAAAGATTTTAAAGTAGCCATCGAAAAATGCTTCAGTGAATGATTACAAACACTCTTGAAACTTTTGAAAAATAGAAAGTCTCAGCAAAGAACTAGAAGATATAAAAAAGAACCAAATGGAAATTTTAGAACTGCAAAATACAATCACTGAAATAAAGTGGAAAAAACAGCAGAAAAGAGGTGACAGAGTAAAGAATCAATGAACTGGAAGATAGAACAATAAAAAATTACCCAATTTGAACAAACAGAGAGGAAATAAGCTAAAAAAATAAAATGAACAGAGCCTCAGATACCTGGGGGACAATAACAAAAGATCTAACATTTGAGTCATCCAAGTCCTGGAACAGAGAAGAAAATGATGAGATTAAAAAAGTACTCAAAGGAATAATGATTGGAAACTGCCTAAATTTGGCAAGAGACATAAAACTACAGATTGAAGAAGCTGGGTAAAGCCCAAACAGGAAAAACTCTATGAAATCCATGACAAGACACATCATCATTAAAATTCTAAAAGCTAAAGACAAAGACAAAATCCTGAAAGCAGCCAGATAAAATAGCACATTATCAATGAGGGAAAATAATTCAATGACAGTGGATTGCTCATCAGAAATCATGAAGGTCAGAGGAAAGTGGAAATCAAAAAATACAATGAACAGAATGAAAAGGAAAACACAACATAAAAGTTTTATGTGACACTCCTAAAGCGATGCTGAAAGGGAAATTTATAACACTAAAATCTCTGTTAATAAAGAAGAACATTCTCAAATCAGTAATTTAACATCCCACCTCAAGAACCTGGAATAAAGAGAGCAAAATAAATCTGAACCAAGCAGAAGGAAATAAATAATAAAGAACATAAGTTGGTGAAATTCAAAAGAGAAAAACAATAGAGAAAATCAATGGAACAAAGAGCTGGTTCTTTGGAAAGATCAATAACATTGATGAACCTTTATTATGACTGAGACAGAGAAAGACAAATGCTGTGTGATATCACTTATATGTAGAATAACAAACTAGTGAATATAACAAAAAAGAAACAGACTCACAGATATAGAAAACAAATTAGTGGTTACCAGTGGGGAGAGGGTAGGGGGAGGGGAAAGATAGGTGTAAGGGATTAAGAGGTGCAAACTACTATGTATAAAATAAACAAGCTACAAGGATATATTGTACAGCACAGGGAATATAGCTAATGTTTTATGATAACTATAAATGGAGTATAACCTTTAAAAATTGTGAATTACTATGTTGTACACCTGAAACATATAATATTGTAAATCAACTACACCTCAATAAAAAAAAGAGAAAAGAAAAATAAATAAATAAATAAACATTTACCACCCCCACCTTGAAAAATAGTTCACCCTTGAACAACATGGGTTTGAAGTGTGCAGGTCCACTTATGCATGGAATTGTTTCAATTGTAAATACTACAGTACTACACAATACACAACAGGTTGAATATGCTGATGTGGAATCATGGATATGGAGGGCCAACTATAGGTTATACATGGACTTTTGACTGCATGGAGAGTTGGTGCTCCTAACCCCCATGCTGTTCACAGGTCAACTGTACTAAAAACAACTCTACACAAATAAATTTGACAACTTAGAGAAATGGACAGATTCCTCAAAAAACACAGATTACTACAAGTCATCCAATATGAAATAGATAATGTGAATAGCCCTAAAGCTATTAAGGATATTGAATTCATAATTTTTTAAATTACCAAAAAAGAACTCTGATCTTAGATGATTCTACTGGAGAATTCTACCAAATGCTTAAAAAAAAATTATCACCAATTCTACACACAAACTCCTCCAGAAAATAGAATAGCAAAGGATAGCTCCCAATTCATTTTATGAGCTAGTATTACTCTGATACCAAAGCCAGACAAAGACAGTAAAAAACAAGAAAACTGTACAACAGTACAACAATATGCCTCATGAATATAGATGCAAAGTCTTTAACAAAATATTGGCAAATAGAATTCAGCAATATATTTTTTAAAAAAAGAATTATATACCATGAGCAAGTGAGATTTATTCCATGGATGCAAGACAGTTCCAATATTTGAAAACCATTCAATGTAATCAATTTGACATAATCTACTATATTAAAAAAAGAAGAAAAAATAACATGATCAAATCAATCAATGCAGAGCAACCATTCAAAAAACTTCATGAAAAATAAGAATAAGGGGGAATTTACACAACTTGATAAAGAACATCTACAAAAAAACCCTACAGCTAACATTATGCTTAATGATACATGGCAAGGATATCTGCTTTCACCAATGTTATTCAACATAGTGCTGTAATTTCTAGCCAGTTCAATAAGGCAGGGAAAGGAAATAAAAGACATACAGATCAGAAAAGAAGAAATAGAACTGTCCCTATGACAGAAGACACAATTGCCTTTATAGAAAATTTCAAATTCTACCAAAAAATCTCATAGAACAGATAGGTGAATGCAGCAATGTGGTAAGATACAAGATCTACATACAAAACTTGATTTTTTTAAATATACTAGCAATGAACATATGAATACTGAAAAACACAATACTTGTACAATAGCTTTAAAAAATCCTTATGTGTAAATCTAACAAGACATGCATAGGATTTGTATGCTAAAACTACACAATGCTGATATAAGACATTAAGGATTTAAATAAGTCGATAGAAATACAGTGTTCAAAATCAAAAAAAAGAAAAAGAAAAGACCAGGTACATAATAGAAACTATCTTATTAACATCCATGAACAGTAGTTTGACTCCTATAAGATAATTGCATAAAAAAAAGAGGGACTTCCCTTGTGGTCCAGTGGCTAAGACTTCACCTTCCAATGCAGAGGGTGTGGGTTCAATCCCTGGTGGGGAGCTAAGATCCCACATGCCTCGTGGCCAAAAAACCAAAACATAAAACAGAAGCAATATTGTAACAAATTCAATAAAGACTTTAAAAATGGTCCACATCAAAAAAAAATTCTTAAAAAAAAAAAAAAGGACAAGGAATACAGTGTTCATGGATTAGAAGAGTCAACATAGTAAAGATATCAATTTTCTCTAAAGTGATATACAGGTTTGACACAACTCCTATAAAAATTCTAACAAGATTTTTTGTGAGGAGATATATATATGTGTGTATATATGTATATACACACACACATGTATATATCTCCTAAATTTTATATGGAAAGGCAGAGGAACTAGAATAGCTAAAACATTTTTGAAAAAAGAAGAAGAAAGTTGGAGGAATCAGTCTACTCGGTTTCAAGATGTATTACATAGCTACATCAATCAAGACTTTGTGGTATTGATGGAGGCATAGACAAACAGAATAGAGAGCCCAGAAATAGATCCACAAAAATATGTCCTATAGATTTTTGACAAAGGTGCAAACTAACACAATGGGAGACAAAGTCCATTCAACAAATAGTGCTAAGGAAAGTGGACATCATCTGTAGAAAAAAAAAAAAAAGACCCTTGACCTAAGTATCACACCTTGTTCAAAAACATTAACTCAAAAGGTATAACAGACAAATTTAAAGCTATAAAACTTTTAAGGAAAAAACTGAAAAATCTTGGATAACTAAGACTAAGCATAAACTTCTTTGAGTTGATGACAAAATCATGATCCATAAAAGGAAAAATTGATACATTAGGCTTCATCAAGGTTTTTAAATGTTTGCTTTGTGAAAGACCCTGTTAAGAAGATGAAAGGACAAATTACAGCCTGGCAGAAAATATTTTCAAATCACATATTCAACAGAGGGTTAGTATCTAGAATATATAAAGCACTCTCAAAACCAAAGAGCAAAAATCCTATTAGAAAATTGACAAAAGACATGGAGAGACATTTCACCAAAAAGGATATAATGTGGCAAATAAACACATGAAGAGATGTTCAACCTCATCTGCCATTAGGGAAATGCAAATTAAATCACAATTAGATATCACTATATACCTATCAGAATCCCTAAAATAAAGAATAGTGATAACACCAAATGCTGGTGAAGATATGGAGAAACTGAGTCACTCATATATTACTAGTGGGAATGTAAAATGGTACAGTCACTGTGGAAAACAGCTTAGCAGTTTCTTAATAAAGTAAAATAAACATGCAACTACCATATGTTCTCTAGTGGAGAACAGATTAGTGGTTGGCAGACGTTAAGGAGGGGGTGATAGTGGAGGGGAGGAGCAGTGAACCTATACAAAAGCAACATGTAGAATACTTGTGGCAATAGAAGGGTTCAGCATCTTAGTATTTTGATCATGACATTGCATTATAGTTTTTTTTTTAAACATCTTTATTGAAGTATAATTGCTTTACAATGGTGTGTTAGTTTCTGCTTTATAACAAAGTGAATCAGTTATACATAAACATATGTTCCCATATCTCTTCCCTCTTGCATCTCCCTCTCATTTATAAGATGTTACAACGGGGAGAAACTGGATAAAGGGTACACAGAATTTCTCTGCATTTTTTCTTACAATGTGAATTTACATTTATTCTGCATGTGAATAAACTGCATGTGAATTTACAATTATTTCAAAATAAAAAGTTTAATTTAAAAAAAGAAGGTATCAGCTGGGTAGTTTCTCATATAACTTCTCCTGAGAGACTGTCTCTCAGTTATCATTTTAGTTGAACGATTGTAAATACACAGAAGTGTAAACATAAGACACAAAGCTAATTTAAGCTAATACATTTTTGGCATTTATGATTGAAGTAGAAATAGGTCACTAAGTTGAAAATTAATGGACTATATTCAGAATGGTAAATTCTTGCATATTTATCTCAGGTTGAGAATAGCAAATATAGTGTCAGCTTGTGAAATACTATTTGGAATAACTCAAAAAATCTCATGTTCATTTCATATAGTCCTGCAAAAAGCCTGTAGAAAAAAATTCTATCACAGGCATGTGGCCTAGGGTTAGACTAAGAAAGAGTGAAATGACAATTTCCCATTCTCCACATAATGTCATTCTAAAGAAACACAAGGTTATATAAATACTGTATTAATGTGGCAAAAGCAAAGAGAAAACAAACTCTATACATCAAAACAATATAAAAATAAAACAAAAAACAACGACCTATTTCCACAGTATAGCTTTCCCTAAACATAATTCATCCACTCCTGACTGCACTCTTCTTTTTCATTAGCCCAGTTTGACTAGAGGGACTGAGGACCGAGGAGCTCCCGGTGCCCTGTCTGGTGCTGAACTGAGGTCAAGAATCGGCACTCAGGGTCAAGATTAATAGATAGAAAGTCAGGCAGACAGTCTAACTGGTTTCAGTCCCAGGGCCCAAAATGAGAGGCCAAGTCCAGATGTGAGGCAGCAGGTAAGAAACCAGGGGGAGCAGAAATTCCATCCAGAGCAGAAGAAGCCTGGAGAGACTCTCCACGTCATCAGGGCAAAACCGAAGACATGTTTACAGGGTGCCTGCGCTTTCACTACAAGTGAGAGAACTGCTAAAGGTTCAGGTCAGTTCAGACACATTTATGTGACAGCTATTTACTAAGAACCTCCCTGTGTGCTGGGCTTTGTGCTAAGTATTGAGGGAGCAAAGGCCATTAAGTGCTTACCATTCAGTCGAAGAGGGGGATAAGGTAGCAATGACCAGGACCTGTGAAAAGATGGAGTAAGCACTGGGTGAGGTGGGTGCCCCCAAAGAGGCATTTCTGTTGATCTGTGGGTTTGTGATGGTAGAGGGATGGAGAGGGGGGCAGGCCAGAGAAACTGTTCCTGAGATCATACCACCTGAACTGAGTCTTGAAAGGACAAATGTGAAGGAGAGAAGGATTGGGAAAGAAATTTCAGGCAGAGGAAAGGAGAAGGAAGCTATGTGAGACACTGAGGCTTGAAAAACTATGATGCCTCAAGAAATTTCATTTCTGAAGAAATCGACCACGTTGGGGACTTGGGGGACACTAGACAGAGACCCTGATGAGGGTGAGGCACAGAACCGAAAGCAAGGGCATTAAACTGGACAAAGAAAGGTGGATCTTCCAGCCCTACTCTTCATGCAGAATGCCAGCCTCCAGGCTCTTTCGCCCGAGGCAGAGGTTCATTCAAACCTTAACCACGTATGATTCTCTAGGGGATCTTGCTGAAACGCAGACTCTGATGCAGTAGATTTGAGGAGGGGCCTGAGATGCTGCATTTCTAACAGGCTCCTGGGATGATGCTGATTCTGCTAGCCCATAAACCGCACTATGAGCAGCAGGGGTTTAGAGTGCACTAGTCTCCAGAGTGAACATGGAAATGTTCCACTGGAGTGAGGGAAGGAAATGTTAAGACATATCTATAGTCCTTATCAAAACAGTAGGAAATTAGGAGAAGGCTGCGGTGGCGGCGGCTCTGGAGGCCACAGTCGCGGTCCTGGCTTCGGCCCCAGCAGCACCATGGTGCTCGTGCATCAGGAGCTCGTGCTCCGGGCCGCCCTCCTGGCCACGGTCTCGGGCTACTTCATCAGCATCGATGCGCATGCAGAGGAGTGCTTCTTCAAACGGGTCACCTCGGGCACCAAGATGGGCCTCATCTTCGAGGTATCCGAGGGCGGCTTCCTGGACATCAACATGGAGGCTACAGGGCCTGAAAATAAAGGAATTTATAAAGCAGACAGGGAGTCCAGTGGGAAATACACATTTGCTGCTCACATGGATGGAACATATAAGTTTTGTTTTAGCAATAGGGTGTCCACCGTGACTCCAAAGATAGTGATGTACGCCATTGATAATGGGGAGGCCCCCTAAGGACAAGACATGGAAACAGAAGCTCACCAGAACAAGCTAGAAGAAATGATTAATGAGCTGCTCGCAGTGGCAATGACGGCTGTAAAGCATGAACAGGACAACAGGGGAGTTCAGGAGATAATACACAGAGCAATCAATGACAACACAAACAGCAGAGTGGTCCTTTGGTCCTTCTTTGAAGCTCTTGTTCTAGTTGCCATGACATTGGGACAGATCTACTACCTGAAGAGATTTTTTTGCAGTCCAGAGGATTGTTTAAAAAGCCTTTTCCTGGGCTTCCCTGGTGGTGCAGTGGTTGAGAATCTGCCTGCCAATGCAGGGGACACGGGTTCGAGCCTTGGTCTGGGAAGATCCCACATGCCACAGAGCATCTGGGCCCGTGAGCCACGGCTACTGAGCCTGCGCGTCTGGAGCCTGTGCTCTGCAACAAGAGAGGCCACAATAGTGAGAGGCCCGCGCACCGCGATGAAGAGTGGTCCCCAATTGCCGCAACTAGAGAAAGCCCTCGCACAGAAACGAAGACCCAACACAGCCAAAAATAAATAAATAAATAAATAAATATTTAAAAATTTTAAAAAAAGCCTTTTCCTGATGATCCCAAACTCATAATTCGCTGTTCACCAAACATCTTGGTCATAATAACGTCATTAGTTTCTACATTTTTATTTTCTGAACTGTACATTCACAGCTTCTGTTTCTTTGTGATTAACAGATATTGGGGGAAAACACTTTTTTAGGAAAGTTATAGTGAAATTTGACATGTGATTGGCATGATTTCATATTTGAATTCTGCCTTCATTATACAGGTCCTTCCAGAACTCAAGCACTGTAAGTGGAATATAGGTGTATAGTCCTTATTATACCTTCTTTCCTTTTGTTTTCATCATAAAATGCAGTTTGTTCAGGATAGTACTTTACTAAAATGACTGCATTCTTGGGATCCCTTATCCTGCCGTTCAAGTCATTAAAGATTCATTTTGTTGAGTCCTTATGAGAAACAACAATCTGAATCTTGACATTTTCTATCCAGCCTAATGGCAGAGCTCTGTGACTAGAATATGCTACCAGGTTGGTACTTTTACACCTTGTCTATCTTGTTTTTGCTTTAAAGATAACCAACAACCTTTTTCCCCTTATAGTTTTACTTTGAACCCTAGAACTCAATCACCTCCACTTAAAATTGTTGACACAAGCAGCTAATAACCATTTTTTTGATTTCTGCCTAACCTTGTAAGAAGTCTCTATTAAAGCCAATTCTCTGGGTGTTTCAGTGAACGATAGTTCTTTTTCTTTCTATGCTGGCACATCCACTTTCTCTACTCTTGGCACATAGGAGGTATGCATTCAAGTAACTGGAAAAATCTGGATTTCTGATGCCAAAGGGTTAAAAGCCTCTTGGATTTCTTTGCAGTGATATACAGCCACTGTTTTATTTTTGATCAGTGGCATTTTGGCCACTGTTTAATTAGAGTACTGAACATTACTGTCAGTATTAGGGGTTTTGTTTTTGTTTTTCTTGGGTCTTTCTTTTATGGCACATGTGAATTTTGTTTTGTATAAAATAAAATGACTTTCTCTTGGTATCTGATGATGGGTTTAAAATTAAAGGAGCATCTGGTTTTGGTGTGGATTTGGTTTGGTGTGGATTTGGTTTGGTGTGGATCCAGGATTATGTTGTAACTGACTTATGTTAGTTACTCGTACATTTTTTTTTTTATCTTTGCAAGGGGAAAACTACAAGTAACGAGTTTTATATAACTAATTTAAACTTATTAAAAGTTTTTATGTTCAGGATAAGCAATTTTTCAACCTTGGGTGAAAATACTTGCAACAGTTTAAGGTGACTGTGTTTTACCTTAGGACAACTGTTGCATGCCAATTTGTGTGCATGTGTGTGTGAAAACACTTCAAAACTGAGTTAAAAGATGTAAATTTAAAATTGGTTGTGTATCTAATCTGCCCGAGGTTCAGTAAATAAACAATTATTTTTAAAAACAAAAAACAACAAGAACAAAAGTAGGAAATTAAATGTTGTACAGTAATATACAGATCAAATCTGGTACCTTCACTCACTCTGTGTGCTGGACAATGGCATGTGTAATATGTAAGAAATCCTGTGGTGGGGTGGACATTCTGTAACTTGGAGGAATTGACAATGGCACCTTTTCTCCTATGTCAAATTTCAACTTATAGTCACATACTGCACTTGTATTACTCAGTGGATTTCTGGATTATATTACCTAATGTTAACTGAGCTTCATAAAATGGACAAGTGGCCTAAAAGGATTCCTACACACAAACTACTGATCAAGAATTACACTAGGAATATAAATACAGGTGAACAATCAAGTGGCAGTGATAATGTTTCTACTATTCCTGGAATGAGGTCTTGGTAGCTACACAGTAACATCAAAATAATGATTCCAAGATCTGACTCCAAGTTTGTTAAAAATAAATCTAAATTATGAATAAGACTATTTGCACTATGTGTTTACATGTACAAGTATTAACAATTAACCCCACTATGACTGTATCTTGTTCCTTGGGATATTAGTGAAGCCATCATGATTAGCAGGACTTTTCAAAACAAAGCATTTCCATGGAGCAAACCTGTACTATTTTTCAGCTACATTTAAAGACATGCAACTCTCAATCTGGGACAAAATTTTATTAAATTTGATGTTACATTTTTAGAAACCACTTTTGCATTTTCTTACATAATAGCAGAGACAAAAAGCCATGCACTGGGGAGTGACTTAGTCTTTCTGGTGTATTTTACCACCAAAAATGTACATGAAAAACAGTATGGTAACCAACACATAGAATACCAACAGTGACTCAAGGACTCCCCATCCTCTAGGTGCCAGGGTCATCTCCATTCAGCTAAAAGTTGAGAATAGTACACAGGATATTTTTGATGGGCCTAAAAATTGGCTTACATCACTTTTGCTCAGTTTCCATTGACCTGAACTCAAAACTTGACTGCAACTAACTGCAAGAGAGACTGGGAAGTATTGTCTACCAAAATTTTTAAAAGAGCTGTATTTGAAGCCAGTGTCTCTGGTGAGTAAGTAAAGCTGAGAAGAAGTGGGCCAAAGAACTATTGTATATCATTATACTTGATGGTTAAACTGTGTGCATGTTGGCTTTTTGAAAATTATGTCAAAAAATAAATTAAAAACAATAATAAAAGTATAAAATAAATGGGCATCCAGTCAGACATTTAGGACTAGCAGCCAATCTGATTTGTGTATGTGATTTTCTTTTTCAGAGTTTTGTTTTGTTTTTGAGGATATAGCAGTGTCTAGCCCTATTTTAAAAATGTACATAAAGAAACAAACAGGGAAAAAATGCTTAAGGTCAGCTAGCATCTTATTCAAAATACATATAAATGACTTTTTACCAGATTCCTACAAAACTAATGACACATTAATAGATATTAGGGTGTATTATGAAGACTAAACATCAAAATCTATGAATCTAGATGGATTTACTTTCTTTTAAAATTAGTCTATAAACTAGTATATAAAATATACATTTCTGAATTCTTAATTGGTATCTAATAATATTCTCTAGAATTTAGGGAATTAATCTAATTAATTTTGCTAGGCCGACAACAAAATCACAGAAAACAACTCAAGAAATGCAGACCATATAACAGATGACTGTTCTTATTATCTCTGGATATAATAGTCCCAGGGAAGATAAAACATTCATCATACTGTTGTAAAATGAATGAAAGCTGCAAATTAAAATTCCAAATCCTGATAACATAACTGTACAAGAGGGAAAAAAGTGAAATTTACAAGGAACAATTAGAAAAATTATAAATACTTAGGTTTTCTAAAATTATTTTGTAATGTATTTGATTGCTGAGCTATTAAGATTTTTCTCTCATAAAATTACAATAAATTCTAGGCAGTCTGAAAATCCTATCAGCAGGAAGCATGTGTCTTTTTTTTAATGCAATGTGGCTTTAAAATGAGCAATTCCCAATTATTAACCTTAAAGCATCCCAACAGACAGAAATAGAGATAAATGCTTTGTTTTTCTAGAACCTCACACCATGCATTTTCATCCTCTCCTCCTTCCTTCATAGGAAGCAATTAAATCTTTGCATAGAAGATTTACAAGACTTTAGAAAAACAAAATCATTCGAACAAAACAATGTGGTCATTTGAAAAGCATATCAGGGTAGGTAATAACAACTGAATTTTCAGTTATTAAGGCAATAAATTTTTTAATCAATTTGGGAAGTATAAGTATCTGAAATCTTTACTTGGCATTAAATGATTTTTCTCTCCTAAGACAATCATTCTGAGACTGACCTCTTAAGGTTTCTCCAAGACCTAACTCAATTATTTTTTTTTTCCTCAGACTTTCTAAAGAAATAATGTACTTTTGAAAATCAGTATGGAACAGAGTAGTAGTTACCAGAGGGGGAAGGGTGTGGAGGGAGGGCAAAATGAGTAAAGGAGGTCAACTGTATGGTGATGGATGAATACTAAACTTTTGGTGGTGAGCATGCCAATGTAGTGTATACAGAAGTCAAAGTATAATGTGGTACACATGAAACATGTAATGTTATAAACCAGTGTCACCTCAACATACTCATTATGGTATTTGTTTTATTTTGTATAATTCTTTTTTTTCTTTTTTTTTTTGGCTGTGCCTTGTGGCATGTGGGGATCTTAGTTCCCCAGCCAGGGGTTAAACTCATGCCCCTTGCAGTGGAAGTGTGGAGTCTCAACTACTGGACTTCCAGGGAAGTCCCTATTTTGTGTAATTTTTATAGAAGTTAGCTATCATATAAGTCTTAGGATATTTATAAAAACACTTCTCCTTTTTAACCTGATGCAACGTTTAGAGTTGCTAGAAGCAAGAGCACCATCATTTATTGCTCTAAGTAGAGTTAAGGTTAATACATGATGATGTTTGGCAGGTCATAGTTGATGATGTTATGGTGAGATGGTCCCAAAAACAAAGGAATGAAGCAAGGTACTTCAAAGGCCCAGTTTTAAAGTAAGTATACTTGAGGTTGCAGACAGGAGCTCAAAAGCCAAGATTGGAATTTGTTTCAAGTCTCCTGGGAAACTCTTTCAGCTAAAGAGAGTGCAAACACACACACACACACACACACAAATCTTTCAGCTGTTGAACAGCTGAGTGCTGATGAATGTACACCTGAAGGGCTCACACCAGCAGATTTGCTGGTTATGGTCCTGTTTGGGGGAGTCAGCACAATACTATGTACTTACGACCCGACAGAGTCTAAGGACGGGCCATAGCCCAAAGATATGGACAACAAAAGACACAGTTCAGAAACACACGACTATGAGTCAAGACCAATTCAAAAATGCCCCAAAATATTTTCAAAGGGATAGAACCATTTATTTCATGGTTACTTTTAAGAAATAAATAAAAATCCTGAAAATACTGCCTCTATCTTTGGCCTGACCTGTATTGGTCTAATTTGTGGTTGTTGTTTTTTTAAATTTATTCATTTATTTATTTTTGGCTGCATTGGGTCTTCGTTGCTGCGTGTGGGCTTTCTCTAGTTGCAGCAAGTGGGAACTACTCTTTGTTGTGGTGCACGGGCTTCTCATTGTAGTGGCTTCTCTTGTTGTGGAGCACAGGCTCTAGGCACACAGGCTTCAGTAGTTGCAGCATGCAGGCTCAGTAGTTGTGGCTCATGGGTTCTAGAGTGCAGGCTCAGTAGTTGTGGCACACGGGCTTAGTTGCTCCACGGCATGTGGGATCACCCCGGACCAGAGCTCGAACCCGTGTCCTCTGCATTGGCAGGCAGATTCTTAACTCCTGCACCACCAGGGAAGTCCCGTCTGATTTGTTTTTATCCACTCAAGCTCATATTTTGAAATCCAAACCTCCAAAGGTGATAGTACTAGGAGGTAGTCCCTTTGGGAGGTGCTTAAGTCATTAGCTGGAGCCCTCATAAATGGGATTAAAGCTCTTATAAAAGAAACACCACAGAGTCCCTAGTCCCCTTCCACCACATCAGGACACAACGAGAAGGCACTGGCCATGACCAGGAAGAGGGCCTTCACAAGAACGTGACCAAGCAGGTGCCTCTAGAACTGTGAGATATAAATTTCTGTTGTTTATTAGCCACCCAGTCTGTGGTTCTTTGTTATAGCAGCCCAAACAAAGACAAACCCCTTATACCTCTTACTAGGATTATTGATGCAGCCCCTTATCTCCTTCAGTCTCTTCCATGACTTCTCAAATTTGAGTGTGAGCTCTTGCCAAGCTAGTCTTCCTAAAAATATATTTTCCCTGTTTCCTTATCTTTTCACAACATCTGTACCTCAGTGTGGTTGACCCATGTGGAAAACTGTTTACAAAAACGGCCACTCCTTGTGGTCCACACCCTTTGCCCAGTGATTTTGTAGCTCTTCCTATTAAGAGGAGTGTAATTCCCCACCACTTTAGTCTGGCTTTGTGATTTGCATTGACCAACAGAACG
Organism: Balaenoptera musculus; assembly: GCF_009873245.2. Classification (NCBI taxonomy): domain Eukaryota; kingdom Metazoa; phylum Chordata; class Mammalia; order Artiodactyla; family Balaenopteridae; genus Balaenoptera; species Balaenoptera musculus. The sequence goes on along the minus strand of NC_045802.1, from coordinate 33,514,729 downwards.
TGGCAAAAATGATAGTGTGTCAGGTGTGAGTCTGGGCCTTGGCATACTTCTGCTCTTCTCTTCTCCCCTGTACCCCTACCAGGTGAGGAGGAGCACAGACTAGCCAGCCAGAGTATGAGAGACCACCATGTGGAGACCAGCCATAGCCCTTCAGCCAACAGCTAGCAAGCCTAACATGTAAGTGAGTTTTTCTAGACTAGTCAGGCTCTAGCTGACCTCTTAGCTGACTACAAGCCTAAGTGAGATCCACTAGGCCTGGCCCAGATCAGTAGAACAATAGGCAACAGCAAATGGTCTTTAAGTTGGGAGGTGATTTGTTACATAAGCAACAATGGATGAATGTAGCCCCCACACATCCATGCTTATTTCCACCTCTTTGATTCTATCCTCACATTGTTCTTCCTAGAATGCCTCCTTCCCTCTCCTCCACCTTCATCTGTCCAAACACTTCTAAGACCCAAGTCAAGTGCTATCTCGCAAAGCCTTCTCTGACTACTTCAATCTATACACATATCTCCCTTCAGTTTAGTAAAAAAAAAAATTTTTTTCTCTGTAACATTTCATGTATCCCATATTCAATTATACAGACCCTGAGTTACCCCAGTCCCTAACACAGAGCTAGCTCATATTGAATGCTTAATAAAAATTCACTAGCTGAAAGCAAACAGATCTGATAGTCTTTCCACCCATCCAACCTGTGGCCTGGTCTAGGCATCAATACAATTCCCTCAACTGACTGTGTCTTGGAACTGATTAACAGGTGCAAAACTTTCCCTGTTGAAGCTCTTTATAAAGAGAATTGATGGCTATATAACTACAGTTTACTTAAACCATCAATTTCCTTTAAATAAAAGAACTGTGTTTTCATATATATGTATATAAAAGCTTAAGGGAATTCCTCCTTTATTAGGGCTATCAGTTTCTGTTTCTGCTTATTAAGGATGCACTTCATATTCACTTTACTTGACACTACAGGAAATTGTGCATGTCTCAGGCTACATAATTCTGAGCTTACTTCTGAAATGCTTTGTCTATTATTTCAAACTGTCACAAGGACAGTTGACTCTTAACATGTGTCAGGTAAAATAAGAAATATGTATATACATACTAATTTAAATTCCATAATAAGTTCCTATATTCAGTATTATCCATCACCAACTCATGTTGTAACATCACTTTTTTTTCAGAATGTATGATACTTACACAAGATACTGCAAAAGTTACAACATTGGAGTTTTAGTGCAATAAACAATTATAGCATATTTACCACTTTGGATTCATTCGTTACCTCAATACAATTCCAACAGTGAGACTGAGTAATTTAACTATTTAAAAACTAATTTCTTTCAGTGTAGTTTTCTTTTACTGGCTTTTTCTTAGAAATCAAGAAATGCATGCTCATTTCTTTTTTTTTTTTAATAAATTTATTTATTTTATTTATTTATTTTTGGCTGCGTTGGGTCTTCATTGCTGTGTATGGGCTTTCTCTAGTTGTGGTGAGTGGGGTCTACTCTTCGTTGCAGTGCACCAGCTTCTCGTTGCAGTGACTTCTCTTGTTGTAGAGCACAGGCTCTAGATGCATGGGTTTCAGTAGTTGTGGCACGTGGGCTCAGTAGTTGTGGCACACGGGCTTAGTTTCTCTGTGGCATGTGGGATCTTCCCAGACCAAGGCTCAAGCCTGTGTCATCTGCATTGACAGGTGGAGTCTTAACCCCTGCACCATGAGAGAAGCCCAAGAAGTGCATGCTCATTTCTAAAAAACTTGTCTCAGCTCAAAACTCTTATGATAAGATTAGTGTTAAATAATGATATCACTGATTATTATATAAAGGCCCCTCAAGAAGTCAATCTAAGCCAATTTACAGTTTACAACTTGGCTCATGCAGAAATAGTCATCTGTTAGAAGTAGTACTAGTTAGAAGGAGTAAGAGCAGCTCTTTCTAATTTGTGGCAACAATTTACTGAGTATTTACTATGCATCAGGTACATGGAAAGAACTTTAGCTTTATAATCTGATACAATTCTCACAATAATCCCACAAATAATATTAGTCTCATTTTCGCCAATAAGGAAACTGAGGTTCTGAGAAGTTAAGTCGCTTACCCATAATCACATGGATAATGAACCATGTTTTTAATATTGCATTCCTCCAAAGTTGCTCTTGTTTTCCAGAAGTCCAGAACTATCTTTAAGATTCCTCTTGAGATCACTGTGATGGCAAGTCTTCTTCCTGTTTTCATACCGTATCCCCTTTATCCAGGTAACTGCTGCCTTCTGTGCACAACCAGCCCATGAGAGTGGGTGTGCTGCACATGTAGTTTCTTTACATATATAATTTTAATTCTTATGTCTTGATATGAGTCTTCTAAACTCAGTGCTAAATTATTAGAAACTTGAGTATTAAATTTTGAAAAACACTTATGTTTTAAAAGAAGGTATTCAAAGAGGAATTGCTTATCCAAAGGAAGCAGTTGCTAGTAGTAGAAATTTAGGCAGCTGTGAAGATGTAGGAATAGGTCAGTGGTTCTCAGTCTTGGCAGCACATTAGATCACCTGTAGAGATTTTTTTTAAAATCTTTATCCAGTAATCCCCAGAGGTCTGATTCAATTGTTTTGTATGGTAGATTACTAGGTAGCAGTCTGTTTTATAAAAGCTTCAAAGGTAATGATAATGGTGAACCAGGGCAGAAAACCAATAGTTCGCATAAAGAGATCACAAAATACCTACATATCTAAAAATTTGGATTTGGCCTTGGTTTTCCTCAAATGGTGTGTCAGTCTGTGGCACTCAGCTTGCTCTCCCAATGAAACACAGATTTTTTACCAACATGTGGGTAGGTGCACTTCAAGATTTAAAAAAAACTTTTTCTATAGTGCTAGAAAAAATCATGGGGAGAAATGTTTGTAATGCTGAAGTGTGAAATATCTGAGTTAGACATAAATCCCAGAAGCCAAGACAAAAAATTGATAAAGCTATAATACAAGCAATTATTTTTGCATAGGCAAAATAACCATAAATAAAGTCAAAAGAAAAACCTCAAACTAAGATAAGGTATTTGCCACATGTTGACAAATTGATAATTTCTCAAAATATAAAGAGCTTGAAAGAGCTGAGAGGGCTGTGAGCAACAACACCCCAACAGCAATGAGCACACTTGGAAACCAAATCTTGGTTTCTAAATACCATCCTCCATTAAAAGGAACTAGGCTCCTTAGAGAAATGGCTGATTCCAGCACTAGAGCAGCAAAAGGATGAGGTAAGCCTGGAACATTTTTGGGCCAGAAAGTAAGGAAATGTTAAAAGAACATTGATGAGATGTCAAAAGGACAGAGGAACCAGCTTCAAGAAGATCTCACTGGCTAAATCTGGGACAATCTGAGTATCAAAATAAATACAGTAACGTATTATAATCCATTTAATAAAATAGGAGTCCGCAAGTCCATGCTGAAATGAATGAATGAATGAATAAATAAATAAATAAATAAATAAATAAATAAATAAATAGAAACTTAGATGAGGAACAGGATATTTTTGTAATCTTAAATTATCTCCCCACAAAATACTTATTAATTAAAAAGGGAACCTGTAACTTTACAGACACCACTGTAATCAAATGATCTAAGTTAACATCTTCAGTAATGAGATAAATCAAAATCACATTCCATCTGATAGAATGCAAGGAGAACACACCTCAGTTCTGTGGTATTCCTGCCAAAGATGTGTAACATCAATCTTATCATGGGGAAACAAAATGAAGGGGATTCTGTTAAAAAAAAATAAAAAAAACAACAACAACAAAAAAAACCCACAAAAATCTACTGGATTGTAATCTTCATAAGTGTCAGGATCATGAAAGTCAAGAAAAGACTGAGAAACTGTTCTAAACTAAAGGAAACCATGGATACATAACAACTAAATGCCACACTTCATTTCATACCAGATCCTTTTTCTATCAAGGACATCATTGGGACAGTTGGCAAAACTTGAACAGGGTCTGAGGAAGTAAAATATCAGTTTTGATCTCCTGACTTGGGTACTTGTTATATAACCCCTAAAGTATTTTGGGGATTTTAGGATATCAGGTCAGCAACTTAAGCTCAATGGTTCAGAAAAAAATCTTTGTACTGTATTTGCAATTTTTCTGTAAGTTTGAAATTGTTTCCAAAAAAATCCAGTGCACTGGGATTTATTAGGAAAGCTCAACGAGGTAGAGATGTGAATCTACATATTTTCCCCCAAGAAAAGCAGGAATAATAACAACTCTCTAGATACTAGTTATGGCTAAACTATAGAGAATTTTCTGGTATCAAAAATCCTACCTTGAGGTTCCACCAGTGATCTTACCTTGCCTTCTAACATTTAGGACTGCTGGGAGTAGAGGGATTTCTTGTAAAGGAAATGACTTTTATGTCCTTCTCAAAATTCAGTGGAAGAAGGAAGGAATCTATAAAGAGAAATATATATAAATAAATAAAGCCCCAAAGTTCCATAGTCTGAACATTTATGTAACTGTGGTTTTTAAAAAATGTTTTTTTGAGTACAGACACTTATGAAGTTTCAACAAATATTTCACGAGTACAATTTTTTTTTTCAGAAGTACACTAAGATTTTTTAGAAGGCTACCTCTTATCAGAGATAAGAAAAACATACTGTTCATTGAATTAGACCTTAAAGAGACCTCTGGATCTCATCTGACCCAAATACCTCCTGCTGGATTATAACCCCCATCCCTTTGCTCTGTCCTGGTAAGAGAACAGATAGAAGTCATCCTTTGATCCTGTGAGCTCTGGGGTCTGCAGACAGAGAGCCTGCCCCCTGTGCAGACCTGTGCAGGCTGCAACCATGCCTTATTCCCCACGGATCTCCTCCAGCCAACGTCGATATTGATGTTTCATGGTTCACAAGCTCCACGGGCAGCAACCTCTTCAGGACAGCAATGCTTACCTCCCAGCTGGTGTTGTTAATCTTCTTGAACTGTGTGGCTTGTGGACCAAGCTAAATGCAAAAGGGCAGAAACTGCCTTTCATTAGACTCTGAGGATATCTATGGGACACAAAATGGTCATATTTCACCCCTTTCCAGAGTGTAATCATCTTTCAAACAAGATTGTTTCTTAAAGTTACCTGTCCAGCTTCTCTTCCCAGACTTCACATACCCTGCAAAGAGGACATGCATTCAATCTCATGCTCCTCCTTCCTTACCTATCCTTCTGTAAGATGTATCAACCAGTCACCCATCAAGTGGACTGACTGAATTACCCCTACATTTTTTCTGTCACCTGATAGGAGATGAGGGCCCAATGTGGAGAGTGCCACAGGAGAGGGAAGCCAAAGACAGAGATAATGCTAAAAATAGAGAAATAACTGGGGAAATCTGTCCCTGGGAAATCTGAATTCAAATGTTTTATACCTGAAATAAACCACAGGAAATCAATGAACCTTCATAAAACCACAGAGTGGGAAAAGACTTTATAGTCCCTTGTTCTGGCTGAATCCTGTTCACCATGGATATTTACAGTTCTTGAGCTATAATGAACATTCTTCGTTAGCAAAAGCTTTTTTCTTTCCTCTTTAGATCCAGAAGAAGCAAGTTTGTGTAGTGTGGCCTGGTCCCTATAATTTATTAAGTCCTTAACTTATGCCTGGATAAGGATGTATAGATTCTATATTTCCTAAGCCTCTCAACCTCCTTATGAATTAGGAGCTACTATTTTCCCCTCTTTCTCAGATGAGAAAATTGATTCTTAGAAAGGTGAAGTGATTTATCCAGGGCCACACAGCCTGAGTGGCAAGACCAGGATTTGAAGCCAGAACTGTCTGATTCTGACAAGTTATTTTAGTAATCTCATTTTGAAAAGTAATTGTACTATATGATATGTATAGAAGAATATATGTGACATATTTATAATATTCTGGTTATTTATTGCAAACCATGTGGCTTAAAACAGCAATTTATTACTATGGCTCACAATTCTGTGCATTGATTCAGCTCAGCAGGGCAGTTCCCACTTGGGGTTCTGTATGTAGTTGCAGTCAGGTGGTGCCTGGGGCTGGTGTCATCTGCAAGCTTACCTGTGCTGGACACCCATGATGATTTCTTCACTCATATATCTGGTGCCTCAGCTGGGACAGCTGGTCAGACATCACCCTGTCTCTATGCAGCCTCTCCTGTAGCTAACTTGGGCTTCCTCACAATATAATGGTCTTGGGGTAGTTGGACTTCCTACATGGTGGCTTGCTTTCCCAGTGTGTGTGCTCTAAGAGTCCAAGAAGGCAGACACAAAGTTTCTGATGACTTAGGCTTATAAGTCACATAATGTCACTTCTGCTGCATCCTCTTGATTACAACCCCAGGTTCAATGTGGGAGGGGATTATACAAGAGCATGAATATTGGGAAGCATGGTGCATTGGAGGTTCATCTTTGGAGACTAGTTACCAAATATAAGTCATAATGCATAATCAAAACACCAATAGCCATCAAGCCACCCTTCAAATAAAGAAGCAAAACATTACTAACACCATTGAAGCTATTGTTTGTTTCCACCTGATGCATCCTTGCGCTCTGCAAGTGGTAAATACTATCCTAAATTGTGTGTTTTTATTCTCTTGCTTGTTAAAAACAAAACAAAACAAAAAAGCAGTGTGTGTATACAAACTGTTTAATAGTGCTCATTTTAAAACTATGTGAATGGTATCATATAATGTGTAGTCTTCAGTTACTTGCTTTTTTAGTCTCAGAACTCTATCTGTAAGTTTCACCTATTCTGTTGAATGTAGACAATACTCACTCATTTCTACTGTTGTAGAATATTCTGTTTTTTGAAAGATATCACAATTCATCCATTCTCTTGTTAGTGGATATCTGGGTTGTTCCTGTTTTTTGCTACCACACACATCACAGCTATGAACATTCTTGTGCTTGTCTCCTGAGGTACATATATTGGATGTTTTCTCAGACACATACCCAGGAAGGGATACTGGGTCATGGATCACTGGAAAGATAGTCTTTCAATCAGTTTCCCTGTCCCCAGACTCATGCCCCTCTAGTCCATTCTCTACACACATGGTACAGTGATCTTTCTAAAATACAAATCCGGTGTTATTCCCTTATTTCAGGACCTTCAGTGGATGCCACTGACGATACCAGTTATTCTCAAATTTTGTGTATGTTGGTCGCAAACTTTGTGTATGTTGTCAAAAACATTAGTGTCCTGGTCCTGCCACTGAAGATTCTGATGCCATTACTAAAGGGAGACGTGTGTGTTTTAACAAGCTCCCCATATAATTCTGTTGCATATCAAAATTTGAGACTCACTGGATATATGATAAAGTCCCAACTCTTTACTATAATGTTAAAACCACTCCACAATTTATTTCCTGCCTATGACTCCAGATTTATCTTTACCCCACCTTGTCAAACTCTCTCAAAGCCAGCCAGACCAAAGGGCTTAAAGTTTCTGAAATGTCTCCTCTTGCCCCAATCCCCATCCCATCTATTTCATATTGTTGCATCTGTATTTCTACAGTGTGATTATTTTTACAGTCTCTCTTTACTAAGGTGAAAGAACTTGGAAATCAAGGAATCTTTCCTATTGCCAAAATATCTCCAACATTGTGTATAGTATCTGGGTGCTTAAGGAATATTTGTCAAATTCATTGATTTTCTCAAGGTCACAAAACCAGTTAATGGTGCATCTGGAACAAGAACCTAGAGGTCTTCATTTCTAGTCCAACGATATTTCTACACCATGTAGTCGATCTTAATGACCAAACTGCACATTATCATAGTGTTCCTGGTATCTGGACTAAAAGAATGGTGACCTTCATCCCCATTCTTAAGAAAGGGCTGCATATTCACTCCTGAAGGAGTATATTGAAAAGAGTATGGGAACCTATGTAAATCCTCAGACCTCAGTTTCTTCCCCATAGACTAAATTATGATTCTCCAAATCATAGGAAAGTTTGGTTCTATTAGCTTTGGTAAATATTTTACTTTTGAAAATTTATCAGTGCTTTTAAGGTTGCCTTTAGAAAGGTCCTGTCTGCTTATTTTATCACCTTATACATTTTTCTGTATTATTTATAGTTGTTTCCATTGTTTTAATAAAAACCTAAGCAGACATGTAGGACCTATACAAAACTGCTCATATATAATAATGCATTTTGGAGAGATGCTTTTTGGAGATTCCCCGTAGAGCAGAATGTGAATGGAGTTGTTGATGTTGTTGTTGTGTTGTTATTGATTTGGCTTCTAGCTTTAGGATTCTCTCCAAATGCTTTCTTAGTCAGACTTCTCGGTTCTTCTATAATTTAGTGTTTTCATGTTTCTGAATTGCTGCTTTGTAGAAAAGCCATGCTGTATGCAACTTCAAAAAATATATAAACAACAAAAAAATTTTTCTGAAAAATCAGTTAAGGTGATTTACTGGTTAAATGAAGTTAATTCCACGCTGAAATAAGCCAAGATATTTCCCTTTATCGACAGATCCTATTTTACTAATATGAATTCTTGCCCTGACAGTGAGCCACAGAAGACGATTGAGACAAGAATAATTAATTAAAAGATATATTTCACGAAGCAGATGACATTGACAGAGTAAGAAATGAACAAAGCAGAATTCACAATCTGAAGATGAGGCACTAAAAAAAATTCAGTCCCTTCAAGTGGTATAGGTATTTTCTTCTGATGCACAAAAATGCAGAAGGCAATTCAACCCTTCAGAGGTCTGTTTTTCATCAGCTTTGATCTTAAAATTGAGACAAGTGTTTGGAGTACTGTCGCTGATAAGGAGCAAAGTGAGGGCTGGAAGCACACTCGAACAGAATGTGGTTACTCACACCCGGAACGATTAAACACTCACGCATTTATTTAAAAGCGAATTCCACAAGTCACACAGTTTCAGAAATCATTACTGAGAAAAAGAACACCACACACAGTACTTTCATAAGAGCAAAAACTGTCATGACCACAGAATACCAAAGCATAAGCTCTGCACATATTCCCAGTTTCAGCTTTAGTTTTTCTTATTTGTTTCTAGACTCTGTTTTCTCTGCCACCGACAGTGTTTACAGTCCCTGCCTGTCACATAATGAAACAGAAGCAGAAAGCCTTACTATGGGGCTAGTAAGGCTTTAGAAAGATACCAACACAGCTGGGTATCGGATTTCCTTTGCTTTATTTTATTATTTTTTTAAATTCTCTCTCCTGGGACATGCTATTTTCTTGATCTGAGGATTCTGAGGAATACTAGGTCAGCAGGGTTTTGGTAACTGAAAGATCACATTCATAGCCAGTTGCATGGTTGAGATGCAATCCAGTGAGACCTAAATTATTAGTTTGTCCCCTAGAAGAGGAAGAGACATCCCATAAGCCAACCCCTCCTTGCAGTTCTTAAACCTTAGCGACCAGGCAAGGGGTAGATTGATACAGAGTGGAACTTCCTCAACTGTCCATTTCATTCAGTGCCCGTCTCCATTTCAGGGAGGCAATACTTCACACTCCACAGCTGAAAAACAGAAACTTCTCACTTAGCTATTGGGCTGTAGTTTCCCATCTTGCATTAGCAAAAGCCAAGGCTAGTTGAATATTTGAAAAGGTGTGTGGGAAACAATTCGTTTGGAAAGTTTGTTATCAAGTGACCTTCTCGGATAAGGGGAAACCTTGGAGAAAAGAACTAATTCCGGTCTCTAACACTGGCATCCAGAGGAAAGCAGACAAAATTGACATTAGAGTTGCTTTGAAAGGGGAAGGAAGAGGTAGAGATGGTGCAAAGAGGCAACAGGCGGTGTGGGAGGGAGGGAGGGAGGAGTGTAAGAGGAGGTGAAGCTGACCCCTGGCCAGTGCCCTTCTGTTTACATACTGTTTCCATGTCCAGACCTTTATCTAGTGGATTCTTAAATTTATTTATTTATTTATTTATTTATTTATTTATTTATTTTTGGCTGCACTGGGTCTTCGTTGCTGTGCGGGCTTTCTCCAGTTGTGGCGAGTGGGAGCTACTCTTGGTTACGGTGCGCTGACTTCTCATTGCGGTGGCTTCTCTTGTTGTGGAGCACAGGCTCTAGGCGCATGGGCTTCAGTAGTTGCGGCACATGGGTCCAGTAGTTGTGGTTCGCAGGCTCTAGGGCACAGGCTCAGTAGTTAAGGCACACGGGCCTAGTTGCTCTGCGGCATGTGGGATCCTCCCGGACCAGGGCTCGAACCCGTGTCCCTTGCATTGGCAGGCGTGTCCCTTGCATTGTCCCACTGTGCCACCAGGGAAGCTCTATCTGGTGGATTCTTTTTCATTTCTCCACACATTACCCTAGTGACGTGGCCTCTGAAGCAGCACTGACCCCATGAGTGACTGGAATTGGAGATGTTCCTGGCTTTGCCATATCCTAGGGACAGTGCTGTCTAAATCCCAAGAGAGACATGTAGGCTTGAGGTCTCTTCAGAAGAACAAAAATAGAAGAGAGACAAACACTACCTCCATAGAAGTTGGGATCCTGAGGAGATCAACTCTTTGGGAGAACTGAGCCTTTGACAGCAGTGAAATTGGGGAGAAAAGCAGAAGCCTGTTACCTGAATGACCAGGAACACTCGGCCAGACTTACTACTGATGATGGGAGGAGTGACTGAGGAGAAAGAATTTCCAATCCAATGGGGACTCGCTGAAAAGATTCAGGACAGATTGAAATTTGAAAGGAAGAAAGACACGTTCTCACTCATCTCCAGGTCTTGTTACTCCTTCTACCCCAACTGACACTGTATCACTGGTTTTTGTAAATTTAAGTTGTATTGAAACACAGCCATGCTCATTCATTTAAACATTGTCTACTGCTGCTTTTTCGCTACAGTGGCAGAGTCGAGTAGTTGTGACAGAGTTTGTAGCCCATAAAGCCTAAAATGTTTACTATCTGGCCCTTCCCAGAAGAAGTTTGCCAACCCCTGCTCCAGATCTATCTTACAATTTTCAGGAAATACAGTGGATATAAGATCAAGTTAAAATGGTACAACAATGATGCAATCAGCCAAATCCAGAATGTGGCACGTTCTACCCAAGTTTCTTCAAGAAATCAATTGCATTAAAAAGAGGGAAGGGATATTGTAGTATACAAAAGACTTAATGAACACAAGTGCTTACAAGGGGCCAAGGAGATAAGTAAATGGGTAAAATTTGCCGAATGTAAACAAGAAGGAATGAGTGGCAGGACCTAAGTGAATTCAAATGCAGTTTTCTAAAAAATGTAATGGACCCAACAAAACATGTTGACTGAATTGACCAGGCACAACTTGTGAGCTGTTTGTGTAGGTGATGAATGCTCCTTAATGCAGTTGATTATTATTATTCATTTATTTCTCAAGCTTCTTCAACTTAAATATCTGTGATTTTATGGTATTAGTTATTAATAGGTCTATTTGTCACTCCCAAGCCCTGTAAAAATTTATCCTCTTGGATTTCTTTTGACTTGAAATACTAATGTTTTCCCCCAATGAACATTAGTTGGTGTTGTCCCAAGATTAATCACGTCATGATTGTTTACCCACACATTTCTAACCTTGTTAGTTCCATATGTACCATGTTTCTATTCTTTCCTCTGTTGAAAACACCTCATTTAGTATAATCTGCAAAGTTTAATAAATTCTTTATTCTCTCATAGAATTAATAAGAATATTAAATGAAACCTTTTAAATAGTAACCAGAATTTGCACAGCTCAGTCTTTGACTCTGTATGCGATCTTAGTAAAGCTGTTTAATATCTAGATGCTTCTCCATTTTGGTACTTTTCACCATTGCTTCATTTTTTCCACTTATTTATTACCTTGAGTGCAATGACTTCTAAGGCTTTCTCCTGCTTTTTATAAGAATGAGTGTCAGAATTATAGAATGGACAAGTTGATATACCTTCTTCCTTAAAAATATTTTTTCGTTTGTTCTCACTAAGTAAATATCTCATGAAGGCGTTGCATGAGGGAGTCGTGCATGAATTTGTTTCTTTGATTCTGCTGTTGTCATTTAGCCACATTATGATCAAAATGTGTTTGTAAAATGCAAACAGTATAACTACAAAAAAATATACAAACTGCTGCTCTAAATTCCTTCTAAGGGAAAATATGGATTATATAAGTTAAATAAAACTATATAAGATAAATGAAAATTTATCACATAAGCATCAGAATATGTACAGAATTTCAAATGACACACCTATAGAAAGAAGCCTAAATTGCCCCTTTGAAAATTGAGGAATAAAGGACTAAGAACTTTGTAGAAAAATGGAGAAAAGACACAAACACGATTCACCAAAAAGATATAAAAATGGTCATAGTATATGAAAGTAAGTTCAATAAAAATATAATGATATTATAAATATTAATTAATTAAGTGTTTTACTCATAATTAGAGAAATTCAAATTAAAACAACACTTGAGATACAAGTTCTCACTTATGTAATTGGTGATATTAAAAAGTATGACAAAAAATAAAACTAAATTAAAAATATGACAAAAAATTAAATTAAATTAAAAATATGACAAAAAATAAAATTAAATTAAAAAAAAAAGTATGACAACATATTCTGTTGGCCAAGCTATGGAGAAATAGGAATTCTCATACATTGCTGGGAGAATGTAAACTAGTACAACCATTTTGGGGAGAATTTGGCAATTTCTAACAAATTCATATATATGCTTACTTTTTGACCAGATAATCCCATGTCTAGGAATTTACCCTGATGATATATCTCCAATAATATGAAAAAGTACACTCACACAGCTATTAACTTCAGCATTATTTATAACTGCAAAATATTTGAAACAACTTATGTGCCCACACATCAAAGGGTGGTTGAATAAGTATGGTATAGCCACACAGTGAAGTACTATGCAGCTGTAAAAAAAAAATGAGGAGGATCTTTATTGACTGATATGGATTAATTTCCAGGATATACTTTTTTTTAATTTAATTTTATTTATTTTTTTATACAGCAGGTTCTTATTAGTCACCCATTTTATACACTTCAGTGTATACATGTAAATCCCAATCTCCCAATTCATTACACCACCACCACCACCCGCCACTGCTTTTCCCCCTTGGTGTCCATACGTTTGTTCTCTACATCTGTGTCTCAATTTTTGCCCTGCAAACCAGTTCATCTGTACCATTTTTCTAGGTTCCACATATATGTGTTAATATAAGATATTTGTTTTTCTCTGTGACTTACTTCATTCTGTATGACAATCTCTAGATTCATCCACGTCTCTACAAATGACCCAATTTTGTTCCTTTTAATGGCTGAGTAACATTCCATTGTATATATGTACCACATCTTCTTTATCCATTCGTCTGTCGTTGGGCATTTAGATTGCTTCCATGACCTGGCTATTGTAAATAGTGCTGCAATGAATATTGGGGTGCATGTGTCTTTGAATTTTGGTTTTCTCTGGGTATATGCCCAGTACTGGGATTGCTGGATCATATGGTAATTCTATTTTTAGTTTTTTAAGGAACCTCCATACTATTCTCCATAGTGGCTGTATCAATTTACATTCCCACCAGTACTGCAAAAGGGTTCCCTTTTCTCCACACCCTCTCCAGCATTTGTTGTTTGTAGATTTTCTGATGATGCCCATTCTAACTGGGGTGGGGTGGTACATCATTGTAGTTTTGATTTGCATTTCTCTAATAATTAGTGATGTTGAGCAGCTTTTCATGTGCTTCTTGGCCATTTGTATATCCTCTTTGGAGAAATGTCTATTTAGGTTCTCAGTCCATTTTTGGATTGGGTTGTTTGTTTTTTTAATATTGAGGTGCATGAGCTGTTTATATATTTTGGAGATTAATCCTTTGTCCACTGATTTGTTTGCAAATACTTTTTCCCATACTAAGGGTTGTATTTTTGTCTTGTGTGTAGTTTCCTTTGCTTTACAAAAGCTTTGAAGTTTCATTAGGACCCATTTGTTTATTTTTGTTTTTATTTCCATTACTCTAGGAGGTGGATCAAAAAGAATCTGGCTGTGATTTATGTCAAAGAGTGTTCTTCCTATGTTTTCCTCTAAGAGTTTGATGGTGTCCGGTCTTACGTTTAGGTCTCTAATCCATTTTGAGTTTATTTTTGTGTATGGTGTTAGGGAGTGTTCTAATTTCATTCTTTTACAAGTACCTGTCCAGTTTTCCCAGCACCACTTATTGAAGAGGTTCTCTTTTCTCCATTGTATATCTTTGCCTCCTTTGTCATAGATTAGTTGACCATAGGTGCGTGGGTGTATCCCTGGGCTTTCTATCCTGTTCCATTGATTTATATTTCTGTTTTTGTGCCAGTACCATATTGTCTTAATTACTGTAGCTTTGTAGTATAGTCTGAAGTCAGGGAATCTGATTCCTCCAGCTCAATTTTTTTCTCTCAAGACTGCTTTGGCTATTCGGGGTCTTTTGTGTCTCCAAACAAATTTTAAGATTTTTTGTTCTAGTTCTGTAAAAAATGCTATTGGTAATTTGATAGGGATTACATTGAATCTGTAGATTGCTTTGGGTTGTATAGTCATTTTCACAATATTGATTGTTCCAATCCAAGAACATGGTATATCTCTCCATCTGTTGTTACCATCTGTAATTTCTTTCAACAGTGTCTTACAGTTTTCTGCCTACAGGTCTTTTGTCTCCCTAGGTAGGTTTATTCGTAGGTATTTTATTCTTTTTGTTGCAATGGTAAATGGGAGTGTTTCCTTAATTCCTCTGTGAGATTTTTCATCATTAGTGTATAGGAATACAAGAGATTTCTCTGCATTAATTTTGTATCCTGCAACTTTACCACTTTCATCGATTAGCTCTAGTAGTTTTCTGATGGCATCTTTAGGATTCTCTATGTATAGTATCATGTCACCTGCAAACAGTGACAGCTTTACTTCTTCTTTTCCAGTTTGTATTCCTTTTATTTCTTTCTCTTCTCTGATTGCCGTGGCTAGGACTTCCAAAAACTATGTTGAATAATAGTGGCAAGAGTGGACATCCTTGTCTTGTTCCTGATCTTAGAGGAAATGCTTTCAGTTTTTCACCATTGAGAATGATGTTTGCTGTGGGTTTGTCATATATGGCCTTATTATGTTGAGTTAGGTTCCCTCTATGCCCACTCTCTGGACAGTTTTTATCATAAATGAGTGTTGAATATTTTCAAAAGATTTTTCTGCATCTATTGAGATGATCATATGGTTTTTATTCTTCAATTTGTTAATATGGTATATCACATTAATTGATTTGTGTATATTGAAGAATCCTTGCATCCCTGGGATAAATCCCACTTGATCATGGTGTATGATCCTTTTAATGTGTTGTTGGATTCTGTTTGCTAGTATTTTGTTGAGGATTTTTGCATCTATATTCATCAGTTATATTGGTCTGTAATTTTCTTTTTTTGTAGTATCTTTGTCTGGTTTTGGTATCAGGGTGATGGTGGCCTCATAGGATGAGTTTGGGAGTGTTCCTCCCTCTGTAATATTTTGGAAAAGTTTGAGAAGGATAGGTGTTAGCTCTTCTCTAAATGTTTGATAGAATTCACCTGTGAAGCCATCTGCTCCTGGACTTTTGTTTGTTGGAAGATTTTTTTTTAACATCTTTATTGGAGTATAATTGCTTTACAATGGTGAGTTAGTTTCCGTTTTATAACAGAGTGAATCAGTTATACATATACATATGTTCCCATATCTCTTCCCTCTTGCCTCTCCCTCCCTCCCACTCTCTGTATCCCACCCCTCTCTATTTCATTACTTGTGATTGGTCTGTTCATATTTTCTGTTTCTTCCTGGTTCAGTCTTGGAAGGTTATACCTTTCTAAGAATTTGTCCATTTCTTCCAGGTTGTACATTTTATTGGCATAGAGTTGCTTGTAGTAGTCTCTTAGGATGATTTGTATTTCTGCAATGTCTGTTGTAACTTCTCCTTTTTCATTTCTAATTTTATTGATTTGAATCCTCTCCCTCTTTTTCTTGATGAGTCTGGCTAATGGCTTATCAATTTTGTTTATCTTCTCAAAGAACCAGCTTTTAGTTTTATTGATCTGTGCAATTGTTTTCTTTGTTTTATTTCATTTATTTCTGCTCTGAGCATTATGATTTCTTTCCTTCTCCTAACTTTGGGTTTTGTTTGTTCTTCTTTCTCTAGTTCCTTTAAGTGTAAGGTTAGATTGTTTATCTGAGATTTTTCTTGTTTCTTGAGGTAGGCTTGTATAGCTATAGACTTCCCTCTTAGAACTGCCTTTGGTACATCCCATAGGTTTTGGATCATTGTGTTTTCCTTGTCATTTGTCTCTAGATATTTTTGGATTTCCTCTTTGATTTCTTCAGTGATCTCTTGGTTATTTAGTAGTGTATTGTTTAGTCTTCATGTATTTGTGTTTTTTACGTTTTTTTCCCTGTAATTCATTTCTAATCTCATAGCGTTGTGGTCAGAAAAGATGCTTGATATGATTTCAATTGTCTTAAATTTACTGAGGCTTGATGTGTGACCCAAGATGTGATCTGTCCTGGAGAATGTTCCATGAGCACTTGACAAGAAAGTGTAATCTGCTGTTTTTGGATGGAATGTTCTGTAAATATCAATTAAATCTATCTTGTCTATTGTGTCATTTAAAGTTTGTGTTTCCTTATTAATTTTCTGTTTGGGTGATCTGTCCATTGGTGTAAGGGAGGTGTTAAAGTCCCCCACTACTATTGTGTTAATGTCGATTTCCTCTTTTATAGCTGTTAGCAGTTGTCTTATGTATTGGGGTGCTCCTATGTTGGGTGCATATGTATTTACAATTGTTATATCTTCTTCTTGGATTGATCCCTTGATCATTATGTAGTGTCCTTCCTTGTCTCTTGTGACATTCTTTATTTTAAAGTCTATTTTATCTGATATGAGTATTGCTGCTCCAGCTTTCTTTAGATCTCCATTTGCATGGAATATCTTTTTCCTTCCCTTCACTTTCAGTCTGTATGTGTCCCTAGGTCTGAAGTGGGTCTCTTGTAGACAGCATATATATGGGTCTTGTTTTTGTATCCATTCAGCAAGCCTGTGTCTTTTGGTTGGAGCATTTAATCCATTCACGTTTAAAGTAATTATTGATATGTATGTTCCTATGACCATTTTCTTAATCGTTTGGGGTTTGTTTTTGTAGGTCCTTTTCTTCTCTTGTGTTTCCCACTTAGAGAAGTTCCTTTAGCATTTGTTGTAGAGCTGGTTTGGTGGTGCTGAATTCTCTTAGCTTTTGCTTGCCTGTAAAGCTTTTGATTTCTCCATCAAATCTGAATGAGATCCTTGCCGGGTAGAGTAATCTTGGTTGTAGGTTCTTCCCTTTCATCACTTTAAATATATCATGCCACTTCCTTCTGGTTTGTAGAGTTTCTGCTGAGAAATCAGCTGTTAACCTTATGAGAGTTCCCTTGTATGTTATTTGTCATTTTTCCCTTGCTGCTTTCCATAATTTTTCTTTGTCTTTAATTTTTGCCACTTTGATTACTATGTGTCTCGGCATGTTTCTCCTTGGGTTTATCCTGTATGGGACTCTCTGTGCTTCCTGGACTTGGGTGGCTATTTCCTTTTCCATGTAAGGGGATTTTTCGACTCTAATCTCTTCAAATATTTTCTCTGGTCCTTTCTCTCTCTCTTCTCCTTCTGGGACCCCCCCTAATGTGAATGTTGGTGCATTTAATGTTGTCCCAGAGGTCTCTTAGGCTGTCTTCATTTCTTTTCACTCTTTTTTCTTTATTCTGTTCTACAGTAGTGATTTCCACCCTTCTGTCTTCCAGGTCACTTATCTGTTCTTCTGCCTCAGTTATTCTGCTATTGATTCTTTCTAGTGTATTTTTCATCTCAGTTATTGTATTGTTCATCTCTGTTTGTTTGTTCTTTAATTCTTCTACATCTCTGTTAAACATTTCTTGCATTTTCTCGATCTTTACCTCCATTCTTTTTCCGAGGTCCTGGACTGTCTTCACTATCATTATTCTGAATTCTTTCTTCTGGAAGGTTGCCTATCTCCACTTCATTTTGTTGTTTTTCTGGGGTTTTATCTTGTTCCTTCATCTGGTACATAGCCCTCTGCCTTTTCATCTTGTCTGTCTTTTTGTGAATGTGGTTTTTGTTCCACAGGCTGCAGGATTGTAGTTCTTCTTGCTTCTGCTGTCTGCCATCTCCAGGATATAATTTTAAGTGAAAAGGCCAGGTGCAAAAGAGTGTCATAGTATGTATAATATAGTGTGAGAAATATTCCCATATCATCTCATTTGTGCAAACAGAAACACAGGAAGAATCAACCAGAACTAATGAATTTGGTCACCTAAAGGAGGTGGGTGGGCCTAGATGGAAAGAACAGGAAAATGGGGACAGGGGAAAGGCTGAGGGAAGAATGACACTGCTCTGAGTGTAACTTTTTTTTTTTTTAAATAGCTTTGACTTTTGGAATCATGATAATTCTAAATGTAAGTTATACTGAATAAATAGTTTAAATGAATCAGGGAGTAGAGGAAACTCAAAGTACACACAGCAAAAATTTGGAAAACAGTGTTTGGACTATGTATTGTAAGGCTAACTACAAAGAACTGAACAATAGTAAATATTGTTACTAAATTTGTTTTTCACTGGGGTATTGGTTAGCAGTTCAATAACTTCTCTACGTGCTTTCCAGAATTGATTAAATAAATAAATATATTGTGGATAATGAGAGTCTGGTTTCTCACTGCTGGAGAAAGAAATGAGGCAGGCTAGGGATTTGGAATCAGAGGTATCAGTGTGAAGTCACAGTTTTTAATATATTTAGAGAGAGTGAGCGAGAGAGAGGTAGAGGAGTGTGTGTGGAATGTATGTGTTAGGCCCACATGTATTTCTTATCTTTTTTCCCTACAAGAGCCTAGAAACAGTGACATCTCAGCATTGAGCCCACCTGGCACTCAGATCTTGGTTTTGTTTTTAAACCATTGTCCAATAAAAGCAGCGTGCATATTCTTGGCTGATTCCAGGACTGAGGCAAGAAAAATACAAGAGGAGTCTGAAGTGTATATTGTGGTGCCAGAGAGTGAGGAAGTGCTCCAAAACTGATGGGGGCATGTGAAAAAGACACAAGAGTTCACTTGAGGGAGCTCCCCCGGCCAAAGCTCGGGAAAGCCACAAAATAAATAATGAGACTAATAGAATATAACCTATAGAAGAAAATAAAGTACTGTGATCCATACTGAGAGAAAGAAATCATTAATATTTTAATGTGGACTTTTTTTCCCCACAATATCTTCTTCTATAAAAATAGGGCTAGAAATATTTATCTTGCAGTATTGTTGTGAGGATTAATTGAGGGACAGGGTTTGAAAGAACAGTTCAAAATACATGAAAGGTGCTTATAAATTACTTTATTTTTCTGCCTCATTTTCTTTTTACACAGAAAACCAGAATATCACAATTTTGAAGTTGAATAACTGTAGTTTTGATTTAGTTTTAGAAACATGGCCTTAGTCTATTTTTTTCTTTTAGCAGCTTCCTTCAAAATAGAAGCATCTACCTATTGATTTGTCAGTGATCGGTAACCTATTGTAGAATAGTCTTTAGGAATTCATCATCATTTCCCTGTGCATTCTGCTCCAGCTTCTTCTTCCCTCCACGTGAATTGTGGAAGTGATGCTGAGACTTGAACGGTCAGAATGCTGTGATTCTGCGGCATGCCCTGGACAGCTGGCTGCTAGGGAGCACTGCAGGCTTGGAAGAGGCAACTTGTTCCCTCCTTGGAGTTCCACTCACTACGTAGGCAGCTGTCATCTAAACAAAGATGCTGATCTCCCGTGGAAGGAGTTTCAGCTTGGCTGGAAGAGGCCTTTTTCTGTCCTAATATTTGGGTGGTCCACTTTTAGGACTGGTAAAAGGAGTTTGATGAACATGTATTTTCTATGCATGTCGTCCTCTCCTTAAAGTAACATAATCCTTGAAGGCAGAGAATGTTTCTACTTTTCTTTGATAATCCCTTAACATCTAATTTAATAATCTGCACACTGGACTTGATGCTATCAATCCAGTTTTGGGTGCAAACTAATCCTAGGAAACAGACATAAATCCAATCTTCCCTCTGTTAGAGGGAGATAACACTACTTGCTTTTTACCTATTATATAGAGGTGTGTGGTAGCATCATTTCTAAAGTTAGACAAACACACTGTGATTTGTGAATAAGTGCTTTGGACTCTGGCATAAAGGCAAATAACTCATTGAATATACTATTACTTCACTTATTCAACAAATATTTACCAAGCTTTCATGATACCCCTGGCACTGTGTTAAGTAGTGAGGATGAATAAGACTTAGGGACAAATAAATGATAGCATCTGCCCTCAATGGGCTTGCAGTCAAGTAGAGTGTGATGGTTGTGTAAATACGTGTAGCAAAGTGCTGTGGTATATGTGTCATGATAACCACCTGTACAAGATACACTGGGACACAGGGAAGGTCCAGCAATTCCCCTGAAATTATTGAAAAAGTTATCACCGAGAAACTATCAATTTGAGCTATGTTGGAAAGATAATCTAGCAACAGCATGATGAACAGGTAAAAGGGAGGCTTGACTGCAAGCAAGGAGACCAGTGAAGGGAAAATTGCAAGAGTCCAGGCCGGAGAGAGTGAGGTCTGGAGCAGCAGATGGGTGAGCACCAGCACGGTGCAGGGCTCAGACGAGGGCCTGAGTCAACATTTATAGAATGTGTGAAAGAGGAAACTAATAGATACAATACATGTTAAAGTAGATGTGACAGGAATTAATCATTCATTTATTTAACAAATATTTACTATGCATCTACTAAATGTCAGACACTTCTAGGTGATAAGGATATAGAGTTTATAAAACAGACTCTGCTCTCAGGAAATGTACATTCTGATGGGGAAGGTACAGTAAACAAACAAATAAGTATAAGTCAAGTGTGTGTAAGTGGTGTGACGAAAAATGAAGCAGGATAGGGCACTAGAGGATAGCAGGGGAGTGAGTTGCTGATTTTATGTCAAGTGGATAGGGATGGCCTTTCTGATGATTTTTGTATCAGCAGAGAGCTGAGGGAAGGAAGGTGGGGAGTCATGTGAGTATCTGGGGGAAGAAAGGTCTGGTGGAAATAAGAAGGCTAGTATTTCTGGCACAGAGGGAGTGAGGTGGAGAGAGGCAGCAGATGAGGGCAGAGAGGAAGAGTGGGATGACCTGGGCAGATGATGGTGAGATGTCCTTCCAGGAGCAGAGGTGTTCTATGGGTCTGTGCGCAGATATTGAAAGGGAGCCCTGGGGGCCTCCGCTGGCAGCTCCATTGATAGTGGAGGTGGCGTCTCCTAAAGAACATGGGGCTCCAGAGCCCTAGACCATTGAAAGGGAAGACTCAAAGGTGACTTCACCTTCTTTGTTGGATTTTAGTGCCATTCCACCAGATATATAATATAAGAAAAGCAGACTGGGAATATGGCAAATGATTTCAATTTGGAAATGTTGAGTTTGAGGTTTCTAGGGGACAGCCAAGAGAGTGAGTGGGTGGTTTACGTAGGAATCTGTAGCTCAGGAAAGACTTCAGAGCTGGAAAGGAGAGTCATGTGCTTATTAGTGATAGTGATCCCAGGGGAGTTATGTGGTCACCAAGGGAGGGAGGAGAGGAGAGTGCTGGTGTCAGAGCTCGAGGATTATCAACATTTTAAGACAGGGCAGGAATAAATGAGCCTGCAAACAAATCTGAGAAGGAAAATTGGAAAGCAGGAGGGGAATTGTGGCATCATAGAAGTCAAAGGAGAAGAGATTCCTCAAGAAGACAGGAATAATCAACATTGTCCAGTGAGCAAATGCCAATGGGAGGTGAGAACACGAAGACATTGAGCATAGACTCTTTTTCAAGAAAATTTGGTATAGGGACTTCCCTGGTGGCACAGTGAATAAAACTCTGCACTCCCAATACAGGGGGCCCTGCATTGGGTTTGATCCCTGGTCGGGGAACTAGATCCCACATGCATGCCACAACTAAGAGTTCACATGCTGCAGCTAAGGAACCCGCCTGCCACAACTAAGACCTGGCGCAACCAAATAAATAAATAAATATTAAAAAAAGAGTTTCAAAATCAATATTCAAAAAGAAAAAGAAACTTTGGTGTACAGGGAAGATCAGGGAGGTGCCAGCTGTTGCGGAGTCAAGGCAATTGAGGTGAGGCAGTCTTAGCTTTGTTTTTATTTTAAAGGTAATTGACACTTAAGCAGTTTGTTGGCTTTGGGGAACAAATCTTCCTTGAGGAAGCTGAAGATCTAGGAGAGAGAGGAAATAGCTAACTGGACAAATTCTCACCAGAGACATGAAAATAGGAACAAGAGCTGTCCACTTGGAAGACTGGTTTACAAGTGAGAATACCCACTCTTCTTACTAAACTATAATGCTGTCATTATTTAAAGTTTGGATATTTAATAAATTATGGATTTTTGCATTAATTTTGATATCTTGAAACATTGCATTAAAATATTATTTATCTTGATTATGAAGTTTTTTGAAGTTTTTTCTTGCCCCTTAAATTTTGCACCAGAAGCAAGTCCACTTGCCTCAGCCTCGTTCCAGCCCTATTTGAAACAGACACACACTTTATCTACCAAGGAAAATGTTGTTAGGATTAATCATCCAGGAAAGAAGTTAATTCTAGAAAAGCACTGGGGAATAGGGATACATTATGGACTTAGGCAGAGATGGACACTGTCTGGGATTCAGAGGTGTGAAGAGCTTGGATTCCAGGAAAGCAGAAACGCTCTATTCCGTCCCTAGAAGGGCACTATACAGAAAGGCACCCACAAAGAACCCATCCCCCCACACACAAATGGGCCTGGCTTTGAATGTGAGCACATATGATAATAGCCATTAGATGTCCACTAAGTCATTCTTTTATGATCTAACCCCTCTAACTTCAGTAAAGTCTTCTTTCTACTGATGACAAACTGTTTACTGCCCAGCAAAGATATCCCAGACTCTAGCTATGAGTTCACATTATTACCAAATTATGAACCCATGCAGTACATTTCTTTCTTTAATACATTCCTTTCCTTTCACACAACACAACTTATGTCCCTCCTCTTGTGATAGCTTCTTCTCCATCTCTGTCTGATATATTCATGCAATAGATTTATGAGTTTCATATCTTTACCGCTTTTCTAACAGTATAAGGTGTTACCCACAGAGTTGATTGGCATAGTTTTTATTTCTTGTTGAAACCTAACTTAATTCTTTACTGCTACTGATTTACAGTGTTCATTGGTGAAAAAGAGAGAACAAGGGACTCCACTTGTGACTATTGGAGTTCACAGCATTATAAAAATAGCTAGTTGATAGTGAAATGTCCCACTAGCCAGTCATGTAAACCTAACTCAGTGTTTTGTTGGGCATCTGCAAAGGAATAGACATGCATTCATACCGTCTTTGCCAAGAATGTGATGGTAAACATTTAACAACTAACTCTCCAGAAAATAAAAAAAGCCCTAATTTTGTTGTGTTCAACAATTTCCATGGTATAAATGTTCTTACCATGATTGATTTCAAGTTGCCAACCTGACATCACTGAATGTAGAATGGGAAAGAGTCACAAAATAACATAACTGTCTGCAATTTCCACCATACGCATACAATGAATGCATAAAAGTACAGGTAGTTGTAAAATAACTAGGAAGTGATGAATTTTGAGTGTTTATTAGTTTAAAAAATTTTTGCTTAGTTCTAAGTTTACACAATTTAATTTTTAAGAGTGGCTTGCAAAATTTTTGAGAATTTAACAGTCAGCCCTAATGAGCCTTTGTGACAGAGCTCCAGGACAACCCTACTCCTTACTACCCTTAGTGAAAAGGAGTAGGTTATGAGGAGACAGACCTGAAGCAAAACTTCCTTATTGATAGGACTAGCAGCAGCTTGGAGGGATGGTGGCTGCCTGCATTGAAGGAACAATGGCAGAAGAAGTGCAAGATTGAGGAAAAGGAGCTTTTCGATGCAAGGGTTCAAGAGTAAGATACATTATCATGATTGTCTTACCCTCTGAAAAATTCTTGATGCTTTGACATATCGAGTTTTGTGCTGCACAAGTAGGACCATGCTACTGTATCTGCCCTACTCCACTAGTCTGCTGGGTAACTTTGTTTAGAAACTTGAAAAGTTTTCCCCTTTAGGTTTATAAAAACCAAGGATCCCACTCTGGAGTTGGAAAATGGGAGCTCATCATAAAGATGGTTAATTTTCTCAAAAATAATACAGGGTGTTGTTATTATAAAGTAATGCCTCTAGGATCAAAGCTCTTTTTAACGAAATAAGATTTAGCATCCTTGGGTTGAGGAAAAGTTCCATTCTCCCCAGTTTTATGTCAAAGTCAGAGCAGTTTAGGAGAATGTCTTTGTACCATCTCTGCTAGAGGTTCCTTCCAGATGGGCCATATTCTGGAACCACATTTCCAGTGATCAGTCACCAGGATTGAAAGGCCTGGACCTAGGACATGTACAAATTCTAATTACTGGGGGGATGCTCACTCAGGAGAGAGGCAAGAGAGCCGACTGCTTATCATGGGTTGTTCCAGAGCTCCAGCCCATCACACCTGAGGGAAAGTAGAGAATGCAGACTTGAAAATGCAGTCTTGAACCTGCAACCATTTCTATTCCTAGTGGCAAGGCATAATACTGTAATGCAACTTTTTCATAAATGTAGCTATTATATTTTATTATTTTCTATTTATGTGCTACTTAACAAATTTCCATACTTTGAGCAAATTACATTTTGATTGCTTCTCTATTCTGGCTATGAAATCTGCCAGTCAAACAAAGCATTCTTAGCATAGGGCAGTGGTTTTCCAATGATCTTCCTGATAGCAGACACTTCCTGAGCAGTTCCTTTCTGCTGTTGAGTTCTGAGTAGGGTTTTATTTGATAAAAGAGTTTCCTCAGCTCAAAAGTCAAGTCAGATACCACTGGTAAGCAAGAAAATAGTCTGTACCTGTGTTAACATGACAAAAGTACGAAAGAATTAATCTGGAAGCATTGGAACGTCATTGTTGGAATTTAGACTATGATACAAGCCAGTTGGTTTAAAGCTAAAAGAGATGTGAAAAAAGCCCTCAATATTAAATTGAAGATTGTTGTCCTGATATCATTCTTACTCTAGGACTATTGATTTTTTTAAAAATCAAGCTGTTTAAAAATGTTGTGCTAAGGATGAGACCATATTCAATGACAAATGGACTGCATAAACTGTCTTCCTGGGGCCTTATCGAAGCTTTTCACATGGTGCTTGGATGGTTTGTTTTTTGATGGGCAGAATCTGAGTCGTTCACCCTTATCTGGCTTCATTATTATGGATATGAACATGGTTCCCGAGACTCTCACTGGTTCCACAAAAGGAGATTTTTTTAAAAGGCAGCCTGATAAATTCCCCATTCAATGAGAGCTGAGAACCGTTTTATTCCACTGTACTGCAGTTTAAAGGCATGTGACCTGAGTTTCTGCAGGAAGTTGTTTTCATAGGGAGAATATTTAGGTTACAAACCTTGACTATTACTCTCCTCTCCTTCTCCTCCTCCAAACCTGATTTAAGTGCTTTTCCCCCCACATTTATTTATGCAGGAGAACCTGGAACGAAAGAAAGGGATCAGGAAAGAAGGAATTGAGACCCCTTTCAAACACCTGGAAAAGCATTTTAGAGGAACATCCAGCTCACTTCATTGTTGTATGAATTCAGATCCATCCAACTCACTTCGAGAAAAAAAATAATTAGTTTTTGATCTGAAGCCCCACAGGACCACATTTTCTACTATTGATGCTCCCCAGTTTGTGCCATTGATCTCTTATGTTTTTTTCATGACTCAGAAGTTGAAAAGGACTTAACTTGTAGGTCAGGAAAGAAAGAAGCCTGTTACTGGGGTGAGTAATATCAGGCAAGGATATTCACTACAGGCTGGGCATTATGCTAAGGTTATCTGATTTGTTTCTTTTTTTTTTTTTTTAATATTTATTTATTTATTTATTTATTTATGGCTGTGTTGGGTCTTCGTTTCTGTGCGAGGGCTTTCTCTAGTTGCGGCAAGCGGGGGCCACTCTTCATCGCGGTGCGCGGGCCTCTCACTATTGCGACCTCTCTTGTTGCAGAGCACAGGCTCCAGACGCGCAGGCTCAGTAGTTGTGGCTCACGGGCCCAGCTGCTCCACGGCATGTGGGATCTTCCCAGACCAGGGCTCGAACCCGTGTCCCCTGCATTAGCAGGCAGACTCTCAACCACTGCGCCACCAGGGAAACCCTGATTTGTTTCTTATAACAACTCCAAGGAAGGAAACCTTATTATCTCTACTTTGTAGATTAGGAAATTGAGATTTAGAGAGATTATATGATTTACCCAAGGTCACTCAGCTAAAAAAAGAATGTGACAGCCCTAGCAGTGGGATTCCAGTTCTGAGCACTTCACTGCAGATCCTACCACAGTGGAGTCAAAGGAGATGGAGGAGCAGTGTGACTCCATCAATGCAGGGATTAAGAGACAGCAGAAGGGGAAGAGCAATTGCCCTTTTCCTCGTAGAGGCTATTTTAGGCCTTGCTTCTTAGCATTCATCTATGCACTAGAATACTTTTTGTTTCCACACATAATGCAAAATTTTCTGTGTCCCTAAAATTTTATTATGTGCCTTATGTAATAATTTGTATAAGGTCAAATTTGCATAAGTTGAGTGTTGAGCAACCCAGTGAACATCTGTACATCATTATGTGTAACTAAATAGAAAGGGAAAGGAGAAAGATGGGTAGAATAGGTTTTTTATTCGGATGCTGAGAGAGAAAGGATTATAGGGAATAAAGAAGTAGGGATGGAGAGGAAAACAAAAACTATGAGAAAGGAACCCAGTTGAAGGGGAGAACAAAACTCTTACTCAATTATAAAAATGCACGTGCTAGCCTTGATCCTGCTCACTTCTTTCTCTCTTTCTTTCTCCTTCCTCCCTCCCTCCTTCCATCCCTCCCTTCCTGCCTTCCTTCCTTCCTTCCTTCCTTGTTTTGTTATTAAGCTCTTTCAGATTCTCAGGAACATAAACGTGCTCAGGGCATCTCAACTATGGTAGTTACTTGTAAGAATACTGGAGAAAATAAGGAAATAAGGAAAAACGGGAAAAGTCCAGCATTTAAACTACCAGGTCTTGGGAATAATAGCCCTCTGTTCACAGTTATAAAGCTGGTCACAGTTCCAAGAACAAACCTGTCTGAGGAAGATAATCAAACTGACCAGAATTCCTCTGAGGAGGAATATCTAGTTTGAAGTAATCCTTGGATAAGTTGGTAGGCTGAGTGGGTGAGCCCTCAGGGCATGCTCGAGTTGCACAAGCTGATTGCTGTCAACTCTATGCATAAAACAAGAAGAATGAGTGTGACTCAGGAGAGACAGTTAGGAAGGAGAAGGAGGAGAGAAGAGACTGAATGACCTCTCTACCCTTCACCTCATTAACAACAAAGACTACAAAAGTTAAAAGATACTCAATGACCAGATATTTGTAATGGAAATGGTGATAGAGAGCTGAGTTCTGTCTGGGTTGGAGCAAAATGAGACAGTCCGTGAATAGGCAAGAGGAAGACAGCCAAGTTACACAAGTTAGTGGCCCAGCCACCTGGAGAGACTCATTCTCTTTGCTCCTATTTCATGTTGCCAGAAAAGAAACTCTGATTGGCTGATCTTGGGACTGGTCTGTCTGATAGGCATGTACAGAATGACTGTTGGGCCCACAAGGGGGTAGATGGGATAGTTAAGGGGATTCTTGTGAACTGGTCAGATGTTCTAAAAAGTATTTAATACAGGGAAGAAATGGGTGTCAAGGGAACATATAAGAGAGGTGTCTAATTCATGCTAAATATTCTTTGAATAAAAGAATGAGTAAACTAGACTTTCTTGTATGGTTTGTCAAAAGCTGTGATGTATACAGAAGGAAGACAAAGCCATGAGGCAGTCAAAGTCAAGAGTGAGAAAAAGCCATGAGGTAGGAAGAGAGTAAGTAGAATCCGTGGTTGCAAGAGAAGTAGAAGCTGAGACAGAGACTCCAGAGGCTTTGCTGATGTGGGGGAGGGCAGATGATGAGATGCGACCCAGTGAGCAGACGAACGCTGTTCCCCTAACTGTCTCTCCTGGGTCACACTCATTCTTCTTGTTTTATGCATAGAGTTGACAGCAATCAGCTTGTGCAACTCGAGCATGCCCTGAGGACTCACCCACTCAGCCTACCAACTTATCCAAGGATTATTTCAAACTAGATATTCCTCCTCAGAGGAATTCTGGTCAGTTTGATTATCTTCCTCAGACAGGTTTGTTCTTGGAAGCTGTGACCAGCTTTATAACTGTGACCAGTGCTTTAGAGCGGCACTCAGACTGGGGAGCATTCTTTGGGAAAAGGTAAAGAGAAGCAGAGAGGAGAGTCAGAAAGAACACTTCTGGGTGGACAATGTCTCTCCAGTTCTTGTCCTTGTCCTCTCTAAGGTTAGGCTGTATTCTTCCCCTTGGGTTCTGTGAAATAGCCCATTAGTTAATAATTCCCTTCTTTGCTTAGGTTAGCTACGTTATCTATTTGTCACCCAATAGCCCTAATTAAATACTCCTCTATCAAGCATCACTTTTTATTACCATTGCCGGTTATGTCTGTGCTCTCTCTTGATTGAAAGCTTCTTAAGGGCAAGGACTGCAATTGTCTTGCTCACTGTTTTATTCTCAGCACTTAGCATGTTTCCTGGATACTTAATAAATGTATTTGGAATGATTCTACAGTTATTGATTACCAACTGTACCAAGCACTACTTCATGCACTGCGATTATAAAGATGAAAGACATGATCCTTGACCTCACATTGCTCAGAGTCTAGTTACTTCCAAATCAGTCCAGTTCTACTTCTACTTTAAGTGTTCCTTGTATTAGTTAGGAGCTTTGGTGAAGGGGACAGGGTTGGCTCAAGTGACCAAATCTCACAAGGGCCAAGGATAAAACTGGGCCATGGGAACAGCTAGAACCAGGGACAAATGTGGTCAGGACTTTTCTCCCTCTCTTGTTTCTATCTGTGGGTTGACTTCTCCACGTCAGACTTATTTCCTCCTGAGTATGGAAGAGTAACAACCAGCAGTTTTCACTCTTACGTTCTTCCAGCTTTACCATGATTTTCCATGTTTCCAATTTGAAAAATCCTGGGGAGGCCTTCCAATTGACTCAGATTTTGTTAAGGGTGCTTCTCTGGGCCAATCACTGTGGAGAGAAGGCACCAGGATTATTTTACCTTGGGTTTCCATCACTACAACAATCAGAACCAGCAGGACCTGTCAGATGGTGGCATGTTCCAATCTTAGCCACATGAATGGGGCCTGGCCAGAAAGGGGGTGGGAACTCTTCTGGGAAGACAAACTAATAGATGTCTGCCTACTCCATCTCCTTAGCCTCACATGCATGAACTCCTTTCCCTGACTTTAACAAATATCTATTAAATGTTCATTTAGTGCAAAGCATTGTGCTAGGCTCTTAGACTAAGCATTTACATTTTATGTATCAAAATTAATTTTTTTAAAGGAAAGCAAACATCTTTCCTTAATCTCCACAGTCATAACCCAATCTTTCCTGCATTTATTTTTCAGAGTCACAGTATAGCAAAACCTTCAAACACTGGTTTATTTGGACCATCCCAGTGCACATGA
Source organism: Balaenoptera musculus (assembly GCF_009873245.2). NCBI lineage: Eukaryota > Metazoa > Chordata > Mammalia > Artiodactyla > Balaenopteridae > Balaenoptera > Balaenoptera musculus. The sequence continues at coordinate 33,485,069 of NC_045802.1, read as the reverse complement.
ATCAGGTGATTTTTATCTTTTGCTCCTATCCTTGCCATCCCTAATCTGTCAGGCAGTCCTGAATCTATACCATCAGGCTTGTTTGTTCTACTTCTCTATCCTTTTATCATGGTTCCATTAACTCACATCCAAGGATGTCAAGAGAATAAATAGCCCAATAAAACAAAAGAATATACTTCCAGATTTGAAAAGAAAGAAACATAAGAAATACATAGATCATACTGTATGACAATAGCCTAGAAGATTGCATGGGAGGATTTTCGTGTTTTCTGTAGACGAAAAGAAAAATGGAATTTTCATGCCTTGCATCAGCACTTGACAGCTGTATATTGGACACTAAAAGGAGGGATGGGCATTAGGAATAATTTTGCCTAAAATAAGCACAATTCCATGGAGGATGACTGCACATTTTCTCTGGTGATCATCTTATAACTCAGGAAAATTTAAACATGAACCTAATTTTGTCTAAGAAATTCTTAATCATGAACATTTCCTCCTCATAAAACATGGTCCCTTACAACATGGGCTTGGCATGCCAACTTCCTATCACTTAATGTCACACCTACGTAATGGACACTCATGTCTCAATGAACTCTTCCCAGATAAGCAGAAGGCTCTTGTCCAAGAGTAATAAACATCTGGTACACAGGTTGCTAAGAGCACAAATAAAGATAAATTTGTTAGTCTGACCTAAATGTTCTCTGGATCTCAAATTAATCTAATGTTATCTGACGTTTGGCACTTTCTCTATCCCAAAAAGACCACTCTATTGTCAGGGTCTCATCACTCTTTTTCAAGAAGTAATTTTTCTTTTGCCTCCTGGTGCTTCTCTGCCGCTTCAGTGGGGTACATTGTGAGCTCCAAATGTAGCACCCAGATTCAAGCAGAATATAATTCAAAGTTATTCAAAATCAAATGTTTTGTTCCTGGAGTCAATGCTGTTGTAAGGCTAAGCCTACATCTAAGGGGAATTTTTTTTCTTTTTTGAGATTCTCTACATGGCTTGAATTAGAAATAAATTATATCAGCATTTAAACATGCACTTTAGCGTTCTCAATTTAAAATCATAGTTTTACAGTTGAGGAAACTCAGACTCCAAGATCTAATTTCCCCAAGGTCACACAGACCTTAGTGAGTGCCAACTTATGCTGGAACATTCAAAATATGTTCTATACATCTTAATATGTTTAGTTATGACAAACAAAGAAATTTTCTCTGTCAATAGAAAGCTGGATTGGTGAGCAGCCAACAAGCTTACCTGCCAGCTTCTATAGATTCAGAAGTCAATAATTACTTTACCTTTCTAGGAAATAAAGATTCCGTACACCAAGTTCTGAAAGAAGACAATGCAGAGGCGAGAGGAACCACTGAGAAGGTCACCAGCTGTAGGTACAGAAAACACATGCCCCAATCTCCCCATTAAATAAGAACAGGCTTACACACTAATATTATTACTACTATTACTATTTAACATAATCTAACCTCTGATGTCCTCCCAGAGCAAGCTCTGTAATGTGGTTTATAGCTCTTAGGAATTGATTCTCCTTTTCCAACCTAAGTCTGTTAGCTGTTGTCTGGAAGCCTGGTGTTTGAAAACAGCAGCTTACTGACAGCTAAGACTGAAATGAAACCTTTTCCTCATCACTTCTACTTGAACCTAATCTAATCTTCTGCCTGAAACAGGCAAGATGGCTGTACAATAGGACAGAACAGACCACTGGAGTCACACTGCATGTGCCTCAAACCCACAACTCCAAAGGGCCATGTGATCACTATGTGCTCCCTGCAAACCTTCCTGGACTTGCAAATTTCCCTTGTTTACCACTTTGGCCAGCTGGTGAATCCCTCTACTTCATGGCTCTGCCTACCCTCTCCACAGGATTATCATACAATACTACAGATTTTCCCAAACATCTGCCCATTTTATTTATTCAGAAGCAACAGCTCTCCAGCTGATTACATCTGATGTCTTATCAAGACCAAAAACTCTTACGGAAATTCTTTTTTTATTATTTTAAACTTCCTCCTCTTAAGATAGTTAACTTAATCATGCATGTGTTTACCATCAGAGTGAAATTTAAATAAAAGGAAATTCGTTAGCCTTCAACATTCTGCAGGAGACAGATTACAGGAATTGTAAATCCACATTGTAAATTGACAATACTACACAGCACTGAAACAGAACGGATTCTAGATACATGCATACCATGGAGGAATCTTCCAGATGTAATACTGAGCAAGAGAAGGGGGCACAAAAGAGTACATGCTGAATAATCCCATATTTGTCAAGTTCAAAAGCAGCAAACCTAAGTCTATGGTGATACAGGTCCGATAGTTGTTGCCTTTGGCTGGGTTATCAACTGTGAGTGGGCACCAAGAGCCTGCTGGTACTGCCAGAAAAGTTCTGTCTTGATCTGGGCAGTGGCAAAATTAACTTATACTTATGTAAATGTCCACCTAGTTGTAGGCTTGAATTGTGTACTTTACTATATGTAAATATGTATGCAACATGCTGTAATATTAAAAATTGTAAAAACATGTTATATGCTAAAAACTTCTGTTTAACTTCTGTTTAAAGATCCAGTGATGTGCTCCAGTCTCTGATTCATATAAGAAGCATTCCTCAAGGTCACCATTCTTGTAATTATAAATTTCCTTTTCATAGTACACAGTCTGTTGTCCTAGCCTTGGTCAGTGGGAAGGCCCACATCTCACCCCCTCGGCCTGGCTGCACCTCCAGGAGACAATCTTGGCCAGGCTGCTCTGCAGAGGATGTAGGCACCCCACCTCACTGCACTTGGCTACATCTTCCAGTGTTGCTATGATCCTCATCAGGATCATTTTCTAGACTGAGTACCCACACATCTTTCTGGATATGCTAGACATATCCAAAAGAACACTCAGAAATCCTCCTTCAAGTATTTTCAAAATATTTTAAATATAACGGCATCACAATACTAAAGAACATTGTGGCTGATTCATAATCTTCATAATTAATGCAATTATGAGGAGGAGTGGGATACCAACGATTATAGCATGCTAGTGAATCACTTGGTTTCCTGTGTCCATGTTCTTTGTCCATCCTTGTATATATATATAAATAATTTAAAAGATATAATCATATCATATTGGCATAAAAATAGGCACATAGATCAATAGAACAGAATAGAGAGCCTTTCCAATTTGGATTACTTTTATTTCATTTTCTTGCCTACTTGCTCTAACTAGTACTTCTAGTACAATATTGAGTAGACGTGGTAAAAGCAGATATTCTTGTATTATTCCTGATCTTGGGGGATCTAGTTTTCCATCATTAAGTATGATGTTAGCTGTGGATTTTTAGAGATGGCCTGTATTAGGTTGAGGGAGCTCCCTTCTACTTTCAGTTTATTGAGTGTTTTTTTTCATGAAAGGGTATTGGATTTCACCAAATGCTTTTTCTGCGTCTATTGAGATGATATGTTGCTTTTTCCCTTCGTTGCATTAATGTGGTATATTATATTTACCAATGATTTTTTGAGATAAATCCTACTTGGTCATGGTGTATTATATTTTTATATGCTGCAGGATTTAGTTTGCTAGTATTTTGTTGAAGATTTTTGCATCTGTATTTATAGAAGATATTGGTCTGTAGTTTTCTTGTGATGTTTTTGTCTGGTTTTGGTATCAGGGTCATACTGGCCTCATAGAATGAGTCAGAAAGGGTTCCCTCCTCTTCTATTTTTTAGAAGGGTTTGTAAAGGATTGATGTTAATTCTCCTTTAAATGTTTGGTAGAATCCACCAGTACATAATTTCCTTGACACATTTAAATGGTATGGTATTAACACAATGTTATTTTAACTTGAATTTCTTTGGTAACTAGCAAGGTTAAACATTTTCCCATATGTTTGCTTGCTAATTATCTCTGTTGGTATGTACTGTTTGTTCATATCCTTTGCTCATTTTTATATTGGGGTCTCAGTGTTTTTCTTATCAATTTTAATGAGCTTTTTAGAGTAGTAAGCCTCAGAACATTATATTTTAATCTAGTAATTTTTCATCATCCAGAAATGTTAATGTATTTTAGGCATAGGGAGGATAAATCAGGTTTTAGAAGCACTTCTGCTTACAATAATTTTCTCACAACTTTATCCTGTTGGCATGCAAAAGTATTCCATATTTAATGGGGGAAACAGGAGGTCACAAATCTAATTAAAAATAAATTTAGATTCCTTGATGCCCAGGCCAATTTTTTAAAATTTATTTTCTTGAATATTTATTTGTTTTTACTATGCCAAGCCAGGCACATACATATATCAGACATACCCAACCCATAAGGTTTTATCCTCCCTCTGAATTCTTGCTGATGGTTACATTTAGTGAGTCTGACTTCCTGAGTATCATGCCTACATGCTCAGTTCAGCATCTAATTCAACTTCCCCAACTTTTTTTACCCTAGGAAAACATCAAAATGGGAACCAATTTAACCAATAAGTACCTTGAAAAATTAATTCTGTTCACTATTCTAATGAAAAACTAATGAAGAGGATTTGATGAGTCTTCTATAGTGTCAAGCATTTGATTAAGAAGGCCAGTTGGCATAAGGTCTGCTTAAAGGATTTTTAGCTAAAATATCATTCCCTACAAGCCTATCACAATGCCTGGACATCCCCCATTAGAACTGTATTATTTGTGGTTAGATTTGGAAAAGACTTAATCCATATATATTTTGTGTGGGTTATGTGTGTGTGTCTGAGGGTGAGTGGATTGTGGGTGCATGAGTTTAAATGAAGGAAAAGGGAATAAAACACACAGAGGCACAAAGGTGTATTTTTGCTAGCACAAAGTAGGAATCAAATCACTCTTAAAGTCAGGCTCAAGAAAGTAATTTAAACTACCTAGTGTAGATTTTGCTTGGCTCTTTGCACTGTCATTAGAAACAAAACTGCTGTTTGTGTTAGGAGATTTTTATCTCCTACTCTCTTGTCATTTTAGATGAGTACACAGTTATACAATGTCTTTTCATTCCAAACCTATAGAAATAATAAACATGCTGAATATATGGAAGGTGTTTTAATCATTCTTGTGTTTTTCACTCCTCTTTGGTCTATTTCTTGTGATCATAAATCGATGCTATTCCTATACATTTTATTCCTTTAAGAAGTATCCCCACATATTTTCATGTGTAATTTAATAAAGTATAGCTATCTCTAGAAGCTTGCTAGACAATGTATTAAATAAAATTCTACTTTTCCTCCCTAAGTTATCATTCTCATTCCATTTTTTGAACTATACAAGGCTGCAAGCTCTATCATTTACGTCTATGTGATCCTTGTACAAAGTACCTAACCTCTCTGGGTCTCAGTTTCCCCATTCATAGTAGGATAACTCTTTCAAGGTTGTTGAGAGGTTCTACCAAACTTTTGCTCCGGCCATCTTAGCAGATGTTGCAAGAAGAGAGGCCACTATCCAAAGGGCAGCAGCATAGGCCCAAAGAACATCATCAAGGACAAAACCCTGTCCTCTCTGCTGTCCAGATGATTCATAGCCCTTGCCCATTAACTGAAAAATCACCCTGGGTGAAGGGAAGGAGAAAAGAGAGAAAAAAGATCCTGAAGTGCTGTGTCTATGGCAAACCATGAGTAACCAAGAAAACACTGGACTGACTGAGTCCACCATGAATTGCCCAGATTGACTTTTCTACATTAACCTGCAGTTGTGAGGCTCCTTCCTTGGAGACCAGTAAATACCAGCAGTCTATTCTCTTCAATCACAGCTGGATCTAGCTTGACAGAATGGTTGGAAGATTTGGGGAGGAGGGTTTAAAGACTGTTTCTGTAGCCTTTCTCCTTATTATTATATCTTTCATGAATATCCTATCCATTACTAGATCCTAAGTGTTGACATCAATACATAGACACCTGCTTCTTTTTGAAGCAGACAAGTGTGTGAGTCACTGCTGGAAAACTTTCCTCCAACCTTAAGTCACGAGGAGCTTCAAGATGGTGGAAGAGTAAGACTCAGAGATCACCTTCCTCTCCACAAATACATCAGAAACACATCTACATGTGGAACACCTCCTACAGAACACCTACTGAACGCTGGAAGAAGACCTCAGACCTCCCAAAAGGCAAGAAACTCCCCATGTACCTGGGTAGGGCAAAAGAAAAAAGAAAAACAGAGACAAAAGAATAGAGACAGGACCTGCACCAGTGGGAGGGAGCTGTGAAGGAGGAAAGGTTTCCACACACTAGGAAGCCCCTTCGAGGGCGGAGACTGCTGGTGGCAGAGTGGGGGAGCTTCTGAGCCACGGAGGAGAGTGCAGCAACAGGGGTGCGGAGGGCAAAGCAGAGAGATTCCCTCACAGACGATCGGTGCTGACCAGAACTCACCAGCCCGAGAGGCTTGTCTGCTCACCCGCTGGGGTGGGCGGGGGCTGGGAGCTGAGGCTCGGGCTTCGGTTGGATCCCAGGGAGAGGACTGGGGTTAGCGGCATGAACTCAGCCTGAAGGGGTTAGTGCACCACAGCTAGCCGGGAGGGAGTCCGGGAAAAGGTCTGGACCTGCCGAAGAGACAAGAGACTTTTTCTTGCCTCTTTGTTTCCTGGTGCGCAAGGAGAAGGGATTAAGAGCATCGCTTAAAGGAGCTCCAGAGACGGGCGCGAGCCGTGGCTATCAGCGCGGACCCCAGAGGCGGCCATGGGACGCTAAGGCTGCTGCTGCCACCACCAAGAAGCCTGTGTGCAAGCACAGGTCACTATCCACACCGCCCCTCCTGGAAGCCTGTGCAGCCCGCCACGGCCAGGGTCCCGTGATCCAGGGACAACTTCCCCAGGAGAACGCACGGCGTGCCTCAGGCTGCTGCAACGTCACGCCAGCCTCTGCCGCCACAGACTCGCCCCGCATCCGTACCCCTCCCTTCCCATGGCCTGCGTAAGCTAGAGCCCCGGAATCAGCTGCTCCTTTAACCCCATCCTGTCTGAGCGAAAAACAGACACCCTCAGGTGACCTACACGCAGAGGCAGTGCCAACTCCAAAGCTGAGCCCCGGGAGCTGTGGGAACAAAGAAGAGAAAGGGAAATCTCTCCCAGCAGCCTCAGGAGCAGTGGATTAAATCTCCACAGACAACTTGATGTACCCTGCATCTGTGGATTACCTGAATAGACAACGAATCATCCCAAATTGAGGAGGTGGACTTTGGGAGCAAAGATATATATTTTTTTTTCCCTTTTTCTCTTTTTGTGAGTGTGTATGTGTATGCTTCTGTGTGTGATTTTGTCTGTATAGCTTTGCTTTCACCATTTGTCCTAGGGTTCTGTCCGTCCGTTTTTTTTGTTTGTTTTTTACTTAAAAAATTTTTTTTCTTAATAATTATTTTTTATTTTAATAACTTTATTTTATTTTATTTTACTTTATTTTATTTTATTTTATCTTCTTTCTTTCTTTCTTTCTTTCTTTCTTTCTTTCTATTTTTTCTCCCTTTTATTCTGGGCTGTGTGGATGAAAGCTCTTGGTGTTCCAGCTAGGCATCAGGGCTGTGCCTCTGAGGTGGGAGAGCCAACTTCAAGACACTGGTCCACAAGAGATCTCCCAGCTCCACGTAATACCAAACGGCGAAAATCTCTCAGATATCTCCATCTCAAGAACAAGACCCAGCTTCACTCAACAACCAGCAAGCTACAGTGCTGGACACCCTATGCCAAACAACTAGCAAGACAGGAACACAGCCCCATCCATCAGCAGAGAGGCTGCCTAAAATCATAATAAGGCCACAGACACCCCAAAACACACCACCAGACATGGACGTGCCCACCAGAAAGACAAGATCCAACCTCATCCACCAGAACACAGGCACTAGTCCCCTCCACAAGAAAGCCTACACAACCCACTGAACCAACCTTAGCCACTGGGGACAGACACCAAAAACAATGGGAACTATGAACCTGCAGCCTGTGAAAAGAAGATCCCAAACACAGTAAGTTAAGCAAAATGAGAAGACAGAGAAACACACGGCAGATGAAGGAGCAAGGTAAAAACCCACCAGACCTAACAAATGAAGAGGAAATATGCAGTCTACCAGAAAAAGAATTCAGAATAATGATGAAAAGATGATCCAAAATCTTGGAAATAGAGAAAATACAAGAAACGTTTAACAGGGACCTAGAAGAACTAAAGAGCAAACAAACAATGATGAACAACACAATAAATGAAATTAAAAATTCTCTAGAAGGGATCAACAGCAGAATAACTGAGGCAGAAGAATGGATAAGTGACCTGGAAGATAAAAGAGTGGAAATAACTACTGCAGAGCAGAAAAAAGAAAAAAGAATGAAAAGAACTGAGACAGTCTCAGAGACCTCTGGGACAACATTAAACACACCAACGTTCAAATTATAGGGGTCCCAGAAGAAGAAGAGAAAAAGAAAGGGACTGAGAAAATATTTGGAGAGATTATAGTTGAAAACTTCCCTAATATGGGAAAGGAAATAGTTAATCAAGTCCTGGAAGCACAGAGTCCCATACAGGATAAATCCAAGGAGAAACACGCCAAGACACATATTAATCAAACTATCAAAAATTAAATACAAAGAAAAAATATTAAAAGCAGCAAGGGAAAAACAACAAATAACACACAAGGGAATCCCTATAAGGTTAACAGCTGATCTTTCAGCAGAAACTCTGCAAGCCAGAAGGGAGTATAAGGACATATTTAAAGTGATGAAGGAGAAAACCCTACAACCAAGATTACTCTACCCAGCAAGGATCTCATTCAGATTTGATGGAGAAATTAAAACCTTTACAGACAAGTAAAAGTTGAGAGAGTTCAGCACAACCAAACCAGCTTTACAACAAATGCTAAAGGAACTTCCTTAGGCAGGAAACACCAGAAGAAAAGACCTACAAAAACAAACCCAAAACAATTAAGAAAATGGTAATAGGAACATACATATCGATAATTATCTTAAATATAAATGGATTAAATGCTCCAACCAAAAGACATAGGCTGGTTGAATGGATACAAAAATCAGACCTGTATATATGCTGTCTACAAGAGACCCACTTCAGACCTAGGGACACATACAGACTGAAAGTGAGGGAATGGAAAAAGATATTCCATGCAAATGGAAATCAAAAGAAAGCTGGAGTAGCAATTCTCACATCAGACAAACTAGACTTTAAAATAAAGACTATTACAAGAGACAAAGAAGGACACTACATAATGATCAAGGGATCAGTCCAAGAAGAAGATATAACAATTGTAAATATTTATGCACCCAACATAGGAGCACCTCAATACATAAGGCAAATACTAACAGCCATAAAAGGGGAGATTGACAGTAACACAATCATAGTAGGGTACTTTAACACCCCACTTTCACCAATGGACAGATCATCCAAAATGAAAATAAACAAGGAAACACAAGCTTTAAATGATACATTAAACAAGATGGACTTAATTGCTATTTATAGGACATTCCATCCAAAAACAACAGAATACATATTCTTCTCAAGTGCTCATGGAACATTCTCCAGGGTAGGTCATATCTTGGGTCACAAATCAAGCCTTGGTAAATTTAAGAAAATTGAAGTCATATCAAGTATCTTTTCCAACCAAAACGCTATGAGACGAGATATCAATTACAGGAAAATATCTGTAAAAAATACAAGCACATGGAGGCTAAACAATACACTACTTAATAACCAAGAGATCACTGAAGAAATCAAAGACGAAATCAAAAAATACCTAGAAACAAATGACAATGAAAACACAATGACCCAAAAGCTATGGGATGCAGCAAAAGCCGTTCTAAGAGGGAAGTTTATAGCAATACAATCCTACCTTAAGAAACAAGAAACATCTCAAATAAACAACCTAACCTTACATCTAAAGCAATTAGAGAAAGAAGAACAAAAAAACCCCAAAGTTAACAGAAGGAAAGAAATCATAAAGATCAGATCAGAAATAAATGAAAAAGAAATGAAGGAAACAATAGCAAAGATCAATAAAACTAAAAGCTGTTTCTTTGAGAAGATAAACAAAATTGATAAATCATTGGCCAGATTCATCAAGAAAAAAAGGGAGAAGACTCAAATCAATAGAATTAGAAATGAAAAAGGAGAAGTAACAACTGACACTGCAGAAATACAAAGGATCATGAGAGATTACTACAAGCAACTATATGCAAATAAAATGGACAACCTGGAAGAAATGGACAAATTCTTAGAAATGCACAACCTGCCAAGACTGAACCAGGAAGAAATAGAAAATATGAACAGACCAATCACAAGCACTGAAATTGAAACGGTGATTAAAAATTTTCCAACAAACAAAAGCCCAGGACCAGATGGCTCCACAGACGAATTCTATCAAACATTTAGAGAAGAGCTAACACCTATCCTTCTCAAACTCTTCCAAAATATAGCAGAGGGAGGAACACTCCCAAACTCATTCTACGAAGCCACCATCACCCTGATACCAAAACCAGACAAAGATGTCACAAAGAAAGAAAACTACAGACCAATATCACTGATGAACATAGATGCAAAAATCCTCAACAAGATACTAGCAAACAGAATCCAACAGCACATTAAAAGGATCATACACCATGATCAAGTGGGGTTTATTCCAGGAATGCAAGGATTCTTCAATATATGCAAATCAATCAATGTGATACACCATATTAACAAATTGAAGGAGAAAAACCATATGATCATCTCAATAGATGCCGAGAAAGCTTTCGACAAAATTCAACACCCATTTATGATAAAAACCCTGCAGAAAGTAGGCATAGAGGGAACTTTCCTCAACCTTAAGTCACCATTTATGTTTGACCTATTGCTAATGGAAATATTCTACCCAAAGTCCAGGAAAAATATACCCTTTACTCACCTTACTCACATAATCATGAAATTTTGAAAGTATCTACAGTCCTAAGCATATCATCATTGCCAATAACTACAACTAGGTCGTGAGAACTTGAAATAGATAATAAGCATTATCACCAGCAAGAGCCCATAAAGCAGAGGTCAAGAGTTAGTTAGGTTTTCATACAAACTAAAGGTTTCTAAAATCTTTAACATAGGAAACTGTTTTTCAGCTCTTTCCATCCAGTGACATGGATATGTTTTATTCATCTATGGAGTACACATTGATGCTGTGAAGCAAGCACTTCCTTCCCTATAGACAACTTTCTTATCACCATTAGTGATGAAGCTTCTGATAAGAGTTAACACAGTGTCTTCACATTATCTCTTTCTACAAGTGTGAGCCCTTCTCAGCACATCAGCAAGAGCAGGAAAATGAAGAGCAAATGAAAACCTGAAAACAAGTTGGAAATGGAAGCACCTCATTTAATTGAACTGAAAAGTTCTTCCTAAGCTTGCTGCAAACTCACTTGGCAGCAAGGCCTGAACTGATATCAGACTGTTTAAAGACTATTTATCCTACTTATAGTATGAGTATTCATTCAGTTTTCTGCAGAAATAACAATATGCTTGATTATAGGGCACAGACCTGTTGGGGATGTTATATTACATATCAGCACATTACGTAAGTTATATGCATTTAATTACCTTCTGAAACTCAAAAATCTCTGAATTCTAAAATACTTGTAACCTCAAAGCTTTTAGATAAGGAAGTATGAATTTATACTCATTTTTCTAATTAGGTTATATAGAATTATTCTAGACACTTTTATTTCATGTGGCAATATACTTGGTCCATATTCCTGATTCTAGTTTCCTCATCTGTATCCATAACTTATATCTCATCTTAACTGGAGTACTAGGTAATTAATGATAGCTAAGCACTTAACATGATAATATGTGTATATACATATAAAACAGATATATGTTTATGTGTATACAAATACACACACAGAACTGCTATGGAAAACACTTCAAATTTATTTAACACAGGTTTATAATTGATACTTTCAATCAACAATCTATTTCTCAGAAGCAAAGCTTAAATCAAGAACCCTGGCAGTGATAGCGTACCACTGAAATGTCTGGTTTTAAAGAGGCTATCTTCAGGCGGAGAACTCCCAGATCTCTCTTCAAATTGCTGAATACCTTAAAGGAATTTGATAGTCATACTGGAAATCAATCTATCTGTATATTGTTTAAAGAGCTTCTATGTGACATCCACATCTACACTTAGCACTGCAAGCATTTCTTCTTGATTATATTGCAGGAATAGCTTAGGTTTATATTATGTTTTTCAAAGAACTGTAATATGTATTTTCTATATTCGATTTTATATAATGAGGATAATAATAGCCACATCAAGAGTTGTTTTGAGGGTTAGATAACACATTAAATGTCAAGCCCAATGCATTCCACATGGTACCACTGTGAGGTAGTATAGCTAGCATCATTGTCCCCAGTTTTCAGATGGGGCCCAGAAACTGTAGGTGGCTTGTTCAAGGTCACATGACTAGCATACTGGAAAACTGACACTTGATCTCATTTTGCCAGCAGCAAGTTCAGTGTTCTATCCACACCATCTCACTACCTAAAATAAATGATAGTATTTTTACCATAGCTTTTTGCAAAATGGAAACAGCTTTGTTATTTTTGCTGATTATTCAAATAATACATATGCATTGCATAAACAATTACACATATCTAAAATTGGATAGGTGTAAAGAAAAAGAGTACAGAAAAATCACATCCTCCAATCAGCCAGAAAGACCCATGTTTAATTAGCAGCATAAACTTTACACGTTTTTCTATGCATGAACACATGTAAATACAATATAGCAATTAAAGTAGGATAACACATATTTTTATAGTGTGTTTTTTCATATAATAAATTATAGCTATATTTACATATTAATAAATGTAAGTTTTAGTTATTAATTTCAAAATATTTACTGAAGTGTATGAAACTTACAGTAAAATACTGCTTAATTTATTCTGAAGACCCACAGCTAGTAGAAAAGTCAACCTCGGTAATTCATGCTGGACTCAGTCCACTGTTTTCTTGGTTACTCATGGTTTGACATAGTCACAGAACTTCAGGGTTTTTTTTTTTTTTTTTTCTCCTTCGCTTCACCCAGGGTGATTTTTCGGTTAATGGTCAAGGGCTATGGATCATCTTGGCAGAAGAAAAACCGAGGTTAGATCCTTAATGATGTTCCTCTGTCTTATGCTGCCTTTTATCTGCCCTTTAGGCAGCAGTTTTCATTCTTGTCACATCTGGTCAGAAGGTTGGAATCATTCCTTGACATCTGGCTGTCAGATTGTACATTCTCCATCCACTTTATACCAAACACAAGGTCTCTTCAAGTCTGCCCACCAACCCATCTGCCTTAGCCTGCTATAACTGAATATACTATAGACTGAGTGGCTTAAACAATAAACATTTATTTTTCAGTTCTGGAGGCCGGGAAGTCCAAGATCAAGGTGCCAGTAGATTCAGTGTCTGTGGAGAGCCCACTTCTTGTTCATAGACAGCTCTCTTCTCACTGTGTCCTCACATTGTAGAAGGGGCAAGGCAGCTTTCTGGAGCCTTCTTTATAAGGGCACTAATACCATTTATGAGGGCTCCACCTTCATAACCTAATTACCTCCCAAAGGCCCGACATCCTAATACTATCACCTTTCGGGGTTATGGTTTCACAGACGAATTTTGAAGGGACACAAACATCCACTGCTTAACATCACCTGTGCCCTCTCAGCTGTTTTTCCAATGCCAAACTGAGGTTACCCTTGGGACCACCTGCTGACACATCTAATACAGTCATTTCTATTCTACTGCTAGTGTACCATGTTATAATGGCCCCCAAAGATATTCACATTCTCATCATCAGAACTTGTTATTATGTTACTTTACATGGTAAAAATGACTTCACAGATGTGATTAAGTTAAAGATCTTTATAAACAGAAATGATATTGGATTATCTTGGTAGGCCCAACATAATCATAAGACCCTTATAAAAGGGAAGCAGGAAGATCAGAAGCTGAAAAGGAGATATAATAATAGAAGCAGAGAGAGGGAGAGGCTGGAAGATGCTACACTGCTGGCTTTAGAGATGAGAAAGGGGTCTTGAGCGAATGAATGTAGGTAGCCTCTAGAAGCTAGAAGAGGCAAGAGATAGATTCTCCCTTAAAGACTTCAGAAGGACTGTAGCCTTCCCAACAACCTTGATTTTAGCACACTGAACTAATTTTGTTCTGACCTCTAGAATTATGAGGTAATAAATTGTATTGTTTTAAGTCACCAAGTTTGTGGTAATTTGTTATAGCAGCAATTTGAAACTAATACACATACTAAACATAGAGTTTCTTTAAAAGACCTGCAGTGTCCCTGGGCTGTACTTAGAGAAGTAAAACCTAGGTACCCTCTTCATTGGTGCACCTTAATTGAAATTAGATTTCTATTCTCCCCACTCATCCCACTTTTAAAGCTTAGCCAACAGGAATGCAGAGAACTATATTCCTTCTCAGAGACCACTGATAGCAGCCAAGTTTATTACTCTACTCTGTCTGTGAAAAATAAACTTGTTTCTTTGCCCAGAAAGGAGAAGAAACTCACCCGACAATCATCCAAATCTATCATTTGTTTTAACACTTCAGAGCTTTGGCTTCTAATATGCAAAGCCAAACTTTTCAACCTAAACATCTTTCTCCCACAAACTCCAGCTCTTAAAAACCTAAACTTTTTTTTTTTGCCTTTTATTTTATTTTATTTTTATTTTTTAACATCTTTACTGAAGTATAATTGCTTTACAATGGTGTGTTAGTTTCTGCTGTATAACAAAGTGAATCAGCTATACATAAACATATATCCCCATATCTCCTCCCTCTTGCATCTCCCTCCCATCCTCCTTATCCCACCCGTCAGGGTGGATACAAAGCACCGAGCTGATCGCCCTGTGCTATGTGGCTGCTTCCCACTAGCTATCTATTTTACATTTGGTAGTGTATATATGTCCATGCCACTCTCTCACTTCGTCCCAGCTTCCCCTTCCCCTTCCTGTGTCCTCAAATCCATTCTCTACGTCTGCATCTTTATTCCTGTCCTGCCCCTAGGTTCTTCAGCACCACTTTTTTTTTTTTTTTTAGATTCCATATATATGTGTTAGCATATGGTATTTGTTTTTCTCTTTCTGACTTACTTCACTCTGTATGACAGTCTCTAGGTCCATCCTCCGCACTACAAATAACTCAATTTCGTTTCTTTTTATGGCTGAGTAATATTCCATTGTATATGTGTACCACATCTTCTAAAACCTAAACTTCTTGATTTAAGTTTAAAATTTCATTCACATACATATGTATTATGTTATATTTGCCTTCCTCCTGAGCCACTAAATGCATTGATTCAATGATAGGTGGAGAGAGAACTTGTGTTAATATCATCACAATTTAACTCTGTTCATATAAACCTCCATCAACATTTTTTTTATTGAAGTATAGTTGATTTACAATGTTGTGTTAATTACTGCCATACAGCAAAGTGATTCAGTTTTTATATATATATTATATATATACTATATATATAATATATAGTATATATATTCTTTTATAAAATATTCTTTTCCATTATGGTTTATCGTAGGATATTGAATATAGTTATCTGTGTTATACAGTAGGAACTTGATGTTTATCCATTCTATATATAAAAGCTTACATCTGCTAACCCCAGCCTCCCACTCCATCCCTCCCCTAACCCCCTCCCCCTTCACAACCACCAGTCTGTTCTCTATGTCTGTGATTCTGTTCCTGTTTCATAGATAGGCTCGTTTGTGTCTTATTTTAGATTCCACATGTAAGTGGTAGAATAAGGTATTTGTCTTTCTCTTTCTGACATACTTCACTTAGTATGATAATCTGTAGGTGCATCCTTGTTGCTGCAAATGGCATTATTTCATTCTTTTTTATGGCTGAGTAGTATTCCATTGTATATATGTACCACATCTTGTTTATCCATTCATCTGTCATCCATGAATATTTTTAATGATAGTAGAATATTCTATTATATGGTTACTCTGGAATTTATTTACCTAATTCCCTTTTTTTGTTTTTTAAATTTTATTTATTTATTTATTTATGGCTGTGTTGGGTCTTCGTTTCTGTGCGAGGGCTTCCTCTAGCTGCGGCAAGTGGGGGCCACTCTTCATCGCGGTGCACGGGCCTCTCACTATCGCGGCCTCTCTTGTTGCGGAGCACAGGCTCCAGACGCGCAGGCTCAGCAATTGTGGTTCACGGGCTTAGTCGCTCTGCGGCATGTGGGATCTTCCCAGACCAGGGCTCGAACACATGTCCCCTGCATTGGCAGGCAGATTCTCAACCACTGCGCCACCAGGGAAGCCCCCTAATTCCCTTTTGATGGACATTTTCATTGTTGCCAAGTGTTTACTAATATAAAAATGCAGGGACTTCCCTGGTGGTCCAGTGGCTAAAACTCTGAGCTCCCAATGCAGGGGGCCTGGGTTCGGTCCCTGGTCAGGGAAATAGGTCCCACATGCCACAACTAAGAGTTAGCATGCTGCAACTAAAGGTCCCGCATGCCTCAACTAAAGATCCCACATGCCGCAACTAAAGATCCTGCATGCCACAACTAAGATTGAAGATCCCACGTTCCACGACTAAGACGCAGCACAGCCAAATAAATAAATAAATATTTTTTTAAAATGCAGAAATGAATTCTGATCAGTTATGAAATCATTTATTTAAAAAAGAAAGCCTTAGGAACTGTTTTTCTAGGTCAAAGTGTATGCACATTTTACACTTGGAAAGTTGTTACCAAATCTATTTTCTTTTATGGTGGAAGTAAAAATGAATTGTCCCTTTCATTGTACCAATTTTTCTTTTGTGTATACCCAAGTGTATGAGAGTCCTAGTTTATCCACACTCCGTCCAATCATAGGAGTTAATAATTTTTCTTTATCCACAATGGATCAACAATAATATCAAATTGTTATTTTACTTTTTATGTCTTTGATTATTAGATTAAATGTTTTCTGGTCATTTTTATTCCTTCTCTAGATTCATCAATCATATCCTCGGTCCAGTTTTTTACATTGCCTTCTTCATATAAGCCTTTACATGCCATCACAACATTTTTCCCCATGCTGTCGCTTATCTTTTTCTTTTTATTTATTTTTACTTTTCATTTTACTTTTATGGTTTCTGTGCTCCCATGAGATTGTCAAGTATGTCAATTATTCTTTTAAATGTTCTGATTTAGCTAGTACTTCAGCTTTTAATTTTAGTACTGTTTGTGATTTGCAGAATGTGATATCTGAATGGATTAAGCAGGAACATTTAGAAATAAAAACTTTTCCTTTTTTTCCCCCCAGAGAATATTTATTTATTTATTTATTTGTTTGTTTATTTATTTGACATGGTTGCATTTAGGTCTCCAATCTTACTATTACTTACTTTTTTTTTTTTGATTTCTTTCTTTTTTTTTTTTAAACATCTTTATTGAAGTATAATTGCTTCACAATGGTGTGTTAGTTTCTGCTTTATAACAAAGTGAATCAGCTACACATATACACACGTTCCCATATCTCCTCCCTCCTGCATCTCCCTCCCTCCCACCCCTCCATCCCACCCCCCCAGGCGGTCACAAAGCACCGAGCTGATCTCCCTGTGCTATGCGGCTGCTTCCCACTAGCTATCTATTTTACATTTGGTAGTGTATATATGTCCATGACACTCCCTCACCCTGTCACATCTCACCCCTCCCCCTTCCCATATCCTCAAGTCCATTCTTTAGTATGTCTGTGTCTTTATTCCCATCTTGCCACTAGGTTCTTCATGACCTTTTTTTTTTTTTTCCTTAGATTCCATATATATGTGTTAGCATACTGTATTTGTTTTTCTCTTTCTGACTTACTTCACTCTGTATGACAGACTCCAACTCCATCCACCTCATTACAAATACCTCCATTTCATTTCTTTTTATGGCTGAGTAATATTCCATTGTATATATGTGCCACATCTTGTTTATCCATTCATCCGATGATGGACACTTTGGTTGCTTCCATGTCCTGGCTATTGTAAATAGAGCTGCAATGAACATTTTGGTACATGACTCTTACAATACTATATTAGTGTCAGGTGTACAACAGAGTGATTTGATATTTTCATATATTTCTATAATGATCACCATGCTAATGTCCAGTTACCATGTTGCCATACAAAATTATTACAATACCATTGACTATATTCTCTATGCTGTGTACTATATCCCTATGACTTATTTATTTTATAGCTGGAAGTTTGTACCTCTTAATATCTCTCACCTATTTCACTCAACCCCCTACCCTTCTCCCCTCTGACAGTTTGTTCTCTGTATCTATGTGTCTGGTTCTGTTTTGATTCACTTGTTCATCTGTTTTGCTTTTTAGATTCCACATAGAAGTGAAATCATATGGTATTTGTCTTTCTCTGCCTGACTTACTTCACTTAGCATAATATTATCTACATCTACCCATGTTGTTGCAAGTGACAAGATTTCATTCTTTT
The DNA here is from genome assembly GCF_009873245.2 of Balaenoptera musculus. NCBI lineage: Eukaryota > Metazoa > Chordata > Mammalia > Artiodactyla > Balaenopteridae > Balaenoptera > Balaenoptera musculus. The sequence goes on along the minus strand of NC_045802.1, from coordinate 33,466,602 downwards.
TTATGCTAAGTGAAATATTACATATATATGGAATATTATTATATATATATATATATATATATATATATATATATATATATACACCACATTTTTTTTTCCATAGTGGCTGTACCAATTTACATTCACACTAAAAGTGCATGAGGGTTCCTTTTTCTCCACATCCTCTCCAACACTTGTTATTCATTGTCTTTTTGATAATAGCTATTCTGAAAGGTGTGAGGTGATATCTCATTGTGGTTTTGATTTGCCTTTCTCTGATAATGAGTGATGTTGAGCATCTTTTCATGTGTCTGTTGGCCACCTGTTTGTTTTCTTTGGAAAAATGTCTATCCGGATCTTCTCCCCATTTTTTAATCAGGTTGCTTGTTTTTTTTTTTAATATTGAGTTATAAGAGTTCTTTGTATATTTTTGATATTAACCCATTATCAGATATATTGTTTGCAAATGTCTTCTTTCATTCAGTAGGTGGCCTTTTTGTTTTGTTGAGAGTTTCCTTCATTGTACAAAAGCTTCTTAGTTTGATACAGTTCCATTTGGGTTTTTCATTTGTTTTTCTGTCTTTTGGGGTTTTGTGTCTCTGTGTGTGTGTATATATGTGTGTGTGTGTGTTTGCTTTTCTTTCCTTTACCTGAGGAGATAGACTGAAAAAAAATTGCTAAGACCAATGTCAAAGAGCATACAGCCTATGTTTTCTTCCAAGAGATTTATAGTTTCAAGCCTTACATTTAATTCTTTCATTCATTTTGAGTTTATTTATGGCGTGAGAAAGTAATCCAGTTTGTTTCTTTTGCTTGTAGCTATCCAGTTTTACCAACGTCATTATTGAAGAGGTTGTCTTTTCCACATTGTATATTCCTGCCTCCTTTGTCATAGACTAATTGACCATATAAGCATTGGTTTATTTCTGGGCTCTCTATCCTGTTCCATTGTTCTATGTGTATATTTTTATGCCAGCACCATACTGTTTTGACTACTGTATCTTTGTACAATGGTTTAAAATCAGGAAGCATGATTCCTCTAGCTTCGTTCTTCTTTCTCAAGATTGTTTTATCTATTCTTGTTTCCATAAAATTTTAGAATTATTTGTTCTAGTTCTGTGAAAAAAATGAGTTTGGTATTTTGAGAGATATTGCATTGAATCTGTATATTGCTTTAGGGAGTATGGTCAATTTAAAAATATTAATTCTTCCAACCCATGAACACATTATGTCTTTCCATTTGTTTGTAGTTTTTTCAATTTCTTTTTTCAACATCTTACAGTTTTCCAAGTATATGTCTGTTAGCCCCTTGGTTAGATTTATTCTTAGGTATTTTATTCTACTTCATGCAATTGTAAATGGGATTGCTTTCCTAATTTCTCTTTCTGATAATTCATTGTTAGTGTATAGAATGCAATAGATTTCTGTATATTAACTTTATATCCTGCAAATTTGGTGAATTCATTTATTAGTTCTAATAGTTTTTGGTGGTGTCTGTAGGAATTTCTATATATAGTATCATGCCATCTGCAAACAGTGACAGTTTTACTTCTTCCTTTCCAATTTGGATTCCTTTTATTTCCTTTTCTTATCTGATTGCTGTGGCTAGGACTTCCAAAGCTACATTGAATAAAAGCTGTGAGAGTGGCCATCTTTGCCTTGTTTCTGATCTTAGAGAAAATGCTTTCAGCTTTTCACTATTGAGTATGATGTTAGCTGTGGCCTTTATTATTTTGAGATGTGTTCCCTCTATAGCCACTTTGTTGAGAATTTTTGAGAAATTTTGAATTTTGTCAAAAGCTTTCTCTACATCTACTGAAATGATCATATGATTATTATCCTTCAGTTTGTTAATTTGGTGTATGACATCAATCAATATGTAGATGTTGAACTATACCTGCATCCCTGTGATAAATCCCCACCTGATTATGGTGTATGATTCTTTTAATATATTGTTGAATTCAGTTTGCTAATATTTTGTTGAGGATTTTTCATCTGTATTTATCAGTGATGTTGGCCTGTAATTTGTGTGTGTGGGTGTGTGGGTGTGGTGTCTTTGTCTGGTTTTGTTATCAGATAAGATGTAAATTCTGGCCTGGTAGAATGAGTTCAGAAGTTTTCCTTCCTCTGCAATTTTTTTGGAATAGTTTGATAAGGATAAGTGTTAACTTTTCTTTAAATGTTTGGTAGAATTCACCTGTGATGCTTTCTGGTCCTGGGCTTTCATTTGTTGGGAGGTTTTATTGTTTTGTTTTGCTTTCTAACTCAATTTAATTCTGTTCATATTGTGTATTTGTTACTGATTCAGTCTTAGTAGATTGGGCATTTGTAAGAATTTATCTATTTCTTCTTGGTTATCCACTTTATTGGCATATAACTGTTTGTCATAATCTCTTATGATACTTTGTATTTCTGTGGTGTTAGTTGTAACTTCTCCTCTTTCATTTCTAATTGTATTTGGGTTCTCAATCTTTTTTTCTTGATGACTCTGGCTAAAAGTTTATCAGTTTTGTTTATCTTTTCAAAGAAACAGCTATTAGTTTCCTTGATCTTTTCTATTTTTTTAAGTCTTTATTGAATTTGTTACAATATTGCTTCTGTTTTATGCTTTGGTTTTTTTGGCTGCAAGGCATGTGGGACCTTAGCTCCCCAATCAGGGATTGAACCCACACCCCCTGTATTGGAAAGCAAAGTCTCAACAACTGGACTTCCAGGGAAGTCCCTCTATTTTTTTTTAGTTGCTATTCCATTTAATTCTGCTCTGATCTTTATGACTTCTTTCCTTCTACTAACTTATATTTGGTTTGTTCTTAATTTTCTAGTTCCTTTAGGTGTAAGCTTAGGTAGTTTATTTGAGATTTTTCTTGTTTCTTGTGGTAGGCTTGTATCATGATAACCTTCTCTCTTAGACGTGCTTTTGCTGCATCCCACAGATTTTGGATCATTATGGTTTTGTTTTTATTCATCTCTAGGTATTTTTTATTTCCTTTTTGATTTCTTCAGTGACTGATTGGTTGTTTAGTCATGTATTATTTAGCCTGCAAAAGTATATATATATATATAAAACACTGTTTATTATATATATGTAAAACAGTTAAGATTATGTAATGTCTTTTGTGTCTTATCATAATCTTTCTTTTTAAAAGTCTATTTTGCCTAATATCAATATTCCTACCATAGCTTTCTTTCCTTTCATTTTGCATGGAATACCATTTTCCATCCCTCACTTTCAGTCTGTGTGTCTTTTTTTTTTTCCTTTGGTCGTGCCACATGGCAGGTAGGATCTTAGTTCCCCGACCAGGGATCGAACCCGTGCTTCCTGCATTGGAAGTGTGGCATCTTAACCACTGGATGGCCAGGGAAGTCTCCTGTGTGTCTTTAGATTGAAGAGAGTCTCTGGTAGCACATATATGGGTCTAGTTTTTGTAGCCATTCAGCTACCCCATATCTTTGGATTGGAGCAATTAATCCATTTACATTTAACTATTCATTAGGTATGTACTTATTTTCATTTTGTTACTTGCTTTCTGGTTGTTTTTGTAGTTCTTCTCTGTTTCTAGCTTCTCTTGTTCTCTCCCCTTGTGATTTGATGACTTTCTTTAGTGCTCTGTTTGTATTCTTTTTCCTTTAGTTTTTTGTGTGTCTGTTATAGGTTTTTGGTTTGTGGTTACCATGAGATTCATATATACAAGCATATATGTGTGTGTGTGTATGTATATCACCAACTTAAAATAATTATGTATATATATACATATTGTATTATACAATTATATATAATTATGTTTATATATATTATATATAATATATATAATTATATATAATATAATACATAATATATTATGCATATATAATGTCAATATTATTATGTACATAATATATTATGTACATATATTATGTATATTATATATGTATATTTTACATATACATAAATAATACACATATACGATATTTATATATATGTATTAATTTATAATATTTAATTATATTTTTATTATAATTATATTATATATGATATAATATATGAATAATATACTACATATTATTTATAATATATTATTAAAATATATTGTTTATAATTATAATTCTATACTATACTATATATACTTAAATAATAGTATACTATATATATGAAAATAATATTATTTTAATTGCATAATTATATATATTATAAATATTATATTTATTATATAAAACATTAGATATTTCATATAATATATGATTATATATTAGTATATGTTATACAATATAATTATATTATTTTATGTATAATTATATATATCATATATTATATATTAAATATAATATATAATTTTAATGATATATAATATATAGCATAATATTTAATATATATTACACATACATAAAATAATATTTTATATATAATGTATATTTATATATAAATATATATACAATATGTTTTATATAATATATTATATATATACTATATTATACATTATTATGTATTATATATAATATATTGTAGGTAATATAGTTTTTAAAATATGTAGTATCATATAAATATTATATATTATATATTATGTATATTATTTATTAATATATTATTATATAATATATTATAAATATAATGTTTACATATTATATTTCATAATATACAATATCATATAATATTAGTATGTTATATATTATGATATATATTATATATATTCT